>NC_141904.1:74163556-75413556 GCF_057802395.1 Ceratotherium simum simum | reverse complement strand
GTATATCTCCTTCTTGTCTTATGTAGGCAGAAGGGTGTGTGTGTGTGTGTGTGTGTGTGTGTGTGTGTGTGATTGAGAGAGAGAGAGACAGAATTTGAGTATATTCCAATATGTAGATGAGGATGCGCTGGCAATAATAGTAATAATCCAAATCCAAATGCAATGACTGCTGCTCCCTCATACTCTTGAAGGACACCCCACTTATTGTGGAGTCTCCACTAAGTATTTTTGGAACTCTTAGCATTTGCTTTGATTCTTCTACTGTTTCAGCTTCCCAGTTTTAAATACTCTCTGTTCAAAGCCACTTGCTGCTGCTGCTGCCACTACTGATACAGCCCAACATGAGAATATCCATGTCTGTTCTAAGAGCTCCCTCCTGACATTGGTTCCATGCAGAAGTAGGAAGACTACCTCTTTCCCCTGTTCTGTAGCCCATGTTGTCACTTGGGGCTGAAAGTCTGGGCTCTGATCTCTTCTGTGAGTCACATAGTCATTCATGGAGACACCTCCTTAAAGTTCTGCCTCTAACTACCCTGTTTATAGAGATCCCAAACAAACACAAAAACAAAATGAGGTCAGATGAGGGGCTAGGTGCTAATAAATCCATTTTGTTTTTTTGACTCATTTCTGTCTCCAACCTTATACCAGGATCTGCCGTATAAAATCATCAATATTCAGCCACTTTTTTACATACACAAATCAGCAATTTCACATGCTTTAACCCAATGACTCTCTCTTTCTCCAATTTGAACCAGAACTCCAAAGGCCCTGTGGCTGACTCCGCATTTTCCCCCTTTATCCATTCTCTTTTTAGTCTTCCTTTCAGTAATAGAACTCCTTTTAATTTTAGTTAGACACGGCTACACAGCTAGAGACTACCTTTCCTTCTACCTCCTCCAGCATGGCGGAGGTATGCTAGAGGAGGTATGTGGTATGCTAGATACCACACACAACATCAGTGTCCTTTGTGCTCTGCTCAGTTGCTCAGGAGATCATATATTGATTCTGGATCCAGAGTCTGAAGATGGGGTTTTGCTCTCTGGGTCTGTTTATTCCAAGTCGGTTGGCAAAGTGAATCTCACTCAGTTCTCTTGGCCTCAGGGTCCTCATCTTAAAGTGTGGTGATTAGACCAGATGACTCTCACATTGGCTTCATGCAATGGCTGGTTTCTAGCATCTCTTCCAGCTTTAAAACTATGTGATTCTAATAACCGTACAGAGCCTCTGTTTAAAGTTTTTCAAAGTTACTTCTCCACGTATGTAATTTCATTTTCCCCCTTTGGAGATATATATATATTGTTGTTGTTGTTGTTGTTGAGGAAGAGTAGCCCTGAGCTAACATTCGTTGCCAATCCTCCTCTTTTTGCTGAGGAAGATTGGCCCTGGGCTAGCATCCATGCCCATCTTCCTCTACGTTATATAGGACGCTGCCACAGCATGGCTTGATAAGCAGCGTGTAGGTCCATGCCTGGGATCTGAACATGTGAACCCCAGGCCGCTGGAAGCGGAGTGTGCGAACTTAACCACTATGCCACCGGGCCGGCCCCCTCTTGTAAATTTTCTGACTTGAAGTCTATTTCATCACATATTAGTATAGGAACCCCAGCTCTCTTTTGGTTACTATTGAAGTGGACTGTCTTTTTCCACTCTCTCGTGTTCAACTTTTTTGTGTCCTTGGGTCTAACGTGAATCTCGTGTAGACAGCAAATAGTTGGAGAATGATTTTCTATCCGTTCTGCCAGTCTGTCTTCTGATTGGAGAGTTTAATGCATTTACATTTAAAGTAATTACTGATAAGGAGGGACTTACCTCTGTCATTCTGCTGTTTGTCTTCTATATGCCTTATAGCTTTTTTTGTCATTGCTGCATGACTGTCTTCTTTTATATTTAGTTCATTTTGGGTAGTGAAACATTTCAATTACCTTCTCATTTCCTTTTGTGTATATTCTACAGCTTTTTCGTTTGTGGTCACCATGGGATTACACTTAACATCCTGAAGTTACAACACTCTAATGTCAATTTATACCAGCTTAACTTCAGTAATGTACAGAAACTCGGCTCCTATACAGCTCTGACTCCACCCCATTTCAGTTATTAATGTCACAAAATTACATCTTCAGGCATTTTGTATCCAAAAACATATACTAATAACTGGGTTTTTTAATACTTTGGTCTTTTAATGTAGAAAACAGAAAACACACCAAAGTTCCAATAGCCCTAGCTTTTATCATTGTCCACATATGTGCTTTGACCAGAGATCTTCATTTCTTCATAAGGCATTGAGTTACTGTCCCCTGTCCTTTCGTTTCAACCTGAAGGACTCCCTTCACTGGAGTGCAGGTCTAGTGGCAAGAACTCTCTTGGCTTTGATTTATATGGGAATGTCTTAATTTCTCCCTCATTTATGAAGGACAGTTTTGCCAGATATAAGATTCTTGGTTGGATTCTTTTTTCCTTCAGCACTTGGAATATGTCAACCCATGCCATCTGGCCTCCAAGGTTTCTGATGAGAAATCTGCTCATGATCTTCCTGGGGAAGAGACAACGAAAGCTCTCTCCCTCTCAGCTTTATAAATGCTGATGATATCCCTTCTTGAGTCTTATGCAGCAGAACGCTTTCCTATAGTGTTATAGTATCAGTTAAGTTATAGGAGCATTTTGAGACTAATCAGAGTTCAAGGAAAAGGAATTGAATATTTTAAAGTGTAGACATTATGAGGTCTTTAAAAGCCAAAAATTATTACAGATTTTTAAATTAGAAATGAAAAGGCCACTGAAGCATCCTACAGATTTTAATTTCTAATAAAGTAAATATCATTCTCTAATATTTCACATAAATAAAAAGCTCTCTGGGGTCTTTTATTTTAAGAGTAAAGGGTCTTGAGACCAAATGCTGAGAAAACCACTATGGTTTATCCCCAGCCGTGACTGGCGCATTTCTTGCTCTGACCTCATAAGGAGCCACTGTGATGGGGTTTACAAATACCTGTATAAGTCTCTGGCCGGGCCTAGGTTTTTTGTCCTTATAGCCCAGGAAGCTCCTTGTGGTGACCTGTCGGACTTGGACTGCGGTTAGTTAGCTTGTTTTCCCGTTTGTCTTTTTTCCCATTTTGCTTATTTTTTCCTCATTTTGTTTTTTTCCTTTTTCCCCCATTTTGTTTATTTTTCCCCCTTTTTCCCTCCCCATTTTGTTTTTTCCTTTTTCCCCCATTTTGTTTAGTTTTTCCCCATTTTTTTCCTCCCCATTTTGTTTTTTTTTCCTTTTTCCCCATTTTGTTTATTTTTCCCCATTTTGTTTTTCCCCATTTTGTTTTTCCTTTTTCCCCACTTTGTTTATTTTTTCCCCCATTTTGTTTTTTCCCATTTTGTTTTTTTGTTCCCCTTTTGTTGATAAATTTATTTTGTTATTTAGTGTTAGTATTGTTAGTACAGTCAGTATAGTTAGTATTGTTGGTACAGTTAGTATAGTTAGTATTATTTACTAGTGTAGTTAGTAAGTGTAGGTGGCATTGTTCGTATCATTAGTTAGTATTAGTTAGCATACTATAGTTTTGTTTGTTAGCATAGTTAGCATCGTTAGTTAGTATAGTCAGATAGTGTTAGCAGGTCACCATGCTTCCGGGCCATGAGGCCACCTCTTCTGAGAAGAGGACCAGTATTAACCATTACAAGTTCATTAAGACCATAGGCGAGGGCAGCTTTGCCAAGGTAAAGTTAGCCCTCCACATCCCGACCGGGACAGAGGTGGCCGTTAAAGTCCTTGAGAAAAACCAACAGAGCTCCTCCAACATCAAGATACTTGCCCGTGAAGTCCGCAGCCTGAAGGCGCTGCAGCACCCGAATATCGTCCAATTGTTTGAGGTGATTGACACCAAAGACAGGTTATGCCTTGTGATGGAGCACGTTACGGGAGGAGACATGTATGATTTCTTAAGAATCCACGGCCGCATGACGGAAGAAGAGGCCCGAGGGAAATTTCGACAACTAGTTTCCGCGCTCCACCACTGCCACCGGAGAGGCATTGTCCACCGGGACCTGAAGCCGGAGAACATTCTTCTCGACGACGACCTGAACATAAAGCTGACAGACTTCGGTCTGAGCACTATGTTCCTGGGCCGGAAGCTGACTAGCTTCTGCGGCACCCTCTCTTATGTGGCCCCGGAGATCTTGCGGGGCCTAGAATACGACGGCCCCGCGGTCGATGTCTGGAGCCTGGGTGTCGTCCTGTACGTCATGGTCACTGGGTACCTGCCTTTCCCGGGGGACGACATAGGTACCGTGAAGCGGCGGGTCCTGACGGGGCGAGTCCATCTTCCTTTATTTTTATCAGGTGAATGTAGAAATCTCCTGAGAAAACTGTTGACCATCGAACCCAGCGAGAGAGCAACTCTAAAAGACATCCTGAACGACCCGTGGGTGAATGTGGGCCACGAGAAACTCAGGCCTCACAGGGAGCTGCCCTGTGTCAACATGGACCCCTCGGTGACAGAGGTAATGGTGAGGGACCTGGGCTTTGAGTGGGGCAAGATCCGGCCTTCATTAAGGGCAAGAAAATACGACCACCTGATGGCCACGTACCTCATCTTGAAATCCAAGCAACAGGAGGAGGGCCCCCCGACTGTAATCCCTTCCGTTGGCCCCCAATCTTTCCCAACCGGCGAGGGGCAGCTGCTCTCTGCATCTCCACTGAGACGAAGTCACAGCGAATCTCTTCTTCCGACCTGGTTCCACAAAGAAGATCAGCGGCCCGAGGAGAAGCAGGAGTCAGGGCTGAAGGCCGAAGAGCCCGCCGGTGCCCTCCCCAGCCTGGAGTTGAGGACCGCCAGGCCCAGCTCAACCCCTTCGAGGAGCCCTGGGGCCTGCCCCCGCACCCACAGCACCAGCAACGGGACTGGAGCCCCAGAGGAAACCAGCTGCCCCCAGGGTGTATCCTACCACAGAAACTCCCCCCACGCCGGGCAGCCTGATGGGGAGACCCCAGCCTCTCCCTCAGGCCCCAGCCAGGGCTGGTGGGGCGCCGCTGGGAGATTCATAAACTTTATAAGTCGCTTCTGTTTTTGTCTGCCCAGCAAGAAGAAGCACGTCAAACTCAACCAAGTAAAGACGCTTTAAGCTCTGGCAGGGACAAATCAACAATTGTGGGGAGGTCAAGCTGCATCGCCCCCATTTTAAATGGAGAGCCAGCTGCTGAGCTCCAGGGAGGCTGGCAGCGTGGTGTGGGAGTTTGGCCAGAGGCTGGAGGCCTTCAGCGGGGAGTGGGAGCAGGACAAGCAGTACGGGCCGTACGTGCACGGACGTCCCGGCGAGAGGACTTGGTCAGGTGGACGACGGAGGGGTGCAAACCGCTGAGGGATTCAAGTCAAAATGGTATCCGGCACCTCCGTGGCCTTCAGAAGCATCGTATCCAGAACACTTGGTGAACTTAGAGGACAGCCTGGAGGCGCCTGGGGGGCGCGAGGAGAGGCCTCCCTAGCTACAGGTCTGCCAGAACGGACTGTTTTTCCTGGGGCACTTCTTCCCTCCCCTGTCCTCTCCGTCTCTTCTTGCATGTTTGTGGGGAAGAGGCACGGTTCTTATAAAGTACTTGGTTTTCCAAGTCTTGTAATAAACTTGAAGTTCCAGAAAGATGTGTCACAGAGACGCTGTTTTGCATCCTCCCTGCACAGGATGGGGCTATGCATGCTGCAGTGTGAGAAGCGTGTAGTGATGTAGTGCTTGGAGTTAGTCAGAACAACTAAATGGGAAAGTGGCTTAGAATTATGATGGTAACTCACAACAGCAATGAACGTGGTTCTGAAGGGAAGAGGCTGTGAGCCATACTGCAGGGCAGAAAGGCAGAAACTGGGTACTGACATTACCTAACATTCTCAGAAAGAGCGAAGGAAACTTCTGATCCTGTGGCCTTTGATTAACTACAACCAAGAGGTCCATAACAGGATAACAAAGTCCCGTGAGCCAGCCTGTGTGGGGCGTCAGAGAAGTGGCATGGGTGTGGGCCCCCAGAGCGGCTTCAGGGTCGCTTACAAGTGCAGCTGAGTTTTCTGACCATAATGCAGGAGTGGGGCCTTTCCACTGTGAGGATTTTTCCTTTTTGTAACAGTGGCACAGAGCAGTCCCTCTAAGAGTCCTGACCGATGTGTGGGCTGTTCAGCCAGCTCAAGGTTCCAGGGGAGCTCCACGGGCAGCCAGACATCCTGGGGAGGGTTCATCAGAGGGAGGCTTCATCTATCAGGGAGCTTCCACATGGGCTCCTAAGAAGCCTGAGGAATGTCTAGGAGGCCCCTGGCTGCTTCTCGAGGGGCTGGGTTGCAGTGTGCACAGAGTCTGTCAACAAGCTCACGAGACCGCCCAGGGACGGTCCTAGCGTCTGGCTGCTCAGAGAAGATTTTCCTTCTCCCTCTGAGAGCAGGGCCAGGAGAGGTAAGAAGGGGGCTGAGGATGGGCTGGGAGTCTTGTCACTCCCCCTTCACGTCCCCCGTTTTGTTTTCTTTACACTAAACAGCCCGATGTGTGGTCACTCAGTGTTGCTCTCCTTGAAATCTGTGCATGGCTCTCATTGCCTTCAGGGCAAGTCCGAGTTCCTTACCGGTCTTTGGGGACCCTCTGTGACCTGTCCCTCTGCAGACCTTTTCACTACCACCCCCTCCTTGCACTTGACTCACACTGAATTTTTCCGTTTCCCACAGATGCTCTGCCCATGAGGTTTATTTTCTGGGAAGCCCACACGCCGGGCACTTGGCCAGACTCCATTGGTGGGGGCGGGGGGAATTTGTAGCTGGTGGGGAGGGGAAGTTGAAGAACTGGAGCGTGCGTGGAGCAAGGGGTGAGGTGGTGTTTTAGTTATCGGTCATTGTGTAACAAACCACCCCTAAACTTAATGGTTTAAAATGAGAATCATCATTTATTTACTCAAGATTTCACAGTTTGGGCAAGGCCAGGCGGGGACAGCTCCTCTCTGCCCTTTGTGACATCAGCTGAGGCCTTGCTCACAATGGCTGGCACATTGGTGCTGACAGCTGAGCGCCCGGCGGGGCCTTGGTCCTCCTCCACGTGGCTGCGTGGCCTTCCTCACAACGTGGTGGCTGGTTTCTAAGAGTGAGAAAGCACAAGTTGCCAGTCCTTTTAAAGTTTGGGCCTGAATCTGGCAGGAGTGTCATTCCTGCCATCGTAGAAGTCACAGAGTCCAGGTACAGCTACTGGGCATTCATATCACAGACCTCGTCTTTTTTTGTGTGTGAATAAAAGTGATATATATTTCAGGCATACAACATGTTTTGGTATACAGATACATAGGGAAATGGTTGCTACAATAAAGCTAGTTAACATGTCCATCTCTTTACATAAATGTCTTTTTTTTTATGCAAGCACCTGAAATCTGTTCTTACCAAATTTCCAGTATATGAAACGGCACTGTTAACTCCAGTCATCGTGCTGCACATTAGATCTCTGGACTTATTTATCCTCCCTTACGGAAGCTGTGTGCCCTTTGACAGATCTCTCCCCATTTCCCACCACCTGGCCCCTGCTGACCACAAAGACCTCGTCTTCTCTTGGCCACGTGCTGCAGGAAACGTGCCCTGTTTTGTGTTGGGCATCACCTCCTAGGTTATATAGCTCCTTGTCCTTGAAGCACATATTGGCCGGCTCTTGCCCCAAGCCAGCACAACCTCAGATGGTCAGACACGGGGCGGGAGCACACCAAAGCCGAGAAAGTCAGGGCCAGCTGGAAGAAAAGAGAAAAGTGGACCGCTCACCCTGCTCAACGGAGAAACTTTCCTTGTCCCCCTTTCCGCAGCAAACCCTCCTGAAATTAGTGGGCAGAGGGGCTGCATTTGATGACTCAGAAAGGTGATGTCTGGATTTCGTTACCTTGGCTCACTATGGTATTGATGGACGCTATGAGCTGGTGGTCTTTGCTAAATGTGAAGGAAATGAACACTGCGAGTCCCTCCTGTGCCCCACCCCTTACCCCGGGGTCCCTGCTTGCTGAGGTTATTTTTCTTTAGACTCAAGTGATCCTAGCTGCCATCTATCTGGTTGGCTGTTTCAGCCTCCCGGGGCAGCAGGGAACTGTTTTTACCGGAGAAGCCTGTTTGTGAATTCGTGTGCACTGAGGTGAGACATTTGCAAGATCAGATGTATGCATTTTCCACAAATTATACTGTTACTGAGCCGGAAGTGGGTTCACCCTCCTATCACGCAGCAAGGTGATCTCTGACACCGAGTGTAGTGGAAGAAAGTAGGAATTGTACTGCAAAGTCCTGAGCAAGGAGAACGGGCAGCCAAAGCTGTAATCCCAAACTCCCTGAAAAGCTACACGCAAGGGTTTTTATTTGGGGTTTTAGGTAGGGGAGGGGGAGCATCCATGTGGCCTTGGGGGTGAAGTTTGAAGAGTCCTCTGCGCAGGCATGACTGCTTCATATCTCTTCATGGGTCGCCTGTGCAAATTGGAGGGGGTTCCATGTGTTGCCTGAAATGGGTTTTTAGTCTGTGACATCTAAAGTTTACAGTCAGTCATTTTAGCTTCTCAGTGCACCTGCGCAACATTTAGTCAGGCATGGAGGGTGCAGGGCAGTGGAGGCGGTCCTCAAGCTGCTTTCCTATCAGCAGTCCTCCTGCTGTTCTGTGAGGAAGATTAGCCTCGAGCAATATCCATTGCCAATCCTCCTGTTTTTGCTGAGGAAGACTGGCCCTGGGCTAACATCCGTGCCCATCTCCCTCTACTTTATATGGGATGCCTGCCACAGCATGGCTCAACAAGTGGTGCATGGGTCAGTGCCCAGGATCCGAACCTGCGAACCGCGGGCTGCCAAAGTGGGGCATTCGAACTTAACCACTACGCCACTGGGCCGGCCCCACTCCTTGGGATATTTTTGACAAATCTTGATTTAGTGCCTATTGTGATTACGAAACTGTTTTTAGCTTACATGTCATATGTAGACATATGCCTCTTTTAAGGTGTTCCTTAAGGCCAGAAACCCTGTTCTATATTTTGTATTCCTCATAGCATCCAGCAATAAGACTCATTAAATACTTGTCAAACTTTACTTAATTCATGGTAGGAAAATAGACCCTAGTCTTCTCAATACAGAGTAAAAATCAGTGCATAAAATGTGAGCTGTAAATGTAAAGACATATTGCTTTCAAATTTTAAGCAACTAACATACTATTTAGTAATTTAGTAACTTTATTGCTTAAAGTTCTAGTTACCCTCAACACCTAAAAGGATTAATGTGGTTTCCAAATAATAACAACAATGAAAATAATCAAAATAAAAACAGTAATACCATGGATTATAATGTCATTTTATGTAGCACTAAGAAAATAAAAAGCTGTCAATTAAACTATGACATGCCATTGACTGTAAGATGTATCCTGATTTCAGACGTAAAAAATATCAAAAACTTGTCGTAGAATTGACAAATTACTAAAGTAGTAGATAACAATAACCACATCAACAGTGCTAATACTACTATAACTTTTACTGTGTGTTAGGTATTATAATAAGTGCTTTACACAAATGATCTCATTTATACCATGAGGTTGATGCTATTATTTCTATTTTATGAACATAAAATGAAGGCTTAGAAAAAAACAGCAAATTTTCCAAGGTTACATGTCTAGCCAGTGGTAGATCCCAGAGACGAACCCACCTCTATCAGACTCTACAGAGTGACCTCTTGGCAACTATATTATAATTTAGGTGTTGTGTAGTTTTTGTCAAAAGCAGGTGATTCTAACTGGAGAAGTGATTGGGTTGGGACTCTAGGTTTGCATCCTAAACACTGGTGAATTGGAATGAAAGCTCAGGAATGTCCTATTCTACTTGTTTTTTTTTCACCCTAATGGATTGTTATTTTTCTATGTTACTAAGTTGGATTGTTTTCTTTCATTCTTTTTAACAAGATGCCAGGGCGATGTAGTATTAATTGTGGGATGAAGTTCAAGTGTTGTAGGGATTTCA
This sequence comes from Ceratotherium simum simum, assembly GCF_057802395.1. Taxonomy (NCBI): domain Eukaryota; kingdom Metazoa; phylum Chordata; class Mammalia; order Perissodactyla; family Rhinocerotidae; genus Ceratotherium; species Ceratotherium simum. The sequence continues at coordinate 75,403,592 of NC_141904.1, read as the reverse complement.
TAAACAAAATGTATTTCTGTGGTTGTTAATCAAGTAAGGTGTAAAGAATTTACATCAGGGCTTCTGTGCAGACGAACAACGCAAGTTTCCCAATTTCACATCTGTGGAGACATAAAATATAATTGGTGCACCATAATAAAATAGCTAACAATTAGATCTCTTGATTGCTGATCAAGGACATGGTTTTTGTCTATAAATCAAAGACTGCAGGATTTCTGCTCCAGATGGAGTAGAAGACAAATTTGTACTGTCAATCCTCAATTATCAGGGTGCTGATTATTTAGTTCTCTCGTTCTCCCTTTCCTGGTGTGAGGCCCCACAGCACATTTGAGATCTTTAGTATTCTGACAGTGAATAACCTGAGAAAGGAAGGATGTACCTTCAGTTACTTAATTTTTCAGCTTGTTATCAGCTCTTAAAGAGGTTAGATGGGGCCGGCCCTGTGGCTTAGCGGTTAAGTGCTCGTGCTCTGCTGCTGGCGGCCCGGGTTCGGATCCCGGGCGGGCACCGACATACTACTTCTCCAGTCATGCTGAGGCCGCATCCCACATACAGCAACTGGAAGGATGTGCTGCTATGACATACAACTATCTACTGGGGCTTTGGGGGAAAAATAAATAAAAAAAAAAAAAAAAAAAAAGAGGTTAGATGAATGAAGAAGAGTTTAGAAAATGAAGAACCACCATGTGATTGTGAGCAGACTACACGATCTCCTACATAAATTCCTAAGGTTCGTCATCAACAAAACCAAGATGGCAGTCTGTCATTTACCAGCTGAGTGGACTTACATCACATACATATCCTGCCAACCTCACAAGGTTTGTATGAGCATCAAAAACTATATTTGTATTTTATAAACTGGAGAGTGTCTTGTAAATTGTAAATACTTTATAGATAAGGATTTTCATTCCCACTCACTACAATTCATTAGACCAGCTTCATTCGATTGTCAAGATCACCTAGAGACAATTAGAATTACTTTAGGGCAATGTTTCTCAAACAGTTTAGGAGAAAGTATCATTTAAAAAAAAATCATCCTTTGTGGACTGATAATTTTATAAATATCAAAAAATTACTAGAAAAAATTATATAAAAGATATACAAAATTTAAATTTCAATTGTCATTAAATTCAACAGACATAAAATTAATGTGTCAAGTTACTGTAAAAGTTTCTAAAACCTTTCTCTCCATTACTGGAGAGGCAGGATATGTATGTATTTATTTCATTGTAGATTGGTCATTAACATTTCAGAGAGCCCCACCATTCTGTGGACCACAGTTTGAGTAGCACTGGACTAGGGGATCACACAATACAGTACTTACCAGGATTACAAGACTCAGCAAGACTTGGCACATGGTTACTCTCAACGCTGGCCTTCTCACTGTTTTTGAAGATGTCACCCTTGCTCTCCATCAAGACCACCAAGACTTGAGCATGCTGCTCCCTCTGTATGGCATGACTGTACCACCACTCTTTGCCTTGATAATACCATTTTATCCCTTAAATTCCAGCATAAACTACTTCTTCTGGAAACCCTTTCTTGAACCCTCAGACTCTATTATGTTTCTTTGTTATAGGTTCTCATTACACCCTGGACTTCTCCTTTACAACATTTCCTTTATCTATAACTGCTGTTTGTAATAATTTGTTGTCTACTTACAACCACATCCTGAAACCTCCTCAAAGCCAAGGATTGTGTGAATGTCTTTCAAGTTCTGAATCCTAGCACTAGCAACCGCTTGCCACAAGGTAAGAACTCAACAGATACTATTGACTGGTGGACCACTTTTCTGGTCTAGGCAAGTCTAAGAGTGGTTTACACAAAATATTTCCTTTAATAAAAGCTATTGCCTGCCCCCTCTCCCATTGTAAAGTCTTGGACACATAGGTTAGGTGTGTCATTTCTAACATGTCAACGACAACACAAAATCTACCCAAGTTCGTGCAGTGAATAATATATAATAGGCATAGTTATTTTTAATATAATCATAACAATTATTCATTGAAGTACAACTTTAGAAAATCAATTTGTTAAGGATTTTATGTCATTTTCATGCAGGCAGTCAAAATTTTCTTGACAGAGCAATATATTGTGGCAATGACTTTTACTACTAGTTGGTACCTATCTTATATCAATGTGGTATTAATGGTAAGAATCCAGAAGGCTCAGTTTTGTGATAGCACTGCTATTTATATCATCTCAAGATAACCTCAGAAACTTTATTTTATTTCTCTTAAACATCGATTCCAAAAATATTTATATACAGTAGTTTTATATTTACTCATTGAATGAGCAAGATTTCTATTCATGATTTGAAATTTCCATATAATACAAACACTTACCTTGACATGGTCAACTTAGGACATTAATTCATCATTTGGTTTGTATCTATTATGATAATTTGTAATTTAAACCTCCTGATTCATCTATATGGTCATTCCCCAAATTTTTCACTGTCTTTCTATTAACTTTCCTATCAATCAATTTTTCCATTATTTATCCATCTACCAACCTACACTTATATAAGCATGGAAACAATCTTTAAAGAAATATGTTAAACATTTTGCATAACTCTCCATTTTTTTATAGTTTAGTTTGTAGGTAGGATATTTGGTGGGTTTTGCATGAGTGAGCGATTGTCTTCAACTTCTTATTTATATGCTTTAAAAACAAGCAGTGAGAGAGATTTCTGCTATTGGATAAATGTATTAAGTAGCAGCAGGCCAACATTACTGCTGCAATAACTAGATAAAAATCAGATTAAATTGAAAAAAAAATATTCTTAAAGCTATTACAGAGCTGAATAAATAAGGAAGACTAAATAAATGTCTCTATTAGTTTACTATTATTGTGTAACATATTACTGTCTTAAATCTAGTGGTTTAAAACAGCACCCATTTATTAGCTCATAGTTCTGTCATTCAGAAGTCTGTGTCTAGCATGAGAAGGTTCTTTGCATGGGGTCCTAGAAGACTGAAATTAGGTTGTCACCTGGGGCTATAGTTCTCATCTGGGGCTCAGAATACTTTCCAAATCTCACTAGCTGTTGGAAGAACTAATTTTATTGTGATTATAGAAACGAGGTCCCAGTTTTAGTAGCTCTTGGCTGGGGACCACTCTCAGCTCCTACAGGCAACCTCTCTCCATTGGCACTTCACAACATGGATGTTTGTCTTCTTCAAGTCAGGCAGAGGGCTTATCTCTGACTTCCCCTTCTGCAACCGGACAGAAAAAACTCTATGCTTTTAAAGGCTCCTGTGATTAGATTAGGCCCACTTGGATAATTTCCCTCTCTCAAAGTTAATAATGCCATATAACATAACCTAGTCCTGGTAGTAAAATCCATCATATTCAGGGGCCCAGGGCTATGCAGAGCAGATGTACCAGGGCTGGGAAATCTTGGAGGCCTTCTTAATATTCTGCCTACCACAACTTTCAGTGAGAGAAGACATTCATATATAAATTGAGAACCACCAGCTACTTTTACCTTTGGGCATTTGCTGATTCTGAGCTTGGGCTAAGGACAAGTTTTGGTCCCTGAAGAGGAGATCTACCATGGAGAAGAGAAACAAGCAAGAGACTGGCTTGATAAATTAGAAACTAAAGGAGCCCCAAACACCAGACCTGTTCTCTGTAGGACATTTGCTGAGTTTTGGGAGGCTGGGGCTACAGAAGGAAAGGCAGAGTAAAATCTACTGCTGTTTCATGGTACTCAGGAGACAAAGTTCCTGTTGGGGGCAAAGGCTTTCCACAAATGAAATGTTCACGTATTTTGAAGCTGCATGGGGTAGGAGATAAAGAGCTAAGCTCCAATCTCTAAAGCAACCTTGTCTTTTTAGAATTGAGGAGACAGAGACAGCCAGATTCTCAATCAAAAGCACCACTATGCCTGAGGAATAGACACATAACAGTGGTGGACTAGATCTTAGTAAAATTGCAACCCAGCTCTGACCCAGCTCAATCCTTGATTGAGTTAAAGTGACCATCTCCTCTCTTCTCTGCTCAGAGAGGAAGAGGCTAATATTAGCTGGTGGAGGATAACATATGAAGCAGATTCATTTATACACAGCATGTGGCACAAAACTTAAAAAATTGCTAGACATGAAAAGAGCAAGGTAGATGTGACTGATAATCAAGAAATAGCATAAACTATGTAAATATGCCCACAAATGCAACTGATATTGGAGTTAGAAGCCATGGAATTTATAAAAACTACAATAAATATGGCAAATAAAAGAGTAGAAAAGATGGGTAAAGTGAAAGGATGAGGAAGTTAAACACAGAACTGTAATCTATACAAGTTATCAAAATATAATTCTAGACATTAAAAATATAACATCTGAAAGTGCGAGCTCATTAACTGATCTTAATATGATACTGCACATAAGAGAAAAATGGATTAGTGAACTGAAACATGTCAGTAGAAATTATCCAAATTATAGCACATGGAAATAAAAAAGAAGGGAAAGGAACAGAACAGAAGAGACATGTAGAAGACAAAAAAAGGTCTAATATATGTGAAATTGGAGTTCCAGATGTAAAGGAGAGAGACTAGAGTAGAAGAGATATATAAAGAGATAGCTCGAGAATTTTTCAAATCTGATGAACAATACCAACCCAACCCACAGATCTAACAGGCTCACTGACCCAGAAGGAGAAGAAGTATTAGAAAACAACACATAACCATATCTTATGTTAAAGCTGATGGAGAGGAAACACTAAAAGCTTCCAGAGGAAAAAAGAGACACTATCTTCAAAGCCACAACATTATGTCTAAAAGATGACTTTACAAGAGAAATTACAAAAGCCAGAAGACAGCATAATGGCATATTTATAGCACTGAAAGGAAAAAGAACCAAAGAGCCAACTAAAAATTCTATGCCTTCAAAATAATTATCCATCAAAATGAAGATGGATTTGGGCTGGCCTGGTGGTGTAGCGGTTAAGTTCGCACGCTCTGCTTCAGCGCCCTAGGGTTTGCAGGTTCGGATCCCAGGTGCGGACCTATGCACCACTTATCAAGCCATGCTGTGGCAGGTGTCCCACATATAAAGTAGAGGAAGATGGGCACGGATGTTAGCTCAGGGCTAATCTTACACACACACACACACACACACACACACACACACAAATGAAGACGGAATAGATAAGATAAAAATCAAGAGACTCTGCCACCAGCTAACCATCACTACTAATAGAACAAGCAGTCAAAATCAATCAATAAGAATATAGAACAGATGATCGATATGATTACCAACTTGACTATATATATATATATTTCCCCTCCACCAGAATATAACACAGAGTACGTTCTTTGACCTTGGTGGAATTAAATTAGAAATTAATAACAGAAAGACAACTAGGAATTCCCAAATATTTGGAAATTAAACAGCATAATTCTAAATAACCCATGGATCAGAGAATAAACTATAATAGAAATTTCAAAATATTTTGAGGTAAATGATAATGAAAATTTGACATATCAAAATTGAGGGATGCAGCTAAAGCATTGTTTAGAGGGAAATTTATAGCTTTAAATAATATATCAGAGGAAAAAAAGGTTTAAAATAAAAGGTTCCCAAAAAAGCTAGAAAAAATATGATAGTAAACATATAGAGAATGGAAGAAAACACATATCAATGATAAATGCAGAAATCTATCAAATAGAATGTATATATAGAGTAAAGAAAATCAACAAAGACAAACACTAGTTTGCGAAAAAAGCAATGATAAACTCTTAGCAAAATAAATTACCAACATCCAGAATGAAAGGACAGTATCACTACAAATTCTACAGATAATAAAAGAAATAAAAAGAGGATATTATCAATAATTTTATGTCAATACATTTCACAAATAAAACGGAGATAAATTTCTGAAAATCAAAACTTTACAAAAGTGACACAAAAAGAAAGAAAAAACTGAATAATTCTATATAAGTTGAAATAAATTAATCCATAATTAAAATCACACCATAAAGAAAATGCCAGAGTCAGGTCTCTTTCTTTCATGTTAGAGAAGAAATAATGCCATTCTTAAATATATTCTTTAAAAAGTGAGGAATGGGGAAAACATCCCAACTTATGTTATGAGGCCAACATAATACATAGAAATTTAAAGAGTACTTTACAAGAAAGGAAAATTATAATCTCTCATGAGATTTATAAGTCTCTTATAAGTCTCTTATAAAATTATGTCTCTCATGAACATAGATGGAAAAATTGTAAACAAGACAATCAGATTGTATCCAGTATTATATAACAAGTATATTGAGGTTTATTTTAGGAAATATAATGCAAGATTGATTTAAAAATCCACCAGTATAATTTACCACAGCAACAGAATAAAGGAAAACATAAAGGTAAGGAAGGGAGCATCTTTCTCTGATAAATAGTAGCTATAATAATGATTACACACAATGGTGAAACAGTGAATGATTTCCTTCTGAGGTCAGGAACAAGAAAAGGATGTCCATTTTCACCACTTCTATTCAACATTGTATTGAAGTTCCTACGTAGTCCAAAAGATTGGAACAGAAGAAAAACTGTTATTTTTCAGAGATGATATGATTATATTTGTAGAAAATAAAAAATTTCTAAACACTCCACAAATTATTAAAATTAATATGTTAGAATTCTGCCACTTTGTTGGAGTCAATTGAAAATAATTGAAATAATTGAAAAATCAATTGTTAATCTATATACTAACAGAAACTATTAGAAAATGAAAATTTAAATCTGACACCAAAAGCAACAGCAGCAAAAGGAAAAATAAACAAATGGGACTATATCAAACTAAAAAGCTTCTGCACAGCAAAGGAAACCATCAACAAAGTGAAAAGGCAGCCTATTGAATGGGGGAAAATATTTGCAAATCATATACCTGATAAGGGTTTAATTTTCAAAATATATAAAGAACTCATACAATTCAACAGCAAGAAACCAAACTCAATTAAAAAATGGGCATTTTTCTGAATAGACATTTTTCCAAAGATGACAGACAGATGGCCAACAGGTACATGAAAAGATGCTCAGCATCATTAATCACCAGGGAAATGAAAATCAAAACCACAATGAGATACCACCTCACTCCTGTTAGAATGGCTATTATCAAAAAGATAAGAAATAACAAGTATTGGCGAGGAAGTGGAGAAAAGGGAAGTCTAGTGCACTGTTGGTGGAAATGTAAATTGGTGCAGCCACTATGGAAAATATTATGGAGGTTCTTTAAAAAATTAAAAATAGAACTACCACATGATCCAGCAATCCCACTTCTGGGTATTTATCTGAAGAAAAAACCACACTAACTTGAAAAGATATATGAACCCTCACGTTCATTGCAGCATTATTTATAGTAGCCAAGATATGGAAATAACCTAAATGTCCATCAATGAATGAAATTTTGCCATTTGCGGCAACATGGTTGAAATTGAGGGCATTATGCTAAGTGAAATAAGCCAGACAGAGAAAGACAAATACCATATGATCTCATTTATATGTGGAATTTAAATAAAAACAAAAACAAAAAAACAAAAAAGCTCACAGACACAGAGAACAGATTGGTGGTTGTCAGAGTTGGGGCCGGGGGGTGGAAGAAATGGGTGAAGGGGGTCAAATGTACAAACTTCCAGTTATAAAATAAGTAAGTCACGGGGATGTAATGTACAGCATGGTGACTATAGTTAATAATACTATATTTTTATACTATATTAACTATAACAGTATTAGCAGTATGCAGTATCAAATACTGCATATTTAAAAGTTGCTAAGAGAGTAGATCTTAGAAGTTCTCATCACAAGAAGAAAAATTTTCTGTAACTATGTAAGGTGATGGATGTTAACTAGACTTACTGTGGTGATAATTTTGCAATGCATACAAATACCAAATCATTATGTTGTACTCCTGAAACTAATATAATGTTATATGTCACAAATATCTCAATTAAAAAAAAAGAAAATGAAAATGTCATCCACAATAGCAACTAAAAACATCAAATACCAAGGAAAAATTTTAAAAATGTGTCTAAGACACCTGTATTGGAAAATACAACCTATTACTGAGTGAAATTAAAATACACAAACTACATGTACTAGAAAGTTCAATATTATCCAAATGACATGATAAACTTGATCTATAGCTTCAATGCAATCCTAATCAAAATCCCAGCAGCATTTCTTGTGGAAATTAACAACACAATTCTATAATTTATATAAAAATGTAAATGATTTGCCATAGCCAAGACAATTTTGAATAAGAACAAAGTTGGAGGGCTTAATCTACCAGATTTTAAGATATGGTATAAATTTACAATAATCAAAACAATGTTTATTAAAGCAGGGATAGACAAAAAGATCAGCAGAACAGAGTCCAGAAGCATACCCAACTGTGATTACTTAATTCACATCAGGGGGGTCACTGCAATTCACTGAGGGAAAATATGGATTTTACAATAAATGGTGCTGGCATATTTGGATATGTGTATGAATTCAAATGTGTCTTGAAACTTATCTTACACCATATACAAAAATAAATTCTAAGTGTATGATAGATCTAAATATAAAATCTAAAATGAAATAGCTTCTAGAACAGCACTGCTCAATAGAAATATATGGTGAGTCACAAACGCAAGCCTCATAAGTTAGTTAAAATTTTCTAGTAGTGTCATTAAAAAATAAACAGGTAAAATTAGTTTTAACAATATATTTAATTTAACCCAAGATAGCCAAAATATTATTTTAACATTTAATGAACATAAAAATTATTTGAGATATTTAACATTCTTATTTTGTACTAAGTCTTCAAAATCCAGTGTGTATTTTACATGTAGCACACATCTCAATTTTGACCAGCCATATTCAAGTGCTCAGTAGTCGTGTGTGACAGTAGACAGCACTGTTCTAGACAAATACATTGGGTAAGGTGGGGAAATATTTCTTAAACAGGGTGTCAAAAGCACAACCAAAACAAGAACGATAAATTGGACTTCATCAAAATGAGAACTATTCATCAAACATACCTTTAAGAGCATGAAATGCAAACCAGAGTTGCAGACACTTCCAACACAAAAGAATTGTATTCAGAATATATCAAGGACTTCTATAGATTACTGAGAAATAGACAAACCAATAGAAAAATGGGCAAACTGTGGATTCATAGGTAATTTTTTCTTTTTCTGTATGTGTATTTCTTATATTAAAATATGATTTTAGATTTTTCTCTACTTTTTTCTATTTTTATCTATTACCTAATTATCTATTTTATCCATTTATTTCTATCTATTTACATATTTCTAGTCAACCCAACATATATTTTTCATAAGCATTGGGAAATGCCACTCTATTATAAAATCATTACCACATGTTTATGCATGGCTTTTCAACCTAATTAGACTATTTGATATTAGAGATTTCATATTTTAATAAAGAAAAATTTTCATCCTTCCTGCTGGTTTATTCACTTTTAAAGTGAAAGCAATCATTTATATCTTAAGGATAAAAGTTGGAAGTGGCACAAAAGCATAGTACGACTAGTCAATTGGAACTAAGAAAATAAACACTTGTGGTATATTCCAAAAGGGAATTTTACCATTTTTATTTTTAAAAGTACATTTGCAAAAAACAAACAATGCAATTTTCCTCTGAACAATATTAAAAATAACAAGATTCATATGACTCTGAGTGTGAGGTTGGTGTTTTGGTAACATCAAATAAAATGTGGACACTTGAACTTCACCCAGTAATACCATTTTTCCTTAAAAATACTGCACTCTCGAAGATGGAAGTTCTATAAAGGTCTGTAAAGTCCTATAAAATACTCAGAGGGACAATGAAATGCTATGAACTGCAAACAAAAGGGCACATGTTTATTGCAAGATTAAATCAGTACCCAGTATTTGAAATGAATTGTGAAATTTTGTAGTCTTAAATAATGGCCATTTTCTAGATGACCTCATTAACATGGTGTTTTGGTACCTGGCACAATGGAACCTGAATGCAGATGAAGCAAGGAAAACAGTGTTTTCTACTATAAATCAGGTAAGATTTTTATGGTAGGAAGAAAAGCCCAACAATTTAGTGAAAAGAAAGAGTCAGAACCCAGTTCTGTACATAATCAGTTGTGTGAACCCGGGCAAGCCATATATTTTCACTTACATGGACGAACTGAAATCATATGCATTCAGTTGATAAAAACCTTACATTTCCCTTCATCTGCGATTTTCACACGGAATGTATCTTATTAACACAAATGATAGACAGCACTGAATCTCCAAACCTAGGAAAACTTTTGCTCTATCGAGGCTAATACTATTGAAGAATTTTACATTTTACAAAATTCCTGTGTATCTTATCTCACTAATAAGCAAGGGATTTAGGAAGGCATGAGATAATTAGCAGTTTACACGTACTTATGAGCAACAAGATCTGACCTACATTATAACCAGACCAAATTTGTAGTCGAGTACGACACTTTATAATGGAGTTTTGTTATTTCAGTTAGAATGTAATTTGGTCAAACAACACAAAAGAAAGAAAACCTATGTTCATATCATATAGCCTCATCTATATTCAAACTACCTTTTCCAGATCACAAATATCAACAGGGATAAATATGTAACAATAGTTCCAGGAGTAATGGAATTATGCCTTGCTGTTTGACACTGTTGGAAACTCTAACAGAAGTATAGGCTCCTGGCAAGGAGGAAGAAAGCTTTTTCACATGGAGAGAATAATGATAATTGGGGAAGTAGGTTCTCATTACTTCCCACAGACACTGTATGCCAGAGTTTCACTCAAGTGAACAATGAACCTCCTTACATTCTTTAAGGCATCTGAATCTCTTGACTCACTTATTAGAGAACTAGGATCAAGAAAGACTTGTGAAAGCCCAAGAGGAATAGGGGACTGTTAGGCAGGTTTTCTTTTTAGCTATACCATTCACATCATGTGTCACTGGTTTCTCATTCCTTAAGTTAATTATTTATTGATTCATTAACCTGTCATTCAAGACCTTGCACCAGCCTTTGGGTCTGATCTAGTTTGGAGTTCACTCTCATTGGACAATTTCTTATTTTGCAACAATTCCCTTCATAAAGCATTTACATTATACTTACCTTTACAAAAATACAAAGGGCCATAGTGCTCATCTTCAGAACAGTGTCAGTGAGGAAGCAACTGGGGAGATCATAACCAAAGCCTGGCAAGGATAGGGTGAGAACCCCAAGGAATGCAGTGGACAGAGGCAGCTGTCAAAGGAAAACAAAGCAGGCTGCGGGTCTGGAAGCAGCTGCAAGGAAGGGTGGGGACACAGGAGCCAGTAAAAGGAATTCTGGAGCTGAGCCACAAAAGGCAGCCGTGGGTCTCACCAAACCACCCTTTCTCCTTCAGTACCCTTGCAACAGAATTTTTAAATCAAAGTGCAGGATTCTGCACTTGTCCTGTTGGATTTTTATCTTCGAATATTGAGGCCAATTATTGTAACCTGCAAAGATCTTTTCAGATCCTGCATCTATGAATCAGGTGTCATTCTTCTGTGTTGTTTATCATGTGCAGATTTGACAAGCTCTCCCTCTATAGAGAATTAAGTCATAGATAAAAAGTGCTGAAATAAGAGAGGGCCAAAGGAAAAAAAAAATCATTAAAATCTCCACTTAAAACTTAAAAAAAAATTCCCTTCACGTCCCCCATTTAGGAGTTTTCTTTTGCTATGCCCTCCAACTTGAATAATCTTCTGCTGTACTGTCATTTGTTAATGTTCTATCTCATTTTTCAGGGCACAGCAACACACAACTCTTTCAAAAGCCTAACCAGATTCCACAAGCATGTCTGGTAGTTGTATCTACTATTTATATAGCACTGTCAGTAGCTCTCTTGTAAAACTTGTCTTCTGACTTGTTTTTGATGCATTCCCCTATTTCCTTACCGGATTGTACACTCCATGAGATCTGGGATTATGTCTTATCTACGATTTCACCCTGCATATTCTCAGCAGAGGTCTGGGTTTTTTCCTACAATGTGAGCATCTGACAAATATCTCCTAATGCGTGCCTATTGTCTAGGCACTCTGGTCAGGCCTATTAAAATCAAGAAGCAGGATTAAAAGATTAAAATATATTCTTTCCTTACAATGAACGTGTTCTCCCATATGTTTATTGAACATGGAGATTTTTCAGCAAAACTAGCTCTTGCATTCATATTTTTCTCCTCAATTGAAATCAAAAGCAAAAAATCAGTGCTACCATCAACTCATTTCCTAATGTCATATTCCTTAGTCTGATTTAATAGACTTTATGGAATTTAATGGTATGTGAGCTGAATTTTCCTTTTCTCAGCTTAAATCACTAAGCAATTCAAAATATTGGGAGGTCCATATTTATGAGTTCTCCACCCTAAGTAGAAGAGAATTAAAGGTGACTAAAATAAATCCTCAGTGTATACTTTGGAGCTGAGTCCCTTATGAAAGGCCTTACCAGCTACTCCATAAAGATTACAGTTGCCAAAATACAATCAAGCAAATAAAGAGAACAGAATTCCATCCAATGTAAAGAAGGTCTCGCATATTTTATTGCACAATGTGGTTATCTATGATTTAAAACCTCCCATTTTTCATTCAGAGAAAGTTGCTTGCATTCCAAGAGGTTATAAACCTTGATTTTTTTGATGTATAGTTCAATCAGCCTTATTTATTACAGAAAACAACACTTGTGGGATACATAAATTTTACTTTATCTTCGCTGGCATAATAAATGATTTATCAAGTACACTATAAAGGAGAGGAAAAACACTCTAGCTATATACAGTTTGGATATTAATTTGTTCCCATAATACAGCTCTGGTTTATGATAACCTGTGTATAAACCTGGGTTAGCCAATGTACTTGGAAACCACGCCGATTCTGTGTGTAAGAATTGCCTGCCACACTATCAGTGATATAAATAAATAAGCTATCAACCACTGAATCACGTCTTCAATATTCTGATGGCTCTGGCTCCACCACTTGCAATTATTCAACTCAGTAGGTTTTGAAAATCCAGGACCATTACTTTGGAACATCAGCTGAGAGAATCTGAGACCTACCTAACTTAAGTCCTCTGTTGTGCTCAAAGGAGGAAGGAACATAACTTTGGGCTTAGGGTAACAAAGTTACCCAAGCTCAGTACTATTTCATATGTAGGTATGATATAGAACTTGTGTTATTGTCGAGACTCTCTGTTTTATGGATCAGGGATACCTAGATAGACTACTTATCCTTGTGCATTTGGCTAATAATTATACTAACAAGAAGAGATATTTATTGAGTGCCTATTACTATGGAAGGTGTTTAAAATCTAGTATCTCATTTTATTAGTTCCAAGAACCTTATCTATTGGAACTGGTTCATACTGGCTCTTGAGAGCTAATTCCACTCACCTCTTCCCAAGTTCTCACTGACTGATGTTACAGTGGTAGCTTGAAATTGGCCATGGTGAGAGTATTATACCATGGAAACTGACAAATGCTACAAGCCAGGGCTTTTCACATTTTTGGTTTAACGGCACACCAGTGCAACCTTTGGAAGTAGATATTATTATTTCTGTTTTATCAATGAAATAATTAAGGTTCAAAGAGGTGAAACATCTTGCTTATAAGTCAGTATAGTCAACAAGTAAATTTCGGGCTGGAGTTTGAATCCCAGTCTATTACACACCAGAACCCAGGCTCTTCCCAATATAGGTAAATCATCGAGGCTGCATACACACTCAAGCAGGGTCAGCCATTGTGAATAAACTGACTGTTCTTCAACAAACTCAACCAAATGTTTACTTTCCCTAATGCTTTGGTTATATTGAATTTAAAAATAAATGCAAATAGCCATTTATCTTAGCAGACTTTTTCCATAATAAAACAGTGGTTTTCAATACAGTGTGTTTTTTTATGGGGGTGATGACTGCTAGGATGAAGTAGTGTCACCTTTTTCTCTTAGTGATATTGACACATCAATACTGATAATTTAACATTCACATCCCAACTGACAAATTTAGCAGGAACCACAGGGGATGGAATGGCTGGAAGAAGGGATAGGTGGGGAAGGAATTTTAAAATGTATCAACATATAAGGAACAACATAACATCTTTTAAAAGCATGGCAAGATTACGTTTAAAAGTCATAGTGGTTTTTCCTTCAACAGATTACCAACAGCAAAAAAGATCCATAGTTTTTCTTTCTACAAGTAGGATACAATTCCATGTCACTCTTTATAGTGATCCAAAACGGTTTCTCAATTCAAATCATTTCACTTGTTTGACTGCTTGTCTTGTTTCTGTAATCTGTTGTTATTGAAATGACTAAGATGTCAAAACATTCTTCTGTATGATCCCACAGGGGAAGGAGGGTTTTAGGAGGAAAACTCTGGAAGAGGTTTGGAGGCAAACTAAAAACAAATTTGGACTTTGCACTTAAAAATCAAAACACATTTTTTGCTTGGCTGTGCTTTGATTTTCAAACCACTTTTCCCATTTTTCCCATGTGGACACTTAGTTCTCTAGTTTGTGAAAGATCCATGAAGCCCATTTTCAGTTGTTTACCATACATTTGTGAACCTGAATAAGTCAATGAGACCATTTCTTGCTTGCATACCAGGAATAGTTCAAGCATTTTGACTGAATTGACCAGCCAAATATAAATGAAATAAATCAAGCCAGTTATTTGGAATAATGGAGAGGCTAAATGATTGCTTAAAATACCTGTCAATATCTTTCCATTCTTTTGTGAATATAGATGTGTTTTACAAAGGTCAACTCTTTATCAAGTGTAAATCTATTGTCCTGAAATGTTTATTTTAAAGATTAAATGAATTGCTACAATTTTAATATATGCTTCAAAATGAAAAAAATGTGAGCTTTGAAACATCATTATAAAAAATGTATTTCTATAAATAAATACATTTATTCTTTCTCATCTTAGGGTTTAAGGGAATGATTGCAGTAATACTTTGAACTGCATTGTCTGGCTTTTGTAAACATTGGTCAAGTTAGCCTTTTGTAGATAACAAACCTAAACCATTGACCTCACTGCCAGGATGCCAAGGGTGAGAGAAGAAAGATTAAGGGGGAGCAAAAGCTTGAGATGACATTTTCTGGGACATAGTCATAAGTTTGCCAGGCACCCTTCCGAAGGGCAAATATTGACATGTCCAAGTCTTTGGAAGCAGATTCCTCTCCTGGAACCACATCAGATGTGCAGCTGCCACTAACCTGGCAGGTAATCTGCCAGAGTGGTCTACAAAAATGATAAAACTAAAGATGCCTAGAGTTGAGTTTTCCTTCTAGACAAGCCACTAACCCTCTGTGTGATCTTCATCTTGAACCTCAGTGGGCCATGAACTCCACAGTAGTGGGGACCATATCAGGATTATCTAGCAATGCATACCTAGCTCCTAGCACAGTGCAGGGCACACAGAAGTTCCACAATAAATGTTTGTGGAACGAGATTTAGTGAATCCTAACTTTTCTCAGGGTCCATTTATTCATCTGTAAAATAGGAATGGGGCCAAACATGACTCAAAATGTGGTTGTTGAGAAGAAACTTAGATTATATATATAGATGTATTTTAAAGACTAAGACTACTCTCAAATATAATATACATGTCACTTTACAAGTATTTTTCCTTTTCCAAAATTTATGACAGCCATTTATAAAATGTACACAGTGTTCACTTGGAAAGGATTAGTTACAGTAGGTGCTAGAAAAAAAATAGCATTAAAACCAGGCAATTTTTTTGAAGCTTGGATTTTCCTTGTGCAAACTTGATGGTTATTTTTTAAAAATGGAATTATTTCTGCAGTATTATGAACTTCTTGCAGTATTACCTTAGGCAGTTTGAAATTATTTCTAGATAATTAAAGTACTCTATTATTTAACTGTATCATGTTACTGCTCCCTTTGCTGAAACAATATTCCATGGTCGTATACCCTGGAATTCTCCAGGTAATGCTTAACATTGCATCTTTGCATATTTTATATTTTTCTCCAATTGAACTGCTCTCTGTAAGTGCCGAGTCCCTGTGTAATTCCTACTTATCTTTCTTAGCTTCCGTCAACTCCAAATAGGTCTCTAAATATTACTGCTCCAGTCCCCAAATAAGGGAATTGATCACAGGCTTAATGTTGATGGCCTAATTTGATAAGTTGTAACGTGAGTTATTCAATGAATATAGTCTATATTATATTATAGAAAAGTTCTCATAGGATAGGGGCAGATTGCATTCGATCCCTGCAATTACTGCTGTTACTCTGATATCCTAGAAGTCTCCAAAAGCTATTTTTAAATTTAAATCCACAATATTAAATATTCTTGTTGAGAAGATGGATTTTCTTTAAAATGAAGAAACAGATGTCTTTGTATTGTATTACATGTAGGGAAGAAGGAAAAAGAACTAATGTTTGTTAATATCTATGATGTACCACACACCGTGATAGGGAATTGACGTATAAAATCCTCAGCAGCAGGCAGTTAAGAGCAGTTTTAGGTTCACGGTGAAACTGAGCAGAAAGTACAGAATTCCCATACACCCCTTGCCCTGACATATGCATAGGCTCCCTCACTATCAATATCTTGCACCAGAGCAATACATTTGTTACAACTGATGACCCTATACTGACATCTCATTATCACCCTGTTATGGACTGAATGTTGTGTCACTCCATCTCCCCCAAATTTATATATTGAAACCCTAACCCCCAAGTGGCAGTATTAGGAGATGGCGCCTTTGGGAGGTAATTAGATTTAGGAGAGGTCATGAGGATGGAGCCCCCATGATGGGATTAGTATCCTTATAACTAGAGGAAGAGACTAGAGCTCTCTCTTTCCCCACAACCTGAGCCCACAGTAAGAAGATGGCCATTTGCAAATAAGGAAGAGAGCTCTCACCACACACCGAATCCAAATGCATCTTGATATTGGATTTGCCAGCTGTCAACTATGAGAGACAAACTTGTGTTGTTTATACCACCCAGTCTATGGTATTTTGTTATAGCAGCCCCAGCTGACTAAGACACACTCAAAGTCCATAGTTGCATTAGCGTTCACTCTTGGTGTTAAGTATCTTTTAATACATTTATTTGCCATCTGTATATTTTTTTTGGTGAGGTGTCTTGTTCATATCTTTTACCTGTTTTTTGAATTGGATTATGTGTTATCTTATTGTTGAGATTTAAGAGTTCTTTGTATATTTTGGACACAAGTTCTTTATCATATAAGTGATTTGCAAATATTTCCTCACATTGTCTTTCATTTTCTTAATAGTGTCTTTCATGGAGGAAAGGTTTTTAATTTTAATAAAGTCCAATTTATCAATTGTTTCTTGTATGGATTATGATTTTGGTATTGTATCTAAAACTTACCACCAAACCCAAGGTCAAGGAGTTTTTCCCCATTCTTGAATTTTTATAATTTTGCATTTTACATTTAAATCTATGATCCATTTTGAGTTAATTTTTGATTAAGGTGTGTGGTTTGTGGATAGGTTCATTTTTTTTTTTTTTTTTTTTGCATACAGACATCCAATTATCCCAGCAGCATTTGTTTTGTTTTTTTTTTTTTTTTCCTCAGAATTCTGATTTTTATTTAACAAACACTTGAATCACAAAGTTTGGTGCATATATCACATACATACATAAATATACAAACACCCATTTCCTTTCTGCGTCTTGAGGTCTCTGACCAGACCAAAGTCAAACTTTGGCAGAAAAATGAGGCCATGGGCCACTTTGGCTGCAGTTAAAGTGGCATGCCCATGCCACTGACTATTTCAATTTGATGAATCTGGTATACTAATGGAAGTTCCCAGTATCATATCAGTGGGCATCCCTGTATCCCAGGGTATGTGTGCTTAGAGGTCCTGGGTTGAAATTCATCTTCTCTAGGCTACAAAGTCAAGGCTCAGACCTGTTACCTCTTACATTGATATGTTTATGTTTATTTTTCACTCATATCAACCTTCTCTTTACTCACTTCAGTAGGTCGGTTTCCCTCTAATCTAGTACATCCTTCAGTCTGTAGTTAGTGTGTGTTTTTTAATGTCTGAGGGGGGCTTCTCTTCACAGCAGAGACCGTGTACAGATATTTAGGTCTTCAACTAATGTTCAGTATACTAGAGATGCAAATTCAAAAAATCAAATTTTCCTTTACTAGGGATACAAATTGAAAAATCAAAATTTCCTTAAGTTTTTAGCTTCCATTTATTCGATTTGTAAATTTGGTATTTTTAAAATAATAAAATATAAACTGTAACTCTCAGGGACCTATGAAAAACATTTGATCAACTCAAATTGAGGACTAAAATCCCTTTCCTTAATAATTAGCCCCCTTTAGAAACACAGTTAAGAACATTCCCTTAAAAACTTAAGTTGTATTTATAAATTGGGTATATTTAATTTTTTTTTAAAATTTTTTGTTTATTGCAGTAACATTGGTTTATAACATTGTAAAAATTTCAGGTGTATATCATTGAACTTCTATTTCTGCATGGACTACATCATGTTCACCACCGAAATACTAATTACAACCCATCACCAAACACATGTACCGAATTATCCCTTTCACCCTCCTCCCTCCCCCCTTCCCCTCTGGTAACCACCAATCCAATCTCTGTCCCTATGTGTTTGTTTATTGTTGTTATTATCTACTACTTAATGAAGGAAATCATATGGTATTTGACCTTCTCCCTCTGACTTATTTCACTTTGCATTATACCCTCAATGTCCATCCATGTTGTCACAAATGGCTGGATTTCGTCGTTTCTTATGGCTGAGTAGTATTCCATTGTGTATATATACCACAGCTTCTTTATCCATTCGTCCCTTGATGGGCACTTAGGTTGCTTCCAAGTCTTGGCTATTGTGAATAACGCTGCAATGAACACAGGGGTGCATGTACCTTTGCAAATTGGTGTTTTCAAGTTCTTTGGATAAATACCCAACAGTGGAATAGCTGGATCATATGGTAGTTCTATCGTTGATTTTTTGAGGAATCTCCATACTGTTTTCCATAGTGGCTGCACCAGTTTGCACTCCCACCAGCAGTGTATGAGAGTTCCCTTCTCTCCACGTCCTCTCCAACACATGTTGTTTCCTGTCTTGTTAATTATAGCCATTCTGACGGGCGTGAGGTGATATCTCATTGTAGTTTTGATTTGCGTTTCCCTGATAGTTAGTGATTTTGAACATCTTTTCATGTGTCTGTTGGCCATCTGTCTATCTTCTTTGGAGAAATGTCTGTTCAGGTCTTTTGCCCATTTTTTAATTGGGTTGGTAGTTTTTTTGTTGTTGAGATGCATGAGTTCTTTATATATTTTGGAGATTAAGCCCTTATCAGAAGTATGGTTTGCAAATATCTTCTCCCAATTGTTAGGTTGTCTTTTCGTTTTGTTGATGGTTTCCTTTGCTGTGCAGAAGCTTTTTAGTTTGATGTAGTCCCATTTGTTTATTTTTTCTATTGTTTCTCTTGCCCGGTCAGATGTGGTGTTTGAAAAGATGTTGCTAAGACCGATGTCGAAGAGCGTACTGCCTATGTTTTCTTCTAGAACTTTCACAGTTTCAGGTCTTACATTCAAGTCTTTAATCCATTTGGAGTTAATTTTTGTGTATGGTGTAAGGTAAGGATCTACTTTCATTTTTGCATATGGCTATCCAGTTTTCCCAACACCATTTGCTGAAGAGACTTTCTTTTCCCCATTGTATGTTCTTGGCTCCTTTGTCAAAGATTAGCTGTCCATAGATGTGTGGGTTTATTTCTGGGCTTTCGATTCTATTCCATTGATCTGTGTGTCTGTTTTTGTGCCAGTACCATGCTGTTTTGGTTACTATAGCTTTGTAGTATATTTTGAAATCAGGAGTGTGATACCTCCAGCTTTGTTCTTTTTCTCAGGATTCCTTTAGCTATTCGGGGTCTTTTGTTGTTCCATATAAATTTTAGGATTCTTTGTTCTATTTCTGTGAAAAATGTTGTTGGAACTTTGATAGGGATTGCATTGAATCTATAGATGGCTTTAGGAAGTATGGGCATCTTAACTATGTTAATTCTTCCAATCCAAGAGCACAGAATATCTTTCCATTTCTTTGTGTCTTCTTCAATTTCTTTCAGAAATGTTTTATAGTTTTCGGTGTACAGCTCTTTCACCTCTTTGGTTAAGTTTATACCTAGATATTTTATTCTTTTTGTTGCAATTGTAAATGGGATAGTATTTTTAATTTCTCTTTCTGCTACTTCGTTGTTAGTGTACAGAAATGCAACTGATTTTTGTATGTTGATTTTGTATCCTGCAACTTTACCATATTCGTTTATTACTTCTAAAAGTTTTCTGGTGGATTCTTTAGGGTTTTCTATATATAAAATCATGTCATCTGCAAATAGTGACAGTTTCACTTCTTCCTTTCCAATTTGGATCCCTTTTATTTCTTTCTCTTGCCTGATTGCTCTGGCTAGGACTTCCAATACTATGTTAAATAGGAGTGGTGACAGTGGGCATCCTTGTCTGGTTCCTGTTCTTAGAGGGATAGCTTTCAGTTTTTCACCATTGAGGATGATATTAGCTGTGGGTTTCTCATATATGGTCTTTATTATGTTGAGGTACTTTCCTTCTATACCCATTTTATTCAGCGTTTTTATCATAAATGGATGCTGGATCTTGTCAAATGCTTTCTCTGCATCTATTGAGATGATCATGTGATTTTTGTTCTTCATTTTATTAATGTGGTGTGTTACGTTGATTGATTTGCGATTGTTAAACCATCCCTACATCCCTGGAATAAATCCCACTCTTCATGGTGTATAATCTTTTTAACGTATTGTTGTATGCGATTTGCTAGTATTTTGTTGAGGATTTTCGCATCGATGTTCATCAGTGATATTGGCCTGTAATTTTCTTTTTTTGTGTTGTCCTTGTCTGGTTTTGGTATCAGGGTAATGTCGGCTTCGTAGAATGAGTTAGGGAGCTTCCCCCCCTCCTCAATTTTTTGGAAGAGTTTGAGAAGTGCAGGTATTAAGTCTTCTTTGAATGTTTGGTAGAATTCACCAGGGAAGCAGTCTGGTCCTGGACTTTTATTTTGGGGGAGGTTTTTGATTACTGTTTCGATCTCCTTACTGGTGATTGGTCTATTCAAATTCTCTACTTCTTCTTGATCCAGTTTTGGAAGGTTGTATGATTCTAAGAATTTATCCATTTCTTCCAGATTGTCGAATTGGTTGGCATATAGCTTTTCATAGTATTCTCTTATAATCTTTTGTATTTCTGAGGTGTCTGTTGTTACCTCTCCTCTTTCATTTCTGATTTTACTTATTTGTGCCTTCTCTCTTTTTTTCTTGGTGAGTCTAGCTAAAGGTTTGTCTATTTTCTTGATCTTTTCGAAGAACCAGCTCTTGGTTTTATTAATTTTTTCTATTGTTTTTTTGGTCTCTATTTCATTAATTTCTGCTCTGATTTTTATTATTTCCCTTCTTCTACTGATTTTGGGCTTTGTTTGTTCTTCTTTTTCCAGTTCCTTTACGTGCATTGTTAGATTGTTTATTTGAGATTTTTCTTGTTTGTTGAAATAGGCCTGTATCGCTATAAACTTCCCTCTTAGAACCGCTTTTGCTGTATCCCATAAATTCTGGCATGTCGTATTTTCATTTTCATTTGTCTCCAGGTATTTTTTGATTTCTTCTTTGATTTCTTCGTTAACCCAATCGTTGTTCAGTAGCATTTTGTTTAATCTCCATGTATTTGTGGCTTTTCTGATTTTCTTCCTATAGTTGATTTCTAGTTTCATACCGTTGTGGTCAGAAAAGATGCTTGGTATTATTTCAATCTTCTTAAATTTATGGAGACTTGTTTTGTGGCTTAATATGTGATCAATCCTGGAGAATGTTCCATGTGCATTTGAAAAGAACGTGTATTCTTCGGTTTTTGGATGGAATGCTCTGTATATATCTACTAGGTCCATCTGTTCTAGTGTGTCGTTTAAGGCCAATGTTTCCTTATTGATCTTCTGTTTGGATGATCTATCCGTTGGTGTAAGTGGAGTGTTAAAGTCCCCTACTATTATTGTGTTACTGTCTATTTCTGTTTTTATGTCTGTTAATAATTGCTTTATATATTTAGGTGCACCTACATTGGGTGCGTAGATATTTACAAGTGTTATATCCTCTTGTTGGATTGTTCCCTTGATCATTATGTAATGCCTTTCTTTGTCTCTTTTTACAGTTTTTGTTTTAAAGTCTATTTTGTCTGATATGAGTCCTGTACCCCAGCTTTCTTTTCATTGCCATTTGCGGAGAGTATCTTTTTTCATCCCTTCACTTTCAGTTTGTGAGTGTCTTTAGGTCTGAAGTGTGTCTCTTGTATGCAGCATATATATGGGTCTTGTTTTTTTATCCAGTCAGCCACCCTATGCCTTTTAATTGGAGCATTTAGCCCATTGACGTTTAAAGTAGCTATTGATAAGTATGTACTTACTGCCATTTTTTAACTTTTTTTTTTTTTTCCCTCAGTGTTTTAGTAGTCCTTCTCTGTTCCTTACTTCTTCTATACAGAATTGATGGTCACTTTAGTTTGACCTCTGTCTGAAAGCTGTACTCTTTAACTCCCCTCCTCCCTCCTTTTATGTTTTTGATATCATATCTAACCTCTTTGTTGTGCATTCATATCCATTACGTTCTAATCGTGGAAATAGATAATTTTTCCTATTTGTGGTCTTCTCTTTTCCCCTTAAATCAGTCCCTTTAACATTTCTTGTAACACTGGTTTCTTGGTGACAAACTCCTTTAATTTTTGCTTATCTGGGAAAATTTTGATCTCTCCTTCCATTTTGAACGATAACCTTGCTGGGTAGAGTATTCTTGGCTGTAAGTTTTTTCCTTTTAGCACTTTAAATATATCGTGCCATTCTCTTCTAGCCTGTAAGGTTTCTGCTGAGAAGTCAGCTGATAGCCTTATGGGGTTTCCTTTGTATGTAACTTGACATTCTCTTGCGGCTTTTAGGATTCTCTGTTTATCTTTAATTCTGGACATTTTGATTATGATGTGTCTTGGGTGGGTCTCTTTGGGTTTATCTTGTTTGGGGCTCTCTGTGCCTCCTGTACCTGGATGTCTGTTTCCTTCCTTAGGTTAGGGAAGTTTTCATCTATCATTTCTTGAAATAGATTCTCTGCCCCTTTGTCTCGCTCTTCTCCTTCTGGGACACCTATAACACGGATGTTAGTGCGCTTGATGTTGTCCCAGAGGTCCCTTAGACTGTCATCACTCTTTTTAATTCTTTTCTCTTTTACCTGTTCACCT
Source organism: Ceratotherium simum simum (assembly GCF_057802395.1). NCBI lineage: Eukaryota > Metazoa > Chordata > Mammalia > Perissodactyla > Rhinocerotidae > Ceratotherium > Ceratotherium simum. The sequence continues at coordinate 75,380,295 of NC_141904.1, read as the reverse complement.
TGGGTAATTTCTTCTAGTCTTTCTTCCAGCTCACAGATCCGTTCTTCTGTATCCTCTACTCTGCTTTTGAGTCCCTCTAATGAATTTTTCATTTCCAGTATTGTCTTCATTTCTGATTGGTTCTTTTTTATATCTTCCATTTCTTTGTTGACATTCTCACTGAGTTCATCTATTCTTCTCCCCAGATCAGTGAGCATCCTTAACACTCTTAGTTTGAACTCTCTGTCGGGTAGGTTGCTCATTTCTGTTTCACTTAGTTCCTTTTCTGGGGTTTTGTCCTGTTCTCTTACTTGGAATGTATTCTTTTGCCTCCTCATTTTGCCTCTTTCCCTGTGCTTGTGTCTACATATTAGGTAGGTCAGCTACGTCTCCTGCTCTTGGATAGGTGACCTTATGTAAGTGATGCCTTAGGAGGCTTCCAGTGTGCTTCCTTCAGTTCTCAATGTTCCAGGGGTGGCCCCTATGTGGGCTACGTGTGTCCTTCTATTGTGGCCTGTTAGCTCTACCTATAGGCGCCCAGGGAGGCTGAGTTATGCTCCTGGCCAGCTGTTGTAATGCTCAGCTGCTTGTAGTTGTTGTGGGCCCTTCAGTCTCTTTATCAGGTGTGGGGAGCCCCAGCACAGTTGGCTGTAAGTTCTAATACCACATTTGTGTTGCAGTATTTCTTTTAAGTGAGTAGGCCCCCAGTGTGGCAGGTTGTTAGGCTCAGGGCCTTACAATTGCTGTAAACCTCTAGCCTATTAGGTCTCTTGTCAGCTCTCTGAGGATTGCAGCTGGGTGGGGCTGGCCTCAGGCACAGGAGCACCCAATTGTTTCAGGCTTTGGAAGGTGGGGCAAACCTCCTATGTGGGTCTTTGAGAAGCACAAGTCTTCTGCAGCTGACAAGCCCTGTTGCCCACAGGTCCACACACACAGTCAACACAGTCCTGCCCCGTGTGAGTGCCCCGACCTCCCCAAGCGGACCCAGTCTCTCCACGGCGGGAGCCCCACACACTCTGCCACCACCCCACACTCTCCACCCGCTCCTTGTGCACACCCTGCCCCGCTCAAGTCAGCTCAGTTGCCAGGCTGCAGAAAATCCAGTCACCAATCTATGCAGGCCCACACGTTGCCTGAGGGCTTGTTGTTAGGTGGGGCCAGTCTCTAGGGTGGGCTGCCTGCCCTGGCTGAGCTGGATTAAATCGGTGCTCTAGCGGGTGGAGCAGACCCTGGGCTAGCAGGTCTCAGGGAGAACTCCAATGGCGTCTGTGTCAGCACGCTCACACCAGGCCACAACAATGGCCGCCGCCAATGTCCCAGTCCCTGGAGAGGTCTCACCCCTCACCGAGATGCACTCAGGGCCTATTAGGTGAGTCTCTTGTCACCGAAGCACTGTGCACCTTTCTTTCTGGTGATTTTAGGATGCTTTCTGGAACGGGTGAGTTTGTGCGCTGGCCCTTTAAGTGCCAGTTTTAGTTTCTTTGTGAACCGGGTTTTCTGGGGGTGCTCCCCAATGCTTTAGTAGCAGGCAAAGTCAGATATTATGCCACTGGTGTTGATTGTGCTGGGTCCACAAAATGCCCACAGCGGGGGTGCTCCCCGGCTCAGGACCCCGCCCCTCCAGGGAGGGTGCGTACCTGTGCGCTGCTCCCGGCGGCCATGACGCTGGCGGCTTGTGAAGGCGGTGTTTTTCCTCTCCGGAAGGAAGTCTCTGCCTCTTCTACCCCAGTTAGGATTGTCTGTTGTTGCAGGAGTTCCTCTTATCCAGTTTTCAGTTCTGTCTCAGGGGTAATTTTTCCACGAGTAGTTGTAAATTGGCTGTGTCCACGGGAGGAGGTGAGTTCAGAGTCTGCCTACGCCGCCATCTTGACTCCGCCTCCCAGCAGCATTTGTTGAAAAGAATGCCTTTCTCTATTAAATTGCATTTTGTGTCTTTGTCAAAGATCAGTTGACTATATTTATATGGGTCTATTTCTGGTCTTTCTATTTTGTTCTATTTATCTGTGTGTCTATTCCTTCACCAATATCAAACTGTCACTATTACTGTAGCTTTATAATTTATGAAATTAGGTAGAATGAACCTTCTAACGTAGTTGCTCGTCTTCAGTATTGTTTTGGCTATTCTAGGTTCTTTGCCTTTCCATATAAATTTTAAAAGCAGTTTTGCTACTTATTTTGGTAGATTTTCTTTTTCTACATAGACAATAATGTCATCTGCAAATAGAGAACGTTTTCTTTCCTCTTTCCCAATCTGTGTAACTTCTATTTATTTTTCTTGTCTTATTGCACTAGGTAGGACTTCTACTATCAGGATGAATAAGACTGGTGAGTGAGGACATAGTTGCCTTGTTCTCAAGTTGCTGGAAAAGTGTTCATTCTTTCACCATTAAGTATGACATTAGCTGTCAGTTTTTAATATATAGGTTTTATTAGTTTAAAACAACTTCTTTCTGTATTAGTCAGGGTTCTCCAGAGAAACAGGACAAACAGCATGTGTGTATATGTATATATATATTTTTATATATTGACACAGAGAGAGATAGAGAGATTTTAAGGAATTGACTCATGTGATTATGGAGGCTGGTAAGTCCCAAATCTGCAGGAAAGACTGGAAGCCTGGAGACCCAGTTAAGAGCTGATGCTGCAGTTCAGGTCTGAAGGCCTTCTGCTGGCAGAATTCTTTCTTGCCCAGGGGAGGTCAGTCTTTGTTCTATTGAGGCCTTTAACTAATTAGATGAGGCCCACCCACATTATGGCAGGGCAACCTGCTTTACTCAAAGTCCACAACTTTATTATTTTTTTATTTTTATTTTTTATTGCAGTACCATTGGTTTATAACATTGTATAAATTTCAGGTGTACATCATTATACTTCTACTTCTGTATAGATTATGTCTTGTTCACCATCCAAATACTAATCACAATCCATCACCACACACATCTGCCTAATCATCTCTTTTGCCATCCTCCCGCCGACGCTTCCCCTCTGGTAACCACCAATCCAATCTCTGTCTCTATGTGTTTGTTTGTTGTTGTTTTTATCTTCTACTTATGAGTGAGATCATATGGTATTTGACCTTCTCCCTCTAACTTATTTCACTTAGCATAATACCCTCAATGTCCATCCATGTTGTCACAAATGACTGGATTTCATCATTTCTTATAGCTGAGTAGTATTCCATTGTGTACATATATCACATCTTCTTTATCCATTAGTCTCTTGATGGGCACTTTGGTTGCTTCCAGCTCTTGGCTATTGTGAATAATGCTGCAATGAACAGAGGGGTGCATGTATCTTTATGCATTGGTGTTTTCATGTTCTTTGGATAAATACCCAACAGTGGAATAGCTGGATCATATGGTAGTTCTATCCTTAATTTTTTGAGAAATTTCCATACCGTTTTTCATAATGGCTGTACCAGTTTTCCCTCCCACCAGCAGTGTATGAGAGTTCCCTTCTCTCCACATCCTCTCCAACACTTGTTATTTCCTGTGTTGTTAATTATAGCCATTCTGTTGGGCGTGAGATGATAATATCTCATTATAGTTTTGATTTGCATTCCCCTGATAGTTAATGATGTTAAACATCTTTTCATGTGCCTGTTGGCCATCTGTATATCTTCTTTGGAGAAATGTCTGTTCAGGTCTTTTGCCCATTTTTTAATTGGGTTGGTAGTTTTTTTGTTGTTGAGATGCATGAGTTCTTTATATATTTTGGAGATTAAGCCCTTACCAGATATGGTTTGCAAATATCTTCTCCCAATTGTTAGGTTGTCTTTTCATTTTGTTAATGCTTTCCTTTGCTACGCAGAAGTTTTTTAGAAATTAACTCAAGAGAGATTAAAGACTTGAATGTAAGACCTGAAACCATGAAACTTGTAGAAGAAAACATACGAAGTACACTCTTCAACATTGGTCTTAGCATCATAATTTCAAGTACCAAGTCTGACAGGTTAAGAGAAACAACAGAAAAAATAAAGAAATGGGACTATATCAAACTAAAAAGTCTACCACTTTAAATGTTAATCTCATCCAAGAAACAGCCTCATAGAAACATCCAGAATAATGTTTGACTAAATATCTGGACACCGTTGACCAGCCAAATTGATACATAACATTAATGATCACACCTTCTATTTCTAGTTTTTTGAGAGTTTTTGTCATGAATGGATTTGAATTTTGTCAAATTCTTTTACTATATGTATTAGCATGATCATATGTTTTTTGATCTGTTAATATGATATTATATTGATTGATTTATAAATGTTGAGCCAATTTTACATTACTGGGATGACCTCCACTTGGTTATTATTATTCTTTTTATGTATTGCTGGGTTTGTTTTGCTAATATTCTGTTCAGGATTTTTGTGTCTATGTTCAATAAAGATATTAGTCTATAGCTTTCCTGTAATGCTTTTTTTAACCTGTTTTTGTTATTAAGGTAATGCTATTCTCATCAAATGATTTGAGAAGTGTTACTTCTCATTTCAGTAAGCAGTAGAGATTGTGTCTCTTTGCCACAAATGTAGATGTGCTTATATCACCCTGCTACTGACTTGCTCTCCAAACCTGCTTGACTTATATTATCTCTTATCATAATTAAAGGTTAAGCTTAAATGAACCAAAGTGTCTCTTTCCATTCCAGAAATAAGATATCCATTTCTATATGTAATAACAAAACCTGAAATTAAATGACTTCTTTATGTTTTGTAAAGTTCTTCCACGGTCATTGTATTATTTTATCATCCCAACCACTCCTTGTGGTTGAGTAAAGCAGGTGGTATTTTCACTATTTGTAGATGAAGTTACTGGAGTTCATAAAAGTTATATAAGTTTTCCAAGATCTCACAGTTTCTAAGTGGTGTTGTCAGAATTCAAACTCAAGATCTTCAGGCCAGCATGCCAAATATTTTCATTTTTACAAGAGCACTGGTTTATAGCATTAATAAATAAATTCACTCTACCAAAATATTCTTCTAAAGACCATTCCTGCTTTTGCTTAGAAAACTGTTCCCTACATAGAAGTCAAACTGGAAGGAAAGTTACCAGCAGCTCTATTTTATAAAAAATGAGATTTGCTCAGAAGCCTACCTGCTCTCTTCTGTCTTTCTTGTGCTGTGCTTACAAAGTTCAGTTTTCTGCTGTAGATGTAAATCATTCTATTACATTTTTTATTTACTTTCACAAAATGTAACTTGGCCTAACCAGCAAAAGTATAGTTGTTCTGCAGCCCAAATGGCAACCGGTATTAGATAAACATAATTAAAGTGCAGGGGAAAGGAGGGAGAGTGTCTGGACCCTGCCACAAGAAAAAGGAGAATGAGTTCACAGTTCTCTACATTTGCCGTGACATCGATATCTTTATCTCCTGTTAGCTACAAAGAACTTTGCTAATCATTGTACTCCACAGTGATACAGATTTATAATATATGGATCACATTCTGAGGCTGCCTGTCAAAAGAGTCTGTTAATATAATTTTAAAACAGAAATCAAGTCTAGAGAGTCTCTAATTCTTACACAGAAACGATATTTGACTTTTCCACTATAAAAACCCTCTATCCAGATCAAAGTAAGCAGAGTTATCCTGAGTCTGGAATTTATCTGTCCCTGAGAGGAATCAGGCATTTTGTCCACAGGTTTGCTGGATGAATGTATTCGTTGTAATGTCTCAGGGGCCATGGTGATTGGTTGTGGTCTAGATAATTGCAAAAAAATAGAAGAAAGACATCACAAGCTTTGCGTTGTTGGAGAATTCTAGGCTCGCTTGTGGGGGTGGAGATTCACCAAGGAGTAGCAGTTTTTCGCCAAGCATTTATCATATATCTAGGGTGAAGCATGGAATATTTTTCAGAAGTCAGGATCTGGTGGTATGTGATGTGAAAGAAGGACACCGAACATAAAATAAATTGTGAAAATGTAAGGGGGATGATCTGGATGCTCATGAAACAGAGGTCAGACAATATATAAGAATAAGCAGTTCTTGGGAACGAGAACACACGTTGAGGTTGTAAAGCTGTGATTAATTAAAGATCTTCCCTTTATCTGCTTATGTGTGGGAGATGACCACCCGTGACTCAAATCATCTGACAATAACCACCATCATAAAAACAGTTACCCATTATTGAGTGCTGTGTTAAGAATTCTAAAAAGTACTTACGAATGCATTAATTCTCACACTAACCCTATGAAGCAAATACTAATATTATTCTCATTTTACAGATGAGGAAAATCAAGTTTAGAGAAGTTGAGTGACTGTCTAAATGACGTATAGACAGTAATTGTCAGAGCCAGGATTCCAGAGAAGTCTGCCACATTCAAAAACTACTGCTCTTGAAGCAAGCATTACGTTGCTTCACTATCTGAACAAATGTGTAATATGTGAATGATGGTGTATAATTGCTTGGAACCAATTCATGCTTAATTTTATGCACTATGTCAGACACAGCATGGTGAAGTAGGCAAACAAAATAAAAACAGAAAAAAAAAATAAACAAACATGGGCTTTGGTATCTGACAAACTGGAAATCTCATCTCCTATAAAGGGAAATTGACCAGAAAAGATAATCCAAAGAACCATGCTTTCAGGAGAGAATAACCAGAACTCTTAAAGCCTGCCACACTTTGGTGTATGTATTAGTTTTCTATTGCTCATGTAACAAATTAGACATAGTTATGACTGAAAATAGCACAATTTTATTATATTATAGTTCTGTAGGTTAGATGTCTGATACAGATCTCACTGGGTTAAAATCAAGATGTCACATGGCTGGTTCCTTTCTGGAGCCTCCATAAGAGAATCTGCCTTTTGCACATTCCCTGTCTTGGGACCCCCAATCTCCACAGTCAAAGCTAGCAATGTTGCATGTCTCTGACCATTTTTCCAAAGTCACATCTCCCTCTGACCACAGCTGGGAAAGGTTCTGGGATTTTAAGGGCCCATGTGATTATATTGGGCCCAAGTGGATAATTCTGGATAGTCTCCCCATGTCAAGGTCTTTAATTTAATCATATCTGCAAAGTCCTTTTTACCGTGTAGCAGAACACATTCACAGCTTCTGGCATAAGAATCTGAACATCTCTGGGGAGCCATTTTATGCCCACCTCAGTGTATAAAGCTTGGAACCTGGTAAATACAGACTGAGATCAAGCAAAAGACTAGATGATAAATACAGACAACACTGTAAAGGCCAACCTCAGAGTAAGATAATTTTCTAAACATTAAAGAGATGTGTTTTCAATTCTGTCCATCTTTCTCATCTCACAATTGTGAAAATATTTCCCTTACCTTGAGCTTGATCAAGTCTTTTTTTCTATTCTTCCCAGTGAGGTGCCAGCAATGTTAGAAGCTGGAACAGAGAGGCACAAAGACACCATGGGTCTCATCTTTCCAGATCCTGTACAATTCTCCCTTTAGGCTGTGAAGCTAGCTTCTCCTGGAGGGATAAAAGTATGTGTCAACTGATCTTTCTTGGGAATAAATGGCTTTTCAGAGTTTGGAGGGAGCAAGATTCTATGGGTAATTTTACCTGGTTCAGATCAAAATAAGCATCACATTCTTCTTCAAATAACACCTTTTCCAGTATTCACCCCTGCATACCCATACCAAAAAAAATTACGTATAAATTATATATTTAGCCTTGGAAAAAAGGAGAAAGAAGGCTGTCATTGGAAATTACTAATAGATTTACTTGAATCCCAGTTCTTTTAAGCTATGATTAAAAATAATGAGAAAAAACACCTAAAGAGTTCACCTAGTGAACACTGATATCCAGCTCAGAAAGTCCTCCAAGGGAATCTAAAGGACCAGACACGCTTAAAAACACACAAATGCATTCTCTCCAAACCACCCTCTATTCAAAAAATGAATTGCTTTACATTTAGGGGATTTATGTGTGAAATATGAATAAACCCAATCAATTTATCATCCTAAATAAACCTGTCATACTGTCACAGGAGCAGGGAATAGCCAATTTCTAACATCAAAAGCTATAAAAAGGGTCCAACTTAGAGTTCCTAGGGAGTGACATATTTTGCAGCAGAGCACAAGTAGGCAGTGCAAGTTATGTTAGAACAATATCAGTGAAATGTTGCATTCTAAAATCCTACTTGGACAAAATGGAAAAAAAAACCTCATGAAAGTCTATTAATTGAAATATCCTAATATTGCCAGCATTTTCACATGCCATAGGTTAGGACTCAGATATATTTTTCCCCTTCTGAATGTAATATTCTTCCAATTTGGGCAGGTTAACTCAATTGTTGAGAGCCTAGAAAAGAGGTCAAGGATGAAAGAGTTTGCCAAATTTCAGAGGAAAATTATATTCTATCAAGGGAGACTACTCTCAAAACCCCGGCTAGTTAGTTTGCAGAAGTATGTTGTTATCGGGTTAGAAATGAGAACACAACATAGTAAAGAAAAAGATTAATACTACTATGTGTTAGTTGGGAAAGTCCAAGTTGTACTGGGGTAATAAACACCAAAATCTCGGTGGCTTAACACGACCAAAATCTCAATGTCTGCTGTGGGTCTGAGTGACTCTCCAGGGCAGCTCTCTTCCATGTTGTACTAAGAATTCAGGCTTGTGGCATGTCCATTTTGCATAAGGCTCTCCCATTCTGCTGTGGCAGGGGAAGAGACCCGGGAGAGACACATATTGGCATTTAGATATATTGGCCATTTACACATATTGGCCCTTCCCAGCCTATTTTCCAGAACTAGGCACTGCAAGGCAGCTGGGGAATGTACTTTCAATGTAGTAGAACTGAAAATATTGGTGAGAAGTAGTATTGTCTACCACACACAGGTGTGTAAAACACCTGGAGGTTATGAAGGTCATGGCATGTGTGTGTGTCTGCCTGCTGGTCTGTGAAGAACATTATATTAGAATGTGGTGGGCATTCTAGAGGATAGGTACTAAGAATTGAAATATGATTAACCAACTTCCAGTAGTATAGATGTTATTCATTCATGCACAACTTAAATCTTTCCAATTCTGGTAGAAGAAATGGAGTTGTAACAACTTTGGTCATCAGTACATTGGTGAGGAAGCACTGAGCCACTGAATAGTTGTATATAATCTGTTGATTCAGATCACTTCTGTAAAAGGGATGTCAGATATACTGGATAGCCATAGGTCAAGTCTCTGCACGTAATATATGCTTTTCCTTTTCCTTTTTATCAACCTTGGCTTAGTATCTTTTGTTGATTAATTTAGTTGCTAAGATAAATTCCTTTAGCCTTACAACATTTGAACTGTCTTCTTTCATGACTAGAGTTACATAGAGCTATATCCTTTTACTTTACAGTTATTCTAAATATGGGATTCACACATACAGTTTTAAAATTTATTCAACTATTCATCTTGGGTATGGATAACACACTATAACTCTTCTAAGTTCTAAGAAATGAGAGTGTCCAAATTCCTCTGGGGACTTTCACAGCCTTACTAGTGACATTCTGCGAGACATAAAAACGCCAAGAGCACATCAAAAGAAGATGTGACTATTAGGTGAGACCTTCAGAACAAACATCTCTGAACTCAGAGCAAAGTTCACATGTGTAGCCAGGCTCAATCTGTATCCGATGATCATGCTCTGACTGATGGGGGAAGGAGGAAGTGGAGGGTCATAAAGCAGAACTTGAAGGAGATTGTGCAATGTAATGAGACCATGATCTTCATCTCTATGAAATCTTTTTGTAACTTGGCTCCTGTAAGTGGATTTGAGGTATTTCATTTGTTGTTCTTGAAAATGAGGTCAATGAGCTCCATGATATCAGTAAGTTTTTCTATAATTCTGCGAGCCAGTCTGGTCTCTGTAGATAGTCTCTGCATTAACTGAACAACTGAGAAAGTCTCTGATGTCTGTAACAGGGAGTGGCTGTGGGAAGCAGAAATGACACTCTCCCTTTACAGGAACACTCACATTTTTTTAATAACACATTTTAATCGCCTTCCTTCTTCATTCCTTTTTATCTTTCCTTTTTTTCCCTCCTGTAACAAATCATAATTAAAGAATTTATTATGTATTGGGCCGGCCCCGTAGCTTAGCGGTTAAGTGCGCGCGCTCCGCTAGTGGCGGCCCAGGTTCGGATCCTGGGCGTGCACAGACGCACCGCTTGTCTGGCCATGCTGAAGCCGCGTCCCACATACAGCAACTAGAAGGATGTGCAACTATGACACACAACTATCTACTGGGGCTTTGGGGAAAAAAAGGAGGAGGACTGGGAATAGATGTTAGCTCAGAGCCGGTCTTCCTCAGCAAAAAGAGGAGGATTAGCATGGATGTTAGCTCAGGGCTGATCTTTCTCACAAAAAAAAAAAAATTTATTATGTATAAATTACTATGCTAGGTACAATACAGTTTAACAAAGAGGGGTTAGATACACTCCATGATAGGAAGGAACTTAAATAGGAATATTGCTTCCACAGGAACACTGTCTACTTTCTACTCCAAAGCCCTGTTGTGTTGTCACAGATAAGCCCTTGGAATTACCTCACGTTTTCTCTTCAAGGCTGGATTCCCTGGCAGTAATAAAAGGACAAGTATGTTTCTGTGTGGCTATTTTTGCTTTGGTAGTTCAAAGTGTAGGGTTTGCAAAAGTCTCTGATTTCAGGACCTGTGTTTTTGCAAAAAATCTACGGTGCCTATATTCCCTGAACATTTTGAAATAATATGCTTTACTTTGCAAGTATAGAAATAGCTTCACTTGCAGACCACCTCTAGGCATTTTTCCTTTTTTTTCTCCCTGAATACTCTGAAGCAATGTTGTTTTTAATTCATATACCATAGAAGAACTTATTCACTTGAAATAAAAAGTGACTAACGACATAAATGGTCAATAAGCATCCTGCAGTCATTCCTAGGCAAAGAACACATTCAGCCCACTTTTCCTCCATTTTCCTCATTTGAAAAGATTGACGTACTGTGAAACTCTAGTCAATAGTTGTTAGCATTTGTGAAAGCCAACCAAGTACATTAGAGATATGTAGAATTCTTTGGCAGAATTTCAGAGTCCCCGATCCACTAAATAACATACAGGTTACTGTAGCAAGACTTTGTTTAAGAATCATGTCTTTTCCCTCCTAGAAAACTTGCTTTCTTTAGCTATTCTTTTTTTTTTTCTTTTTTAAGAACTTATTAAAACTGAAACCACTGTTGTCACACATGTTGGATTAGTCACATCAAGCTTAGGAAAGCTGTATGATGGAATATGACAACTTCAGAAGCTTAAAAAGAAATGCAAAATGAAAGATCCTTCTTAAACTATTTTTAGAGAAATAGGAAAAAAAGATATTTACAAACACGGAACAAGTATGAGTGTGTTTCCATCATTTTCTCAACATAGACAGTGTCTTCAGACCATTAATTGTAAGAGTAACTATTGTTACGACCCATCGCTGGGTACAGATGGCTGGTTTGCATTTTGACTGTTTAACGAGAGGTGCTGCTATTTATAATTCATTAATAACCCACATAATATGGTTCTTAGTATAAAGGTATTAGTAAGGTGCTCCTATGAAGCTGTAACTAGGGCTCTATGATTATTGTTTTGAAGGTCAAATTATAAGATAAATTCATTCTGAACTAGTCAGTGTTTCTCAAACTTTAACGTGTACATGAATCACTAGAGGGGTTGTAGATTTGGACTCAGTATGCCAGGCTGGGGCCTGGGAGTTTGTATTCATAAAAAGCCCCTAAGTAACGCTGATGCTGCTTGTCATGTTTGAGTAGTGTGCTGGATAGTGTTTGAGGAGCAAGCAACTAGGTCTTATGTGAGGAAACCATACAAAGAGAGAAAAAAGTCCTTAGGATAGCAAGACTGGGCTGTCTGGTGAATAAGCCCATCAGAACGAGACTTATTAGGCAAAGAAGCATAGATTTAAAAGAGCAAGTTACTGCAGCTAACATCACTAGTGCCCATCCAAGTCCTGTCTACTGCCCAGTGAACACTGTCCCACACACGCCACGTAATCTGGTTCCATTGCCAAGACCATCTATATTGTGTAATGGATGCATCAGGGTAACTCTGATGCAATTAAACATTTTATTTACTTACATCATCATCTTTTGATTCTTTGCTCACTAGGAAATTTTTCAATTACAATTTACCTTCTCATGTAGCACTATTTAAAAGGAGAGGATGAGGTTAATGGAGTTTGAATAATTGAGATGAAAATTTCTTATTGAAAATAACTGAATTACAATAGAAAGAGAATCTGGTGGTCAAAGAATGTTGGGTATTCCAATATCTGACTGTAAATTTTTTTCAAAATCAACAAAATGACATTTGGTCAGTATCATAGTCTTGGTTGATGTAGAATTATGCAAAATGGATCCACTCTATGGCACTAAACAGGCAGTTCTCCATCTGAAAAGCTAATGGTTGATCCTAGACCAAAATGGCTATAAAGTTCATCTGGAAAAAAATTTTTAGGATAGAGAGCGATTTCTTTTAAAAGAGTAAAGTGAGGAGATTTTGCCGTATCAGATATTAAAATGTGTTATGAAGATACAATAACCAAACATTCTAGTAATTATGTCACTATAAACAACATAGATCAGTGTATAGACAGCTGACAAAAAAATGATTGTAAATAAAAAAATAAACAGATAAAACACGCTATTTTAAAGCACACAGAGAAAGAGTAGATAAGTACAGCATTGTGGGACACCTGGCAAATCATTTGGAAAAAACAAAATTAGATCCTTATCCCACACTTTCTTCTGAAATGAATATTATACGGGTTACACAAGAAAATCATAAAAGTGACAGAAGGAAATACAGGTGAACACTCTTATAATATTGGTTACTAGGAAGGTCCTTCCAAGGATGGCACCAATGCAAAATCATTAAGAATAAGATTAAGAGACAAAACTGCTTTAAAAATAAAGGACTTATGTGGCAACACTTTTACCCATGCCTCTGCTATGATCAAACTGAGGCAAATGATAAACATACATGCATTAAAGCGAATTAGTAATGATTCTATAAAGAGCTTTTACAAATCAAATAGAAAAAGAGAATCACCCAGTAGGAAGATGACCCAGGCACAAGAAAAAGCAATTACCAAAGGAAAGAAAAAAAAACCCTGACGTGGTCAGTAAACATATTAAAATGTGTTCATTGTCAGATAAGATTACTGTTAAATGATTTGGAAAAAACCTATCAAATCTCTTAAAATATGCATAAGTGTTCATGCAACAACTCAACTTCTAGTATGTGTGTTCAAGGTGTTTACCGAAATGTTTGTAATAACTGAATTTGGAAAAAAAAATTTGAAAGAAAATAAAACATAATGCATAATTGATTAATTGTAGACTACTCATATACAATAAAGGTATCACAATGAAGGTGTAGATTTATATATATTGAGAGTATGCTCCTAGGATATTTTAAGTGAAAAAGGCAGGATCTATAATAGCAGGCATTGTTAGACCACATTTATCATTTAAAACCTTTATTATTTATATGTACATGCATATATATGTATATATGTATATTATGTGTATATATTTATATACAAAAATCTTAGAAAAATACATCAAATGTTCACAGCAATTTTAGCAGCCTGGTGGGATTATAAATAATTTCCATTTTCATATTTTAGGTATTTTCAGATTTTTTTACAATAGATAGGTAATAGCTTTATAATGTAAAATAGTAAGGCTATTTCCATATTTAAAAATAGCAGGAGGGGGCTGGCCCGGTGGCTTAGCTGTTAAGTTTGCGCGTTGCACTTCAGCAGCCCAGGGTTTTGCAGGTTTGGATCCTGGGCATGGAGCTATGCATTGCTCATCAAGCCATGCTGTGGCAGCATCCTATATACAAAATAGAGGAAGATGGGCACGGATGTTAGCACAGGGCCAATCTTCCTCAGCAAAAAGAGGAGGATTGACATCGGATGTTAGCTCAGGGCTAATCTTCCTCAAAAAACAAAAAAAAAAGCAGGAAATAATACCACTCTTCAGTGGATCTTGGGAGGGCCATTTCTTCATTAGTAACACCTAGATATCACTACCATGTAGCTGAAAGTATGTTTATTTAGAAACTCTATAAGCAGACCAGGGGTTCTGGTTATTTCAGCACAGGAAGTTTAACTGGAAACCCAAATTTATTTTGTCCCCGATATATTGGAACTCACCAGTCACCATTATTTATGGTTCTCTGCCGCATGAGAGCAGTGGCATCAGAACCTGATGATGAGAACAAAAATAAGGAATTCTTGGTGTAATCTTAGCAACAGGATTCTGATTTCCGGTTCTCCTCTCTCATTTTTGCAACCTTTCCTTCACTTACTCTTCCAAATGCACTAAATGTATCATATTTTAAATGTAGATGTATGCTTTTAGTCCAGTTGAGTAGCAAAGATTATTATAAATGTCAATATATTAAATCCCTTAGGTGTTATGAGTTTAAGGAGAAAGGTACAACTTGTGAATAAGGAAAACGATGAACGTCTTTGTGGGAGAATATGATTTTATCTAGAGAATGAAAGCATAATTTCAATAGAGAAAGTAGGGAAAATGGCATTCCAGCCAGGAAAACAATAAGGTTACAAAAGTTAGGAGCAAGAATACATAGTTCCTATATGGATTATAGGAAAATAGTCACATGTCATTAGACTGGGCTATGGAAGTTATGAGGAAGAACTAGAAAAGAGTCCATCATAGAAAGTCTTAATTGGAAGGCCTGACATTTATTTAATAGGTTACAAGAAGCAATTGAACTTTTGAGAAAGCCTGCAAAAATGATCACAATTGCAATTTAGTGTGCAAAAGAGCATGGATTGGACTGCAGAATTTAAGATTTCTAGACAGGAAAGCCACTCAGGGAATTATTGCATTAATAAAGATAAAATTGGGCCTAGAGAATGAGACTGTATCCTTTAGTTGTTGCAGATGTAGAACCAAAACTATGACAGATGACTGAATATGGCAGACAAGAGACAGAGTCCTCTCAAATAGGAGTATGGGGCAAGATCATGGAAATGGAAACTGGAAGAAGCTGAGCTTAGGGGGAAAAAGTTCAGTTTAGATTTGCTGAGTTACAGAGGTGTTGATGCCAGAAGTGGCATCATTTCAGGGGTGTAGACTATGGAGAGATGATGGGCACATAGATATAATTCTGGGTGTCTTTAGCAAACAGGCAATTGTGAGGCATGAGGGAATGGATGGATGTGATAAAATTGGTGTGTTGCTCTCAGCTAAAAGAAAGGGCCAAGTGTGGAACCTTGGAAGGGTAAGTACATTAAAGAGGTTTGAGGGGGCAAATAATGATAGGGGTGGGAGGGATATTTGCCTGTTTTGTTCACTGCTTCATTCCCAATGCTTAAAATTGTGCCTGACATTGAGAATATCTTGATAAATATTATTGATGTATAATAATATTAATGTGTAAAAGAGAGGGTTTCAAGAAAAAGAGGTTTGTGAACAGCGTGGAATACTGCCTAGAAGGAAGAGAAAATGAGATCTGAAGAAGAAAGTGGATTTCATGTTCAGGAAGTCATTACTGATCTTTGAGAGACCAAATTCAGAAGACTTGACAAGGGGCAGAAATCAGACCATTTGGTAAATCATCCTTTTGCCTCCACTCTCATATTCTGAGTAATTTTTCTATCTTTTCAAACCACAATTTTTCCTGTCTATAACATCCAGGATCTGGGATACGCATGACAGTATTTTATTTTCTTTTTTTCAAAAGATTATTACCCTTGGGGCTTTACGTTTTACTGGAAAAAAAAAAAAACCCAATCCGGTTAATTAATTAAATCCAAGAAACACAAGATCGGTTTAACAAACAATTCAAAATACTAATTCAGTCCTTGGATAAAGTGGGCCATCTCCCAAATGCTTAAACATTGACTTCACAAGAAACAGTAAACAGCCACCATGAGTGATATATAGAGTTAATTATTTTCAGTTAGTTTCCCAAGCATTAAATTATGAGGCTTGTGTGTGTGTATGTATCTGTAAGGTTGTGTTTGCGTAAGTCACAGCTTTTTGTTTATGTGCCAGATGACTGATGAATTTCAGACATCAGTGCAACTCTTTGAACAGAAGAGAAATTCAGGTGGGAAATGTCAGACTTTTGGGGAAGGTTAATTGCATTCTAGTTTAAGAGATTTTATATGTATCACTAAGGAGTGTGCTTTGCATTTGTTGTTTACTTACACATTTTGGTTAGCATCATTGCATTAAAGTGCAACCTTTGGGTTCACCAGAGGAAAGGAACAAAAGCATAGCGTTAAGAAAAACATCAATTTACTCTGCAGGTACCAGCAGTATGTTTACTTCATACCCTAAAATGAATGGTTATATGGTACTTATTTTAAAGCATATTTTATTACAAGACCATGGGATAGTTTTGTTAGATTGGAAGCTTTGTCAGTGCAAGAGAGGTGAAAAATATGTGTAAATCTCATAGACATTCACTCACAGTTAAAGGATGTCTTTGGCGGATGACTTACCTCAATTATGCAACTTTGAAAAGTAACAGGAAACTGCAGCAGGGGAGAAAAAAAAGCTCTGCATTCAGACCTGTGAACAGCTCACTTTTGTGTCTCTTACCCTCTGTGTGTCCATAGGCAAGTCACATAACCGCTCTGATTTGCTCATCTATATAAAAAGCCAATATGGCAAAGTCATGGATATAGAGTCCTATCAAATATGGGTATTTGAAAAGATAATGGAAATACACATTTAGGAAGAAGTTTACCTTATGGGGAAAAACTGGTAAATCCTATTTAGATTTGTTGAGGTATAGAGGTGCTGATGTCTCCAAGCAGAGGCATCATTTTGGGGGTGGGGCTATGAAGATTATAAGGTTTAATGCAACAATTCAATAATAATTTAGTCAATACATACCACAATATATACAGGTATTACGCTAAGTATTTCCTTCATTTACCTTACAATTATTGTATAAGGAAAGAATGATTATAACCCCCGTTTTACGTATAAGAAAACTGAGGTTTGGAGAGATTGAGTGACCTTGGATAAAGGTCTTGCAGATAAATTGAATCAATGTTCAAAGCATGGCTGTCTGAGGCTATGCTATTAACTACAGTGCATTTCTGCTTCCCACACTGGACAATGCACGTGAAAGTGCTCCTTAGAGTGAAAGAACCACTGCCACGTAAAGTGATATGCGTACAGAATCAGCAGATGTTGTACATGAAGGCTGAGTCAGTACAACGTTAATAAATTCTAACATTTATTGCATGCTTCCTATGTGCCCTGAACTGCTCTACATGCTTCCGGTTATTTACTCATCTGATCTTCACAGAACTTGATTTCAGGCAATCTGGCTTTAGAGTCAGTACTTCCAACCAGCCACCCTCCCACCTCACCTGTGCAAGAGGATGATTCAACCGACAATAGGCATTTGCTCAACGGCTGAGACGAACTGTTTTGAGAAATTTAGTTTCACGTGTAGGTTTATGTTTTACAAGAGGAAGGGCCAGAGTGTGTAGTCAGTTTTTCATGGAAGAGAATGTTCTTGTCATAACAAGCTAAGTTGTTTGTTGTTTACATACAAGCTAAGTTGTTTGTTGTTTGTTGTTTACTTGTTTTGGTTTGATCTTACTTTGATTTGACACTGCTCACCAATTGATGCGGGTCTTATGAAGGGAAACTGTAGCACATTCTACGAGAATTAAGCACTAGAAGCCTTGTCTAACACCTGACAACCTTTCTGGACACTGAAATTAAGCAGCTTAAAATCAGATGGGCAGTTTCCTAATGTCTACCTTCATGATCTCACTGATCTTTACTCCTTTCTACCACTCTTCCTTCCTCCCCTTCCTAGTTAATGAATAAAAGACAGGCCTTCTACTACAAAAAGCAACACTCCTTGGTTTGCTTGGTATTGCAGAAAACTTTAGGAACAAGAGTATACCTTTATTTATTTATTTATTTTTTATTTTATTTTTTTTTGTGAGGAAGATCAGCCCTAAGCTAACAACCATGCCAATCCTCCTCTTTTTGCTGAGGAAGACTGGCCCTGAGCTAACATCCGTGCCAATCTTCCTCTACTTTATGTGGGACGCCGCCACAGCATGGCCCGACAAGCGGTGCATCAAGTGCACCCAGGATCCGAACCTGGGCCGCCAGCAGTGGAGGGCATGCACTTACCACTACGCCACGGGGCCGGCCCCATGAGTATACTTTTAATAAAAAAAAAATTATAAGCAGGTGTCTCATTTTTGGTCTTAAGACATAGAACTTAACTAAGACTTTAAATAAAGTTCTCTCTTTAGCTTAGGTCACAAACATTCATTCATTCAATCAATCATTCATTAATTCCTGTTTACTGAGCCCCTTACTATGTGCCATGCACTGAGCTAGTCACTAGGAATATTAAAATAAATGAATCTCTTCCTCTGCAGTCTTATTTTGGTCCTTATTTCAAAACGGTAGTTGTGCTTCTGTTTTCCTATTTATCATTTTGTTTAAATGCTATTATCATATGGTTACTGGCAATTTAATATATATCATATCATGTATTATATCATATTATATATAGAATTACATATTATATATATATATAGTGTGTGTATATGTATTATATTATACATAGATATTCCCTTTCATATCTTCTAGCCATGTTTTCCACTAAGTAGGGATTACCATTGGATTCTGTTTCGTTTTTTTCAGAGAAGTTTAGGTCTTTCCTTCCTAAATTTCAGCTGTTCTTAAACTGCTCTTGCTTTATCTCACTCTTATTTCTTTTCAATTGTCTTTTTAATTGATTAGAATCCCGTAGGTTTTTAAACTGGCCATTCTCTCCCCGCTGAGAACAAAGAAGGATGGTGCTTTCCCCAGCAGGCTTAATCCTTCTCGGTGACAATAAACAATGAACCCATAAAATTTATTAGGCAGAAAAGAAATCAAACACCTAAAAATATCGTGCAACTCCAAAAACTGGAATCTACCTTAAGCTGCACTATTAAGGTTATCAGATTTTTTTTTTGTTTATTAAACTCATTAGCCCTGGAATTTTGAGCAGTTTGAAATTAGCAGTGGATCAATGACAGGATTTAGGAATTTCCTGTCTTTATTTTGTGGGTGGGGAGGATTTTCACGGCTCTGACAAAGCATGTGCCAGCAGGGAGGCACTCAATGGTGAGCTTTGAGAATTGTTTTCACTCCAATGCTCAGGTATCGTAAAATCCATAACTTTCATGACGATTTTGAAGTAGACGAACTAAGGAGCATCTGTAAAATTTGCTATGATTTACAGAGCTTTTAGAGCTAATGTTTCACAAACTAATCACTTCAAAGGAGTACATTTTCCTTTCCTGAACACAAACTAATCATGGAAGATTTCGCATTTCTAGTGCCTCTTGCTCTCTTCTCCTTTTCCAGCCCGTGAAAGAAAAATTGCCTACGATGCTCTAATGTACCTGGTGACCCAATTCTGTTCTTCAGGTAGAGATATTGGTGCTTCTTTTAAATGGCCTATAGATACAATGTTTGCCAAACTAATGTAGAAGTTAACTTGACCTTTGAGACAACTGTCTCCAACAGCAGTGGGAAAACAAAAACGAAGAGAAAGCTACGACTCCCTTAATGTTGGTTTACCTGCAACATTAAAAAAAGCAAATGGAGCAATTAGGAGAGATATAGGGCACTGATTATTTTCTGAAAGGAGGTCCAATTAAAGGATGTGTTAGCAAAGGCTTAGATGGTTCAGAAATAGCCTCAAGACCTAAAAAAATTGTTACACAACAACATGTGTGATATCTTAAAAAATTCCAACTTGCCTTATAGAAACAGAGTGTTAGAAATGGAGGGGTCTTAGGGGTCACTGAGAACAAACGTAGAAGAAGGAATGAGTCCTGAGTGTTGACGGACCTTCTCTCTTACAGTAACCAAGCAGGAAGAACTCCAAGTCTCTGGGTTCTCAGGTTGGTGGTCTCTTCACCACCTAGATGTTTATGGTTCCAAGGTTAAGAATCCTACAAGTAACATCTAGCATATGTCAAAACGACATATTTATGTCGTTTATAAATAACCCAACTTCCTTGGGTTATTTATAAAATGATAAAAATAATGCCCACTTCTTAGGTAGACAAATGCTTATAAAGGGAAAGACATAAAACACTGTTAACCTTAGGAATTAATAATAATGAGCTCTCCGGTCATATAAGTGTTCATTGCATTGGAACGATAGGCATATTCAGACAGCCTGGCCTGGAAGCGAAGGAGAGAAGGGATTGCTTATGCAGCCTGGGTTCTGCTACCCAGTAGCAGCCTAGTACTTGCTGATAATAAGTGTAGACCTCCTGCCTGATCATATATTGCTTCCTTTCTGTAGCTCACCTCAGACTTATCTGGAGTTCACAGAATGGGTAAAGTGCCCCAGACTGTATTAAATTATTTGCAGTGTTGCTGTTAACATGGGGAAAGATAGCCACAATTAAGTTAACCCAACTCAGCTCAAGGTGGGCCTGCTATAATAAACTCTCTGACTTATCTGGAATTACTAAATTCAGTAGCATGAGTTCTACAATCAAGAGAAAATGTATTTTTCCCCTGGACATGGAGAAATGAATATTTCACTAACGAAAACCAGTGAAATTCTGGCCCTGATTTCAAACACAAATCACAATGTTGGGTTATTGTGAAGTTTTGTATGTAAAGTTTTGTATGTAAGTTTTAACTATCATGTGAAAGTCTAGTAAGATATACCACTCTAATTTATTCTATTTGCCATAGTGTATGAATAAAACACCATTTTATGAACACTATAAGCTAGAATGAAAAATAAAATGTCCCAAACGTGAAATAATCAAAATGAGTATACAATTTATGACTTGAATTAGAAATGATTATGACAAATGGATGTATAAATAACACAACAGGGGGAAGTAAGGCTTAAGGCATAATAAGTGGAAGGTATTGGATGCAGACAATAACAAAACCAACAAAGCAACTTGCAAGTCGGCCTGGCTCATGCAAAATGAATGTGGAAACCCATAAAATTGGTCTATTTGATTTCCTTTCTGAAAACTTAAAATCTGTACAAAGCATTCTTTGTACTGTTTATTCTTAGTTAATCTAGGAACTATACTGTGTTCTAATCTAGGTGAATTGATCATGCTCAAATAAATGTAACGAGTAAAATATATATTAACCTGACAGCACTGCAAACTCATACTCATCTATTTTTTAAATTCTCCATATTATTAAAGACATCCTTTGGCTTTTTATCTTCTTCGCCATGAGAATATACATTTCCAGATGAATAAGGCCATTTAAAAAAAAAAGCTCATCTATATGTAACATTTGCTAACATTAAAACTGGGCTGAATTGGTCAGATATATCACTTAAAGCATGATTATGTTTCTTGGAACTTCATGTGTAATTAGCACAGAGATTATTGACAAAATTTAAGCTTTGATCTTTTCTGACAAAATAATCTTTTAATTAATATTGCTGTATGAATATTTAAACTCTATTGAAGTGAGGACTCAATAAGAAAGACAAATAAAATAATACTTAAAAGAAATATGGAGAGGGAAGTCAAGATGGCGGCGTAGGCAGACTCTGAACTCACCTCCTCCCGCAGACACAGCCAATTTACAACTACTCGTAGAAAATTAACCCTGAGACACAACTGAAAACTGGATAAAAGGAACTCCTGCAACAAGGACGATCCTAACTGAGGTGGAAGAGGCAGAAACTCCCTTCTGGAGAGAAAAAACGCCGCCTTCACAAGCCGCCAGCGTCACGGCCGCCCAGGAGCAGCTCACAGGTACGCAGCCTCCCTGGAGACGTGGGGTCCTGAGCCGGGAGCGCCCCCGCTGTGGGCATTTTGTGGACCCAGCACAATCGAGACGAGTGGCATAATATCTGACTTTGCCTGCTGCTAAAACATTGGGGAGCACCCCCACAAAAGGTGGTTCACAAAGAAACTAAAACCGGCTCTTAAAGGGCCCGTGCGCAAACTCACCCATTTCAGAAAGCAACCGAAAATCACCAGAAGGAAAGGTGCACAGTGCTTTGGTGAAAAGAGACTCACCTAATAGGCCCTGAGTGCATCTCGGTGAGAGGTGAGACCTCTCCAGGGACTGGGACATTGGCGGTGGCCATTGTTGTGGCGTGGTGTGGGCGTGCTGACACAGACGCCATTGGAGTTCTCCCTGAGGCCTCCTAGCCCAGGGTCTGCCCCACCCACTAGAGCACCGATTTAATCCAGCTCAGCCAGGGCAGGCAGCCCACCCTAGAGACTGGCCCCACCTAAAAACAAGCCCTCAGGCAACTTGTGGGCCTGCATAGATTGGTGATTGGCTTCTCTGCAGCCTGGCAACTGAGCCAACTTCGGTGGGGCAGGGCGTGCACAAGGAGCAAGTGGAAAGTGTGGGGCGGTGGTGGGGTGTGTGGGGCTCTTGCCGTGGAGAGACTGGGTTCGCTTCGGGAGGTCGGGGTGCGCACATGGGACAGGACTGTGTTGACTATGTGTGTGGACCTGTGGGCGGCAGGGCTTGTCAGCTGCAGAAGACTTGTGCTTCAAAGACCCACATAGGGGGTTTGCCCCACCTTCCAAAGCCTGAAACAATTGGGTGCTCCCCTGCCTGAGGCCAGCCCCACCCAGCTGCAATCCTCAGAGAGCTGACAAGAGACCCAAAGGCTGGAGGCTTAGGCCCTGAGCCTAACAACCTGCCACGCTGGGCGCCTACTCACTTAAAAGAAATACTGCAACACAAATGTGGTATTAGAACTTGCAGCCAACTGTGCTGGGGCTCCCCACACCTACTAAAGAGACTGAAGGGCTCACAACAACTACAAGCAGCTGAGCATTACAACAGCTGGCCAGGAGCATAACTCGGCCTCCCTGGGCGCCTACAGGGAGAGCAAACAGGCCAAAATAGAAGGACACCCGTAGCCCACATAGGGGTCACCCCTGGAACATTGAGAACTGAGGGAAGCACACAGCAGGCCTCCTAAGCCATCACTTACATAAGGTCACCTATCCAAGAGCAGGAGACGTAGCTGACCTACCTAATACATAGACACAAGCACAGGGAAAGAGGCAAAATGAGGAGGCAAAGGAATACATTCCAAGTAAGGGAATAGGACAAAACCCCAGAAAAGGAACTAAGTGAAACAGAAATGAGCAACCTACCCGACAGAGAGTTCAAACTAAGAGTGTTAAGGATGTTCACGGATGTGGGGAAAAGAATAGATGAAATCCGTGAGAATGTCAACAAAGAAATGGAAGATATAAAAAAGAACCAATCAGAAATGAAGAATACAATACTGGAAATGAAAAATTCACTACAGGGACTCAAAAGCAAAGTAGAGGATACAGAAGAACGGATCTGTGAGCTGGACGAAAGACTAGAAGAAATTACCCAAGCCGAACAGGTAAAAGAGAAAAGAATGAAAAAGAGTGAGGACAGTCTAAGGGACCACTGGGACAACATCAAGTGCGCTAACATCCGTGTTATAGGTGTCCCAGAAGGAGAAGAGCGAGACAAAGGGGCAGAGAATCTATTTCAAGAAATGATAGATGAAAACTTCCCTAACCTAAGGTAGGAAACAGACATCCAAGTACAGGAAGCACAGAGACCACCAATAGGAAAAATTATCTATTTCCATGATAAGAGGGCAATGGATACAAATGCACAAAAAAGAGGTTAGATATGATATCAAAAACATAAAAGGAGGGAGGAGGGGAGTTAAAGAGTAGAGCTTTCAGACAGAGGTCAAACTAAAGAGACCATCAATTCTGTATAGAAGAAGGAAGGAACAGAGAAGGACTACTAAAACACTGAGGAAAAAAAAGTTAAAAAATGGCAGTAAGTACTTATCAATAGCTACTTTAAATGTCAATGGACTAAATGCTCCAATTAAAAGGCATAGCGTGGCTGACTGGGTAAAAAGACAAGACCCATATATATGCTGCATACAAGAGACACACTTCAGACCTAAAGACACTCACAAACTGAAAGTGAAGGGATGGAAAAAGATACTCCATGCAAATGGCAATGAAAAGAAAGCTGGGGTAGCAGTACTCATATCAGACAAAATAGACTTCAAAACAAAAACTGTAAAAAGAGACAAAGAAGGTCATTACATAATGATCAAGGGAATAATCCAACAAGAAGATATAACACTTGTAAATATCCACACACCCAATGTAGGTGCACCTAAATATATAAAGTAATTATTGACAGACATAAAAATAGAAATAGACAGTAACACAATAATAGTAGGGGACTTGAACACTCCACTTACACCAATGGACAGCTCATCCAAACAGAAGATCAATAAGGAAACACTGGCCTTAAATGATACACTAGAACAGATGGACCTAGTAGATATATACAGAGCATTCCATCCAAAAACCGAAGAATACACGTTCTTTTCAAATGCACATGGAACATTCTCCAGGATTGATCACATATTAGGCCACAAAACAAGTCTCCATAAATTTAAGAAGACTGAAATAATACCAAGCATCTTTTCTGTCCACAACAGTATGAAACTAGAAATCAACTATAGGAAGAAAATCAGAAAAGCCACAAATACGTGGAGATTAAACAAAATGCTACGGAACAACAACTGGGTCAATGAAGAAATCAAAGAAGAAATCAAAAAATACCTGGAGACAAATGAAAATGAAAATACAACATACCAGAATTTATGGGATACAGTAAAAGCGGTTCTAAGAGGGAAGTTTATAGCAATACAGGCCTATCTCAACAAACAAGAAAAATCTCAAATAAACAATCTAACAATGCACCTAAAGGAACTGGAAAAAGAAGAACAAACAAAGCCCAAAATCAGTAGAAGAAGGGAAATAATAAAAATCAGAGCAGAAATAAATGAAATAGAGGCAAAAAAAAAAAATAGAAAAAATTAATAAAACCAAGAGCTGGGTCTTTGAAAAGATCAACAAGATAGACAAACCTTTAGCTAGACTCACCAAGAAAAAAAGAGAGAAGGCACAAATAAGTAAAATCAGAAATGAAAGAGGAGAAATTACAACAGACACCTCAGAAATACAAAAGATTATGAGAGAATACTATGAAAAGCTATATGCCAACCAATTCGACAATCTGGAAGAAATGGATAAATTCTTAGAATCATACAACCTTCCAAAACTGGATCAAGAAGAAATAGAGAATTTGAATAGACCAATCACCAGTAAGGAGATCGAAACAGTAATCAAAAACCTCCCCCAAAATAAAAGTCCAGGACCAGACTGCTTCCCTGACGAATTCTACCAAACATTCAAAGAAGACTTAATACCTACACTTCTCAAACTCTTCCAAAAAATTGAGGGGGGGGGAAGCTCCCTAACTCATTCTACGAAGCTGACATTACCCTGATACCAAAACCAGACAAGGACAACACAAAAAAACAAAATTACAGGCCAATATCACTGATGAACATCTATGCAAAAATCCTCAACAAAATACTAGCAAATCACATACAACAATACGTTAAAAAGATTATACACCATGATCAAGTGGGATTTATTCCAGGGATGCAGGGATGGTTTAACATTCCCAAATCAATCAACGTATACACCACATTAATAAAGTGAAGAACGAAAATCACATGATCATCTCAATAGATGCAGAGAAAGCATTTGACAAGATCCAGCATCCATTTATGATAAAAACTCTGAATAAAATGGGTATAGAAGGAAAGTACCTCAACATAATAAAGACCATATATCAGAAACCCACAGCTAATATCATCCTCAATGGTGAAAAACTGAAAGCTATCCCTCTAAGAACAGGAACCAGACAAGGATGCCCACTCTCACCACTCCTATTTAACATAGTATTGGAAGTCCTAGCCAGAGCAATCAGGCAAGAGAAAGAAATAAAAGGGATCCAAATTGGAAAGGAAGAAGTGAAACAGTCACTATTTGCAGATGACATGATTTTATATATAGAAAACCCTAAAGAGTCCACCAGAAAACTTTTAGAAGTAATAAACGAATATGGTAAAGTTGCAGGATACAAAATCAACATACAAAAGTCAGTTGCATTTCTGTACATTAACAACGAAGTAGCAGAAAGAGAAATTAAGAATACCATCCCATTTACAATTGCAACAAAAAGAATTAAATACCTAGGAATAAACTTAAGCAAAGAGGTGAAGAGCTGTACATGGAAAACTATAAAACATTGCTGAAAGGAATTGAAGAAGACACAAAGAAATGGAAAGACATTCCGTGCTGTTGGATTGGAAGAATTAACATAGTTAAGATGTCCATACTTCCTAAAGCCATCTATAGATCCAATGCAACCCCTATCAAAGTTCCAACAACATTTTTCACAGAAATAGAACAAAGAATCCTGAAATTTACATGGAACAACAAAAGACCCCAAATAGGTAAACTAATCCTGAGAAAAAAGAACAAAGCTGGAGGTATCACACTCCCTGATTTCAAAATATACTACAAAGCTATAGTAACCAAAACAGCATGGTACTGCCACAAAAACAGACACACAGATCAATGGAATAGAATCGAAAGCCCAGAAATAAACCCACACATCTATGGACAGCTAATCTTTGACAAAGGAGCCAAGAACATACAATGGTGAAAAAAAAGTCTCTTCAACAAATGGTGTTGGGAAAACTGGATAGCCATATGCAAAAAAATGAAAGTAGATCCTTACCTTACACCATACACAAAAATTAACTCCAAATGGATTAAAGACTTGAAGGTAAGACCTGAAACTATGAAACTTAGAGAAGAAAACATAGGCAGTATGCTCTTCGACATCAGTCTTAGCAACATATTTTCAAGCACCATGTCTGACCGGGCAAGAGAAACAATAGAAAAAATAAACAAATGGGACTACATCAAACTAAAAAGCTTCTGCAAAACAAAGGAAACCATCAACAAAAGGAAAAGACAACCTAACAATTGGGAGAAGATATTTGCAAACCATACATCTGATAAGGGCTTAATCTCCAAAACATATAAAAAACTCAATCATCTCAACAACAAAAAAACTACCAACCCAATTAAAAAATGGGCAAAAGACCTGAACAGACATTTCTCCAAAGAAGATAGACAGATGGCCAACAGGCACATGAAAAGATGTTCAAAATCATTAACTATCAGGGAAATGCAAATTAAAACTACAATGAGATATCACCTCACGCCCCTCGGAATGGCTATAATTAACAAGACAGAAAATAACATGTGTTGGAGAGGACGTGGAGAGAAGGGAACTCTCATACACTGCTGGTGGGAGGGAAAACTGGTGCAGCCACTATGGAAAACAGTATGGAGATTCCTCAAAAATCAAGGATAGAAATCCCATATGATCCAGCTATTCCACTGTTGGGTATTTATCCAAAGAACTTGAAAACACCAATGCATAAAGATACATGCACCTCTGTGTTCACTGCAGCATTATTCACAATAGCCAAGACCTGGAAGCAACCTAAGTGCCCATCAAGGGACGAATGGATAAAGAAGCTGTGGTATATATACACAATGGAATACTACTCAGCCTTAAGAAATGATGAAATCCAGCCATTTGTGACAACATGGATGGACATTGAGGGCATTATGTAAAGTGAAATAAGTCAGAGGGAGAAGGTCAAATACTGTATGATTTCCTTCATTAAGTAGTAGATAATAACAACAATAAACAAACACATAGAGACAGACATTGGATTGGTGGTTACCAGAGGGGAAGGGTGGAGGGAGGAGGGTGAAAGGGATAATTTGGCACATGTGTGTGGTGATGGGTTGTATTTAGTATTTGGGTGGTGAACATGATGTAATCTACGCAGAAATAGAAGTATAATGATGTACACCTGAAATTTATACAATGTTATAAACCAATGTTACTGCAATAAACAAAAAATTAAAAAAAAATAAAATAAAAGAAATATGCATAGATCTAAATAGCATAACACATTTCTAAGTGACCTGGTACATCATACCACTGACATCTTCTAAGACCTAAATTAAGATCTTCCCGTGTTTCTTTGGTACACTGAAATTTTCACAAAAAATTGAGTGTGCCTCCTATATGTACAAAATTATGTTACAGGAGAAGGAATAAAGATAAGGGTTTTAAATTTTTAATAAATCATTGAGTGTATAAAGATAAAATTTATTAGGTATTAATGAAATGATTGAGAACCATCTATGTTCTAGTTACTGTGTTAGGTTGTGATAGAGGACAGTATGCAAAAACAGACATTGTCCAGGCCACTATTGAGTTTATAGTGGTGTAGATGAACACACAAGATAGAGTCATATATATAAAAGTAAAATTACAGTTGTGAAAAGTGGTATGACAGAGCAGTGCAAGATTCTTTGAAAGCACAGCATAGGAAGAAATTGACCCAGTTAGAGTATAAAAGGCTTCCCTAAGGAAATGATAATTGAACAGAGATGTGAAGTAAGAGCTCAAGTAAATTAGGTGAAGGGGGCTAGTGAATGGTATTTTAAGAGCAGGAAATGAATGTGAAAAGGTCCACAGCAGAAGGCAGTGAGGTTAATTAGAACTGAAAGAAAATCCATGTGGATGTATCACAAAAGGGGAAGGAATTTTATATGAGAGAAAGATGGGCACTAGGCCATGCAAGGCCAAGTAGGTTATGTTAAGGAGTTCAGTGTTTGTCCCTAGACCACTGGGAGTCCCTGGACAGGTTTTAATAGGGCGTGACCAGATTTGCATTTTAGTCTCGATTCAATCTGGTAGTAGATTAAGTTAAAAACAAGAGAGGAAGTGGCAAGACCAATAAGCAGCTACTGCAGTAGTCCAGTTAAGAAAGAATGGTATCTTGGCAAAGAAAGTGGAAACCAACCAGATTTGTTGATGGATTAGGTATAGGGGTGGGGAGAGGGAGGTGTCACAAATGGCGTCTGGTTTTCTAGTTTTGTAATTCTGCCCTTCCAGGGGAAACACATAGAATACATCAGAGTGATATGCCCCAGGCAATCTAGGGGACTTCTCACTTGACTCTAAAAATCTCTAGTGTCAAAGAGGATAAAAACCTGGTTCCTATACTCAGACCTTCATCTTCATTAAAGATTAATCTACTTTTAACCTCTTTTTATTCTACTATTAATCTCCAGCTTATAAACTGATTTCTTTTTGAAATTGTGTAAAACTGATCCAATCTTTCTGTTTTGTTTATGAAGTATAAATGGAACATACAAATGGTTTTCAAATACAGACAATCTTTTCCCCTAAATTATCAAAGAAAAATAACTCCTAGAAAAGAAAAAAGGTCTCATCCTCTATGTAATGTAACACAACTGTATCTGCCAACACATAGGCCGTTATCTCTACTGCTGAGTTTTGTATAAATAGTTAGGTAGTCTCTGCTGGCAAGCTCCTGTCAGAAGTAAATAAACTAAAACTGGGCAAGAAAACTCTGCCTACTCAGAAAGTGGTGTTTCCATTGCTGTCTGGGCCAAATTCTCTCTTTTTACCGTACAATTAAAAATTGCTCCAGAGCATCTTTATAAAAAATGAAAATTGTCAAAACTTCTTGAATTGTTGGCAAGTGGTTGGTCATCCAAAACGGAATTTAAATTATAAAATTTTTTATAGACTAGTTTTGAATAAATTAATACAAATGTATCTGGAGTGCTGGAAGTAAATTAGTGCTCATTTATAGTGATTGGTATATTTGTGTATATTTTACGGCATTTTGTTTTACTCTGTTGCACTGTTTCCAACTTTTACTTTCCTGTCTTGACTCCACCATGAAAATTTAATTTTTATTCATAAATATCTTGGGAGAATTAAAAAAAAAATCACTGTATAATTCTCAGAATCTCTGAAGTCCTTAAGGTGAGGCCATGTAATATCATTGGGGCGCTCCAGCTAGCTTGCATTATTTTAAATCTAGTTTGTCAGAGTAGCGTAAGAACTAATATATTTTCCCAGTGCCAATACTTCTATGTTGCATCAGGGTAGAAAAGTGATCTGGAAAACTATGAGGGGCCAAATGAAATTTATCATGTTTTATGTAGATAGAGCATATGTATGTACATTCTATTTGAATGTATGCTTCAAAATATATGAACAGAAGAAAAAGGGTTGAAAGATGAGGAACACACATGGAGGGTGAGCTCTTTTTTTCTCTCTTTCATTTATAGCTCCTAGTTAATAACTAACTTGTATGAGGTTAAAAACTTTTACCTCTATGTTCTCATTTACAGAATGGATATAAGAACATGTAGCCTGACTACACTTCAGTTTATAGTAGAGTTCAAATATAATATAATTTGAAGAGGATTAGACAAAAACATAATAAATATATATTTTGTCAGTCCTCATTCCCCTCTGTAGGGCTAGCATAAAAACACCACAAACTGGTGGCTTAAATAACAGAAATTTATTTCTCACAGTTCTGCAGGTGAAGTCCAAGATCAAGATGTCAGCAGGGTTGGTTTCTCCTGAGGCCTCTCTCCTTGGCTTGCAGATGGCAAATTTCTCACTTGTTCTCACATGGCCTTTCCTCTGTTCATGCCTCTCTCGCGTCTCTTCCTCTTCTTATAAGGACACCAGATGACGGTAGTAGGTTGGGGCCCCACCTTTATGATCTTGTTTATACTTAATTACCTCTATAAAGGCCCTATCTCCGAAATAATCACACTGGGGGTGTAGGGTAGCAGAATTTGCTACCCCAAAATGTGTCTCTTTAGCTTGATTATTTTTAAGAACAGAAGACTCAGGAAGAAACTTTAACCTCTCCCCTAACTGCCTAAAAGAATTTAAGATAGAAGGCCTGTTTCAAGAAGGAGCTAATATCATAGATAACTATAGTATAATATAAACTAGGTGTGACAGACAGGGAGGAACCTAGCAAGGCCCATTTGATCAAAGTCCTCTCCATGTCTCATTGTCTTTGCAAGACATGGCAAACTTTTTTTTTTTACCAAACATTGCTTTTCCATCTCCATGTGAATTGCCTTCCTCCCCTTTGAAGTCCCAAACCACTACCCCCAACATCCTACTTTGTCTTTAGTTGAAGATGGTATTTAAGATGGTGGCTTTGGCCATTTTGGTGAGTTACTCAGTTTTCCTGGGTTTCTCTCATGTATACATGTTATTAAACTTGTTTGATTTTCTCCTATTACTGTCTCACATCAATTTAATTCTTAGACGGCCAGAAGAACCTAGAAGGATAGAGGAATATTTCTCCCCCCCTCCAGGGGTTAGGGCTTCAACATACGAATGGCAGGGGGGCAAAATTCAGTCCTTAACACTGTCCTCGATATTCATATTCTTCAGTGTGTACTTTATATTCAGGCATATAAGTATCATATATTTTCCCCATGAACAGATTATAAGGAAGTCTCAAAATCTATGTATTGCTGAATGAAGGCAGGCGCATAGCAAGCTTTTTTTCTCTTCCTTTGTCTACGTGAAGTAAGAAGTAGGGGGGAAGTATCCAAGGTAGACTTGCCATGAAGATACAGCTGCTCATTCGGTCCCATCCAGAGCCAAACACACTAGGACACACTATTTCTATGTATCTTTGAGAAATAAGGCAGGTGTGTTACAATTAAATGTCTAAAAAAATATATACCCAGAAAGAATAACACAGCAAGAACTCTGCTGAAACCATGGCAGTGAACTGCTCTCCTTTTTTCCCATGTTTCAACAGTTCTATATTTGTAGTAGACCAACATGAAACTCTATATTTAGTAGTGGTACACACAGTACAATATAATAAACCTAGAATTATTCTTTTTGATCTACAGTAATTTCAGTAAAGTGGCACATTATAATTACAGACAACCTATAGTGTTGCTATAGTTTAGAAAATGTTTTTTACTTTTCTTTTTTTTTTTTTTAAAGATTTATTTATTTATTTTCCCCCCAAAGCCCCAGTAGATAGTTGTATGTCATAGCTGCACATCCTTCTAGTTGCTGTATGTGGGACACGGCCTCAGCACGGCCAGAGAAGCGGTGCATTGGTGCGCACCCGGGATCCGAACCTGGGCCGCCAGCAGCGGAGCACGTGCACTCCACCGCTAAGCCACTGGGCCGGCCCTGTTTTTTACTTTTTAAAAAAAATCATATAATTGTACAGTTTTTATTTTGGAGAAGGAAAATTACTTTTCCTCCACTTCAACTAAAGAACATGTGCAGGTATTACAACCTAATGTGGGCTTCTTCCAGACGGTCCCCATGTTTCACATTTTTATCCAACCTTGGAATCTCCACATGACTGCACACAGGCTTGGAAACTCACAAGTTATAAACATCTAGGGCACAAACAGGATGCTCTAATAAGAGGGAATCTGGATGCAGATTTTGTAACTGGCACTGAATAGCAAAAGAAAGTCTTGAACAGTGGCAGAGAACGAGGTCATCTTTTGAGTGAGTGACTGATTTACAGAACTAATTTTACTCCAGAAGAAGATTTAAGGTGTCTTACGAGGATACATAAACATAACAAGGTATAAAAAAGGCGAAGGGAAGGGAAATAAGAAAAGAAAACAAAGATGAGAACAGAAAATGAAATGAGACTAAGAAAATGGCATATTATGCTGATCTTGACACTTGCATCAAATGCAATTTTGGGCTAAGCTTTCCAGCAGCCTAACTTAAAGAGGGAGACAAAGTCACACAGTTCCTAGTCTCCAAAAGATAAATTAAGCCAATTAATTGCTCAGGAGAAGTACAATTATTCTCGGTACTAAAATTAGAAATTTCTTATGTGGATACTTATAAAGGAGGCAATGTATGACTGGGCAACATCCTGTTAATAACTTATTAAATATCTTCAATTCCAGCTAGAATATATCAAAGAAAATCCATTGAAGAGAGAACTGCTTGCTTTTTCAGGGAGCCTAAGATACTATTTTTTAGATGTATGACCTGGTTTACATCTATTGTGCCACCATAATTACTAGTAGTACTAAATATACTCTCAAAAATGTACCAGTCAGGAAAACAGATTTTATGTTTACTCTAGTTAAAAATTAAACGTTTTTGGGGCCGGCTGGGTGGCGTAGCGGTTAAGTGCTCGCGCCCCGCTTCCGTGGCCTGAGGGTTTGCAGGTTCGGATCCCGGGTGCGCACCAACGCACTGCTTGTCAAGCCATGCTGTGGCGGCGTCCCATATAAAGTAGAGGAAGATGGGCACGGATGTAGCCCAGGGCCAATCTTCCTCGGCAAAAAGAGGAGGATTGGCATTCAGATGTTAGCTCAGGACTGATCTTCCTCACACACACACACACAAAAAAATTGTTTTCCTTCTTATAGCAAGATTTATGTGACATGGGCCAAGTTACTCAACTTTTTGACACTTCAGTATCCTCATATCTAATATGGATGGTACAGAGAATAACTGTCATTAAAAAAAAAAGTTCCCAGTGTATTTGTTTGCTAGGACTGTCATAACAAAGTGCCACAGACTGAATGGCTTAAATGACAGAAATTTATTTTCTCACAATTTGGAGGCTACAAGTCGGACATCAAGGTGTAGGCAGGGTTAGTTTCTTCCGAGGCCTTTCTTTTTGAAGTGTAGATGGCTGTCTTGCCCCTGTGTCTTCACATTGTCTTTCCTCTGCGTGTGTCTATGGGCTGATGTCCTCTTCTTTTTTTTTTTTTTTTTGTGCTGAGGAAGATTTGCCCTGACCTAACATCCATTGCCAATCTTCCTCTTTTTGCTGGAGGAAGATTCACCCTGAGCTAACATCTGTGCCAATCTTCCTCTATTTTATATGTGAGCTGCCGCCACAGCATGGCCACTGACCAATGGTATAGGTCTGCACCCAGGAACTAAACCTGGGTTGCCAGAGCGGAGTGTGCCAAACTTAACCACTAGGCCATGGGGCCGGTCCCCTAATTTCCTCTTCTTATACAACCCCAAGTCAGATTGATTTAGGGCCCACACATATGACCTCATTTACCTTAATCACGTCTTTAAGGACCCTATCACTACGTCACACTCTGAGGTACTAGGGGTTAGGACTTTCACATAGGAATTTGGGAGAGAAGACAATTCAGCCCATAACATCTAGCATATATATTTATTTTCTTACTGTTGCTGAAGAATATTTTATATCAAATTTTAAATAGAGTCATCATTATAAAGCTATCTGCAACCGTTTCCTCATTGTACTGACAGAGCACATATAGTTTCTGCTAAGGTTCTAAATGAAGATAGAGTGGTGATAGAATTTGCTCCATCCTCCTTGAGATACTTGGTTCTAGTGTAGAAGGGACAGATGTCTGTAGGTTCCAGCTTTAATGCCATTGTCTTTATATCCTACAAATTTTTCTGCATCCTTTCTGATCTACAATGCACTACTCCATTTCCCAAACATGCCTTATTCATTCATGTCTCTGGGCATTTGTTTCCCTTTGATTTAAAAGTTTTTCCACAACTGTAGAAATCCTACTTATGCTTCAAATACAAGATTAAGAAGCTTCCTTGGTTCAACCTTTCATAATTACTTGAACTTTCCTTTGCCTTGTACTATGGCTGGATATGTTTTTAACAATATCATAGCAGACTATAGTTCCATGTAGATAAAGGTAGTGTCTTTTTTATTTTTACATCTCCCTACTCTGATCCATCCCCTCTCCCAATTTTTCTCCTTAACTAACTCTGGATAAGTATCATAGTGTTTAATGCCCAGCTTCATTTCCAGTTCATGGTTATTGAATAAATCAAGTGACCAACAACAGAAATTTGCTTTAGATACACTACGTCTAGTACTGCCTTACTCCAGGATAAACATTATGTTCTCCATGACCCATAGTGGCCTTTTTTCCATCTCTGGAAAATTCAGTGTTCATTTATACTTCAAGGCCTTTGCATTTGTGATTTCTCAGCCTAGAATGTTTTCCTCCTAGCATTTCCTCCTTAATTTTAATTCAGGTTTCAGTTAATTGTCACATCTTAGGTAGACCTTCCTACTAGTTAAAATAGTTTACAAGTTAAGTCAATAGTCTGCTTTTTTACTTTTTATAGTATTCATTACTACCTGAATTTATTTATTTATTTACTTTTACACACCAGAACGTAAGCCCAATGAAGGCAGAAAACTATTTATTTTTTCATTAGTATGTCTCCATTGTCTAAAACAGTATATTATAGGTATATAATATACCTATATTTTATATTATATATAAAATATAAAAAATATTTGATGAGTGAATGAATGAGAGAAGCTTACGTTTCCTGTTATTATGTACCTCAGAAAAGATGATACATATGCTTCTATCTTCATTTCATTTTGATGAGAAATATGTGATCAAAGCAACAATGGTATATATTTTGTTCACTTAATGAAGACCATGTACATTTAAGCAAAATAAAAAACTTATAATACTTTCATGAACATGCATCCTGATACTCTGAAAAATTATCCCATGGATATGGAATAACTGCCTGTTTAGCATTAGTGTGTGTGTGTATGTGTGTGTCTATATGAGTGTGTATTATTAAAAAATACACACCAAAAGCATAAGCAACAAAAGAAAAAAGAAATAAATTGGATTTCATAAAAATTAGAAACTTTTGTGCATCAAAGAACTTTATCAAAAAAGTGAAAGTACAACCTGTGGAATGGGAGAAAATATTTGCAAATTATATATCTGATAAGGGTCCAGTTTCTAGAATATATAAAGAACCATTACAACTCAACAAAAAAATTTTGTTTAAACAACCCATTTAAAAAACAGGCAAAGGACTTGAATAGGCATTTCTCAAAGAAGAATACAAATGGCCAACAAGCACATGAAAAGATGCTCAACATCATCAGTCCTCAGGGAAATGCAAATCAAAACCACAATGAGGTATCACTTCTCATTCACTAGGATGGCAATAATAATAATGACAATAATAATAACGATTATGATAATAATAATAATAAGAGATAACTAGAAGTGTTGGCAAGAATGTCGACAAACTGGAACCCTCTTACATTGCTGATGGGAATGTAAAATGTTCAGCCACTGTGGAAAACTGTTTGGCAATTCCTGAACAAGTTAAACATAGAATTATCATATGATTTCACAATTCTATTCTTAGGTATATACCCAAAAGAAGTGAAAAATGGTACTCAAACAAGTACATGTACATGCATGTTTTTAGCAGCACTTTTCACAATTATAAAAAGGTGGAAACAGCCGAAACGCCATTCGTGGACGAACCTCAGACACATTATGCTAAATGAAAGAAACCAAACACCAATGGTCACATATCATGTGATGCCATTACATGAAATATTCAGAATAAACTGAAATATTCAGAATAAACTGATAGAGATAGAACACAGATTAGTGATTGCTGGGGGCTGGACAAAGGGTTTTACTTTGGAGTGATGAAAATGTTTTGGAACTAGATAGAGGTAGTAGTTGCACAACATCGTGAATATACTAAATGCCATGGAATTGTTCACTTTAAAACAGTCAATTTTATGTTATGTGAATTTCATCTCAATAAATTATTTTCAAAACTTATGGTCCTGATTCCCTCTGTATAGCAATATTTAATTTACTTGATATAGAGACTAAGTCTCCTAAAAATAAGTACAATGTAGAATATAAACTTATTATCATATATAAATGATTATATAAAAATATATATTACTTAAGCCCTGCACCATCACTCAGTGCCAGCTGTTTGTCTTTAGAGAATGAAGATGTTCTTTACTTTTTAGGCACAGAGAAGATTTCCTGTATTTCAAAAAGATTTGCCAATTTAATTTCTTATCTCAACCTCCAATAACCACAGCATTCCCTTTTGGACAATACTCAAAACACATAATAGGCACATTAGGATATTGAACATGATTTTCTTGATCAGTAAGTATTCAAATGAGGCATTTACAATTAATTATTGAATTCTTCTCATTAGGTATTCTTTGGGTCATTAAAGAAGCAATCCCACCAGCTGTCCCAAGGTATCCCACGAAGACCCGTGGAACTAGTACACACTGAGATTGGATGTCACTCTGAGGTAGGGCCCTGAAGGGCAGATTCAGCTTTGAATTCATGGGCTTGGCCACCTCAGCTTTTTGTCCCCAATTGTCCATCACCGTGCATGCTCTGAGAATAAGGGAAGAGTGTGGACAGGTCAGTCATTTCTGGGCCTGTGGTCTCCATAAGCAGAGAGCTATACTAAACCTACATATTCCACATAAACCATTCCTTTTAGGGGCTGAAGGGTTGAATTGTATCCCCTTCAAAATTCATATGTTGAAGTCCTAACCCCTAGTACCTCATAATGTGGTCTTGTTTGGAGATAAATTCTTTGCAGAGGTAATGAAGCTAAAGTGAGGTCATTAGGGTGAGCCCTAATCCAATGTAACTGATGTCCTTATAAAAAAGGGACACAGAGATAAGCATAAAGGGGAGATGATGTGAAGAGACATAGATAAAAGATGGCCATCTACAAGTCAAGGAAAGAGGCCTGGAACAGATCCTTCCCTCACAGCTCTCAGAAGGAACCAACCCTGTGGACACATTGATTTTGGACTTCTAGCCTCCAGAACTGAGACAATAAATTTCTGCTGTTTAAGCTACCCAGTCTGTCGTACTTGGATATGGCAGCCTTAGCACACTAATACAATTCCAAACTCTTTTCTCCCTTGTCCATTTTCCCTAGAGCGACTGGAAAAAAATCCCTAAACTTAATACTCATTTTCTTAGCCCTCATTAGTAAAGGAGACAGAATATTGGTCAGTAATGATTGGTTGCTACTAAAAAGACATAAATATAAATTTAACTTGATTCAGCAGAATTAAAGCGGAAGTCTTTTAGGAGAGCTTTATGGAAAACTTTTGCTTTCCTGAAAAAAGGGAAAGACGTCATCGGCTCCTGTTCTTTCTATTTCCTCTTTGCCTTGAACCAGACAAGTAGTAAGTAGTTAGGGGCTTCAGCAGCCACAGTGGCAGCATGAGGTGAGAAGCAGACACATTAAGGATATTGGAGTGGTAATATATAAATGTCCTTGATAATAATATCATTGAGTAGTAGCATGAATACTTTACTGACTACCAGAGTATCCTTGATATGGGCAAAAATTAATTCCTAATACAAGAGTTACTGTTAGTCAGGCATTGGTTAGCTGCAGTCAATAGTTCTCCTGATACCCCCTCTTAGAATCTTTCTCCAATGAAATAAATGAATAAAAATCTGATTTTATTCTCTCTTTACTCAACCATACTTTCTTCATATCCCCTTCTTTGTCATTCCTTCAGAAGGCTCTCCACATCTAATAAATAAATCTAAATGAATAAATCTATCCATTTATTAAAGCTAGAAGAAAATACCTCAAAATCATGGCAAGAGTTATCCTTGTACATGGGAAATATGGGTACTTTTTTCTTCCTTATGTATTCTGTATGTTCCAAGTTTTTTTTTTTTTTAGGAACTATTTTCCATCACCTTTATTTTTATTTTCTGTTTAAGAGTGTGGAAATACAGTATAAGACCACTTAGTGGTTGTTTCTATCCACTCAGCGGCCTGAGCAGTGGGAGCTGCAGACCAGTCATCAGTGACGGGCTGAGCGTTCTGCTCTAGTCTTCAGCAGGGAACTGCCAGCTAGGTGAAGAGGGCACCTGCACACCTTCAGACCAACCTGCAACTCCAGGTTAAGAAGCAGTATACTCAGCAGCTGGAGCAGTCCATTCACCCTGAAATTCCTCCTTGGTCATGGCCTTTTGGTGGTCTAGTGGTTAAGATTTGGCACTCTTACCGCTGTGGCCTGGTTTTGTTTCGCGGTCAGGGAACCAGATCACCCGTCTATCAGTTGTCATCCTGTGGGGGTTGCATGCTGCTGTGATGCTGAAAGCTATGCCACCAGTATTTCAAATACCAGTAGAGTCATCCATGGTGGATGGGTTTCAGTGGAGCTTCTAGACTAAGACAGACTAGGAAGAAGGATGCCACTCATTTCCAAAAAAATTGGCCATGAAAACCTATGAATAGCTGTGGGGCGTTGTCTGATATAGTGCCAGAAGGTGAAAGAATGGTGCAAAAAGACCAGGTAGATTCTGCTCTGCTGTTCATGTGGTCGCTAGGAGTCGGAATCAACTACAATGTGGCCCTTTTAGCAGCGGCTTGCTCTTCCTTTTCAACCTCTTGAGGATCTCTGTAGAAGCAGAGGTCAGGCATGACCTTGCATAGGTGTTCACTGGAGATGGTGTCACACATGCGCAGAACTTCCCAAACCAGCACCCACCACACTGGACCTGCTGAGTGAGCTCCCTTGCTGTGGCACAGGATGGTAATGTCCACATAGTGCAGAAGAGAGTCTGTGTTCACACAGTGATGGTAGGAAGGTTAACATAAGATGCTTCTGTGAGAGGCTAGCGGTCATCTCTGGGACCAGTAACCACAGGAAGTTGCAGCTGCCTGGATCTGGTTAGTGAAGGTTCCAGGAGTGAAGCTGCCAACAATAGGAGTGGCTCCAGTGGCAGCAGCAGCAAGCTTCAGCACAGTGTGCTGGCCAGGATTTCTGGAGGATATGACACAGACATCAGCTGGGTTTTCAGTGGCAACAATGGCACAAGCTCCCAGCAGAAGCTTCTCCCCAAGTCTCTTCAGATTTATGATGCAGATACCATCACTTTTCCTTTTGTAGATGTACGGTTTCATTTGAAAGTCAAGGTTGGTGTCACCTAAGTGGGTTCTTGTTGCAATGAATCTGAAGACATACTCTTCCTTCATTTGCAGGACATCAGGGGCTCCAGACATTGTGAAAATTTCCCTTTAAGTTATGACAGGTTCCAAGTTTTTTTCATAAGTGGCAAATATTACTTTTTAAAATCAGAAAAAAATAACTAATGTTATATTAAAAACTAGAGCAATGTTTATATTCTATGAATGGGGGATGAAATAGCAATCACTAATTTATTTATTTATTATTCCTCCCCAAAGCCCCTGTATATGTTTGTATATCCTAGTTGTAAGCTCTAGTTCTTCTGTGTGAGCTACCGCCACAGCGTGGCAACTGACAGACTGGTGGTGTGGTTCTGTGACCAGGAAATGAACCTGGGCCACCAAAGCAGTGAGAGTGCTGAACTTTAACCACTAGGCCAGGCCATCAGGGCTGGCTTGAGCAATCACTAATTTAAGTATATTAGTTTTATTATATCAGGATATAGACATTTGCTTAAATATTCATTTATCATTAAAATGTTTCCTACCATAAAAGAGTTTATGAGTTTATATTCAGTTAAATATTGCACATTTCCCCACTCATATTTTGACATGATTTTTAAAATAAGTATCCAGTTACCATAGCAATAAATGACATAGTAATGCATAGATTAGAATGGAATGGAATCAAATACCAGATAAATTCAGAATCCATGCAACACCTTCATTTCAAACAAGTACTTTTTCTACTCCCATCATCTTCGTAAATGGTAGTCAATATAAATGATCTGTCCCAAAAAATTATGATCCTAAAGAAAATTTTTGGTGATTGGAATCCAACATAGTCACTGCAAAAAGTTATGGTGAGATTTTATGTATATTACTTAATCATGGATTTTTGACATGGAGATATATAGTTATCAGAATTCTGTGGCCACACACAACTGACCCTTTGTGTTTTCTGGCAAAAACAAGTAAAAATTTGAGTAACTGTACATTGAATTAAATTAAGAGGGATAAATAATTAACATAATTAGAAATTATAT
Source organism: Ceratotherium simum simum (assembly GCF_057802395.1). NCBI lineage: Eukaryota > Metazoa > Chordata > Mammalia > Perissodactyla > Rhinocerotidae > Ceratotherium > Ceratotherium simum. The sequence continues at coordinate 75,339,685 of NC_141904.1, read as the reverse complement.
TTTCTCAATAATGGGAATACATATATATGTTGTTCACTTGACATAGATTCACTGCTTTTGCCTTCACTCATGATTTTAACTTTGCACTTTGCAACTGGCAATATATATATTTTCAGGATAATGATACATTCATTTATTAAGAAAAAAGATTTTAAGTATCAACTCAGCCTATATTTTAAGTAGCAACTCAAAGGTATATTTTCTTGTCCATTTGGCTTTCGTGCATAAGAATGATTTGATTAGCCACTTGGTAAGTTTTGTGCAGTTATTAGCATAACTGATGCAAGTGACCTAAGTAAGACCAAAAAACATTTATAAGTGAGTTCCCCAGGTCCTTGTAGGAGGAAATGGAACCTTGTATTTTTTTTATTCTATAGAGATGAGTAAAATGTCAAGTACACATCATAAGTTATTTATGAATTGATAATTTTTCTACCTAAAATGATTAGAAAACCTAAGTAAAACCTCTGAATTAAGGTATTTTTAAAAGATCTATACATTGGCTTTATTCCACTTATAAAATTTGCAATTCTTAGCTTAGAAGACCCCTAAGAGGGAAGAAAAATCATACAGCTTTGAGTCACAACAAAACAATTTCCTCCTTTTTTATTCTCTCAACACCAAGCATTTTTTGTTACCTGTGTAAATAGTAAAAGGTTTGGGAAAGCTGATAAACTTATGAATTTCCTTAAATATTTTGCAAAGAACTGAAATCTATTTTAATTGATGGTAATTACTTTATTACAATTACACATTTTTCATTTATCAAGAGCTGTTGAAAAACCTCTTGAAGCGATTTAAAGCTTAATGGTTGACTAACAATGGGTCTTTTTCCACTCTTCTAACAAAAGACCACGGGATACTGTGAAAAGTTCACGTTCCCACGCTGGTTCCCTCTCAAGAAAACAGTGTTTCCAGAGAATAACTGAGATCCCTGGTGGCTTGACTAGTTGATCTTCTAGTCATCTTTTAGCCACAAGTCATAGATATTGGCAAACATTGTTCAGAACCAAAAAAAAAGTAATAATCTTTAGAAGAATGTCTATACACGATTAAACCTGTAGGGTCTTAAGAACCACAAAGTGATTGTAAACACAGGTCTCCTGGGTTAATAGCTGGGAATCAAATGCATTAGGAAGTCCAGCAGGAAGGGACTGATAAGAAAAATTCTCTGTTCCTTTGGATATAGCAATACTTAAGATAAAACTCGACTACATTTTAAAGTGTGCCCAAGTCTAACTTGAGAATAAAATATGGAGTGAATATTGAAAAGCACAGCAGGAAAGCATTAAATTTTTTTTTCTCACTAAGCTAAATATCTGTCATTCAAAAACAAATTTTTTCCTAGTCATTTAAAGGAATCTCTACCTTTGAACTCCCATTCACATATGAGAGCAACTGTTAGATGTCTCCTAAATTAGCCACACCCAATATAATATATATATTTATAAAGACAAAAAACCCCATCATATTAGACGACCATTAGAATTATTTGCTATATGAAATAAGATATGTGCACGACTGGATGGGTTAATGCATCATGTTATCTCTTTTATTTTAGTCATTTGAATTATAAAACTAACACATGCGATCCCATATCTCTGATGTAATCACTCAACAAAATCACGTGTAGCCCTTTTTGCTGTTGTTTACTTGCACATATACAATTGTTTATGTACTATATAACTTATTTTACAAACAATATTGTACTTTACATATGTTGGAATAAATGAAGACCAACCAATGAGAACAAAGAATATTTATTCAGAACTAGCTGTAGCAAGGGAGTCAACCACCGTAGCAAGGGAGTCAACCACCATCACTCGTGTTTTGGCAGACTCAAAGGCAGGCAGAAGACTGCAAAAGCTTTCTAGTGGAAAAAAATGAAGGCTTCAGGTGTATCCTGACTGGAGGCTGCTGGCATGAGGAAGCTGTAGGTAGGTGAGCCAACTAGAAGCAGGACATCCCATGTGATTGGTTAAGGGTGAATATTTGGCATTCTCTGGTTTGTCCTAAGTTGGAAGTGGGGACAAAATTTAGGAAAGCTGTCGGTTATTAACAAGGTTCTGGCTATTTGACTTCCTGGACCCATAGAGATAGCAGTCTAATTCCCTACAAGTCTGACATAAACAGCAGGTTGCCTATCTATAGCTAGATAATGGGTTCGTTTCCTAGGTGCTTGTTGCTGGTCAGATTTCTATCATTTTATAAATAAATATATATATATAAACATACATATATTCTCTGGCCATGGTCCATTTGTTTATCCAGTCTCTCACAGACTACTCAATAACTTGATATTTTCACTTAAAGGTGAATCATTACCAGACCTGGAAGTCAATGCACATATATTTCCCTCATCCTTTATAACAGCTGCATAATATACCAAACTAAAAACAGACCAAAATGTAGTCAACTGTTTTGAAGGACATCCAGATGGCTTTCAGTATTTTGCCATTTCAAATAATGCTGCAATAAATTTCCTTAACTAAGCATCTTAACTTAATGGTATCATTAACCATATTGGTCAAATTCCCAGAATTTAAATTGCTGAGTCGGAGGTTATGTTTATTTGAAGTTCTAATATATACCAATGCATCACTTTAAGTGCTTTTAACAAGCCCCTAAAAAGACCATCACTGTTGAAAGCTAAGACCCCTGATGCCCTACCTCTTGATCACTAGACATCAATAGAGATTAGATGATAGATTTTCCTTTCAAGACGGCAAAATAAGCATACCTGGTAAGTCCACAGCACCTCATTCCTAAAAGTCACACTCATAAAAAATAAATGGTACAAGCGAATTTTGAGCAATCACTGGTAGAGAGAAACTCTTGAGCCATCACTGGCAAACAGAAATTGAAGAGGGAAATTGTAGTCCAAAAGATGGAGGGTTGTTGCTATTCTAGAAGGGATATTGCTGCTGTATGAAAAAGCGGGAGGAGGTCCAGGAGCAATTTCCTGGAGCCGCCTGACAGTCCAACCTCTGTTAAACACTGCTTGGGACAGACAACAAAGATCCATGTATCTGTTTCCAGGACAGAGCAGTGAAAAAGTGACTTTACATCAGAGATTCAGGGCAATACCTGGTCATCTGACAATGAATGCCAGAGTGGAATGAGGAGCATTACAGATAACTAGCTGTTATAACACTGTTTGGTCAGTGTCTTATTCTACATCTTATCCATTCTCACTGATAAACGGCAGAAGTTTAGCCCATGACTGGAGCTGGTGAGTTGTGCAAAGAATAAAACAGATTGTCTAATAGGAAATGTCAACTACTAAGATGAATAGACAGTTCCTTCTCAACACTTGCAGAAAGTAAAGCCATTCCAGAGAGAGAACAAACAACACTGGGGCAAACCTAGACATATGGAAACAAAAATAAGAGAACAAGATTTCAAAAAATTAAGTAATGTATTTAGAGTGATAACATATTTTATTCGATAATAAGACTAAGTGGATATAAGGAAGAACCAACAAGAACCATAAAAATAAAAAATAAAATTGCTGAAATAGGTTAAAATACAAAATGGACACGGCTGTAGAGTGAACGAGAAGGCTGGAAAATAAAGGGAGAGAGAAATCATGAAAGAAAAGTTGAGACTTGGAGAATAGATTCAGAACTTCCAAAAAAATCATTTAAATGGAGGTTCAAAAGAATAATATATAATGGAGAGTAGTCAGTGTTTAAAGAGATAAAAAAGGAAATTCTTTTATAATAAAAGAAAGGAGAAAAAAAGGGCACACTCAGTGTTGAGCAGGATTTACAAAACCAAAGCAAAGCAAACAAAAAACAGAACAAAATAAAAAAAATCCAGACCAACTAGTTCCAAATAGATATGCATATATTTGAAATTTCAGAACATTAAGGTTAGAATGAAAATCCTAATAGTTTCCAGAGAAAGTAAATTGTAAAAACCAGGACTAATGATTACAATTAATTTATACAATTTGTTTGCTGGGAGGCTGCCACATAATGTGCTATCCAGGATGGCAAATTTGTAAGTCACCCTGAAGCGGCTGGTCTGCATCTGCGTCTCACAGTCTCTACTCCACATGATGTGGTTCCATCTCTCTGGCAACCTGTCACTTTCATTCATTTTGAAGCTTCAGTTGATCCGCTCTTCTGACTTTTGACTCAGTAACCCTATTTTTTGTCTTATCTTCTTCCAAACAGATCTTTCACCCAAAGACTTACTGTTCACTAATATTACTTTTCAGGATTGTCCTTATGAACTGCGCCCATGGCAACCCCTACAGGCATGGCATGGCCTTCCTGAAAATGACCTAGTCTCTGCCTACAGCCTTCTGGCAGTCTGCTGTCAAGACATTTATGTCCTGAAGACAAAGAGAGAGATTTTAGAATACTTGAAGCTAATATTTTAGAACTTAATAATGGTTTGTAGCTCTTTAAAATTTGTATGGTGTCTAACATTCAAAAATATTTGTGTTGTATCTGAACACATTTTTAAAAGTGTACAAGTTATACACTAATACATTCTCCTTGAATAAATTAAAATATTACAGATAAGACAAAAATCTGTAGTTGGCTGCCATCCTCAATTTTGGTTCCTTTTCCCATCCTTAACAGTTACCAATCATCTCAGTTTGGGGTGTATCTAATTCCAGATCTTTTTCTCTATGGAATTACCTACATATATCTATGAAGAAATATGAAATTTCTGATATGTTTTAAAAATATAAATAGTATCCTACTGTATATTTTGTCCTGCAATTTGCTTTATTCATTCCAATAATTTACCATGTGTGCGTATATAGGTCTTTATCACTTTTGAAAAATATTATACATTATCCTTTAGTACAAATATATTATTATTTATTTAGCCATTACCTTATTTGTGAACATTTAGGTTGTTTCAAAATGTTTATTTTTATAAACAATTCTGCATATGCATTAGTGAATGTTTGTTATTTTAGGGTAGATGAGCAGTAGCAATCTTGGGTCACAGGACCCACATGGTCGAATTTTAGTAGATAGTGCTAAATTCCCCTACAGGATGACTGTATAGATTTACTTTCTTATTAGCAGTGGAAGAGAGTACCCATATCCTCCAACTCTCAAAGACACTGGTTATCAATCTTTTAAATGCATGCCTGTTCATTAGGTGAAAAATAAAATCTCATTGTTGTTTTAATCTACATTTACTGTTTTATCACATTTTCTTGTATATCCTTATGCCTTTTCATGTGATTGAACCTAAAATCACTAAAATATGCAGGCATATATCTGTAAGTACCCTGAAACCTGAAAGCCATAAATTGTTTCCATATATTTAGAAGTAAATTTAGTGTTTTTTTTTTTTTTTTTTTTGGTGAGGAAGATTGTCCCTGAGCTAACATCCATGCCAATCTTCCTTATTTTGTATGTGGGAAGCTGCCACAGCATAGCTTGATGAGTGGTGTGTAGGTCTGCACCCGGGATCCGAACCTGCGAACCCCAGGCCACTGAAGGGGAGTGCATGAACTTAAACACTACGCCACCATGAAGGCCCCAAGTTGTTTTTTTTTTTTAATGAGGTTTTCCCTCAAGAATCTTTCACCCATGGGTAAATGAGGGAGTGGTCTTCCCACAATAAATGACGCCTTGTTTAGTCACCAAAAAACACTTAAATCATAGAGCCAAATTTAAGCACAATAAAAGCAAATTCAAGTATCTGGTCCGTGAGTTCCGAAAGTAGTGGGCAACATTCGGTTCTGAACCATAAGCACTTGCATTCCAGATCACACTTGCATTACTGACATTTTACGATGTTTTCTGTTTGTTTCTTCTGCCTGTCTGTCCTCTGTTTCTCATTTTTTTCCTGAAAATGTGTTATTTGACCTTTTTTTAGAATTCCATCATGACATTATTTATAGCATTTTTGAGTGTGTTGCTTTGTATAGTTTTTAGTGGTTGCTCTGGGTATTATAATATGAAAATGTGAGTTATCACAATCTACTGGTATCTTCATTTAATCACTTCAAGTGAAATATTAAAAACTTACTTCCATTTAGTTTCCTTTACTCTCACAATTTAAAAAAAATATAATTGTTTCAAGTATTTCCTCTGCATACATTGAGTGATACAACAGATGTTATTAAAATTTTTATTTCCACCATCAAATATGATTTAAGAGAATCACCAGAATAATAGTCTACTTTATGTACCTCTATTTTTTACCATTCCATTATTCTTTCTGAAGTTCCATGCCTTCTGTTATCATTTCTTTTCAGTGGGAGAGCTGCCTTTGGACATTCTTTAAAGGTAGACCTGTTTGCTGCAAATTTTCTTAGTTTCCTTCATCTGAGAATGTCTTTATTTTCCATTCATTCCTGACAGTTTTTCCAGATACAGAATTCACATCTGACGGTTCTTTTCTTTCAGCATGTGAAAAATGTTATGCTAATTCCTTCTGGTCTCTACAGTTTCAGAGGAGAAATTGGCTGTCATTTAATTTGGTATCTCCTCAGTTACTTTTAACATTTTTCCATTGTCTTTACTTTCCAGAAGTCTTATTATGATGTGTCTTGGCCTGGATTCCTTCGTGTTTATCCCATTTAGGTTTGCTCAGCTTTTGAATCTGTAGGCTTAGTATTCCACCAAATTTGGGAAGTTTTTAGCCATTATTTATTCAAATACCTTTCAGCCCCAAGTTCTTTCTCCTCTCTTTCTGGGACTCTAATAATATGAATGTTAGATTTTTTTGTTGTCGTGCCACAGTTTCCTAAGGCTTCATTCAATCCTTTTCCGGGAGGAGGGGGTTGTCTATTTTCTCTCTGTTGTTCAAAATGAGTAAATTCCATTGTTCTCTCCTCAAATTTCTGGATTCTATCTTCTTTCAACTCCACTTTACTACTGAGTCTATCCAATTAGTTTTCTATTTTGTTAGTGCATTTTCCAGTTTTATATTTCCTATTTGCTTCTTTTGAATAATTTCTATAATAGAGATAAGCAAATAATGCTGTTGATATTTTCTATTTTTTTCACTTGTATTGGCAATTTTTAATTACTTATTGAAATAATTTTATGATGGTTGCTTTAGAGTTTATGTCAGAAAGTTTCAACATCTGACTCGTCTCAGTATTGGCATCAGCCGATAGTCTTTTCTCATTCAAGCTATGCTTTTCCTATCTTGGTATAAGTGATTTTGAGTTGTATTTTGGACATTTTAGATATTATGTTCGGAGACTCTTAATCTTATTTAAATCTTTTATTTTAGTAGGAAGTCTCTGTTTAGGTTATGGCCTACTTTTCTGGGCTAGAGAATTTAGTTCTCTAATCTTTTGCAATGTTAATCTGGTCTGCTTTGTTCTTCTGGCTCTGTTTGGATTCTCACTGAACTCTTGCTGGAGTTATGTTGGGGATGGAAGGTGCTTCCATGGACCAGTGGGTGGGGGACACTGGATTCATGATATGGAGAGTGCTTCCCCCGGCCTGGCCTATTCTCTAGTCACCCAGTGCCAATAGGTATCATATTCTATCTCTGCTGCTGCCTCCAGGGCAGGGTAGCTAGGCTTCCTTTTCCAAATCTTTTGCCCAGAGAGAGTAGACTTTTCTTGTTTCTTTCTTTTGTTGTTTCTTGTTTTCCTATGCCTGTTGGCAGCTCCAGATTGCAGCCCTCTCTGGTGTCCAGTCTAAAATATACGATACATAAAAAGAAAATCCAGGAAATTCTCTGTGGTGTCATTCTTCAAGTCTTGAGGTTCCTTGCCAGTCCAACTTCTTTCCATCTTTTCAGTCTTTTAATAATTGTAAAATTATTTTGAGTATTTAGTTGTACTTAAAGGAGAGGGGCAGGGAAAACTGAGTCTGTGTCATCTTGTTCCCTGAGTTACTTTTTACAATTTGCAATACACTCTCATGTCTATCATCTCACTTATTTCTCACTAAAGCACTGTAGAGTTTGCTCTTGGGAAGGTATAACTCTTCTCTATGGGGTAAAATTCAAAAGTTTTGCATCTAGTGTACACATATCTAACTTCTAGTTAGTGAAAATTTAAACAACAAGCTTCTGCTATAAAACAAAACAGCCCCAAATCTACTAGCTTTAAAAATATCTATTCAGCTCATAATTCTGTGGGTGAATTGGACCATTGCGATTTGGCTGCCTTGGCTGATCTCTACTGGACCTGCCAGTAGAGATCTGTGTCTGTGTCTGTGTTACTCTTGAGATCTGAAAGCTCTAGAATGGCCTCACTTGCACGTCTTGTAGTTGTTGGTTGTTGGCAGGCGTGATGGAGGTGATGAGGTCACATATGTTCTTTCAGCAGGCTAGTTTGGGCTTCTTCCCATGGTAGTGGAAGGATTCCAAGTAGAACAAGAGAAGGCAAGCCCCAGTGAAAAGGACTTTTCAAATCTCTGTTTGCCTTATGTTTCTTATTGTCCTATTGGTTAAAGCAAGTCACAAGGCCAAGCTAGAGTCAGTATAGGAGGTGACTCCTAAAGGGTGTGGATGTAGGGAGAAGAAGAATTTGTGGCCACTGAACAATCTACCACGGCCCAATCAAATTCTGAGCTAAGCACAATCCTGTTAGCTCGTATTTGCATTACTTTTACAATTTATAATATCTATCATGTCTATTACCTCATTTGCTTCTCATAAATATCTCATGTTTGCTATGTGGGAAGGCATAGTTGTCCTCTCTGACATACAATTAAATATGTTCATGGCTATTCCAAATATAACTAACACGTTAACAGTCAGTCAAACAAACAAATAAATGAATAAATAAAGATCTGATGCATATTATATTAGGGCATTTTCCAGGTTCTATGAGATGTTAAGTATAAGGTAAGACCTCATGTTTTAATTCTTTGTTATCTCTTCCAAACTATAACGGGCATCTGCTAGTTCTTTTATTCTAGGCTTTGTTGAAAAAGTCCATGTCTATCTTAATCACATTTTCCATGACTTTATAAATGATGAGTATATCCTCTGTGCAGATGGAAAGAATTCTTAGTTGTAGTCTATTCTTATATAAGTGACTCAAATTTAATGATCATATTTATTTCTTGATGAAAAACCATTATAACTTTCATTATGTCTTTGAGAGGCAGTTATAACAATACAAGCTTACATGTTTAGATTTATTATAATTTATCTGGAGGTTAGGAGAACGTTGTCTTGGTATTGTTATTATTATCTATATTTTATTCTATTAAAAATATCTATTTTAATAGCATCTGTCTTGGAAATCATTGGTCCAATAATTTCAACTTTAAAAAGTCACTTCTAGTTCTTCTCTAGAGTTAAAATCGATAGTTTAGCATCCATTATTTCATAGGAATTATTTAGATGTCCGTTGAAATATATCACACGACAGTGGCAGTAACAGAGGCTTATAGCCTGTCTGTCAGCTCTCTCTCTTTCATAGCCTTGTGAATTCTTTCCACAGCTTCTCCTCATCAGTTTGTAACGACTCAGATGAGCTTAGAATCATCTGCAAACTTGCATATTCCATTTTGCACACTCTCTTTTAGATCAATTATTAAGTAAGAAGCTGAACTACTTTATCAAAATGTGAAACTAGACAGAGCGTTTATTCCCAGATACCCTACTGCAAACAATTCTCCATCCATAAAATTGATAAGCTATCCCTTCTCTTTGTTTTCTTTGTTTGTACTATCTAGGTGTGTGTCCATGAAAATGCCTGTCCTCTAACATTCTGTTCCAGAGTGGAAGGAAATAGTGTTTGGTAAAGGTACAAGAGAGTTTAATACACTGCCTAAGTCTTACAAAACTCAATAATTGACAGCTATCCCCTTCTTTTTTGTCTATACATTTATTTTTCCTATTGGAGAAGTCTGGTGAGGAAGGATTTATACTATTTATACTATTTATACTTAGGGTAACAATGTGACATGTCCTCCACCCACCCCCTCCTATACAGGTTATGCTTCCTTAAGTGTGCACTGAACCACTTTACCTTATATATTGCACCAATCTGTTAGGCATGCAAGTGAGAGTTATTGATCTGAAATTCTAAATCTTTCCACTATGCTTTTTTATGGATGGTGTCAAAACATAGGCAAATTCAAAATAAATAAAACCACCACTCTCATTTATAATGTTAGGGCTCAGGACAAGCAACAACAGGCACAAATATACCAGTACATTCCAATACGTTCTTTCTTAGTCATTAGTGTTAGTGACACCACCAATGTCGAACTAGCCACATCTCAGTGGCTAACTGAAACATCAGATGTGAGAAGCTTCCTTTTATGGTGAATATCTCAGTTTTCTGGACTCTTTGTTTATGCCAGTGGCTTTCACCTGGAGGAGAATTTGCTCCTCTTGGGATATTTGGCAATGTCTGGAGACATTTTTGGTTTTCACGACTTGGGCGTTGGCGGGTGGTGCTACTGTCATCTAGTGGATAGGGGCCAGGGATTCTCCTAACATCCTACACTGCACAGGTCAGCCCCTTACAACAAATTATCTTGCCCAAAGTGTCAATACTGCCAAGATTGAGAAACACTGGTTTACATCATCTTCTTTCGCTTATGTTCATTCATTTGGTTGGCAACCTCTGTCCAGTGTTGCCAAATGTTCCATAATCATGAACACTGACATTTGTTTTGATAAATATCCTGTTGTGCATATGCTTTCACAACATACGAGGAACATGTTTTACAATGTATTCTTATAAAATATGATTTCGCTTTTATTTTAATTTTAATCTGATTATTGTTACTTAAACAAGGACTGCCTTGTAGTGTGTTATCTTTAGACAACTCCCACAAGTTCTTTTAGTTTTCCACTGACTCCTAGATTCCCTTTTATGAAAATACTACTTATCATACCTACAAGAATTACAACACTTGTTAGTAGTGTACATTCAGGATAAATCTACATTCAGGAAAATGTAATAAATCTGATTCTGAAATTATCGCCATGAATATACAGTGTTTCATAGTAGGCATTGCACTTGGAATCCACAGTCCGCGGCTTCTTGAGCTGCATAAATACAGTAGTATAGAGATAGATCCAACCCGAATATCAGAGTTTCAAAGCAAATAATTATTTCCAAGAAAACGTGACCAAAGGTAAAATAATTGAGAGGTAGAAATGATCAGATGTCTCTTAGGTCCACTGCTTTAATTCATTTAGATCAAATTTAATTTCTTTCAAGCTAAGGCATATGAGGACATGCTAATTTCCATGGGTGCTTTAGCAGTAATATTCATTAAGACTATTATAGTTCATTGCAATGTCAAAAGAAACTTTTTTTTTTCTCTTACAAACTGCTATGCCTTAATGAGAAACATAAAGGCCCCCCCCCCCCGCCTTTTTTCTGTGTGTGACCCATGGAACAAGAATCACTAGGATAAAATCAGCAATTTCACAGTTCTTGTTCTCTGTCAAACAGCTACACACTGACAGATCCTTCAGGTTTGATTCATTAGGCGAGTTTTTCACATGTAAGGCTAATATGCTATGACTTTTAGCTCTCAGTAAATTTATAATCATTGTACCATTTACGTGTGCTTATTCACTTTATTTCACTTTACAGGAGGCATATGTGCTTTAAAATACAGTGCCATATGTACAAAGAATCAGAGAATTTTAGAGCTTGAGATCATTTAGTCTCAACCTTGTCATTTTGCAGAGTAGAAACTGAGGCCTATGATGAATGCCAGATTGCGAATTAATGAATCAGACTGAACTGGAAGTTCCTAGCTCACTGTTAAATTCTCTCTGTGCTACCATTTTGCTCCCATTATACGACTCCAAAATTAAATTCAAGTTAGATTTTATAACACGATTATTCTTTTCTTACCAAGAACTTTCAAATAACCATTCTGCATTACAGATTATAGTTGGTAACTAAATATTCTCACTAGTAAATAGGAGTTTAAGTGAAAGGTTTTTAAAATGATGGATTATTTTATACAAATCATTCTTTACAGTATCAAAAGTACCTTAGGTATAATTACAGTCTTTCACTTTTAGAACACATTTTCTATCTGCTACCTTGTAGGTAAAGGAGTAATGAGAATATTGCGGATTTTTTAAAAAAATTCTAATATTTATTATTTCAACTTTGGGCAAGTCACTGAGCCTCAGTTTCCTTACTGTGAAATAATAAAAAACATTTGATTATCCGTGAACCTCACAGATAACATTAATGACATAAGGGAAAGTAAATGAGATCACCTTTATAAACTACAAACACAAGATTTATATAAGTTAATATTATCATATTATTATATCATTTTTTGCTCAGACCCAAAGCCAATGTCTTCATGGTTCTATTAATCTACTTCTTTTCCTATTTCTTAGTTTTGTCATTTGAACAACCACAACTAATGCTTCCTAACAAAAATAAATACATTAAAAAATTGACAGCAGTTGATCAAACTTACAAAAAAAAGATTTTTTAAAAAAATAGACTATATTTTCTAGGGCAGGTTTAAGTTCACAGAAAAACTGAATGGAAAGTACAGAGAGTTTCCATATGCCTCCTGTCCCCACACATGCACTGCGTTCCCTCCCACCAGAGTGGTACATTTGTTATAATCAATGAACCTACACTGACACACCATTATCACCCAAAGTCCATGATTTACATTAGAGTTCACTCTTGATGTTGTACAATCTATGGGTTTTGACAAATGTATAGTGAATGTACCCACCATTACAGTACCATACAGAATATTTTCACTACCTTAAAAATCTCTGTGCTTGCTCCCCTCAACCCCTGACAACCACTGATCTTTTTACTGTTTCCATAGTTTTGCCTCTTGAAGGTATCATATAGTTGGAATCATACAGTATGTGGCCCTTTTAGACTGGCTTCTTTCACTTAGTCATGTGCATTTAAGGTTCCTCCTTGTCTTTTCATGGCTTGATAGCTCATTTCTTCTTATCTCTGAATAACACTCCATCATCTGGGTGTACAGTTTATTTATCCATTCATGTACTGAAGGACATCTTGGTTGTATCCAAGTTTTGGCAATTATGAATAAAGCTGCTATAAACATCTGTTTGGACATTTTTGTGTGTACATAAGTTTTCAACTCCTTTGAGTAAAGACCAAGGAGTACAACTGCTGGATTGTATTGTAAGAGTATGCTTAGTTTTGTAAGAAACTAACAAACTGTCTTCCAAAGTGGCTGTACCATTTTGCATTCTCACCAGCAATGAATGAGAGTTCCTGTTGATCCACATCCTCACCAGCATTTTGTGCTGTCAGTGTTTGGATTTTGGCTATTCTAATTCAATGAGTGATACCTCGTTGTTTTAATTTGCAATTTCCTGATGACATATAATGTGAAGTATCTTTCATATGCATATTTGTCATGTGTATATCTTCTTTGCTTATGTATCTGTTAAGGTCTTTGGCCCATTTTTTAATCAGGTTGTTCGTTTTCTTATTGTTGAGTTTTAACAGTTCTTTGTATATTTTGGATAACAGTACTTTATCAGATGTGTCTTTTGCAAATATTTTCTCCCAACCTGTGGCTTGTCTTTTTATTCTGTTGACATTGTCTTTCACAGAGCAGTTTTTAATTTTAACTTAGTGGTGAGAAGGACATCCTTTCCTTGTACCTGAAATTAGTGGGAAAGTTCAAGTTTACCACCATTCAGTATTATGTTAGCTGTAGGTTTTTTGGGTAAATATTTTCTATCAAGTTGAAGAATTTCCCCTCTATTCCTAGTTTACTGAGAGTTTTTATCATGAATGAGTGTTGGATTTTGTCAAATGCTTTTTTGGCATCTATTAAAATGATCATGTGATTTTTCTTTTTTAGCCTATTAATGTGATGGATTACATTGATTTTTCAAAAGTTGAACCAGACTTGCAAAAATGGGATAAATCCCACTTGATATCCCAATGGGATAAATTGTTTTCATAGTTTGTTGGACTTAATTTTCTAATATTTTGTTAAGGATTTTTGAATCTATGTTCATGAGGGATATTGGCCTGTAGTTTTCTTTTCTTGTAATGTCTTTGTCTGCTTTGGCTATCAGGGTAATACTGGTCCCATGGAATGACTTAGGAAGTATTCTCTCTGCTTCTGTCTTCTGGAAGAGATTCTAGAGAATTGCTATAACGTCTTTCCTAAATGTTTGGTAGAATTCACCAGTGAACCCAACTGGACCTGATGCTTTTTGTTTAGAAGGTTATAAATTATTGATTCAATTTCTTTAATAGTCATAGGCCTATTCATATTGTCTATTTCTTCTTGTGTGAGATTTGGCAGTTTATGTTTTCAAGGAATTGGTTCAACTAGATTATCAAATCTGTGGGCATACAGTAGTTGATAATATTCCTTTATTATACCTTTAATGTCCATGGGATCTGTAGTGATGTCCTGTCTCTCATTTCTGATACTATTAACTTGTTTTTTCTCTCTTTTTTTTTTTGTAGTTAACGTGGCTAAGGGTTTATCGATTTTATTGATCTTTTCAAAGAACCAGCTTTTGGTTTCATTGATTTTCTCTTTTATTTCCTGTTTTTAATTTCATTGATTACTATTTTAATTTTTATTCTTTCTTTTCTTCTGCTTACTTTGGATTTAATTTGCTGTTCTTTTTCTAGTTTCCTAAAGTAGAAGCTGAGATTATTGATTTTAGATTTTTCTTTCTCTCTAATATATGCATTCAGTGCTATAAATTTATGCATCCCACGAATTTTATAAGTTTTATTTTCATTTTAATTTAGTTCAAAATATTTTTAAAATTTCTCTTGAGATATCTTCTTTGACTCATGTGTTGTTTAATCTCCAAGGACTTTGGAATTTTCCAGCTATCTTTTTAAAACTGACTTATAATGTAATTCCATTGTGGTCTGGGAGTATGTATTGTATGATTTCCATTCTTTTAAATTTGTTGAGTTGTTTTTCATGGGCCAGAATGTGATTTATCCTGGCATATGTCCCATGTGAGTTTGAGAAGAATGTGTATTCTGCTGTTATTGGATGAAATCATCTATAGATGTCCATTATAACCAATTGATTGCTGGTATTGTTAAATTCAACTACGTCTTGACTCATTTTCTGCTTGCTGGATCTATCCATTTCTGATAAAGGGGTGTTGAAGTCTCCAACTATGATAGTGGATTTGTCTATTACTTCTCGTAGTTCTATCAGTTTTTACTTCACATATTTTGAAACTCTGTTGTTAGGCACATACATATTAAGAATTGTTATATCTTTTGGAGAAATGATCTGTTTATCATTATGTAACGCCCCTCATTATCCCAGATATTTTCCTCGCTTTGAAGTCTGCTCTGTCTGAAATTATTATAGCAACTCCAGATTTCTTTTGGTTAATGTTAGCATGATATAGCTTTCTCCATCCCTTTTCTTTTAATCCACATGTCTTTATATTTAAAGTGGGTTTCTTCTTTTTTTTTTTTTTTTTTTTTCAGGTGTACATCATTGTACTTCTATTTCTGCATGGACTACATCATGTTCACCACCAAAATACTAATTACAACCCATCACCACACACATGTACTGAATTATCCCTTTCACCCTCCACCCTCCCCCCTTCCCCTCTGGTAACCACCAATCCAATCTCTGTCCCTATGTGTTTGTTTATTGTTGTTATTATCTACTACTTAATGAAGGAAATCATACGGTATTTGGCCTTCTCCCTCTGACTTATTTCACTTTGCATTATACCCTCAATGTCCATCCATGTTGTCACAAATGGCTGGATTTCATCGTTTCTTATGGCTGAGTAGTATTCCATTGTGTATATATACCACAGCTTCTTTATCCATTCGTCCCTTGATGGGCACTTAGGTTGCTTCCAAGTCTTGGCTATTGTGAATAAGGCTGCAATGAACACAGGGGTGCATGTACCTTTGCAAATTGGTGTTTTCAAGTTCTTTGGATAAATACCCAAGAGTGGAATAGCTGGATCATATGGTAGTTCTATACTTGATTTTTTGAGGAATCTCCATACTGTTTTCCATAGTGGCCGCACCAGTTTGCACTCCCACCAGCAGTGTATCAGAGTTCCCTTCTCTCCACATCCTCTCCAACACATGTTGTTTCCTGTCTTGTTAATTATAGGGCGTGAGGTGATATCTCATTGTAGTTTTGATTTGCATTTCCCTGATAGTTAGTGATTTTGAACATCTTTTCATGTGTCTGTTGGCCATCTGTATATCTTCTTTGGAGAAATGTATGTTCAGGTCTTTTGCCCATTTTTTAATTGGGTTGGTAGTTTTTTTGTTGTTGAGATGCATGAGTTCTTTATATATTTTGGAGATTAAGCCCTTATCAGAAGTATGGTTTGCAAATATCTTCTCCCAATTGTTAGGTTGTCTTTTCCTTTTGTTGATGGTTTCCTTTGCTGTGCAGAAGCTTTTTAGTTTGATGTAGTCCCATTTGTTTATTTTTTCTATTGTTTCTCTTGCCTGGTCAGATGTGGTGTTTGAAAAGATGTTGCTAAGACCAATGTCGAAGAGCGTACTGCCTATGTTTTCTTCTAGAACTTTCACAGTTTCAGGTCTTACATTCAAGTTTTTAATCCATTTGGAGTTAATTTTTGTGTATGGTGTAGGTAAGGATCTACTTTCATTTTTTTGCATATGGCTTTCCAGTTTTCCCAACACCATTTGTTGAAGAGACTTTCTTTTCCCCATTGTATGTTCTTGGCTCCTTTGTCAAAGATTAGCTGTCCATAGATGTGTGGGTTTATTTCTGGGCTTTCGATTCTATTCCATTGATCTGTGTGTCTGTTTTTGTGCCACTACCATGCTGTTTTGGTTACTATAGCTTTGTAGTATATTTTGATATCAGGGAGTGTGATACCTCCAGCTTTGTTCTTTTTTCTCAGGATTCCTTTAGCTATTCGGGGTCTTTTGTTGTTCCATATGAATTTTAGGATTCTTTGTTCTATTTCTGTGAAAAATGTTGTTGGAACTTTGATAGGGATTGCATTGAATATATAGATGGCTTTAGGAAGTATGGACATCTTAACTATGTTAATTCTTCCAATCCAAGAGCACGGAATATCTTTCCATTTCTTTGTGTCTTCTTCAATTTCTTTCAGAAATGTTTTATAGTTTTCGGTGTACAGATCTTTCACCTCTTTGGTTAAATTTATTCCTAGGTATTTTATTCTTTTTGTTGCAATTGTAAATGGGATGGTATTCTTAATTTCTCTTTCTGCTACTTCGTTGTTAGTGTACAGAAATGCAACTGATTTTTGTATGTTGATTTTGTATCCTGCAACTTTACCATATTCGTTTATTACTTCTAAAAGTTTTCTGGTGGATTCTTTAGGGTTTTCTATATATAAAATCATGTCATCTGCAAATAGTGACAGTTTCACTTCTTCCTTTCCAATTTGGATCCCTTGTATTTCTTTCTCTTGCCTGATTGCTCTGGCTAGGACTTCCAATACTATGTTAAATAGGAGTGGTGACAGTGGGCATCCTTGTCTGGTTCCTGTTCTTAGAGGGATAGCTTTCAGTTTTTCACCATTGAGGATGATATTAGCTGTGGGTTTCTCATATATGGTCTTTATTATGTTGAGGTACTTTCCTTCTATACCCATTTTATTCAGAGTTTTTATCATAAATGGATGCTGGATCTTGTCAAATGCTTTCTCTGCATCTATTGAGATGATCATGTGATTTTTGTTCTTCATTTTATTAATGTGGTGTATTACATTGATTGATTTGCGAATGTTAAACCATCCCTGCATCCCTGGAATAAATCCCACTTGATCATGGTGTATAATCTTTTTAACGTATTGTTGTATGCGATTTGCTAGTATTTTGTTGAGGATTTTCGCATCGATGTTCATCAGTGATATTGGCCTGTAATTTTCTTTTTTTGTGTTGGCCTTGTCTGGTTTTGGTATCAGGGTAATGTCAGCTTCGTAGAATGAGTTAGGGAGCTTCCCCCCCTCCTCAATTTTTTGGAAGAGTTTGAGAAGGATAGGTATTAAGTCTTCTTTGAATGTTTGGTAGAATTCACCAGGGAAGCCGTCTGGTCCTGGACTTTTATTTTTGGGGAGGTTTTTGATTACTGTTTCGATCTCCTTACTGGTGATTGGTCTATTCAAATTCTCCACTTCTTCTTGATCCAGTTTTGGAAGGTTGTATGATTCTAAGAATTTATCCATTTCTTCCAGATTGTCGAATTGGTTGGCATATAGCTTTTCATAGTATTCTCTTATAATCTTTTGTATTTCTGAGGTGTCTGTTGTAACCTCTCCTCTTTCATTTCTGATTTTACTTATTTGTGCCTTCTCTCTTTTTTTCTTGGTGAGTCTAGCTAAAGGTTTGTCTATCTTGTTGATCTTTTCAAAGAACCAGCTCTTGGTTTTATTAATTTTTCTATTGTTTTTGGTCTCTATTTCATTTATTTCTGCTCTGATTTTTATTATTTCCCTTCTTCTACTGATTTTGGGCTTTGTTTGTTCTTCTTTTTCCAGTTCCTTTAGGTGCATTTTTAGATTGTTTATTTGAGATTTTTCTTGTTTGTTGAGATAGGCCTGTATCGCTATAAACTTCCCTCTTAGAACCGCTTTTGCTGTATCCCATAAATTCTGGCATGTTGTATTTTCATTTTCATTTGTCTCCAGGTATTTTTTGATTTCTTCTTTGATTTCTTCGTTAACCCAGTCGTTGTTCAGTAGCATTTTGTTTAATCTCCATGTATTTGTGGCTTTTCTGATTTTCTTCCTATAGTTGATTTCTAGTTTCATACCGTTGTGGTCAGAAAAGATGCTTGGTATTATTTCAATCTTCTTAAATTTATGGAGACTTGTTTTGTGGCCTAATATGTGATCAATCTTGGAGAATGTTCCATGTGCATTTGAAAAGAACGTGTATTCTTCGGTTTTTGGATGGAATGCTCTGTATATATCTACTAGGTCCATCTGTTCTAAGGTGTCGTTTAAGGCCAATGTTTCCTTATTGATCTTCTGTTTGGATGATCTATCCGTTGGTGTAAGTGGAGTGTTCAAGTCCCCTATTATTATTGTGTTCCTGTCTATTTCTGTTTTTATGTCTGTTAATAATTGCTTTATATATTTTAGGTGCACCTACATTGGATGCGTAGATATTTACAAGTGTTATATCCTCTTGTTGGATTGTTCCCTTGATCATTATGTAATGCCCTTCTTTGTCTCTTTTTACAGTTTTTGTTTTAAAGTCTATTTTGTCTGATATGAGTACTGCTACCCCAGCTTTCTTTTCATTGCCATTTGCGTGGAGTATCTTTTTCCATCCCTTCACTTTCAGTTTGTGAGTGTCTTTAGGTCTGAAGTGTATCTCTTGTATGCAGCATATATATGGGTCTTGTTTTTTATCCAGTCAGCCACCCTATGCCTTTTAATTGGGGCATTTAGTCCATTGACATTTAAAGTAGCTATTGATAAGTATGTACTTACTGCCATTTTTTAACTTTTTTTTTTTTTTCCTCATGTTTTAGTAGTCCTTCTCTGTTCCTTACTTCTTCTATACAGAATTGATGGTCACTTTAGTTTGACCTCTGTCTGAAAGCTGTACTCTTTAACTCCCCTCCTCCCTCCTTTTATGTTTTTGATATCATATCTAACCTCTTTTTTGTGCATTTGTATCCATTACGTTCTAATCGTGGAAATAGATAATTTTTCCTATTTGTGGTCTTCTCTTTTCCCCTTAAATCAGTCCCTTTAACATTTCTTGTAACACTGGTTTCTTGCTGACAAACTCCTTTAATTTTTGCTTATCTGGGAAAATTTTGATCTCTCCTTCCATTTTGAACGATAGCCTTGCCGGGTAGAGTATTCTTGGCTGTAAGTTTTTTCCTTTTAGCACTTTAAATATATCGTGCCATTCTCTTCTAGCCTGTAAGGTTTCTGCTGAGAAGTCAGCTGATAGCCTTAAGGGGTTTCCTTTGTATGCAACTTGACATTCTCTTGTGGCTTTTAGGATTCTCTCTTTATCTTTAATTCTGGACATTTTGATTATGATGTGTCTTGGTGTGGGCCTCTTTGGGTTTATCTTGTTTGGGGCTCTCTGTGCCTCCTGTACCTGGATGTCTGTTTCCTTCCTTAGGTTAGGGACGTTTTCATCTATTATTTCTTGAAATAGATTCTCTGCCCCCTTGTCTCGCTCTTCTCCTTCCGGGACACCTATAACACGGATGTTAGTGCGCTTGATGTTGTCCCAGAGGTCCCTTAGACTGTCCTCACTCTTTTTAATTCTTTTCTCTTTTACCTGTTCACCTTGGGTAATTTCTTCTAGTCTTTCTTCCAGCTCACTGATCCGTTCTTCTGTATCCTCTACTCTGCTTTTGAGTCCCTCTAATGAGTTTTTCATTTCCAGTATTGTATTCTTCATTTCTGATTGGTTCTTTTTATAGCTTCCATTTCTTTGTTGACATTCTCACTGAGTTCATCTATTCTTCTCCCCAGATCAGTGAGCATCCTTAACACTCTTAGTTTGAACTCTCTGTCAGGTAGGTTGCTCATTTCTGTTTCACTTAGTTCCTTTTCTGGGGTTTTGTCCTGTTCCCTTACTTGGAATGTATTCTTTTGCCTCCTCATTTTGCCTCTTTCCCTGTGCTTGTGTCTACATATTAGGTAGGTCAGCTACGTCTCCTGCTCTTGGATAGGTGACCTTATGTAAGTGATGCCTTAGGAGGCTTCCAGTGTGCTTCCCTCAGTTCTCAATGTTCCAGGGGTGGCCCCTATGTGGGCTACGTGTGTCCTTCTATTGTGGCTTGTTAGCTCTCCCTATAGGCGCCCAGGGAGGCTGAGTTATGCTCCTGGCCAGCTGTTGTAATGCTCAGCTGCTTGTAGTTGTTGTGGGCCCTTCAGTCTCTTTATCAGGTGTGGGGAGCCCCAGCACAGTTGGCTGTAAGTTCTAATACCACATTTGTGTTGCAGTATTTCTTTTAAGTGAGTAGGCCCCCAGTGTGGCAGGTTGTTAGGCTCAGGGCCTTACAATTGCTGTAAACCTCTAGCCTATTAGGTCTCTTGTCAGCTCTCTGAGGATTGCAGCTGGGTGGGGCTGGCCTCAGGCACAGGAGCACCCAATTGTTTCAGGCTTTGGAAGGTGGGGCAAACCTCCTATGTGGGTCTTTGAGAAGCACAAGTCTTCTGCAGCTGACAAGCCCTGCCGCCCAGAGGTCCACACACACAGTCAACACAGTCCTGCCCCGTGTGAGCGCCCCGACCTCCCCAAGCAGACCCAGTCTCTCCACGGCGGGAGCCCCACACACTCCACCACCACCCTACACTCTCCACCCGCTCCTTGTGCACACCCTGCCCTGCTCAAGTCAGCTCAGTTGCCAGGCTGCAGAAAATCCAGTCACCAATCTATGCAGGCCCACACGTTGCCTGAGGGCTTGTTGTTGAGTGGGGCCAGTCTCTAGGGTGGGCTGCCTGCCCTGGCTGAGCTGGATTAAATCGGTGCTCTAGCGGGTGGAGCAGACCCTGGGCTAGCAGGTCTCAGGGAGAACTCCAATGGCGTCTGTGTCAGCATGCTCACACCAGGCCACAACAATGGCCGCCGCCAATGTCCCAGTCCCTGGAGAGGTCTCACCCCTCACCGAGATGCACTCAGGGCCTATTAGGTGAGTCTCTTGTCACCAAAGCAGTGTGCACCTTTCTTTCTGGTGATTTTAGGATGCTTTCTGGAACGGGTGAGTTTGTGCGCGGGCCCTTTAAGAGCCAGTTTTAGTTTCTTTGTGAACCGGGTTTTCTGGGGGTGCTCCCCAATGCTTTAGTAGCAGGCAAAGTCAGATATTATGCCACTGGTGTCGATTGTGCTGGGTCCACAAAATGCCCACAGCGGGGGCTCCCCGGCTCAGGGCCCTGCGCCTCCAGGGAGGCTGCGTACCTGTGAGCTGCTCCTGGCGGCCGTGACGCTGGCGGCTTGTGAAGGCGGCGTTTTTCCTCTCTGGAAGGGAGTCTCTGCCTCTTCTACCCCAGTTAGCATTGTCCGTTGTTGCAGGAGTTCCTTTTATCCAGTTTTCAGTTCTGTCTCAGGGGTAATTTTTCCACGAGTAGTTGTAAATTGGCTGTGTCCACGGGAGGAGGTGAGTTCAGAGTCTGCCTACGCCGCCATCTTGACTCCGCCCTCTTTTTTTTTTTATTATAATTTTATTTATTTATTTTTTCCCCCAAAGCCCCAGTAGATAGTTGTATGTCACAGCTGCACATCCTTCTAGTTGCTGTATGTGGGACCCAGCCTCAGCATGGCCGGAGAAGCAGTGTGTCAGTGCGTGCCACGGGATCCGAACCCGGGCCGCCAGCAGCGGAGAGCACGCACTTAACCACTAAGCCACGGGGCCGGCCCTAAAGTGGGTTTCTTGTAGACAATATAATTTGCTCATTTTGTTTGATCTACTCTGACAATCTCTGTCTTTCAATTGGTGTGTTTAGACCACTGACATTTAAAGTGATTATTGATAAACCTGGTTTAATATTTACCATATTTGTTCCTGTATTCTAGTTGTTGTCCTTGTTCTTTGTTCCTATTTTTGTCTTTAACTTTTTTCTGCTTTTTGCGATTTTAATTGATGATTTTATATGATTCCATTTTCCCTCTTTTCTTAGGATATCAATTTTACTTCTTTTTTAAAAAATTTTTTAGTGGTTGTCCTAGAGTTTACAATATACAATTGCAAGTAATCCAAGTCAACTTTCAAATAATACCATATTGTTTTACAGGCAGTATAAGTATCTTATAATAACAAAATATTCTTAATTTCTCCCTTCCATCTCTTGTATCTTTATATCATTCATTTCACTTAAACATAAGCTATAATCATCATATACATTGTTGCTATTATTATTATGAACAAACTGTGATTTCTTAGATCAATTAAGAATAAGAAAAGTAAAAGTTTTTATCTTACATTTACTTACTCTTTCTCTAGTGTTCTCCTTTTCTTTATGTAGATCCAAATTTTTTACCTATATCATTTTCCTTCTTTCTGAAAAATCTTTTTTTAACACTTCTTGCAATGCTTGTCTACTTGTAATAAATTCCCTCTATTTTTGCTTGTCTAAGAAAGTCTTTATTTCTCCTTCACTTTT
The DNA here is from genome assembly GCF_057802395.1 of Ceratotherium simum simum. Classification (NCBI taxonomy): domain Eukaryota; kingdom Metazoa; phylum Chordata; class Mammalia; order Perissodactyla; family Rhinocerotidae; genus Ceratotherium; species Ceratotherium simum. The sequence continues at coordinate 75,316,675 of NC_141904.1, read as the reverse complement.
GTAGGATAATTTCACTGGATACACAATTCTAGGTTGGTAGTTTTTTCTCACAACACTTCAAATATTTCACTTTACTTTCTTCTTGCTTGCATGTTTTCTGAGGAGAAGTGGCATCTAATTCTGATCTTTGCCTCCTCTATAGGTAAGCTATTTTTTTCTTATTTCTTACAGGATTTTTTCTTTATCTTTGATTTTCTGCAGGCTTAGGATTGACTAATTTGAATAATGTCAACAGGTTCTGGTGCATAGAGGCTGTCCCCATTTGTCTGGTACCAGGCGCTGGGGTGATAAGGCAGGTGATGCTGGCCTAGAATGTGAGAGCCCAATAAAGGAGACAGTTGGGAACGTGGGCTCTGGATTGGTTGGTTTGCATTTAAAAATCATGTTCATGGGTTAGTTATTTACTATTTCTAAGAATTAGCTAACCCTGAGAGAGGCAGTCCCTCCAGAGGCAGCAAAGCCTCAGATGTCAAAGCATCAGAAATACAGAAAATAAAAGACGTGGTTAATATACATTTTTTGGTCTTTATTGTCTTTTGATTTATTAAGTAATTGTTTGCTTTTTTCATTATTCCATTTACCGCCCGCCCCTACCCCCAGCCAGATAATTTAGAAATTGCATATTCTATGTCTACTCTTTAGTGGTTACTTTAAAACATTTATCATGCTTCTTAATAAAAACCTAAGCCAAATAACTTAATTACCTCCTGAACTTTCATAGGAGTCTCAGTTTCACTTTTGAGTTGATGCTTGTCTAAGATTTGTTCTCCTGACAGCTTGCACTGTTAATATTGCCATATGCCTTCACTCATTCTCAACCCTGCTGTTTACTTGCTGCTCATTATTCTTCACTCTAGCTTCGGCTCACTTATCTCAGATACTGTGAGCCCAGAAATGCATTAAAGAGACTCTTTTATGAAGGATTCAATTTTCCTGAAAGAGGCAGTTCTTTCATGGTAACTAAGCCACTGTATTGTTGAAGTTCCAGCCACTAAAATTTACAAATTTCCTTTAGCTAAAAGAGCAAGGGTCTCCCCAGTGAATTATTTCCTATTCCAGAAAATCAGCAGTTTCTTATAAGATGCTGTGTTAACAGTACGTGTACTGCAGTGATGAGACTTCACACCTCCCGTGGCAGTCAAGAAGGAGCTCAAAACTCTGCAAATCTGAGCAAGTCCTCTACCTTCCTCTTCTTCTTCCCCTCTCCCTTTCTGCTTTGAGATAATCATGACTATCTGCAATTCTCCCTGTTTATATCAGTCACAAAAGAAGCCCAGCATTCCCAAATTATTTCTTATCTCCTGTACTCTAATCTAAACACTGCTTTGCACATCCCACTTTCTGACATCTTCCACCCTTTCCTAACTTCTGAAACCTTAAGATCAACCACTAGCAAAATCTCGTATATCTCCAATGCCTTTCAGAATGTTTGCTTTTTTACTCCCTTACTCAAAGTGAGCCTGGCTACCTATGCCCCAAGGTACTGCTTCCCCTGAAGATCTATCAAATAGTGGCTTTTTTCTTCTACATCCCTTATTCTTGTGCCTAAAACTAGGATTGATGTCCTTCTTGTTCTTCCTTGCAACTTTCCACATGATTTTCTTTCTTTCCTCTCTAAACTCTCCAAATTTGAATGTTATACTATCAGATTCAGCCATGACTCTTCCATGAAGACCGCAGGCACCCACCCACACAAAGGCATTTGTACTTGCTGTTCTTTCTGCTCACTTATTCCCATGACTTGCTACCTCATCCCCTTCAGGCCTTTGCTCAAATGCCATCTTCTCAGGAAGGCCTTTCTAGGCCACCCTTTAAAAGACTGAATGTAACACTCTCCCTTTTTCCTTCTCCTTCTTAACACTTACTACTATCTAATGTAAGATATATTTCGCATATTTATTTTACTTATTTTCTCTATCAAATGTCTAGAATATCAACCGTCTATCAACTGTCTAGAATATACCCTACATAAGGGTAGAAATTTTTGTGCTTTTTAAAAAATCCCTTTTAAAACCCCAATACCTAGTATAGTGATTGGTGAACAGTAGGCACTGAATACATACATTTAAATGTATGACTGAATGAAAAGCAGAGTATTTATCTAGATGTCCCTGAGGCGGAAAGTCTTGAACTGACTTTTAGGGGTTATTTGCCTCTTTTCCCTGAATTACATCATTACTACCTTAAACTGCAGTCTTTCCATGCTGTAGAGCTTCTCTATCAGAGACCATATTTCTGTTTCCTTTTAATTTCTATATGTCTAGAGCCAAATCATACTAAGTGTTAGTACCAGCCCCATACTACCTGCATTTGTTTTTCCCAGCAAACATCAAAGAAAAATTTTTTTTAATTCCCACAATTCTATTTTTGCTAAAGAAAGAAAGACCAGAAGGCAAATCTCCCTCCTAATTTCCAGGTTTGTGACACTCTAACAATCTACACTCGAGATACGTCAGTAATAAGACTAGAACACATGTGTTTTACTTTTGCTCTTGAGAAACTGAGCAGAGCTAGTCAAGGTGAATTGCTTCTAAGTGTAAATGAGTTTTGACAAAAATTAATTGTATTATTAACATTTTAAAGTCTAATATTTATATTAAATTTGACTCTTCAATAAGTTCTGCAGTCTTGTACGTGCTAAACAAATTCCGCATTTAGAAAAGATATAATGAAAATAATTTGCATAAAATTGTTGTTAAAAAAGAGATATTCTTCAACATATTCAAAGTAAATGTAGAACTGTTTTTAGATATATTCTTTTCCTCTTTGCCCATTCTGTGAACAACTTTGGTAGTAAAGAAGGTTCTAACATTATTTCTCCTAGCAGAAATATTTTTAGTAAGATCAAGTCTCCATTTCTGTATTTCTGCTGTTCAACATTCAATGGTTTCTTGGCTTATTTACAGGATAAAATAGTTTCATATGTTGGAGAGAAAACATCTGAAACATGACATTCAATGCTGGGAACCATAGTTTAAGAGAAGCACTGTCAAAATAGAATATGTCCTTCAGTATAGCATATGGTTAAATGAACAGCTTCTGTAGTCAGGCAGACCTGGACTGAAACTGCTCCTTCAATTTTTGCTCTATTTGTAATTTTGGGTAAGTGATATAAACCCTCTGAGTCTCACAGGGCTTAAATTTATAAAATGGAGACAACAGGAGAACCTAATTTGTTGTGGTGTTGTGATAATTAAATGAGAAAATATATGTAAATAAGTAAATGTATATACATAACCTAGCACAATTCTCAATAAATGTTACTCGTTGTTGTTGTTATTTTTTTTCCTGGACAGTGAGAAGACGCAAAACTACACCATGAAGAGATTAAAATAACTGATGAGCTTACAGATTCTGAGGAGACATGATAGCTGTCTTCACACATTCCAAAGGCTGTCTTGCAGAAGATGAATTAGACCTATTCTAGTAGTTTCAGGGGGCATAATAAGCAATGCTGGGTAAAATTTAACTGGGAGAAATACTGGACTTAACATCTGGAATAGTGCAGTAGGTAGAATAATGGCTAGAGGTCCATGCCCCAATCCCTCTCACCTGTGAATATGTTGTGTTATCCGGCTGGGAATTTAGGTTGCAGAGGGAGTTAAAGTTGCTAATCAGCTGACCTTAAGATAGGGCAATTATCTTGGATTCTCCAGATGGGCTGAATGTAATCACAATGATCCTTAAATGTGGGAGATGGAAGTAGAAGAATCAGTGTGAGAGTTATGTGACATGAGATAGAGTTGACAAGCTATTGCTGACTCTGAAGCTGGAAGGGGATTGTGAGCCAAAGAATACAGGTGGCCTCTAGAAGTTGGAAAAGTAAAGAAAATGGATTTTACTCTGGAACCTCCAGAAAGGAATGAAGTCCAGCCAGTACCTTGATTTTAGCCCAGTGAAACCCAGTGTAGACTTCTGACTTCCAGAACTACAGGATAATAAACCTGTGTTATCCTAAGCCATTAAGTTTGTGGTAATTTTTTACAGTGGCCACAGGAAACTAATAAGATGAGCATATTAAAAACATGAGCTATACAAAATAGAAGATAATGATTCCCCCAAAACTGGAGCTTCAGAGAGTGGGTATCGTTTTTTGGGGGAAGTGTTCTTGAAAAAGATTCACACATGACGTAAAGAGTTTGATGATATGAAGCTGAGATTTGTTTAACAGCAAGTATAGTAAGAAAATCATAGTAATTCATTCTTTGACACATGGATTCAGCAGCTATTTTTTCCTGGGAATTCAAATGAGGCAATTACTGTTGATATGCAATGTACCACAGACATAAAAGTGTTCAGTATGTCTCCCAAGGCCTCATATCCACCTTCAACCTTTTAAATGGAGATAAACGCATCACTCTCAAGATGGAGAACTTATTTTTCAGGGACAGGTTAAAATCTCCCCTCTCTCTTCTTTTTCTTCTACCTTGAATTCTGAGTCTGCCTCTTACCCAACAATACAAATCATAAATGTGACTCCATCTTCATATGTTTCCTGAATAAGTAACTAAGTCAGTAAGTGCAATTTTATCTCACCTTTCTGCTTAACCAAGCCCTTTTCTCCAAATGATGGATGTCATACCTATTTCTTTAAAGAGGAAGCAGATAAGTTATGACTTAGTGTGGAAACATCTAAGCCAGTTAACAACAACATTTTCTATATTCATTGTCAAGAGACAGACAGATGAAGTTAAAGCTAAATACATTTTGCTGATAAGAATATTTTTGGTTAATTGCAGAAATGAAAAAAAATATGGTACACTCAATGTGGCAGAAGACATCAAAAGTGGTATGCATATTTGTTGAAGTAAAAAAGAGAAAATACAAAAGACTGAGAAGTCCACACACAAAAAAATCAGCAAGATCAATTCCTCTAAACAGAGTTGCTGTTTGAAAAGATATTAGTGGTATTTAAAAATAAACCATTGAATTATGTAGAAACAATTTAGCATTTTTATTTATTTTGTTGGATGACAGAAAAATGGGGTTAAGTTAGCATCTTTAATTTGTATATATTATGTCTGCTTGTGGCCCCATCTGTCATCAAAATTATACTCCTTGTTCCGATCATCTATGACATGGTGGTGACAGAGGAACAGGCTTCTGGTACCTAGTGAGTCGGCTGGCCGGCGCAGGAAGGAATTGACTGCTCTGGCTTTCCTGGAGTACTGGCTGCTCCAGGACACAGGCTTTTATGTGGGTCTCCTTTCCCGGTAGCAGGGCAATTTGGCAGCCCTGAAGCTCTACCTCATAATTTGTCACCTTCCTACATATTTTTAGTTGGATTATTCTACCTTTAACTCTTGATCCTAAAAATGCAACATCAAAGCACTTTACTATCTCTTGCAAGAAGAAAACACCCCCCTCTTTTCCTCCTCCTCCTCCTCCTCCAACTGCTGTTACTACTACTACTAGTACTACTATTACCACAACTACTGGCAGCTATCATTGATCAAGAATTTAAGAAGTGCAAGCACTTTATGAAATGCTTTACATATCTTATTTCATTTAACTATTGCAAAACATAATTATTGTCTCCATTTTACAGATGAGGAAGTTGAGACTCAGAAAATTTAGATAAGTTGCCTCCAATTATATACATATATAATGATGTATCCAATATTCAGCCTAGGGCTGTGTGACTCCAAAGCACTGTAACTCCAGGTGCCCTGTAACTAAAGGTATCTTGTCCTTCTGTACCTTTTAACTCTATATCTACTGGTAACATCTACTGTTTTCAATGAATTATTTCTCCCGAACAAAGTTAGTAGTTCTGAGAATAGTTTAGAATAGGTTAATATAATCAGTGACATCACAATGAATTATCCATATTCCTTATTGAATGTACTCTCATATTTCCTCTTCCTACATTTCTCTCCTTTCATACTCTCTTATACGGAATGTACATACACAAAGACTTCCATAACTGAAAGGCAAGAGAAGCTTCTGCTTTAGACCAGATTTTACAGTTAAATAACTAGATCAGTGGATACAGGATAATGATACAGTTAAGAAGAGAAAGCAACATAAGACTCATGAAAAGAGGAAAATATCTGTAGAGGGTTTTTTTCCCTCCAACTCTTTCCTCTCTTTCCTATCACATCATCTCTAAACAATTTGCCCTAAAATGGAGAGAATGTCACTTAGTCTACGCTCTCAACCTAGTCACACCTCCCATCTTCTTTGTTCTTCTTGAGATTGAATACGAAAGCCATTTCTCAGGGCCCTAACATAAGTTCAATCTATGGTAAACTGTTCTCAGTAACTTCCCTTTATGCGTTTCAAAATAATCTAGAACAGAGGCCTCTTTTCTTCAATTTAAGCATGTCACTTTCAAATGGGCCTTATTTTTGCTTTTCTTCAGAGAGATAGAGCATATCTGCTGACCTCAGCTTCATCTAATTATCAAAACATTGACATTGGGATATGGTGTCATTAACAGTCTTCCAGTGGTTCACTAGGGATAAACTGACTTCTGTATTGCATTATCCCATTGTTCATGGAGAGACATTACTGAAAGTCTAAATCACTTGGCAAAGAGGATTATAATTTCAAAGAGGCCAGAGGTGACTGGGATTACTGAATAGATGAATGAACCTATGTCCCTCTTTCTCAACATATTCTAAAGCATATACTGCATGAACTATCCCTTTTGTTTTCCCACATAATCCGGCCCCCTGCTCTATAGGTTCTCAAGTCAAAGAGACTTACACCAAAAATTCATCACATTTATTCCAGAATTTGGTTCTCTCTCTCTCTTTTTGTATTTTGATCCTGTTCATATTGCTTTTGCTCCCTTGTTAGCATATAGAATGGCCTATATTCTGTTTTGCAGAATTGGACACAAAGAGGATATGCTTGTCAATATGACTGACTAGAAAATCTATGATTAAAAGTTATGTTACTCATTACCATGGAAAATCAAAGTGGGAACAATGCTTACTGACCATTTTTGGAAACAATTCCTTGCTCTTTGCTTTCTGTGATCTTTCTTAAAAACAAAGCTGTAAATTGCCACATTTCATGGAGATGGCAACACACAGAGCAATTTGTATTTATGGAAAAAGATCCCATTATTCATTTTTCTTTTAGTTTCTAAGAGTTTCTACCTGACAGAGTGCTAACATTGGTTAATTATTTTAAGATGTGTTCGCTGGTATTTTACAGATCAAAACCTCCATGTTCTGGGATTGACAGATAACTATCAATGCCATTCATTTTCCCAAGGGTAATGACTGGTACACATGAGTCGCAAAATCAATAACATGAATGATTATTTGCCAGTGAAATCAATGGATCTAACTCCTACTAAATGTATCCATCACGAATGAAAAACATTATGGTAATGAAGGCATGCTGGCAGAGTAGACTGAAGCTCTGACAACCCCTCATTTTGTTTACCAGCAGCTCAAATCTGGTTCTAGGTATACGGACAGTCTCAAACTAATGAAACAAAGTTAGGGACGCAGAAGCAAAATAAGACTCAAACATAAATAAGTCTTCGAGAGGTCAAAGTGTTGTCACAAAGCCCATGTAAAGCCTGGCAACTCTTACTTCTCCCCTAAAAAAAAACTATGACATATTGACCTATTGACAGTAGAGAATGTCATCATCTTAGGATGATGAGTGATATTAAATGTCACTGGGTTCAATCTGCCACCCGATGCTTGTGTTACTTCTACTGTGATTTCACCAAGTATTGTAAAATGCCTCCAGGGATGGGGAACTCACTATCTTTCCAGGCAGCTCACAATAGAAAAAGACAGCAGAACTGGATAAAACAGTATAAGAGTCCATAGGTAGAGTAGTTCCAAAAGTGTCCCCAACAGTTACTTGACAAAGAAATCATTACACTTTAAGAAGGAAGGGACTTATTTATGAGCTACATTTTAAAATGATATTTATTAAAAAATCGACATTTTTAATCATATTTTAGAGAACAAAGTATTACTGTTCTAGATTTTACCAAATACATCAGCTCCTTGCATTTTGATGAGGCAAAAATGAGGCCTAGTGACACTGATCTTAAAAGTCAAACCAGGGCCCCTCATTGTGAAGCATCTGCTTGGCTATTGTAAGGTGAATGAAAGAGACATTACGTTTATGAATGAGAAAGATGGCATTAAGACCTTTCAGGATTAGGATCAAGAGGGTAGGAAAAAACATGGTAAAAAATGTCGTTTTTAAGTGTACTGTCATGATCTGGGTTGAACTACCAACATTTTAGCCCTGATGTCATTGGCATCAAAAGCTATTTGACACATAATGACAGTTGGGATTGACCTATTAAGGATGAAATGGAATATGAACCAGAGGCAAATCAGAGCTGCAGCTTAACTTGGCAAACAGGCTACTTCTCAAATAACCCATGCTGCTTGCTGGGGAGTTTGTGAATACTAATGACAGCAGTTAATGTGTAGTGTCAGATTTAGGAATCTCACTAGCCTAAAAGCAAGCATTTCTTAGCCCAGTTCTCTGGAATTTTACTTGTAGGAATTCAGAGTAGACATTTACTCTATCTTTAGAGAAGTAAATTTTAGTTTAATGTAAGGAGTATCTTTCTAGTTAACGAAGCTGTTGAAAAACTGAGTGGGCTATTTTATGATAGGAATTTGTGGTTCCTGGACATGTTAAAAAAAAAAATGATAAGTCAGAGGGAGAAGGTCAAATACCGTATGATTTCCTTCATTAAGTAGTAGATAATAACAACAATAAACAAACACATAGGGACAGAGATTGGATTGGTGGTTACCAGAGGGGAAGGGGGGAGGGAGGAGGGTGAAAGGGATAATTGGGTACATGTGTGTGGTGATGGGTTGTAATTAGTATTTTGGTGGTGAACATGATGTAATCTATGCAGAAATAGAAGTACAATGATGTACACCTGAAATTTTTACAATGTTATAAACCAATGTTACTGCAATAAACAAAAAATTAAAAAAAAAAAAAAATGATTGAGTGACCACTCTTGCTGAAGAGTTTGCATGATTCTTAGATGATCCCTGATGGTCCCTTCCATCTCTACAATTCTTATTCATTCATTCATTCATGTAACAAAATATGATTCTCTCATTATGATACAAAATAACATTCTTATTTTTATTATTATACTTTTAATTTGAATTAACTAGATGTGAAAATCTGAAATAATCAAGGAAGTGAAATACACGTAAGCACTCGATGTCGTTTTTCAATGTATAGAATCTCATAACAACCAATCTATTCATTCAATCGATCAGCAAAAAATTAACTTTTTACTAATTCTTGGCTATCATATAGACAATATATTATGGTGATTAGCAGAATTTTACAAATTTCTTTCATAGGTTTGTCACAGCTGTTCCCTTACTTCATTCAGGGCTCTTTTCAAATATCATCTTATTGGAAAAGCCTGCTTTTGCCTCGCTATGAAAAATGGCATTCCCACTCCATCAATCTCTCTGCTCTAAGCCTGCTTTATTTTTATTGATAAAATTTATCACCTCATGATATTCTTGTTTATTTTTTGTCTTCATCCACTAGATTGTAAATTCCATGAGAATAATCATTCTGACTGTTTTGTTCACTCCTATCTTCCTATTGCTTACGATAATATCGGGCACATAGTTGACGCTCAAAAATACATGTTAAATAATTGAGTAAATGAATGGATAAATGAATGAATGCAACTGCCTGAATTAATAAATGATTTTGAATAATATGAGTGAATTTTGATTATAAACAGATACTACTATAATATCATAAATAAAGTAGTCAATATAAAATAAAGGTATTGTTTAGTTTATATTTGAATGCTAATTTACCTTAACAGAAATAAACTGAAAATGATTAAGAAAATAAAAAATATTTTTTTGAGAATTTTAACCCCTCCCCATTAGAATTTCATCTTCTTTCATGCCTTAGAAAAGTAAATGAAACTTACTTGAAAAGCAAACATTAAAAAACTGTGGCAATTTCCAGATGTTCCAGTCAAATTTAAAGTTCATCCTCAAATCACATAAGACTATATTAAATTTAACAAGAGAGGCTTTTGTAAGTAATTTCTACAATGGTTAACTCTTAAAGGCCTTCCATTTGCCTATATGAATTCATGTTACATGACTCCTGGAGAGGCTAGAGATCTGAGGAAATAACACTGTTCTGATGGCTTGCCATGCATTGGGGATTTCGTAATAATCAAAATTGTGTGTGCTCACTGATGTTTTTAAATAACCGTGATCTATATAATATTTTTCTGACTATTGGTCCATCATGGTTTATAGGTCCATATGAATATTTAATGTTGAATACTAATTTTCCAAAATTAAATATAGTTTTGTATATAGATGGCAAATACTTTTGCTAGTTATCATCTATCCAGTTATTTGTTTTAGGTACTGCATTATGAAAACCAAATGTAACCAGTGGAACATTCTGACTATTGGTTATGTCAATTCAGCAATGCAGCTTACTTGGAAAGTAGCAAAATTTGTATCATTGTGAATATAGAAAAACAAATTTGCCTATGCATATCAGCAGGTTACATGCATATGGGAATGGATTTCTGAACATTTTTAGCAGGAATTTTGCGATTATATGCTAGAAAATTAAATATAAATCAGTAAGTCCAAATATATTTTATTTTTTAGAGTGGCATTATAGCTCAACCTTTTGCCCCAAATGAGGAAATAATATTTTTTCTAATTAATTTCAAGTTTGAAAAGCAATACTCACAAGTACAAAGAATATTCAGGTAGCTCTTGTTTTCTTATCATGAAGGAAGGGCAGTATGGTGTAGTAGAAATAGCCCTGGGTCACAAGAATCTTGGATTGAAATAACATTTTAGCCAATATTTAGCTTTGTAACCCTGAGCCAATCATTATTAATGGAACTACATTTGGCTCTACTGAGGTCTGAAATGCCACAAAAATATCAATTCACAGTATGAATTACTGTGCTTAGAAAAATATTAAGTAGAATTTATATCCCTGAAGTCTCTAGGATGTCACTAGAATGACGCAAGAAATTACAAGAGTCAACTTTAATAAAATGGCAGAAAGTTGAACCAATACATGAAACTAACATTAGAGCTTCAAGGATTCTGGCAATCATCATATCTGACCTCTTCATTTCAGATATTAGGAAACTGAATCCCAAAGAGGTTAAGTGGCATAAATTCATACAGCTAAGTACTAAGACAACACCAATTAACAGATGAAAAACCTAGGTCTTCAACAAACATTCCAATTGTCTTTTTTTTTTTCTTTTCTCTACTCTTCTCTTTCTTCCCTCCTTCACACCCCCTCCCTCCCTCTCTTATTCCTTCTCTTCTTTTCTTTTTTTTGTGAGGAAGATTAGCCCTGAGCTAACATCTGTTGCCAATCCTCCTCTTTTTGCTGAGGAAGATTTGCCCTGGGCTAACATCCACGCCCATCTTCCTCTACTTTATATGGGATGCTGCCACAGCATGGCTTGACAACCAGTGTGTTGGTCCGTGCCCGGATCCGAACCTGCAAACCCCAGGCCGCTGAAGCAGAGCGCACAAACTTAACCGCTATGGACTGGGCCGGCCCCTCTTTTCTTTTTTTTTTAATAACATTTAAATTCTCTAGCTGATGGTTAGATAATTAGTTATTTCTCTGTTTTTATTAAATACTCACTCACAGTAAATTTAGAAAATCCAAAGAATTCAGGAGAAAAATTTTCCATAATATTATCATTCAGAAAGATTCAGTTATTTTCTATAAGGGGACCTGTTTAATTATGAATAATTAGAACTATCCTTTATTAGTCACAAAATTGAAATTTCAGAATGTAAAAGAAAAACTGTGAAGGACCAATCTCATGGTGAAAATATTTAATCCTTGCCTCTCTGACTACAGGAAAATTTTCATCAATGTAGCATTGCGAGATAAAGACAGACCAAGCCTGCCTTTATGTTGCTATTTCATTAATTGAAAACTGGCTGGTAGCACTTGTGTAGCATTTATCTTTGGATTTGCCCAATTCATATCGGTTGGCATGAGCAACCAGACACATGGAAGAATTAAAAGCTGTCAACTCACTTTAGTTTTCTTAAAATTCCTATTTAAAATATGCCAGTGCCCATGTATTTGGACAAGGCTGAAATCAAATATTTGAAACATCTGATTGGTCATTAAATCAACAAAACTTCTTCACTTTTTTTTTGTTTTTAAATATATATTTTTTGGGGGGTAGGGAGAAATCATATTAGGGATAGAGCTTGAATTCGTTTATTCAGTGCCACATGGATACAGCCTGCCTGCCATTGGTTGAAGACCCTATTCAATCCTAAGTAAACTCATGTGTCGAATGCAAGTATGAAGACATTTGAACATTAATAAAGATCCATTTCTTCCATAAATAACAATAGATAGGAAATGAGCAATTGGATAGGGCTGTATGCATGTAGATAAGCTCCTCATTAAAACCAAATATACCAATGGTAGTATTGTCAGTTAAGATACTATGACACATACACAATGAAATCATATATAATTTAAACTGTTCTCACTTTACAAAATAGACAATTGAACAACTGTAATTGATTCATGTATTGCAATTTTCGTTCCATTAGTTAGAATACATATCCAAAATTGGAGTTATCAATCAGAGAAAGTGAATGCATGTTTTGTATTTCATAGTATTAATTGGAGTAGGAAAAATCATTCTTTGTACTTAGATTCAATAGTGCTATACACATTTTAGGTTACACAACAGTAAATATACATGCTTTCTCTAGTCATATAATTACTTTGAGCACTTGGGTAAATATATGAAAATAGGTTAATATGAAGCCCTGTGAAGTAACAAAAGTGGCTTTTATTTTATTTAAATTCATTTTATTGATTTTGTTACTCTTCAACACTGTCACTTTATTGACTCCTGTATTTACTTTCATATTTTGGAGGTCTCTGTTTTTATTCAGAGTCTATAAAACTATACTGAATTACTAACCCAAGAAGGTCATCTCATATCTCTGAGGATCAATGGACCGAAGGATTCTGTAAATGAAATCTGGGACAAAATACACATACATAGATGTAAATATTCATGCTTTTGAATTCAAAGATGTGAAGCTGTTCTTGAGTTCTCCATATTGACTTTCTCCAAAGAATACTCTTTTTTTGTTTGTTTTTAAAAAATAGCTTTATTGAGGTATAATTGATTACAATAAGCTGCACACATTTAAAGTATAAATTTGATAAGATTTAACATGTATACGCCATGAAGTCATCAGCACAATCAAGATAATAAACATGCCTATCACCCCCCAAAATTTCCTTGTGCCGCTTAGTAATTCCTGACTCCTGCTCCTCCATAACCCTCCTTTCCCCCTACCAATCTGCAGGCAACCACTGATCTGCTTTCTCATTACTATAGATTAGTATGCATTTTCCAGAATTTTATATAAATGGAAGCATACAGCATACACTCTTTTTTTGGTCTGGCTTCTTTCACTCAGCATAAATTATTTTGAGATTCATCCACATTGTTATGTGCATTAGTAGTTATTCCTTTTTGTTGTGGTGGTGTTTCTTTGTATGGATATACCATCATTTTTTTTTTATTGATGTTTTAATAGTTTTTAACATTGTGAAATTTTGGGTTGTATATTTTTGTTTGTCCATCACCATATATATGACTCCCTTCACCCCTTGTGCCCACTCCCCACCCCCATTGCCCCTGGTAACCACAATACAGTTTTCTCTGTCCATGTGTTGGTTTATATTCCACATATGAGTGAGATCATACAGTGTTTGTCTTTCTCTTTCTGGCTTATTTCACTTAACATAATACGCTCCAGGCCCAACCATGCTGTTGCAAATGGGACGATTTTGTCTTTGTTTATGGCTGAGTAGTATTCCATTGTATATATATACCACATTTTCTTAATCCAATCATCAGTCGAGGGACACTTAGGCTGCTTCCACTTCTTGGCTATGGTGAATAATGTTGCAGTGAACATAGGGGTGCATAAGCCTCTTTGGATTGTTGATTTCAGGTTCGTTGGATAGAATCCCAGTAGTGGGATGGCTGGGTCATAGGGCATCTCTATTTTTAATTCTTTGAGGAATCTCCATACCGTTTTCCATAGGGGCTGCACCAGTTTGCATTCCCACCAGCTGTGTATGAGGGTTCCTGTTTCTCCACATCCTCTCCAACACTTGTTTTTTGTCTTGGTGATTATAGCCATTCTAACGGGCAGGAGGTGATATCTTAGTGTTGTTTTGATTTGCATTTCCCTGGTGATTAGTGATGTTGAACATCTTTTTTTGTGCCCATTGGCCATCTGTATATCTTCTTTGGAGAAGTGTCTGTTCATTTCCTCTGCTCATTTTTTGATCGGGTTGTTTGTTTTTTTGTTGTTCAGTTGTGTGAATTCTTTGTATATTATGGAGATCAACCCCTTGTCAGTTGTATGTTTTGCAAATATTCTCTCCCAGCTGGTGGGTTGTCTGTTCGTCTTGATTCTGGTTTCGTTTGTCTTATAGAAGCTCTTTAATCTGATAAAGTCCCACTTGTTTATTTTTTCTTTAGTTTCCCTAGTCTGGGTAGGCATGTCATCCGAAAAGATTCCTTTATGACCAATGTCAAATAGTGTGTTGCCTATATGTTCTTCTACGAGTTTTATAGTGTCAGGTCTCACCTTCAGGTCTTTGATCCATTTTGAGTTAATTTTTGTGAATGGCAATAGCAGATGGACCACTTTCATTCTTTCCATGCGGCTGTCCAGTTTTCCCAACACCATTTATTGAAGAGACTTTCCTTTCTCCATTGTATGTTCTTAGCACCTTTGTCAAAAATTAGCCATCCATATATGTGTGGTTTTATTTCTGGGCTTTCAATTCTGTTCCATCGATCTGTGTGTCTGTTTTTGTACCAGTACCATACTGTTTTGATTACTATTGCTTTGTAGTATGTTTTGAAGTCAGGGATTGTGATGCCTCCTGCTTTGTTCTTTTTTCTTAGGATTGCTTTAGCTATTCAGGGTCTTTTGTTGCCCCATATGAATTTTAGTATTCTGTTTTCTATTTCCGTGAAGAATGTCATTGTAATTCTGATTGGGATTGCATTGAATCTGTAGATTGCTTTAGGTAATATAGATATTTTAACTATGTTCATTCTTCTAATCCACGTGCATGGGATATCTTTCCATTTCTTTATATCATCATCGATTTCTTTCAATAATGTCTTGTAGTTCTCATTGTATAGGTCATTCACCTCCTTGGTAAGATTTATTCCTAGGTATTTTATTCTTTTTGATGCAATTGTAAATTATCTTTTTGAGCTCTCTTTCTGTTAGTTCATTATTAGCATACAGAAATGCAACTGATTTTTGTAGATTGATTTTGTACCCTGCAACTTTGCTGTAGTTGTTGATTATTTCTAATAGTTTTCCAATGGATTCTTTAGAGTTTTCTATATATAAAATCATGTCATCTGTAAATAGTGAGAGTTTCACTTCTTCGTTACCTATTTGGATTCCTTTTTCTTGCCTAATTGCTCTGGCCAAAACCTCCAGTAGTATGTTGAACAGGAGTGGTGAGAGTGGGCAGCCCTGCCTCATTCTTATTCTCAGAGGAATGGCTTTCAGTCTTTCCCCATTGAGTATGATGTTGGATGTGGGTTTGTCATAAATAGCCTTTATTATGTCGAGGTACTTTCCTTTTATTCCCATTTTGTTGAGAGTTTTTATGATAAATGGATGTTGTATCTTGTCAAATGCCTTCTCTGCGTCTATTGAGATGACCATGTGGTCTTTATTCTTTGTTTTGTTGATGTGATGTATCACGTTGATTGATTTGCTGATGTTGAACCATCCCTGTGTCCCTGGTATAAATCCCACTTGATCATGGTGTATGATATTTTTAAGGTATTGCTGTATTTGGTTTGCCAATATTTTGTTGATGATTTTTGCATCTAAGTTCATCAGCGATACTGGCCTGTAATTTTCTTTCTTTGTATTGTCTTTGTCTGGCCTTGGTATCAGGGTGATGTTGGCCTCGTAGAATGATTTAGGAAGTGTTCCATCTTCCTCTATTTTTTGGAATAGTTTGAGAAGGATGGGTATTAAATCTTCTTTGAATCTTTGGTAAAATTCACCGCAGAAGCCATCTGGTCCTGGACTTTTATTTTTTGGGAGGTTTTTGATTACTATGTCAATCTCTTTACTTGTGATTGTTCTATTCAGATTCTCCATTTCTTCTTGGTTCAGTTTTGGGAGGCTGTATGAGTCTAAGAATTTATCCATTTCTTCTAGATTGTCCAATTTATTGGCATATAATTTCTCATAGTATTCTCTTATAATCCTCTGTATTTCTGTGGTATCCATTGTAATTTCTCCTCTTTCATTTCTAATTTTATTTACTTGAGCCTTTTCTCTTTTTTTCTTAGTAAGCCTGGCTAAGGGTTTGTCGATTTTGTTTATCTTCTCAAAGAACCAACTCTTTGTTTCATTAATCTTTTCTACTGTTTTTTGGTCTCAATTTCATTTATTTCTGCTCTGATTTTTATTATTTCTCTCCTTCTGCTGACTTTGGGCTTTGTTTGTTCTTCTTTTTCCAATTCTGTTAGGTGTAATTTGAGGTTGCTTATTTGGGCTTTTTCTTGTTTGTTAAGGTGGGCTTGTATCGCTATGAGCTTCCCTCTCAGGACTGCTTTTGCTGCATCCCATATGGTTTGGTATGGCATATTTTCATTTTCGTTTGTTTCCAGATAGTTTTTGATTTCTCCTTTAATTTCCTCAATGATCCATTGGTTGTTCAGTAGCATGTTGTTTAATCTCCACATTTTTGTCACTTTCCCAGTTTTTTTTTCATGGTTCCTTTCCAGTTTCATAGCATTATGGTCTGAAAAGATGCTTATGATTTCAATCTTCTTAAATTTATTGAGGCTTGCTTTGTTTCCCAACATATGGTCCATCCTTGAGAATGTTCCATGCGTGCTTGAGAAGAATGTGTAGTCAGCTGTTTTTGGATGGAGTGCTCTGTATATGTCTACTAGGTCCATCTCGTCCAGTTTTTCATTTAAGTCTACTATTTCTTTATTGATTTTTGTCTAGATGATCTATCCATTGATGTAAATGGGGTATTAAGATCCCCTATTATTATTGTGTTGTTGTTAACGTCTCCTTTTAGGGTTGTTAATAGTTGCTTTATGTACTTTGGTGCTCCTATGTTGGGTGCATATATATTTATAAGTGATGTGTCTTCTTGGTGGAGTGTCCCTTTTATCATTCTATATTTCCCTTCTTTGTCTTTCATAACCTGTTTTACCTTGAAGTCTACTTTGTCTGATATGAGTATGGCAACACCTGCTTTCTTTTGTTTGCCATTAGCTTGGAGTATTGTCTTCCATCCTTTCACTCTGAGCCTGTGCTTATCTTTAGTGCTGAGATGTGTTTCCTGGAGGCAGCATATTGTTGGGTCTTGCTTTTTAATCCATCCTGCCACTCTGTATCTTTTGATTGGAGATTTCAATCCATTTACATTTAGCGTAATTATTGATATATGAGGGCTTACTGTTGCTGTTTTTCACTTATTTTCTGGTTCTTTTGCGTTTCCTTTGTTTCTTGTCCCACTTGTTTCAGACTGCCAATTCAGTTTGGTTGTTCTGTCTTATGACTCTTCTAGTTTTCTCTTTGTTTATCATATGTGATTTTGTTTTGATTATTTGTTTAGTGGTTACCTTGAGGTTTGTGTAAAAAATCTTGTGTATGAGATAGTCCATTATCTGATGGCCTCCTATTTCCTTATACTAAGTCAATTCAATCACTTTTCTCTTCCCCTTCTAAGTCGTTCTTGTTATACCTTATTCTATCTTGTGTTGTGGCTGTGTGTTTACAGTGATGAGGTTAAATTTATTTTTGGTGAATTCCTTCCTTTGATCTTTGATTTTAGTATTTAAGTGGTTGCTAACCTATTCCGGTAAAGATCTACTATTTTTCTGAGTTTATCTACCTATTTTTCTCCTTGCTCCAAGCTTTGTATTCCTCTTCTCTTCTTTTTTTCAGGCCTGACGGCCTTCTTGAGTATTTCTTGTAGTGGGGGTCTCATGGCCATGAACTCCATTAGCTTTTGTTTATCTGGGAGAGTTACTATTTCTCCATCGTATTTGAAGGATATTTTTGCCAGATAGAGTATTCTTGGCTGAAAGTTTTTATCTTTCAGTATTTTGAATATATCATTCCAGTCTCTCCTAGCCTGTAAAGTTTCTGTTGAGAAATCCGCTGACAGCCTGATGGGAGTTCCTTTGTACGTTATTTTTTTGTTTTTGTCTAGCTCCCCTTAATACTGTTTCTTTGTCACTGACTCTGGCAAGCCTTACCACTAGGTGTCGTGGAGAGGGCCTTTGACTGTTGATATATTTAGGTGACCTGTTGGCTTCGCTTACTGGTATTTCCTGCTCCTTCCCCAGATTTGGGAAATTCTCAGCTATTATTTCCTTGAATAGGCTCTCTGTTCCTCTTTCCCTCTCTTCTCCCTCAGGAATACCTATAATTCTTATGTTACATTTCCTAATAGAATCAGATATTTCTCAGAGACTTTCTTCATTTCTTTTTAGTGTTAGTTCTCTCTCCTCTTCCATCTGGAGCCTATCTGTATTCCTACCCTCTAAAATGCTAATTCTTTCCTCCATATTGTCAGCTCTGTTCTTTAAAGATTCCAGATTCTCCTTTATCTTCTCCATTGTGTTCTTCATCTGCATCAGCACTGATTGGTTTTTCTTTATGATTTCAATCTCTTTTGTGAAGAAACTCCTAATCTCATTGAATTGTTTGTCTGTGTTGTCTCCTATTTTGTTGAGTGTTTTTAGGATAGCTATTTTGAAATCTGTCATTTAGATTATGGATTTCTGTGTCTTCATGGTTGGTTTCTGGGTGCTTATCATTTTCCTTCTGGTCTGGTGATTTCATGTATCTTTGCATTGTGGTTCCTGTGTTGGCTTTGTTTTTCCTCATCCTGGAAATCTCTGGTTGCAATTTCCACCTGCTGCCACTGTGTGGTAGTAAAGGGCTGTGTAATCTAAGCCCCCTGCACTCTGCCGCAGTTTTTCCGCTGCAATCCGTGGGTCGGATCGTTTGGTCTGGTCTGCCACGGATTGCTTGGTCTGGTCTGGTTGGCTGAGCTGTAGGGTCTGGTTTTCAGGGAGGGGGGGCTCTCTCTTTTGCCCTCTGGGTCCCTGTCCTGGGGGGCTTCTCGTTCACCCCTCATTATCCGTTTGCCCCTCGTTATCCGCTCTCTGGGGTGCTCAGATGTTGATGGTAGCCCTGTGACTCTTCTGAGTCCTCTGTGTGGGAGTTTCCCACTGGCTGAGAGAGCCCAAAGAGCTACAGCTGTGGTTTCCCCACAGAGGGCCGCCCCTTCCCCCTCTCTGGGAGCCACGCGGACTGGGATCGCTGATCTGATGGGGAGGGAGAGCAGTTCTCCTTACTTCTCCCCACTTCCTCCGGGGGCCCAGCACATTCCACTCTCAGATGTGCAGCAGTGTGGATCTTTCCGATCTAGCTTTTCACTGTCTGGGATTCCCTTATTGGTCTGTGACTGTTCCTTTTGTTGTATCTTATCGGGGGAAGAGTTCATGGGAAAGCTCGCTCCGCCATGACGCTGACGTCACTAGAATACTCTTTTTTGAATATTTTTAATTCTTGAACTTGGCTATAACACTCTACATATTTTCTGTGTATTTGATTTTCAGAATCTTTCAGATTCTTTTTCAATAATCATCTTTGAGCATCATTTCAAGTATGCCCTAAATATACCAGGTGGTAAAAAATGTATTTTATGTTTCAAATATCAGCTAGCATAGACCTAGATAGCTTCAAAAGTGATGAATAAGCACAAATTTGGGGGAGATATCAAGTCCAACTGATCACATAATCAGTCTTACTTAAGCTGAAATCAATCTTCTCATATCCTAACCTTCATGATATTTGTGATTTCTCTTTGTTATTCTTTTTACTAAAATAAAAATAATGTGGAATTTTTAGAATTATTATCTATGAATATGAGAGGTATTAATGACTTACTAACGACCAAGATGAATCATATGTAATTGCTCAAATTTGACCATTTATGACCTATAAAAATGGTAATTTCATATGGTTCAACCTTTTACATCATAAAACAAGATACAGGGAAACATGGTGGGGTGAGACATGTAATAACACTTGAACAGCACATAGATTCAGAGGCTGGATAGCCTTATGCTGAAGAAATTAGGCAAATGACTCATGGGTTCTCTCAACTATCTCAGCAGAAGCCAGGAATAGAGATGAGATTACCCAGGAAAGATATGTGGAGGCCCCCTCCTAACATACATAGGAGACCCGCAAGATTTTTGTGACTGTTATGTCAGCAGAAACAATGCCAGCCTGGACTGAAAGGAACAGTGATAGAATGAAATGAAGAAAGTCTATTGGACTTCTGGATTCTACATGCAGGAAATGGGCTAATAAAGCTACTTGGCTGAAAACATGTGATACCTTTCAAGAAAAAGAAAGAATGACTCTGAAGGAAGAGCTTCTGGATCAGAGACAGAGGCTGGCAGAGCCATGGACCCAGAGAGTAGAGCGTTGAGCCACATAGGAATATTCTCAGGCCTTGAAACCTAATGGGATTTGCTTTGCTGAATTTCAAACTTGCTTGTGACTGATAATCTCTTTATTCCTTCCAATTTCTCCCTTTAGGAATGGAACGTCTATCATATGCCTGTCCCACAACTGTATTTTGGAAGCAGATAACTTATTTTCTAGTTTCACAGGTGCACCACTGGAGAGGAATTTTGTCTCAGAATGAATCATACCCAAAGTCTCACTTATACCCTATTTAAATGATTTAGATGACAAGATTTGGGACTTTTGTGCTGATTATATTTAGATGAGATTTTGGACTTAGAGTTGATACTGTAATGGACTGAGACTTTTGAGGATATTAGGATGGGGTGAATGTGTTTTGCAATATGATAGATGTGAATATTTGGGGGCCAGAGAGTGGCAGACTATAGTCAGTTGAATGGTGGCCCCCAAAAAGGTATGTCCCTGTCCTAATTTCTAGTACCTGTAAATGTTACCTTACTTGGATAAAGGGTCTTTGTAGAGATGTAATTAAATTAAGAATCTTGAGATGAGGAGATTATCCTGGATTATCTGAGTAGGCCCTAAATCCGAGGGCAAGTGTCCTTATAAGAGAGACAATAAATGAGATTTGAGAGAGAAGACAGACAGAAGACAAAGAAACAAAGTGACCATAGACGCTGAATGCTGGGCTAGCCACTGGAAGCTGGAAGAGACAAAGAACAAATTCTCCCCTAGAGGCCACAGAGGAAGCACAGCCCCGTCAATATCTGAATTTAAGAATTCTGGTCTCCTGACTCATGAGACAATATATTTTTATTGTTTTAAGCCACCAAATTCATGAGAATTTGTTTTGGCAGCCATAGGAAACTAACACAACCTCCTCTCTTAACACCTTAGTTTTCACTTCTCACATCCAAAAAGGATAATATGTTTTCCCAAGTCAGAAGTAGTAGTCATGGAATTCAAACATGGAATTCGAGTAATACTCAAAATAGTCATGAAAACTTCTGGGACTAGATAGATAGATGTATATAGATAGACAGATATAGATGTGGATATGTCTACACAGATATAAATATCTCTTTCTCCCTCACTATATATAATATCTATATAGATAATACCGTTTAGGAAATGAGAGGTAACTCACCAACTGCTATGGGACTGAGGGACTGCCTCCTTCTCTTCAGACACCAAGTCTGAAGGGGGCACTAAGATGCCCTTTGTGACAAAAGCTAGTGTGCGAGATGCTGCCTTGAATATGACAAAAAAGGTTACTCTGCCATGGGAAAAAACCTTACCAGAAAAATCCTTGTCATTTATTTGTATAAGCCACAGACCTATTCAAAAAGGATTGTAGGGTGATTAGCAGAATAAAAAACCATGTAATGTATGTCTTCAATATTCCCTCTAATCTAAGATTCTTGACTCTATATCATTTAAGTTAGGAAAATATGGATAGCATTTGAGGATACAGACGGAGTGAGTACTTTGGGGCACCTAATCTAGAGCTAATAAATGTAGACCAGCGGCTTGTAAAATATGCTCTCTAAAGGCCTTGAGGTTCCATTGCTGGAGGACGGGTTCGGTGAGGGAGAAGAGCGAATGAGCAGAGCAGTTCACAGACTCTGCCCCTCCCTGCTTTACCCACAGCACTTCTATGGGTTTTTGTCTTTCATGTTGGCTTCTGTATCATATTTTTGTCGTGCAATAGGACTCCATCTCTATAATACATGAGAAAAAATAGCCTTGATATATTTACTTGGCTCTAAGTGTTCATCTGCTAAAGCAAGAATGGAACGGTGTGGAGCTGAGCTATCTTTCCAGTTCTGAGTTTTAAATCACTGTGAAATGAGTAGAGTTGAAACCATGTTTTCTTTCACGAAATAAGTAGTAGAGGGAAAAATTTTTTACTAGGTTAGTTTGTTTCTCTGTTTCCTGTCAAAATTGAGAAGAAAGATGGGTAGATACAGACACTCTATACTTTTCTGGTAAAAGATGTTCTTGACTTTGAAGGACTATTGTTTAAGTTTCTCACATCTTACTGAAGGTTTGTATCAAATTTTGAAATTAGGGTGGTATAACTTTTGGTCACAAAAATGGAAGCTAGCAGAAAACAAAGGTTTTTGTTTAGTTTTGTTTACTAAGGTTTGCTTAGTATCATTGGTATCAATGTGGACATCCTGAGGGTTCTCTTTTTCCCAAAATAAAAGCTCTATTCTTCCTCTTCTAGACAAGTTCTCCCTCCTGCAGTACGTCAGGATAATCAGGGAGTCAAAAGCAGATTCCCAAGATGGATTGTAAGCTTTTAGCATCCTAACTGTTTGAAGGCACATCAGATAATGACTCCATTTTTATGTGAGCCTGAAGACATTTCCTGCCTATGCCCTGCCTTGTGAAACTTCCTATAGATGGCTGAATTACTTGATCACATTAAAATTTTTCTTAGCTGTATCATTCCTTTTGTCATATGTTAAATAAGGCATGCTAGTTCAAGGGAGATGTCCCTTCCCACCTTCATTGCTTTCACAGTAATGTCTTTTCAGATTGAAAAAAATCTGACTGGGTTTTTCTACATCATGTTATTTCAGTATTTCAGTTGATAGTGCAATCAATACATCAGACTGTGTGGAAGTTTCTGACCTAGACTATATCATTGTATTAATCTATCAACTTGTAGAGACATTCAAAGTAAATTCCCCCTTGATAGCCACAAAGCTAAGAGAGAAGGCCAGAGGAAGGAAGCAGCATTTTAAATAACACAAATCGAATGGGTTTAGAAAAAAACACTTTTAGAGGTCACTAGGAAAGGAATGACATGACAGTTCTCTGATTTGGTCAATATTTTGAAAAATGACATTTCCTCCTATGCCAAGTTTAGCATAATGTACCTAGTTTATTGTACATTGGAAATATAAAATAATAATAAATTAAAGTGGTAAAGGAACCCCAGTTGGTACCATTTTTTAATGAGATTGAATGGGGCTGTTCTAGAGTTTTGTCTTTTCATTTATTAGTTTCATTTATTACTTGGGATTTATAAATTATTTAGTAAGAATACAGAGATATGTATTTGAAACAGAGATATGTATTTGCCATTTGAAAATTTGAGGGAACAGTAGCAACTTAAAAAGAAAAGTATAAAGACTTATTTGCTTCTTCCATTTCATTATTTTAAAGGAATTTTAGTCGACCTGCTCTAAGGCAACTCCATTAGGGAAAGCTTTAATTAGAATAAGACACCATTTAATGATCAGAGAGTAAACTGAGATCAGCATGGAAGTGACTGAGACGCCTGTTTTTCTTACTAGCTGAACAGAGAAATCTTTTACCAACAAGGACGAAGAACTGAAGGTTCATTATGCTTGTAATTTTCAACAAGGAGATATTGAGTAATCAAAGAAATAAGGGTAGACTGAAGCTTTGGAATGCTGATTGTGGGTATGCTCTTTAAAAATTTTTTTAAACTTTTTTTTAACTTCAGATACTCTGAAGTTCATGAGAAACCATAACCATCATCTCTGCAATATTAGTTTCTTCTTCTTACTTTGAAAAATTATCGTCTCTTCATCCATCCTCCTCATCCACACACAAGTAGACACTATAAACTGTTTAAGACATGATCTGACACCTGTATGTTTCCTTAAAAACATATAGTATAATTTAGTATAGTTTTCCTTGTGCAGATTTAATTCATATGAAGAACACTGAGCTAACATTCTTATTTTTTCTCCATTACACACTGTCTTTTTGATTTATTCATTCAGCTATATATAGCTCTCATTCATTATTTGTACTGTAGTATATTCCATTGAAAGAACTCATTGAATTTATTTTATTTATCACTTTTGCAGGGCATCTAGGTTGCTTTCAATTCTCTGCTTGTGTAAAACAATGCTGAAAGAACAGCCTGTATTTCCCACGATATGGCTCAGTGCAAGAGTTCTCCTTCACGCTGGCAGGGTGTGGGGTGGAGAGTAAAACCAAGAGCGGTATTGGATTAATGTATACTTAATTTCATTAATTTCTGATGGATTTCTCTCTAGAAAAATCTGTGCCAGTTTACTTCTCACCAGCAGGGCCCCAAGCGGTCCCACTTTTCACTTCTCACCAGCAGTTGAAATGATCTCACTTTCTAATTTTTGTCATTGTGACGGTATAAAGTAATATCTCATGGTTCTTTTAATACTCATTTTTTCTAACTACTAGCAACATGGAATCTCTCTTCATATACAGTTTCCTGCTTAGTAAGTTACTTTTTTATACCTTTTTTCTATCAAGTTAGATGTCTTTTATTGCAACTATGCTTGGTAATTTGAAGGCATGGTTTATGTATTCCTCATAGTAATACTTGATTGGTTTTAGATATTGAAAATATATTCTTCCAGACTGTTAACTTTGTCCATGATATCCTATGTAGAAAAGAAATCCACAATTTTGATCCATAAATTTTTCACTTCACCATTTATTCTTTTTCTCTTTCCTCAGGTTATCTGTCCTTCCCTCTTTAAAACAACTTCTTCATTTGGCTTCCAGGACTTTATTGCCTTTAGGCTCATTTTTCCCATCTCTGGCTAATTTTCAGAATCCTTCTCTTTTCTTCTTAATCTCTCCCGTTCTACCTCTCAGCATCTCGCAGAGCTCCATTCTCAGCCTTTTCTTTCCTGTCTCCACTCACTGCACAGGTAATCTCATCCAATCTCAAGGCTATAATTAACATCTACATGCTCATGAGTCCCAAATTTCTATCTCCAGTCAGGACCCTTCCTCTAAGTCCAGATTGGTACATCTACGTCCTTGTTGAATCATAAATCAGGCAGTGTTCTTTCTACTGGAGAAGCAGAACCAGTAGGAAATATATGTTAAAAGATTTGTTTCAGTCAATTGGCTTGTGCAATGGTGGGTCCTGGCTAAGAAAGTCAGAAATCTGTAGGGGAGGCTGTCAGGAAGGGCAGGCTGGAACTCTCAGTCAAGGGCTGAAGCTGTTATCTACAGGAGCAATTTCTTCTTCATGGAAGCCTCAGCTCCGCCTCTCATCTGATTAAATGAGGCCCATCCAGACTACATGGGATAATCTCCCTTACTTGAAGTCAACTGATTATGTACTTTAATCACATCTGAAATATACCTTCATAGCAATACCTAGATTCATGTTTGATTGACTAACTGGAGACTGGAGCCTAGTCAAGTTGATACATAAAACCACCATACTCACTAACCATATCTCAAATCAAACTCCTACTTCCTTTCTCCTCAGCAAGGCTTCTCGTCGCATAGTCTACCTTATCTCAGTTTATGTCAACTCCATTTTACCAGTTCCTCCTGCCAGAAACTCTAGAGTACCCATCAATCATTTTGTTCTCTTACACCTTGCATCCAGTACACTGGCAAAACTTGTTAGTTCTGTCTTCAAAATACATCCAAAATATAACCATTTCCTACCAGCACTACTAAAATACCTTCCAAACCACTATCACCTATTTCCAGATTTACTGGGACAGCCTCCTAACAGGTTTCTGTGCGTTTAGCCTTGCTGCTCAATGCTTTCTTGTCCATACAGCAGGCCACACCCAGATCCTGTCAAGGTGAATCATGTCACTGCTCTCTTCAAAATGCCCAATGACTTCCTATCATAGGAAAAAAATGAAAGTAAGAAAAAGTTTGTGCAACGAATGAATGAATGTCTTTTTTTTTTCCTTCTATGGATTTTTTTTAACTGGGGAAAGAAATTAACTTATATGTACAATATTTGTTCTGCACTGTGTAAACTAGATGTTTTAATTAATAAGAGTAATATTTAATATTTATTAAGCCCTTATTATGTATCCCGGCACTGTTCAAAGAACTATAGGTATTATCAGCGTTAAGCTTTGTAACAACACTATGAAGCATGTAGTCTCATTATCACCAGTTTTCATTCAAGAAAACTGAAGCATAGAGTGAAAAGGATCTCGCCTAAATTTACAGCTTATAGGAGATGGCACTTGTATTTAAACTCAGGCACTCTGTCTTTAGTGCCTGTACTAAAATTTATTTACTGTAGGAAAGGACTGCAATCCTTGTTTATAGGGATAAAGAGGTTAAGATACTAGAAGGTGAGGGAGGTTAAGAATGGGCCAAAGCTTCCACCATAGTTATAGATTTCAAAGCACACATATTTACCTCTCAAAAATGTGAGAAATTTGCTAAGACATAATTATGTAAATGTCTGTGGAAATAATTGGCAAATATGACCAAATAAACAGTGATAGGCTGTATAAATTGCTTGAAACATCATAGAAAGAATGCTTTCACATTGCTTGAATATCTTCAGTGTTAGAAACTATCTAGGGAATCAATGGGTCAAATCCAGCCTGTTGCCGGTTTTATTAAATAAAGTTTTATTGGAAAACAGCTATATCTGTTTGTTCACATTGTCTGTGATTGCTATCATGCTAAGACGCAGAGTGGAGTAGTTGTGGGACAGACCATACGACCTGCATAGCTGACAATATTTACTATCTAGCCCTTTACAGAAAAAGTTTGCCGATCACTACTACAAAAGAAAGCCCTTGGAAATTATTATTATAAGATTTAAAGGTAGACTTAGTAAGACTTGTAAAAACTGTTCTGCTTTCTTTCTACAACTGTCCCAAAGTGTCCAGTTGGCTTTGAAGTAAAGAAGACAGAATTTGGTCATGGGGTCATGAGAGCAAAATCTCCTCCTAGCGGTACATGCAGTCATTATGCCTTCCTACAGGGGCTTGCATTTAAATAGCGAATCTACTTAAAATCATTTGATGCAAATTACAACTCAAACTTTGAGCTTTTAGAGCCCTCTGGGAATCATTTGTTTGATTCATTGTCTGTTAAACAGATGTCCTCACATTAGGATTTCAGGGTCCATAAAATGTGGCAAGATCTAGGAATGCATCTAAAAGAGAGACCATAAAGATCATCTCTCTTCACTTGAGTCTGCGTGAGCTCTTCTCCCCAACCCCGGCTCCTACTTTGTCTCTTTCTTTGCTTATGCTTTGCTGACCAGATACTCACTGATAAAGTTCTCATTAATTTTCTTAACATTCACCTGCAAAAATTAGCAATCCTAGATCCATTTATTTTATGGTTCAGAAACACTATTAAAATATTAAAAATAATCTACTATTAAAAATAGAATGTCTTCCAATGTGAAATAGGAGTTATTTAGAAAGTAAGCTTTTATTTAGGTGGTAGCTTCAATATAAGTCATTTTGGGAGTAAATGGGCCACTGTTGATTTATATCCTTGTTATATAGCATGTAATTTGTTACCAAGTGTTACATAGGACATAATTTCATATGTATGGGGAATTACTGGATATTAAATTATTTATCTGCTCTTAAATTTTTTTCTTAGTTAAAAAAAGAAAAGAATTCCCTTCCCCATTGCCATCTCATTTATTTATTTATAGTTGAGAGTGTACCTATGTCTGGGAAGTGTTTGTATATTTCAACTTACACAGTGACTAGATTGGAAATTCCTTCAATCTTCAAATATTTGTTCAAAAGTTACAAAGTTACAAGCTTTCTGTATGTGGCTGAGGATACAAAATTGGTTCCAAATTTAAATAATAAATAAAAATAGTAATATTGAGGTGGCTGGCCCGGTGGCGTAGCAGTTAAGTTCATTTGCTCCACTTCGGCAGCGTGGGGTTTGCAGGTTTGGATCCCAGGCGTGCACTGACACACTGCTTGTCAAGCCATGCTGTGGTGGCATCCCATATAAAGTAGAGGAAGATGGGCATGGATGTTAGCCCAGCGCCAATCTTCCTCAGCAAAAACAGGAGGATTGGTGACAGATGTTAGCTCAGGGCTAATCTTCCTCACCAAAAGAAAAAAAAAAAGTAATATTGAGAACAATAATTATCAAAATAAAGGGGCAGCGGCCAAAATATTATTGAGAGGACTGCTCATTGATTTAAATTTTTTCATTCTTGGAGGAATGAAAAATAAAGAATTCAATTCAAGAAGTAAGAAAAACAATAAGAAAAAATTAAAATAGAAGAAAAAGAAAACAATAAAGATAAAGCTGAAACCCACCATTTTTAGCGAAAAATAGTATTGTCCAAGTGCTAGTTTTTGGGAGATGAAGGGATCCACATAACATGAATATAAGCAGTAGAAAAAGATGATCTCCAAGCTAAGCTAATCAAGAAAAAAGGGAAAAAAGAATAAACCAAGGATGATGAAGGGGACATAAGAACATACAGGAAAGAGTTAAAAATAAATTATAAATGAGTATATGCAAATATATGTTACATACAGTAACTTTATTTTCAAAAAAATATGACTTGGTAGTTTTCCAAAGCCACTCTGTTTTACTCCCAAAAGTAACTTTACCTATAAATTGTTTTAAAAATTCTATAAAACATTTCTTCAATAATTTTATGCATATTAAATAGAAGAAGTAAGAGAAACATGGATGCTTCTATCCTGAAGTAAGGTAAAGAAGTCTTCATTTAGATTCTAGCTAGAGGCTGAAAGGCAGAGAGGTTCTTTTTGGTGACTACAGTGATCTTTTTCTTCTTCTCCTTTTAGACAGACTTTATTTTTTAAAGGATTTTTAGCTTTCCAGCAAAACCGAGCAGAAATTAGAGAGAGTTCCCATGCACCCCTGCCCCTACACATGCAGAGCCTCCCTCACTACCAACATCCTGCATGAGAGTGGTACATTTGTTCCAACTGACGAACCTACGTTGACACATCAGAATCATCCAAAGTCCACAGTTTACCTTAGGGTTCACTCTTGATGTTGTACATTCTACGGGTTTTGACAAACGTATAATGACATGTATCTATCATGATAGTATCATACAGAATAGTTTCACTGCCCTAAAAATCCTCTGTGCTCTGCCTATTCATCCCTCCTGCCCCCTAACCCATGGCAGCCACTGATCTTTTGACTTTCTCCATAGTTTTACCTTTTGTGGATTGTCATGTAATTGGAATCATAGAGTATCTAGCCTTTCCAGATTGGCTTTTCTTACTTAGTAATATGCATTTTAAGATTCCTCCATCTCTTTTCATGGCTTGATGGCTCATTTCTTCTTAGCACTGAATAACATTTCATTGTCTGGATATACCACAGCTTATTTATCTATTCACATATTAAATGACATCTTGGTTGCTTCCAAGTTCTGGCAATTATGAACAAAACTTCTATAAATATCTATGTGAAGGTTTTGTGTGGACATAAGTTTTCAACTCACTTGGATAAATACCAAGGAGTGTAACTGTGCAGTATTTTTAAAGAAATTTAACTGTGAAAATTTTTTGATGAGACTTGTTTTTTCTAGTTTACTATAAATGCCAGCATTCTCTATTATACTATACCCAGCCCTCTTACTCTTTTATGTTACTTGCTTTGGGCATTTGAGATTTAACTGTAATAGCTTAAGGGGATTTTATGTATTTTATGGTACGAGAGAGGCATTTTTCATCTAAGAAAGAAAAAAAAAAAACTTCATACATAAATTGTACTTATTTTAATTCACCTTTGATTTCAGGCAACTAGTCTGGGGATTCCTGAGAAAGAAATCCCTGACTTTCATTAGTTGCCTGCAGGAGACTGAAGAATACTTTTCTTTAGAGATCTTTAATAATGAAATTGATTCTTTTTCTGGGTATATTCTCCTAGGGCTAGGCAGTGGCCTTCGAAAACCTGGTTTTGGTCTGAATCTTGTAGAAAACAGAAATACTCCAGCCCTGCCCATTCCACAATGATTTTGTGAGAAATATATGAACTAAATAAAACCTTCACATGTTACACAAATATCAAAGGAAGTTCTGAGTGACCTTTTGTTTTATACTCTACTAATATAACACTGAGAAATAGTTTGAACTTTTGAATCAATCTAGGTCCAGTTTATTACAGGACATTCCTTTAGTTAATAGGATGGATTAGACTAATGAATTCTGGGATGTTACAAAAAGGTATTGCTCTGCAGTCATTCCTTTCATGGAGAGTCTATACCACTATGGAAGAGAAAGCCGGACTGGGGAGGTACTCATTTATTGCTGTGAACTTGTTGTCGTGGTCTATTTTATACTGGCAGGATCTATTGACTGAGAGTGTAAGCTGATGAGAAAGCCATTGCAGGGCTTGTTTAGGTGGGGCCAAGTGAATGACATGGAGGAAAGAGACATGGTAAAAATTTGGCATTACCTCTAGGTAGAAATGTAGCTCCTTACTGAAGAAAAAGTGACATTTTCCAAGTAACAATTATCTGCACAGCTATGTGTCTTGATGACTAAATCGAGTGTAAAAATGGCATACAAATCCATCAGGGAGTATATGCATAGATAATTACGTCTGAAATAATACACGTACGATTTCCACAGGATAATGTAAACAGCCAATTAAAATAAGATATGATACACACTTTCTCTACTCACCAGTCAAAGCATAAAACATTTTAACATTGTCTAAATAATTTACTTGTGTTAAAATAAAGGAAAATGCTTAAAACATTAATAGGGTACTTTACAATCTTGAAGTCAATAAGTTGTTATATGATGGTTATGTAAATAATTCACAACTCCATTTAGCAAAAAGGGACTAAGGCATTTCTGCACAGTGCAACTACTTCAAGTTTGCCATAGATTTCTCCACTGGGCCAAGCTACCTCCAATGGCTTCTCACAGATGAAGTCTGGAGAGATTCTGGTGCTAATATTCTACTTTTGTTTCTGTCCATGGAAATATTATTATCTGTGAGCTTTTAGTGATTGCTACTATGATCTGAACACTACTCAGGTGCTACGAAAGGGGACAAATACTGCATGGTCATACTTAGCTTCTTGAGCAAAAATAAAATAGGGATAACTAAAAAATAAATATAAATAAATAGTAATAACTTATATACATATCAGATAAAAATCACTTTTAATATCAAAATCTCAACAGAGTTCATAATTTAGTATGTAAGAGAAATCTTATGTTTACAGAATAATTTGACCCCATATAATACATAAAATAGATTATGTGATCAAATCGTATAACACAAGTAAGAGATCAAGAAGGCAAAGGATCACAAAACACTTTCAGTAGGATTCACTTGAGATGCAAGTGTGAATAAAGTTTGAAGAGGTGAAGGGAAGAGGGCAAGCCATTCCAGGGGGAGAGAGTGTGTGGAGTAGTCCAAATGAAGACACTATCAGAGAGGAATGCTTGGAATTCTGCTCTCAGAAAGGAATGGTTCAGGCAAACATCCCTGCTTGTGATTAGTTTACACAGAAAACAACAAAGTGAACATGACTTGCTATAGAAGATGACATGTTCTCAATGACATGTTCTCAATGTTATAGAAATTGCCTTAAGGAAATTTCAATTCCCCATCTTAATGATCTCATCCCAAATGAGTCTTCCCAAATTTTAATTCTCTGACTTGTTTGGGCTATGAGTCTTAACATATGTCCAAATGTTTGAATAAAATATATTGTTAAAAGAAGAATAACAATTGAATCATATAACAAAGGTATGAAGATATCGGAATTTGCCATTTTATTTTGACACTTCCAATTTTAGGGAATAAACTAGAGATCACCATTTTATATAGAATCACTGTGTGTGTCCTTTGATGGTGCTAGGAAAATATAGGAAACTGTGTAAAAAAACTAATCAATGTTGTAATTGTCTTACCAATGCATGCACACTCTTAGCAGCCTTGAACTCTGATATGTACAGTACTTGGCATGTATCCTTGCTCCAAGATGTTCACCAGTGTTCCTTGAATAGTTCATAATAGCAGATTGGTCACATCAGAAAAAAATGAAGGACCCCACTAACCCATTTTTCATCACTAATGGATTATATAATGGGGTCCAATTGCATCCAATCTATTCTACCTAAGTGTGTTTGAAGATGCAGCCAGTGAATTAGAAGCTGATGCTAGAAAATGCTTCCGTTCATCTGGGAAGCCCTTTTCCATCAACAGACTACAAGCATTGTCAGAATTTCTGGAGACAAGTCATTCATCATTTTTTCCCACCACACCTAAAAATACAGAGAGTAATCACCATCCATATATAACTATAGATACGCACATGGGATCCCTGAGTGAACACACACACACTCTCCACCACATTCCTGTTGGGACAGGATGGTCAAGAAATGGTTAATTAATGTGACATAACACACAATTCTTAGCTATAATAAGCACCAGAGAAAGAAATGGCCGATTTTTAAAAACTTAAGCACGATAAAATACATCCATAGCTGAAACTTTACAGAGCAACATTTTATTTATTTATTTATTTTTTGTGAGGAAGATCAGCCCTGAGCTAACATCCATGCTAACCCTCCTCTTTTGGCTGAGGAAGACCAGCTCTGAGCTAACATCTATTGCCAATCCTCCTTGTTTTTTTTCCCCCAAAGCCCCAGTAGATAGTTGTATGTCATAGTTGCACATCCTTCTAGTCAGAGCAACATTTTAATCCTCCTTCCTTAGAGGATATTTAAATACTGTAGAGAACCAGAAAAAGAATGATCAAACTGATTGCTGTATAACCCTGTTCATTTTAGAAGTATATAAAGGATCATAATGCTGCAAAGAGTTAATTATTTGGATATATACATAGTGATTTCAGCTTTTCTTTTGCAGGGGGAAGGATTATTTTGTCTTTAATCTCACAAAGAGAAGACAATATTTCAAAGGTGATTTCATTTGATTATTCATTTGTTTAGATTCCAGGCAAATGATAATGTACAAGATTATCATAATCTAAAGTTTATATATTGATTCAAAAACTCTATCAAAGCAGTAGTGTAGGGCCGGCCCCGTGGCTTGGTGGTTGAGTGAGCGCGCTCCACTGCTAGTGGCCCGGGTTCGGATCCCGGGCTCGCACCGACGCGCTGCTTCTCTGGCCATGCTGAGGCCGCGTCCCACATACAGCAACTAGAGGGATGTGCAGCTATGACACACAACTATCTACTGGGGCTTTGGGGGGAAAAAATAAATAAATAAAATCTTTAAAAAAAAAAAAAAGCAGTAGTGTATCTTTACATGGACAACTTCAAAGTAAGTAGCAAACCCTCGTAGTAACATGATTATCATAACTCTTCTAAATTTGAATAGCTATATTTCCTTGCTTTTATAAATGTGTTTGTATCCATATTAGAAATGATGCTTGAATGAACTATTTTATGACTACTATATGTGTTTTGAAAATATGAAATATCTAAAAATGTCATTAAAATACTTAAAACATGTCCCTGAAAGGTGAGATTGAGGTATATTACCCACTTAAAGCTTAGAATCTTCAATTGATGTTGTCTTTCTGAATGCCATAACTTTATTTTCAATATACACTGTTATTTCCTCAGCATCAGAGAGAAGATGCCTCAAATTAACACTACTGCAATTGAGGGCACAACTGATTCAAAAAGTAAATTTTTTCGATTTCCTATATCTTTTCAGGTACATAAAATTAAAACGACATCCTATTAAAAAGCTTTATAAAGTCATAACAGCCAAGACAATCTCAAAGTCAAGTGTGTCAGCTAATAAACCTTCAGAGCTTTTAAATCTATGCTCTTTATTAGCCATTCAATTTATACCCTACCAAAATAAAACTTTTCAAATAAGAAAAGTAATTTTGGATTTCTTAAAAACATTAGATGTATACATATTTGGACTAAGATGGAAACCGAGACTTTTATTTTTCTAGATGCTACACAGCATGCACCTGAGTCAGGATGTGGACGTAGATCAGGGTGGAAAAGTAGAATGCTGGGGATATAGAGAGTTGTGCCATATAACAGAGACAGCTGTGCCCTCCCACACGGTAGCCGCTATCCACATGCAGCTAAGTTAAATTAAGTCTAAACTAAGTAAAATTAAACTAATTAAAAGAGTTAACTAATTAAAGTAAAAGAAAAAATTCATTTTCTCAGTCACTCTAATGACATTTCAAGTGTTTAATACACACATAACGGCTAATGGTTACCAAACTGTAGAATAGAACCTTTCAAACACTGCAGAAAGTTCTTTTATTCAGCCATGGATAGAGTAAAGCAATCATACAATAAAAGTTTTAATTTAATATACCTAAAGTTTCAAATAACCCGGCCAGCTGACTCTTTTTAGTTCCAGGAATATGCGAAGTTTGCGATATCTAACATATTTGCTTAATCTAACATGGATTCATTTTTTAAAACTTTTTACTACATATACAGAGAGAAAATTGAGTATAATGGTAAAACCTTCATGAATTTTCACAAACTGAACCTGAACCCACCCATGTAATCAGCACCTGGATAAAGAAACAGAGCACTCATTACTGGCATCCTAGAACTATCCCCTCTCCCCCATCACTACCTACCTTCCAGTCACTACACCCCAGCAAGGGTAATCACTATTGTCACTCTACCAACACAGATTACTTTACTTATTTTACTTTATTTTATTTTATATAAAAGGGATCATATATTATCTAGTCTTATGTGTTCGACTTTTTTTTTGCATGAGATTATGTCTGTGAAATTCATTTATATTATTGTGTGTGTTTGTAAATGGTCAATTCTCATTACTATACAGCAGGAGTCAGCAAATATTTTGAGACAGATAGTAAATATTTTCAGCATTTTTGGCCGTATGATCTCTGTCACAACCACTTAACTCTGCAATTGTAGAGTGAAAACAGCTATAGTCTATACATAAATGAATGGGCGTAGTGGCTGTGTTCCAATAAAACTTTACTTACAAAAAGAGGCAGTTGGCTATAATTGGTCCATGACCTATCACTGCTGTTTAGTTTTCCACTTTGTGACGATACTACAGTCTATTCATTCTACGGTTGATGGGCATTTGGATGATTTCCAGTTTGGGTTATTATTATCTGTGAACATTTTAGTATATGTTTTTGGTGAATATATGTAATTCTTTTCTTGCTCTCCCTCTTCCTGGCATGCTCCCTGACTCACTGTTCAGGTATTTATTCTTTAGCACATACTTTAAATCTCACCCCCTGTTACTGGTTGGATTGTATTTCACAAGATGTTGAAGTCCTAACCACCAGTAGCTGTGAATGTGACCTTATTTGAAAATTGTGTCTTTGCAGATGATCAAGTTAAGATGAGGTCATTAGGGTGCATCTTAATACAGTATGACTGTGTCCTAATAAAAAGGGGAAATTTGACCCCAGAGATAAACATAGAGAGAAGACAATATAAAGACACAGGGAGAATACCATCTATAAGCCAAGGAATGCCTAAGGCTCCCAGAAGCTAGAATAGAGGCATGGAACAGATTCTCCCTCACAGTTATCAGGAGAAACCAACCCTTCTGACACCTTGATCTTGGACTTCTAGCCTCCAGAACTGTGAGACAATAAATTCTCGTTGTTTAAGCCACCTAGTTTGTGCTACTTTGTTATGCAACCCTAGCAAAGTAATAACACCCCCTCAGAGAGGTCTTCCTTGACCACTTAGCTATAAGCAGCACTCTCCCCAATATTATCACTTAGCCTTGATCATTTTACTCATTACTCATTTCTTTTGTTTTCTATTTTCCCTGCTAGAATTAAGTTCCATGACAGGAAAGAGT
Source organism: Ceratotherium simum simum (assembly GCF_057802395.1). NCBI lineage: Eukaryota > Metazoa > Chordata > Mammalia > Perissodactyla > Rhinocerotidae > Ceratotherium > Ceratotherium simum. The sequence continues at coordinate 75,280,535 of NC_141904.1, read as the reverse complement.
GTATCTGACTTTTGTTCCACTCAGTTTCCGTTATGTAGCATACAGTAGACGATCAATAAATATTTCTCAGGTAAATCAATGTGCAAGGTATCAGTGTTGCAATTTTTATCTGGCACTTTGGAACTGAAAGTAACTGGAATAGTCAGATCCACAAGCACAGGTCAGCTAACTGTGGAAGAATTAGTAGTTTCAGAAGACTCAAACTGAAAGACATTAATAGGAGTAGGTTAAGAAGAATTTTAAGGAGTGGAAAAATAGAAGTTAGTCTTTTGAAATTAGTATTTATTGAGCACCTACTATGAACCAATTATTATACTAGGCACTTTCATGTTTCACTGCTCTGTTATCTGCTAGCTTATTTAACCTCTGTAAGCCTGTTTCTTCATCTAAACAATGAGGCAAGTAGTAATACCTACCCTGCAGGACTGCATGGAATAAATAAGAAAATTCCTATAGTTCACGCTGCATACACCCCAGGACAGCAAGTGTGCAATCAGTGTGAACTTCCAGAATTCACAATGCATTTAATAGAAGAGGAACTAAACACGGACAACACCCAAGGGTCCACAGCTGGTAAGTGGCATACGCACGTTTTGAATCCAGAATTATTTCTCTAACTGATCATTCTGCATCCTTATTTATATGCTCTTTCCAGACATTTTTATAGCTGCTAGCTTGCTTAATATTCATTCTGTAAAAATAAAAGCCCTTATTACTTTTTTTTAACAGTTTTATTTATTATTTATTTATTTATTTGTGAGGAAGATCAGCCCTGAGCTAACATCCATGCCAATTCTCCTCTTTTTGCTGAGGAAGACCGCCTCTGAGCTAACATCTATTGCCAATTCTGCTCTTTTTTTTTCCCCAAAGCCCCAGTAGATAGTTGTATGTCATAGGTGCACATCCTTCTAGTTGCTGTATGTGGGACGCGGCCTCAGCATGGCCAGAGAAGCGGTACGTCGGTGCGCGCCCAGGATCCGAACCCAGGCTGCCAGTAGTGGAGCGAGCACACTTAACCGCTAAGCCATGGGGCCGGCCCCCTTATTACTTTTTAAAAGAAAGCAAAATTGGCTGCTTTGAAAAGTTGCCTCAGTTATTTTGAGATGTGGCCAGTGCTCACAACAGGAGGCCTTAAGTCTCGCATCTGGGACTCAAATTGTAGACCCCAACACTTGAAATGAGCATAGAAGTTTGAGGGCAACACCAAGCCAAACTAAACATGGTTCAGTGATGACATCATCAAGTTCTTTCTGACTCTATGATTTCACACACACACAGCCATTTTATTTGGAGAGGTTTAAAACTATTCACTCTAATGATGGAAATTTGGAAATTTGAAATCTTAATGGAAAGACTGAAGCATGATTTTCAGCATTGCCAGCAATGACCTGGCCCATGGAACAGTTTTTAGTGTGATAGGTGCCAGTCAGCAGACGCAAATCATGGCCGTAGTGAGGGATTACGCAGCCTTCAGAAACGAACATATCCTAGCACAGCAATCTGGTTGTCCTTTTCAAAGACGCTGCCTCTGATATAATATGTACACTTCTCTGGCAAAAAAATAAACAAATATACTTCAAATTGGTAGAAATTTAGCATTTTTCTCTATCGTTTTTAATACTTGCCAAAATTGAATTAAAAGGAAAACAGTCTTAATTTTAAAGTATTGACAGTCGGTATTCTGTCAATATACTTAAGAATGAAGCTGTGCATGTAACACACATCTACAAACAAAACACTGATATTAATTTTGTACATTTCATGTGATTTTTGCTTTTGTGGAAGGAGCATATTTTGACAGATTTCTTTCTGTAACCTCAAACTGTCTATAATTTAAAGACATTCATGGTGAGAAAGGAGGTCCAGAATCATCTACTGGAAGTAGTTAATGGTCTCTAGTTTCTGTCAGACCAGGCAGCTGGAATAATAATTTCATGAATGTGTACCAGTGTCATGCAGACAATGAATCTGAAATCACAGGGCATTTGGCAGATAATATAGGTAATGCTAAGTGAAATAAAAGCATCTTCAAAGGCAATAACACTTCTGACATCAACTCAAGGCCCTAACCTCATGCTGTTTTGAGATTTTAACCCAAAACAATGATCCAGTCTTTCAACCTGTAGTTGGCAAAAAATTTAGAGGATTTTAGTTTTGCAATATTTATTAATCAATGTTTTATTGCATTAAGTAGAAATGAAGTTATTTTACAATATGCATATAAGCTTTGTCCTATCAAAGAAACATATATATTTTGAAAACAATTGGCACAAGACAACTATGTGAAAAATATGCAATTAAATATCTACAACTGAATGCCCAGCCCTTCATAGAACCAAACTACATAAAATCTTTGTGGTTTAACTTTTTAGCTGCTCTTGGCTGTCTGATTCAGTGTTCTCTATTCAGGGACATGTCTGCTTCCTTTGGGACATTTTCTGTTTGCCGATGACAAGAATGCTATTCCAAAATGAAATTTGGAACCCAATTTTAAATTGAATCTCACTCTCCAGAGTAAACAATAGATGGAAGCTGCCTATTAAATCATCAACTTTTAATTAAATCCTTCGCAGCTGTAAGATCCCCTTACTCAACAAGATGATAAATGCATTGTATTTTAATTTAGTTTTTTTTGCACTAAACGCACTGTAAAAAAAGACTGCATGATATTTGCCAAGTCACCAAGAATGGCTTCACTATGACTTCTTGATTACAGCACAGTGAAGTGTTTAAAAACATTGCAGTCAACAACTTGGGATCAAATTTTGGCTCAAGGTCCTACTAACTCTGTGACCTTGGCCAAGTCAAATGATCTCTTAGCTTCAGCTTCTTAGGCAGATTGACTCACTGGCTCCAATTCTCCTCCCACCCCACCCTGTATCCACACCATTGTCATGGCCTAATTGTGGATGGAGTGTAGTACTGCTGCCCTTCACCTGGAGCTTGACCATGGGACTTATTTTACCCACAGAAATGTGAGTGGGGGACAATGTGCCATTTCTGAACCTAGGTCTCAAGAGGCTATGTGTATTTCTGCTTACTCTCTTGCATTCTATCATCGCCAAGAGAAAAGCTTACCCTGGGTAGCTGCTTCTCTTTGATACAGAGTCCCATTATCAACACATGAGGGGCAGAATTGTCCCAATCTACCCCAGATGAACTGTCCAAGATGACTTGCATGTACATGAGAAATAAATGCATATTTTATGCCACTGAGATATTGTGATTGTTTATTACACAGCATTATGGTAATAATAGCAAATCTATACAATTTTCTTATTGATGAAATGAGAATTAAGATGGCTTCTTAGTCATAGAGATGTTGGAAAAATTAAATGGAACATTAATGCATTTAAAGAATATGAAATGCCTACTATCCATGAGATTCTTTGCTATAAGTTTGGGGGATAAGTAAGGTAAGGTCTCTGCCATCAGAAATACCACCTTCTAGATGTAATGTGTACATGTGAATATTTATAACATGGTATTCATAACATGGTAAGCATAGTAATAAATACTAAGATAACAACTAGTAATATGTAAAAAATATATTACTAATTAATGTTAGTAATTCTGTTCCATGTTGATGTAACAGAGAATGATAAATTTAAAATGGAAACCATAGTATTGCACGAACACAGAATACCCAACAACTACCTTCTTGGACAAAATATTTCAATAATAAGCAACTTGTTCAGAAATGAATATAAGTGAAGAAAACTGCAACATTAGGCAAAACATTTATCTTGAACTTAGCAAATGTTACTCTACAGGTTCTTGAAGACTAAGAATCTTAAAGAGGAAGTAAGTTTGGTTTATTGACATCATATAGTGTGATGGTTAATTTTAAGTGTCAACTTAAAGTGACTGGCCATGGGGTGCCCAGACATTTGGTTAAAGAGTATTCTAGGTGTGTCTGTGAGGGTGCTTCTGTATGAGACTAACATTTGAATCATTAGGTTGAGTAAAGCAGACTGCCCTCCCCACTGTGGGTGGATACCATCTAATTTGTTGAAGACCTGTCTAGAACAAAAAGGTGGAGTAAGGAAGAATTCGTTCTCTCTACCTGACTATCTTCAAACTGAGACATCAATCTTCTGCCTTTGGACTTGGACTCAGACTGGAACTTATACCATCAGCTCTCCTGGGTCTCTAGCTTGCCAAATGCAGATTGTGGAACCTCTCACCTCCATAGCTGTGTGAGCCAATTTCTTACATCCTTTGAATAAATCTCTCTCGCTCTCTCTCTATATATATACACACACAGAGACAGACACACACACACACACACACATTCTACTGGTTCTGTTTCTCTAGAGAATCCATACTAAGACACACAGAAACTGCTTCTTTCTCTTTGCCATTCTGTCAAACCACATTTAAACATTGCAAATCTATAAACACATATTCCAAAACAGAGCAAAACAACCATAAAAGATACCTAAAGGGAAAGAGATGTCATATATTTCCTATGCTACTATTTTTAATCCTTATGATAGAGCATGCATGCAAAGCAATAACCTATTTCTGTAATGATAATTTTGAAGTGACACCAGAAAATCACTGAACGTTAAGAGTTGAAGAAAAATCAGAGGATTACTCATCCATCATTTACATGAGAAAATTTTCCCCAGGGAGGAGACTCAAATTGTCATAGACAATGCCAAAATTGAGATAATTTTAAGACATATCTTTTACTGAGCACTTATTACGTATCTCGCACTGTGCTTTATATTCATTATTGCATTTGATAATCACTGAACAAGTATGTGAGTTATGGATTATGATTATCCTAGTTTTTCAAATGAGGAAATAGCTTAGAAATGTTAGGAAACATGGTGTGGGACTCACAGATATGTGGTCAAGTCAGGCTTAAAACTCAAGCCATTTGACTTTAAAGCAGTGCTTCTCAAACTTTAACATGCATACAAATCACTTGAAGATTTTGTTAAAACACCTGGACCTCACCTCAGAGAGTTTGATATAATTGGTATGGGGTAGCCCTCTAGCATCAGAAAATCTCTCCCAGGAGATTTTAATGTGCAGCCCTGGTTACAACATCTACTTAGAGCCTGGATGGCTAAATTCCTTTTATATCTCCCTTACTCTTTAGAAAAAGCGTTGAGAATTAGGCCATGTCTAAAATTACGAAGTATATAATCTCTTTGTCCTCAATATTGGATTTGATTTTTAGCAAGCTGGAAAAACTGGAAAAGAGGAGTGATATTTGGTGGGGGGAGGGTTTGTTAAAAACATGTTACTATTAGGATAGAATAGGAAGCTCACTTAGGAAAATGAATGTTAATATGGCAATGTTAAACCAAAATAACATCAATAATACTAACAATAACAATGTCCCAATTGTTTTAGACTAAATTGTAATACTTCTCTTACTATAGTAGTAGATTGGCTTAATCTTCCCAATTCATTTCCTCTCTGTGATAGAATTAAACATCCAAGACCTTTGCCATGTGAAGTTCTAGCGCCTCCCACCAGAGCATGTGAAAAATATGTTCCAGTTACTAACGTTGGCTCAGTATGGGGTTTTCTTTAGCCAATGAACTTTAGTGAATATGCTGACGCTGCCAAGGCTTTAAGTGCACTTGCAGGGTTCAGACTGGTCCTCTGTGCTTCTGCCACCAATTCTGAGATTCTTGCCCTAAGTGGTCACCAGCACTAGAATGAGAGACACATAAAGCAGACCTGAACCTAATCACCAACCCAACCCATACAAGTCCTGTAGAGTCACAGCTGACCCACAGAAATGTGAATGATAAATAAATGCTTACTACTGTAAGCCACTACATGCTGGACTTTTTTGTTATTCAGTATTACTGGAAAAAAACCAACAAAAACCTGACTAATACGACTATATTTAAACAAAAACATTTTGCATTATATATTAATGATTCTTTTCACTGACCAGCATCTGAAACACTCTGTACCTTCCTAATGTTTCTGAAACTCTTGAATGAGTTCTAGTGCAAGGCAGCCCTCTTCCTAATATGGAAGTAAAAAAAGCCAGCTAGGGTATGGCATGTGACCAGGCTCAGTATTCAACCATATCCATCTGGTCATTTAAATTTCTATATAGGGAAACAAAAGAGCAGAGATGGTGGCAAATTCCATTTCTGGTGGCCAGCAGAGGAAAGATGTAGTGGTGGCATTAAATTCTGGTGACGGAAGTGGCACAAGATGTGTGGAGAACCATATTCAAAGAGTTGTAACATGGTGTCCTCCTGGGCTGCTTCTGGGGCACTAGTCTGGCTGGCCTTGGGCTGCCTCTCCTCCATTTTCTCCTGCTTGTTTTCCATGCCTCATTTCGAGTCTTCCAAGCTTTCCTCAGAGCTGACAATTGTCTTCCAGTAAATATGACTTTTGCTTAAATCAACTAGGGCAATATTTCTCATTTGCAACTACAACATCTCCACGTCCCATTTACCTTTGTTCATTTAATTCTCAAATATTTGTCTAGTACCTGCTATATATCAGGCACTGTGCTAGGCTCGAGAGATAAAAAGAATTGAGGGTCCAACTGCTTTCGAAGGATATCTATGTTTACATTATAGTCAATGTTATGTTCTATAAAGTGGTTATGTTCTGTAAAGTCTGTGCAAACACAGACTCAGTGAATACTGAGCCTTGCTCTTAGGGGAAATACAACTTTAGGTTCCCATGAGCCTCTGGCCACAACATTTTCATCAACTGACTAATTTATAACCCTGTTTTATGTGTGTTTCTGTTTAAACACATCTCATTATTAAACCTTATGTAATAAATATTATTTATTCATTAACATTTAACACATGGCCAATAGCACTATAACTATAACTTGCCTGAACCAAGCTTATCTAACACCTTTGTTTTCTCCGTAAGGTACAGAACAGCCTTCTTGTGCTTAGAAACACAAGCCACCTCTTCAGCCCTATACTTGGGGGCCATTTTAAACAGTGAAATCTCTAAGAAAAAATCACAAAAATGTGAAAAATTAGCACTAAATATATACTGAAAGGGACACTTGTTCACAGAATGAAGGCTGAAACAAGAAAGTAGAGTATTATCTTATTCTGTTTCAGCGGAGAAGGTGCCTGTTGGGTGACTCAAATTTTTCACCTCCCCGCACATGTCTGTGAATGACCTAGAAAGCACAGTGAGTATTGATTTGGGGGTTAAAATAAATTTTAGCACATAGGCAAATTCACAAATACAGAATTCATGAATAATGAGAATCGACTATATATAGATAGATTAGATAGAGATAAAGATATATGGATATATGTGTGTGCATGTATAAATAACTTCAATGTTTGATATATTCTTCATAGAGAAATGTAAGATGTAAGGTATGTGAGAAGTGCAAAGAGAAGGAGAGTAGAGTGAAGGAAGGAAGGAAAGCCCTGTGTGTGCGGTCAGAAGAAGGCTGACTTAATGTAAGATGTCATATTTGAGGTGCCCTTGGGAGACGAACAAGAGGTAGACTTTCTAGACAAAGGAAAAGCCTACACAAAGGCCCAGACACAAGACATTACAAACCATTCTGAGAATAACAGACTGAAAAAGGGAAAAGGTAATGTTGAGGGAGTGTGAGAGAAAAGATAAGTTGGGTTCTGAGAATAAATTTTATGTCACACCAATGCATAGAGGATATGTTCAGATTTGAGCTTTGGAAAGATAACTTTCATGATAACATGGCGGTTGGATTTGGGGGGAATGAGGCTGGGGATCAGAATTCCAAATGGGAGTAACTTGTAAAAAATAAGTGGTATGAAGCTGAATTAAGACTGTGAGAATGGAAGTAGGCAAAAGATTCAAATCCACAGGATTTGAGGAGAAATTAACTGTTATAAAATGGGAAGAAGAAGGATTAAAGGATAATCAAATTTGGTTTTTACATTTGAAATCTTCAACAGAGCCTGGGCACACAATAGGCAGTTTTGCAAATAAAAACCATCAGCCTGGCTTTATACATGCTGAAATGGAAATAACAATGAGACAACTAAGTAAAGTATTTCAATCATTAATAAAAGTAAAAAAAATATTGTTCAGCATAATTGTCTAATCACTTGGTCCATGGTTCCTTTATTATCAGAAATAGGAACAATGAAAAGATAATAAATGTTTTGATGATAAATTTGTTATATGAAAGAATTCCCATAGTTCTCATAACTCTGAGTTATGAGATCAACTTTTCAATGTAAAACATAATTTTGTTTTATTAAACACAACAGCACATATGTGTGACTGCGTATATATTAAAAAACAGTGTAGACAGATGAATATATTTGAAAAGTAGTAATTTCTATGCCCATATGTACAAGATTTATTGTTAATCCAATTTATAGAAAAACATTATCAACCTTATTGATTTCTAGATCCACAGTTGCCCAGATACCCAAAGGATGTATGTGGGTGACCTAACAATGATATGATGCCATAAAATCTATGCCTGATCACATAATAACAATGGTTTCAAATAAATATCCAATAGTGATTCCCAGCAGAAAGTCTTGTCTACATGTTTTTTTTATTTTTAGATTTATAGAAAAATTAAGCAAAATTATAGCTTAGTTGAAATTATATAAGCAGCACAGTCTTTAGGTACATCACCATCTGAACCATATTTTACGGGTCTACCACATTAATTAATTATGCCTTTGCTTTCTGATGTCTGCTCAGCCTACCATTTTTGGTTTTAAATAACAACTTAAGCATAATAAAGTACAAATAAAAGAAATATAAATGTCAATCCCAACCAGTATTCAAGCAGGCAAGCATAATCCCATAAACTTGATGGCTTTCAGAAACAATGAATTCTTTACATCCACAATTCAATCAATGTGATACACCACATTAACAAAATGAAGAATAAAAATCACATGATCATCTCAGTAGATGCAGAGAGAGCATTTGACAAGAAACAGCATGCATTTACGATAAAAACTCTGAATAAAATGGGTATAGAAGGAAAGTACCTCAACATAATAAAGGCCATATATGACAAACCCACAGCTAACATCACCCTCAATGGTGAAAAACTGAAAGCTATCCCTCTAAGAACAGGAAGCAGACAAGGATGCCCACTGTCACCACTCCTATTTAACATAGTATTGGAAGTCCTAGCCAGAGCAATCAGGCAAGAAACAGAAATAAAAGGGGACCAAATTGGAAAGGAAGAAGCGAAACTGTCACTATTTGCAGATGACATGATTTTATATATAGAAAACCCTAAAGAATCCACCAGAAAACTTTTAGAAATAATAAATGAACATGGTACAGTTGCAGGATACAAAATCAACATACAAAAATCAATTGTGTTTCTATACACTAACAATGAAGTAGCAGAAAGAGAAATTAAGAATACAATCCCATTTACAATTGCAACAAAAAGAATAAAATACCTAGGAATAAACTTAACAAAAGAGGTGAAGGGGGCTGGCTCTGTGGCTTAGCGGTTAAGTGCGCGCGCTCTGATGCTGGCGGCCTGGGTTCGGATCCCGGGCGCGCCCCAAGGCACCACTTCTCCGTCCAGCGCGAGGCCGAGTCCCACGTACAGCAACTAGAAGGATGTGAACCTATGACATACAACTATCTGCTGGGGCTTTGGGGGGAAAAAAATGAATAAATAAAATCTTTAAAAAAAAAAAAAAAAAAAAAAAAAAGAGGTGAAGGATCTGTACACTGAAAACTATAAAACGTTGTTGAAAGAAATTGAAGAAGACACAAAGAAATGGAAAGATATCCTGTGCTCTTGGTTTGGAAGAATTAACATAGTTAAAATGTCCATACTGCCTAAAGCAATCTACAGATTCAATGCAATCCCTATCAAAGTCCCAACAACATTTTTCACAGACATAGAAAAAAGAATCCTAAAATTTATATGAAACAACAAAAGACCCCGAATAGCCAAAGGAATCCTGAGAAAAAAGAACAAAGCTGGAGGCATCACACTCCCTGATTTCAAAATATACCACAAAGCTATAGTAACCAAAACAGCATGGTACTGGCACAAAAAACAGACACACAGATCAATGGAACAAAATCGAGAGCCGAGAAATAAAACCATACGTCTATGGACAGCTAATATTTGACAAGGGAGCCAAGAACACACAATGGAGAAAGGAAAGTCTCTTCAAGTAATAGTGTTGGGAAAACTGGACAGCCACATGCAAAAGAAGAAAAGTAGACCACTATCTTACATCACACAAAAAAAATTAACTCAAAAGGGATTAAAGACTTGAATGTAAGACCTGAAAGCATGAAACTTCTAGAAGAAAACACAGGCAGCATGCTCTTCGACATCAGTCTTAGAAATGTAGTTTCAAGTACTGTCTGACCAGGGAAGGGAAACAATAGAAAAGATAAACAAATGGGACTACCTCAAACTAAAAAGCTTCTGCACAGCAAAGGAAACCACCAACAGAAACGAAAAGACAACCTAACAATTGAGAGAATATATGCAAACCATATATCTGATAAGGGGTTAATATCCAAAATATATAAAGAACTCATACATCTCAACAACAAAAAAACTAACAACCCAATTAAAAAATGGGCAAAAGATCTGGACTTTTCTCCAAAGATATACAGATCTTCTGTATATACAGGCTGGTATATACAAGCCAACAGGCACATGAAAAGATGTTCAACATCACTATTAGGGAAATGCAAATCAAAACTATAATGAGATATCACCTCACTTCTGTCAGAATGGCTATAATTAACAAGACAGGAAATAAGTGTCGGAGAGGACATGGAGAAAAGGGAACTCTCATACACTGCTCGTGGGAGTGCAAACTGGTGCAGCCACTATGGAAAACAGTATGGCGAGCCCTCAAAAAATTAAGAATAGAACTGCCATATGATCCAGCTATTCCACTGCTGGGTATTTATCCAAAGAACATGCAAACACCAATGCATAAAGATACATGCACCCCTACGTTCACTGCAGCTTATTCACAATAGCCAAGACTTGGAAGCAATGTGGGTGCCCACCAAGGGATGAATGGATAAAGAAGATGTGGTATATATATATATATATATACAATGCAATAGCACTCAGCCATTAAAAAAACAACGAAATCTGGCCATTTGTGACAACATGGATGGACCTTGAGGGTATTATGCTAAGCAAAATAAGTCAGAGGGAGAAAGTCAAATATTGTATGATCTCACTTACAAGTAGAAGATAAAAACAACAAACAATCACATAGAGATATAGATTGGATTGGTGGTTACCAGAGGGGAAGTGGGGAGGGAGGAGGGCAAAAGGGGTGATGACGTACATGTGTGTGGTGATGGACTGTAATTAGTATTTGGGTGGTGAACATGATGTAATCTACACAGAAATCGAAATACAATGATGTACAGTGAAATTTATATAACGTTATATACCAATGTTATCACAATAAAAAAAAAAGAAATAATGAATTCTATAATATAGTTATCTCTCATAAATCCAAACTGCTTAAACCACTTACACAGATTGTGTCCTATAATTGCTTACTGGTACGCAAAAATGGAAACCTAGAATGTTCAAATCATCAGATGATCAATACCAATGTTACTCAGTAGAGAGGTCATTCCTGGGGCTTCTACGCTTAAAGGCTGAAGCAGGAGTTAAACTCTGATATATCCATTACAGCACTGTTTCATTCGCTTATTAATTCAGCAAATATATATCAAGCATTCCTATGTGCCTGGCACTGTTCTAGAATCTTGTGATATATCAATGAACAAAAGAGACAAGTTTTTGCCTTTGAGCACCTTACATTGTACTGGAGAGGCAGACAATACATGGTAAACATAATGCTAAGTAAATTATATAACATGTTAGAAGGTGATGAGGACTGTGGGAAAAAAGAAAGAGTAGCGCAGAGTAAGAGGATTAGGAACGCTGGAATCTAGGTTGCAAATATTAAATGGGGCGGTCAGCGTATGCCTCTTTGAGAACAATATGTGTAAGCCAAGATGAAAAGAAGAGGAATTAGTCAAGCCAATGTCTGGGGAAAGAATATTTCCAGAAAAGAGAAGAGCTGGAGCAAAGGTCTGAAGGTGGGATATTCCTAAGCATTCAAGGAATAGTAAGGAGGTCAGTGCGGCTGAACCAAAGGGAGAGAACAGGAGAACAGAACCACAGGAGGTTAGAAAGGTATCAGCGGGCCTGATCAAATAGCACTTTGTAGACCACTGAAAGGACTTTGACTTCGACACTGAATGAAATGATGTGCCACTGAAGGGTTTTGAGCAGAGCAGGAATATGGTATGACACCCTTTAGAAAGGTAATCCTGGCTGCTGGACTGAGAACAGACTATAGACGAACAAGAGTAGAAGTAGGAAAACCTGAGATTATTGCAACAAACTTTACTGCCTTTAAAACAAGGTTACTGCTTTTCATTAAAGCATAAAATGATTACATTTTACCAACTGATAGAAAAAAAAGATTGTATATAACTATCGATGATGAAGACGACTCTGTTCCTCTTCTAAATCCTGGGAAGATTCCACATATATAAATGAATTGAGGGCATGGAAGATGCTGTGGCTTCAGGGAATAGTTAAGCAGAGATTGATTATAAAAAGAGTCAGTTTCAAGGTTTCAAGGTGTTCTTTTTTCCCCCAGTGTTCTTGAGATATAATTGACCTATAGTATGGTATTAGTTTAAGATGTACAACATAATGATTTGATATATATATACTGCAAAATGATTAACACAATAAGTTTAGCTAACATCCATCACCTCACATAGTTGCAACTTTTTTTCTTGTGATGAGAACTTTTAAGATTTACTCTCTTAGCAACTTTCAAATATACAATACAGTATTGTTAACTATAGTCACCATGCTGTATGTTACATCCCCAGAACTTATTCATCTCATAACTGGAAGTTTGTACCTTTTGACCACCTTCACCCATTTCCCCCAACCTCCTATACCCTGCCTCCTGCAACCACTAATTTGTTCTATCTATGAGTTTGCTTTTTTTAGATTCCACATGTAAGTAAGATCATGCAGTATTTGTCTTTCTCTGTTGGACTTCCTTCACTTAGCATAATGCCCTCGAGGTCCATCCATGTCTTTGCAAATGGAAGGATGTCCTTTTTTATGGCTGATGTTCTTGACCAAGAATTAGGAGTTGAAGTTTTTAAGGTGTAAATTCCTTGTAAGAACTGTCCCCGAGATGTTACTACCAATAGAGCATCTTACACCTTTTTCTAAATTATCTTGGTTAGTACACGATGTTTGTTTGTTAGCCTTGTGTTTTCTTCATCAGTCAGCAAACCTCCTAAGTGAATTGTAGCAGGTACTCCAAATGCACTGGTCTAAGCTCTACTCTGTAGAGCTTTAATATCTCATTTTATTTTTTTAGTTCAGTGAGAATCTAAGCTTATTAATACTTATTGGCATTGTAAAACTCCACAGTTTTTCATCACTCAAAACCACCCCAGGAGGAGTTGGAAATTGGAAGTACTTTTTAATTCTCTTTGGAGTCCAAATCTAAATCCTCTTTTCTCCCAGCCTCTGAACTGGGAGTTAATGATCCCCGTCAAAGAGAAGTACTCCTCCCTCAGCTCCTCTTTTGTGCCTGTATTCAGAAAAAGAATTCAAAAGGGGTACTCTAAACCACCTTGCTCTACTGCATTCATATTTAATTGATGTACAGTAGGAAGTAATGGTCCCAATAGATCCATTCATCTATTATTCTTAAGTGCTTGGCTGTGATTTTTTTTTTCTTCATCATTGAGTTTCTTCCCATCTTAATCTCAGATTTATGAGGGTGATCATCACCGGTTGGTTGACCTCTGGGGAGAGCCAACCTGGTGTATATGTCCCATAATTAAACTCTGCTTTTTGGGACTATGGCCTGGCATAGAATATACCCATAGCGTTTTTGCCCCCTGCAGTGGCTGCCTTTTATGCATTTATTGCATTTTATGCCTCTATAGCCTCTAATTGTCCCAGAAGAAAAGGACTAAATAAATCAACACGTGTGAAGTCCTTTGAGCTAACACTTAATGAAGAGCTTTGAAATTCCCAGGCGTAAAACACTATAAACGTGGTAACCACTATTATCTTCCTAATAAATGACATTTTCATTTTCCTTCCCGTGTGACATTTTTATTCCTCATTTTTCCTCTTCTTTTGAATTTAATTATTAAATGAACAAGAATTCTGTTTTTAACTTCTTTTTTACAAATCAGAGAAACGAATAAACTGCTTCATCAACTGCATTTTAGAAAAGATACGTAATACTTTCCTTCTTTCTATCCTCCCTTCCTCGCTTCCTCCCTCCACTCCTTCCTCCCTCCCTCCCTTCCTTCCTGCCTTCCTTTCTTTCTTACCACAATACTGCAGTTTCTTTTCAACCTTATGCTAGGCTACTGACAGTTATATTAATAGGAATCTTCCCTCAAAGAGTTTGAAGATGTGTTTAACTTGAATGTATGATCATAAACTAGTTAAGTACTGAGTGTTTATAGAATGCTCAGCACTTTATAAATCTACATAAAAACAGCAATTAAAAATAGTACATAGGTAAATGTGTTGGAGAGTAAGGCGAACAGGTTTCAGAATGATTCTTTTTTCCTTAAAAATAGTTAAAACTATGTCAAGAAGTCTATTGGAAATTAGCTCCTTGTCCTAATTTTTAACACAAATAATGTGAGATGATTATTGTAAAATCCTTGGCACATTGGAGCTACTCGATAAATCAGTATTGATATTATTACCATTAGTGGTGGTAGCAGCAGCTGCATTAAATACTTTCCAAGATGAACTTCTCAATTCCTCCAAGGAATATATATTCCCAACAATGTCCAAGAACATCTACAAAGCTCTCTTTGACTGGCATCGATTCTCCTGGTGGTCATTATTAATATTTATCCAATTTCAAATAGATGGATTTTCTGCATTATTTATTTCTACCTGTATTTCTATAAGGTAGCCATTTGTTTTAGAAACACAGGACTAAAACAGTGTTGGAGGGGCCGGCCCAATGGCATAGTGGTTGAGTCTGTCTGTTCCACTTTGGCGGCCTGGGATTCACTGGTTCGGATCCCGGGCGCAGACCTACTCACAGCTCATCAAGCCATGCTGAGGCGGTGTCCCACATAGAGAAACTAGAAGGACCTACAACTAGGATATACAACTATGTACTGAGTCTTTGGGGAGAAAAAAGAAAAAGAGGAAGATTGGCAACAGATGTTAGCTCAGGGCCAATCTTTCTCAAAAAAAAAAAAGTGTTGGAAATGATTACCATATATTAAATAAAAATGAAATTTACTCAAGCCAACTATTTTTTACCTCGAAGTAACATATTCATTTTCTAAGCATTCTGGAATGATATGTTTGATTTTAACCTCTCCCCATTTCCAACATATGCAATATGGGCTTCCTATCTTGGAAGTGATTGCTCACACTTACTTTTCAGGAGCATGTATCTAAACCCATAATCCAATAAGTCTGACATGCTTAGCTTCACAAATGTCCCAAAGCCTAGAATCTTCTCCCCTTCCTTCACTGATAGGATAGAGAAAGAAAGAAATAAGAATGAATTTTGTGTTTACCCATTTGTTGTCTGGATAGACTTATTCTTGGGAGGTGTGACTGTCTACATACGTCATACAGTCAACAGAAGTTGGAGCTGAGAGTAATACAGCAGACCCCACTCTTGGCCTCCTTGAGCTAACACAAATTGCAGTGTAGGAATAAATGCAGCATCAGGATTATGGAAATTAAAAGGCCAGGGAATCCAGTTCTGTCACTCTATCTGGACTATGATAAAGCTTTAGTAGCATCTTTGAGTAGAGGTCAGAGAGAATCGTTAAGATGGCAAGCAATAATAGGTACAGAGAACCATAAACCCAAGTCCAATGGAACACACAGCTGGCACTATTTTTGTACAAAGTTTTCAAATTAAGAAAACTTTCTTATGTTTGAATACATTTTGCATTTTTTTAATAGAATTTCAAGTGAAAATTAAACACAGCATCCATGGTTCAAAAAGATAAGAACTATGTTTCCCTGCTCATTTTAGGAAGATGTCAAGAACAAGAGACCCTGAATAAGCAATATTTGGTAATGATAATAAAACCATATAGTAGAAGCTCTTATCATGAGAAAGATATTGGAGTGAGGGGTGGAGGATTAACAGTATAGTGGCACAGTATGAAGTTAATTCTTCAAGTCTAACAATAGTGTAAATGTTGACATTAATAGGCAGAAGAAAGCTATTTACGGGCTTGATGCCTGTGGCTATACTGGGATGAAATGGTCTATGAAATATTTGCTATTGTTTTGAAATGGGATAACAACGTACATTTAAATTATGCTAGCACCAAAATTGCATTTTAAACCACAGTGGCCTATTTTTATGTATTTTAATGATAAGATTTTCCATATTTTACTGAAAAACTGAATGCTTTCAGTTTAGCGGAGTGATGGAGGGTTCAGGACTCAGTATAGTTAGTATATGTAAAGCCTTCAGTACACTGGCTGTTAATGTGAAGATTTTAATGTGGTAGGGACCTCTCCAGCTCAGCCTGGGACACTTAGAAATCATGAGATGAGCCAGAGTTTTTCACAACATCCACACCTAACTTCCTCCTACCAGGAAATGAGATGAAAAAGATGAGGTCATGGGTACACAGTATGTCTACACTTTCCTCTGCGTCTGTGGTACTCATGATAATCAACCATGACATCCTTTACCTCTGAACAGGGCCTTGACCTCGGAATTAGTCTCAGGTTTGCATTCAGGGAGCCACTACTAATCAACTAATTGGAGGCAGCATGCAAAATAAAATGTATTTTCCATCCCTTGGCTAGACAATGGAGAAGAGAAACATCTACAAAGGAATATATGCTTAAACATGTAATATGTTTCATTCCAAAGGTACACTAAATAATAGATGCATGATTCTGCCCTTTTTTTATAGACTTAACCATTATCAGAAGCTCTAAATTCACAAAAGTTTTGTTTTTAAAGGGGAAAAGGATCCCACAAGTTCAATAAAACCCATGCTTCCTTTCCTTTTTGCTCCACTGTAACCGAATAAATTTACATCACATGCATACATCTTACAAACAAATTTCAAAGTAAATGATTACGCATTTTATATCTGCTTAAACACATCGAGAAGCTGACTAAAATTACTCCACGTGAGGAGTTAATTTTTCAAAATGCCCAATCTCCAGATAAATAACAATTCTTAAAGATGGTTAAAAAATGGCAAAAGTGTTATACTCATGGAATTAAAAAACAGAAAACATGGATGAATGCCAACAGTGCCTAGACCAGATGGAACTAACAAAACAACATATGTACTACATAGTAAGCATTGTACATAAACAATGTAAAAGGGAAAATAATAATAGTTATGAGGGAGAATAATGAATCTGCCAATAGTATGGCCCCCAAATATCAAAAGATTCAGTCAGGTTTGCACTCCTGATGCTTGAGAAATTTAGAGAGTAATTAGGGGATTAGCACTATGTATAAAATTGATTGCATTATTATCTTCTTCACTTGACAAAATCAATTTATTAAATGACTCCCAGATGTCTATTTTGGAATTGCTGACCTCCTATGACCAGGAAATGTTCTTCTGTCCAGTGGACCTCAAGAACATGACTTAACCTTTGGCGAAAGATGCATAACATCCTAAGATAACAATAAAAATTTTAACTGGATGAAAATACTAATAAAAAATAAGAAAATCCTTTTAAACGTTGATCCATTTACATGAGTTTTGATCAATGATTAAATGGACCACTTCATCTAATTCCCTGAAGACTACTCAACCAGGAAACTCTAATCTTTTCTAGAAGGACAAGTATAGTAAAAGGCAATTCAAATAAACATTGCATTCTCTATCTACCACTTAATAGCAGTCTGATATTGGGTAGCCTACTTAATCATATGTAACTCTGATAAGTTAGGCTTATCAGAGTTACATATGATTTCCTGATATGTAAAATGGACACCTTAACCTTGTGAGGACCAAATGGCTTATTTTACAGAAAATGACTTGCACAAAGTAGTTTAGCAAATGCTGTTCCATAATCGCCCCTGCCACGGTTTACAGATAGAATTAAACCTGTGGCCAGAAGTAGGTCACATTGACTCTGTAGCTTCTTGAGCATTATATCCCTCAATATCCTCCAGCTTAGATAGAAGATCCAGAGCTAAAACAGGGATGTAGGTGTTAATTCACTCTAAGGAAGAAATCCGTAGTTGTATCATCTTAAAATCGACGAGCTTTGGTATGTAATGAGTTTCCAAGAATGAAGCAGAAACTCAAGACCTCTTGGTGGGGATCTTATTGAGGGCTATTGCTGTAAATCAATTCCTAAGACTTTATTACTTTTCTATTGTTGCATAACAAATGACTACAAACTTGGTGGCTTAAAACAAAACACATTTATTTTCTCACAGTTTCAATAAGTCAGAAGTCCAGCTTGATTTAACTGGATTCTCTGCTTAAGGTCTAATAAGGCTGAAATCAAGGTGTCATCCAGCTGGGGTTTTATCAGGAGGCTTTGTGGAAGAATCCACTTCCAAGCTCACTCAGGTTATCAGGTTGCTCCTAGTGGTTGTAAGACCATGGTACTAGTTTGTGGGTCTGGGTCTGTGGCTGCTTTCATCTTCTAGAAACTATCTGCATTTCTCATTACATGGGCCCCCCCATCTTGAAACTCAGCAACAGTGTGTCAAATCTTTCTCCTGCTTCTGAACTCTTTGATTTCCTCTTCTGGTGCTAGCCAGGGAAAACTCTGTCTCTAATGGGCTTACCTGACTGGGTCAGGACCATCCAGATCATCTTTGTATCTTTTTTGTGTGTGTGTGTGAGGAAGATCAGCCCTGAGCTAACATCCATGCCAATCCTCCTCTTTTTGCTGAGGAAGACCGGCTCTGAGTTAACATCTATTGCCAGTCCTCCTCCTTTTTTCCCCAAAGCCCCAGTAGATAGTTGTATGTCATAGTTGCCCATCTTTCTAGTTACTGTATGTGGGATGCTGCCTCAGCATGGCCGGAGAATCGGGTGCCTCAGTGCACGCCTGGGATCCGAACCGGCCACGTGCACTTAACCGCTAAGCCATGGGCCGGCCCCCATCTTTGGATCTTAAGATCAACTAACTTGGGACTTTAACTAAATATTGAAAATCCCTTCACTGCAATAGTAGATTAGTGTTTGCCTGGATAACAGTGGGACCAGAGTCTTGGCAGGCCATCTCTAGAATTCTGCCTACCACACCTATGCAAACCCAGATCTAACTTTCCTGTCCAATATCTCATTATGAGACAATGCTGCCAACCACATAAAGTAACCTATTTGCATTTTATATGTGCTTCCAAGTACCTCATACCTTTTCCTCAAGGCTCTTATCCCTGTTGGCAATTACACAGTTTTTGTGATTATTTGATTTAAATTACTGTATACTCGTTTGACTCTAAGACCACGTCTATTTTTTTTCTCCCCATTGTGCCTTCAATGCCTAGCATTCTGATTGACCTGTGATAGGTGTTTAGTACACATTATTAAAGGAGCGACTAAATAAACAAATAAAGATAGGCTATTTCTGTTACTATACCTGGCTAGAAAAGTCTTTCGTTTCGGCAGCCACTTCAGCAAGACAGAGAGAACGCAAAGGTGGCGCTTCGGTCGAGCGAGGCAGACGGGGAGCACAGGCCTGGCAACTGCTGGGGGAAAAAAGATGGCGCCCACCAGCGTTAGCAAGGCAGCGGGAGAGCGCTAAGATGGCGCCCACCAACGTTAGCAAGGCAGCGGGAGAGCGCTAAGATGGCGCCCACCAGCCTTAGTCAGCCCAGAGTATACCCTGCCCCTCAGGCCTACCTTTAAAATTACCAAATGAGCCTTTTTCACGTAAAGTCTGAGTCCTTTTCAAAGGGCTGCTTCTGGGCTGGGCCCTGGGGCCGGTGAGTCTCAGTCTGAGCCCTTTAAGAGCTGTTTCTCAGTTTGCAGCTGGTGGGCACAAGCCCTGCTGGTTTTCAAAGCTAGATGCTTGAGTGCTCCTCTCTCACCTGCAGGTCTTAAAAGTTGGCTTGCCCTATGTGGGATTCGAGCCCTTAGCTCCTCAGGGAGAAGCTCTGGTTTGGAGTTTCCTCTTGATTGTGGGTGGCCTGGAGGAGGTTGTGACCAGATTGTGCTTCAGCCTTTCCTACCTGCTTTGTTGTGGTTTCTGTCTGTCTTGCTTGCTTGCTGGTTATGCAGGAGTTGCTCTGCTAGATATGCTTTTTGCAGAGGAAATTGTTCCATATATTACTGGAGATTTGGTGTGTCAGTGGGAGGAGGTGAATTCAGGATCTTCCTGTGTGGTCATCTTGAACTGGAACACCTCTTTATTTTTGGCAATATGAATTTTTTGATGAGCTACAAAGTTATTACAGATGTGTTCTGTTTGCACTTTTATCAAAAAAGCCTAGAATGGAAAGGGCATAAACAAGATTTTCCATTAACTTTTCACATAGCATCTGACACATGGCTTATCACAACAGATTCTCCATTTAAATCTCTTCTTAACTTAGGCTGGAATAATCTCCTGAAAATGCATATCTGATTATATCATTTTATAACAGACCACAGACTAATAACCCACTCAATGACTTCCCTAGTTTCTTTTCAATGAATTAAGAAAATAATAGTCACAATCTGTCCTCTGTTGATTTGTATATTGCTAGGCAATTCCCACTCCTATACTACTCTCCACTTTGAATTTCATATTTACATTTGTACTGGATTGAATAGCATCCTCCCAAAATTCATGTCTACCTGGAACCTCGGAATGTTGATCTTATTTGAAAGTACAGTATTTGCAGGTGAAATTAGTTAAGAAGGGGTAATAGTGGACTGGGGTAGGCTCTAAATCCAGTATTACTGGTGTCCTTATAAGAAGGCCACGTGGAGACACACAGACACAGAGGAGAAGGCCATGTGACACTGGAGGCAGAAATTGGAGTTATACTGCCAGAAGCTAAGTATCACCAATGGCTGCTAGAAACTAGGAAGAGGCAAGGAAGGATTTTTCCCTAAGGCCTTCAGAGGGAGCATGGCCCTGCTGACACATTGAGTTTGGACTTCTAGCTTCCAGAACTATGAGAGAATAAATGAATGTTGTCTTAAGCCACTAAGTTCTGATACTTTGTTACAGCAGCCCTAGGAAACTAATACAAAAGGATGTTGTGTCTCTTAATGAGTTAGGCTATCGTTCATTTCAAGGGTTTTGTACAGGCTCTCTCCTCAGTGTCTGGTACTTGTATGGGAACCTTTGGTGACACCTTATGCTTATTCTGTCTTCTGTGTGATAGCTGGCATTCATTTTTCAGAGGTAGTTAGTAAAGAACATTCATCTCTACTCTAGACATACCTGGCGCCACCTATACAATGTCTCCACGTCTCTGCTAAGAAGCTTGTTGATCCTTGCATTTCAAGGCTGAAGGAAGAGGGGAGATACAGGGTAACTTTTCTTGTACCATGTTTACTGTGGGAGCCTCTTTCATTGAAACCTCGAGCCAAGCATGTGTTGCGGGCGAGAGCAGGTAATTTTGTACATGGGAATATCACACAGGCTATAAAATTCTAGCATAACTGTTGGATGCCCAACTCAGTGGGATCAAGTACATTTCTGTGAATCTCCTTTATTAATAAAAGTGAATTTCTGAGGCAACCAGTTAGGCATTTTTCCTGCTTAGTGCCTGGTTTATTGTCCTGGGTGCAAATAAACACTGAGCTACTAGAATCTACCAGGAAAGGTGACATGCAGTTTTGGAGTTAGCTTCTAACATCTGTATTATTTTCCAGTTTCTGTTATCTTCTGGCTGAATTCTATTCACTCAAGCATGGACATAATCACCACTTCCTGGAGGAAGTTGTCCCTGATATCCTGAGACTGGGCTACTTACCTTGCTCTCATGGCCCCCTAGCATAAAGACTTTTCCCATAATGGCAACTTTAATTGCTTATTTGTCTATCTCTTTTACCAGACTGTAAGCACCCTTCCTATTGCCTGGAATAATGGTAGGAAAATAGTAAGCACTAAATACAACTTGTTGAAAGGAGGAATGAACTGGTCTTAGGTTCAGAATAACAGAAGAATGCCTTTGTCATTCTTTAAGTCAGTTTATTTGCCATTTTCCCTGTTATGTATAATGAAAACTGGAGAAATCATTTCTTATTTATAGTGCCAATGCTGGCTGTGTTTTTCAACAGTAGCTTCTCCAGATGTCTACCCTTAAAAGAACAATAACACCACTTCACACCCACTAGGATGGTTATTATAAAATAACAACAACAACAACAAACCCCGCCCCCCAAATGGATAAACCTTGAGGACATTATGCTAAACAAAATTACAGTTACGAAAAGGACAAGTATTATATTATTCCACTTACATGAAGTACCGAGAGCAGTCAGATTCATAGAGACAGGAGTTAGAATGGTGGTTGAGAGGAAACATGGGTGAGAGGAAAGGGGAAATGAGAAAGTATCATTTCATGGGGACAGAGTTTCAGTTTGGGAAGATGAAAAGGCTCTGGAGTTGGATGCCTGTTATGGTTGCCCAACAATGTAATGTACTTCATGCCACCAAAGCATACTCTTCAAAATGGTTAAAATGGTTATTTTATGTTATGTATACTTTAGCACAACTAAAAAATATATCACAAACAAAGGACAATACTAATGAATAGAGTGTCACCAAATCTCTCAACTGACTCAGGCTATTTGAAGGAAGGTACCTGCAGGTATCCATCTCTGGTACCTAAGTAGGCTTGATTCTCTGCATAACAACATAATCATGATGAAATGATCAATTTATTAATAAAATGAATCCAATATACTGAGATATTTTGAACTCATCTTTGATAACGTTATTTTACAAATAAACATTGCAGAAATTGTTGTGGACTAAATTAAAGAAAAGCAGATCAGGAAGAGTCACAGGGTTTCTAAACCAGCCCTCCCTCTACTATCTCGCATATTCATGTATTCATTAAGCGTTCTCCACGTTGTTGGTAATATCTTAGCGCTGACACCCTATCATTAGATTGCTCAAGAAGAAAAGCTTAATAACACTGAAATTTGAAGTTTAAGTTTCTCGATTTTCCACATGAAATAATTTCCTGAGTTATTTAAACATAAGCCAAGACAGTCTAGGGAATTATTTGAAATAAATATTGAGAAGGAGAATTAATTTAAATGAAGTTAATCCTCCCCAAAATGGATAGCAACAAGATATTTAATCATTGCATAGCCGGTTAAATCACATTCAGAAACTGCTGGAAATGGAGACTAGACAACTTCCTTAATTTAGAGGACAGTGTAATGCTTAAGACTTTAATCTCCTTATGATAGATATTAGACTTAGGACTTTGGCATGGTTTTCCTGATAAAACCCTTGCTCTTATTAAGATGTTTTATACATGAGTCTGTACAAGTCATTTGTAAATCAACTAAATTCACTACAATAGTCCTCTAGTCCTCTCTTCTTGAGGAAACATGAATATTGACATTTCTATATGTGATATGATTATATTTTGGTTTATCTGTTTGGAAACCTATTTTCTAAGACTGATTTAAAAATTTGAAAAAATAGGAGTGAGTCCTTTGTCATACAAGATCAGAGATGCCCAGAGTCTAGAGTTTCTATATATTTGTTTTGAGTTTCTGTATATTTGTTTTGAGCTAAAGAAGAGGAAAAAAAGAGGATATTATGTGGCATCAGACTATTACACAGAAACCATATGGCTTGGCCCTTTTACTAAACGGAATGGGAATAGTAAATTTTGATCTGATATATGTCATGTAAAAGTTACAAAGCATTCTCTATCAAAAGCTCAGAAAATTAAATTAAAATCATATATCTTATCCCCATTCCAGTAGGTAATACAGCCTCAGTAGTGAAATAAAGTTCATGAACAGATTTCCAATTAAATTCCTCATTGTATGAAAATAAAAATCATAGAAATAATACAGTTTATTATATGATTTGTCATCAAAAATGCTATATTAAAGTTTATATACACCTGCATGACTTAATAAATCTTTACCGCAAACAACTTATAGATTTAAAACTCCTCTATGAAAAGATTACAGTAATTTATTGCATCTTGTAATACCCACATAAACTGAATAAAAGTTACCTTTAAATATCTATAATCTCTAATGCATTTTAGGAAAGAAAAAAGAAAAAACGACTTATTTCTAAAGATCAGGTTGGCAAATATAACTGTAAACATATTTTATTACTTGGGAGCAAGTCTTTAGAGAAAATATAAACAAAGCTACAGCTTGA
This sequence comes from Ceratotherium simum simum, assembly GCF_057802395.1. Classification (NCBI taxonomy): domain Eukaryota; kingdom Metazoa; phylum Chordata; class Mammalia; order Perissodactyla; family Rhinocerotidae; genus Ceratotherium; species Ceratotherium simum. The sequence continues at coordinate 75,256,225 of NC_141904.1, read as the reverse complement.
GAATATGCATATTGGATTATTTAACTAAATAACACAAATACTTTTCAATAAACAGCAGAATTTGCCATGGCACTTCACAGAGTCCTTGGATGTAGTGACCTTTGCATTTGGCTGTTGACCAACCTTCAAGAGCACGTGAATATGAGGGTTTTTTTAAGTTTAATTTATCAAATTTTAGATACACAAGAGTATATTTGTTAGAGTGGCTATTTTCTTTGGACCATGATTCAGGAAAGCCAATGTATCTAGCGATTTATTTTCAAAATAGAAGTAGTTTTATTGTTTTTGTTTGGTTATAAAAAACAATATGCTTATAAAAGTCAGACCAACTCAAAGAAGTATAAAGGAAACAGTGGCAATCATTTATATTCCACAATTCAGAGATAACCACTATTAACATCTTGGGGCATATCCTTTCCTAACTTACTTCTGTGCATAACTGGATAAACATATACATGCATATAAAATACATTTACTTAAACAAGGATGGGATTATACGATAGCTGTGGTTTTGCAACTCTTATTTTTTAGCTATACTAAATTTAAAAAAAATTTTTGGCATAATCCATATCAATAAAAGATCTATGTCAGATTTTCAATTAGCTGCTTTGTATTTCTTTACAGACATATATTATTAATTATAATGTACATATAATTATTTACAATGATTAAAATACATACTACAAATAATATATTTGATAATAATATATAGTATGTTATTTATTATGATATATAATTATTTAATCATGATTTGTTTAAGCAATTGTCCACTGATAGGTATTTATTTTGCTTTTTTCTTGATAAAATATAATTATAGAGAAATTTTTTAATCCATGCCTTTCAGAAATTGAAAGATAAAGTAGATAAAAAAGCAAGAATACACACACACATACACACACACACACACACACGATTATATGCATATGATTACATAATGATTTGGATATTTGATTCAACAACCTTGGTGTTTTATATACATGAACACACACACAAATACACATTCATGTTGTTATTCCCCATGGAGATTATATATTCCTCATTTATGCCCATCAAACAATTAGAAAAGAAATAAATAATAAAACCAAGTCATGTATTTGGCCACAAAGAAAACTCCCCAAAGTAAAAATTTTATAAGAAAAGTTCTGCTCATATGCCTTCTACTAAATTAAAAATCTAAAACGGAGTTTAATAACGTCCACTTCAAAGAATACATAAAAGTGTAAATAGTGCTCTGTCCAGACTCAGAAACAGAACACTTATATCAAAATCTATGGAGGCAGAGAAAGCTGTTATTTAAGGAAAATACATAGCTTTAAAAGCTTTTATCGTTAAAAAAAAAGAGTTAAGTAGTTACCTAAAAGAATAATTTTTTGTGGTTTCTCCAGGGCTAACAAAGTGGAACCTTAACTTTTCAGATTCAATATTGTACTGCTACACACATCACACTTGGAAACTTGTGTTTTCCCCTTTTCAAAGAATTCACTTTGAGAGTTCCCTTCTCTCAAAGATTACAGTCCTGCATTCTTATTGTCCACAGTTTCCTCATACATTCTGGCCAATTTTAACATTGCTTATGATGAGAGGAGTATTGTGGTATCAATTTATCTATAATAACCAGAAGCAAAACCTACTCCATGGGCATTTACTTTATATCATTTCTAATAGTTTATTCATGTAAACACTTCAGGGACATGTTAGTGTACTTCCATTAACTCCTTAGGTGTAACTGGTGAGTCCAAATTATTTTCCTGCTATAGCTCATCTATAAGAGTTTGTTCTAAATTTTGGGAAGTTTCCTCAATTTAATCTTCTAACCTTTATATTAAATGTTATATATTTTATATTTTCATATGTAAAGTTCTTTTTTTTTGTCTCTAACTTCTCTCTCTCTCTCTCTTTCTCTCTCTCTCTCATTTCATGAACACAATACCTTCTATCTCTTTGAGCATTTATATTACATTTTTTTCTCTTTCCTTTTCTGTTTCTTTTTTTAGGGTTTCTTCCATCCTTACAGAGTTCTAGTAATATGTTTTTCAATTTGTTTATGTCACATTCCAACATGTTAAAGGCTATTCTCAAATTTCTGATGATCCTTAGTTGTTCTTTCATATTGAATAGTGAACTACTTGAAAGCTGACTGGAAGCTCTATGTATATAAGGGTGTTGGCACTTATGCTCTCTTGGCTTTCTCTGCTGTGTGATCTAATAAGCCAGCTTCATTTTTTCCTTAGTAGACCCTCAAAAGTCTATCCATAGGTCTTTTTCTTGTAGTACTTCATGTTCTCCAGAGAAGAGTTCTTCAATCTTTTTCTTGAGATGTGAAGAGAAGGACTGGGTATTTATGAGCCTGGAAGCCTACTTTCTGGGAGCCTATTAGTAAGGAGGGAGAGGCTCTCAATGTTCAGTATTAAAATTTTCACCTAATCCTACAATACAGTTCAGCACTTCATTCCCTACCCTCTTCTGATCCTGATACCCCAAGTTCAGAGCTCTTTGACTCAATTTCTCCAGAGAATCAATCTCCATTTCTATGGGTAATTGATAGCTACTGGTAGAAGAAGTGGGTATTTGTGGTTTTTATCTTCTTGTACACATTTCCATTCAGTTCAGGACATTGAATTTGAAAACCCTCAGGCTTTTTTCTCCTTGTATTCTCTGTGGTATTTGACACAGTTGGTCACCCTTTTGGCAGCAGCCTCATCCTGTCATTCTGGGGTAGCTCACTCCAAGTCCTGTGTCTTTTGGAGCTGTGGAAGTAATAACCTCCATAGCAAGTATTTAACTTTAGTTGGTACCTCATCATTAAGTCCATATGGTTCTTCCATCCACTTTCCATGTTGCCAAAAAAAAGGAGTATAATTTTTATACTAGTAGTGTACTAACATACACAGTATGTATACATATATATCATATATATTTCCCTTAATCTTTGCTTCTGTGCATTTATGCTTTTTAAAAATTACTTTCCTACCTTTTGAGTGGGGTTTTGGAAGACAGAATAAACAGAAATCTTAAAAAACATATGAAATAGATTCCTTCATTGAGTCTTCATAAAAGTCAAAAGAAGATGGTATTTTTCTTATTATTCCTAATTTATGGTTGAGAAAACTGAGGCTTAGTGAAATTAAGTATTTTTCCAAAGTTCATATTTTCCATAATGGGTAGAGCCAGAATTCAACGTCAAGAAGTCTGACTCTGCAGACTTTGGCTACGATATTACTTCTGCAGTGTAGAACTGCTCTTACTTGGCTAAGTAACTTGGGCTGCAACTCAGTTTCCTCATTTGTAAGCTGCTAGGCTTGGTCTCCCTAAGGTTTCTTGTAGGTCTAAAATTAAGGCACAGAATGAACAACTGTGTCAAATACCTCAACAACTACAAAGAGAAGCTAGCTTGAGGGCTTTTATATCTGATGTCTATAGACAATACCAAAGAAAAGCCAAGGATGAGCCCAAGTTAGATATGAAATGCCATATATTGTTTTTTAAAGTTTTCTTTGGTTTTGTGACATGTCCTTTGGAAAAGTAATAGGAATAAGAAAAAAGAAAATATATCTCAGCTTGTATAGTAGAGAACAAAAGGAACCAAACAGTTTATGTTCAGTCCAATGACATTTTTAAATGACCCTCCACATGCAGATTTCCCTACCTCTACTATTTAAGAGTCCTTCAGATATACATGTAACTGGGTTTTTTCTTTTTACTTGTCAGGATCTGTTCAGCACAGAATATTGTGCCAAAATATTCTTGCCTTCTTAGGAAAATAATTATAGGTACCAAAAAGTGACAATGAATAGTTGGTTCCTTTTGCAGTGGCTATTCCAAAGGGTATGAAAAAAAGGTATTCTAATTGATATACACATTTTTTATTTTTATTTTTTTATTTTTTATTTTTTTGTGAGGAAGTTGGGCCCTGAGCTAACATCCATGCTAATCCTCCTCTTTTTGCTGAGGAAGACCAGCTCTGAGCTAACATCTATTGCCAATCCTCCTCCTTTTTTTTCCCCAAAGCCCCAGTAGATAGTTGTATGTCATAGTTGCACATCTGTCTAGTTTCTGTGTGTGGGACGCTGCCTCAGCATGGCCGGAGAAGTGGTGCGTCAGTGCACGCCTGGGATCCGAACCTGGGCCGCCAGCAGCAGAGCTGCACACTTAACCGCTAAGCCATGGGGCCGGCCCCTAACATACACATTTTGTTTTTTAGATGAAATGCTGCTGTGCTATGCAGCAGTGTGTGAAAATTATGAAAGTGACAATATCTCAGGTAAGAGAACTTCTGTTTCTGAGACAATACCTTTAGGAAAAACAGAGAAACTAGTGGAGAGATGGGGAAGGCACAAAAAATGAAATCAATGAAGTTTTTCTTCCTTCTCCTGGAATTTAGATTTTTAATACCATAATTCATTATCCTATGTTATGTATTTTTATAAAATCCTATTTGATCTGAATTAGCCATTGTTTCTAATTTATGATCAACGATGACTTGTACACATATCTTGATTTTCTCCAGGACAGCTGGGACTTTCCTAAACGAGAGAAAACTATTAGAATGGTGTTGATCAATAATGGAGAGATATTTTCTCTTTAAGAATAAAAACAAGCCATGGAGTTGAAACAGCAAAATTCTATACACAATTTAGAATAGAAGACAAATACAGGGTATATATAAAAATTTATTTTGAGGGGTTCATGAAGTGGGATGCATTTGATGAGATCACTCAGTACTGCCCAAATCTGGGGCCAGTTGAGAGATAGGACATAGGAGATAGAAAAAAGATCACCATTAGCTTTATTACCTGTTTGGAGATGTACAACCAAATTCACCTGCTATTACTCCATCTCTGAATCAAGTAGGGAGATCTACCCAAACACAGGCAGCACTGAAAAACTATCAGCTTCCTTCACAAGAGCGGAGCCTGCCATAAGGACCTGACTGCACAGCTGAGCAGGGACCAGAATACACCCACTCTGCCACTGGACAGATCTGCAAAGAAAGAACCTAGGAGGAACAGAGCCAAATATGCTCAATCCTTCTCCTAAACTCACCCATCATATTGGTCTCTCCTGTTCCATGAGGAGAAATGTAGCGACTGGACAGGTCTTGCCAATGTCTCTCCATATGGTGTCATGAGTCCACGGAAATGGAAGCTAGCGTCCAAAGTAATGTTACAAAGACAGCGTTTCCTATCTAAATAACAATATTTTTGGACCAGAGAGTATTCAGCTTCACGCCACTTGGAACCTCAAAATCAACCAAAATTAATTTACGTTGATAAAGGCTGTAGAGATTTCCAGGACTACACAGATACAAAAATGGAGAACAATCCCACCTGGAGTTTGGAGTTTCATTATTTAGGAAATAAATGCACTGAATCATCACAGTAATAACTTTTATGGGCTTTGAGGAATTTCCCATCAGTTTAGGGAAGGCTATGGGGCATTGAATCAAAGCCACTGCCAGAAAACAATGACCACAAGTTGTTAGGGCAAATAAGCCTTCATCATGTAATATTTGAAAATGCCACTCATTTAGACTTAGGCCTCAAAATGCATTTGTAAAATCAATAGATGCTGAATAACAAGTGAGAATAAGAAAATGATTATGTTGTTCTATATTCCATTTAAATATTCTATTTCCATTACAAAACTATATGAAGTTTAGAGATACTGCAAGAAGTGATACTGAAATACAAAGTTATTCAAGAAAGTCTGATTTGGATGAGTAAATATTGCTATTTAAAAAATGATAAGTACAATGATTCTGGTTTATTATATGTCTAAATAGGTTGTTAAGATTTGCAAAAAATAATTTGAGGGACGTTTATTGGATACTTATATTTTGTCAAGGAACATTCAATGAACTATATACTTTAATGTACATATTATCCCTGTGAGATAGATAACCATTATGATCCTTGCTTTATAGGTGGGATAGCTGAAATTTAGAGGAGTCACTTGCCCAAATTCTCATATCTAGCAAGTGGCAGAGCCATACTAGAGAACAATTATACTTAATACAGTGCCCAAAAGGCACAGTAGATTACTGTTATATAATAAGATATTAAGATGGAAAACCCACAGTTAAAAAAAAGGAAGTATGATTCCAGCAAGTTTATATTAGCTAAGTACATCGTCAATAGTAACTAACTTTATTTAAATGCTTACTCCATGTATTTTCTCAATAGAAGCCCGTCCTCCACTCTTGTAATTGAAGAATTGTAGGTAGGGAAGAAGCAAAAGGAACTCTATTGTGATCTATATCGTATCAAATACCTGGATGAAAAGTGGAAAATATTACAGTCAAGTGACTTGATGTCTCCAAACATTTAGTAACTGTCCAGAGACTTAAGTTTTTCTTTTTTTTCACTTTCCATTGGTCATTTAGGCACATGTTGGATTACTTCATTTCCCTGACTGGATTAAAAAAATCAGTAAACCCTTTTTGAGATAATATAGAAGGAGTTTTATAAGGTCAGACAGAGATGAGTTTGATTCCTGGCATGACCGCTTACTTGATATTGGCTTTCGAACTAATTACAATCCCCTCTTAGGACTTATTTTTCCCATGTGCTGTGGAAGCCAGAATAATAGCTCCCCCAAGATGTCAATATCTTAATCCCCAGAGCCTATGTTAGATTGCATGGCAAAGGGGAATTGAAGTTGCAGCTGGAAGTAAAATTGTTAATCAGCTGACCATGAGATGAGGAGACTGTCCTGCATGAACTGGGCAAACCCCATGTAATTACAAGGATCCTCCAGAGAGTTAAAGAAAGATGTGACTGTGGAGAACCAAAGATATAGCAGCTTGAGGACTCAGCCTGATGTTACTGGCTTTGAAGATGGAGGAAGAGGGCTGTGAGCCAAGGAGTGTGGGCAGCCTCTAGGAGCTGGAAAGGGCGAAGAAATAGATTCTCCTCTAGAGCCCCTAGAAAGAAACACAGCTTTGCCAACACTTTGATTTTCACCCAGTGAGAGTCATTTCAGATTTCTGGCCTTCAGGACTGTGAGACAAATTTGTGTTCTTGTAAGCCTCTAAGTTTGTGGTAACTTGTTACAGCAGCAATAGGGAATCAATGCATCGGCTAATTCAGGATATTAAGAGTATGGTTGTTGGGAAGACTAAATGACATGATATGTGTGAAGTGCTTAGCACAATGCCTGGCACAGGGCAGGAAATCAATAAATGGTTGCTGCTATTAATCTAATTATTTTTATAATTAATAATATATTATTATTATGATACTGATAAAAGCGGTCAAAAGATATGGACTGAACTACAAATTGCTAAAAACAATAAGAATGCTTGGATCCACTGGTATGTGATATTCCAGGGAATGATTGAAAACCTTAATATTTATGGTAGGCAGGATATAAACTGTGATAAGTATTAACATTTAGAGAAAACAGAAACCACAGGAGAGTCCCAGTATTCTTTTTATCCTACTGAGCACTTTAATGAATATATTTAAATACTTGGAATAAATCTCTGTGTTTATTTCAACAAAACTTGATAGCATCAAAATTCCCAAGGGGGTAAGATACTTAGAATTTCCATTTTTATGAATAGCCTCACTTTACAGACAACTGAATATATCTAATCTCCATAGGCTGAATTTTGATAGGAATCATTTTAGACAGCACCTTTTCCCCTAGTCTTAAAGATGAGTGAAACCAATTTTAACAAAGAATTTTATTTCAAATGACTTCCACTGTCCACAGTTTCAAACGTGATCATTCCATGATACAGACGAGGTTTTGAATTGTTTGAGATGTTAAAGAAAACATCTTTAATGACATTTATCATATTCATTTACACAAAAGAGTGTTAATATACTCAGATTCCATGTTGTAGAATCCTTTGTGCTTAATTTCTGCTTTCTTTGACTCATGAATCAATATTTTAAGCTTAAAACAGTGTTTTGTTTTTGTTTTCAGAATCACGGAAGAGTTTTGAACACTAGCTTATATTTAAATTTCTTTTAAATATGAAAGAAGTGAGACTCCTCCTTAGAAACACATTTTCGTGCTCCTGATGCCGGTGATAAGTTTTCTATTGCTGTTTCCGTTCAAAACCCAAGTTAAGCACTATTCTGATCAGCCTCACAACTGAACTGATGTAACATGGGTAACATAGATAATGTGTTACACAGAATAGAGATTTATGGTCAGTTTGCTACTCTGTAGGGATTGTTTTTAGTCAACCAGTTACACAGTGGACGACAGACGCTTATGGACTTACATTGGGTTAAATGAATATAACTCATTTATTTATTTATACAAAATAAATATTTGTATTACGTAAAAATACTTTACTTGGTAATATAGGGCTAATCCAAAGATAAGTAAGGAGCAGTCAGTAACTCAGTGAGTCTACCATAAATAAGGTAGGATTAGAGTCAGGATTAATGGACAAAATTTACACTGTGAACAAGACATGAAATACTGTGAAATACAAATTATGTAGTTAGGATATTCTTTGGTAGGTAATGAGAAACCTCAATTCACACTAGAAGTTCTCAAAAGTGCTGTTTGTGGCACATTTTCAGATACTCAAATTATTAGCAGCCTTATGAAGTCAGTAAAAGATACAAAACAATACTTTATAAAGTAATTTATAAATACAATCACAACTACAATGTAAGGGTGGTTCATGAACATCATAGTTTTTAGACTATTCTTGGTAGACCATCAGCAATGTACATTTTTTGAATATAACTCTTTACTGCCGCAACTCTCTTGTTTCCTCACAAGGACAAATTCTTAACTATGTCAATAGCCCTGTCTTTAAGGGATTTCCTTGATATATTCTCTTTACACTTCATTGTGTCATATAACCTGCTCATTTACATCCTCTATTCTCCTTAAATATATGTATCACATTTAAACATCCTCTTCTTGATTCATGAATGTATCATCTTATTCTGTCTTTGTAAGTATATTAATTATAGTATTTGCAATTTTCATCTGTTTTTTATTATATTTTTTTCTTCCCAGTTTCAATTTTTTGTTTGTTTATTTTGTCTTTCAATGTTAGTGATTTTCCTCAGATATCTGACAATTCTTGTTTACCTACTCATATTTGAGATGAGGCACTTACAAGTTCTTGGGAAACTCTGCAGGGAATTTAGGCTTGTCCGTTTTGGGCATCTGTATAGGATGATCTGGCTGATCCATTTTCTTAGAGACTTCAAAATGTATGTTATCTTAGATTTATTCTTTGTGTTGGTCAGATTCCCAAGAGAATAATCTTTTAGTCTCCTGGCTGATTTATAGCATTCTAGGAATTGAAGATGCTGTGATTCTAAACATTCATGTGTAGACATACGTTTAGAGACCTCCAATATTTCGCTCGGGAATAGAAGGAGTAGGAAACTGGTGCTGCAAATTCCTGAGCGTGTTTGAGGATTTGTGTTACAAACCAGGTTGTCACCCTGTCCCCACAGCTAGTTTGAGATTCATCTTTCTCTCTCTCTGCCTCCCTCTCTCTCTCTTTCCTTCCTTCCTTCCTTCCTTTCTACCTACCTACCTTCCTTTCTCTCTGTCCTCTCTCCCTTCCTCCCTTCCTTCCTTTTACAAGATAGAACCATTGATCATTCTTCCAAATTACAAATTCATTCATTCATTCATTCATTATCATCTCCTTTCCCATTTTCTTTGTTCTTGTGATTCTATACCTAATGACGTAGTGACAATGCAGAGATACATACACATATACACACACACATGCACGCATACATACATGCACATACTCCCAGTCACTTTACTGCATTTTTATGGAGGGAATAAAAATAAAAACAAATATGTTTTAAGTTCATTTTTTAAAAAAACCAGGAGTCTCTTGCAGGTTTTTAAATTAAGTATTGATCTTATAGGTAATACAAGAATGTGACTTTCCACATGTAGAATGGTGCAGGCCAGGAGCTCTGCATTCTCATGAACACCTCTTTCCATTCATATCCCAAGGATTGTTTATGCAGAAAATGCAGTTCTATCTCTTCCTCTGACTGTAAGATGCGTGCCCTTAATTCTTAGGCTTACGTAGGCAGACCTTAACAGCTTAGCACAGTGGCATCTATGTGATTCAATTTCCCTTGATATGGAAGGAACCCCCTTTCTTTCTGGCACCTAGATGTTTCATATTATGGTATCTGAATTTAAATCTACATTTACATATTTTGAAAGCAAGGTATACTTTATTTATCAGTTGTATATGTTTGTAGTGGGAGTGGAGGCTTTTCATGTCAGATCAATTCTCCATCTTGATTGCAGTCTTCTTGTAATTGAAATACATTATTAAATATTGATGCAATTTCCAATGCCACCTCAATTATTAGGCAGAAAATAAATTAGGAATGAGGCAAGTTTGCCGTATATGAATAGATGGCATTTACATTTATATTTTCAACTTACATTTATATGTTTATGTTGCTACTGATGGTAAGGAGGAGCACTGCATTGCTAACTTACTGTGAAGTGTAGTCGACTAGATCTTTCTGGTACTTTTCTACTCTGCTAATAACATTCATGCCATTCTCTGCCTTGTGTCTTGGGTTGTCTGTTTTTCATCTTAAATTATCTTTCCAATAAGTATTTTTAAGCATCTTTACCCTTGTATCTCTAATAAATACTTTCATCATTAGTTCCTGGATTATCTCCAATATTTCTACAGTTCTATTAATCAGCTGCCAAAGCTAGAGTAAAGCACATGGGTACACATTGTTGAGAATGACAAGAGGGGACAGAAAGAGGGATTATCACATCCCTGCTTTTCCCAGCAGTCTTTAAAAAATTTCTTTGTTTTTACTGACAGAATTTAATGTTCAGCCAACAATGTTTATACCTTTCATCATGACCGGTTTTGATGTTTCACAATTATATTTGCATGGGGGGTTATCTGTTAGAGTGCTACACAGTGTTTTTACTGGGAAAAGAAAGACAATTAGGTGGTTTGATAAAAGACTGACTCACAATGGGGACCATATACATCCTCTTGGTTCATCTCCAACTCCATTTCTGAGGAGCAAGAACAAGTACAGGAAGAGAGGAAATGAATAGGAAGTGAAGAACAAGAGATGGCTGGACAGTTAGTGATGGTTGTTGTTCAGCCAAAAGTGACAATATGGGCTTTGTTTCTTGAGTTAATAAAAAGAGAAAAGCAGGTATGAGCTTACTATCTCATATCACACCGGTTCTAGTGACCTCAGGTAAACATGCTCAGTTTCTGAAGTGGAGGACAGAAATATGCATTTTGTGTCACATTGAATTTTTTTTAAAACCACTATGGAGTGTTTTCCTTATTTATAATCAGTTTTTAAAAAGATTAAATGCACACTCCAGGAAAATGGTAATATAATTATACGAAGTTTACAATGTAATTATAACAATACAGTATATAATTATATACAGCTTTTTTCATTGAACCTAAGATGCAATCACATATAGGATGCACCATTATTTTATGCATATCTGTGCTGCATATGAAGCTACTGTGTCTCAGCTTCAGACCCATCATTTTACGCTCCGTGATGTTGATGCTGGGACTCTGAGACCACGCTTTTCCTTTGCCAGCTGGCTCCCTTCTGGATCTCTCATCAAGAGTTGCTAACGGGAGAGTATAGGCCGAGGAGGAAGAATGCTCCTTCCTGTCTGTTTTCTGTTCCTCTCAATGTCACTGAATCCCTTGTCACTTATATGTGTCGAAAGTATCTTCTCTCAATCCGTGGTGTTTCTTCTCGCTTCCCAAACTGTACTTTTAATTTTAATATTAATTTTGACAAAGTCCCATTTGTCAACTTTTCTTCTACTCTTAGCACTTTGTGTCCTGTCCAGGAAATGGTTTTCTTTTAGAAAGCTTCGTGGTTCTCTGAATTTCACATTTGCAGCTATAATCAACATCAAAACAATTTTGTGTACAGAGTTAGGAGTTGAGGCTCATTTTTTTTTTTTAAATTATATGAAGACCCATTTGTTCCAGAATCATTTATTAATAGAGGTTTTCCTTTCCCATTGAATTGACTTCTTATCTTTGTTGAAAGTCAATTGAGTGTATATGTGTGAGAATATTTCTGCAGTCTTGATTCTCTTCCAATGATCTATTTGTCTCTCCAAATGCCAATGCTACTCCTAGAATCAGAGGTTTAAAGCCTCCATATCTGTTCCTTCTTGTTGTTGTTGTTCTATTTCTCCTCTTCCTCCCTCTCCTTCTTTTTCTTCTGTAAGATTGTTTTGTGTATTATAGATCCATGCTGTCCACTTGTCCCATATGGCTTTTAGCACTTGAAATGCAGCTAGTCCTAATTGAGATGTGGTGTAAGTATAAAATACACACTCATATCAGAACATAGTTTGAAAAAAAAGAATGTAAAACGTCTCATTAATAATTTTGCAATACTGATCATGTGTTGAAATGATATTTTGGCAACATCAAGTTAAATAAAATGTATTATTAAAATTAATTGCACAGTTTATTTTTACTTTTTTAAAATGGCTACTAGAAAATTTAAAATTATATGTAGCTCACAATACCTTTCTATTGGATAGTGCTGTTCCTAGATACTTTCTGAATTTCCATACAATTTTTAGGATTAATTTGTTTATTTTTTTCAAAATATCCTGCAAAAATTTTGATATGGATTGCATTGCATCTGTATGTCCATTTAGGGAGAGTGTGTGCCTTAACAATATTGATTCTTTCAAACCATATTAGACCTCTCCGTTTATTTAGGTCTTTAATTCTATCAATTATTTGTAGTTTTCAGTGTAGAGGCCCATCTTGTCTTACTTTTTTTTTTAGATATAGTGACAGGCATTTAATGCTTATTGATGCTTTCTGAAAATGTTATTTTCATACATTATTTGTAATTTTTCATTGTTTCTTCATAGGAATTCATGCATACTAACCTTTATTTTGTAACTTAACTAAATTCACTTATTAGTTTTAGTTTGCTTGTAGATTCCTTTAGATTCTTTATGAATACAATAATGTTTTCATTAACTAAAAGCAATTTTACTTCTTCTTTTCCATTCTTTATGCTTTTTATTATTTTTTTCTCTTCCATTATTGCAAAGGCCAGGACACACAGTACAGCAATTTTAGGAGAAAATCATTCAGCCTTTCCCTGCTGAGTATGATGTTAGCTGTAGAAATTTGTAGATGGCTTTTACCAGGTTGATGAAATACCATTTTGTTACTAGTTTGCCCTGAGTTTCTGTTACGAATGAATGTTGAATTTTGTTAAATGCTTTCCCTACATCTATTGGGATTATCATATGATTTTTTTCTCTTTTATTTACTAATGTGGTGTATTATATTGATTAGCTTTTGAATAGTAAACCAAACTTACAGTCCTGGAATAAAATTCACTTGATCATGATGTATTCATGTTTTTGTACATTGATAGATTCTGTTTGTTAAAAATTTGATAAAGATCTTTGCATCTACGTCCATGAGGGATATTGGTCCATAATTTCCCTTTTTTATAATAACTTTGTCAGCTTTTAATATTAGAGTTATGCTGGCCTGCTAAAATGAGTTGAGAAAGTTAACCTCCTCCATTATTTTCTGAAAGAGATCGCATAAGAATTCTTTCTTACTTAATTATTTGGCAGAATTCACTGCTAAAATCTTTGCAAGAATTTACCTTATGTGAAACTTTTTGTAAGCAAATAATTTTACTTTTTATAATTGAAATTATTCAGATTTTCTATTTCTTACTTTGTCAATTTTGGGAATTTATGTTTTTCAAGGAATTTGTTCATTTCATCAAAGTTATCATTGTGGTTGTCATAAAGATGTTGATCGCTTCCCTATTCTTTTAGTGTTTAGAGACTATGAAATTATATTCCCTTATTTCTTTCCCGATATTGACATTTTGTGTTTAGTCTTGTTTTCTTTTTTTTTTCCTTCTATTTTTTTATGAAGAAGATTAGCCCTGAGCTAACATCCGTCGCCAATCTTCCTCTTTTTTGCTGAGGAAGATTGGCCCTAGGCTAACATCCGTGCCCATCTTCCTCTACTTTCTATGGGACGCCGCCACAGCATGACTTGACAGGTGGTGCGTCAGTGCGCATCCTGGATCCGAACCTGCGAATCCCAGGCTGCCGCAGTGGAGCGCATGCACTTAACTGCTACGCCACTGGGCCGGCCCTACTCTTGCTTTCTTTATGAGTCTTGTTGTGCTTCTATAATTTTTTTGTTCTTTTCAAAGAACAAAGTTTTAATTTTGTTGATTTTTTTATTTCTCCTTTTTCTACTTCACTGATTTTTGCTATTATTTTTAATATTTCTTTTCTTCTTTTATAAGTTCCATCCCTCTGATGAAATTCTCCACCTAGGTACACAGGTGAGCCATTCTTTCCACCAGATCTTTTACTACATATTTATCATATTTATTTTAATGTCCTTGTCTGATAATACCAATTTCTATGCCATCCCTCAGTCAATTTCGATAGATGGTTTTCTGTTTTAGCCTTGTGTCATATATTTTCCTCCTTTTTCATGTGTCATGTAATTTTTATTGTGTATTGGACATTTTGTGTAAAAGAATATGGAGACTATATAAATCATATTTATTCCCCCCAAATGGCAGCCCTTTCTTTTCTCAGGATGCCAATGTGGAGAATTATAATTTGCCTGCAGTGGAACTTGTTCGGGTCTTTTGCTGTAGTTTTAATGATTTTCAGTTCACCACTAGCTTCAAATATTTTGAAATGAAGAGAAGAAATTTCCCTTTAGTGGAGCTTGGGATCTGAGCATTGACAAGATTCCAACTCTCTTTATGCTTTGTAGTTGAGCTAACACCTTTCTGAACTGTGGGATATTCCAGCCTGGATCCCAGATTTTGGGATTTTTTTTCTCTTCGGCCCTTCTCCCACATTTCTGAGCCTTGGGAGACTTCTTGCTACTCTGCTGCCCTGCCGCCCATACTTGGGTGAGTCTCTGCAGTATACCCAGTAAAGACTCAGAAAGCCTTGAAGGAAGTTCTCGCAGCTGTTGTGCCCTGACCTGAGTCTTTACAGGGTGACTGCAGTGCACAAAATGAAGGTCCGGAAAGCCATAGAGGGATATCTCTCTCCTCTGCTGCCCTGTACTCATAGCTTGCCTTGCACTCATTAAGGTCCAGTTTGCCATGATGTGATTTCTCTTGCTACCCAGTCCTTGGGGAAGACACTATTTATGTCTGTCTCAGCTCTTCTTCCTGACTCTACCCCTGGCAAACCATCCCTGGGTACTTACTTAAGTTCAATGGGGAGAGTTGGCATGGAGGTGGAAAGTCTCTCAGTGGTAAGAGATCCTCAGGGCTCTCATCCTTCATACCTGCTACATGTAGCTATAAAAAAAGTTTGTTTAAAGATTGACTGATTTTAAGTTTGTCTCTTCCACGCACCTTCAGTCTGTGATGGATATATCATTTTTCACCACTCTGGGAAGGGTGAAAAAGAAGCCATGGGTTTCTTCTTTTCTTGGCAGTTTTGTCACTTCCTGGAATTGGGAAGCGGGGTGTCAGGGTGGAGAATACAAGCAAAAAGCATGAGGGGATTCCACTGGCATGTTTGAATGTCACTAGGTCACAGGCAGGGGAGGGCAAGAGGGGAACTTGTGGCAGGGGCTAGCCTTATCACTGGTGCACCTGTCGCCTGGTGGGGTGCTCACAACCTGTGGGGATGTTGAGGCATCAGGAAAATACAAAATTTACAATGTATTTGTTCACTGTCTGATGCAGAAAACTCCATCCAAACTCAGTGTTTGCCAAAGATAGTGAGAGTGGATTTGCCTCCCTCCCTCCCAAATTCCGTTTGAACCCCCTTCCCAGAGACTACTGTCCTTAGCTCCTGCTCCAGTTCTGTTGTGATGGCTCTTCTCCCATAGCCTCTGCTTCACTCCGTTACTCTGTACAGATGGAGGACCAGAATATGCTAACATCAAGGCTCTTCTGTCGCCACCTCTGCATACACAGCTTTACTTGCGGGAACTGTACCTTGCCAGGTGCATTAAACCATCATCATTTGCCTTTATCCCAACACAGTTCTTTAGGTACAGCAGTCTCTAACCACTTACAGAAAGAGAGCTTCTGGCTTATCTTGAAAACCAGCGCCCATTCACCTGAGTGAAAATGTCCGGGCATTTCAGTTGATACAGATGTACTGCTTCTTGATGGTTGTGAGTTGTTGGAACTGGGCAGATAATGGATTCGCTTTCAGACATCAACAGTTCAGGTGAGGCAACACCTGCAATTTTGAATTATGTTCCAAAAACTCTAAATAAGTGGAAAATTTCCCATAATATTATGTAATAATCATGTTTTCTATGTGAACTTAAGTTTTTATATTTTCATGTGTCGTTATAAATATTTTAGCAAACTCTATGGAGAGGCTAAATTCTTAATTGATAACCGGATGCTGTTTTAAACCAGAAGCTCTGAATTACTAACTATAGACTATTTTTCTATGTAATGACTGAGAGCTCATCGAGGATTTCTGAATGAGGGATATCAGCAAATCACCTTAGCAATGAAATTTGTATTTGAATAATATCTTTTTTTTTTTAATCTAAACACTAAAAAAACACTTCTAAAAACTCATAGCTTATATCTAGAATTCAAAATTTAAATTTTCCTTTTTATTTGGTTATACTTAGCCTCATTTCAGAAATAAAATATGAGGCAACTTACAAAATATTTATAAATTCAATGGAATTAAAACAACAACAACAACTTGTGAATAATTACAGCAAAGTAAAAAGAGCATAAAACCAGGGATAAGTTCCCACAGAAATTCACTTTATAATATTCTACACATATTATTATTGATAAGCTATGAATATAATCTGTTGTAACAGTCATAGTATCCTTACAACAAATATAAACCATTTTCTAAGGATAAAATTAGCTTTTCTTGCTACTGGAAAAATGAAATTTCTCTCCTGGGCCTTTATAGAGAAGACCTATATGATGTAGTGAACATCATTACTTATTATCCCTCACTGAAGCAAATGTCATAATATCAAACTTGATTCAGTAAAAGCAGATCTACGGAAAAAATATAAAACAACGCAGTTTAAATTTGCATCTTTTTGAAGAATAGTCTAATGTAGGAACGACATTTAAAATATGAAGTAGTTCCTAGGCAGCAGAGCCCGTTAGGCTCTCTTATTTCTCATATCCAAGCTTTGGAGAGGAGTTGTGAGATTAAGATTACAATCTCTGGCAAAAACAGAGTCCGCATATTTTATGTTCATAAATAAGGGTATATCCATAAATTTTGATACCCAATAATGAAAATGGAGAGTGCTAAACAGAACTACTCCATAATGGAAACATGGTGTCCTAACAGTTTGACCAGGGCATTACTAAGATATTTTTGCCTGAAAATAGGTCTGGGTAATTTAGACACAGAAATATGTTTCTTTGTAATTATTTAGAATTGTTGATAAAATGACAAGAAAAACGACTAGGGAATAAAGCAACCGAGAGCATCCCCCCAAACCATACTATGAAATAAAAACCTCACACAAATGTTTTTAAATCTTTTTATAGCCACCTAAAACAACGCTAACTTTTTTCTTATTTTTTAAATTTAAATACTACCTTTACTAAAACAATTTCTTTATTTGTATTCTAGCTATAACCTGGCTCCTGTGTGATTTATAGAGCCCTTAATCTTTAGAACAGACCTGTACATAAAATGTGCATTATTAATGTCTTTCTATCTCTTCCCCAAATTTATATTGATTATGCCATATGTTGTAGAGAATCATTGATCACTTAACTTACCAATTCTTTATGCAGAGTGATGAAGTCCAGTCTATAAATCCATGGCAGTAAATTTGTTAGTCCAATTTTTTCACAGGAACTTTCCAGCATTCAAGTTAATGAGGAACTTTATTGTGCTCATTTCCAAACACAATACCGTTTACTGACAGCCAGGCATTGATTAGGTGTGTGTCCCTTTAAATCTTTGGATTGCCCGGAGTTGAATGATTTAGGCATCAGCAGAGCGCACTTTAATTAGCCCTGAGGAAATCACAGTGGGGATGAAACAAGTTGGCTTGTTATTTTTCTGTTTGTACTAATGGCAAATAAAAGCATGTAATTGGATTTTTTTTTAAAGCATTGTCAGTCCTCTAGAGTATGCCCTGTTTACAGTTATGATAGCCGTATCTAATATGAGTTTCAAACCTCCCTAAAAAGGGCCTTTTTCAGAGTCGACAAGTGTTGCTCCAGGAAGGCTCTATTTAAATTGTGCCCTGCTGTTTAGACCTCCACTTTACGCACTTAAGAGGAGAGCATGTGGTAGTGCTCAGTGTCCAATGCGCTGTCTGTCACAGCGGTGCTGCCCCGCCCAGGTATACCAATGCGCCTCCCACCTGGAGCTGCGATAACAGAGAAGGGGAAATCAATGATGGATAAAAGTTACAGGGGTCTATTTGGGAGAGTGAGCAATTCAGATGCTTCTCTATACTTCATACAAGTCACAAGGATCTAGGAAAAAAAGCTAACTCTCTTGTATCCTCTTGGGCACAGTACCTGGTATTGTTTTCTTTCATAGAATGTCAGTCTCAACTGGAGAAGATTGAAGAGAATATATATTAAACACATAGTGAAAAATACCTTAAATACTTAGATTAAAAAATCATTCAGATTAGGAAAGGGTCAATATTTCCCCCATTTTTGATTTCTCACTTCTAAATTACAAAAACAAAGTATAGGTATGTTTTAAACCCCAAATTTATTGGAGCAAAACTTTTAGGGCTAAAATTTCTGTGAAATGATTTCTTTTAGATTTGCTCTCATGAGTGAAAAAAAGGAGGCCTTTCTTCTAAGGTAATTGTTTGAATTAAATGATGGAGAGAGATTTTTGAGGAATTAATTTTTTTCATATACCAAAACAAGACATGAAAGGACAAGAAAGCTACAGACAGGTAGCCCTTAAGAATAAACATGCAAAAATCCTTAACAAAATATTAGGAAGTAATATCAAACAATACATAGAAAAGAAAATATGATATGATGGCCAAGTAGGGTTTACCCTAGGACTGAAAAGTGGGTTTAACGTTTGAAAATCAATCATTATTATTCACTGTATTTATGGAATAAAGGACAAAACCATAAGAAAATCTCAAAAGGCACAGACAAATTATTTCACAAAATTCAATATCCATTCATGATAGAAATTTTCAATAAACTAGAGATAGAAGAAAACTTCCACAACCTGATAAACGCTAATATCATACTTTAACGGTGGAAGACTAAGATTGGGAATAAGAAAAGGGTGTCCATTCTCACCACTTTTGTAAAACATTTTACTGGATGACTTAGTGCGTAAAGGGGTGGAGGGTCATAGGCAAACAAATTGGAAAGGAAGAAGTAAAACTTTATTTTTAGAAGCATTATTGACTATAAACAAAGGAATCCACACAACAAGCCATTAAAATTAATAAGTGGATTTAGAAAAGTTTCAGGATATATGATCAACATATAAAAACAACTATTTTTATATATTAGTAGCATGTGTCTAGGAAATAAAATTTAAAAAGCAATGCCATTTATTATAGCACCAAAAACATTTAGGACAAATTTAATAAATTATTAAATTTATTAAATATATAAAGTTCTTATATATTATATTAAATTTATTAAATATATAAAGTTCTTATATATTATAATAAAATATATAAGAACTGTACACCTAAAACTACAAATATTGCTTAGAGAGATGAAAGAAATTCTAAAAATAAATGGAGAGATATACCTTAATCACAGATTGGAAGATTCAATATTGCTAAGATATCAATTCTCCCTGAGTGGATCTATACTTTCAATATAACCCCAATCAATATTCTAGCAGATCTTATAATGTTTTTTTGAGAAATTGAGAAGCTAATTCTAAAATTTGTTGAGGAGTGCAAAGGATTTATAATAGCCTAAATTTTTTTGAAAAAGAACAAATTTTATCAAAATATAAAATCACTACTTGATTTCAAGACTTTATTATGCTGTAGAAATCAAGATGTAAGGGTAGACATGTAGATTAGGGAACAGAATAGTGTCCAAAACTAGACCACACATATATATTCAATTGATTTCCTGAAAGGTAGTCACAGTAATTCAATGGGGAAAACGATAGACTTTTCAACAGATGGAGCTGGGACAACTGGGTATTGATACAGAAAAAATGAACTTCAACACTTACCTCAGAAAATGAACAAAAATGAAATCAAAATAGATTATAGTCCCAAACGTAAAAGCTAAAACTCTTCAACTTCTAAAAATCATAAGAAACAATTTTTGTCAGTTTAGGTTAGGCAAAGTTTTCTTAGATAAGACACAAACCAGAAAAGATAAAGGTAAAATGATAAATTGTACGCTCTCCAAATTAACAACTACTGCTCTTTAAAAGGCACCATAAAGAAAATAATAACGCAAACTAACATATTTATATATATGTATGCATATCTCAAAGTTCTTTATCCGTAACATGTAAATAACCCTTACAATGCAATAAAAAGATATTCTCCCCACCACAATGGGCAAAATATTTGAACAAATACTTCACAAAGGAAGATATACATATGGCCAATAAGCACATGAAGCAATGTTCAATATCATTATTTATCAAGGAAATGCATACTGAAATCACAATGAGGTATTACTGCATACTCATCAAAATAGCTAAAATTAAAAAGACAGTATCAAGTGTTGGTGAGAATATGGAGGAACTGAAATGCTCGTACATTGCAGCTGGGAATGTATAATAGTAAAATCACTTTGAAAAACAGTTTGCCAGTTTATTAAAAAAGTTAAATATATACTACTTAGCAAATAAACCAGCAAATACACTCCCTGGTGTTTCCCTAAGAGAAGTGAAAACATATGTCTACACAAATGATGTGTATAGGGGTATTCATAGCTGCCTGCTTAGTCATAATACCCCCTAACCGGATATAACCCACCAATCCATACAAAAGTGAATGGATAAACAAATTGTTTATCCATTTAATTCCTATTCAGAAATTAAAAAAAAAGAAGAAAGAAAGGAAATAGTGATATATGCAACAACATAGATGAATCTCAAAAGCATGCTGAACAAAAGAATCTAACCCTAAAGGAGTACAAGCCTGTTAGACATTGTTTACTCAAGTGACAAAGACCCATAAGATTATTATCAAAGTGATAAGGAATGGGTTGCTGATAGGACAGCAGTATCATTGAGTAGCTCAGTGGTGGGTGTCCTCTCTAGGCCCTGGCTATCTAGAGGAGACACTGTTACTGAACTGAGTTACCTAGTAGCTACTAGGCAGATAGAAACCCAAACCAGTAGTTCTCAGGTGGAAGTAAGATGCGTGCAAGTATTTAGTGAGTGGCAAGATCAAACAGGGTCAGAGTGACTGCCAGCGGGCCTGCCGTGTAAAGAGCTATAGAGATGGCTAATAGAATATGGTGTTCTTAGGGTGTCAAATTAAAGATGTATAATCAAAGGCTCAGTTTAACTACCCTAGTAAATGTTTCCAATTCTGAATCGGTTCTCGGATTAAGATCCCATTGATTGAAGGAGAGGCCAACTTCCCAAGGGAGGGACCGTTCAACACCATAGAAAGAATATACACTAACGATTCTCCCTATACCTTCCCATAACAAACCACAGCCATTTACTGGAAGGAAAAAAAACCACCCAGGCATTTCGTTGGACACAAAATCCAAGTTGACACTGATACTCAAAGACTGAAAGTCTAACGTTGCCTCCTTGTTAGAATAGTGGTATGAGAGGACCATGTAATAAACTGGGTCCTGACTCAGGTCCAGCTCATTTTTAGGCCCATGGATCTAGTCAGTGATCTTTTCTCCAGTCTCCAGTATAATTGAAATGAACATATCTAGTAGTTGGAAAAACCCTCATATTGGCTCTTTAGCCTATGGGGTCTATGAGGTAGGAGCTATTACAGTGGGGAAGGGTATGTGGTAGCCTCTGAAATTGCCCACCCTCAAGACTGTAAATCAAAAACAATACCACATTCTAGGGGAATGTCAGAGATGAGTGCTATCTTTAAGTACTTAAAGGAGTGAGGAATGGTGGCTCTCATCACATCTCAATTTAATTCAGCTGTCTGGTCTTTGCAAAACCAGTTGTATAGTGGAAGATGACCGTGGACTACTGCAAACTTAAACAAGCAGTAACACGAATTGCTGCTGCTCTTTCAGGGGTGATTTCTTTGTTAGAGCAGATTGATACAGTCTCCAGTACATGGTATCTGACCAATAATTTGGCAAAGGTGTTGTTTTGCATCCCTATCAAAAAGAAGGATAAGAAGCAATATGCATTCAAATGAGGCAGATGACAGCATATTTTAAATTCTTGTACCAGGGCTATATTAACTCTGCTGCACTTTGTTGTAATATAGTCCATAGAGAGTTGTTCTACAGAATAGCATTATCACTCCACTATATCGATGGTACCCTATCAATTTGGCCAGTGAGCAAGAAATGGAAAATATGTTGGAGGTCTCAGTAAGAAATGTATTCTCCAGAAAGTAGGAGATAAAAGCTGAAAGATTCAGGGTTCAATGGTTACATCCAAGATGGCGCATGAGAAGTGCCCGGGGGCACAAGTAAATAGCATGAGTGGATTATCAAGAACATCACATCATTTGCCACTATTGTACTGATGCCTCTCCCTTAGCACACATACACAAAAGGGGAGTCCCTGTGACAAGCTGTTGGAGGAGGAACAAGGTCAAATTTGGCTCATGGATGAATTAGCCTAGTATGTGAGTACAGCAAAAAATGGACTGCTCCTGCATTATGGTCCCACTTGGCAGAAAGACGGCAGTGAGAGAAATTCTCCCAGCACACTGAGCTTTGGGATTGTCATTCATTTTATTCTGGTCAACCATTTTACTTGGAAAGAGAAGTGGCCTAAAGTAAGAATATAGATGGATTCGTGGACAGGGACAATGCTTTATCTGTTTAGTCTGGAACTTGGAAGGAGAAAGAGCAAAAGACCAAGGACTTTGATCTGAGGAAGATCTGAGGAAAAGACCTGTGAATGGATTTGAGTGAGCAGAAAATACAAAGATTTTTGTATCCCATTTTAATACTCATCCAAGACAACCCACCATGTAAGAGGAAGTAAACAACCAGGTAGACAGACTTGGCCAACTGACCTTGGCAGTCTCTGTCATAGACCACCTCGGTGCTGGTACAATGGGCTCCTGAAAGGACTGGTAGCAAAGGTAGCAAAGGACTGCTGCTATGGTAGCAAAGTCGGAGGCGCTGTATGGATCAGCATCATGAGCTTCCTCACCATAAAGCTGATTTAGCTACTCTTGAGGCAGAATGTTCAACCTGCCAGCAACAGATTGATTATGAGCACCTCTGATATGAGGCCATCTGTAAAGGAGACTAACAAACCCTTCGGTGGCAAGCTGATTACAGTAAAACCCTCAATCCTGGGAGGGATAGCAATCCATTTTGATTGGGATTGACAGATTTTGAAGGTATGGGTTTGCCTTTCTTGCCTGCAGGAATGGAAGCAGCACCACTATCTGAGGACTTACAGACTATTTGACCCATCAACATGGGATTTTGCATAACATTTTCTCATACCAATAGACTCATTTTATAGCAAAGGAGCTCTGGCAGTAGGGCACATAGTCATAGGATCCATGAATCCTATCACTCTGTACCCGTTAGGTAGGATATATGAGTCTGAGAACCCACGGGGGAGGTGGAAGTGCTTTCCTCTCCACAACTTAGGCTCTAGGGCCCTGGAGGTCCTGTTTCTTCTACAAGAGGTAGGGTTAGGATCCTATTTAGGTTTAAGCTTTGTCCGACATCTGTTCATTTGCAGCTCTTCATGTACAGAGATCAGTGGGGAAAAGAAAGCAATCGCCACACAGGTAGGGGTAATTGACTTTGATCACCAAGAGA
This sequence comes from Ceratotherium simum simum, assembly GCF_057802395.1. Lineage (NCBI taxonomy): Eukaryota > Metazoa > Chordata > Mammalia > Perissodactyla > Rhinocerotidae > Ceratotherium > Ceratotherium simum. Next base: position 75,232,304 of record NC_141904.1, on the reverse strand, counting down.
AAGTAGGGCTGCTATAACACATTGGGGGGCAGGGAAGAATATATTTTGCATTTTGGTGATCCACTGGGTGTCTCTTGGCACCCTGTTGACCAATTTTGATGGTCAATGGACAAGGGCAGCATCCACAGTCTGAGAACTGTGTGGTGACCGTGGTCTCAAACCCCTCAGTGAAGAGGTTCTGTGTCACTCCATGAGCTATGACACCTTGAACACCAAAGGAATTGGCAGAGTGTGAGGGAAATCTAAAATGGAAGTAGAGGAGGAAGATGATTAGCGTCAACTGCAGCCTTAAGAAGAGCTGCGTCAGTGAGAGCTGTAATTCACTTTACTCACTTTCCTCTGGCATGTTTCCCGAGGAAGGAGACCATGCTGAATACTGGAAAAGCAGCTCCCAAGGAGGCTGAACTTACTGTAAGAAGCAGGCTCATCCTCGTAGCAACAGGATAGATTGTAGCAGATGTTGTTGTGTGCTGACCAGATCTCTCCTGAGAACTGAGGCACTCATTTGCCCAGTTATCAGGAGTGTCAGCTGCTGATGGCTCACAGATGTGTTCCTCTGCAAGCATTACCCTCAGCCTAAAGAAGCTCCTGGCCAAAGGTTATGACCTCTCTCCAGGGTTAGTCTACATCCAATATCTGGTTGTCATGGGAACACCAAGACCTGATAACCTTGCTTAATTTGGAAGAACTCTGAAAAGCCATTCTAGCTCCAGAACTCCCTGTGGGATCAGCTGAAACCTCTCTTGTAAATGGCTTAACTTAGTACTAGGAGATCATTTGTCTAGGGGAAGAAATTAGAATGTTTTTCTCAGCATTGTTTTTTCTTGGATCATTAATGGGGCAGACTGCCTTTTGGTCAGAGACCAGACTTGTGCCTCTGCCTGATCCTACTTCTCCCATTTGCTTACAGGTGTTGTTGCTGAGTGAACTCAATATGTCACCTGCACACAAATCTCCATCTAAGAGTCTGTTTTTAGGGACCTGACCAAAGAAACAGAGCATATTGGAAATAGCACTTCCCAGACTCTTGCAATTAAGCAGAGGGCATGTAACTAGTTTAGGCCAATAAAAATGAGATTGAATGAAGTGTGTCATTTCCTGACTGAGGCAACAAAACCCAGGTATGCTTCTTTGGTTCTTTGGGAGTTTGGCTCCGTTTTGGTCCTTAGTACCATAAACATACCTGGGTATTTATGACATAATTCTTTTTCTATTTGCGTTTATTTAACTGGATTTCTTTGTGACCGAAGGTGAGCTATAAGATAACTGCCACTTGTTCTGAGTCTTAACTTAGTACTCAGAGATAATTTGTATAGGAGAAGAAATTAGAATGTTTATTTTCTCAGCGTTGTTTTTTCTTGGATCATTAATGGGCAGACTGCCTTTTGGTCAGAGACCAACAGTTTGCTATTGACCAGACCCTGAAGATCAACCTCTCCCTGCCAAGAGTTTCTTGTGGACCTGAACTAGACTGTCCAGTATAAATAATGAGAACACTTAGCCTTATTTAAGCTTGGTTTTACTTCAACCAAAGTTACTACATGAACTTAATGCCATTCTTTATTCTAGTACACAGAGGTCACCACTGTGAGATTTATTTGATTTTGCAGTCTGGCTAATTAATTTGTTCATTCTGACTCAGCATCAGCACTGTTTTTTGGAGCAGTGCTACCAAAGCAATAGATTAATTTGCATGGTACAATGCATCTAGAATAATCATTACCCCATAGAATTGTTATTGCTTGAATTCTAAAGAGAGAGATGTTTCCTGACTGAGATAAAAAGTTTCTATTGCAGTTTTCAGGGGGATAAAAAAGAAAATAGAAATGTGTATAACTTTTTGAACAGTGGATCCTTCTGGAACTTTTAGTTTAATTGTACTAGGTTCTAATGCACTATTTCACTGACCATCCTGGACAAATAGCTTCGAGTTGCAAGGAATAGAAACCCACATAAAGCTATCTTAAATAAAGGATACAGAGGAATCTTCCAGAAATTTCTGGAGGGCAACAAGTATAGGTAACTTCATTGGAAAAAGCCACCAGAACTGTATATTTCTATTTCCCAATTCTCAAAACTGCATATCTCTTTTCTATACTATTAATACCTCTTTGACACCTGTTTCATTTTTATCTCTGTGTGAATTGCTTCTTACTCTTCCTCATCTATTTGGACATGGCCAAATCATGGCTTAACATAAAATGGCAGCCTAAGCCCCTTAATCTTCAGTGTTATTAGCTCAGCTATCCGTTGTCCTTCAGCATGTCAGATGAATCTGACTAACTTAACTTGGATCAGGGGTGTATCATAGCCCAGTCGACTGCAGGTAGGCGGGGAGGTGGAGTCATGGATTTCAACAGGCTCTCTAAGTCCACTCCTACAGCAGTGTCATTTTTGGCGGCAGGTATGCCCCAAATATGTCTATAATACTAATCTAAAATTTGTCAAATTTTCTGCTATGCAGCTAGAAAAAATAAAAACACTTTTATTACTGAGTTTACAGCTGGTTTCAGTGAGAGTAATTAATTAAATTTACAGTTCCACATGAGGCTCCATGGCACAGAATACACTTAGACTAAGAAGTTATATCCACTTCTCAAGCAGGTCAGGATAATAAAATCAGCTGATGTACAATGAGACCAAACGTTAAAAAAGTGAAAGACAAGCTGTCACAATGACAGCAGTTAACTGCACGTAGATACACTAAGCATTGGTCTTTGCAGCAGATGTGCACAAAAAAAAAATATTTCTTTAGCAAATCTGATTTACTTTTTTCAAAATAAATCTATATTTTGTAGAATAAACAAGTGACAAAGAAAAATTCAGAATGTAATTCAATTAGAAAGTTTGATGGGCACTTTTTTTACCACTAAGCACATTATTGGCACGATATATAACTGTGGTATGAAAATGTCTTTGCGGAATTTCTTCTACTTTGAACTCCTATAGATGTAAAAAATGGTAACTGCCACAGCTGAAGGCAGTCAACTCTTCCTGTCCCCTATAGATGGTGTATGTAGTTGTGTGTGGTCATTCTGATCTTGGCCTTCCCCCTCCTTATCCATCTGTGCATGTTTGTTGCATTTGTACTAAATTTATATTTTATGACTACTAATCCTATCTTGCCTATTAAGTGCAAAAGCAGTAAGAGTGTTGAAGCTGTTGATAAGCCCAGGTTAAAACTATGATTAAAAGAGAAAAGAAGAGGGGCCGGCCCGAGGCCTAGTGGTTAAGTTTGGTGCGCTCCACTTCAGCGGCCCGGGTTCGTTTCCCGGGAGCAGACCTACACCACTCGTCAACAGCCATGCTGTGGCAGGAACCCACATACAAAATAGAGAAAGATTGGCACAGATGTTAGCTCAGGGCTAATCTTCCTCAAGCAAAAAGAGGAGATTGAGGGGCCAGCCTGGTGGCAGAGTGGTTAAGTTCGCGCACTCTAAAGCAGCCTGAGGTTTGCGGGTTCAGATCCCAGACGCAGACCTACGCACCACGTATCACCCCAAGTATGTGGTGGCATCGCACATACAAAATAGAGGAAGATTGGCACAGATGTTAGCTCAGGGCCAATCTTCCTCACCAAAAAAAAAAAAAAAGAGGAAGATTGGCAACAGATGTTAGCTCAGGGCAAATCTTCCCCAGCAAAAAAAAAAAGAGAGAGAGAAAACAGAACCAAATCTAATGCTGTCAAAATCCATACAACTTTTATGAAATTTAATGTTTCATAGATATGTCTGCAACTTTTATAGTATCTTGATGGGCAGAGGGATAACACAAACCTGCATGCCTTGGGAACCTATATGTTCACAGAGGAATTTCTATATACGTGTGATGAATGCGTATCTCTGAATGTACTAAAATGTTAAATCTGAGAAAAGAGTTTTTTCCCTTCAACAAAATCATGTTTTGTCATCTTATTTAATTCTTCAATTTATAGTATTTTATAAAAAATGCATTAAATACAGATGTTAGATCAACTAGAAAAATGAAATTATTATTCTTATATTTATAGACAAAAATATCCTTCAATTATCTAGCCATTTGTCATAAAAGCTATTTCTGCGTAACATTATTAAGATGATTTCTAGATAATTTCCTAGCTTGGTTTGTGTTATAAAGCAGGCTAAATCAGTGTTTTTCAACCACTAGAATATGAGAAATATTACAGATGTTTGTTGTATATGTAAATAGTGTAGAGAAAGAAGAAAAGACTGAAAACCATAGGACACAATAAAACCACATGTTCATTGAAAATATATTTTCCCACACCAATATGTTCAACTGAACAATTTAATTACTTCATTTCTTTAGTAACAGCTTTATTGAGATATAATTCACATAACAAAAAATGCACACTTTTAAAGTATACAATTCAGTTTTCTTTAATAAACTCACAGAGGTATGCAACTGTCACCACAATAATTTTAGAACATTTTTATCATTCTAAAAAGAAACCTCATACCCATTAGTAGTCATTCCTAATTTCTTTCACTTCCCAACCCCTGGCAACCACTAATCTGCTTCTCTTCTCTGTTGTTTTGTCTATTTTGGATATTTCATTTGAATGGAATCATACAATATGTGGCCTTTTGTGTCTGAATTCTATCACTTGGCATATTTTCAGGATTTATCCGCATTGTAGAATGTACTAGTACTTGATTTCTTCTTATGGCTGATATATGGTATATATGGATATACCACACTTGGTTTATACACTCATCAGTTAATGGACATTTAGGTTGTTTTCACCTTTTTGACTATTCAGAAAAGTGCTACTGTGAACATTCATGTAGAAGTTTTTGGTGGACATACATTTTTATTTCTCTTTGCTATACATCTGGGAGTGGGATTGCTGGGTCACATGGTAATTAAATATTTAACTTTTGAGGAACTGCCAAACTGTTTTCCAAATCTGTTGCACTATTTTACATTTTCACCAGCAATCCATTAGCATTCCAATTTCTTCACATCCTCATCAGCCTTTGTTATTTTCTATCTTTTTGATTATATTCATCCTAGTGGGTGGGAAGTGGTATCTCATTGTTGTTTTGATTTCCATTTCTTTAATCACTAATAATGTTAATAATCTTTTCATGTTCTCATTGTCCATATTTCTTCTTTGGAGAAATGCCCATTCAAATTCTGTCCCCATTTTATAATTGGATTATTTGTCTCTTGTTAATTTGGAAGAGTTCTTTATATATTCGGGATATAAGTCCTTTATCAGAGATATGATTTGCAAATATTTTTTCCCATTCCATGCATTTTCTTTCCACTTTCTCAGTGGTGTCTTTTGCAGAACAAAAGTTTTTAATTTTGATGTAGTCCAATTTATTTATTTTTTCTTTTGTCACATACTTTCATTGTTATAGCTAAGAAACCATTGATTAATCCAAAGTCACAAAGATTTATGCCTATTTTTTTCTAAGTGTTGTATTCTTTTAGCTCTTACATTTAGGTCTTTGATTTATTTCAAGTTAATTTTGTATATGGTGGGAGGTAAGCATCGAACTTCATTCTTTTGCAGGTGGCTATTCAGTTGTCCCAGCACCATTTGTTGAAAAGACTATTCTTTCCCCATTGAATGGTTTTGGCACCCATGTTGGAAATCAGTTGACCATAGGTGTGTGGGTCTATTTCTGGATTGTCAATTCTATTCCATTGATCTATGTATCTGTCTTTGTGCCAATACCACACTGTCTTGATTAATGTTGCTTTGTAGTTAGTTTTGAAATCAGGAAATTTGAGTCCTTCTATTTTGTTCTTACTTTTCAAGATCGTTTTGTGTATTCTGGGCCCTTTGCAGTTCTATATGAATTTAGAATCAGCTTGTCAATTTCTATAAACAAGTCAGTTGGGATTCTGATGGGAATTGCATTGAATCTATATGTCAATTTGGGGATTGAGATTGCCATCTTAACAACGTTAAGTCTTCTGATCTATGAACATGGGATGTTTTTCCAATGATTTAGATCATCTTTAATTTCTTTCAACAATGTTTTGTGGTTTTCAAAGCATAAGTTTTGCACTCCTTTTAACAAGTTTATTCCTACATGTTTTATACTTTTTGATACTCTTATGAAGGAAATTGTTTTCTTAATTTTATTTTCAGATCATTCATTGCTAGTATAGAATTTCAAATTATTTTTACATATTCATCTTGAATCCTGCAACCTTGCTGTACTCATTTATTAGGTCTGTATGTGCATGTATGTTTGCGTCTACTCTGAGGATTTCCTATATACAAAATCAAGTTATCTGTTAATAGAAACAGTTTTACTTCTTTTCCAAACTGCGTGCATTTTCTTTCTATTTATTGCCTTATTGCAGTAGGTAGAACTTCTAGTTCTATCCTGAATGACAATGGTGAGAGCACATACTCTTGCCTTGATCCCAATCGAAAGGGTGAACATTCAGTCTTTCACCATTAAGTATGATGTGAGCTGGTGGTTGAAATAGTTTTAGCAGACTGAGGCAGTTCCCTTCTATTTCCATTTTGTTGAGTGTTGTCAACAGAGGGGTAGGTACATGAGATCACTTTGTATTACTTCTTACGACAGCATATTAATCTATAATTATCTTCAAAATTTTCAATTAAAATAGCAATTCTTTACTTTAAGTAATAGTTCCAAATGTCTCCTCCTTGTACATTTTCTCTTATGGATATTACTATGGACTACACATCATAAGACTGTTTCCACTCTCTTAAAAATCAATATGGACTCTTCACATTAACTATTTATGCCAGATTCCCCCAAACCTTAATACCATGGAAGTTTGGCTAGAGCATGCTTTTTCTAGGAGTACTGATTATTAATTAAAAGGCACATTCTCTTCTGATGAGCCCTAACTGGTGAGAGGGCTTGGACAAGATACTTTCACTGAGAACCAAGCAGCAATCCAGTATTTTGCCTCCCTCAAAATTTATGACAATTCTCATTGTTATTAATTCCCATTGAATCATCTTTCTCTCTGCTAATCAGTCCTGATTGCCTTCCCTCCTTGCCAGGGAAAAGGAATTCATATAGGCCCATTAAGCTCAGATTTCACAATCACTGGCTTTAGGCTCCTTACAAAAGAAATTTTCTGCAGGCTCCACGGTTCTGATTTTCCTGGTGCTTTTGTAGTCTTCAATCCACTTTAAAAATGAGAAAGAGAACATAACCTCTTTCCATTTGTTATGATCAGACAAGAGGGAGCCCAGAGCAAATGTGCCTGGGCCCTAGGGTTTTACACCTCTTTCAATTCACTCAACTGATTAATTTGCATCCACTCCACTCTGGAGCGCTTGCAGTTCCAAGGTAGCTACCTCAAGATAGTTCCCAGCACCAGCTGCATGCTTTCTAATTCTACCCCTAACAACATGCAAACCTTAGGTCCTGAGCACCACTAATAGAATCTGGAGGAATCTATTATAACGTCATCTTTCTTTTTCCTTGTAACTCTACTCTTGGTCTTTTTGACATAATCCTGTCCTTATATACTGAAAATTTTGCAAATGGATATGAGCTCTCTAATTATCTTATGTCTGAGGACACATCTATCGTCTTTTGTCCATGTCCAGCAGCAATAGATTAGAGTACATGAACACCAAAATTATATCAGTCATCCATATCAGCTATGGTCAAGGCAAAAGCCAAACAATTTAAGAATGAAGAAAATGCAGATTCCCATTAATAGTCTCTTTAAATAGGTAAGGAAATTGTGGACTGGATCAGTGCCTAACCTTGATGAAAAACGCATACTAGCCATGGCAGGGCCCTTTTTATGAGAATCCCATAAATCCATAACTCTAACAAAGAACATACGCTTAATGAGTAACCCCTGCTTCAACATTAGCCATTTTAAGTGATCTTCCACATAACTCTAGGAAACAGGAATTTTACAATTCAAGAAACTGAGGTTAAGAGTTATTACATAAATAACCCGCAGACAGGTAGTCAATGGCAGAGTGGGAATTTGAACATAAGTCTTTCTGATTTCAATGTGCATGCTCTTTCCGTTACATCTCACTGACAGCCCGTGAATCATTACCAAATGTGAAAATGGTTGAACTAAAATAACTGCAAAGACAATGAGAAAATGCTTAAAACGTTGAGTTTAGTTAAGAAACCACTTATCTCCATTTTAAAGTCATTCAATTTGAATGTTTTCAAATGTTTTGCAAAAAGGTACAAAGAGCAGAAAGAAAACTTCAAGTGATGAATAGTTTATTTACTATAACTAAGGCAATTCATTAGGGAAAAGACTGTCTTTTGGAAAATGGTGCTGTAATAATTGGATAACAATATGCAAAAAATAAAATGAGTCTCAGAGCTTATCTATTACCATATACCAAAATTAACTTGAAATGTATCATAGACCTAAACATAAGAGAGAAAATAACACAGTATCTAGAAGAAAACAAAGAAGAGAATCTCTGTGACCTTGGGTTAGGCAAAGATTTTTTAGAACACGAAAAGCACAAACCAAACAGAAAATCTGACAAATTGGACTGCATCAAAATTAAAATCTTTTGGGTGAATTCTATTATATATAAATTGTACCTCAATAAATTTTAATTAAAAAAACACGTTTACTCTGATTACAACTATGTAGGTTTATAGGCAGTGGGTATGCAAAGAAGGCAATTGAATCTTTCCTCTCAAAGAATTCACAATTTAATAACAACCATCTAGACAAATAAACAGTAGATACACAACAATATGTTCAGGGTTATAATAGGGGTACCATTGGAGCCTGGAGAAACTTGCCATCTGCTTTGTCTTGTGAGAGAGTATAGAGTATAGTATTGCCACTTTATAGATAAGGAAATTGAAGCACAGAAATGTAAGGTGACTTGCCCAAGGTTTCATACAAAACCATAAAAAGTACTTAAAGGAAAAAATGGGAAAATATTATATCTGAATGGAAACATCTTAGCCATGACAAAAATCTCATAGGCTATAAAATTTATTGATAAAATTGAACATAAAAATAAAAAATATATTTGCATGATGAACCACCACGTAGAAAGCTAATAGACAATTTATAAATTGGGGAAAATATTTTTATAAAAAATCATAAGCATAGAGAAAACTATTTTTTTAATCTGTAAGGAATGCCTACATATCAAAAATAAAATATTTAATAAAAATAGGTAAATGATATGAACCTCATTCCTAGAAAAGGAAATGTAAAACACCCTTAAATATAAACAAGGGCTAACTGGCACTTATAATAAGAAAAATGGAAATTAAGTATGGGGGAAGAGGGAGAATCCCCTTCTGCCCTTTCCCTTAAGGTTCTTATGGCTGGCCAAATGATTAACAAGACAGGTTAGCAGGAGAAAATATTACCAAGTTTAATAACATGTATACATGGGAGAAACCAGGGACACTGAGTTTCTCAATACAATAGCAGAGATTCTTGTCTTAAATACCATCTTCAGCTAAAGACAAAGGAGGGTGTTGGGGGTGGGGAGAGTCGGTTACAGGAGATTACCAGAAAAGCACAGTAAACAAGAGTAAAATTATTATGTAGATTTAAGGCCTCATCCTCCACACTGATAAGTTTCTAGAGAGGCCATCCCCCTTCCCCCCAGAGAGGGAGATACCTTTACAAATGGAGATATCCCTTATAAATGTAAATTTTTGTCTGGCAACTCCTTGCAGGGCCACCTAGAGAATGTGGCCAGAGAGATAGGAATTTTTGATAAGAGGGGCTTGTTGGTGCCTTTCCTATTGTAACATCTATTTTACATTATATTACAGCCATCAGATGACAGTAACTCCTTGCTGGAACAGATCTTTTATGTTAAATTCTTTAGGCAGTTTGTGGGGGAGGTCAAATGTCCGTCAGAGAAAATAATCAAGGTAAAGAGATATATTTCAGGGTGGCCAATTTTGATTGCCCACATAAGCAAGATACTGCTTTTTACTCATCAAATATGCAAAGTCAAAAAAATTAATACACTGTATTGGTGTGGCATGGAGCCATGTGTACAATTACACATTGATGGCAGACGTTGAAAATGGCAAACCCAATGGAGGGCATCTTGCAATATCTGTCAATATTTATTATGCACATACTCTGTCCCAGCAATAAAACTTCTAAAATTTACTTTAAATTTACATTCAATTATGTCTAAAAGTATGCATATACAAAAATATTTATTATATGCTCCTTGTAATAATAAAATACAATAATAAGAAAGTTAAGAAAAAAATAAAATTCAGGATAAGTAATCAAACAGGCAAAATTTTCAGCAGCCAGCTTAAAAAAAAAAAAAGATGTGTGATACCTATCTCTAAGCAGAAAAAGAAAATCACCTAAAAGGGATCAATTAGGCTGGCCTCTCACTGCTCCACAGCCTCATTCCATGCCTGAAGAAAGAGGGACAATGTCTACCAAGTTCTGACAAAAGAATGCTTTATCTCTGAATATTATATCTGGCTAAGATGTCACTCAGATATAAAGATGATAGACAGAAATTCTGAAGTATAGAAAAACTCAGGGAATAGTGTTCTGAGAGTCTTTCTTGGAAAAAAATAAATCTGCTGGACAAAATATTCAATCAATTCAATCCTGCTGGAACCAAAACAAAAACTAAGCATCAAAGACACCATGGTAAATTGACTTGCAATTAACATTGCAAAAAATCCCCCCCAAAATTTGGAGCTAGAGTGAACAGAGATAGGAAAAAGTATGATAGTGTTAATATTTTTTAATCTTGGATGACAGATGACAGATGACAGAGATGACAGACGCGTGACAAGAAACAAAATAAAAGAATTTCTTCACCCCTTACAATGTAATATTTAAGAAAAGTTCTAGGATTTTAGCATTATCAGTTTGTGTTAGTGGTAATTGTCATTTTTCTTTATGATTTTTAAGTTTCTAAAAATTTATTTTTAAAAAGTTTATAGAGAGTCAAAATTTTGTGTCTTAAATGTAACTGACTTGTTTTTTTATTTAGGTCTAGCCCCAAGGTAGAGTCAGGCAGTATCGTTCTGGAGGCACATATTAATAAGTATCAATATCAATAATTAGACAATAATTAGAAAGAGGCCATATCCTTCATTATGTATTATATATAATTATACATATTTTATATGTAATATAAAATTTTATATTATTTTATATTATATATAATATATAACAGTACATTACATATAATATATAATGAATATAAATTATATATAAATATAACTTCTATAGATAAATATATAAAATAACACACACATTACACACACATACATATATATATATATATACACACATATACATACACATATAAAACAGAACTTGCTCACCTATAAATAAAAACAAACGTGTGCATGGTGTATATGCGTATGTATGTATGTATATATGTGAGTGTGTATGTGTATCTATCTGTCTATATAAATTAAGAATGTTTTAGGTAAAAATTTCAGTTACATTTCTATCTTTTTTCTTCTCTATCAACACAGCATGCTTAGTATAGTTTAAAAGATAATAGATAAAAGCACTTGATTGAAGTCAGAATGGTAATGGCTCTAGTTCTTATTTCTCCAAAACTTCCTTAATCTGTCAGGTTATGTAAACTCTATAAGCCTCCGTTACTCTGTCTGTAACGTTGGGTTAATAGTAACATCTACATGATAGTGCTAGCATTAGATGTAACATTATCTATGAAGTGCTCTGCATAGTGCCTGGCAGAGTAAATGCTTAACACATATGTGCAGTTGTAAGGGATGAAGCATGTTAATCTTGTTAGAATCTGAGTTCTCAGAAGGAAGGAGAGAGAGGAGGCACGCCCTGCCACCGAGGTGAATGGAAGATACATGTAGTTGGACAAAGCTTCCAAATGGCCCTTACGTCCTTTTTCTGTCTTCACTTCAGAATTACCGGTATGAGTAGTTTTTCACCAAAAGGTGGAATGGAGGCTATGATTGTGTAACATTCTTTATTAACTCTCTTAAGGAACTTGCACGTAACTGTCTAGTCCATCTATTATTCTTTGGTCTACATTATCTCACCATAGTAACAAAATATAAGCAACAGAACATAATATGTGTTGCAAAAGTTGCTTTTCACTATTGAACTGTATTTCAATTTTTTTTTTCCTGAATAACATTTTCTGTTGTTGTTCATTCAATTCCAGTTCCTGAGAAATTTCTAATTAGCTACCTGGGAAAGAGCCCTCCCTACCCCATTTTTTGGCCACCTTATTAATCTTCTGGATTTATCTCAATGAAGTATTTATTCACAGTCTTTTCTGGTCTACACTTGGTATTTCAGGAGCTGGCATTTCCCTTGCTTGTTTCTGGACACTAATATTTAATCATATAATCATAGGAATTGGAGATGGATGAGATTTAACAGTTCACTCTCCATCTGCCTGCCAAACCTGCTGCTGTTTTCCCTATCATTTGGCATTGATTTTTACAAAACTGGTGATTTATCCACTAACATAGTTTTAAATGCCACATTTTTGCACATATATCAGGAATATCTACTATCCAAAGTTTTATGTTCATTCCATGGCCATTTCTTTTAGATGACTTCACTTCTAAAAGTAAGTGGGTACTTGTGAGAAGATATATATACAGAAGGCCCAAATCACCAGCCATTGTGGTCAGTTTAGTGCACCTGTTATTTCAATGAGCAAAACATAAATCAAACAAATGGCTTGCACAGAGATGAATAGCCTATTCAGTTAAAATTTCAGATTTAGACTCCAAGTATCACTATCATCACTCTATGATTTTTTAACAATAAAATACTTTCTCAACATTTAAAAATGCATTACAGATTCTTATGGACTTTTCTTCTAAAGAATAAGTGCGTCCATTTTAAGGCTTCTATCATATTCTGGAGACACATGGTTCAAGTAGTAGGTTTATTACATTTCAGATGCATACTGGTAAATGGATTTAAAACATCAAAACCAATAAATACTACATTTGTCTCCAAATATTTTCCTGCCTGAGACTCACGTATTCTTGCCTCAAGCATTCATTGCACTTCTGAAGCTTCAGTTCACCAAGAAATATCACCGCAAGAATATTTGGAAAATTATCTCAAAATATGGCTTTAGGAGATTATTCTGATACTAGAATATGATTTATATATGACCCCTTCATGTAGCTCATATCATATATTCATATAGGTAGAGAACATTCTAAATCAGAAGATATAAATTGATGGGCTGAAGCCTCAGCCACCCCCAGAGCCATCTTCTGTTCTAACCTTAGTCAAGAATTTCGGACAGTGGGTTAAGACGCCTCCGTTTTTTCCACACAAATCACTAGTGTTCTGATTTGAAAGCCAGATAATGATGAATCTATACTAATCCCATACTATTCAACTATTTTCTGTTCCTTTGCGCGTGCACACACACACACACACACTCCTCTTTACTGAAATTCACCTTGACTTTATTATTCATTCTCCTGCATTATTTGTGCACCAGTTTATCTTCTCCACTTGACTGTAAGCTCCTTTGAAGGCAGTATAACTTTTACTTCGGCATCCTCTGCGTTTTGCACACTGCATGTACTTGATAAACTCTAAATGAAAATACATTAAATAAAATAAAAACCCATAATTGGCTCTTTATGCATTGTAAGAGATTATGACGAGATTTCCTGTAGTTCAGGGGTACAACAGATGATGATGTGGTGAGGAAAATTACCTATAATTTCAAAGGATTAATTAGTCTGTGGAAAATTTCGTGTACCTCTAAGTTAGACAGGGTAAGACTCATAGCTGATTATACGATGATACTGGCAGAGGTAACTGTGAATTGACAAGTTCCTCACTAGTTTTGAAAGCTCATAATCCCCTCAAACCCCATCCAGCCATAGAATACCAAACACATTCTTCAAACTTATGTACCACAGAATCTCTCTTCCTTTGAGGAACACTAACACAATCCTATAATAGAACTATATACCCAACTTACATAAGAAAGACTTTAAAAGCTTGCCTGAACTTTAGAATCGGAACTTGGATAACATCTTCATTTCAACTTTTGCTAACTTTAATTCCATAAGAGAGTCAGTTAATCTCTCTGTACCTCATTTTTCTCATCTACAAAATAAGGGTAATAATACTTGGCTATACTTACCTCCTAGGATTGCTGTAAACATAAGATGATGAATACAATGCTTTTGTCACAAAGCCTGGTACACAGTAACTATACAATAATTGATAGCTATAATTATTAATGTCAATCCAGGAGATACTAAGTTTTGAAAAATATTATCACATTTTCTCTCTGATTACTTCTTAGTCTACAAATAATGGTTTTACTGGGACATAGTGCAATTAAAACAAAACACATTTATTTATTTATTTTAGAAAGGGAGAATAAAAGCATTGGTTATTGAAGGACATAATCCCATACTATCCCTTAAAAACTGGCGAACTAAGTAGTGAAAAGTTATTTGCAGAATAAACAAGAAGAGCAATCACCAAGCAAGATTTGCCATCTTGTTAATTATTTTATCTCAAGAGATGACATCAGTGCTTTTTCGGGTCTTTGGACAAATTCCAGAGATTATGCAGCAAAGGGATTCTACTAAGTAGTTATAATTTCAAAAAGTGAAAAGATTTTAAGATTCCTCTAAGAAAGTTCAGTTTAAGAAGGGGTGAAGGGTGTATATGTTACCCTATTCTGAATATTTGGCCTTAAAATAAATCAATGACCATAAATACTTTTATAGCTAGGGTAAATGCTATGTATTCAATAACTTTCCTAAGAAACTGAGATATAGAATATAACACTTTCCTAAAGTAATACTCCAGAATGTTTGTGAACCTTAAGAGAGATGCCTTTTCTGGAGAGTCAACGCAAAATGCAAAAGTACATACAAGCATTTATTCTGAACAGTTGAGAACAAATACAGAGAGAACTAGAAAGCATTCCAACAAATGTATATGTGTGCCTTGTTTTAGATCAGCAAAATGCACATCTGTAGGAGTGAGCAAGAAATGTGCAAAGTCTTATCTTGGCATTGTACAAAATGTGTTAATTCTTTGAATTATTTTTAGAAATCTTTTTTTTTTTTTTACCCTCAATCTGTCCCAAGTTATAATGTAGTTGTCATCAATACATACTGCATTTCTTCTGTGGGGACCAATGAAACATTTGATCTTAATGTGGTGCTGACTTTTTTTTTTTTGACCTAAAATCGGTGCCAGTTTCCCTCTATTATGTATGTGGGATGCCACCACAGCACAGCTTGATGAGCAGTGTGTAGGTCTGTGCCAGGGATCTGAACCCGTGAGTCCCAAGCCGCCAATGGAGAGCACAGGTACTTAACCACTACACCACTGGGCTGTCCCCTGGTGCTGACTCTTTTGTGCCTGAAAATTTTCACAAAGTATAATTCTGATACTATGTAGAACAAAATGATTTTGTCACCATATAGTTTCAGAAGTTTTGTTTTATTAGGAAGAAATCATCACCTTTTTGCTTTCTGATAATTCTAAACATTTGTTTCATTTCTGTGTTCTTTCCCAAAAGGCTATTCTGAGAAAAAAGAAGCACTTATCAAGCATAGAATAGATATATTATTCTTTAATACAAGTTGCAATGCCCAATGAGCATACGATATATATGTATATATATATTCTGATCTGTAAACATATGGTAAAGAATACAGGTACTTGTTGATAGATATCTCGGTTATACTGAGCATAACCACAAACATCTCATTACAGTGTCGCCAATCCTAATTACCCACCAGCTGTGTAATCAATTATCAATAGAGGTCATATAACATTTCTGTTCGTTAGAACAATAGTTACTGGTCCTACTAGGAGTCAACTGCTATTCCAGGTACTGAGGGCATACGAGTGATGAAATTGATATGATTCCTGCTCTCATGTCATGAAATAATATGCTGGTGAAAAGAGACAGGCAGTGAATAAGTAACTAAACAAAAAGATAAAATCTCAAAGGAAAATGTGACGAAGAATATATTTCAGGCTAAACTGATAAGAGTGATAAAGGGGCACTACTTTAGATGGATATATATTAGGTAAATATAAATACATATGCATACACATATATTTTATAAAAATAAAATGTTCAGCATATATTGTTCTACAAACTTTTACACATAAATTTTTAAATTCTTCAGTGTTTAAAAACTTTCCAGTATTTGTCTTGTGTACACTGTCTTGCAAACAGTGTTGTCATGAACATGTACACCCTTCCTTTATTCACACATGTAAATGCTTCCCTGTAGTACTTTATAAAAAATGGAACTGCAGAGTCAAAAAGAATGTGCACAAAATTTTAATAGATATTGTCAATGGAGTTACCTTAACAGAACTTCCCTGCATCTTTGGCAAAATATGGTGCTAAACTTCTAATTTTTGCCATTTGGTAGGTAAAACAATGGACATAGCATCTCTTTGCTATTTTAATTTGCATTTTTCTGACTGTTAGTGAGGTTACGTGTCTTTTTCTTTGCTTTAATGATCATTTTTATTTCTTACTTTGCAACTCTTTGAGATGTCTGTTTGGATTTTTTGCCCATTACTCTTGGATTTTTGTGTAATTTTTATTCACGTGTATGTTCTTGTATGTGTATATGTATAGTACAAATACACACTGTATACAAGTAATAAATGCACAGTATATATATACATTATACATACATATGTATCCTTGTGTGATTACACATATTAATATTAATATTGCTATATATGAACATATAACCACACAAGGACACATATACAAAAATATGTATACAGAGAGCAAACATTGTCTCCTCTACTGTTGCCTATAATATTGTTTGTCTGCTACAGATTGCTTGGATATCATGTAGTTAAATTTATTAATTCCTTATGGCTTTTGTGCTGTATTGTTTGTTTATTGGTGAGTGTGTATTTTTGTTTTATTCCTATTCTAATGTTAAATAATATTATTAACCCATATTTTCTTCTAATATATTCATAATTTTGTTTCTTAAATTTTGAATTTATATAACCGAATTTATTTTTGTGAATTATGGGAGGCAAGGAACTCATTTTTTTTCTTCTGATTGCCAAACAATTTACCCAGCACTGTTTATTGCCAGTGTATCCTTTTCCCACCACTTCAAACTACTACCCTTTCATACACTAAAGTCTCCTGGTTCTGTTTCTGGACTGTCATCTCTTTCTTTACTTCCGTGTCAATATTACATTTTCTTAATTATTCAATTTTTATAAGTTTTGAAATATGGTAGGCAATTCTCTCTCTTCTTACTCTATTCATCTTTTTCAAATGTTCTCTTGCTTATTCTGGCATATTTCCCCTTCTAAATGAAGTTTATAAGGAAGGTTTTGAATTTCATGAATAACACTAATAGGATTTTTTATTCCATTGCGGTGTATTTACAGATTAATTTGGAGGAGTATTCTCATCTTTACAATATGAGTCATCCCATTCAGAATATGGCTTAGCTCACCTTTTATTCAAATCTTCTTTTATGTCCTTCAGTAAAATTTTATAGTTTTCTTCATATAGGTCTTATACTTATTTTTATTAGGGTTATCTTTATGCATTTTATAGTTTTGTGGCTATTGTGGAGCAGATCTTATCATCTATTACGTGTTCTATCATTGCTTACATACCGTAAAGCTATAGAAAATTGCATCCTTGCTATTTTCCGAATATAATGGAATTTTTTCTTCCTCCTTTCAAATATTTATACAATTTATTTCTCATTATTTCTTTCCAGTATTCATACATTGTATTCTTTTATTTCTTGGCTTGGTGAATTGACTAGGGGCCCCAGTCCAATGTTGATTAACAATATGATAGTTTTCTTGTTACTGATTTTAAAGGGAATGCTTCCAATATTTCACCAATAAATGCGATGCTTGCTCTATAGTTTTCTGGTTGATGAAATTAAGTCAAGGAATGTCCCTTTTATTTCTAGCTTGCTAAGAGTTTAACTCATTAATTTTTTAATCAGACTTTGGTGGAACATTTTACAAAACAGCTTTTAAACATGATAAAAAATCCTCTGAAATAATTTAATGTAGTAAATTAGCTTGGTGCATTTTCCACCGCTGGATAAGCCTTGCCATTTCTTGGACAATACACACTTAGTGATGATATATTATTATTTTCAGGTTCTGCTGGAATTTATTTGCTAATATTTCAATCAGGGAATTTACATTTGTGTTCATTAGTGAGATTAGCCTGTACTTTTATTGTTCTGCTGTCCTTGCTCAGTTTTGTCTGCTGGTGGATTTTTTTTCTTTTTTGTTTCTATAAAATGAACTCAGGAGAATTATATCTTCATCTATGATCTAAGGAGTTTATATAACATGGGGATTTTCATCTGTTTTTTAGAATATCTTTTAGATAAATTATTTAGATCCACACTATTTTCAGAGGTACATGTTACTATGTTCTTTAATTTTTTTATTCACTATTAATCAGTTTATGTTATTTGTATGTTTCTGAGCCATTTTTTGTAACTAATATATTCTTAGACAATCAAACATTTCATCTAAGTTTACAGATTTTTTATAAATAATAGATTATATTGTTTTTGTCATAGATCATATTGTCTTTATCATAGATTTTTGGATTCCTCCTCTATTTATGTATGCCCACTTTTTCATTCCTTATAAGTTTTTTGCCCCTTGTTTCTCCTTATCTTGAAAAAGACTGGTCAAACTTTTGACTATCTTATAAATCACATCAAGTAACAGGCCTTTAGTTTGTTGATATTCTTTGCTTAGTTTGATCATATTCTTCCAATTGCCCATCTCTGTTTGTACTGAACTTTCCTTGGAGTAGACCGTTCAAATTCAGCCATTTTAACTCTGTAGGACTCCAAATCATTATATTCTCAGACATTTTTTTTGAGGGGGGGCAGAGGAAGAAAATTTTCACTTTCAAAAGCTTTATAACATTGCTTTTCTGCTTTCAGAAGGATCGTCTTCAGTCTAAGCTCATGTCTTTCTTTTAGAGTTTTACTAAACACTCCTGTAAAACACTCCAACAGTGTGATTTTTTTCCTACCATTTTTCTCCAATTCTATAGCCTCACTGGGTAAATCATTGGTGTCCAATGTACGAAACATGCGACAGCTTAACCAAATGTTTTGCAACCATCTGAAATGGTCCTTAATGCGCCAGCTTTAAATAATGGATCTTCAATTACCTTGACACAGATAATTTTATATTATTTTCTTTGTAATATCCCATTTCTCATATCACATTTTTGTAATTAAAACATTTATTTCCTTATATGACAAAGATCCTACATGTGTGGCAGCTCCAGGGCCATTATTAAGCCAGGACTCCCACTTCTATTCTCCGTGGGTCTCTTGCTCTGCAGTCTTCCATCTCTCGCCTTTATCCTTAGCCTGGTAGTGATACGGCCGCATCAGTTCAAAGTGCCACATATAGTCATGATCGTTATGATGGTCCTAGAATAATCTTGATTTTGTTGGTCCAGGGATAGATCAGCTTCTGAGACATAGTCGTGGGGGTGGTATGTGGGGTGATATTGTTGGGAAGGGAGTAGGGAAAGAAGAATCTGCTATTGTCATTTGTTGTAATAATTTAATAAAATTAAATGAAAACCCGTAAGATATGAAAGGAGATTATTTTTGCTTTTCATCAGAGTAGCAGCATTATTTATTAACATTTTTTATTATTGATTCAATTACTCTTCTGTTATCTCCATTCAATAATACTGATCTTAAAATTTGTCAAATGTGAGTTCTTCCTCTTAAAATCTTTTTGGTTCCTTTACATTGCCACTCTTGTATGTGACTGAACATAATTATAATGTTTTTAATACCATTATTGTTGTTCTATAGCTCAAAGTAGCCATTCGTTTACAAATAGTCTCAAAGTTTAAATTCTTTATATCCTGCTTGTTGTTGACAGTGTCAAGGAACAAACACCCTACTTTTCACTCACCAGTTCTTAAGTGATATCATTGCCCATTCTTCAAGAATTTGCCTCGACAATACCAGGAGAATAGTTGCTGATCAGGCTTTCAAACCGATCAAGTAAGAATTAATTAAGTGCACTGACAGGTTTATTGTTTACTTAAGGCCAAACATTTTCTCAGCTAGTGTATTTAGGCTGAAATATAATCAGTTATGTGGATGTTTTGGCTGCAAAATTATTTAAGAAGACAGATTTAGGAAAGTCTTCCCCTAGCCTTCTTCCACTTACAAATTCTGCATTGCTCAAATCCTGACAGTAAGTGATTCAGCAGCACAGTTGCTGCTTCAAACTGTCTTTACCTGCTCAGAAAGCTTTCTGCCTAGATTAGCTAAGCTTACTGTCTTATCTTTTTTCTCAGTTCCATTGAATTTCCTGGTTTCTGTCTGTGATCCCAGCTTTTGGCTTATTATTGTACCTCGATTTTCATTTTTATGCTTCTGTCTGCCTAATTCTTGTGACTTTTGTAAGCTTTGTTCAAATAAGATAGGAGAATGCATTCTCCAGACCACCTGCTTAGTTTCTAATCACTGCACACCCCCTATTCCTAGTTGTGCAAGTCCACCTTGTGCATTGGCTGCGGGCACCTCTCAGGTCAAGCTTGTTCTATGCCTCTACTGTTTTCCTACAACCCCGAGCGTGTGCACCTCAGCTCTACAAATTATCTGTATTTCTATAACTGACTGCATTCCATCGGTCCTATTGGACTGAATTGAATGAATTCCCTGAACGGATCTAATGATTTACAGCTGTGATTCTCAACTCTAGCTGTAAGTTAGAATTATGAGGGGAGCTTTAAAAAATTAAAAATAAATATACCAGCATCTTAGTCATGGGCATTTAAAAAAAGTCGCTGGATGATTACAATGTGCAACCTTTGTTGAGGACCATTGCTGCAGAGTTAAAAATGAAACAGGCAGAGTCAGGGAGCACGTTTGGATTCCCTCTGTTTAAAGGGACTGGAATGCAACCCTGTGATACCTTCCTCACCTCTCACACCACCTGTCCTGCCCCCACCCCCTTTTTCTCTCCCTAGGTCACCCATTAACAGGTTTATAGAAATCATGTCAAAAAGAAGTAATGAGTAACAGTAAATGGGGAGGGGAAGAAGAAGAAAGGATCTCTGTTTTTATTCCCTCCTGCATCACCTGAAGCCTGAACTCTACTAGCATGTCAACTATAAAAGGCAAGCTCCTTAACTACAATATCCTGTATGAATAATACCCAGGAAGGAAATTTTAAATCCACTCCTGAATATAAAAGAGCATCACTAGAGAGAAATAATTTATGAGTGAGACACCAAGGGATACATACCATAATTTATTTTTATATCATGATCTTTGTTCAGACCACTGCAAACTCCTCTTCAGAAAGAGTGCATCAATTATGAGCAAGAAAGAAAAGAGAGAGTTTAATACCAGAATATATATCTTTCATACTTACTATATGCTTATGCATTCACACTGATAATAGATACTTTGTTGGTTCAAATCATTACAAGCTGTGAACCATGAAGAGAAATGAGCAATAAATAAAGGTCCCTGCTTCTTTTAATAAAACGTCCCCATGTCACAGCCTAGGGAATGCCTTGTAATCACAAGGAGCTCAAATATGCTCTACCCAATTCTTGAAATGTAAATACTGTGTGACTTCTTTAAATTAATTTTTGGAATTCCTTTAAAGTGCCTTACACATCCATGATCAGAAAATTTAGATGGTGACTATCTACACAGTGAAGTGATTGGATTGTTGGCATGTAATTAAATCAAACCTCCAGATATTTATGGAAAAATCCTTTTAGCCTGTACTGATAACAATTAACATTGATTGAGTACTTTCTATTGTTAGACACTTCCCTGAGTATTGTAGACATATTAATTTATCCAAAACTAACAGTAACTCAATAATACTAACTTTATAAATCAGAAAACTGAGCAGAGAGAGGTTAAATGACTTGTACAAAATCACACAGCTAATAAGCGTTAGAACTGACCCTCACACAGTAGCATGATATATTGCCCCAGATTCAATGCTGTTATAGAAGCAATCATTATATTAGGATATTTGGACAGTATTATTATTTAAGTAGTTTCCAACTCTGAGTCTTGATAGGAGAAAGAGCTGCAAAAATTCCTATAGATAATTTTCTTGTACTGTGGAAGCTTTAATGGTCTTCTCATGGGAGAACAGATGATATTGAATAGTGGGTAATGATGTTGTGAAGGGCATGAGGTTAGTTCCAATAGTCAACACTCATTAAAGAATGAGCTAGACTTAATAACCAAAGAGGTAGAGGATCCAATAGTGTGAAAGTTACCTTGGCCTAACGGATCTTGAAGTCTACTGGGGGGCAGACATTAACCAAAGATCACATACATATTCAATTACAATAATGATAAATGCTGGGGAGAGGTGGCTGCTAAGTGCTAGAAGAATGTATAATTGGCATTTAACTTAGTCTGAGAAGGATAGGACAGACTGAGGAAGTCACATTTAAGCTGAAAGATGAGTAGGAATTAACTCTACTCACAGGGCAAGAACATTCCTGGCAGAAGGGAACAGTATGTGGAATCCTGAGAGAGGAAGGAAGGAGTTCAGTATAGTTAAAATTGTGGTCTCTAAAATGGCATATTCATTGGGTGTGTTAGAACTTCTATTTATATTTACATATTTCAACCTCTAAAATGTTTATTTATATGAGACTCATTGTTTTAGTTCATTTGTATTTGCATGTATGTTATAAATAAACACATATTAGGATTGTATGCTCAAAAATTTTTATTGACAGCCATGTAGAGTAAAAAATATTTGAGGACTCCTGGTTTAGGCAACTGTAAAAGGAACGTTATGAGTGAACTCAAGAGTTGGTGGTGATGGGGAAGTGGAACAGGAGATTATACTGGGTGACCCTGGAGATCATCCACACAGGGCCTAGTGGGCCAGGTAAAGTATTCAGGGTTTAACAGCAAAGGGAAACATCTACAAGGATTTAACTCAGGAAATACACATTTGGCCATCTGGAAAACAATCTAAGATGGCTACTAAGTAAAGCCATTTAGAAATAGGTTATAGAAGACAGAAAAGTAAGCTTCAGGATGGATTCTAAATCTGCCTTATTAATATTAATTTGTACACATTTTCTCTTTCCTTCTAGAATGATAGTCAAGCGCTATGGACTGAATGGTTTTGCCCCCCACAAGAATTCACATGTTCAAATCCCAATCCCCAATGTGATGGTATTTGGAAATGGGGCCTTTGGTAGTTAATTAGGTCATGAGGGTGGATCCCTGATGATAGGATTAGTGCCCTTATAAGAAGAGACAAGAGCAACCTGGCCTCTTCTCTCTGCTCTCTGCCATGTGAGGATACGAGGAGAAGGACACCATCCGCAGACAAGGAAGTGAGTTCTCACGTTGACCTTGGACTTCCAGATATCTCTAGAAGTGTGAGAAATAAATATTTTTTGTTTAAGCCACCCAGTCTATGATAGTTTGTTATAGCAGCACAAAGTAAGATACCATGTGAAACATGGTTGTTTCATCCATCACTTACCTCCTCCCTTTATTCAGCTGTTATATACCCCCTACAAGTGGACAGCAGAGTAGCTGGCCTACAGTAAATGCTCATTAGGTTTGGCATATGAATTAGATGATAATCTCAAGTTTAGCACATTCTAAATAGATTTAATTTCTTTTCCCCAAAACATGTTTGTCCACCTACACTCCCTATATCAATGAATGGTGCACACCCACTCAGGACTCCAAGGTAGAATACATATTTCCCATGACACCCTTATACCCCATATCTAGTCAGACCCTAAATCTTGTAGATTATATCTAAAGGAAGCCTCCTAAACTCATCCTCTCCTTGTCATCTCATTACCTTTGCCATAGCTCTCACAATTCTCTCTATTTAGTCACCCAGATCCAGATAACACTTTCCCTATATTTATTAACCAAAATTTATTGGATTCCATGTATTTGCCACACACTATAGTTAAAGCCTTAAATGCATTATCTCTTTTAACCCTCAACATAATCCAGTGAGGAGAGTATTATTATTACTATCAGTTTATTTTTGAGGGAATTAAAGTTTAGAGAGTTTAAGTAACTTTTCCAAGTTTGACCAGCAATTAAGAGATAGAGCAGCTGTTCACACAATCAATCTTCTCTCGGTCTCATCTTCTTACCTGCTGTGCTGTACTCTACTCCACTCCTCCCAGCCACAGTTTATTGCAACGGTAGTATATTCACCACAGTTGATTCATTGATTAGTTTGTTTGTTCCTTTACTCACTCATTCATTCATTTATTCTCTACGCATTCACTTACATATACATTTAATGAGTGATTACTCACTTTTACCTATTTTACATGTTATACAACTCAGGTGAAATCCTGGCACTTGTGAGGCATACCATCTTGTAAGGGCCAAACAGTAAACCAAAATTACTCAAATAATCATGTAATGGCAATAAATGCTCAGCCAGAACGTGATCCTTTAAATATCAATCTGGCCATGGCACTCATACCTCTGCCATTGAAGAAATGATTTCCTTTCCCTAAAATACCCCTCCCTACTCTCTACTAAAAAACTTGTGTCATCTTTAAGCACTCAGGTGTACAACTTTCTGTCACTTCCCAGTCAGACTTCGTAGTTCTCTCCTTTGTGTCCTCAAAGATAATACATATTAATCCCTTGATTGTAGTAATTATTGCATATTACAGTTAAAGAAATTTTTGTGATATTTCATTTAGTTTTGTGGTGAATGAAAAAGATAATGCCTGTAAGGCACCTGGCATCTTGTAAGTTCTCAATAAATGCTAACTATATATGTATCTATTTTATCTATTAACATGTCCAAGCTCCTCAGAAGTGCAGTTCCTGTCTTCACTCACTAAAAATAATGTTATCTACTATATATAAGACACCACAATTGCAGGTCATGTGGATAAATCTATGTATTCACCTTTGCTGACTTGTCTACATTTTATTATCTGTTCTTTTTCTCCTTTTGTCTTTTCTATTCTCACATTAATGCACACAGCTCAAAGAATACCACAGTTACCACAGAAGCTAGAAATTTGGTAATAATCCCTGATTCCTTAATTTTTCTCTCCATCCCCTTAAATCCATCAGAAAATCTTGTGGCTTCTTAACAATTATATCTCAGATCTTCATTGCGGATTTCAGAAAGCATCTGAAACAAGCTGTTAAAAAGAATGACATAGACCCTCGCAGACTGCCATAAAAACAGGCCTGAGATATATGACTAAGATCATATCACTTAATTTCAAAATGTTATGTATAGTATTCAAATTTGAGAGAATGCATGAGTAAATCTTCTCTCTTCTCTCCATCTTGACTGCTACCCTCTTAGTGAAGGTAAACCAGTGTCTTTTATTGTAACTGATTTCTATCTCGCTACTTCTACTTTGAGTACTCTGCAATCAGTTTTCCACCCAGCGGTGATTTCAAAATGTAAATTAGATTATGTTCGTTCATTGCTGAAAACTATGACTTCTTATTTCAGAAATGAGGAAAAAAAAGAAAAAGATTTACAAGTCCCTGCCTTTTATGGCTTCTGCCCAGCTCGAGTCCCTTACATTGTGCCCCTTCTCCTAAGTCATGCCATTTTCAAGTTATTTCAGTTCCCCAAAGATGCCGAGCTCATCAGTAGTTTAAAAGCCTTTACACTTACTGTTACTATAATTGTCCTGTAATGTCTTCCCCCCTTCTCTTCAAATGGCTACTTCTTTCCTTCCAACGGGTCTTAACTGTATCAACTTAGAGAGAGCTTCCCTGAGAGCTAATCGAAGGAGAGAACTTTGTCCCATCGTTTTCCATTGAAGGCTCTAATTTGTTACCTTGTAGTACTCAACACAGTTTGAAAATATTTCATTCATTCATTCTTGGTCCTTTTAAAATTATTTGCCACTTAGTTTAGGTGTTCCCAGAAGCAGATCCTGAGTCAAGGATATGAATTTTAGTATCTTATTTTGGGTATTATCCCAGGAAGCACCAGTAAGAAGTAAAGGAAGAAAAGTAATTCAGGTGCGTCATAGAGAAGGCTACTGTTATAGACAACTGAAGCTCAGTCCCCAAAGGGAAGTCTGGGGATAGTGTAGACATGCCTCAGAGTGGGACGAAGAAGCTGGAGTATTTATGCACCCAATCTCATCTCACTGGTTGAGGGCTAATCTCCGATGGGACATAGGCCAAGTGGGCTCCAGCAGTGTGCAGCAGCCAGGGAAGTTTCTCAATAAAATCATTGCAATGCTTGAGTCTGGGTGCTTGAGAATAATAAGTGTGGAGAGAATTTGGGTGGGGCATGAATAGCATTGGCTACAACATCTCTCTAGGGTCTAAGCTCCATGAAGGCAGTGGCAGAAGTCTTGTTCAAGATTGTATAGCATGGTACTTGGCACAGAGCAGGTGCTCAACAGATTAAAATGAAGAAATAGATTATGGAGCTAATGAATAACAGTTACATTTTTATACAGAAAGTTTAGTTAGATTAAAGAAGTTGGTTTGGAATTATAGCTTATTTAGATTCTATTCACCAGAGGAGAATCAGACAATTCAACTTTGTATGTCATAGCCAGAGCTAAATCTAGTAATGAGTCATTAATATTACAAATTTGTGTTAGTTTCCTAGAGCTGCCATATCAACGTATCACAAACTGGGCGGCTTAAAATAACAGAAATTTATTGTCTCATATTTCTGGAGGCTAGAAGTCTGAAATCAAGGTGTCAGGAGGGCCATGTTCCCTCTCAAACCTATAATGGAATCCTTCCTTGCCTTTTCCTAGCTTCTGATGATTTGCTGACAAACTCTGGTGTTTCATGGCTGGCAGCTGTATAACTCTCATCTCTGCCTTCATCATCAGGTGATGTTTTCCCTGGGTGTGTCTGTCTTATAAAGACACCAGTCACATCACATTAGGGGCCCACTCTACTCCAATCTGACCTCATCTTTACTTAACTACTTACGTGGCAAGACGCTATTTCCAAATAAGATCACATTCAGAGGTACTAGGGCTTAGGACTTCAACATATCTTTTTTGGAGGACACAATTCAACCCACATCCTTGAAGTCAAAGACTAGAGAATAGCTTACTAAAGAGTGAAAAATAGTGTTGTTGTGTTCAAGCCTCAAATCACTTTTCAAAGTCAACCCAAAAAAGTATGTGTTCCACAAAAGAAAAAAAAAAAACTTTCAAGATTTTAAATGGTCCAGGCTCACATATAATGTAGCAATAGGTTGGTCGCCTGTCTGCTTGCAGGAGGCAGTCTGGTGTGCAAAGTGAGTTCTGGTTCCAGAGGGACAATACAGAGAACATGTGGAAAGAGAAGCAAGATTCAGGGGCAACTCTTGGATCCCCCTGTGATCTCATTAAGGAGACAACTCCGGGCTTTCCCAGAAAAAAATAATTTCCTTACTCTTAAATTCCCACATGCTGCCCACTAGGTTTTCAGGAATCAGATATTCTAGCATTTATTTTAAAAAACCATTGCTTCTGCTCATGATAATTTGTAGATAATTACTCTATGCTTGTTGTATTTATCAATGGCGTCTGTGAGGCTTATTAGAGAAACAAATAGAAATACTTAACCTTGGATTTACTGCACACAACAGGTGTTTTTCTATCCTCACATATAATTTCCATAAAATCTGACAATAAAAGACTATTTAGTACTTAGCTGCTAAAGATCATTTTGTTGCTTTGTATAATAGCAAAATGTTTGATCAATTTCTCTTAGAAATCAATGCAAAATAGACACAACTCTGCTTACATTGCCAAAGTCCATTCTAATTTACCATTTAACCCATGATTTTCAGGCAAATGGCACTGTCTTCACTTCTCTAAATTATTAACAGCAATATTAACGTGTGATATTATAGGCAGAATGAAGTGATGAGTAAAACCAGCTATAGCCAGGAGTCAGGATTTAGGTTTTTTTTTTAATAACTGATACTCGTTTAGGCCAAATGAGTAATAGTTCTTCCCACATATTTTTAATCTACATTGTATGAATTAAGTAGCAAAATTAAACTTGATTTCAAGATAAAAATTAATCCTGTAATATTTTATGTTTCCAAATATTGTAATAGTTCAAAAGTAATACATACATGAAAATAAATAATATTTGAACAAAATTTTGCATGCAAGTTGAATGAATGTATTCAAAAACAAAAATTTTATTTGTATGCCACTGGGCTTTAAACATACAAAATCATAAAATGCTTATAGAAAATTACTAATCCTTACTAAGAATGTGCTGTACCATTGCCTTTAAAAAGAAACATGTTTTCTTCACCATTTAGAGAAACACAGACTAGAGGTTAAAGAGAAGAGAGAGAAGCTTGGACAAACTTCTGTGTAATATCCACTGTTTTTCATAAAAAAAATTTTTAAACCCTTATCCTGATTTATTTTAAATATTTCTTCCTTCTAAAGAATTTATATCTTATAGACAAGTATAATATAAAAAGTAAAAACAAAATCTCATTTAATCCTTGATCCCATAGATAACCACTGGAATAATTTGGTATATATTTTCCAAGATTAAGTGTTCATATGTGTCTCTGTGTAATTTAGCGTGTATTTTCTAGGCTTATTCCTGTGTATGTTTACCCAGATTTAGATCACAGTAGAAATACTGTTTGAGACCATATTTTTCTATGTAACAATGCATCCTGCCTCTCTTTCCATGTAGAGACTGAGAGAGACTATTTTGCAACTTTAGCCTCCACTGAAAATACTACACAATGTTCAGATTACTACGTATTGATTCTGAGAGTTTTTCTTTTGTGTGTCTTACCGTATCTGAATTTCCCACATTATGGGATGGTGGACACATAAGTTTGGCTTGCATTTGTGAATGGGAGTTGTTTTGTTTCAAAATGGGAGTTGATTTGAATCATTTACAGCTTTTCCTGGGGTAGATACAGTTTGCAGTGATGGCTGTGAATCATAGTTGCCAATTGTGGCTCTATTACCTCACTTGAGGCTTGCTTTATTTAGCTCGTTAATGAGAGAACCAGAAGGATGACAAAGCAGGTTCAAAGAAAAAAGAATTTGAGAAATGGGATTTTTATAGTCTATGAGGGAAAAAAAGGTGACTGAAATACAAGTCAATTTCATGCCTACAAGGCCGAAAAACCCAACAAACAAAACCATAACTTTTTGGTAAAATCATAATAGCTAATGAGTTTTACAGAATGATAAATTTTCTGGGCCATAATCTGTTGTGCAAAGTTCCATTCCCCCAGAGCAGCAGATGGTCTTTGGGTGGGTTTATAAGAAAATGCCCTTGTATGTAATGGAAAGGGCTTAAAGTTATCCCTTTTTTCCAAGTTTTGGATATTTTTCTTACTATCATTAACGTTTAACTTGTTTTTCTGAGAGATGCTGTCTACATGTCTTGGTAAAATTAATTGAAATCACCAGTTATCATAAATGTTTTTATTTCTGTAAGTTTAAAGCCTATCAAAGGAAATTTGATAAAGGTTTTCTTGAAACATAGGTGCATAATATTTCATTTGATGGCTGGACTGTATGTTAGGATACAAATGCCCACTTATGGACAATTAGGTTCTTTCCAATATCTCACTATTTCAACCAATTCTCAATAAACACTATTATTACTTTTAACTTTGCACAACTCGACATATACATTCATAGGCTAAATCCTAGAAGTGGAATTGCTGCTGCCTAAGTTACATAAATTTAAATATTGTAAACAAAATTGCCAAAGAGTTCTCACCCAAAATTGTATTTTTACACTCAATGAACCATAGATCGTATTTTAAATAGAGAGCCATTTGAGCCTCTGTTTTGTTGTTTTTTTGTGTGTGTCTTTACATATATCAATCAATTGGTTGTCTTAAGATTCCTGGTCATTATTAAGCAACTTGAGAAAGAAGAGTAATGAGTAATGAAAGTGGTGGGTTCCAGGGAGTTCAGGAAAAATTGGAAAGCAAAGAAACCAATAAATAAACAATAAGTTTAGACAGGAAGGCATGGAGCTTTCCAGAGACACTGCAGAAATTTTAGTCAGGAAATAGTAGTAAGTTGTTATTTGAAGCTTATGAGAAAATAGAATAAAAATAATCAATACCTCCTCTAATGTAATAGTCTAAATGATTAGAGATGCGACTTGGGGCTGAGGCCAAAACTGAAGGAAAAGGAAAAGAAAAGTTACAGATTCTTCAATTGCTGATTCATTCAACAAGCACTTGAGCTGCTAACCATAAATGAAGGTCTCTGCCAGTAAGTGAAGGAGTCTTCAGTAGTTAGTTAAAGAACAGGCAGAGAAGACAGGTAATAGACATAAGTGTAAACTGGAGAAAAATATTGTAACTTCTGGTTCAGGAATTCTACTAAGATAATGAACGGCTTTTGCTTAGGAAAATAATCGATGATACGGAATAGAAGGTAAGGCTTTACTATCTTGGATTGAAGAGAGACAGTAAAATAAAGGGAGAGAGAAATTGAGTTTCCTGGAAGAGAAGAGGAATTGAGAAATGAAGAGGAGAGAAATGGGCTTGGTCTCAAGAGGAGAGAAGGAGCCAGACAGTATAGAGTCTTGAGTCTGCAGAAGAAAATTGTTAGTCAGGAATTGACATTAAAGGAGTGACTAATACCTATGATCTATGATAGTATCTATGATCCAATTTTAAGTTTTAATTGCCTAAAATCTTCAGAAAGGCTTTTATGTACAGAAACTGGCATATCTGGGTTAGAACAAGGAGAGAGAACCAGGACTAGGAGGTGAAAAGCAAGTGAGACTGAAAGTTCAGCAGAAGCAGAGACTCAAAGCTGGAGGTAACAATGAGATCTTAAGGGGCTCAGAATTATCAGAAAACATGGGAGATCTTTGTTCAACCTTCCTAAATGTTCAATATTACTAAAACTGAGAGCGACCTCAGTTAGCAACCAGGTTACACAAACGTTCACCAAGATTAAATATAAAACATAAATGTAGGCAATAGTATGTTTTAAGAGAAAGGGCAGTGAACTAAAAATTGAAAGACCTGGTTTCAATGTTTCACGATCTTTCTTCTGGTAGCAATGTAGTCTTGAGCCAATTTCCTCATTGGTAATAGGGACCTCATAACATTTGTCCATCATTGGATGGTTGTGAGAAACAAATCTACCTAAATCTGTATGTAAAGTCTGTATAATACATAGCATCATTATATTAAAAGTATTATCACAAATAATAACTGCTTTTATATTTGTATTTCTTTATTTACTGCAAAAGAACTTACATCTTTCACCATGTCTGGATAGTGTTAAAGGTTACTTTGACTTCCCTCTTCACCCTGGGAGTTTCCAGATCTCTGGAATAATCATTGATACACATCAAGGGAGGACGCAGAAAGGTTTCCTAATTAGTGAGTGCTTTTTGTGGAAGCACTGCCACCAACACTTGAGCTGTTTCTGAAGCCTTTTGGAGAAGAAGAGTCTATATTTATCTTCCATATTCTATTCTACTGTTAACAGACCTCAACATCGTCAAGCCTTCCTCCATCAAACTCAAATCCCTGTGCATTTTAAAGGTCATTCAGGATTGGAAAATATCAGTCATACTCTTTCAAAATTAGACTTCAGAACCAAATGGCTTCTATTTCCATTTTAATGCCACTTTCTTCTGTTCCTTAGTTTGAAAATCATGTGACAATCCTAGTTAAGAAGGGGATTTCTTGGTACAAATTCAATATACAATCCCTGTTCCCTTCTGAGGTAGCTTAGAATCTAGCTTTGTTTCCTAGATGTACATATAATTGTCGTAGCAACACTCTTGAAACTTGTTTTATCCCTGTACAAATTAAACAGAAACTAAATAAGCCCTGTAAAGTAAAACAGTCCTTCAGAAATGTAAACACTTCTTGTGGGAATATTAAAAGATTTCCACTTTTTTTCTCCAAAGCAGCATTACTTTAGATTATAATAAAAAATAAATGAGAGATGGGATTTACTCAACACTATCAGTTCTTGAAAGAAAGAAAACGAAAAGCAACTTGATTTCAAACTCCTCTCTGTATTCCTCTCTGTAAGCTTCCTTCACCATTTCAAGAGTGATGACAAACTCTACAAGACTTTTACATCCCCAAGGAGGGAAGACAATTCACACTCGCACAGCCAGTATTCTGAGGGATCAGCACAAACAATTGGAGATTCCTCCTGGTAGGTTTTCCACCAATCCTGAGATGCATTATCCCATACAAAGGATGCTTCAGGCTATAATAGATATGTCAGAAAGGTTGACTCTGGTTATCAATGGAATAAGAGAAAATACATTCACTATTGCTCTGGTACGGAGACTGCTTTCTCCATTACACTAATTTTCTATTTTCTTTGATATCAGTTAAGCTTCCCTCCATCCACTCTCCACCATTAATGAAGGAAAAAGGGATTATCCAATATGAAAATGCATGAATAACCTCTGCCTGTCTTGGAAAGTCCTAACTATCTTATGGAGAGTGACTTACATTAGTGCAGAGACAGCCTCACTAATAATGATTCCTATCTGTAAGTCATAATTCTTTTATGCTATGGGAAATATTTTACATTGATCCTCTTTATCATTGATTTATCATTGATTCCTGCAGCATTTTTGTCAGAGGGATGAAACATTTCTCTTTGGGCAAAAATGGTGGAGCTTTGAAATGTTGGCCGTAAAATGACTCATTGTACCTAAAGAGTGTGATTTGTGCACCATCAGTATTAGCGATAACAAGAAATTTGTGTTATTAAAGAGTGTTATTACTCACTGCTTAAGAGCTTTGTGTCAGTGTTGCTTTATAGCAAAGCCCTCTTGTTAGCCACAGATTTTAAATGGAAAGTTTCTTTCTAAAGCAAATGTCTCCACACTCAATCTCATTCAACCCCAACCCACCTACTGTGATTGGAGTCCTTGTCAATAACTGCAGAAAGCCTCGAAAATTATAGATGCAGAAAATCTACTCTTTTGCCATGACTCATTTCACCAAAGCTGGGGGTTGCTATTTCAAAATTTACCTTCATTTTGGAACATCATTATTTCATGAAGGAACCATTTCAAATATGATAGGTGACGGCCATTTTTTTGTGGAATAAACATTGGAAATCAGGAAATCTGGGTAAAAATGCTGGGCTGGCTACTTGGCAGGTGTGTGGATTTGAGAATTTTTTTAAGTATTCCTACACTTTGAGCAAATGATCTCTAAGTTTCTGTGCAGGTGTCAAATTCCATGACTCTATCAGATTCAACTTACTGGTTCCTCCTGTTGAAAAGTACACTCTTGGGCCCAATGCTTAAGTTTTGTCTGCATTACACGGGGAAAATATAAGATACTAACTAAGCCTCAATTCAATATATTAAAACAGTCTCTCCCTTTGAATGGAAATAAAATCACAAACACACTGGAGCAAGCAAAATAAGTACTTTTCCAAACAAAATTCCTAGTTTTTTGCTCCATGCTGAATACCCCCCTTTGCTAACAATAGGAATTTCCATGGTTTTTAAATCCTGCAGCAAACCTGTTTACCTAAAGCAGTCCAGTCAATAAAAGTGCCACATAAACAAAATGGAAATAATTAGTTTAAAGAGCTGGTAATTATGGTAATTACACACTACCTCGTTTGTTAAACCAGGAAGGGGTAAATTTTCAGAATATGTACTGGGGATTCAGCCATGTGTCACCCATTAAAGTTAATAGAAATCTCAATCTAATCCTGTCCATCACATTGAACTTTATTTCTAAAATTTACTCAGGAGAATTGTGAGTGATTTCCCTTCCTTTTCATCAAAATTTTCTTTAATAATACTAGTATATATTTTTAAATTGTTATATATATACATAAATATCATTTTGGCCATATTGATGAATATGTTCCTTGTTTGTTTTTCAACTTCTTACCTCAAACTGTATACACACACACACACACACACAATCCATGTGTATAAAGAATAAAACTTAAGATATTATTTTAGTATTTAAAGGCAAGATACTAGAATAATTTATAATCCAGAAGCCATAACAAAAATGACTGACAGATCGGATTGCAAAATTTTAAAACTTTTATCGTGACTTTCATTTTTTTTTCCTTTTTCTTTTCAGGGGAAGATTTGCCCTAAACTAACATCTCTTGCCAATCTTCCTCCTTTTTCTTCCTTTTCTCCCCCAAAGCCCCAGTACATAGTTGTGTATAGTTGTAAATTATTCTAGTTCTCCTAGGTGAGCCGCCACCACAGCATGGCTACTGACAGACGAGTGGTGTGGTTCCATGCCCAGGAACCAAATCTGGGCCACCAAAGTGGAGTGCTCAGAACTTTAACCACTAGACCATCAGGGCTGGCTCTGTGGCCCTAATTTTTGATGTTAATAATTTAATCAATCAATTTTAGGAAAATTTGAACAACTGATTTCTTTTTTTGTAACATTATTCCATAAAAAATATGATTTTAACCGTCAATAAAAAACGATTGTAATAATTTTGTGTTTAAAATGAGAAAAGCTACTAAGAAAATAAATTTAAAGAAAATGTTTTATCAGAAGTATCTGTCAGGGTTTTATGCATAAATACAAGGAATGCATGATATAAACGAGACAAAAAAAGAATGTAAGCTGGAGAAGTTCCATGATCTTGCTGGTAAAACTTGCCAGAGTCTGTGCAAAAAGAACATTAAACAGGAAATAAATTGCTGTGTGCTAAAATATTTAGAAAAGGAATATGCATTGGTGTCAATTGTTTACTGACATACTGTATTCAAATTTCTTTCTGGAAATTAATTGAAATTTCCCAGTTGCAAAGATGACTAAAGACCAGGAAGTTATATAAATACTAAAAGACTGACTCAATGTGCATGAGATTGAACCAAAGCTCATAGGTTTATGTGGAGGTTGGGTGGTTTTCACTCTTCTGTTGGGAGAAGGTATATATATATATGTAAAAATACATCTATAAGTGAAGGCATATATGGGCATATATATATATGAATATATATATATTTATGTATTCAAGGTATAACTATTGTTTTCACTATTGTATAACCACGTACACATGTGATTCTCTGACACACCTACAAAGGTGGTAATTCTCCAAATCACCTAAAGGAGTTTTGATTCTTATTAAGACAGTGTTAAAAGAGGCTGAAAAATTAATTAAAAATATGATTTCTTGAGACACAGAGCTCACGCTATTTTTTCTTTATTCCTTCTCTTGAAATTCCTGCTACAAAATGTAAAAAGAGAAGCCACTCAAATCCTATTTGCATGCATAGTAAATAGAAATCAGCAAAAGATAGTGTAGCTTATTAAATTTGCAATGTCTTTTATGAACCTATCTATTCATTGTCTGTCTTGAAGAGCTTTGCATTTCCTGTAAA
Source organism: Ceratotherium simum simum (assembly GCF_057802395.1). Taxonomy (NCBI): domain Eukaryota; kingdom Metazoa; phylum Chordata; class Mammalia; order Perissodactyla; family Rhinocerotidae; genus Ceratotherium; species Ceratotherium simum. Next base: position 75,196,989 of record NC_141904.1, on the reverse strand, counting down.
GGATAATAAATATAGCAGTAGGTTCCTTTTAAATGTTTAAGTTCTAGAGACCAGTAAATAGCTTTTCTGTTTCCTACTGGAAATTATGAAGGTAATTATCATGCAGATATAAAACGGCTGCATTTATTCCTCTGAATGGGTTCTACTAGATCAGCTGCAGGAAGTTGAAGAAATGACAGTAAAATGATGATAAAAAATTTTTTTTCAGTCTAGCTCTACATATTAAAAAATAACCATAAAATTAGGCCTGTTAGAAAATTTAATATATATTATCAAGAATCCATATGTATTTCAGATAAAAATGAAGCAGAGATCATTATTTGTCAGGTAAAGTTCAATGAGGATTCCCTTAGTGGCAAAGGTAGGAATTTTGGCAAGGGCTCAAGGCCACTGAATGCCGTTTATTAGCTGTCCGTGGCAAGAGAGTAAGTGAGACTTTAAAGCAATGTTTCCCAATGTAGGGACAGCAGCTATAAGGCTCCTCCTGGTGGATCCTTAAATGATACCTAAACCAATTTAAAAGAACCAATACCTTGATTCAAGAAGACATGCATGCAAAATAGAGTCCTGACTAAGAGAGAAGCCTGCCACAAATCAGATTGCCAAGTTTGAATAACGGCACCAACAACACTTACTATACAAGTGACCCTGGAAAAGGTACTAAATTTCTCCTCATCTTTGTTTCCTCTTCTGCAAAATGGGGAGACAAATAGTATTTACCTTTTAAAGATGTTATGAGGATTAAATGAAATAATAAATACGTGGTACTTATAGTCCAGTGTCTGAAACATAATAATTACTCAGTAAATAATGGCGGTTGTTGTTGTCTTACTATGTTTATTATGTAAATTTCAACCCTCTGTATTCTTTGTTATAACTCACTTTTTATTCCCACTAGAAAGTGGAAATTTGTGGGACCAGGTAGTCCATTCTCTCACCTATGTTTGTCTTAGGATTTTTTTTCTTCCTAAAAATGTAGAAGTCAGAAAATTGAAGAACTACTATTCTAGAGGCCTAAATGAGTCAATGGATTTTTGGAAGACAATCAACTTTTTCTCCAGGAAAATGTGATAGATTAACATAATGTGACCTAGTCAAGTATTCCTTGAATGGAGATCTGTTATAATTTCTTCAGTTCGTAAAATTCATTCCCCCTGCCACTGACTTCATTTTTGTCTTCTTCTCTCTAAACTGAATTACTCCACAGTCCTATCTTCCTTTTCCACTTCTAATCTCTGCCTCCTCCATTCCCGCTATTCGTTGTCATCAGTTGTCTTTCCAAAGAGTAGACCCTTGATATTTTACTCTCTGACCAAAAAAAACCACATTTGATGGCTACTATTATATATGGTGAGTTCAGCAAATGCAAGCAGCTATAAAGCTATTGACCAGCAGATTTTGATAATAACAACAATTTTTACTTCTGAGCCTAGACAGTGTGTTAGATATTTTCAACAGAGATTATCAGGCAATGACTACCAGCCAAGGTCGGTAAAGGAGATGAGACCTGCCTGCCATCCTTGGCTTATGGAATCACATTCACACTCCTTAGGAGAGTATGCAAGATCCTTGCCATGGTGGTCTCAGCCTACCTTTCTAGTCTTACATTAATTTCTTTCTCATCACTCTACCCATCACAGCACATTCCTGTGCTCTAGGTCGTCTTTAAAATACCATAACTTGACTCACCTTTCTGCCTGTATCCTACTTGGGTTATTTATATTCCTAGAATAATAAATGCCATAGCATAACCTCTGCTGGTCAATATTTCCTCTACTGGATAGCAGACACCGTTGTGCTTTACCTAGGCCTAGACGATCTAGAGAGAAGCATATAACATAGGAAACCATGTTGTATATGGATCAATTTAACACTTAGTTTGGGCAAATTTAACCCTTTCGTAGGGCTATGCTAATGATTACCTTACATTGCAGATGTGAAAATATCTGAAAAATACTTTTTTTTTTCAAGTTAGTGGTTCTGTGGTGATGAGAGAATTTCTGACAAGAGACTTGGTAGAGTGAAAAACATCATTTTGAGTTCAGTTTCTGTTCTTTCCAAAAAAGAATGAAGCTGTGACCACTGACATCTAAATTTAATTTTTAACATATTTCCTAGACAGATAAAGTGAGATTCAGTTGATTTATTTTAGGTCATAATGGGTCTTCTTGAACTGGGTTTCAAAAGTCAGGATACTTCTATTTATTTCAGTCTTTTTAAGATGTTGTGAAGTGTGAAACTTGGCTTTGTTTAATCCTCAAGTTTAGTGCCCTCTAACTCTCATCCTCTCACTCTTGTTTTGTAATATTTTTCATCTACATTTTAGTCGAAGCAGACAGCTATTCGAGTACGGCTTACAAATCACACAGCATCATATTTTTGCGAGAAGAGTCAATAATACGTGTATAGAAAGGTGAGTGGCCATCTTCATGAAGGACATAAGAGGTGGAAGGGAAAGTCTTGCTAGCTTACTAAAATGCTGCAATATTATGGATCTAGTCCTTTTTTTTTTTTTTTTTTCGTGAGGAAGATCAGCCCTGAGCTAATATCTGTGCCAATCCTCCTCTTTTTGTTGGGCAAGACCGGCCCGGAGCTAACATCTATTGCCAAACCTCCTCCTTTTTTTTCCCTTTTTCTCCCCAAAGCCCCAGTAGATAGTTGTATGTTATAGTTGCACATCCTGCTAGTTGTTGTATGTGGGATGCCACCTCAGCATGGCCTGATAAGTGGTGGGTCGGTGCGCGCCCAGGATCTGAACCCGGGGCCTCCGGTAGTGGAGCGCGTGCACTTAACCGCTAAGCCATGGGGCCGGCCCCAGATTTAGTCCTTTATGTTAAAAAAAATCCTTAACTCTAGGAATTCCTCACTGAAAGCCATATTTTCTTGGGAAGAAAAATATAATATGAGCCATTATTGAGCATTAATGTCTTCCTTGAAATTAATTTCATATATTAATCAGTTACCTAGCAATATTCTAGCAAAAAGAATAGGATCTAGAAAACATGTCATTCTAGAAAGCTCCTTCCTTCCTTCTCTCCTTCATTTCACCTTTTATCTAAAATTTTGTTTACTGAGCACCTAAAATGTACCAGACAATTGCTATGTTCTAGGAGAAATATGATTTTTTTTTAAAGGAAGAACATATGCAAGTCATTTTTCCAAGAATTCTAGTCTCTATTTTGGAGGTCAAGACGTCAAACGAAGATTATAGATAGAGGGAAGACTTCAGAGGGAAGATGACATTTTGCTTGAGTCAGAAAATGACAGAATTGCCAGGCAGCATCAGGGTAAAGATCATACCAAGTGAATGAAATAGCTATCAAATTCATGATCCACTCTCCTCCCTACCCAGTAGACCTGTTAGAAGAATTTGACTATGTTTATTAGTCCTTCCTTCTTGAAACCCTTTGTCGACTTCCTGGTTATTCTCCTCTTATGTAACTGGCTGCTCCTTAGGGGTTTCAGTCCCATTGTCTGTTTCCTCCTAAATGTGTGCCTGTGGTCCAGATCTCACCCCTGAACCGCTATCTAGTATATCCAATCCAACCTCCATCTAGTATATACAGCATCTCCATGTGGATCTCTAACAGGCATCCTGAACATAGTTTTCCCTAAACTGCACAAATGTAAAGTCTCCAAGGAGGGAAAATGCTCATTACATTCAAGTAACAGCAAGAAAGCTAGTTTTGTTGGAGTGAAGTAAGTAAAGAGAATGATGGCAGAAAAAGTCTGAGAGCAAGCCAGAGGCATGATTTTCTCTACCCACCCCATCCCTGCTTTATCTGTTCCATGACTACCCAGTACTTCCAAATTCAAGAAATGGTAAACTCTGGTTTCCATCTGCTCAGGGCAAATATTTGGAGATATCTTTGATTCCCCAACTTCCCTCTCACACCACTACCCTCCTCCCCTCAAAAACACACAGCATTGGTTCTTCCTTTAAAATATATGCAAAATCCAACCACCTCTAAACTATTCCACTGTTAACATCATTTTCTGTTTTGTTTTGTGTATTTTTTTTTAACTGAGATGATGTTGATTTATAACAGTGTATAAATTTCAGGTGTGAACAAAACTAGGACCCCTCTCTCTGGTCTAACAGGTGAATCTAGCAAGCGAGCTGCGTAGGCTTAAAGTCAGTACAATAAAAATCCATGCTCTACTGTGAAGCAGCCACACAGGCCCCATCAGCCTATGTCCAAATGAACTTGCAACCCTTTATCTCATGACTGAAGACACCAGCAGGATGAATTAGCAACAGGAGGAGATAATGGGTCCCTCGCTCTCACATTTCCCAGCTGCATTTCTTAGAGACTGAGGGAAAAAGCGATGACCCTGGTCCTTGCCTCCCTCCACGCATAGATGATGCCAACATTCCAAGCCTTGTTCATGCTGTCTTTGCAGTATATGACTATTAGATGTGTAAGCTCTTTCCTGCACATGTACTGCTTTGTTAAAAAGTATATAAACTGCACTCAGATCTGTAGGCCTTGAAGCAATTCCTCAGAAGACTGTTGAACTGTTTCCCAGTACTCAAGTTCCTCTCTTTGATTATCAAATAAACTCCTTCATTTAACCTTTACCTAGACTCTTTATTTCAGTAGACACAGGTGTACATCATTATATTTTGCCTTCTGTATAGACTACATTGTGTTCCCCACCAAAAGTTTAGTTGCCATCCGTCACCTTACACATGTACTCTTTTACCCCTTTTGCCCTCCTCCCACCTCTTTTTCCCCCCTTGTAACCACCAATCTGTTCTCTGTATCTGTATGTTTTCCACTGTTAAAATCTTGACCCAAGCCTCAATCATCTCCTGCTTGGACTGTTGCAATAGCCTCCTAATTGGTCTCTCTGTTTCTACCCCATTTGCCCTGCACTGTATCCCCTCCACACTGGTAGGAGAGATCCCTATGTAATCAGATCATGTCAATATTCTGTCCAAAATCCTGTGGTGGCTTCACTCAAAAAATCCAAACTCCTCCCATGAACCACAAGGTCCTATATGATCTACCCTTAGCTACCTCTCCAATCTCACTTCCTACCCTTCTCCCCTTACCCATTCTGCTCCAGTTTTTCTGGCCTCCTTGCTGTTCCATGACATTCAAAACTTTTAAAATTATCATCCCCTTGGATTTATTTATTCTTTCTCCACATATCCCCTGGCTTGCTCTCTCTTTTCATTTAGGTTCCCTCTCAAATGCATACTGTCCTACACTGGAGAATGTTACCTCTACCACTTTATTCTCTTTTCCCCTTATACCGCTTCATGTTTTCACATGGCACTATTGCCATCTGGTTATAGTTATTTTCACATATTCTGCAGTCCTGTAACCTAAAGCTCCTATTAATCCTACAAGGGTCTTTAGGACATGTGCTGTTGCGTTCTCTGCTGTCCAGGCACTGGATCTTTGCCCAGCTGATAATAGTTGCTTAAAAAATAGTGTTTGAATAAATTTTACCATTGTGGGCATGGAGGTATAACATGAAACTACTTGAGCACTGTTGTAAAGTTTGGAAGCAGAGGGAAGGTCTCACAAGACATGTGGAACTTTAGTTGGGCAAAGGAATTTATATAGAGTTTTAGGTAGCATGAAAATACTGGTACAGTGGGAGTGGGTAGAAATAGAGGTGCAAATACATGGGAAACAAAAAGGCATTGCTCATTGAAAATTGTGCCCCATATTAACTCTCACTGTTCTTATAAATAAATCTAAAATATCCCTGATCATTTGGAATGGCAGCCATGCTGTCCCATCTTCTTTTCTTAATTTCTATTCACCAAAATTATTCCTTTATGCTAGTGTGGAAGATGATGTATAGAAATATTTCCAAAACATGATTTTCGTCCTAAGAAACTTAACTGAAGATTTACGATTGGCTTGCAATAAAATTAATAGAGGAGATTTATTGCAAAATCCCTTCTTCTGTATTATGTTAGGCTGGTTATGATAGCTCTAAGGTCTTTGAGCAATTTACTCTAAGTACCTCTTATTTTCCTATGGCTCATTTATTTCTACTATATCTTGCTTATGTTAGGAATAATTTAGTTTTCTCCCTCCGTACCTGCTGATCCTTTCACAATTAAAGCAGTTTCTTTCCTGTGTCACATCCTGCCCTAGGCTCCTGCTCTTTGGTAGTTATGCTGACATTCTTCCAAAATGCCCATAACAAAATTATGATGCTAATATATACAATGGGTCAATTAATGTCAGAGAGTTCTATTGATTTGTTTTTCTTCATCTCCAGATTGACATCATCAATTCTCATTCTCAAGAACAAGATGTCACTTTAAAAGAGTGGCGGTGAAACCATAATATTTTATTTTTTGTCATTTTTTAAATACCTTAACTCTTTTAGTTATGTTCCAGCTGCTAGGAACTAGATACTGGCTTTGATATCTTCCCATAGTAAACTATTAGAGTGGAAAGAGATTATTTAGACCACTCCTGTCATTTGAGAGATGAAGACACCAAGGTGGGCAGTAACTTGCCTAGAGCCGTATTAAAAGAAACCTCTAAGTGAAAAGGGTAGTTTAAGACGTGATAGCAGATATGACATTGTCGGGGGAAGAGGGAGAAGCTCCCTCTGCCCTTTCCCTTAAGGTTCTTCTGGCTGGCCAAATAATCAACAAGACAGGTTAGCAGGAGAAAATAATACCAAGTTTAATAACATGTATACATGGGAGAAACTCAGAAATGAGCAACTCGTCCCTCTGTCTAAGCTGCTTGCTTAAGTATTGCAGCTAAAGGCGAAGGAACGTGTTGGGGGTGGGTAGTGGCCTGGGACTTCAGAGGGCAGAAGGACAATTCTTTTCGGGGTCATCTATTGATAATTTGGTCAGGGAGAGATAGAGTTTTTTGATAAAAGGGGCTTGGTGCCCCTCCCATTGCAACATCTATTTTACATTATCTTTATAGCCATCATGATAGAAGATCTGTTCCAGGAATGAGCCACCATGCCAGATTCTCTAGGCAGTTAGTGGGGGAGGTCAAATATCCTTATTGTCTTCAGCTCAAAATAATCCGCATACCAGAGTGGTGCTTCCTGGGGCAGCTTGCCCTGAGCACCATCAGTTCTCTCTTCTGAAACTTCCCTAGAAGTTTCACATATTAAAAGTTGAGCTGGTGACTGTGGAGAGAGAAATTGTGTTAGTATTTGAGTGATAAGAAGTCTGTAAAGGGAGAAAAGAACGTAGATTAGAATGAGGATGAACAGGAAGAAAAGAATAAATCGAGCACATTTTTCTACACTCCATTAAATCAGTTCCCAATCTTGGAAATAAGTCAGTCCAATAAAATGTGTTAGCTTTGTTTATCTGATGAAAAATGTCAATCTTCTCTTTTAATAGATTTAAGTTAGATATTACTTGACCTGTTTGATTCACATAAAAGCAACATTTTTTTTTAATGATTGTACATGCTCCTCCTTGTTGGGCAGTGAGCACATCTAGAGCACGTCGATTTTGGAGCACCACAGATGTTAGGCTGTTAATCTCTGACTGGAGTATGTTCAAGGTTTGCATGGTGGTGTTGAACTCTTGCTCCATTACCATAGAGAGATTTAATATTGTCTTTTTTAACTCATAATCTCTAAAGCTGGGGAATAGGACTCTCAAGGCTGAAAAGAACTTGGAGTTGTGATACACAAATGGATTTTTCACGATTTTTCGACTGGCACGTTTATGTGGCACAATCTTATGAACAAACGAACCCAAGTTTGTAATTTGGCTAGCATTTAAGGTGGAGTGTTTGGTGACAGAAGGAGCCAGGTATCTAAGTCTGCATCGTCTTGACCAATTAGGTGGGAATCTTTTATATACTTTGTTGTCACATAAAATGAAAAGACCAGTGTAGTTTAAAGACAAGGTTAGAATTGAGTCTGTAGTTTCTAGGATCTGGACTATTTTATGATCTGTGCCACTTGCACTGTTACTACCTAAACATCTCCATTTCCCATGAGCTCCTGTCAATCTGCGAGAACAGAACAGATTGCGGAATAGCTGGTACAGGAGGCCTGCAGTCTGATTTTGGCAGTTATAAAGCCTGGTCTTGTCACCTTACCAGGTGAGTCTAGATTTTTGATCCACCCATATATAGTCTGTGGCATTGGGCAGCCTAACCATGTGGATAGCTGTGATACCCCAAGTTGCACACGGGTGGCTCGTAGGCCATCTAGAGCACTTGGTGATTTGGCAAATGTTTGTGCCAGAGGGAGTAGTGATAGAGTCACTTACAATTTTCTTGAGAGTTTTGAAGATGCCACCTGTGGAATCAAACCACAGAGTTTGACTGTAATATTGTCTTGGTATGTCACCCAGGAAAGGTCCAGCGCCATGTTTATTTTCAATGTAGAGGGAAAAACTTTTACCTATTGTTTGTACTTGGGCAAGGGACAGTCCTTGACCTTTTAAGTAGTCTTTCTGGGGCCCAAGTGATTCACCAGGAGAAGAAGCAGAGTGAAGTTTTTCTTGTTGTGGATACCATACTCTGCTATTTATCTATTTTTCGTATTTAGTCTACCAGGTGTTCATATCAGCAGGAACAAAGACTAGTTCAGGTTTTTTTGTACTATCTAGCTGTTGACATAACCAACAGTCAGATTGATTAGTTAGCGTGGCTAGGACTTGGTAAACTGGCATAAGGGGGTGTTTGGTCTGTGCCCGACCTGTTGAAAAGGAGAGGGTTAGTAAAAGTAAGACACAGATAGGAAAAGAGCCCATAGCGGAGACTTAGAGAGGGGAAGAGGGACAGATAGAGACCAGCACTCTCTAGTCAGCTTTTTAATAAATGATTAAAAAAAATATATATATATATCTACTAATAGTTTGTGTGTGTGAGTGTGTATATATATAGGGAGTTTTGAAGTAAGGGGGAGGAAATGGGTCAAAGCAGGTTTTCTCGATCTGTGATCTTGGGAAAAGTTGTCTACTTCGTGATGTCGGCTGTTTCTGGGGCCTGGATTTTGGCCCTCGAAATCCTTAGTTTAAGGTCACCTGTGGGGATTATCTCTCAGTTGTCTTGAGAGCGATGTTCTGGGTCTATTTTGGCGTGGCTCGCATGGATCTAGGAAGATTTTTTTTTTATTTTGATGGCAGTGCAGGTCGTCAGTAAGACTTCATAAGGTCTTTCCCAGCGAGGTGACGGTGTGTGTTTTTTTCTAAAGACCTTGATGTACACCCGGTCTCCTGGTCGAAAGGGATGGCAAGGCTTGTCAGAAGGTGGTGGCCATGTCTCTTTTACCTGTGGATGATATGCTTCAAGTATATTAGTTAATTTTTGTATATAACAAGTCATAGCATTAAATTGTTCACTTAAGTTCTCATAATATTCATTTAATCCAGGAATTGAAGGTTTAGAGACGCCAGTAGGTATCAGACGTCCAAAAACTATTTCAAAAGGAGTCAGTCCATGTCTTCTATTTGGAGTATTTTGAATCTTTATAAGGGCCAAGGGCAGAGCTTCTGGCCATTTAAGTCTAGTTTTTTAACAGACTTTTCTTAGAGTTCTTTTTATATCTAGATTTTTACGTTCCACTTGCCCTGATGACTGAGGGTGATATGGGGTATGAAATTTTAATGAATACCCCAGAGTTTTTGCAAGCAAGTGGTTTATCTCTGCTGTAAAATGAGTTCCTTGGTCTGATTTAATCTATAAAGGAATGCCAAAGCGAGGAATAACTTTAGTTATTAATTTTTTTACCACTGTTGTGGCATCTGTATGTCTGGTCGGATAGCATTCAGTCCATCCACTAAACATGCAGATAATAACCAAACAGTGAGAGTAACCTAAAGTTGAAGGCAAGTCTATAAAATCCATTTGGAGTGCCGCAAAAGGCAGCGTGGGCCTGGGAGGACTTCCTGGATCACACTGATTTCTCCCAGAGACTTGGTAAGATTTGTAAGTTGTGCACTGGGAGGTGATTTGGTCAGAAATTTTATGGATGCCAGGGCAAAACCAATTGTCTTTTAGTTTTTTAACTATCTCTCATTTGCACATATGTCCCATTTGGTGGGAGATAAGTGCAAGCCAAAAAGTCAAAAGAAAAGGAGCTACTGGAAGTCCATTTGGTCCAATGTATAATCCATCTGATAATTGTTTGGCACCCTTTTGTATCCAATTGTCTTTTTCAGATTGTGGGGCATTTGCATGATAGTTAATAACATCAGTCAGGGATAAAGGCAGGTTTAAGAATTGGGTGGAAAACGGATAAGGGGGTCCATAGGGAGCTGCATGTTTAGCAGCTCTGTCAGCCCTGTCATTCCCTAAAGATATGACATCAGTCTCCTTAGTATGGGCTGAACAATGAACAATGGCAATTTTTGAAGGAAGGTGAATAGCTTGTAATAAGGCTGCAATTAAGTGTCTATTAGTAATAGGAGTTCCTGCAGAAGTTAAGAATCTACAGGATTTCTAAATTGTGCCAACAGCACGGCAGACTCTAAAAGCATATTTGTGTAAACGAAAGAAAAACAAGGTTAATGGTTAGAGCAAATTGTAAACCAGTTTTTGAGTTCAGAGGACAGCCAGTGAAGAAGAATTTTAGATGTCAGCGTCAAAGTATCTTTTGCAGTTTAAAATGTCTCTGATGGTGTCGTCAGGTCATCTCTTAAGTTTATATCAAGTCCATCAGCTTCAGTTTGTAAGGCTTCAGGAAAAAGGGCAGGTTCAGTTCTCAGTGATTTCAAATGAAAATGATGGAAAAAATCAAAAACGTTAGTTTGGACATCTGTAGCCAGATATTTCAGGAGACTAGAAGAAATCAGGATCCAGTCCAGTCAACAGATATAAAACAAAAACCTCAAAAGACAACAAAACTAGGATCTAATATCCGCAAATTTATACTGAAATAGTTTTTACTGAAATATAATTTTTCTCTCTAAAATCACCCTCATTTTTATTAAGATAGCAAAATTAAAACTAGTTTGCAAAATAAGTCTAGTTCCAATAGAGTTGGCTCAATTATTTACGTAAGTACAGCAAGAATAGCAGTTGATCACATAGGCTCTTTTAAATCTGTTTTGTTGGAACTTTTTATAAGGAATCTCACATTGAACTTTAAAGGTCTCTCGAGGCCAGGAAAGCTGAGCCAAGGATTTTGTCATCAGACTTTGCCTGTAATATCTATAAATTTGGGTGAATTTCTCTATTCTGAGGTTTTTCCAAAATATTTCAAGGTTCTTTGTACCTGCCAGATAAGTGACATTCTTTACTTATCCTGGTAAGTGCTGCTTGGAACATAAGGTACCAGGCCAATATTTCTACGTGGCTTTATTCTATAAAGTCTAATCTTCATTCTTCAAAAGCTGTATGGCTATACTGCAAATATGATGTTCCAGTCACAACCTTGGTAATAGAACCAGTGTTTTTAATTGTGTCCTGTTATAAGGAGAACAGATTTTTATTGAACTTATGTAAATAACTATATTGCCATGAAAACAACAATATTCACTTACTAAGAGTTTCTAAGTTCGAGGGATCAGGTAGAGAGAAAAAGATAAATATTTTAATTTTACTTATAAAAGTATCATTTACCAAATTGCTATAAGTCATAGCTAGCTCAGGAGAAAAGAGAAAAAGTTTTCCTTAAATCTGAAAAAAACAAAACATTAAAAATTCAGCAATACTTCAAACAAAAAATCATAAAAATTATAATCAGTTCATTCAGTCCTGTGTAATCCATTTTTGATCCCAATCTTTTTGTTAGCAGCTTCATGAAGTTAGTTTCTCCATCAGATTTCTGTAATTTTTTACCGAGTTCAGTTTTATGATCAGAAAGTTTGTCAGAAACCTGTATTCTAGTGTAAATATCAGAGTCCTTTCTATGAATTTTTCTGAAGTTTAAACATTTTGTAAAAGCATTAGAGCAAAGAAATGTCTGTAAACAACAAGACCTCAAAATGGCAATTGACAGAGAAATTTGGTTAATTTTGTGACATACAACACTTTAAAATAATAATAACCAGAATTATGACTGATAACCAGGACAGATCAGAATTTCAGTAATGTTATACAATTTAAAAACACCTATATCAGTAACATTTGCCCACATAATAGCACCTAAGCAGGCTTATCATCACTGGTCGGACAATGCTTTCCATGTAATTGAACATATTGAATAAGCCTAATAAGTTTAGTATCTTTCCCCTTATAGGAAGAGAGCAAATTTCTTTGAGAAGTTCCAGGGCCCTTTGAAAATTCTCAAAGAAATAAAAGTTAAAAAAAAGACTTTAAGATATGAATTTTGGGGGAGCTTGTCAAAAATATAAACAGTCAAAGCAAACATAGCATTAACAGTCCAAAAAGCCTTAATAGAGAGACCTCAGTCTTTTGAACGTAGGAAATTATTTTAACAGGTTTTTTTTTCTTCTATCTTTTAGGTAGACTTACTCAAAGGGAAAGAAAAATCTTTTATAACCTCTTTATCAAGTTTAAGCAAATTATCCTTTTACGAGAAATTTCAATTTTGCACCAGCTTACTTCTGCTATTAAAACTCATTTACTTAATTAAATTCATTTCAATCTTAGCCAACTTCACCATGCAAAAACTCCTTTTCCAGAATTCCTCTTCCACAAACCTTCTATAACTTTCTTTTTACATTCAGAATTTGTCCCATGTCTTTCTTTTCCCTCCTAGTACTTGAGGACAAATTTATCTTTCTTAACCAAACAAAATATTTCCATTCTTTGTACCTTTATACATCTTACTTTCCTTGTACACAGACATATTTTTCTTAAATTTTTTAGTAGCTTCAATCACATATATTAATTAGAAATTTTAGCCCTTAGAAACCTTAATTTGTAAGTAAAAACTAAGTAAACAATTATAAACTTTCTTTTACATTAGTACCTTGTGGCTTGGAAAATTTATAAACACTTCATAACTTCTAGAAATATGTTACTTTATAGTACAATCTTTTAATAAAACACATGTTTACCAATAGACCCAAAACACTTTTTAGTTTTCCTGTAATGAAAAGCCAAAAGTAGACAAATGTACATTTAGCAATCAATGTCTAATATCTTATCTTATTTGGAAATGATGATACTCAGAGAATTTTTATCATAAAACTTAGCAAAACTCTCAAGTTTTAAGTCACCAAAAAGAGTTTGGAAGCTGTAACCACCATAACACATAATTATTGTTTAAAGTTTATCTAACATTTATCTTTTTCACAACTATTTAGTTACTTATTCTCAATAATTATTTAGATTGCCTACAAGACTTCATAAGACATTAGATAAAATTAGCCATCATTTAAATTAGTATTTTTGTTAACCAGTTCTGTAATAGAAATAACATCAGTTTTTTTCTACAAAATTTCATGTAAATTTCATCATCTCTTATACCTTTAAACATAGTTATCATTAAGATTTTTATCAATATGTCTTGGTCTTCTAATTTGGACAAGGGAAGCATTCCCAGTCAGACATTTTAAAACATATTCAGGCAAAGTTGATGTAACCTCTTTGTATAAAATTAGCTCAAACATTCCAACCTTTATAATCTTATCAACACTTACACTTTTATTACATGTTCTCAATTTAATTGTAACCTGAGTCAAGGTCTTAAGACTAGTCAAATTTTTCTGGCCTTAATTTTTAGGTACCAATTAAGCAATTATGTGAGAGCTCTCAAAACATTTTTTTTCCCCAATTTAGAAGTTTTTTCAATTCAAAGGATCCGTCGTTTGGCCATTGACGAGTAGGATCTTCATTTGTATATTTATTCCAATAGTGACTCGAACCAATAAGCCTTTTTAAGGAAAGACCCGGAGGTAACTTTCCACGCTTAGAATAAATTTACCATGGACGCAAGAGGCGTCCCTGGTGAGGGCGCAGATGATGTAGCCCCCATGATCCACAGAATTCACTCTCAAAGATATTCAGAGAAAGTAAAGACCTTCGCTGCACAGGCGGTAAGGATGGTGTCTCCGGTCTCCCACAATAGTGTGGGACGCCTCCAGTCACAGACCCGCTAATCTGTGACACTGGGCAGGCGATACTGGAATGGGATTTTTCCAGCACTAACAAGCAACGAAGGTAAAGACAACAAAAGCCCTTATGGACTGGGCCTTTTATGACAAACTCCCCTGAGAGCTTGGCACAGCCGGACAAAGAGACAGTTCGGAACCCCAGTCTACTCGACTGGCCACCAAGGTGCACCCCGGTAAATGCACCTTCCGTATGGTGGAGACCAAGGAGAATATTCTCACTGGTCACAAAGCCAAGTTTTCTCAGGACACAGAACAAGACAGAAGGAAAAACCTCATCCGGTTTTTTTTTTTTTTCTGTGCACAATGACAGCTTTAGCCACGCCTTAGGTCTCTTGGAGCCAGAATAATACCTGGGGCGGAGGTGCCGCAGGGTTGGGGACTGTGTGCTTTTACAGAGTACCTTGTCGTTGCACGGACATTTTCTTGCAGTTGGCGGGGGACCTGTGTCATCTACCCCGTTCCGTGACCCAACTTATCCTGTCACGGGAGTCTTCTGAAAGTGGCGAGCGCCCTAATGGCTCTTAACTGCTCGACCCGTGCCCACTTAAATTTGTGGCCTTTTTGGCTTCCAAGATGCCCTTGGCAATGACCTTCGCTTCATGTGCATAATAACCCACAGCAAAGTTTGTAGACGCAGGTCTGGTGAGACCCGCAAACTCACCAGTCTGTGGGGCCGGCCCGGACAGCAGGCTTATAGGGCCTATGCCTGCGTCCTACCCTATGGTATTTCCTTCTAATGACAAAAGACACAGACAAAAGAGAAAAACAGACTACCTCTGGGAGGAAAAGGGATCAAGATCAAAAACCAAAAGTACTCTACCAAATTTAAACCAAGAGTCACTAAAAGCCCAAGAAACTAGTTTCCCAAATATTTTCTCCTGCCAATCTAAATTTAGAAAGAGAAAAAATTTTCACCACTTCCTTCCGCCGGACTCCGCAGATAGAGATTCCGGGAGGCTGACGTGGTAAGAAGTCTTACCTTTTGCCGGCTTTCCTCAGGCGTTCCCGTATCTCATCATCTGCAGTAGTCCAGGGAGAAGGCAGGTCTTCCAGCCAGAGAAGGCAACTTGCCAGCCAGTGTGGATCCTGCCGACTACGCCAAAACTGTCGGGGGAAGAGGGAGAAGCTCCCTCTGCCCTTTCCCTTAAGGTTCTTCTGGCTGGCCAAATAATCAACAAGACAGGTTAGCAGGAGAAAATAATACCAAGTTTAATAACATGTATACATGGGAGAAACTCAGAAATGAGCAACTCGTCCCTCTGTCTAAGCTGCTTGCTTAAGTATTGCAGCTAAAGGCGAAGGAACGTGTTGGGGGTGGGTAGTGGCCTGGGACTTCAGAGGGCAGAAGGACAATTCTTTTCGGGGTCATCTATTGATAATTTGGTCAGGGAGAGATAGAGTTTTTTGATAAAAGGGGCTTGGTGCCCCTCTCATTGCAATATCTATTTTACATTATCTTTATAGCCATCATGATAGAAGATCTGTTCCAGGAATGAGCCACCATGCCAGATTCTCTAGGCAGTTAGTGGGGGAGGTCAAATATCCTTATTGTCTTCAGCTCAAAATAATCCACATACCAGAGTGGTGCTTCCTGGGGCAGCTTGCCCTGAACACCATCAACATCTTTTAGGGAACTAGGTGTCTCATAGTGTTTTCAGATAAGAATTAGAAAGTCAGCATAATTGGAAATATTATGTAATACATACATATTTTATACATAAGGTATAATGATTGCATATTTCCGTTACTATATGCATATATTTCTATATGGGAAAAAGCAGTGATACTAGTGCTATATCTACATAGACAAATGAAGGGGGGATGCTGATCACTATTTAATATTCATTGTGACTAAATCCCAGGTCATTGTTTTCAGTCTTCCAGTTCACTCTGCTCCTGTAGACACGTTCTCATCATGTGTGCTGGTCTGCATGAGAGAGGCTCCCTGGATGAAATCTATTTAATTCTATTAACATTTAAATTTAAGCATTTTATAAAAGGAAAATAGGATTATTTTTACAATTTTGTATCTACTCAAGTATTTTTACAGGAACTAACTGTTGAGTATGTTACTAAAAAAAATGTATTCAAGCTTAGACATTTATCAAACACTTTTATATTCAAGTGGTCTCTAGTCTCAAGTTTTAATTTTTAGTGCATACATTTATAAACTTTATCTGTTAATTTATTAAAACTCTGTTGCATTTCAAGATGAGAAGACAAAGATATAAAATATACTAAATTTAGCTTATATACACATTTAGATGCACTTTTGTTTGAAGGTGAAAGGACAGACTAAATGACCCATGAGTCCTCAGATAATATGATGTCCTCATTTCTTGGTACAAATTCATGGACCTGTAAACTAGAAAAAAGAAAAAAATCCCAGAAGATATAGGCTTTGTTGATCTCAAAAATCATTTGAAAACGTTTTAAAAATGATTTTCTCAAAGTAAAATGGAACAACACAGGCAGGATAATTATACAACTTGGAATTGACATATATCAGTCTCTGCGGAAGTCCCAAAAAAGCACTAAGTGTAATCAAAATAAGTAAATAAAAACTATTTCCAATATATACCTCCCTCAGTTCTCATTTTATTTTTTATATCACCTTATTTTCAGACCAATTCTCCCTTTCCTCCCACCATTTCAATACCTGCTTTCCTGATTTTGCATTGTAAAAGATCAGAGATTACCTGCAAAGATAAAACTCCTATAATGAAGGTGAGGAGAGGATATAAGCTGAGGTCAAGGGATAGGGAGACCAGACTTCTACCCATTTGTAAATCCTGTTCCTCTTCTATCAAGTGGATTTGAAGATGCTCGAATTATTATGCAAATGGAGTGTTGATAATAGGCGTCAAATGGGTTGGAAGTTTAGATTGTAACCTCCCTTATAGATTTACTAATTTGCTCCAGCATAGCAAATACTTTGCATGAAAGAATCAAATTCCAGAAAAAGATTTCAATTGACCAAATGCAGTAATCAAAAAAATATAATAGGTAACTATACAGTTTGGGGCATGAAATCCACAATTAGACCATTGAATTTATGGTGGGAATAAGATTTAAGTAGGGAATAACTTAAGTAGATAAGAAAGTGTAACTCTTTTTTAATTGGCCAATGGCAGGATGTGATTGTCTGTATATTGTGATGAGGAAAAGTAGAAGGAAGGAAGGAGTGATGGCTGCAAGTGGAAATCTCTATCACGAACTGCTCAGGTATTGTGTCCACTTCTGTGAAAACTTGAACACACTCAGCAAAGAGGTACTGAGATGCTGAATTGACTATAAATCACGTGAAATTAGAAAGCATGTCGTATAAAGAAGAGAAGACATGAAGGGGAGGAGAGATATAATAGCTGTTTTCACAATCATATCTAAAGTTTCATCAGAATAAATTCATTTTGTATGACTTTCACGATATAGAACTTGAATCAATTAAGAGAAGAAAAAGAGAGCATGATTCAAAGAGAGGAGGCATTTTCTATTATCAGGCATTCTGAGAAGGAAAGGTGTGAATCAGGGAGTGCTGAGTACCTGGACCCTTAGAATATTTAGTCAAAATAGACAAGAAACAAGATTGGAGGACGGATAATCTGAAGGACTAAAAATCTCTACCATTCTTGAGAATTTTAGATTCAACAGACTAAGATGATCTAAATAGAATAAAGTTTTCTCTGTTCTAAATAGAATTTCTCATCAAATTTATGTGAATTTTCCAAAGATTTCAAAATTTTAAAATTTTATCTCCATGAGATAAGCATATCCATCTATTTTATGCCATACATATCTAAATGCATCAAAACTAAACATATAACCATAGCAAAAATAATAATAACAAAATTTACTATATATTGAGCACTCAATAAATATACATTAGGTACTAAGCACTTTACATACATTTCCTTCATTTAACTCCCACAGCCTTTGGGTAGATAAGATGGGGTTCCTGGAGTTGACAAAACACACAGCTGGTAAGTAGTAGAATTTCAACTCAATTTTGTCCACATTTAATCACTACAGCTAACTGTTATACTATTGTTGTTCCTTGTTCTGTAATGCTTCTCTAAATGAAACATGAATAAATGGAGCATGGAAACCAGTATTATACGGAAGAGAACTTGTTATACTACTCAGATATCCCCAGGTATAGACCTGCAATTTATAAATTTTCAAAGGGCACTCAGTAACAATGCGGAGACCTGTCTTTGTATACGCCTCACAAGTGAACCAAATGGGCATTTTATGGTAAACAGTCAATTCCTAGCATATTACCTCTAAGCTTAATGCTATCAATGCTCATAGGAAAAGTCGGGAATAATTTATTACAATTCCCCAACAAAGTGAACTAGTTCATTATAATTCATAAATATAGAAAGGTTTCAACATCTTCTAGAGAAAACTAGTTTCTCTGCATACCCGGGAATGAAACTAGTCATGCAATAAAAACGTCTTTGTGAAACTTTACAGAATAAAGACAGAGCGAGATCAATAGTTTTGCAGTTTTTCCTTTCTTAAAGGGAATTCTTGTTGAACATTTAATAAGCTATAAGGGGCAGTATTAGGTTGGAGTAGTTTTTTTCTTTTGAATCAAACCTTAACTAAAAGAGTAAAAATAGAAATGACAATAGCATGCAGACCAAACATAACAGCAGCCATTCAGTAATGCTTCATTTACAGTAATTCTTCATGTATCCAGGAAATAACTAATAATCTGATATGTCAAGAACATAATTGAGAGTGTTAGAGTAACAACAACAAAAAAATGTTAGCTCAAAATCTACACACCAAGGCTGAGTCACTCTATCTAAAAAAAAAAATCCATCAAGCCCTCCTTAGATCTCTTTAAAGTTTGGGTATTGATTCATAGAAATTTGTAAGACAGAAAACTATTTGCTATAGGAATCAAAACAATAGTCTCAAATTAAGAAGGAAGAGAAAAATATACAATTAGCCACAATAAAATTAAAACATTCATTTTGGGTTAATATATTTTTGGAACAGAGTATCTAAACTGGCTTATTAGAGTTTCCTTGGTCTCCCTGTTTCCCAATAGCAGGCAGAGGCTCAAAACAAAGTTTTGAATTAAGCCTTCTCCATCCCAAGGCTGGAGGAGAGATTGTTGATTCGCTTCAGTGAGGCTGCTTCTTGGCACTGTGAAAGTTGTCTATACAACTGTCGGTACATGAAGAAGCAGTCAGAAAAAAAGTCCACCAGGTCTAAGGTAACCCCTCACAGCCAGAGCAGGAAGAATAAGCAGAACACACAGAAGAAACACATCATGAAATTGAGGTGCAGGAAGAGATAGATGACAATTGGAGTAAAAAAGTAATGAGGCCAGAGAATACCTAAGCATAGCACAAAGAAACATCTTGGAACTGTAATACGTGAATTTGGCAAAAGCACTCAGTAGGTGAATAGAAAGCAAACATGTTAAGAAATTAGGAAAAAGAATAATAATAATCCAAAAATAATCCTTTCCAAAAATTAAAACAATCATAATTGCAAATATATAGCGATGGCTAGATAGAGCTCTGGTAAAGCGATATTAAAAAGACGAAGTTCAAAGATTGGATCTGATACAAGACAAGTAGCTTCGTTTCCTCACCAGAAAAGGGAAACAATATCTATTCTGTCTACACTACAGAGTGGTTGGGAGGATCATATGAAGACATCTCAAAGTGCTTTGGAAACTGCAAACTGTTACAAAAATATTAGATGATGATGAAAATATGCCACGCTGACAGGGAGGGCTCCCCTTAGAATAAAATGCTCCTTGGAAAGTTGAGTTATAATGGTGGTATAAATGAAAGCCAAATTAGTGGTTTTATTTATGCCCTTACCAGCTATAAATATCAAAACATATTATTATTAGAAATAAAATATCTCACAAAGCAGGGGGATGTAAACTTGAACAATCTTCTTCTTTGTTTGGGTTTTAATGTTGGTCTAAGACCCAGGACTAGATGTCTAAGAAAAGTTTTTGTCTTTTTTTAGTTCAACTTAAGAAAATATTATTCCAGTACATGGAAGATGAAGATGAGTTTTTCTGAGAAATAAATGTGTTGAAAAGTGATACTTCTTTTTTTCTCTTAATAATATGCTTCTTAGATGTGAGAAATTCTGTTGGAAAAAAAATATTTTAAATGTGAACTTTCCTAGATTCTGTTTTGAGTCACAAGAAATGGAAAAAGGTTGCATGATTATTCCCTAATCCTTTCTCCTTCAATTGCAATTGATTTTTATTAGTAACCATGAGCATCAGAAAAAGAGTTTCTGTCTCTGTTAATGAACTGAGGTGTGCAGGCGCATATGATATGTTCATAAAAATCACGGCTCTAAAGTGCACAGATTCTCCCCAATTTTCTACAATATTTTCTGTTTCTTATCATTATGACTAAATAAGGATGGCAAAACTAATGATGCCATTACCCTGTAATTGGGAATTGAGGCTGTTTAGCAATGATAAAGCATGCACTGAGCAGAGTTAATGGGCCAACCAGGCAGCCCCACTGGGTAGCTAGTCCACGGAGCACGAAGGCTGAACATTTTCAAGGTAGGATGTTGTTTGTAGAAGGAAGTAAGCATCAGGAAATGTTTTTTACTGATTATTGTCTACTGCTCTATCAGAATAGGGAAAGTTAAGAGAGCTCAAATAAAGATTTGAAGTGATTCTTGATGTAAAATGTAAAGAGCCATCTTTCTCCACGATTCAATATTTTACAAACGTCTCATTGACTTTACTTTCAACAAAATAATCCATTATTTTAATCCTACCATATTCTACATATTTTACCTCCTAATTTAAATGGGGATGATGCTATAGATTTTAGGGCCTGTAAGCATATATATTTATTTATAATACATCTTCCAGCATGGTACCTGGAACACAGTAGGTGCTATTAGTTTGATCAACGTGCTTGAACCTCTTAAAAAAAAGTAAAGTGGGGCTGGCCCAGTGGCGTGGTGATAGAGTTCGAGCACTCCGCTTTGGAGGTCCGGGGTTCGCGCGTTTGGATCCTGGGCACAGACATATGCACTGCTAATCAAGCCATGCTGAGGCAGGAGTCCCATATATAAAATAGAGGAAGATGTTAGCCCAGGGCCAATCTTCCTCAGCAAAAGGAGGAGGATTGGCGACAGATGTTAGCTCAGGGCTAATCTTCCTCACACCCCCCAAAAAAAGTAAAGTAATATCTTTGTTCAAGAATGTTCCATAGCTCAATTTAGTGAAGGAAAACTGAACTCCTTGTAGATTTTAGAGTTAGAAATATATTTTCTCCAGACCAGTCAGGTTACAATGAAAGCAGGATTCTGGTGGTTCAGAAATAAAGAAGATTAGGAGGCATGGAGGAAAAAAGCACATACAGCATAGCTTAAGCTGTTTCCAGGATTCAGATGCGGCGACAGCAGAAAGCATTTTCCCAAAGAGCCATTCCCTTTTTATATGTCCTATAATTTTTTTTCACCTAGATTGGGTGAGAAGTGAAATGTCACTGGTGTTAATGAAACGATGCTTCCCATTTAGTAATAATAACTATTATTTATTGAGGTTTTATGCCAGGCATTATGCTAAACACTTTAGATTATTGTATTTAATCCTCACAATAATCCGATGAGGGGAGTTTGATTTGCTTCCCCATTTTTCAGTTTGGAAACATGGGGCTTAGAGAGGTAGAGTTAGTGTGCCCAGGGTTATACTGTCAGTAAGTAATAAAACAGGGATTTAAAAGAAGCCTGGGGCCGGCCCCGTGGCTTAGTGGTTAAGTGCGTGCACTCCGCTACTGGAAGCCCGGGTTCAGATCTCGGGCGCGCACCGACGCACCGCTTCTCCAGCCATGCTGAGGCCGCGTCCCACATACAGCAACTAGAAGGATGTGCAACTATGACATACAACTATCCACTGGGGCTTTGGGGAAAAAAAGGAGGAGGATTGGCAATAGATGTTAGCTCAGAGCTGGTCTTCCTCAGCAAAAAAAAGAGGAGGATTAGCATGGATGTTAGCTCAGGCCTGATCTTCCTCACAAAAAAAAAAAAAAGAAGCAGCCTGATTCAACTCCATAGTTTTGCCATTAGACCACGTTGCAGCACATCATACCAAGTGTGAAACACACATTGCCTGAAGCGAGCCTCTCAACTATTCTTTCAGTTAGGTTGAGGTGGCGTTTTGAGCTCCATTTTACAGATGGAGGTTTAGGGAAGTAAATAACTTGCCCAGAATTTACACAGCTATCAAATGACAAAACCAGGTCATAATCCGTCTGTTCCCTCTCTGAAGCCAGCGCTTCTGGAAGTACAGTACTTTACACATCTCCTTCACAATCCTCAGGCTAAATCCTGCAGCACTGAAGGTTAGAGGGAAGGGCCTCATTTTTGGACCATCTAAAGTCCTTCCTTCTTCTAAGAAGGAACACGCTCCAGTCTGTTAGTCTTTCTTTCCAGCGAGAGGACAAGGCCTCCTGGGCCCAAGGCTACCTCCCTTGTCTCTCTCAACCTCTTCAGTTAAGTCCTTTTCCTACTTTCCCGCCTCACGCATCTGAATCTATATATTCAACTTTTCAGGTCATGTTAAGGTGGATCTGGTATCACAGCTTTTGATTTTACAGAATGTGAAAGGACATTCTGCTCTCAATTATACCCACCAGAATGGTTGCTCTTCATCCTATAATCCCTGGGAGGCATCCCTCTGTGGTTTGGGGTTTCAGATATTAGCAGAAGCAGCTGTGAGTACAGTAACATTCACCCAGTTGCTACTGTCACTGTAATAACCACAGAAGTAAGCCTCACCACATGCCACAGAAGGCATCACAGCACACACCCTGGGGACCTCTGGGGCGTGTGCAGCAGCCCGGGGACAGCTCTATTAACCTTCTCCAAATTTCTGATTTTTTGTTGTTGATTTCACTCAGGGTTGCCTAAATTAAAATATTATGTCACACACTCCTCCAGAAATAATTCTGATCAGCCAAATGGTACAGATCAACACAAGACTTCTGACTAAACATGCCTCCAGGGAGAGGATTCAAATACATTTCTTCCCCCACTGGATTTTTCAGAGTTTAAAAATATTTTAGCCTCTATTATAGACAAGCATTAACACATTCTGGGCATGTAGAGGAAGAAATAGTGACAGTTTAATCAAGTACTCTTGGATATGTATGCTTGTAGCTGAGTACATAGATACCACATAGGAGACTTTAATTATAGTGCCCCTTAACCTAGAAACTTCTACAGATGGAGACCTGACTGAGATCTCAAGGAAGGATCACAGATTATGTGGTGGCCCTGTCCCAGGTCCATGTACACAAAGGAAAGTCAAGATAAAGGCAAGGGGAAGGCTGACAAATGATGTGATATATGCAAGGAACTGCATGGTTTCTTCAAATGTTTTTTCATCCTTTCTCCCTTCTTTTTGCTTTTTTAAAATTTTGGGGGGATAACATTGATTAGCAAATTTCTATCTTCTTCACCTCCTCTGCTTTGATGAAAAAGGCTCATATAAGCAAGGCTTTACAAATTTTTTTTCTTACAGACATTTTCTTCTTACTTGCTTTCAGTGAACTACAACAGAGAATCTTGACTGTAGATTACTATTCAGGGTACCATGAAGATTTAGTTCCATCCACTCATGTGTCCATCACACCATTTATTGATTGCCTACTGTATGCTGAGCAATTACTGTGGATTGAGTCATGATTTGCAAACAGTCATTAGTGATGATCAATGACTATCCTACCGGAAAATTATATTTTTGTGCTTATTTTCATTTGTGTGTTCCAGAAGTAACTAATCATTTATTTACATGCTAGAGAGCCCTGATATCATTTTCTAAAGATATTTTATTCAGAGAGGGGTTAGTCTTGCCATTAATTCTAATGATCTGTTTTTCAATTGAAGTAGGAGAAGTTTGAGCCTGTCATCTCATTACAATGTTTTGCTGAAAGAAAAAAGTCTAAGAATTGCTAATTTAAAGAGAACACTGCCATTAGGAAGGGTTCCGTTTAGGACAGACATTACCTTCTGTGACATCATGATCTCTACTCATTTTCTGATCTATCGAAAGTAGAGTGTGGCATGAAGTTTAATAATCTTTTTAAATGTTAATTTACGATGATAATCTTATTTGGGCATCAAAACAATTTTTCAAACTAGGGAGGGAAGTTATCACTAGTGATAGAAATAATAGTGCTAGTAGTGGTAGAAAATGGAAGCAATAGGAAGAGGACTTGCACAAACTTTCACCACCGCTCTACCCATCTCAGCAGCATCTGTACCTACCTTCTCTGCTTTCATTTCTCTCATTGTAGGTGCATTGTCCATACTCCTATAGAGGATCAATCCTCTACATGTAGATGAGACACCAATCTTTTTCATCTACTCAGACCCATCACTCCAGCAAATCCCTCCCTTCTCAAATTATCACTGTGTTCCTCTCTCTACTGAATCACGCCCATTAGTGTATAAATATTTTGTTATTTCTGGAAAAAAAAAAAACCCTCTTGACCACACTTCTTCAGTTCTGGTTACTGCCATTTATTTGCTCCCAAATACAGTAAAGCTCATTGAAATAGTTTACATTCTGTCTGCTCAATGAGATGTTCACCCTACCACCTTCTTCCCCACCAAAAGTTGGTTAGATATGATAGCTGTGACTATTACTACTACTGAATCCAAATTCAACTCTCCTTCATCTCGTCGATCCAGCAGCAACATTGGCCACAGCAGACATCCCTCTTCCTGGAAATATTTTCTTCTCGCGGCATCCTAGATCTCTCTCTCTTTCTTTTTCTGCCCCTGTCTCTCTCTCTCTTCTTCTCCTAGCTCATTGGCAGCTCTTTCTGAATCTCTTTCTCTTTTCCCTGATCTCTTAATGGGGTGTTGTTTCAAGAATCATTTCTTGGACTTCTCTATCTATTCCCTTTGCCACCTCATCCAGTCTAATGTCATTAAACACTACCTACATTAACTATTCACGGTAAACACTATCTACAGTAACTATTCACAAATTATATCTATAGCCTGGATTTCACTGCTGAATTCCAGATTTGTTTGTCCCTCTGCTTACTTGATGCTTCGTACTTGGATGCTAATATATATCTCAAGACAAACATGCCCAAATCTGAGCCTCCAATCTTTCCCCCAAAACTTTCTCCAACTGCATCACAGCTAATGACAATTCTATCCTTGCAGATACCTCCAAAATTTAGAGTCATTCTTTACATATCTCTTTTTTTCATACCACATAGCCCATCAGAATATTCTGCTGATTCTACATTCAGAATATATCCAGTGCCAAACATTTCTCACTATCCCCATTGCTAACACTAGCAACTCTTCCCTGGATTATTGTAACCAATAGCTCTGCTTTCCCTCTTCCTTCCCTTCTGCATTTTCAGTTTATTCCAAACACAAACAGTTATAACCCTTTCATAACACACCAACAACTCCCTATTTCAGTCACAGTAAAATCTAAGTTCTTCAAGATGAACTCTAAATCATAAAATAATCGGTTTCTTCCCCTCCTCTGTTATCTCTCTAACCTCTTCTAATATAACTTTCCCCACCTTCATTCCACTCCAACCACATTTTTCTCTTTATTGTGCCTCAGGCACACCAGACATATTTCTACCTTAGCACTGGCTAATCCATCACACTAGAATATCCCTCCCCCAGACACCAACAGAATTGCAGGCTCATTTCCTCACTTCTTTTTAAAATATAATTTATGCCTTAGAACAGTTTAAGATTTACAGACAAACTGTGAAGATAGTACAGCGAGTTCCCATATACCCCACTCCCAGTTTCTTCTATTATTAACATCACACATTAGAATGGCATATTTGTTACAATTAATGAACTAATAATGATACAGTATAACTAACGAAAACCCATACTTTATACGGATTTTCTTGGTTTTAACCTAATTACCTTTTTCTTTTCCACGATTCCATCCAGAATACCACAATACATTTAGTCACCGTGTCTACTTAGGTTCCTCTTGGCTGTGACATTTCTCAGACATTGTTTTTGATGAACTTGACAGTTCTAAGAATTTTATATTTTACCGAATATCCCTGTATTGGGATTTGTCTGATGTTTTTCTTATGATTTGATTTGTTATTGGCTTTTGAGAGGAAGACCACAGAGGTGAATGCCCTTTCCATCACCTCACATCAAGGGTACATACTCTCAACACAATTCGTCACTATTGGTGTTCCCTTTGATCACCTGGCTGAGGTAGTGATTGTCAGATTTCTCTACTGTGAAGTTATTCTTTTTCTCTCCCATTTGGTATTGTATCCTCTGGAGAGAAGTCATTGTGCAGTGGTGAGGTATGCTCACTTCCTTCAAGGTCGAGTATCTACATAAATTCTTTGCATAGGAGATTCTTCTGCACAGGAGATTTGCCTCTTCTACCCCATTTATATACTTATACAATCATTTATTTATAACCACATGGACTCATGGATATTTACTTTCTGCTTGGGATTATAATTCAATAGTACTTTATTTAATTTGTTAAACAAAGCATCCCAGCTTTGTCCATTGGGAGATATTTCAGTTGGCTCCTATATGCCTTTTATATAATCCCCATTTGTGTGTGTGTTTGAGTATTTCCTTACTTTCTGGCACTACAAGACACCCCAGGCTCATCTTGAATATTTTCTGCCTCAAACTCAGAATTAGCCGTTTCTCCAAGGAGCTCTGGTTCCTTTTATTAGAGAATCATATTAGAAACCAAGAAATGGGTGCTAGGTGTGCTCACTGTTACTGGAGAGGAGTCATTGCTTCTATATCTTTTCAGCTGACAGAGCAAGGAAACATATACACATATTTAAATATTTCTACATGTAACTATCTGTGTCTATAAGGTAGATTAACTTCTGGCATGATATCACGAGGAACACTGCTGACCTCCTCTCCAGTGAAAGTCGTGGGCGAAAAACCCCCACAAAAAACAGTTAAGCCTCTGAAGAGGGTCCCAAGAGCAAACAGCAAATGAAGAACCATTCACCTCGTTGAGGAACTGTAGTCATTTATTCCTGATTTTTCACATGCGCATTGATGATACCGACCCTACGTTTTTACGCGCTCTGTGTAACAGAAATTGACAAGAGGCCCAACCAAAGTTTCAGACAAGATTTTATTGAGGCTTATGCTTGACTACAAGGGAGACAGCACAGGACAAGACGCTCTCTGGCTGGCTCTCCGAAGAGAGCCGTCCTGAGTTTTTTATGGGGTCAGGGAAGTGGACTGGCGTCGCGATGCTCCGCCTCCAGAGGCGTTCTGCTTCCCGCTTCCTGGTGGTGGCGCTGCGCGTGCCCCGTCGGGGTTGCGGTCCCTGCGGCTGCCTTGTAGGTCTAAAACGGCCGTCTTGCTCACTACCGCCGCCCCAGGAAGGTCGTACAGTGGTCATTTCAAGGCTTTATGCGCATGCGGGAGTCTGGGTCGACTGCTTGTGGGGAAGTTTGCGGTTGTGAGGCTGCATATCTTGACTTCAAAAATAGCTGGGCTGGGAGATGCCGGACCTGATGGTTAAGGATGAGAAGCATTATTCTGTCTCGTTGATACCATTAAGCTCAGAAGGTAATATGCTAGGAATTGCCTGTTATATCATAAAATGCCCATTTGGTTCACTTGTGAGGCTTGTTTAAAGACAGGGCTCCGCATTATTACCGAGTGCCTTTTGAAAACATACGAGTTGCAGGTCTGTACCTGGGGATATCTGACTAATATAACAAGTTCTTTTCCATATAATGTTGGCTTCCATGCTCCATTTATTCATGTTTCATTTAGAGAAGCATTACAGAACAAGGAATAACAATAGTATAACATTTAGCTGTAGCCGTGAAATGTGCACAAACCTGAGTTGAAATTCTAGCTCTATACTTACCAGCTGTTTTCTCTGTCAAATCCATGAATCCCATCCTATCTACCCAAAGGTTGTGGGGGTTAAATGAAGGAAATGTGTATAAAGTGCTTAGTGCCTAATGTATATTTATTGAGTGCTCAATATATAGTGACTTTTGTTATTATTTTTGTTGCTGTGGTTATGTTTTTAGTTATCATGCATTTAGATGCCTATGGCATAAAATAGATGGGTATGCTTATGTCATGGAGAAAAGATTTTAAAATCTTGAAGTCTTTGGAAAATGCACATAGATTTGAAGAGAAATTCTGTTTAGAATAAAGAAGATTTTATTCTATTTAGATCATCTTAGTCTGTTTAATCTAGTTTTCAAGAATGGTAGGGATTTTTAGTCCTTCAGATTATCTGTCCTCCAACCTTGTTTCTCTTTTATTTTGACTCAATATTCAAGTGTCCAGGTACTCAGCACTCCCTGATTCACATCTTTCCTTCTTAGAATGCCTGATAATTGAAAATGCCTCCTCTCTTTGAAGTATGCTCTCTCTTTAGTCGATTATAGTCTATATCATGAAAGCCATACAAAATAAATTTATTCTGAGTTCTACCTGATAAAACTTTAGATATGATTTTGAAAACAGCTATTTTATCTCTCCTCCCCTTCATGTCTTCTCTTGTTTATATGACATGTTTTCTAATTTAGTAAGAAAGTTGAGAGTTTGGAATATTTGAACCAAGACCACTACTTCCACTTACTAGCTCAGCGAGTTGGGGACTCTACTTCAGATTGCTTCAGCCACAAACACAGGGCTCCCTCTCCCCCTAGCTACTAGGCAGAGGGCCTTTTTCCTGGGAGGAGCATTTCTCATCCTGCCCTGAGGTGCCTATTGCTGAGGCTAAGTCCCAGGAATTTCAAATAAGAGGTTGGGGTTTCCTTCTTCTACCCAACCTTCCCTCATGGAATGAAGGCTCTACCTTGGGTACAGAGTGCTGAGAATACTGGTGCTTTAATCCCCTTGGTCCTGGCTCATGAGGCAGTGCCTCCATGCCAGGAGAAGCAAGGCAAAAGGACCTCCTCTGTTGCTGCCCACCGCTCCGCCTAGTCCTCAATTTCCTAGAGTGGGGGTGTCTTTAGAAAGAAGTTTGCTGATGTCCCCACCCCCAGCTCCATAGCCCTAGCTCAGAGATTTTTGCTTGGGGAAAGAATCAGGCCTTAAAACAGATAGCTCCTAATCTCTTCTCAAAGGAACTGACTACATTTGCAATGGAATGTGGAAAAGTTTAAGCCTAGGGGCTTGCTCAAGGACGATGGAGGTTGTGGTGAAAGGAAACTGGGAAGATATTTGTAGATTTAATAAAGATACAGCCTAGACTGTAGTCTGGCTAATTGGCAGGAGAGAACCAGTGAATAAGACAGTGGGAGGGGCCCTCCTAGGGTCAGAATAAATATACTGCACTGATCTCAGAAACTATTCCTTGGGCCGGCCCCGTGGCTTAGCGGTTAAGTGCGCGCGCTCTGATGCTGGCGGCCCGGGTTCGGATCCCGGGAGCGCCCCGAGGCACCACTTCTCCGTCCAACGCGAGGCCGAGTCCCACGTACAGCAACTAGAAGGATGTGAACCTATGACGTACAACTATCTACTGGGGCTTTGGGGGGAAAAAACTGAATAAATAAAATCTTTAAAAAAAAAAAAAAAAAAAAAAAGAAACTATTCCTTCAAAGGGGACACAATTTCATTGGATTATTTTGCAGAGCAATTTATGTCTCAGAGAGTTGTTGAAGCAATAGAGCAATCAGCTGGCCTTAGTACAGTTTAACAGCTGGGTGTGGTCAGGGAAAGAGAGCATTACTGAGACCACTGTTATCCCAGTATGATTGTTGGTGTACCCAAAGCTGCACTTCCCTGAGGAGCAACATCAGAAGCTTAAAACTGTGTGTGTGTGTGTGTGTGTGTGTGTGTGTGGGCAGGGGGGTGGTATCAGGATTAGACTTCACTAAAATAATCCTGGCAGTCATTAAAAATACACTAGCAAATAACAATAACAAGCCAGGGACCTGGGCATGGTGAGGGATCATGGAGAGGAAGGAGGGAACCAATGCCAAGTTGCTACAATATATTGTCCAAAGCTTCCAGTTTCCAACAGAATTTGAGACATGCACAGAAAAAAGAAAGTATGACCCTTATATTGGGAAAAGAGCAGGCAATAAACACAATCTGTGAGAGTAACCAGATGTTGGATTTAAGAGAAAAAGTCTTCAAAACAACCATTATAAATATCTTGACAGAACTAAAGGAAAGCATGATTACAGATGTAAAGGAAGATATGATGACAATGTTGCATCTAATAGAGAATATTAATAAAGAGAAATTATGAAAAAGAATTAAATCAAAATTGTGAAGTTGAAAAGTACAATAACCGAAAAAAAAAAAAATCACTAGAAGTGCTCAACAGCATATTTGAACTGACAGAAGAAAGTATTAGTGAACTCAAAGATAGATCAATACAGATTATACAAGCTAAAGAACAGAGAGAAAAAATAATGAAGAAAAATGAACAGAACTTCAGAGTAATGTAGGACACTATTAAGCACACCAATATACGCATAATGGGAGTACAAGAGGTAGAGGAGAAAGAGAAAGAAACAGAAAAATATTAAAAAAATAATGGCTAAGAACTTCTGAAATTTATTGAAAAACAATAGCCTACACATCAAGGAAAGCTCAACAAACTCTAAGTAGTATAAAGGCAAAGAGATCCACAAACAGACACATTATAGTAAAAGTCCTGGTTATCAAAGACAAGCAGAAAATGTTGAAACCTGAAAGAGAAAAATGACTCATCTCTTATGAGGAGACCCCAATAAGATTAAGAGTGGACTTCTTAGCAGAAACTATGTAGGCCATTAGGCAGTGGGATAATGTGTTCAAAATGCTTAAAGATAAAAACTGTCAATCAAGAATCCTACATCCAGCAAAGTTATCTTTAAAAAATGAAGGTGAAATAATGACTTTACCAGATAAACAAAAACTGAGAGAGTGTGTTGCTATCAGACCCATCTTACAAGAAATACTGAAGAAAGTTCTTGAGACTGAAAAGCAAGTGATCTCAGATAATAAATCAAATCCACATGAAAAAAAGAGTGCTATTAAAGCAATTATGTAATTATAAAAGACAGTATAAACATTTTCTCTAACCTGATTTAAAAGTCAATTTTATCAAATAATATGTATATAAGAAATGGTCATATAAAATAGAGAAATGCAATATATATGTAATATATTTGCAAATAACAGTATGAAGTAGGAGGGTGGGGGCAAAGCTGTATTAGGTTAAAGAAATGACTACAGATGGTACAGTAATAATTATAACGATATATTTTGGGATTTGTAACATTAATAGACTTAATGTGTACAACAATAACACATAAAAAAGGAGGAAAGGGAATACAACTATATAGAAGTAGTGTTTCTATATGCCACTGGAAGTAAGCTAGTGTAAATATGAAGCTGATTCTAATAAATTAGGATGTTTATGGTAAATCATAGAGCTACCATTTAAAAATTTCAAAAAATATGATGAAAATCATTAAAGAAATTAAAATGCTGTACTAGAAAATATTCACTTAATGCAAAGAAAGCAGTAAAGAAAGAATAGAGAATCAAAAAGGACTGGAAACATATAGAAAGCAAGAAGTTTAAATGGCAGACATAAATCCAACTATATTATTAATGACATTAAATGTGGTTGGATAAATACTCTAATCAAAAGGCAGAGATGGTCATATTGGATAAAAAAAAACAACATGATCTGACTATATGCTATCTAAATGAAATGTACTTTAGATTCACTGATACAAGTAGATTGGAAGTAAAAGGATGGAAAAAAAATACATCACACACACAGCACCACAATAAAGTGAGGAACTATACTCATATCAGACAAAATATACTTTAAAAAAAGAAATGTTGGGGCCGGCCCGGTGGCGCAAGCGGTTAAGTGCGCGCACTCTGCTGCGGTGGCCCTGGGTTCACAGGTTTGGACCCCAGGTGCGCACTGATGCACCGCTTGTTCAGCCATGCTGTGGCGGTGTCCCATATAAAGTAGAGGAAGAGGGGCATGGATGTTAGCCCAGGGCCAGTCTTCCTCAGCAAAAAAAGAGGAGGATTAGCAGATGTTAGCTCAGGGCTGATCTTCCTCACAAAAAAAAAAAAGAAAAAGAAATGTTACTAGAGATAAAGAGGTATATTTCTTAAGGATAAAAGGGTCAACCCACTTAGAAGATATAACAATTATAAACATATATGTACCAAATAACAAAGCACCCAAATACATGAACCAAAAACTGACAGAAATGAAGGGAAAAATAAAAATTCAGCAATAATAATAATATATAATACCCCATTTTAAATAATAGATAAAATAAAAAATCAGAAGATCAACAAAGAAATAGAAGGCTTGAAAGACACTATTAACTAACTAAACCTAACAGACATCTATAGAATACCCCACCCAACAACAACAGAATATATATTCTTCTGAAGTGAACATGGGACATTTCTTCAGGATAGACCATACACTAAGCAGTAAAACAAATCTCAATAAACTTAAAAGGATAAGGCAAGGATATCCTCTCTCACCACTCCTATCAGCATCATTCTGAATCCTGAGCTAGTACCATAAGACAAGAAAAGGAAACTAAAGGTATATAGATGGGGAAGGAAGAAATAAAACTGTCTTTGTTCACAGATGACATGATTGTCTAAACAAAAAAACCTGAAAGCATCAACAACAACAAAAACCTCCTGGAATAGTCAACACATTACTGTAGAAGAAGAACAAAGAAGAGGCCTGACACTATCCAACTTCCAGACTTACCATAAAACTATAGTAATCAAGACAGTATAATATGGTGAAAGAATAGAAAGATAGATTAATGGAAAACAATAAAGTGGGCCCAGACGTAGACCCACACA
Organism: Ceratotherium simum simum; assembly: GCF_057802395.1. Taxonomy (NCBI): domain Eukaryota; kingdom Metazoa; phylum Chordata; class Mammalia; order Perissodactyla; family Rhinocerotidae; genus Ceratotherium; species Ceratotherium simum. The sequence continues at coordinate 75,164,144 of NC_141904.1, read as the reverse complement.
AATATAGTCAACTAATCTTTGACAAAGGAGCAAAGACAATTCAATGGATAAAGGATAATCTTTTTAACAAATGGTTCTGGAACATTGAGAGGTTCATATGCAAAAAAAGTATCTAGACACTGACCTTACACCTTTCACAAAAATTGACTCAAAATGGAACATAGGCTTAAATGTAAAATGCAAAACTATAAAACTCCTAGAGGATAACGTAGGAGAAAATCTAGGTGACCTCGCTTTGGTGGTGAGTTTTTAAAGATTTTATTTATTCATTTTTTTCCCCCCAAAGCCCCAGTAGATAGTTGCATGTCATAGGTTCACATCCTTCTAGTTGCTGTACGTGGGACTCGGCCTCGCGTTGGACGGAGAAGTGGTGCCTTGGGGCGCGCCCGGGATCCGAACCCGGGCCGCCAGCATCAGAGCGCGCGCACTTAACCGCTAAGCCACGGAGCCGGCCCCGGTGGTGAGTTTTTAGATACACCACCAGAAGCATGTTAATTCACACTTAGCCTCTAGCAATCTGATAAAATTACCATTTCATTTTCTCTAACTTATGTTTATGGCTTCAGCAGTTCCTGCTCTAAGTGAGTAGATCTCATCTGTCCCTCTGTGGATTTACCTGTTTCTCCAGATCCCAGGGTAACAGATTTCACTGTGACCTTAGGTATCTAATGGGTCGAAGAAAAGTCATTGATTTTCAGTTTGTTCAGCCTTTTTCTTGTTGAAAAGATGGGAATGATGACTTCGAAGCTCCTTAGATGTCACAGCTGAAACCGGAAGTCTCCTTACTTCTTTGATTTTTCACTCTAATGCCCACTTCTCATTGAGATCTGTCTATATCAACCTTTTTAAAATCACTACCATCTCACCCACCACATTTCTATTCCCCCTTACATTGCTCTATTATGTCCCACAATACTTATCACCTTCTAAAATACTATGAAATTTATTTACTTATTGTGTATCTCCCTCTACAAGAATATAAGCTCTGTGATGCCTGGGATATTTTTCTCTTCCCTTATCAATGCCTCAAATGATGCCTGGAAAATGGTAGGAATTCACTATTTACTGAATGAATGATTGAAGACTAGTAGGAGATATATACAACATTATAGCTGATGTTCAAAAAGTAAAGTGCCTTTCCAAAAGTTACATAGTGAATATGTCATTGATCTGTGATTCAAACCCCAGGTGCATTGATTAGCTATTGTTGCCTAACAAACAGCTACAAAATCTCAACGGCATGTAGTGATAAGCGTTTGCTTATATTTAAGCTGGGTTTGGCTGCATCAGCTTATTTGGGGTGGCTTTGCACGACATGTTTACTCCTTTTCCTTGACCAGTAGGCTGTCCTGGCCGTGTTTTTCTCATAGAGATGATAAAGGTGAAGCAGACCAAGTGTTTATACAAGAGGTCTTTTAAGGTCTAGATACCGAGATGGTTCACTATCATGTCTGTTTTATTTTATTGATCCAAACAAGTCACAAGGGAAAGCCCAATGTCAAAGGGCAGACACTAATAAATAATAAATATCTTTAAGTTGGAAAAACTAAGAAGTTACATGGTAAAATTTTTGAATGTAATAAAGGATGAAGATTTGGGCCAATCACGCAATCCACACCCCCAGGTTTCCAAGGCACATCACCTCCACTAATGCATTGGTAGTGGCAATAGAACTCCTGCTCCTTGGAGATCCTCTTTCCCAAATTTTTAAAATGTATCCAGCCAGAAGCAAAGATGGAAGCAGAATGAAGCAAGAGAAAATCCTAAGCCTGTGTGAGGATGGCAGTATCCAAGCTTCCATCAGGCTTGCTTACTTTTTTAAAGCAAACAATGTGATTTCTCTTTGTCAGTGATCTTTGCCCACTGATCCTGCATTGGGGGCAGTTGGGCTTCCCAACATCTCTCCTACCTCAGAGATGAAAACTTTCAGAGAAAGTGGGATAATGTTCTACGTAAACAATCTGTCAATCTAAATGTATTTTCTTATAACATAAAACTAAGTTCACTGGCCCATAGGCTGATGTTTATTTTTAGTACACAGTGGTCAACTTTGAAGATGCGCTATTCTATCAATCTGAGTTTCAAAAAAACAAATAAAGAGCATATTTCCTTTTAATCTGTCTTCTGCAGATCTTAAATTTTCAAAAAAAAAAAAAAAGAAAAAGAAGTACATATATAAACAATGAAAACTATCACTAATAAAATGACATTTTCTCTCAAATGAACAGCTCATGCTAAAATTGCAAAAAGTGAAAATACAATATTTTCACATAGCGTTTGACATAGGACACAAGTGTCTGCTGTAATAAGGCACTATGGTTTGGAACTTAAATTCTTTTTTTAAAATCATGTAGTTTGATGTCAGCTTGTAGACTATGAAAATGTATGGAGTTTACTCTGGTATTCTTACCAAGTTTAAAATATGAATCCCTGAAACATTTAAAAGATAAGACCTAGAGAATTTCATTAAGAGCCCACTGTATACTTCAAACGACTCTTCATGTATTAGAAAGTGAATTGCGGCTAGGGTGTTAGGGAAGTGCAAAATCATCCATAAATTATCTATGAATGTGGTAAAGCACATGAATTCGCAGCCTTCAATTATTTTTAGAATCTTCAACTCTATAGTCTAACATAAAACCATGAAACAAAACACAGGAGCTTCCTAAAATATGTCTATGTATAAAGTAGTTTTTTAGATATTATTTTAGAAATGTTATTCTATATCTGAGATTTCTTGTCAAGATAGAAAACTCTTATCTTAATCTACATGATCTTTGGTAGTGTATTTTTTTCTTAAACATTTCCCTTAGAACACAGAGATGCCAATATTTTTGCTTAATTATGTCATCTTGATGATTGACATGTACACACACGTATATGAATGAGTAAAAGTCTCTATGTATACCTATTTTATCATTTAGCCAGTTAATTAATTTATGGTTGACTAAATTTTCTAAATTCAATTGGATGGTCTAAGTTAAGAACAGATGCATTTTTAGAGTGAGAAATGATTGTAGAGATTATGCTTTCCAACCTTCTCCTTTTACAGTATGGAAATTGTGTCCACGGAGGGACAGCGATGTTCACAGCACCAAGCCAGAACTCCAGTGCAGATGTCTGTGTTCCAATTCAGCTTTTATCTTTATGGACACAATTTATGTTTTGATTAAGATTTTATTTTTGTATATTTTGTGCTTTTTTGGGTAACACTTATAAGTGAATGAAAGTGACTTAAGGGTGAAAGTGACTTAAACTAAAACTGTGGAAATAAAAACTGAAAGTAAAATTCCCTTCCCTCCTTTAAAAAGGTCAGAGACAGTAAAAATAACATCCATATCCCAACACCAGGCATTTGAGTCAGATGTTAATTATCATCTAGATTTTACAGCTTGCTTATTGTTAAAGTAACAATTAGAACTTCCACTCTCTTTAATTATTAGCCAATTTAAGCAAGGAAGTGGTATTGTACCGGTTGAGTGATGGTTAAGTATGTACTATCATTTTATTGTTATTATCATTGCCTACAATCCATTTTCACTATTTTATCTATTCGCCCTACATATTGTAAATATCTTATCATGTCATTCCAAATTCAGAAATTTTCAATTCTCTTTTTAGCTTGTGGCGCTGTGTGATGCCATCCATGTTTATAGTTATTCGGTTCCAATCTACTTCAAACCTCAGACGTGAAAAGATGACAGTTCTTACACATTAATATAAACAGTGCATTCCTTCTATCACTTCAGGGAATATGTTAGTCAAGTGGTATAATTTTTGCATTTTGCTCTTTATGATATTAATAGCTATGCAATAAGAAGTGTACTACTGAACTGTCAAGAATGATTTGTTACCAGATGTTAGCATAATTTGCCAGCTGTCAAATTTTAATAATTTTTATTTGCCTAAAATGTGACACTTAACTTTCATGGTAAATCAAGACATATAGCAGAACTTATCTGATATTACAAAAGCTGAGAGAAAGCTTGTGTGTGGCTTGAACTGAGCATGCGCTTTGCACGTGGTATTCTGAATGCATCTTTTTGTGATAGAGTGGAAAGTTTGTGCTTTGCTGCGTGATTTTTATTTATTGTGCTTTATGCAGAGCTAGACAACTTACCGATCTTCAATACTTAAAAGTTGGAAGCAACAATTAAAATTTCCTTCTAATTGTTAGTTTTCTTATTTAAATGTATTTCATCTTCTTTCCATTCTCTGATAATCTCATGTAGGCACAAAAACAGAGGGAAATGATCCCATAAAATGAACATGTTATTAGTGTCTTTATTTTAAAATATTTACATTTTTCATCTATTATATGCATAAGATTAAATAATGTAAATTCAATCGATCAGTAATTTTTCCAGGCTCCACAAGTTAGCCATCCTAGACACCATGGGTGTTATCATCCTAGGACTATACTACAGGTTTGGTTAATTCATTCAAGTGACTTGCAGTCTAGCGGGGGAAAAAAGCCTCCAATGGTATTGGCGTCACTTAGATTGTTTTGTGATACATTTAAAAATCTCCAGCTAGTTGTATTTATGGCAAAGAAAGAGAACAGAAGTATCTACATCAAACAATTTTCCAAATGTGAAATGTTTATTTTTCTCCATTTTGTAATCCATGACTGAGAGAGCTAAAAAATCTACAAAGTGAGTTCCAATAAGCTCACATTCAACAAAATCTTTGATGCTGATTGAGTAAACTTAATTGAAATTTATCATCACTAAAATATTCCAAGGAAAGTAAAATAATGAAGAGCAAATAATATTTGTCTTTAATAGAAACATAGGATTGAGCATATTTTAAACAAAATTATCACTGAATAATACAAAATAACAAAAACAATCATAATATAGAAATAATTCCAATACACTTTTTGTGTTCAGCCCCCAAACGTGTCTCAATTTCATCCACTTCCATCCATCTCCACTGATGTCGCCCTGGATTCAGTCCACAATTCTCTCTCAATTGCACTATTCCAATAGCTGCCTGATTTGGTTTTCTGCTTCCATCCTATCTCCCCAATCTGTTTTTCAAAGAGCTGCCATCATGATCTTTTTGGTTCTCTCTTCCCTAATGGAATAAAGAGAGAACACTGGGCTATCTTGGTCATTGCCTATCTCCAGCAATCCTGACATATAATAGATGTTCAATAAATATTTTTTAAATGAATGAATGGATAGATGGATGCATGAAAGAATAACTTACACCCTTCCTCATTCAAGGCCTTATGTTTGTTTTTTCCAAATCTTTCCTTTTTTCCAACAATATCCATTATTAAAAAGATAAGGATCTTATCCAAGTTTCCCTTTTAAGGCTGAGTTTAAAAAAAATCTGTGACAATAAGTCAAGGAATTATCTTCTTGGCTGAGAATTCTGGGCGCTAGTATCGGAATGATGGCCTAGACCAAAAAATGAGTAGTTAGTTAGTTAGTCACGTCTTAACTAAGATTTTGCAGATGTTATTCAATCACACTCTGATGGATACTTTAGGGATTATAGATTGGTTCTTACTCAGGAAATCATCTTCACCTTAAAAAATATAAATATGTATATGAATTTTCTATCTATATTTTTCTTTTCTAGTTTACGAAATTAAGAAATGTCTGCCCATTGTTTTATGTACAATATTCATATTATCTTCTGAAAGTTTTACATTTTTTGATGTCTGAGACACACAAGGGAATGGTTCCATAGCCATCTAACAGCAACCTCTGAAGAAAGTATGTCAAGTATTTGGATCGAAGGATATTTGGATTGAAGTTTAGACTTTACCATGTGGAATATGAGTGACTTTAAACAGCTCAAGTAGTGTGTTTTGGTCTCAATTCCCATTACCTATAAAAAAGTAAATTAAGTATTCTTTCAGATAAGTCCAATCTTTAATAATGCTGAATTTCTGTAAGAAATGAAAAAAGAAATTTGAAGCTAAATCAAAAGTAGATGACGATTATTATTAGGTACCACTTACTGGGTGCCTATTTTCTGATTAACTGTTTTATATATATATGGTTATTTGTTGCTATTCTATAATTATCCTAACTATAATTGTATAAAAAATTATGTATCTATGATTTTGTGGCTCAAGAATTGGGGAAGGCCTCTCATGGGCAGTTCAATTCTAGTTCATTTTTGAGAATATTTACATCTGTATTCATAAGGAATATAGTTTTCCTTTCTTGTAAAATCTTTGTCTGGTTTTGATATCAGAGAACTACCAGCTTCATATAATGAGTTGGGAAGTTTTCCTTTCATTTGTACTTCTTGGAGTGGTTTGTGGAAGATTGATGATAATTCTTCTTTACTCATTGGTAGAATTCACCAGTGAAGCCATCTGGGCCTGGGCTTTTCTTTATGGGATTTCTTTTTTTATTACTATATTTTTATATTTTGCTTTACTTGTTAGAGAGCTATTCAAATTTTCTATTTCTTCTTGAGTCAGCTTTGTTAGTTTGTATCTTTGTAAGAATTTGTCCATTTCATCTAGGTTATCTAATTTGTCTCTATAAAGTTGTTTGTAATTTCTTAAAGTGGAAATTTAAGTTATCGATTTGAGATTTTTCTTCTTTTTCAATATAGGCATTTACAACTGTAAATTTCCCCTTAAGCACTGCTTTAGCTGTATCCCATAAATTTTGGTATGTTGTGTTTCCATTTTAATCTATCTCAGAGTATTTTCTAGTTTCCCCATGATTTCTTCTTTGACTTGTTGGCTATTTAGGAGTGTGTTGTTTCATTTCCAACTATTTGTAAATTTCCCAAATTTTCTTTTATTATTGATTTATAATTTCATTCTATTGTGGTCAGACGATATGCTTTGTACGATTTAAGTTACTTAAATTTATTGAGTTATTTTATGGCTTACCATATAGTCTACCCTGGAGAATGTTCCATATGTACTTGAGAAATATGTGTATTCTGCTGTTGTTGGGTTGAGTGTTCAATAGATGTCTGTTAGATTTAGTTGACTTATAATATTGTTCAAGTCTTTTATTTCTTTGTTGATCTTCTATATAGTTGTTCTACTTATTATTAAAAGTGGAGTATTGAACTCTCCTTCTATTATTGTTAAATTGTCTATTTTTTCCTTTGTTGCTGTCAGCTTTTGCTTTATGTATTTTGGGGGCTCTGTTGTTAGGTACATATGTGTTTTAATTGTTATGTCTTCTTGAAGGATTAACCCTTTTATCATTATAAAATATCACTCTTTGTTTCTAGTAATATTTTTGTCATAAAATTATATATAGTTGTGTTATAAAGTTAATATTTTGTTTGATATTAATGTAGCTATGCCAGCTCTATTTTGTGTGCTATTTGCATGACATGTCTTTTCCCGCCTTTTTACTTTCAACTTATTTGTATCTTTGAATCTAATGTGTACAGATTAGATTCAAGACAGTGTACAGTTGGATCTTTTTTTTTATTCTGCCAATCTGCCTTTGGATTGGAGTGTTTAATCCATTTAAATTTAATGTAATTACTGAAAAGATAAGATTTACTTCTGCCATTTTCCTATTTATTTTGTATATGTCTTTTTTTCCCCTTTATTTTTCCATTACCATTTTCTTTTTATTAAATAGATTATTTTTATCATTGAAATATCCTTATTGTTTCTTTCCTTTATTTATTTGGGTTATTTTTGTAGTTGCTGCCCAGAGAATTAAAATTAATGTCTTAATTCATAACTGCCTTTTTTGGATTATTACCAACTTGATTTCAACAGTATATAAAATTTTATTTCTATATGGCTTCATTCTGTCTCCCTCCTTTACCCTATTTCATCATACAAATTACACTTGATACATTGTAAGCTCATTAATACAGTTGTATATTTATTGCTTTATGACATTATCTTCCAAATAAAATAAGATAGAAAGATTACAAACAAATATGGTCTCCTCTGTGGTTTCTGAGGAGAAATCAGTTGTTAATCTTATTGTCACTACTCCCTTGCTGCTTTCAAGGTTTCTTTTTGTCTATGGCTTTTAGCAGTTTGATTATGGTGTGGTTAAGTATGGATCTCTTTGAGCTTATCCTATCTGGAGTTCCATAAGCTCCTAGTTGTGTAGATTAATGTTTTTCTTCAATTTGGGAAATTTTTAGATATTATTCTTTCAGCCTCTTTCCTGTCTCATCTCCTTCTGGGACTCCCATCATGCATATATTAATATTGCATATTATGTCCCAGAGGTCTCTGAGGCTTTGTTTATTTTACTTTTTTTCCATTCTGCAGAGTAGATAATCTCAATTAACCTATATTCAAATTTTCTATTCTTTCTTTTGCCAGAGAAAATCTGCTGTTGAACCTCTCTACCGAATTTTTATCTCAGTTAATATACTTTTCAAGTCCAGAATTTCTATTTGGTTCTATTTATTTATTTATTTATTTGCTGAGGAAGATTCACCCCAAGCTAACATCTATGCCAGTCTTCCTCTATTTTGTACGTGGGTTGCTGCCACAGCATGGTCACCAATGAGTGGTGTAGGTCTGTGCCCAGGAACTGAACCCGGGCCGCGTGGGGCATGTCAGACTTAACCACTAGGCCACAGGGCTGGCCCCTGGTTCTTTTTATTTTTTTATAAGTTCTATCTCTTTGTTAATATTCTCTGTTTGGTAAGGAATTGTTCTCATACTTTCTTTTAGTTCTTTAGACATGGTTTCCATTAGTTCTTTAAAATAGCAGATTTAAAATCTTTGTAATAAGTCCTGTAGCTGGTCTCTTCAGGGACAGTTTTTATTGATTACTTTTTTTCTTATATGTTAGCTATACTTTATTATTTATTTGCATAACTCATAATTTTAGTTGAAACTTGGATATTTTAAATAATGTAATGTGGCAACTCTGGAAATCAGAATCTGCCCCCATACCAGGGTTTATTGTTGTTTGTGTTTGTTGTTGTTTCTCATTATTGCTGCTGTTGGTTTGCTTAGTGGCTTTCCTAAACTAATTCTGTAACGTCTGTGATCTTTGTCATATATGGTCTCTGAAATCTCTGCTCAGTTAAACTAGTGGTCAACTAGTGATTGGACAAAGATTTCCTTAAATGCCTTGCATCAATCAGTCTGCCATTCTTTGCCAGGTACTCTTAGTATTTGCTGGGGGCATGCCTTCAATGATAAGGCAAGGAGTTTATGATTCTGCCTTAGTCTTCACTTCCTGCTTTCACAAAGCCTCAAGGTCAGCCAGAAGTGAAAGATTAAGCATTCTCAAGTCTTTTCTGGGTATGTGCTTAGACTACCAGATTCCCAGATATTTTGGAGCTTTTCAAACACCCTTATGGATATATCACTCCCCAACCTTTCCTTTTAAGTTTTTGGTCAGCTTCTTGTTTGTTCCAACTGTTATCACCACCTCAGACAGCTGCAATGCCTCTGATTGCTTTTGATAAATGCTCTGGAAAAAAGCTGTTTGCAGTCAGTAAGTTCTTAGTCAGGTCAAATAATAACAAATGCTGTGAATGGTAGTTTCCAGGGAACTGCCAGGTATGTCAAATCATGACAATTTTCTGGGGATGGAGCTTTGGGGGAATTCAAAATTGTTTCCCTTTTCTAATGGCTGTTATGCTGCTATTTTTCCTGACTACAATAATTTCAAGGCTGCTCATTTTCAAGGGTACCATGGAGCAGGAGTGTGAGGGATAAGAATAGGACAAGCTAAGATGCCACAAATCTCACTTTCATTACTAAGATTAATCCATTTTTATTCAATGAATGCTCCTCAAATTGCAGGGAGCCTTGGGTTAATTTCCATAGTTGGTTTTTGACAATTTATGCTTGTTCTCATTGCTTTTACGGATGACTGGGTTTTTGGAGGTCCATACTTTGCCTTTCTTGTTGACATTACTTCTCCACGTGGTTCAATTTTAATCCATATGGAGTCATTTAAAGTGCTTGAGACTGGGGTATCCACTTCCAAGTTGGCTTATTTACTTATTGGTCTGGCACTTGGATGTACCGTGACTGCTTTATCTTTTTCTTCACATGTCTTTTCATGCTCCAGAACCTCTCTACATCGCTTAGGCCTCCTCACAGCATGGTGGTAGCAAAGTACTTTGTACATGATGACTTGCTTTCACAACGCCAAATCAAAAGTGCCAGCCTTACTGAAGGAAATATCATAATTTGTACCATACCTTATTGGTTAATACAGTTACAGACTATCTTAGACCCAAGAGATATTACCTTTAAACAGAAAGAGTATAAAATAATTTGTGGTACTCTGCAAATCTGCCACGTGTATGTTACTCATTTTAATCTTTACAAAATTTTATGAAATATACATTCTTATTCTCACTTTACAAATGCTAAAACTGAGACTAAATAAGTTAAAATATATGAAAAGTATGAAGCAGTGATTTGAATCTATGTTATATTATTCTAACTCTAAAGTTGTGCCCTTTAGTGATTATAGAGTAGACAAGTACTTTTACCAAATCTTTTTTCATAAAACCACAGTAGCTAGAAATTTTCTGAAAAAGAAAGAGGTCATGGGGGCCGGCTCAGTGTCTTAGCAGTTAAGTGTGCGCACCACACTACTGGCAGCCCGAGTTCAGATCCCGGGCGCGCACCGACGTGCCGCTTGTCCGGCCATGCTGAGGTGGCGTCCCACATACAGCAACTAGAAGGATGTGCAACTATGACATACAACTATCTACTGGGGCTTTGGGGAGAAAAAGGGAAAAAAAAAAAAAAGAGGAGGATTGGCATGGATGTTAGCTCAGGGCTGATCTTCCTCAAAAAAAAAAAAAAAGAAAGAAAGAGGTCATGAAATAAAATATTTCCAAAGCAAAAATAAAAATAAGCATATTTGAACCCCTTCTAGAGACTCACAATGTATATTTTCACATAAGGTCTCCTCTCCACAAAATAACTTCGATGAAAATAACATCTACTATACTCCTGTGGGAAATTCATGGAACACACTTTGAGAAAGACTTAGTAAATCGTTATTCTTAAGGTTTATTGAATTAACTTTAAGGGAGGCAATCATTAGCAAGCAGCCCTGAAGCTTTAAGACTTAAAGTAAATTATGTTTCTGGGACTGAAGTTGAATCATGTGCTTTAAACAAGGAGGTAGGTAAGGTAATGTGTATACACATATTATTCATTAACTAATAGGTTTAGCAGAGCTCAATTATTGTGGGAAAGGATTGTTTTATATGGGTGTCATGGAGCATAGCACTTAAGAATATGGAACTGGCAAGAATATGACTGCCGCTTTTCTAATCTTGGCTCCTCCTCTGACTACAAGTACAGCGTCGGACAAATTGTTTAAACTCTGTGCTTCTGATTCCTCAGTGTAACATGAGGGTAAAAATAATGCTCACTTCATAGGCTATTTTAAGATGAAGTGGAGAAATGCCTATAAACCCCTTGGCACATTGTAGGTAGTCATTAAGTCTGTATGACAGTAGTAATTACAAATTTGGGGTATTCAAAAGTCTAACAACAGTCTATTGCGTTTACAACACAATTAGCCTGACACAATAAAGTCAATAAACTAAAGCTAGGACAATTTTTAAGGCAGATCTCAACAAGCATGCAAACAGAAAGGCAAATTAGGTTCTTAAATGGCCTTACACATTTCAAGATATGTTTTATAGATCAAGAGTTGCTTCCTCTGTGTATCTAAAGAGAGAAGAGTCAAAATTAGAGAACTGAGTAGACTTTTTTCATATTTAGAATAGCCAAGTAAGTTTCAGGCTGTACTCAGACCAATGAAGTATTTTTTAAAATCCAATATATATTGAATTTATTCATGACTAAAATATATTATTGAATGAAAAAGATCAGTTGCAAACTATATGTACATGACACTATTTTTATTAAAAAATAAAAGATACAGTAAAAATCTGGAGAAATATGCATCAAACTAAAGTTTTATGTCTTGGGGGAAATTACGTGGAATCGCATGAAATCCCCTTTGCTACATAGTTTTGAAGTGTTTATATTTTTAATAATTATGTGGATACTTTTGTAAGTCCAGAAAAAGTTGATTTTAAAAACTGGAATTTGTTCAAATAACAACAATTTATTAAAAAATTAAAATTGAATTGAATGAATTCAAATATTACCTAGCTGCACCCTCCAAATGCCCAAATGACTTCTCTAGTTAAATTTGAATGTCTTTTTCAAGACTTTGAGAATAAGAACATAATGTTGATGTGTGATTATTAAAGATGAAATTTTAAATTTCATCTTTATTATTATATACAATTGGAAACAAAGACACCCCAAAATATCCATATTTAAAAATTTGTTAGTAAATGTTTTGTAAGTAATATAGGAACCTCACCTCTTAGAAATAATTAGGTAATAAAAAGTTTCTTTAGCTAGGAAGCACGGTACAGTGTCTTCAAGTTAAGATAATTCAAGTAACTGGTGGAAATAATGTTTATTATTTTAAACTTTAAGTTGAGTTATATTTGCATATTTCCTACGCAGAAATAGTTGTGGAATAACAGAAGTAAAAGAGAACTACTTAAAACAATTGGTTGAGTTCTATCAAATTTAGAAAAAACTGATCACTTTGCCCCCAAAGACTAAAGGCTTATGAATTCAACAATTTAGCAATTTTGCTTCAATTAAATGAGCTTGCAGATTTGCATGTCATTTTAATTCATGTCAGAAATGCTCATAATAATGAAAGTTAAAAAAAATCCAGTGGTGAAATAGTATCAGGAACATCAAACACATTTATTGCTTGCCATAAAAATATGACATCATATAAAATGCAGTGAATATATTAAAAAGACATCTTATTTATTATAACAATTAAAATAGCAAAAGCTTAATAACTAATAAACCCTGAGAGAACTTTGTTTTCCAATAAATTTTGTGATAGAAGATAATTTTGACAAGAATCTTCTCCGTGACATACTTACAATGATGGCAGCTATTTATTGTACTTAGTAAGTGATGAAAAATACATTTCCTTATATACAAATAGCTTAAATATGTATTCTGCAATCTTCTTGAGAAATTTTAGCCGTCTAATTAAATGTTTCTAATTAAAATTGTGTAGATAGGAAGGAAATTAATGGCTTTGTTTGAACAATTTGTTTATTTCATCGTCAAGTGTACTGGATATAATTGCAATGCCAAAAAGAAATCATCAAAATTATTCTTTACCCTGTCGATTTCCTGTTATATCAATTCATTTGAGAACCTTAATTTTTCCAGCTTTAAAGGAAAACAGAAGCAGCTAAGTATAAGACCTTGGCCTAGGGGACTTTTTCCCCTCCAAAACTATTAGCTAGAGACAACGTGTATTGAATAAAATAAAAGTTAAGCTTCATTTAAGCATTCTAAATATATTTAGTGAGATATTGAAAACTCAGAATGCCTATACCTACACAATTCACCAAAAGCCTTAATAGAGTAAATTACAGCAGAAGCCAAAAGAGTGCTCAGATGGTTTTCTGTATCATGTGGCTTCCCATGGTAAATTATGATTGCCTTTACATTATATACAGTCGTTTCTAGGAGAAAAGAAATATATCTTTCAAAAATAAATAAATAAAACTGTTTCGTAAATGCTGCCAACATTGCAGAAAGTCTTTCAGGGAATGGCTGAATTTAAAGTCACATACAGACTTATTTTCTCCCCCTCAGATGCAAATGAGCCTAAAACTCCCCCTCCAGAGCCTCAAACTTATGTAGAACCAGCTCCTCAACTTGTTACATTCAAGTCCATTGTTCAGTTAGCATAGTAGACGTTTACTTGCTGCCAAAACTGGAAGAATTAATCTCTGGCTTCAAAAATCAGAACAAAAACTCAGCACTAAAATACAGGTTGTGGAAGTCAACTTTCCAAGGAGGAAGTGGAGATCATCCTGTGCTCCTGGAGGGAACCATTGTTTCTCTCTGCTTTTCTGCTTCTGAGAAAGATTCACGACACTGGCTTGAGCACAATTTTCTTCTTCCTAACCATGAACTGTCTTGGCACAGCCTTTTTTTTTTTGAACCAAACTCTTCTTGGTGGTGTGAAACAGGTGTTGGGAGCTGAGCTGTCACTCACAGAGTGCAATGCAAAGGCTTCATTAACATAATAGTGTCTGAAATCCTGGCCCAGCAATGACTCTCTCCTCAGTTGCTTTAGTTCTGTGTCTGTGCCACTCCCCAAATGGCACAATTCAGTCATTTTGGTAAAAATATCCAACAATTTAGTGGGAAAAATGATCCAAGGAGTTATTTGGCGTCAAGTATTTGTTCACCCACTCTCTCACTCTGAAGAAGGTGTGTGCAAACTGTGTGTGGAGAGGTTAAGCCACTTGCCTAAAATCATATAAGTAATCAAAGGAATCAGAGTGGAGCCAGGAATCTAACCCTGGGAAGTCTGATTTTAATACCTATCTTCTTCCTCATGTATTTTATTGCCATAATTAAAAGTAATTTGTGTGTATGTGTGTGTGCGTGCGTGTGTGTGTGTGTGTGAGAGAGAGAGAGAGAGAGAATTGTTTTCCTCTTCCTAATGTGTTTTGAAAGATTTTCTTTACTTTTTATAACTAAATCTGGATATGTTTATGATTTATAGAGTTTAACTTTTGGAAATTGTGTTTATATTTGGAATCCTTGAGTCATGAGCTTTCAAAGATATCTATTTAGATGTGGCAATTAATACGCTAACATGTGGTAGATGTTAACCACTATGTCAACTGTGTCAACTTAGCCAACCTGGAACAATGTTTTCCAGATCTCTCTCCCTTATATATACGTAATATCTGGTTAGCATGGGCCAAAAGAGACGTTTTAAATGAGATTTGAAAGGCAAAAGTTGAGGAAGCAGCCATATGTATATGTTTTTTAAATAGACTTTATATTTTAGAGCAGTTCTAGGTTCCCAGCAAAGCTGAGTGCAAGGTATGGAGATTTCCCATATAACCCCTGCCTGCACACATGTATAGCCTTCTCCCCTACTATCAACATCCTGTATCAGAGTGTACATTTCACATCATTATCACTCAGAGTTCATAGTTTACATTAGGGTTCACTCTTAGAGTTGTACATTCTGTGCTTCTGGACAAATGTATAGTAACATGTATCACCATTATAGTATCATACAGAGTAGTTTCATTGTCCTAAAAATCGTTCCTGTTTCACCTATTCATCCCTCCCTCCCCGCTAACCTTTGGCAACCTTGATCTTTTTACTGTCTCTATAATTTTGACGCCATATATTTTTTACACACAGAAGTTTTGTACAGGGCATGAGGATTTTGTTGTAGTTCTCACAGGCTATTGCATATGTTCTATCTTGTCTTTTTGGTGGATAAGAAACAGGATTCAGCTCCTTCAGCTTGTGCCATATTGCCACCTACAGCTTCTCTGACTCCTGAGCCGGGTGTGCGTTTAGTTCTGAGAAGAAGGGCGCCAGTTTCTCCTGCAGAACATGCCCCTCATCAAAGTCAGAGGCTTGCAGGTGGTGAGAGCCTGATCTTGGCTCCATTCTATCTTCACAGGCTCCTGCTTGTTCATGCTTTTCCTACCTCATGTCCATCTTTCCTCCCCACCTGCCTGCCCTGTGAATTTCAGACTCTAGCACCAGACACAGAGGAAACAGTTTTCCCCAGGCTGTTTAACCAGCTCTCACAATTGCATAAGGTCAAATCCACACAATAAATCTCCTGTTGGATAGGGGGAAAGAGAGAGAGAGAGAGAGAGAGAGAGAGAGAGAGAGAGAGAATCTCCCCCCATGGTTCCACTTCTCTGATTGTTCCGTGATTGACATAACGTCTATTCATCTCCTCATTCCCCACCGTCGCCTCCACCACATACTTCGGTTGGCTTTATCACTATTCTTGTTTCCTCTATAAATATAACATTATTTTCTATTTAGTTTATCCCTCTCAGGGGATTCAATTATTTATATGCTGACTCTCCTTCATCTTCCATTTCTATTATTTTTTCTCTAACATTGTAAGCATGGCTTCATTTCAGCTTCATTTTACTCAGTTTTCTGAAACTCCTTGCTATGTTTTGGAGAGTGACTGCTTTCCATTTTGCTCCTTTCAATGTGACTTTTGTTTTCACAATGTTATTGTTTATCTCTTTCATTTCTTCACTAATCCCTTGCAGTTTACTTTTTATTTTCTAAAATCTGTTGTTTTTCCTTTTCCTCTTTGAACTCCTTGAAACTTTGAAATTCTAATTTTCATTATTTTTTGGATATTTTGAGTACCCTTTATTCATAATTTAACATAATTCATAAATTAAATCTGCTTTGCTATATAGCTTTAATGTTTTGAATTGTTTTGAATTGAACTGCCATTCTTTATGTCTCATTTCTTGTGTAGAAATTTACATAGGTTCCTTGCATTTGTTATCGTGGTTACTCATTTTTAAATGTGAGTACTTTCTTTTCTGGACCAGATAATTTTTGAAGAATAGTGTCAGGGAGTAGCTGGGACTGTAATGTGGATCGGCATCTTGGGTTTTAGCCTGTTGTTTCAGAATATGTTCTCAGAAATAATCTTTTACCTGGTATATCGCTATTCTGGCTTTGCTCAGAGTGAAAGCTGATTTGTCAAAGGTCCCTCTTGTGATTTAGACTGATTGCCATCCACCTTTAATTGACACTCTGTCACACTGACATTCTGATTCCCGCCATGATGGCTTATCTTTACGTTTCCTCACTTGGTCCCTGACACTCACATACTATAGTGTTTTGGAGGGCAAGGTTGGGGAGTCTCTATAGGTACAATTAGCACTTTGATGTTCAATGAAAGGAATTTCTTTTCCTCCTAAAGATGGGAAAGATATTTTTGGAGAACTCTGAATAGCTGATCTAAAATATTCATAAACATAATCATGATGTTTTCCCTTTTCCAGTTTTAATTTTCAAAACACTTTTAGCGCTTTCTTGATTGTGATTCAGCATTATTTCTATTCTCTATTTTATGAAAAACTCATTTACTTGTCTGATTTTCTTTCCCTTTCTCCTTTTGGTTGTAAGTTGATTTGAAAGATGAAAGCTAGACAGAGACTCTCTTTACTTAGAAATTTAGAGAGGAGCTTACATTATTTTTAACCATAAAATGGAAATAATTAAATAACGTGACCAATTTTTGACTGCTTCCTGTCCCTACTATACTCACTAGTAGTTACTTACATCCTTCAACCTGCAGTCATCCCTCAACCTGCAGTTTCTGCTCCACTGAACCCAAGTAGAAGGAAAATTGACAAAAAATGAGGAGCTCAAACTAACAAAAAGTTAGGCTCTCAAATCAGTCCATGGTATGCCTGCAGCTGAACTGCTTGTCATGTCTCGAGCTTCTCTTCATATTTCTAATTTTTGGCTAGGATCCCACTTTCATCCAACCCAAACACATGGCTGGTATACTGGTCCATCACAGAGTGGTTAATGGGAATCTGAACTAAATGAAGATGTTGCCATTGACTTCAGGAGTAGCATCAATGTCTGGAATCATCTATTGACTGTTCTTACCAATCTTCATCATTCCCCCTTGAAGATATACACCAGTCCAAATTGGCCAGAAGTTTGCCAATGAGAAATTGTGACTTAGCCTGCTTGTTAATGTCTTTGGAAAGACCAATCCTATAGCCAAGCTGTGCCTCTCAGTTCTGGCCTATTCACTCCTCCCTCTCCTCACCAGCTTTTTTCTGAGGTTTCTGGAATATCGTGCACTTAAACCTAAGCAAGCTGTATCAATCCTATTGTTATGGAAATAAATCAGTATCACAGTCATAATCTCATATAAGATGATAGACACCAGGTAGAGAGCAAATTCTCTACTGCAACAGTGTCACTCCTGATGAGAAGAAAAATGAATGTGATGAATCCATTTTGATGTCATTCTGTACAACTCAGGAGTCCAGCTATATCATTTCTCATGAAAAGTAAAGGCATCTCTTAAGTCAGTTCCCCGACAACGCCACTGGCTAATTCAGTCACTTGTAAGTCCATTATTGCAATTGCCTCTTTTTTTTTATTTTCTAGATATAAGGAAAAGATGATAGAGGAATTTAAGCTATGAATCTCATTTGCTTATAAAAAACATTTGAATAGAATTATAATGTTTGTGTGCACTCACATACATTATCTCATTTAATCTGATTTGATGGAGACTGGAGCAGGCACTGCTTGCATACCCATCTTAAGCCTTTTAAGAAGCTCGGAGGATTTCCATTAGCTTATTTAATGTAAAACTACTTCAGTGAGAAAGAACATTGTGACAAAACATATCCTGGTCCATTATTATGAAGCCACTGTGTTTTACTAGGAGGGGTGATAAACCTGATATTCAAGTCCTGATTCTGCCATGGGGTATACATGTGACTTTGTACAATTCTTCTAACTTCTCATCTCCAGTTTATTTCATGTTAAAAAATAGTATTGCTTGACTCAAGGGTTGTATCAACGGTGCTTTGTTTAAAGTATAACCATGTATTATTAAGTAAGTATAAGTGTAAGTTGAACGGCTTGGGGAAGTCAGAAAGTTTTTACAGAGGAAGTGCTATCTGAAGCAGATCTTGAAGGATGAGCACAATTTATCCAGGTGTAGAAGGGTAGATAGGGAATTCCAGGGAGATAGTATATGCAAAGGCACAAAAGAGTGATAAGAATGGGTAAATTCAGAAGGAATGAGGGTTAGATATCAGAGAAGTGGAGGGCCAGAATGTTTTCTAATCCAATGCCTACCATTTTAGGCTATTTTTACAAAATTATGCTCAAATTGTATTCCCTTTTTAATTCATTAGTTTTATATCGAGCCACTTGCATAATTCCAATATGGTGATTTGTATGTGTCTTTGTGTATGTATGTTTTATTGTTCTGCAGTTAATATTTTCATTTGGGACAATTTAAAGATGTAGAAGAAATACTGTAGCTAAGTACCTATAGGCAGCATATAGCTGGATCTTACTTTCTTCTTCTTTCTTTTAATCCAATCTGACAATCTCTTCTTTTTTTTTTCTTTTGGCAAGGAAGACTGGCCCTGAGCTAACATCTGTTGCCAATCTTCCTCGTTTTGCTTGAGGAAGACTGTCCCTGAGCTAACATCTGTGCCAGTCCTCCTCTATTTTGTATATGGGATGCCACCACAGCATGGCTTGATGAGTGGTGTGTAGGTCTGCGCCTGGGATCTGAACCCGCGAACCCTGGGTTGCCAAAGTGGAGTGCGTGAACCTAACCACTACACCACTGGACTGGCCCCCTGACAATCTCTGTCTTTTTTTTTTTTGGTTTGTGAGGAAGATCAGCCCTGTGCTAACACCTGCCAATCCTCCCCTTCTTTTGCTGAGGAAGACTGGCCCTCGGCTAATATCTGTGCCCATCTTCCTCCACTTTATATTGGATGCTGCCACAGCATGGCTTGCCAAGCGGTGCATCAGTGTGCGCCCGGGATACGAACCGGTGAATCTCGGGCCGCCGCAGTGGAGTGTGCGCACTTAACCACTTGTGCCACCGGGCTGGCCCCAATCTCTGTCTTTTAATTGGGATATTTTGACTTCTTACATTTACTGTGATTATTGATGAGGTTTGGTTTCAATATATTCCTATTTGTTTTCTATTTGTGACATCTGTTATTAATTCATTTTTTTCCCTTTTACTGCTTTCTTTTGGATTAAATATGGTTTTTATAATTTCATTTTATCTCTTTTGGTGGATTAACAGCACTTTTTTAGTGATTGTTTTGGAGTTTACAGTATATATTTTTAATATAATAAGTCTATCTTTAATATTATGCCACTTCATGTATGTTATTTAAAAAAAATACAATAGTATACTTCTTTTCCCATCCTTTGTGCTATTGTTTTCATATTTTACTTCTATATTTGTTACAAACCACATTATATATTGTTGTTATTTTTGATTTAAATGGTCAGTCATATTTTTTACAGACTTTAAAAATAAAGAAAAAAAAATCTTATTTATTTACACACAAATTTCCTGTTTCCATTGTTTTTCATTCCTGTGTGAAGATCTGGATTTCTGTATTGCATCATTTCCCTTCTGCCTCAAGGATTTACTTTAACATTTCTTCTAGTGTAGATATGCCAGTGATGAATGCTTTCTGTATATTTATGTCTGAGGAGACTGTATTTCATCTTCATTATTGAAAGATATTCATGCTCTGTATAGAGTTCTAGAGTGACAGACTTTTCTTTCAGTACTTGGAAGATGTTGCTCCACTGTCTTCTGGCTTGCTTTGTTTTTTATGGGAATTCTTCTAGCATTCTTATCTTTGCTCCTCTGTGTGTAATGTGTCTTTTTTCCCCCCTCAGATTGCTAACAAGATATTCTTTTTTATCATTAGCTTCCAGAAATTGGATTTTGATGTGCCTTGATGTGTAGCTTTCTTTATATATCGTGTGCTTGAGGTTTGTTGTGATTCTTAGATCTGTTTACTTACAGTTTTTATCAAATTTTGAAAAATTCAGCCTTTAATCTTCAAATTTTTTTTTCTGTTGCTCTTTCTTCCCATTCTCCTTTAGGATCATGATTACACATACATTAGGCCACTTAAAGTTATCCCACAGCTCAATGACAGTCTGTTTGTTTATTTTTTAGTTTTTTTTCTGTTTCATTTTAAATAGTGTCTATTTCTGTGTCTACAATTTCATCAATCTATTAATCTCCTACTTGGCCTCCTTAGACTTCCAACTTCTTTCCCTCAACTTGGGGTATCTACTGGGCACTGTCTTAGCTCCCTCCTCCTCTACTGCTACCTGTAATGCTCTCCATATAGTAAATTGCTGCAATTTAGGACTCACTTCACTTTTTTCCCCTCTCAGGGGTTGCTGCCCTGCACTTCACAATGTTCAATGCTGGTAACAATCGTCTCACGTTTTGTCCAGTTTTCTAGTTGTTTTTGGTAGAAGGGTAAATACTTTGACTGGAAGTAGAAGTGCTATTTTAAACCCACTTAAATATAAATACACAAATTGGTTAACAGTAAAATGATGGAAAAACAGATACCATCTCTACATT
This sequence comes from Ceratotherium simum simum, assembly GCF_057802395.1. Classification (NCBI taxonomy): domain Eukaryota; kingdom Metazoa; phylum Chordata; class Mammalia; order Perissodactyla; family Rhinocerotidae; genus Ceratotherium; species Ceratotherium simum. The sequence goes on along the minus strand of NC_141904.1, from coordinate 75,143,184 downwards.
AACAAATACAAAACTGGAGGGTTGTATTTATATCAGACCAAATAGATTTCAGAGCAAATAATATTTCCTGGAGTAAAGAGTGTTATTGGATAATGATGAAAAGAATCAACTCAATATGATGATGTAACAATCTAAACACTTATTTATTTGGGTTGGGAACAACCCAAATCTTCATCAATAGTGAATGGATAAAAAAATTGTGGTGTGGGATATTACTTAGCAACAAATATAAATGAACTATTGATACCCACAACAACATGAATAGATTTCAAAATAATTATGTTAAGTGTAAAAAGTCAGGCTAAAACCCCTATATACTCTATGATTCCATTTATATGAAATTCTAGAAATGAAAACTAATCTTTAGTGACAGAAATACCAGTGTTTGTCTGATGATGTGTGGGTAGGGCAAGGTGGAGAGAATGACAAAGTGACAGTGGGGGAAGGGTGAATGTCATGTTCATTATCTTGATTGTGGTGATGACTTATGTCTGTATACATATATCAAAACTCGTCAAACTATATACTTTATATATGGAACTGTTTATTGTTTGTTAATTATACGTCAACAAACCTGAACAAAAATTTAAAACAGATATGTGAACAGCTTCAGGATTTCACACCTCTGTATATTCCCCCATCTCAGCTTCCTACCAGTAGTGCCAATGATTCAGAATCATTGTGAGGAAATACTTCATTCACTCAACAAATATTTATTGGTTCCTACAATGTGCCCATCTTCACACTAGTTGATGGGAATAAAACAGAAACGAGATAAACAAAGTCTCTAGACTCATGAGGACTACATTGTGTTGGGAAAGAAAGATAAAATCAAGTAAAAATAAAAATAATTACAGTGAATAACATACAGAGCACAGTAAGAGAGAATAACAGAGGGACCTACATTAGAGTGATCAGGGAGACTTCTCTGAGTAGATGGCATTTGAGTTGAGCTCTGAGTTTGAGGAGTAATTCACGCAAAGATATTGGAAAAGAAAATTCCAGGTGTAAGGCTAGAAAGTGTTAAGACTTGCCAATGAGAATAATGACAATAATAATAAGCTAGGTTTATTCCAAAAACTGAGAAAAAGTCATTGTGACTATATCTCTAGCAGCAACACATACAGGATACTGATTCTACACTCATTATTTCACTTTAATTTTGCAGACGCAGACCCTCCTCTCAGAGCAGTCCTAAGTATCTTCAGTAACCTTTTATAATTTGTTCCAAAGCATACATTCAAGGCTTAAGAAAAAATCACTGTGAAAACTCGGAAAAAGATCGAAGATCTTAGATCTTTGAAATATTAATGAAGCCACATATTTTGGAAGAGAAACATTCTTGTTTTTTAATCATTTTTGCAACATCTTGGTTATAATCTTAATTTAAACTGAGAAGAAAGATTATTTAATTGAACCAATGTTCCGCTGGAATTAATGTCACTTTTCTTAGATTTCTGTAGAGAATCAGAGCCAATACCAGAAAGAATAAAAGGGAGAAAGGAAGGAAGGAAGGAAGGGAGGAAGGAAGAAAGGAAGGAAGGAAGGAAAGGAGGAAGGAAAGAAGAAAGGAAGGGATGGAGGAATGAGAAGGAATATCAAGGATAGGAATAACGTAATAAATTTACTTTGAAATATATCTTTCAATATTGCCTATAATACTTACCTTGTCATTACCTTTACGTGGAGTGCTAGAAGGTGACAACAGTGTAAAAACAGCAGTCTCTCTATGCTCCTTATCAACATGAAGGAAACATCAAGAACACTAAAAATATCAATACTCATATTCTCACTAGAATAATCACATATTCTTCATTTGTGGATGTATTATATGAAAGATGAGGATGCTAAAATTGCTCGCCAATATTGTAAGGTACAACTCAAGGATGCCAGGTGAGTATTAACTAATGTAAAGCAGTCAATAAAGTCCAAAGGTTGCCTTCAAGGAATGGAAGTAATGATTATAAATATGTGTTCCAGCTGCCAGGAAGCAGGATCTGCAAGACCAGCAGGTTTGGCTTCAAAAGCAGCACAAAGATGAATAAAACTAAGGAACTTTCCTGTAGAGGAATGAAACTACAAGATGGGTAATTTCTAAAAAGTTCCTAGATTTGCTTTCATTTGGTAAAACTTGATCTTGAATATTGTCCAAATCTAAAGCTACTGAACTGTGGTGAGAAGGCAGTTACCAAGGGAGAAATCTCTAAATAGCCACGTTGCCTTGTTTTGAAGTTTCTCTTAGGGATTAGTGCCATAAGATCCTTCTGTTCTGTTAGCTTAGCAGGGACAGCAGTTTGGAATTAACCAATTAGCTTGGACTGACCCAATGGTCAATGAGTCAATGGACAAGTGGTCCCCAGTCAAAAGTGGTTGGAGGGAGAGTGCTAGCTGGTGTTATTCAAATGACTCTTACTATGGGCAAAAGTAGAAACCCCAGCACAGCTCACATCAGAGAATAAGGAAGAACCAGTTGGAGTTTCCACTGGCATCAAAATAAGCACAGATGATGATGACAATGATGAAGAACCACATAGAAACCAGATAGGTCCGGCTCAACCATTGAACCTTGGACAAGTCACATAAAGTCACACATATCTGTTTCACCTCTAAAACAAGGCCACATTTTCTATGAAATGTGAAATTCACCTTTCTGTGAATATAACTGTGAAAGTTATATTCTAAGGACTAAATAACATAAATAATACAAAAGAAGATTGTAAATTGTAAAGCCCACACAGATGTTAGCTATTGCTATGGCAATACAGCCAGGATGGCACAGAGTTCTGTTTGCCATCGCATTACTGTGAGGAAAAGATTTTGGCTCAAAATAAATTTGGATGGCAACATAGTTTAAGTCAACTGGTACGGTGGCAGAAAAACAACAGCTGGTTGTCTATATTAGTCTCTTTCACTGTTTTCTTCAGTACTGGTTTTCTATCACAGATAATATAGCCCCTAATTATCAAACAGCATGTGGCTTGGAAGGGCTCAGTGGTTTGTGAAATAAAAACCTTCCTGAAGCCTCACCATGGTCATAAGCTCAAATGGATCCAGAGGGGCTTGTCAGGAGGCGATACATGCTTTAATAACTTTTTAATTTGCTTTTTTCTTGAAAGAACTGGATTATTGTGTCTCATTGAGCAAATAAGACTCTAAAAGGAACTGTGGCCACACACACACAAAAAATGCATATTAAGAGATAGAATAAAGAAACCTGCTAGGGTAAGCTACAAGAGGTTAACATGGCATGAAAATTTAGACTGAGCCCCTGGGATTAAGACCTAAAAGAAATCATGCTGTGGGCAATTATGCATTTTTATGTAATTGGAAATCCAATCAAAGCTCTACCACTATAACATTTTTGAGACTTCAACAGGTATTTTGCCTATCTATAATTTCTGTGATATTGGGAGAAACAAGGTGAGAATTGATAGAAAGTCTGGGTTAGTACTCATGGTAACCCAGTATCTATCATTTGTCCCTTTATATTCTATTCAGGAAACTTGTATTACTAAATATTAATCTTAATGAAAGAAAGCTTGAGTGATTTTTATCTATCACATTTCACTCATTGGAACACATTTTTGAGCACCTACTATGCCTAAGATACTGGGCCATGCTTTATTCAGGGGTTACAAAGACACCAATTCTGAATGGTTTCCTACAATAATAGCCGATATAAGATATCATAGTAGGCTTTAGAGAAGAGCTGATTTCAAACATAATTTCTACTGTTACCTTGTCTTGGGCCCACAGCTAATTAATGTGGAGCCAGGGCATGAACTTGACATTCTGACTCAAGTCCATGCACATAACTACTAACCTATACTGCTTCTCACATATTCTGACTGTTTTACTGTGTGAACCATTCACAGGATCATCTCCATAGAGAAGCCATGGCCAGGCATAGCTATAAGTCATGAAGTCACTGATCAACAAACTTTCACATAAGCATAGCTTCCTGGTAGGAAGGCTATTTGTGAAAGAGGAACCCATGAAAATATAACATTGTTAAAAATCACCAGCATCTAGCTAATTACCCAAGAGAACTATACCTCAAGGATACTATGAGCTTGAAATCAGCATTTTCCCTTGCCAGCTGTGTGCCTTCAGATAGGACAAGGGCTTCAAGCTTCAGTTTATTCTTGTTTAACATGGGGAGAACAACACCTTAGTGTTGTTCTATAAAGTACAGTATATGTGTAAGTATAAGTAAATAACTTTAATATAAGATATAAAGGGCTAGACATATGAAGGTACAAATAAAGTGATATAGGAGCCCAATATCAGTTGGCATACATTTGTCTCATGTATGAAAATACCTAGATAAAAGTGACTTTAAAATAGGATTCATTTTTTCCTATACTATGACAAGAAGTCTGGAAGCATGTGGCACCTGGATTTGTTGAGTGGCTCAATAATGGCGGGACTCCGAATGGATTTCTTCGAGATGGTCTCAACCTCCCCAACAGAGTGGCAAGTTGACTACAGCAAATCCATATCACTGTATTCAGCTAAAGCAGGAAAGAAGGGGAAAGGACTTTCCTTATGCATATTAATATTACCATGGAGGAAATTCTTTCCTACCAGATTTCTCCTCATGGCCTGTTGGGCAAGAGAGAGTCACATAGGTATATACCCTAGTGGGAAAGAAGGTAAGGCAAGCATATATCTGGACTATTCAGTGTCTTTAAACTGGCCCTACTATCAATGAACAGAGGTAGAATAACAACTGTTGGAGAGATTATCAAAGCTCAGAGATAGGAAGAAGGTATTCTTGATTCATCGAATTGCAGAGACAAATGCATAGATGGAAAACAACCATGGGGGCAGGGTGGTGGTGGTTGTAGATAGGAAGAAAAACATTTTGGTTTGATTGGAGTATGTGTAATTTGAGGGGAAACAGCAGAATAAAAGTTTTTTCTTTCAGTTACCAGTTGCTGAATTCCTTTTATACATATGAGGTATGTATGTACCTGTAGCCAGATCATGGAAGATGTTAAATGAGAAGTTAAGGAGTTGAAATGATTGTGCTTGCAAATGTAGCACTCAAAGTTTTAAAATACTGAAAATCCTAACTACTAGAGCATAAATGTCGGCTGGTTGATGCCAGAAGGTCTACAGCAATTAGTGACAGATTCATGACAAAAATCAAAGAAGAAGGGGTGAGAAGGCTAGTATATATTTATAACGTTATTTTCTCTGAGGAGCTAAAATTCCCTAAACCTTCTCGGTATGCTGACATATTGGACAGGACTGAGCTGTGGGGCACATACTGTGTAAATATGCTCTCCAATGCCTTATGTTGTATTTCCCTTTCCTGTTTTTCCTGGGGACCAGCTGGCTTCTCGGCATTCCGGGGGGACCAAATTGTACCTGTGGCTGCAGCCAGCCATTTTGTATATTCATGAACTTTGTCTCAGGGAGAACCCGCAAAAGAGATGCATTTGTACAAGTCTATCCATACTACCAGGAAAATTCAAAGGATCTTGACTATATTGATGATAGAATATAAGTTTTACAATATAAGTGTCACGAGATCAGAGACCTCATTTGTCTTGTCCACTGCTCTATGCCTAGGGCTTAAAATGCAAATAGCACATAGTAGGCAGCCAGCCAGTGAATGATAATTATTTTACTAAGATATCTATTTACTAGTTAGTTTCCAACTCTGTTGTTTTCAAGGATAGAGAACTGCATTGAACAATTATCTCAATATGAACCATTGCCTGGGAATCTGGAGGTATATGTCCTTTTCTTAGTTCTAATACTAATTCTTTGTGAACTTGGACCCACAACTTAACTTCCCTGGACCTCAATATCCACATCTATAAAAGAAGAAGATTTGACCAAATAATTTCTATATTAGCTTAATTTTATCAAACAGGTAAAATTTATAAGGACGTAGAGAAGGCTCACAACACTCAAGGGCAGAATTGCAACAAGGCTTCTGAAAGAAACTAAACCAAGGCTTGGGAAGCTCAGCAAACAGTCTCTTTTTTTTTAACACTTGTTTCCTTGTTCTCCTATTTGTTGATCTGCCCTATCTGCTCACCAGCTCATAAGACAGAAAACCTGGTCACTCACGGATTCTGAAGTCACGTAATAAAATGCAAGCATCTACAAAGACGGATTCATTCACTGAGTCCAAATTCAAAAAATTCTTAGGAAAGCAATTATAAACATATCTAACTTGACTTAATCATCCTTATGAGTATGAAAAGAAGGGCTTGGAAGATGGAAGATATATTGCGTGAAACGGCAGCGTGGACTCCACCTGTGCCTCAGACGTGGGCAGTCACCAAGGGGGCAGGAGTTGTTAGGAGCTGAGAGTGGGAAGCAATAAGGTCTCCTAACCCAAGTAGTTAAGATTGCAGGATAGAGTTCTTCCTTGTGTGTCAACCTATATCAGCTGGCCCTGTAATGCTGTCCTGAACACTACAGAAAACTGAAAGGAAAAATATCCAACAATTAAGAATTTATAACCTAAAGTTATGATGGTGTAAGCATAGAGATTATTATGCTCTTGATTATCAAGGAAATGAGCCATGGCATTAAATAATCCAAAATATCTGATAATGCAAAGATGATACATATTTGTCTTTGGGAATGCATTAATTTCTTCTAAAAAAACAGATCTAGCCTTTTAAGTGTTTGTTCAGGCTAATATTAAAATTAGTTTGCATTCTCTAAGCACATATCAATTGCTGGAACAGAGAATGAGATCAGATGTGTGCTGGGAGGCAAAAAATCAGCCTGAGATTAACCAGTTCTGAATAATTCATACATGGGTAATTGAGAGATGATTGGCAACTGGCAACTGACTGACAAATAACCTTTGCAGGTATTTATAAAACTTCTATTATGAGCCTGAGATATATTTGAAATGGTAAAGTGAATGGTGACATTTTCCCCATTTAGAACCCATTGTATTAGTCAGAGTTTTACAGAGAAACGGAACCAATATGATAGGATATATATTGTGATATATCCTATCTCAATATAAATATTGAGAGAGAGAGAGAAAGAAAGATATATATAGAGATTTATTATAAGAAATTGGGTCATGTTATTATGGAGGCTAGGAAGTCCCACAATCTGCCGTTTGCAAGCTGAAGACCAGGAAAGCCAGTTGGTTAATTCAATCCAAGTCCAAAGGCCTGTGGACCAGGGGATCCCACGGTGTAAATCCCAGTCCAAGAGCAGGAGATGAGACAAGATGTCTCAGCTCAACAATGAGGCAGGAAAAAAGGGGTAAATTCCTCCTTCTTCTGCTTTTTATTCTGTTCAGACCCTCAACCAATGGGTTGGATGATGACCACCCACACTGGGGAGGCCAGTTTACTTTAGTGAGTCTGCCAATTCAAATGTTAATCTCATCTGAAAACACCCTCACAGACATATCCAGAAGTAATGTTTAGTCTGGGCATGCTGTGGTCAGTGAAGTGGACATTTAAAATTAACCACCACACTCATGGTCCGGGTCTTCCAATGCCAATTGAAGCAGAGTTTGAGAAATTTTCTTGTGTGCTCAGGAATCTAGGACATTCAACAAACTTTAAGCTTTAAATGACTTAGTTTTGTTTTACATAGTGGAAATATTTCAACTGGATTGTAAAGTCATTTTAGAGGTTGTGTTAGTTTACTAGGGCTACCATAACAAAGTGCCACAAACTGGGTGGCTTAAACAACAGAAATTTATCTCACAGTTCTGGAGGCTAGCCATCCTGAAATCAAGTTGTTGGCAAGATTGGTTCTTTCTGAGGGCTGCGAGGCAGAATCTGTTCTGTAGAACTCTCCTTGGCTTGTAGATGATCATCTTCTCCCTGTGTCTTTTCACATCAGCATCCCTCTATGTATTCTCTCTGCATGTCCAAATTTCCCCTTTTTATAAGGACACCAGTCATATTGGATTAGGGCCCACCTTAATGACCTCATTTTAACTTGATTACCCCTTTAGAAACCTAATCTCCAAATATGGTCACATTCAAAAGTACTGGAGTGTTAGAACTCCAACTGATCTTCTTTGGAGGGAAACAATTCAACCTATAACAGAGGTGAATATTTGAGAATAATAAATCAAAACAGATATCTACACAAAGTATGTAGCCTAATGAAAAAATACTATCAAATATCAACTTTCTGGGAGGCATGTATGCAATGTAAGGCACACAGGATATTATTATATTTAAACTCTGCCCTCAAAGAATTTATGTATGTGAAAAGTAAAGCAATAAGACTTAATTTGTAGTTTAAGATAATCAAAGGAATTTTTATAAGATGTGACAGAGAAGTTCATGTTTAACTGACAAATTAATTAAATATGCAGTAGTGGCTGCCAGAGTTCAGAGAAGGACACTGCCCCTGTAGATTAGGTGGTGAGGTGTTCAAATGCTTTCAAGTAGGTTACATGCTTTGGCAACATATGTCTAAAATCTATAAGAAAATGATCCAGATATCCAATAATTTGGATACTGACTTGCTTTAGTTTGGCATTTGAATTCTTACTTCCCGGCCTTTGCTCCTATCTATTTGGATTAAGGTGTCCTTTCCACCTCCTCTCATCTCTTCCTTTCTCTCCATTCTCTTCATCTTCAAATTCAACCTCATTCTTTAATTTAAACCCATAAGGACTCAACTAATTTCCTATTCATCTATTTCGTGATGTGATGCCCTACATCTGTATCACCACGTACACCTCCCGTGGAACTAACAAAATTATTTAGTATAGTATTTAGTATAGTATACTATACTATACTATAGTTAATAATATACTATAAATAAATCGTTATGTGTCTATATCTCTTCCTAATTTTAATGCCTTAAAACTAAGAATCATGTTTTACTTGTATCTACAAAGCCTAGCATGCTACTGGAAATATACATTCCAAAAAGTAATTTTAAAATATTCTGCACAGTAAACTGGGAAGCAAAAGTTCATTCAATTCAAAGTCATATTAAAATTCTAGTTTTGATGTCCTGTAGTGGGCCCGGAATTGTCTACATAATGGCTGGGAGCATCTGAGCACTTTAGCTGCTCTGGGCATGAGATAGCTCAAACAGTCCAACTCAAAAGTACTGGTCACTAATGCTACAGCTATACACATGCACAGGAATGTCTGCTCTGAGGGAAAGTGACAAACTGGTTTGTTTTGTGACAATCACTGTTTGCCCTTTCAAGAATAAAGAAAAAGGGACCGGCCCCTTGGCCAAGTGGTCCAAGTTCCACATGCTCTGCTTTGGCGGCCCGGGTTCGCGGGTTCGGATCCTGGGCGTGGACCTACTCCACTCACCGGCCACACTGTGGAGGTGTCCCACATACAAAAAAATAGAGGAAGATTGACATGGATGTTAGCTCAGGGAGAATCTTCCTCAGAAGAAAAAAAAAAAAGAAAGGATAAAGAAAAAAAGAGAATCTTGGAAAGAATAAAATTTCCCCATAAGAACATCATATGTCTTATCTAGAATCAGATAGGTAGCTTGAATATATTGAGCAAAGATTTCAGAAAAGGAGAATAAACTTAGCCCATTGTGACATGTTATGTGGATCTAGTTCAGCTCCCTTATTTCATAGATAATAATAATAATGACAACTAACATTTAAAGGTCATACTATACGCCAGGGTTATGCTGAGCACTTTCAGTAGATGGAGAAAATGCTCAGATTTCATAAAGCTACTTGCAAGCATGTGACTATACTCTAACTGCAACTTTAAGATACATTTCCAGTTATAAAATTTTTAGACAGCAATATGTTTTATATACCTGTTAATCACATGTGTAAGAGATGTAATAAACCAGCTGGTTTTAGACATCATGAAATTCTATCAACAGTCTTTCCCTGTGTTTTCCAAAAACCAGGTGAAGTTTTCAATGGAATAGTAAACAGAATGCTAGAAAGCCTACAGAAATGAAATATTTTTTTCCAATATGCAAGTTACAGCATTTTCCAACTATATTTTTCAATATTAGCAACTATGGTTTGTTGATAAAACAGATCAATACATTATAATTTTACTGTATATCTTTACTCTGACATTTTTGTTCTATTAAAATTACATAATGTTCTCCCTTCTATATTTAGAACAATGTGACACAATTAATTTCTCCAAATTGGGGTTTTTATGGCCAGAGTATTTTAATGATGAAACTGTAGAGAATGGGGGATGTTTACAATTTAACAGACTTGGTAATCTCAGTGAAGATAACAACAACAACAAAATACCAGAGAAAATCGTGTAATTCCGTGTTTCCAATGCAGATTTTTTCACAAGTTAACTTAACCTATGATAAGATATATATTGATAGAGACAAACTGAGAGATCAAGTCATCAGCAATTGATTGAATCGACAGTTATTCACCCACTCTGTCAGCATCATATTAGACTGCTTAATTTGAGCAGGAAAGCCTTCTTGTTTTGAATTATTTCACATAGTATAAACCTGCCAAAGAGTAAAAATATCTCCTGAAAGCTTATTTATTGGAAAATATTTCCTTAGACACTAGGAAATAGCCATCTTTAGAATTCTAAACATATTAATGTGATAGATGCTGCCATGATAAGGATACATTTTTCTTGATTTCAATTTATATAGTCAGACATTGTGAATTGTTATAAAATCATTCTATAATAGTTTACTCTTTCATACAGCTGGTTTATGTATTGTCAAGTCATACTGTACCAATGCTGGTTGAATTCTTACATGACCATACTCCGTTCAACTTAAACTTAGAAAATATACTGAACTTGAATACCAAGTAAAATAGTCATTTGTAGAAAAAAACATCAATTGTAGAAAATTAGTTAAGTTAAAGAAGAAAGTAGCTATAATCCAGAGATAATCTTTGGTAACATGTTTTCTTTTTTATCTCTTCTTCAAAACCAGTTGAGCCAACAGGATATTGATAGATATTTACTTAGACTTCTTTGGAGTGTGGAGGAATTATTGTCTATGAAGTCGAGAGCATTTGCTGACTACAGCATACCAGAAAACAACAATCGAAAAAATTGACAGAAGGGGCTAAAGGAAGCCCTGATAGAACTAAGGCGAAAGCCCACATGATTCCAGAAAATGTATGTTGTCATTAAGGTTAAGGGTGTCGTGGCTCAAGCAATTACACCTGGGTGAATGAATCTACTTCTCTTGTTGTCACCTGCAAAATGAAGAGGTTCAAGTGAATAAAACCAGATTATCTCATAGTTTGAGGAGACCTTTGAGGACACTCAACCCAACTTGCAGCTAATACAGAAGATCCACTGTGGATAGCCATCATGGCTCAAGTTAAAGAGAACATATTAGTTGGTGAGATACCTTGTTCCATGAAGAGACAATTTTAATAGGTGACAATAACACATTTGAACAGAACACTGGAATTTAGAAGAGGCGCTCGTCGACGTTACTTTTGAGATTCATATAAATTTTATGGAGAAGGACAGGTTGTTGTTAATAATTCTCATTTTGTGCATCAGGAAATTAAGACTTAGAGAGGGTAAGTGACCTGCCTGAAATCACACAGCCAGTAAGTGGTATCACTGAGGCTCAAACCAAAGTGTTTGGATTTCAAATACAGTGTTTTTCCTACTATACCTCATGCCTCCCTAAAAGTGTCTGCTCATATTGCACTAAAATCTACCTTCTCAAATCCCCACCCATTGATGCCAGTATCATCACTTGGACCAATAAGCATTTGCTATACTTTAACATAGCCAATCTTACAAATATTGGCTTAATTCACTGGAAGATCTCCTTTAGAAGCCATTTCCCTGCAACGTGTAGACATTTACTGATAAGCTTATCAATATATTTGGTGGCTAGACTGTGGTGGGGGAAGGAATTAGAAGGGAAATAAATATTTTAAGTGTAATTTAGAAGGAGCCAGCCCTGGTGGTCCAGTGGTTAAGATTCCTGGGTTCCTTTCCCAGTCAGGGAACCACACCACCCATCTGTTGGCTGTCATACTGTGGTGGCTGCATGTTGCTGTGATACTGAAAGCTATGCCACATGTATTTCAAACACTAGCAGGGTCACCCGTGGTGGAAGGTTTCAGTGGAGCTTCTAGACTAAGACAGAGTAAGAAGAAGGACCTGGCCACCCACTTCTGAAAAATCGGCCATGAAAACCCTATAAATAGCAGCAATGATGGCATAAAAAGACCTGGCAGGGTTCTGCTCTGCTGTACACAGAGTCACTAGGAGTTAGAATCCACTTGATGGCACTAACAACAATGACAATTTAGAAGAAGCCACTAGGGGAAGCGGGGAGGGAGGAGGGCAAAAGGGATAATTTGGCACATGTGTGTGGTGATGGGTTGTAATTAGTATTTGGGTGGTGAACATGATGTAATCTATGCAGAAATAGAGGTATAATGATGTACACCTGAAATTTATACAATGTTATAGACCAATGTTACTGCAATAAACAAAAAATTAAGGAAAAAAAAAAAAAGAAGCCACTACCAATTGTAGATCAATGAGAAATTAAGAAAATGCCATTTTGAATGAGACATTTAAGAAAATATAAAGTAACAGAAGAGTAATGGTTTCGGTTAGTCTGGGAAAGCTCTGTGGAATGGATGAGGATTTGGGGGCTTTTAAATAGAAAGTATTCCGTGCAATTGCATGTCCTTCTTACAAACTTTGTAATCTGATTGTTATACTTAAGAAAGAATTTGTCAGACGTTGGGAGCAGGGTGAAAGAGGGGTCTTAAAGAGTGATGAAGCTAGAAGGCAGCTGCCACCTTGCTTCTACCTGTTGCCATTTACACAAGAGAGAAAACTCCATGATTCTCATGGATGACCCCTCATCTTGGTGATCATTTTGCCTCTCAGAGGGTAGTCCAAACAAACATCATCCTCATCCATTTATTCCACAAATATAAATGTAGCACCTTCTATGAGGAAATTGTGTCAGAGACAGTTAACCATCCACCAAAATTTATGCTGCTCCTCCTCAGAATAGGATAGTGACTGGGAACAGGCTGCCCAGACAGAAAGCACACTTCCCAGCCTCCCTTGCGTTTAAGTGGAGCCATATGACAGTTTCTTGCCAGTAGAATGTGAGTGAAAGTGGCATATGTCACTTCTGCTGTGACAAAGTTAAAAAGTGTAAATGCCTTCTCCACCCTCTTTTTTCCCCTCTATGCCACCTGAGCACAGTAGACTCTAGAATGCTACAGAAGAAGAGAGTCCCAAAATGAAAAAATCTGAATTCCCAAATCTTTCGATGGGGTAAAGCCACATTCCAACTAGGAACACCTGCATCAGAACTGTTATCCAAGCAAGAAATAAGCTTCCATTGTGTTAAGTCAATGAAATTTTGAGGTTTATTTGTCACATCAGCTTGCATTACTCTAGTTAGTATAGGAAGGAACTGGTGAATAAGACAGATATAAGCTGAGATGAGGGAAAGTGGGAAATAAGTTCTAGGTTTTGTTGTGGATCTCTTACACAGTATTGGTCATCATTGCTTAGCATTAGTTTCACAGTATTCAGGTCATTCCACGTTATATTTTCTATTTTTTTTTTTTAATTTCCAAATCAGCAAAATTTTGAAGTTTAAACTCCTTTTTTGAAGTTTTAAAGGTGAAAATAATTGAACATGTTCCATTATTTAATTTCTCTTGCTCAGACCCTATTGAATTTCATATGCATAAAAGCACTGGAAAGAACATGAATTCACACTTGTCTCCCTTTCATTATTCCATCCAAAAAGCATTTGTACCATGCACTATTCCACTAACTTTGGATTCTTTCCCAGGTTTGCTCTCCTACTGTTATAATATTGATTACTAGAACACTCTTCTAATACACTCATTATCAGAGAAGCGCAAAAGATTCTGAAAACAACCCTTAATTGTGTGAGCATTTAAGGTTAATTTGGTGTTCATTACTCTCTTTTAAATTAGGTTTCATTTTCATACTAAAATTATTCAGACCTTGATTTTATAATATAATTCATTCATACCCTTAAAGGAAGAATATTTTTTATTCTTTAATTTTTTAAACGTATGATCTATTAAGAGACCACAAAAGGACACAAATGCTATTTAACATCATATTGGCCATTGTCATTCTGTGAATGGTAGTCAATAATGATTTGTCAAACAATTAACAGAGTTAATAAATAGTCACAGAGTAACCTAATCTGCCCGCCACCAGTAGTCACTAGTTGTGAATTAATGTACTGAAACTATTCAACATCACACCTGATACCCAACCAGATGGAGAGCAAACATGACATAACAGATGATGATTAATGATAAAGATGATATAATTCACTAATAACATTTTAGGTCCTGGGAATCCTCTCTTCTCTCTCCTCATTAAGTTGACAAACATGTATCATATAGTAGAGACTTCTTTAGGAAGAATTGTATGCAGTCTTGGCAGTTTTTGCAAAAACACATATATTAATATAAAAAATGGAACCGAGGTTTAAGGTATTGGATTATATCAATTCTCCACTTGAGTTGTCCCACGATAGAAAAAATTATGATGTGTGTAACTATAAAAATTAAAATGTTAACATGTATCTAAGTCACCAGGGGGCCGAGTATTCATGTTTATTAAACTAAGACTGTTTACAAAGGCAATTAGTCAAAAGACTAAATTCTGAGAATGAGAGAAGAAAGAATAAATTGAAAGAATTAGTCAAGCCAGCTATTTTTTCTATATCATATTCAAGGTTGAAAAATATTTTCCAGATTTTCTAATCCAAATAGTTCCTAATAAAATAATTTCTCTAATAGCATATTTTATGTATATATTGCTATATTGCTCATTATTCAGAAACATAGGCTTTCAGCTAGACTATCTCAGTCCAAATCCAAGTTCTACCACCTCTGCTGTGACCTTGGCCAAATTATATGTACTCTTTACCTCTCATAATAAAAAGATTAAGTTAGTTAATATATGTGTTAACAAGATTGCCTGGCACATGGAAAGTACTCAGGGTATGCTATTATTATCCAAACTTATCTTGAACATTTGGAATGGAGAGAACATCACTCTTTCACAAGGCAGATTATTTATTGCTGGAAATTCCAGGTTGTTAGACACCTCTATCTTATATTGTGTTTAATATTTTCTCCCTGTTAATTCATACACATTGGCCCATGTTCTATCCTTTAGTGCAGTGGTTCTCAAAGTGTGATTCCTAGACCAGCAGCGTTAGTATCACCTGGAGACTTGTTAGACATATAAATTCTCAGGCCCCACCCCAAACTACTGTCTCAGTCAGGGTTCAACCAGAGAAGCAGGGTGCATATATATATTTTATATATTATGTATATTATAGACAGAGATGAATTTATTATAAGAAGTAGGTTTACACAATTGTGGGGCTTGGCTAAGCAAGTCCAAAGTCCTTAGGCAGGCAGTTAGGAAGGGAAGATCACAAGCAGGCTAGTATCCCCTGGGCGTGGGCTGAAGCTGTTTTCCACGGTAGGAGTCTTTTTCTTTGTCTCTCTGGCTCTGTCTCAGGTCTCAGTGCTCTTTTAAGATGTTGCAATAAATTAGATCAGGTGTACCCAAGATAATCCCCTTAATTTAAAGTCAACTAGGGCTGGCCCTGTGGCTTAGCGGTTAAGTGCGCGTGCTCCGCTACTGGTGGCCTGGGTTCGGATCCCGGGCGCGCACCAATGCACGGCTTCTCCGGCCATGCTGAGGCCGAGTCCCACATACAGCAACTGGAAGGATGTGCAACTATGACCTACAACTATCTGCTGGGGCTTTGGGGAAAAAAAAAAAGGGAGGAGGATTGGCAATAGATGTTAGCTCAGAGCCGGTATTCCTCAGCAAAAAGAGGAGGATTAGCAAGGATGTTAGCTCTGGGCTGATCTTCCTCACACACAAAAAAATAAATAAATAAAGTCAACTAATTAGGATTTTAATTACATCTGCAAAACCCCTTCACAACAGCACCTAGATTCATGTTTGATTGAATCACTGGGAAAAGGTGTTTGTGTATATGAAGTGGCCGCCACTTTCCTTCCTGCCTCCAACTCTCCCAAGACTATCTCTTGTAGCCCACCCTATCCAGAAACATATAAGAAAGGGATTCTGGAGGATATAGTGTAGCATGGTCAAGCTGACACACAAAAACACAACTACTGATTCAGAAACTGCAGGAATGGAGGCCTAGCAGGCTTAACAGGCCCTCCAGGGGATACACATTGAAATTTGAGAACAACTGCTTTAGAGCAACATAGAAATGTGCAATTCTTATTTTTTATGACAACAATGAGATTATTTGAATGTAGTTAGTACATGTTCTTAAAATATGTGCTTTGACATTCTGTAGATTAAACCTTTGTGAGCTAGTCAAAAAAATATATTTTAATCATATTGCTCGAAAAGCATAGTTTATCTTTTTAAACATCCTATTTTTTTGCATATTTCTCTCTCTGATTCACTCTGTACTCCCTACATATTACCTAAAGTATCTTAAAAATGGTCAAAATAAGTGTTCCTAAGAATTTATGATAATATGACTTTATTATTTTTCCATAATTAACCCATTATTTGAATTAGTTAAATTTCATTCATTCTTCTAGAATCTATGTTCCTATAATCATGCATCCCTGAATATCAATCTCAAAAACAATGATATGTCAGTATACTCTTTCAAACAGTTAGCAAGTAATTATGTGTGTTTCTATTATGTGCTAGTATACAGAGGTAGAGCTATATAAAATTTAAACTGAGATTTAAATTTAAATTCTCTATTTAAAATGAGAATCATAGAGTCTATTGAAAAGAAAGAGTAGTCTATAACTTGATGGTCTATTAACAAGACTATCCTTATTTTAGAGGTAGATATATTAGGCCAAAGTAGTCTGATGCCTTTAAGCATTAAATTCATGTAATTGATGCCCCCTGTTTTATTTCTGCGCTCACCAAATACTTTTCTGGTTATAATTTGTCATCCTTTACAGCATTGCCTCTGGGAAAAATGTATTATACCTACTGATGTAAGACTGTAGTCTACATGATAGTTATATTTCTTATTGAAATTTAACAATTTTTATAAAGTGATAAACCAAGAGTATCTGACTTTGGAAAAATCTTAGAAGTGGGAAATGACCTCAAATCTATGGAGAGATTATTAGTGCATTGTTTGTAAAATCAATGGAAAACATTCATGTGCAAACACTTGCCCATGGAAACCCCAAGTGTGGGCATTTCAGCATTGTTTGTGATATTAAAAATGGGACAATAACTTAATATCTATCAAAACATAAATGGTTTACAGCAACAATCCTTACTGTGGAATATTACCTTTCAGCTAAAAAAGAATAAGATAGATTCGTGGAAAGATCTCTGAGACATGTTTTTACACATAAATTAAAATATTTTGGAGAACAGTTCATTCTATATCAAGGATTGGCAAACCATTTCTTAAAGGGCCAGATGGTAAGTATTTAAGGCTTTGCAGAACAAGAGACAAAATTGAGGTAGTCATTTGGGTTCTTATATAACTATTTAAAACGTAACAATTTAAAAACGTAAAAAACACCCCTAGCTCACAGGCAGTAAACAAACAAGCGGCTGACAAGATTTGACCCACAGAATACAGTTTCTGGCTCCTCTTCTACATGATCCCATTTCTACATCTACATACATGACCATGTAAATGTCTATGTATAAGTCCGGAAAAATACATATCAAACTGATGGTATGTGTATCTGGGGAAATGATATTGGAATGGGAATGTGGTAGTCAAGGGGTTATTGTTTTATCTTTATTATTTGAAATTTTTACATGAATGTTACACACACACACAAGAAGGATCAAAATTCCATACTCTTAGGAGATGATATAAGCAAGGAGAGCACTCTAAGTAGCAAGCTGCCTGGACCATTGCGCCAATCCCAGTCCAGCTTATGCAGAGTACTAAACTTAAGATTTTTATCTTTTCCTCATATATGGGGCCTCTTATAGCACCAAAGAGCAGAGGAGAAGCCATGCGAAGATTCACCTTCCTCCTTTATTGCCTACTTTGATTTGACAGGGTCAAGGGGGAAAGCAATAAATTCGGAATTGCCAAAATCTCTCTTGAGTGTGTAAACTCAAATTCACCCCTGAAGCATTTAACTCAAATTCTTCACCTCCAAGATATCATTGTATCTCTGCAGCATACCTCCCTTTCAAATGCCTCTCTAGACTTTCATTCAAGGTGGAACTAATTAGACTACGTGCAGCAGTGCTTCTAGTTATTGTTTATTTCATTTGCATGACGTTTTCCTCAATATATTTCCATTCTGATGAATTAGAGTTTGCACAGTGCAGACTTAACTTAGATTTAACTCTACTTGATCAGATTTCTGCTATATTCTTGGCCTTTCTCCCTTTTGTGATTGAAAAGATGCAAATGATTCCACAGTTTTCCTATTGTAATTTTCATGTCTCCATAAGTTTCTTTTGGCCTATATGTTTTCTCTGGAATTTACTAACTTGATTCCTCTTATTTCTGGAAGCTAGCCACAAGGTCTTTTCCTCCTCTTCCACAGCAGATTTTCCATTGTTTTCCCCTTCTAATCAGTATTTCATACTTAACATTGCAAAAGTCGTGTCTTTTATGGAATGAGCTATAAAGTTAAGGTGATATTTCATGGCTCTTCCAAGGTGTAAACACATACCATGGTACAAACCCTCCAGAGCATGTCTTCAAGACTTGTTCTTGTTCTTTTTTTTTTTTTTTTTTTTTTGGTGAGGAAGATTTCCCTGAGCTAACATCTGTGCCAGTCTTCCCCTATTTTGTATGTAAATCACCTCCACAGAATGGCTTGATGAGTGGTATAGGTCTGCACCTGGGATCCGGACCCGTGAACCCAGGCTGCTGAAGCGGAGTGCGCTGAACTTAACCACTACGCCACCGGGCTAGCCCTTGTTCTTGTTCTAATCTGTGGTTATCTTGAAGAAATTTCTAAAGAATTTGGTTGGGATTAACCCTAATAAACATGGCTTATCTTCACCCCCTTCAGTTTAGCTTCTACCCTAGTTCTTTTCAACATTTCAGCAGGATCTCTATTTTGCAATCTTACCTCAAACTCCAATACTTAAAAAGTAGTGAAACATAAATGAAGCAAATGTTTCTCTTCTAGTACTCTCTTTCAAAATTACCAATCCCTTCAATGATTTCAGAGGCACCATGGCAGGCCCCTTGAACCATATAGAACAGAGGTTAAAAACCTCTAGATTGTAACTTTTGTGAGCAAAAGAGTTTAAACCTCTCTATATCATTGCTTTTCAAACTATCTTTGGTGAAGAACCAGTATGTTGAGAAACAATTATCTATGGGACTCGCATGTTTCTGCATGTCTTATGGATGGGAAAGACACTGACTGCCCTTTGTTCCCAACAATCTTTTCAAGGATGTTTGTACAGTGAACAGCCTTGGAGGATAAAGATAGAGTCTTTCTCTTTAGCAAAGAACAAGTTTGCTTACAACCTGGAACGTGAAGATAGTGTCTCCCTTTACAGCAAACAGCAGGTATGCTTATTGTCCATTATAAAAGATTTAGGTTCACTAAATTCAGGGTTCCTCTCCTGTAATGCAATCCAATACATGTGAAAATATAATTGGCACTCTTCATATCATTTGGTGAGAACTGGATCAATGAAACAATACCAAAAGATGCTGATGTTCTGGCTACTCTTATTGCTACAAGTAATAAACTGTTCTTAGTCTCTGAGCCCAGAGTCTCGTCTTCCTACAAGATCCAAGAAACTGTGGCAGGTTAAGTTGTAAAATGGCACAAAGACAGAGAAAAATCTCAATCCCCTCACAATTCTTGACAAAATATTGTTTTTAGTTTTTTAAATTTCCAGTTGGTCACATACCGATATATTTGTAAAATATAAGCCTGTGGTAGGTAGCTTCTAAGATGACTCCCAACGATCCCTGACTCCTGCTTTTAATACCCTGTGTAATCTGACAAAGAGGGTTGACTAGATGTTGTGACTTTCTTCTAATGAGCAGAACATGGCAAAAGGGATAGGATGTCACTTCCAAGATTAGAGTACAAACAGACTCTGGCTTCCATCTTGTTTTTCCTCTTCTTTCGCTCTTGCTTGCTCATTATGATGGAAGCCAGATACCATTCTATGATTTTCCCTATGGAGGAGGTCCACATGGCAAGGAACTGATGGTAGCTTCTATCCTGCAAACCAGTGATGAACTAAGGTCCTCAGTCCAACAACCCACAAGGAGCTGAATGTTGTTAAAAAACATGTGAATGAGCCTGGAAGCTGATCCTCCCCTACTTGAGCCTTCACCTGAGACTGCAGCCCTGGCTGACATTTTGATTGTAGCCTGGTGGGAGACTCTGAGACAGGAGGCCCAGCTAATCTATGCCCAGAATCCTAACCTACAGAAACTGAGATTACAAATATTTGTTATTTTAGGCTGCTGCATTTTGGGGATAATCTGTTAAGCAGTTAGACAACTCAAGGACTGGCATTACTTCACAGAGCACCCTTGCCCTACTCTAGATAATAAGCTGTGTGAGGGAAGGAATTCAACCTACCTTGTTCATCAGTATATTCCCACAGAGTGTATGGTAGATGATAGGTTACTAATAAATGATTTTTGAAAAGATTAATGAGGCACTGGCCAAACACAATTACGACCAGAGTATCTGTTAATGAGACATAAATTGAGAATTGAGAATCATGAGGGAAGGTGAACGTCATGTGGGATAATTATTATGTTATTAAGAGGATGGTAAGTTACACATTAATGGATGGAAGAAGAGTTTGGAAGTAGTAGTTTAAATAATAATGTATGGGTCTATTCTTGATGCACAAATAAACATAAATGAACCTAAAAACATATATAAGAGATTTGACTCAATTAGATATTTATATATTTATACAAACTCCTTGTCTCTCTCCTGACTTCTCTACTATCTTTAGCTTTCATTTTTATATGTAACTTAAAAAGGCTACCCTTTTGGCTAAAATTTTTGTAACAAATCAATGCATAAAAACAACTGTAGTAAGGCTGGCCTGGTGGCATAGTGGTTAAGTTTGCATGCTCTGGTGGCCCAGGGTTTGCGGGTTTGGATCCTGGGCATGGACCCACGCACCGCTTATCAAGCCATGATGTGGCAGCATCCCACATATAAAGTAGAGGAAGATGGGCACGGATATTAGCCCAGGGCCAATCTTCCTCAGCAAAAGAAAGAGGAGGATTGACAACAGACCCTATCTCAGGACCAATCTTTCTCACTGAAAAAAAAAAAACAAAAGAAACCAAAATAACACAACTAGATTACCAGACTGTTGCTATTGTTTGCGTGACTGAAGTCCTTTAAACTGTGTGGCCCATAGTGACTTCAACTGAGAAAGATCATTCAGTTAAATGGTCTCTAAAATCTCCTCTAAAAAGTAGAAATTCTCTGAATCTTGACTTCTCCTACAAAAGGTAAATCAGCACATACTGATTTGAAAGAAGCATTTTATGAAAGTCTTTAAAAAGCAACTCTCGTTCTAATTTAAGGCCACCTCACCAATTTAATAAGCCAGTATTTAAAAAAAATCTAAATACTAAAATTATCTCTCAAAACTAAAGGAAGCACTTTCCAAAGGAAAAGTAATTATTTGAGGTCACTACACTTTCTCTTATTTCACAGAGAGTTACAAGGGACAGCTCGCTCAACTTGCTAGTTTTCTTAAAAATATTATAAATAAATAATTTTTGAAATTTAATTCATAACTTATTTTCTTTTGTTTTAATTTTATGACTTTCGAGGTGTGTTATGTTAACTTTGGATTGGTTTTCAGCTGACATAGGATCTGTCACTTTAGCTTTCAGTTTCTTTATTGCCTGATATTTCTTCAAGTGAATTTATGACTTGTAGATACTAAGTCAACCAGGAAATTCCATTATGTATTGTTATATTTATAGAGAAATCCATGTTTTTGTAGCAAGAAATTATACCTTATTTCCAATTTTCTCTAATGGATTTTCTTATTTTATACATTGAAATTTTCCCCAATGGATTTCCTTAATGTAAGGCACAACAATAGTTTCCCACACATGCTCAAGCTGGAAGTGTTAAAAAAAATTATAAAATAAGACAGATAATTTAGCTCCCAGGGAAGCAAACCTATTTAGATAACAGGCTTAATAGACAGCTAAAATTGACTAGCACATTCTAATTCAATAAGAAGCAGATACAATATTTAGGCTTTAAGAAGCAAATTTATTGTTAAATTAAGAAATGTTTCAAGTTATCAGTGAATCAAAATTTATAAGTAAAGACAACAGTAATTTTTTTTCACAAAATATGATTCAAAATAACTTAAAAGTCTATGGAAAAGTCTGTAGAAAAATTTGTTTCATTAATAAAAGCTTACAAATTTTCAGGATTTAAAAAATTGTAGAATGAAAAGTGCTGATTTAGAAGTGATAGGGGCCAGCCCGGTGGCGCAAGCGGTTAAGTGTGCGTGCTCTGCTGCAGCGGCCTGGGGTTTGCCCGTTCGGATCCCGGGCGCACACCAATGCACCACTTGGCAAACCATGCTGTGGCAGCGTCCCATGTAAAGTGGAGGAAGATGGGCACGGATGTTAGCCCAGGGCCAGTCTTCCTCAGCAAAAAAAGAGGAGGATTGGAAGGTGTTGGCACAGGGCTGATATTCCTCACAAAAAAAAAAAAAAAAAAAACAGTGATAAAGGCACTAGATATGTAAATTAAAGAACTATCTGTGAGTTTTACTTTTTTAAAAACACAGTTTCTTTGCTGATAGAAAGTAAATAAAAATTGAAAGTGCTTATCTACACAAAATGGAGGATATTAATTGACTCTGTCCATAAAATTCCACAATATGTTGGCTAGAATTTATACAGGGTGCCTACATTGAGTCCCTTTACTTTTTATTGTAATGCAGTTATTTCTCAGGCTCAATAAAAACACATTCCTACCAGGATATAATTGGACAAATTGAATCTGTAACTGTGAACATAACCAGAAAAGTCACATTTTAATATAAAACTCAATGAAGCTGGTGTGACAAGCTCACCATTAAGGAACATGGGCTCTACTTCATATGTGGAAGCAATGCTCGAAAAGCCTCTCAGAAAACACTGAGGCATTAAGTATTACCTCCTGGCAGACCAGGGTCATTGGCAAATTTGGGAGATCTTGGAGCTATGGGGTGAAAACTCGTCTCATAAATATTGAAGACAGAAACTGGTGGAGATAGATGGTTTTCTATAATTTAAAGTAATATAAAGAAAAGAGCAAAGAAAGAAAAGCATTGAAGAAATAAATCTTTAGGAAAAATCCCATCACTAGCATTGAGTTCTTTCCAAAGCTTGGATTTCAAGATTTCCAGATGGTTGAAGAGCAATGGTTAAAGAGTAAAAGTCTCATAATATGAAAAAAAAATTAAATGCCATTCTGTATATAGCCTGGCTTGTGTGAAAGAATTTGAAATGAGAAGAAATTAAGACAGTGAAAAATAAATTTTCTTGATTATATTACAGTTTAAGATACTGCATATGGTAAAAACTACAGTTTTTTAGATACTATGTTAGTTTATTAGATACTGTGAAAGTAGGGTTTTCTTTTATTTATTAAACTATAAAATGGTCATAATATTATTGACTCAGTGTTGAAATGCATTAATAAAAATAGTACAGTTTATTACTTTAAAATTTGGCAGTAAAACTGTGATATATATGCTCAACACACTATAGAAAATTAGAAAATCATACTGAAACTGATTTGTCTATTCATGACCCTCTTCCACTATATTTCAGTCCTTGGGATAGAAATGCACACATTAATTTATTTTTATTTGTCTATGACATCAGGTTGAGGCTTCCAAATATTTTGAAAATATGAGTGGCTCTCAAAGTTAAGCTTATTAATAAACAAAATACAAGAAGTGCTTCCTGAGTTGCAATTATGTGACCAGCCCTGAAATGGATTCTTTGGTTAATACAAAACAAAAGTGACCAATGCCACCTTGGAGAACTCGGAATCTTGCTCAGGAGTCTAAATGTACACATATAAAACAATATAACACATAACTGAGCATTATGAACATAATACTGAAAATAGAAATATGATATCATATATCATATGATATCATATATCACTCAATAGAAAACAAGGAAAAATCATAATTGTGAATTTCATGATTAGAATAATGGCCATTCACTTTCACAAAACATTATTTTATGAAGCCATTAAAACTGATTTAGTATCTGCAGTAGATACTATAGCTCTAATGTGCTTTGAGATCTTTGAATGAAATTAATTAAATCATCATCACTAATGACCATCATTACTATTTGTCGTTATGAGAAGTCTAGTATCGGGGCTGGCCCCATGGCTTAGCAGTTAAGTGCGCGCGCTCCGCTACTGGCGGCCCGGGTTCAGATCCCGGGCTCGCACCGACGCACCACTTGTCCAGCCATGCTGAGGCGGCATCCCACATACAGCAACTAGAAGGATGTGCGACTATGACATACAACTATCTACTGGGCCTTTGGGGAGAAAAAGGGAAAAAAAAAGGAGGAGGATTGGCGATAGATGTTAGCTCGGGGCCGGTCTTCCTCAGCAAAAAGAGGAGGATTGGCATAGATGTTAGCTCATGGCTGATCTGCCTCAAAAAAAAAAAAAAAAAAAAAACAGTGAAAAGTCTAGTATCAATCATGTGAGGATCTAATATGAAAAGAGAATTGTAATGAACTATAGTGACCGCTAGAATATGTCAAATCCATCTCCGCTTTCTCTTATCCACGTTCAAACAAAGAATTGATACGCAGATGACTGAGTTGGTATTTAAATGAAGGATGATAATCAATTTTTAAAAATCTTAATATCTTACCTCAGCAGTTTACAAAACTATATTTCATAAGCTGATAAAATAATATTTTAAAATGGGTCTTCTGTAGACTGAATGTGTGTGCTCCCAAAATTCATACATTGAAACCCAATCCCCAGGTGATGGTATTTGGAAGGGGGGCCTTTGGGAGGTGATTAGGTCAGAGAGTGGAACCTCATGAATGAGATTAATGCTCTTATAAGAGAGACCCCAGAGAGCTCTGTCACTCCTTCTGCCATGTGAGGACATAGGGAGGGAATGGATGTTTATGAACCAGGAAGCAGGCGCTCCCCAGACATCAAATCTATTGACGACTTGATCTTGGACTTCCCAGCCCCCAGAACTGTGAAAAATAAATGTTTGTTCTTCATAAGCCATCCAGTCTATGGTATTCTGTTATAGCAGCCCAAACAGACTAAGATAGGGTCTGTTGTCATAGTGTGCCCATTTAAAAAAATTGTCAAGCAAAGACATAATCAGAAAATTAAAGGTACTTCTTAAAATTCAACAAATTTAGCTCTATGGGGAAAAATTTCACTAAAGGGTCCTTATTTTCTTTTTGCCACAAACCTCTGACTCAACTGAGGCTAGGTTTAGCGATTCTATTGCTTAATATTTTCTTCTATATTCCACATTTTATTTTCCTTCTTGATGAGGACCAGGCTTTTTGCTCGCTCACATATGTCATAGAATTAAGCAGGGATTTATGAGTATTAGATAATGTGAGACTGCATCTAGGCCTTAAAATCAGCACCACTAAAGGGCAGGAGTCACGTTCATATTGGATTCCACGTGAATACTGCCTGCCTCCATCCCCAGGAACATGGAGACTACAATGTGAATGATACATCTGAATTTGGTCAAAACAGCAAATTGCCCCCCTTGATATATAGGGCACTCTGGAATCTGGATAATATCACCTAATTGCAAGTGTAGTAGACTATGGATTGTTAAAAATGATACATTTCCCTAAAGTATCAGAAATCTTCCCTATTGTCTTTTTCTCCCACTTTCTTTTAGGATATAATAGGACAAATGTTGTTATGAAGAAGGAAGAGAAATACAACTGTGAGGAGAATGTAGAATATATTTTGCCATTGTAATATTGAAATGATATTGATATGTTTACATTTTATTCTTTTTTTTTTTCTTATTGAGGTCACATTGGTTTATAACATTATATAAATTTCAGGTGTATATTATTATAATTTCAGCTTCTGTATAGACTGCATCACATTCACCACCAAACGTCTAGTTTCCATCTGTCACCATACATATGTGTCCCTTTACGCCTTTGGGCTGCCCTCACCTCCTTCCTTTCTGGTAACCACCAATCTGTTCTCCATATCTATGTGTTTGTTTGTTTGTTTATCTTCCACATACAAGTGAAGTCATGCAGTAATTGTCTTTCTCTATCTGACTTATTTTGCTTAGCATAATACACTCAAGGTCCCTCTGTGTTGTCACAAATGGCAGGATTTTATCTTTTTTTATGGATGAGTGGTATTTCATTGTGTATATATACCACATCTTCTTTACCCATTCATCCATTGATGGGCACTTATGTTGCTTCCAAGTCTTGGCTATTGTGAATAATGGTGCTATTAACATAGGGATGCATACATCTTTTCAAATTAGTGTTTTCACGTTCTTTGGATAAATACCCAGAAGCAGAATAGCTGGATCATATGGTATTTCTACTTTTAATTTTTTGAGAAATGTCTATACTGTTTTCCATAGTGGCTGCACCAATCTACATTCTCATCAGCAGTGTATGAGGGTTCCTTTTTCTCCACATCCTCTCCAACACTGGTTAATTCTAGTCTTTTTAATAGTAGCCATTCTCATGGGTGTGAGGTGACATCTCATTGTAGTTTTGACTTGCATTTCCCTAATAATTGGTGATATTGAACGTCTTTTCATGTGCCTGTTGGCCATCTGTATATCTTCTTTGGAAAAATGTCTGTTCATATCCTCTGCCCATTCTTTGTACCAGTCTAAACAAGGGATACATTCTGTGCTCATGATGTGCTGCCAAGTATTACAAAATCAGGGTGATTTCAAAGATTCTGTGAACCAGAAAAGGTTTTATCACCTGAGTGCTATGCCAGTTGTCTAAAGACTGATGACAGCTAGCAGGAGTTATCTAGTATCACTATGGCCACTATTTACATGTCTATCCAGGTAAGCACAATAATATGTCATTACATTTCTGATGGAGATGGGCCTTGGATGGCATCAATAACAGGCTGAAGTAGAATTGGCAAAATTCTTATATCTAAAACCAAATGATTTACACATTGGAAACAATCTTAGAGTTTATATGTGTGAATGTATCTATTTCGGAAAACCTAGGTTGCTTGGTAGATTCTCCTGCAGCATTCCAATTAGAAGTTACTATTGGATAACATTCAGTTATGAAAATGATTTAAATACTTAATTGACTTTTGAGTAGAAGACCAGTAGAGAAAAAATTTTAAGCAAATACTTTCTTTTCGTCAGAAATACATAAACTTTTTGAAATAGTACCAAAGACACTCTGAAATGCAAATCCCTGAATGCAGTGATGAGCTAAAGGTGTGAATGGTTTTGGTATAAATTGACAAAGAACTATGTACATTACTTATTAAATGAAAATAATTTTTCCATCATGTAATAATAAAGCTATTACACTCTACCCATACACCTTTTAAGTTTAAACTTCACCTGAAATTGGAAAGAATGTCTTGTAGGTTATCTTGTGGGCAGGCAAGTTTCAATGTTTATGTGGAGGGCAAATCTACACCTGTACTTGTGGATGCTTTGAATTGAAGGCAAAAGCTACCACTGAGGTATAAACAACTTGTGGAACCTCATAAAATATTCAATCTTATTTTCCTTTCAGAGGTAGAGGATTAAGAAGCAGATTCTGCAAATATTGCTTCAATTATGTATAGAGAATTATTCAGAAAAGATATTTTAAAAATATAGTTTAAGTAATCTACCCCAAGGATGTTCTTGGTCACCTCATTTCATTTCCATTTTTCAACATTAAGATATTCTTTGTAGAATTTGTCTGATGTGATGAAAATGTATCGCTGGCGCAATTGAAGCCGAGAAGTCTCAAGAGTGTCCCTGAATAAATGCCCAACTTCTTGATCAGAAATAGTGGCCTAAGGAAAAGGCTAGCATGTGGCATTAACTCCATAATTTCTCAGTGAGTAAAAAGAAATAAAGATAAATAATCTCTGCATGGACCCAAAGAGGATGGAAGCAAATGATATCAGATGACTTCTGAATGCATGGGAAATAAAAGAAATTGAATCCCATTATGCGATCATTGCTAATGTACAAAAGTGAGAGGAAGAGAATAGTATAGGACAAAGATGGCTCGATGAAGAAGAATGATTTGAGGCAAACACTTGAATTGAATTGGAAAGAACTAAACCAAACAATGTCATATATCTCTGCTTAATAAATGAGAAGTGAATGAGGAAGAGCCGTGTCAGAAGACAACTGTGGAGTAAATGTGAATCAAACCAAGATAAATAATGTTCAAGGATTGTTACTGAGCCCAGCAGAGTGGATTAAGATAAATGATATAAAGCACCAATCTTTAAATGAACTAGTAACAAACCAAGATCAATGTTTCCGGATTTAAGAATAAATAAAGAAGGGAGTTTCCTGCAGTGGAATTTTAAGAGGTGCAATTATAAGTTATATCTAGTGGCTACTATTGACTGCCCACCCATATGTACACTCTATCCTCCTTCCTAACTAACATAGCCCTAATTTGGTTCAATAGCTTCTCCACTTTCAGTCAGCCCTTCTCAGCCAGGCTGGGCAATAGAAGACCTAATTTCCAAAGACACATATAATATGTAATGAATTAATATCTCCTATTCATATAGAATGGCACTAGCTATATCATCCTTGGGAAAATTGAGAAAGTGTTCACTGAAATTATTTTCTGTAGGACGTATCTGTCTCCCACTGGATATAAACAAGGAAGTGTACTGCTCCAGTAGCTATGAGCAGCCATCTTAAAATCCAAAAGACATTGATCAGCCTTAGGATGAAGCCAGGAGTAGCTATGGCAGAGTATTTAGACAGAAAGCATCATTAGCCCCTGAGTTAACCAACCCTGAGGCTT
This sequence comes from Ceratotherium simum simum, assembly GCF_057802395.1. Lineage (NCBI taxonomy): Eukaryota > Metazoa > Chordata > Mammalia > Perissodactyla > Rhinocerotidae > Ceratotherium > Ceratotherium simum. The sequence goes on along the minus strand of NC_141904.1, from coordinate 75,114,210 downwards.
TCTCAACCTTTCAATTTCCCATTAGGTAAGATAACCTTCCTTATTCTTTAAGTTAGTCTGAGTTTGTAATTTTTTTGCTGTTATTTACAGTAGAAAGAATTCTAAATGATAAAATAGGTCACTCTCTTGAAGCAAATTCCATCTATCTCCAAACTATATACCATCTATGTACTATTACTGTATTGTATAGTATATACCATCTACCCCCAAACTATATATATATATATATATACACACAGAGAAAGCGAAGAGAGTTCTTTGCTCAAAAACCGCTTTCAATTTGAGAAACAATTTTTTCAATGCCTTTCTTTCAATTACAAAACAGTCTTTGACTCAATTTGGGCTAATTCTTTAAAGCCCACCAGTATACATTGTGAAATATACTGCTTACATGTTATGAAATGGACAAGAAATTTATTTAGAAATAATCAAGTTCTAATGAACTTGGTCTAGGACATCCTAGACACTAGAAGACTGTGTTGTTACATCAAAGACTCTATTTGAATGCTTACATGTTACACTTAGCCAAAATTATAGAAAGAAAATAATTCCTGAAAAAAATTTATCTTATGTATCTTATTTGTCTATTTGCCATATAATGAACTACCTGTTCACATATAGAAATGAATCTCAGTGTAGACACATTGCAGGTGTATTGGAGTGTACCAGTACCTTCACAATCTTTACATTCAAAATTCAGGCATTCTCTAGGAAGTTTCAGCAATATATTGATTATATCAGTTGGCATTCTCTTTAACCACTCCTACATCTGACACTATTGAGGACTTTACTTAACCCTCCTTTTCTTTGGCAGTAGAATGAAATGAAAAGAACCCTTGCTTAGTTAGAGACAGAAGGTTTTGCCTGTGGCCCTGTTTCTTCTGCTTCCTAGCAATATAACTTTCAGGAAGTTTAACTGGAAGACTCCCAATCTATTACTCCTCTTCTAAGCTCCAGATTCACATTTCCAATTAGCAGAATAACTTCAGGGAAGAAACTAACTTCCTGAGCCTCTATTTCCTCAAGTGACTTAACGACTTTACAAAGTTGCATCCAGTATCAGAAAGAACACATGTAAATGTTATCTGAGAATTGTAAAGTTTTATTTATAGCTATGTGATTATTACGAAATTCTTCCTTGAAGCTACACATCCTCTTTTTCCCAGCTCTCATTACAGATTGATTTCTTAGGAAGCACATGCTGAGATGGAGTTTGTGGTGCAAGAATTTTTTTTTTTTTTTTTTAATGAATCAACACCTGTGAAGGGAAGGAGGAAGAAGCAGGTTTGGGCAGAAGTTGAATTGCAATGCAGTCCTGCCTGATATAGCCTTGGCCAAGCAGGAAGGGGTGCAGGGGGCTCTGGAATGACTATTACCTGTCAGAATTGCCCCCTGTCTGGACGAGATGGTAGATGTTTATACCCCTGCCTTGCTCAGTTACTCGTACAAACTGCATCTGGAATAGTATGACCTTTGGTGAACCAGCTGTCTGAAGCTAAGGCAGATCTCAAAGGAGCTGATGACAATGTCTGCTGACTACATTCCCCACAACTGGGCCCCTTTCTTTAAGGAGGATCTGAGGGGCACATCTCCGAAATATACCTCTTACATAAGTTTGTTATTTACTATGATTTTGTGGACATACTTCATATATTTTTGCAACTATTCAATCTGCATCTTCTACTTCTTTCATTCTCTATTTTCATCTTTGAAGGTCTCTTTCCTTTTTCTCTATGAATATGACTCATAAATCTGTGTCTGACCTCTTTCCTGGGTTCTACTTCCACATTTTAGGAGTATTGTAGACACCTCCAATTTGATGCCGTTCTGAAAACGAAATCTTTTTGACGCTTTCTTCTCAGCTGTCTCTTCTTTTCCATTTCCATCCCTATTATCTAAATTAGCGCTGAATACCACAGTAAACAGCCCAAAGATCTTCTCAGCCCACATTCTTCCTTCTCCATCTATACTTCCTCACAAATGCTTCACTGGATCCCCAAGTGAATTAAGTTTTCTCACTCATTAGCTTGACTTCAATAATCTTCTAGAGTCTGATCTAAATCTTCATGTTCATAATTTTCCCACAAAAATTCTCTCCTCTGATCCATCTGGTCCAGACACCTTCAAAGTGAAAAGACAACTTATGGAATGGGAAAAAATATTTGCAAACCATATATTTGATAAGTGGTTAATATCCAATATTTTACTTATTATTGAACATCAACAATTTACTACCTTTGCTTCTTGGCTTTTGCCTTTCTCTCTCTTTTTCTTTTTTTTTAACGTTTTATTTCTAGTAGTACTGAGAAAGAATTGATATGCATCACTATATAAGTTTAAGATGTACAGCACGATGGTTTGATTTACATGAATTGTGAAATGGTTACCACAATAGATTTAGTTAACATCCGTCATCTCATATAGATACAACAAAAAGAAAAAAAAAATTCTCCTTGTGATGAAAACTCTTAGGATCTACTCTCACAACAACTTTCCTATATGTCATACGTCAGTGTTAACTATAGTCATCATATTGTACATTACATTCCTAGTACTTATTTATCTTATAACTCCAAGTTTGCACCTTTTGATCACCTTCTTCCAATTCCTCCTTTCCCCTCCCCTGCCTCTGGTAATCACAAGTATGATCTCTTTATCTTTGAGTTGTTGGTTTATTTTTTATTAGATTCCACATATAAGTGAGATCATACAGTATTTGTCTTTCTCTCCCTGACTCGTTTCACTTAGCAAAATGCCTTCAAGGTCCATCCATGTTGTTGCAAATGGTAGGATTTCCTTGTTTTTTATGGTTAAGTATTATTCCATTGTATGTATATACCACAAGTTCTTTATCCATTCATCAATTGATGGACACTTAGGTTGCTTCCACGTCTTGGGTATTGTCAATGATGCTGCTATGAACATAAGGATGCAGATATCTTGTAGAGTTAGTGTTTTCATTTCCTGTGGATATATTCCCTGAAGTGGAATTGCTGGATCGTATGGTGGTTCTATTTTTAACTTTTTGAGGATCCTTCATACTGTTTTCCACAGTGGCTGTACCAATTTACAATCCCACCAACAGTGCACAAGTGTTCCCTTTTCTCCACATCCACGTCAGCATTTGTTATCTCTTGCCTTTCGATGATGGCCATTCCAACACACGTGAGGTGATATCTCATTGTGGTTTTAATTTACGTTTCCCTAATGACCAGTGATGTTGAGCATCTTTTCATGTGCTTATTGGCCATTCTTTGGAAAAATGTCTATTCAGGTCCTTTGTCAATTTTTTTTTTTTTGATGAGTAAGATTAGCTATTAGTTGAAAATGGGAGGAAAGAACAAAAAGTGCACAGAAAATCACCTATGAAAAGACACTGTAACAGGAAATATCATAGGACTTAGGAGGAAGAGATAAGAGTTTGGTAAAGGAGAAGTGGAAGGAGCAGGGGAAGTAAGATATGAAATGAGTCTGCATATGTAGGCAGTAGCCAGTACATGAAGTGCTTTCTGGAAGACATTGAAGAATTTTTTGTTTTGGTCTTAAACTATGGGCAGTAGGAAGTCATTAATGAACTTTAAGTAGGAGTATAATGGCAGATTTTTAGAGTGTAAAACAAAGCAATACTCTACTCACATCATCTCTGGCAGTTGTGTAGAGAATAGACTGATGGGGTGCAAAAGTGGACCTGGCTAAACTATTTAGGAAACTAGTACCTTAGATCTGGTAAGAGAAGATGGTACCATGACTTAGGGTGGAGGCAGTGGAAAGGCAGGGGTGCAGGTAGATTGATGTACTTTTTAGAAAGTAAAAGCTTCAGGGCTTGATGTTCAGTTGGCTTTGGGAGATGAGGGAGTGGAGATTAGTAAAGGCAATGGCTTGATGTCTGGTATGTCTAATTGAATGTTCTACTAGTCTAGGGAACCAACAAAAAAGGATCAGGTTTACAAAGAAGATCAAGAGATAAAATGTGTGCTTGTGAAGTAAGAGGTACCTTTAAGACCTACAAGAGAAGTTTTAAGTAAGGTAAAGGGAATTATCAGTATGTAGCTCAAAAGAGAGATATAGCCTGGAGATACAAATTTGAGAGTTAACTTCAAGCAGAAATAAAATTTCAAAATTCAACTCCTTTATTCCTGTGAGACAGTGGAAAAATATGGCAAATGAGCGCTCTTCCCAAATCCATTTTTTCATGATTCCTGGGCATATGGTCATGCAGCTAGTGATTATACTTTACAGACCCTCTTTTATCTAGGTGTGGCTATGTGAGTAAATCCTCCCCAAGAGAATGTGACAGAATTGAGGGGGCCAACTTTTAGGGTTTTCCCTAAAAATACTTGCCCTGAACATATTTATCCTTCTCAATTAGAAGTGGCTGAAATTGGGTACGATAAGAACTAGAGCTGAACCACTTGCCAAAATCCCTGGATGACTTTCTAGAGCAGAGTCTGCTTACCTGCCTGAGACCACCCACCACTCTAGAGAAATAAATTTTTATCCTGTTGAAGGCACTGCATTTCTGGGTCTTTTGGTCACAGCAATTTAGCTTTTACTTAAATTTTCAAGAACTTAGCTGTAATATAATAAACCTATAGATTTGGAGAAATTTACAGGTTATGTGCAAAGTGCAAGTGAATATTTTGGCTTATGGCATCATGCAAATAATTGTTTATATTCATATTAATCCTGCAAGTCAGGTTTTATCATTCCTATTTACAGATAGGAAAGTGAAACTCAAAGTGTTTCACTAAATTGCCCAATATTTGAGGTGATAGGTGATCCAGGATTCAAATGCAAGCTTAACTTCAAAGACTCCATTGTTTCTAAGACTTCATGTTATGGGTTTATATCGCTAATCGTTCCAATTCCTTGAGCATCAGTACACGTCTTTTACTTCTTATTTTGCAGAGTGCCTAACATGAGGCCTCACACATGGTTGGAACTCATTAAATATTCATTTATTTCCTTAGAATACAGGCCTTAACAGTCCAACTAGAGAATACACTTCCTTCCATAAAATTCAGCAGTAAGAATGAGCCCAAAGAGACTTAATTTCATTTCAGAGAATCTATATCCAACACCAGATCACTATATTGTAATCATGGTCTATTTGCAAAAGGAAGGCTCTATCTTAATAGGTCTGAGCCCTCAGCTTTTTCCATTTTGCTCAGGCATGTAAATCAGCATGCAAGCAAACAAAAAACCTTCAATAACCCACATAGTTGTGCTGTTTGATTATTTGTTTTGTTTTTACTTTAAACAGCCTGCCTCATTCCCAAGGAGCACATAAGCACTGAAGTCAGCATTTCTCCAAACCACTCACTCAGCAAAAATAAATAAATGCTCCTCACCTTTGAAGAATAGCTATTTTCAAGAGTAAATCATTTACATACCTACTATTAATATCAGACTGCAGTGTTTATTGGAATTATTATAATTCCATGTGGAACTACTGAACACCTCTCAGTATTAGATTCCGCATGTTTACCCATCTTGACACCTCTTTGCTCTTATTAGTATTCATGCAGCCTTGCAAATGGAGAAATAAGGTAATGAAAACAGCCTGAATCAGATCTATATTCACATGGGCAGGCGTGGAATAGGAAGTTCATTTTGGCTGAACCCACAAGCTCTCTGATTTGCTTCTTTATTAATGTTTTCCTCGTAATCATTAATATACTTTTATTGCATCGTGGGAACAATGTGGGAGTTAAATATGGTCGTTAAATAAATTGAGGCATGTGGTTCAGCTTCCCTGCTACTGTACAGATGGCAGGAGAAAACACACAAATAGATGTATAAATCACACGTGTGCAGTCATACCTACTTCTTTATGCCAATATCGTGACTTATCAACAGTTCACAGTTGGATATGCAGGGGACTTTCCTCAATAATGTACAGTGAATTAGCACATCCTTTACACCCAATTACTAAAAACACTAACAAAAATGTGTCCAGTAAACAACACACACAGGATACAAATGATTGCTCATATTGTTTGAACACCCAAGGAGGCTGCCTCTGGTATTAATTCTTTCACTTTTGCATTCATAAAAATGTAATTGCGTTTCCAATTTACAGCAAGAGAGTCAAATTTTGCCTAATTAATAACATGAGTGATGTAAAAGAAACTAAACATATTAACAGTTTCAAAGTATAATTATAATCACTTGGTATCTTTAAATTCGAGTTGTAGCATAATACTGTGTTGGTGTTATACAAACACCACCATCTTATCCTCTCAGGCCAGAGATAAGCTCAGCATCATATAGTATAATTACTCCAGTTAGAACAGTCACCAGCTGACTTGAAGCCAGCTTATTTTATTATTGAAATCAAGGCCACCATCTTATGATTAGATTTCAGGAGACAACAGATTATGTGTTTAATGCTAGCCACCTCCCAAATCCATGAATTTGTTAAAATGTAGCATAATATTTGAGACTGCATAAATCCAAGGAAAATCATCAGTATATCAATTAAAAAACAATAAAACAAGTATTAATAAAATAATAATTTTATTATTGAACACTTTTATGTCAGATACTCTTCTTTGTGTTTTACATGTACTCAGATTTACTCATTCAATCCCTAAGTCGACCTAAGCGGTAGATACAAGTCACGTGTCCATTTCACAGTTGATGAAATCAAGGCACAGAGAGCTTTACTGATTTTCCCAGAGCTAGTAAGTGATGGAACCATGATTCAGACCCAAATAGTCTGACTCTGGGGTTTGTGTTCTCATTCACTTTTACATTCTCTTTCTACACAGTATGCATCTTAGTAATGATTTCAATGATGGTTACCATCCTCCAATCTTGGAAAGAACATATGCAAACATATCCAAAGTGATTCATAATCTATTACAAAGTTCAATTATTGTGCAGATAATCATCAAGAACACAAATAACTGTACAAAAGAGAGAGATGCTGTAAGAGCAAGGATCAGATTCAGGAATGCATTTTTCAGTATACACTGGATTTAGTGACTACAGATAGGAAACTATTTGGTTAGGACAGTGAAGGGGGAGTGAACTCCATTAGGAAGAGAAAACTTTTAGATTAAATGCATTTCAAATGTGTGAAATTTTGACAGCAAGAAGAGAAGTCTTCCCTCCCTCTTGATGGGGGCAATAATACAACGTAATCCACAAAGTGCATGAAAAGTAAAGCAGGGTACAAAAAAAAAACGTTTTCTTCTCTCCTTTGGCCTATAATAGCCCTTTCAAAAACAGAAAAGAGGGAGGGAAGGAGAAAGGGAGGAAGAAAAAGAACGCAAGGTGATGAGATTATAGAATAAGCACCAAACCAAATTGTTGTTGTTTACTAAAGAAAATATTTACACTTCCTTGTACGGGCTTGATTTAAATGCAGATGTATTAATAAAGTTTTAAAATATTTTCTCAAAGGATCTCATATGAAAATTTTAAAGAAATACCTATTTCCGTGATTTATATTCAATATGCACTGATCAGTCTATTGTCTCAACATAATGAGAGTAATCACAACATGACTTATAAATGGAATGGTAAGAGACAGGTACTTTGGTAGCCTGTTGTTTCCTGGTTTGTTTCCACCTTCTGCTTTGGATGAAATATTTGAAAGATAAGAGTTTGAACAGTAAAATTCTTTTAATAGTCTGTGCTCACAGTTGCACTCAGAAATGCATATATTTATATATTTAATGTGTATCTATATGTATATGTGTGTGATATATATCATATATATATATTATATATGATCTTATTACAATAAAAAGAGCTTACCTTCATTTACTGTTGACTTTAGTATTGTCTCACCTGAGACCAGGAAGGTGGGCAAAATGTTTAAATCACTAACAGGCAAACATGATGAGATAGATAAGCAATATATGTGGCACTTATAAACTCTGTTTTGAGATATACTTTTCCTTTCTGGAATCAGAAAATATTTCGTTGACTTTCCTTATCTGTTTCATGACCACTGCTTATCCTGATTCTCATCTACAAGAGTATTTCTATGAAGTATACAATAGATACTCGGCTATTTTTCATTTATTTTGGCCACTTAGGTCCAACAGGGAAAGTTATATGTAATGGAAAGAACACTGAACTTAGAATCAGACCATCTGGAAATAAAGTTTCAACTGGAACAATTACTCGCTGTGTAATCTTTGCAAGTGATTTAAAATTTCTGAGCTTCAGTTCCTCCTATGTAAAATGGCAATGTTCTCTACATCTAGTATTATTGTTAGGAGCCTCTGAGATTAAGCACGTGGAAGAAAAAAAAAAACATTTTTCAGACAGGTGATGATGTTTGATAAACAGCCATTGATCCCAATCCAAACTAAATAACTATTTGTAAAAGATGTTGAACTTTAATTGTCTGGTAAGCTGTTTCCATTCATTGAAGTGTTGGACAGCTCTTCATATTGTGACCCTAGCGTCTGCTGTGAAGATCCGATGTACTGGGTTCTCTCATCCTTTGTCTGGGTGTCTTACCTCTAGTGGACTTAAGATAGTGTGAGATATACTGCTCCATTTATGCCTTTTCATTCACGTAATGCTATATTCACTGTAACATAGGAATTTCATTGGGTTGCTCTTTTCTTTGCCACTCTCCCTTGTTAGCAAATTAGTTTTAACTTTCACTTTTTATTAAAAATCTTAAATCAGATGTGTGATTCCGTATTGCTCTATACCAGGCCTTCAATAGGGCTGCTATCCACAGTCTAAATGAAGATTGAATAGTTAAACAAACATTATTGAGAGCTTCACGTTTAAAACCACTCTCAGGAACACAGTAGCAGAAATGCTTTGGCAACATGGTATAAAACAAAAACAATGTTGGAATAAATCTAGAAAAACAAAACTTTAAGATCAAAAGTCCCCTGATGATAAACTAGGTAGAAGCAAAACCAAAAGAGAATACTGATTGAAAAAAAAAATTTTAAAGGAAAACAGAAATAAAAGAAAATTTGAAACTGCTTAATAGCAAACGGCTTTTTAGAAATGGTGCTCTCTTAGGATGTGTTTATGTGCATTCTCTGCCAAACTTCAAACGCACAGCATACTTTTTATGCTTTTGAAGTTAGATCAGTGTTCAGGAATGGTTATAGTGTGGCCAGAAGCAAAACTGCCACTTTGTTGTTAAAAAAAAAACTGCAGAAGGCCGCAAAGGTACATCCCATAAAAGTAGTTGGGAAAATTTTTCTAAATAAAGAATTTTATAGAGATCCTCTAGGTCCCCACTCTACTGAAGCAAAAGGCAGAAGCAATTAAATATGACACCTTGTACTGTAGTCATAGAGGCTAAGGATACAATTTTAAATTATTAAAATAAAACACATCTGAATCAAAATAACACCTGGTTAGCAGTCCTGATGAATCTTCTTACTTCCCACTAAAATGCCTTTGACGGTTCTAGAAAAGATGCACACATGGAAACATCATGGTAATATAGGTATGACAGTCTCCCTGAAAAGAATTCCCAGAAAGAACACAGGGCCTATGGAGTTTAATAGAAAAAATATCAAAGGTGAGATCACCAAAATATGTATCCAGAAGCAGAGGAACTTTGACCATTTGAAAGTTAGGGGGAAGATTTTTGGATTTGGCTCATTTACACAATACATTTGGCTCATTCACACAGTACATATTGCAGACCTACTATGTGCCAGGCACTTCCTAGGCCCTAACAGAACAGATGATGTCCCTGTTGTGATAGAGTTTTCATTCTATCTGGTGAAGAGCGGCACAAAATAAATAAATTGATCTTGCATCAGTGCTTTAAGGAAACATAAAACAAGATGAGCAGATATAGCTGTTCCAGTGAGAGTCGTTTAATATAATCCCTAAATACTGCCCCAGGACCCACTTTGCTCAACTGTCACTGCTTCTTAACTTGGGAACTTTTAGTGTTTGTCCATGTAACGAAGTCCCATTTTTGCTGCAGTGCTCCCCTGAGCCTGCCGTGCGGGGATGCTCTCTGTTCTCTTTTGTCTTTCAAAATCCCATTCATTTTGTTTTCCATATATTAGTAAAAATGTCATGTCCTCTAACACCGCTGCTCAGTCAGCATGTGTACTGCTCCTTTAATGGAGAGTGGAAAGGGAAGGGACTGAGGAGAAAGGGGGCCAAGCATGTGTGTCCCATTTACCCTCTGAAACACAAAGAGAGCTGATTTTTATTGCTTTACTTTTTAAGTTTCAATACAAAGTTAAAAAAAAATCTAAAAATGATTTCCTTTTATAATCAGAAAAATTAGAATTTTTGAGTATTTTAATAATAATTTAAAATTTCATTTATATTTTATAGATATTACTCTTATTTCCAAAAGTAAAGCAAAAGACAAACAGTGGGCATGTTCTCCTACCAGTTTCCCTGACAAATGACATTTGTAAAATATTTCAAATAAAAAAGTAAAGCCATGCAAAAATCTAAGGCCATAAAATCTATGTATTAACAGAAACAACTGCAAAACACATTGTACAATATTAAATCTTGCTAAAAATAAAAAATGCAAAATAAGACAATAAAATTTCATTTTATAGCTTAAATGATCAAAATGTATCCTCTAATTTTTAACTTGACTATTGCTATTTGTGAAGCTGGTAAAACCACATACTGTTGATTGGAAGTGCCCTTTAATACAACACTTTGAGAAAGTAAAGTCATTCAGATGTTCATTTCTTTGATACTATAATTCTATTTTTGATTTTCTCTAAAATAAGTATTTTAAAAACAAAAATAAAAAATGTATAAAGACACTCACTACTATATTTGCAAGAAGAAAAAGATATACAACTTATTTATTTAACAAGAGAATTTCTAGGTAAAAAATTTCCTGGTGTTTCATTTTACAGAATAATAGGCAGCTATTAAAATAATAACTATATAGACTCCACAGTAACATGGAAAATGTTTATAATAAATTAGCAGCCAAAATTAACTATATATATTTGTGTATGTGTATATATATTTTTTCAACATATAAATTTATGATGCATAAAAACAAAAAAACTAAAGAACAGAAACATGAAAATAATTTGACTTCCAACAGTAGCAGAATTATCGGTACCTTTTCATTCTATTATTGCCTATCATTCCTGTTATTAGACCTTCATAATATTTGTATAATTATACTTTATTAAAATGATAAAACAAATGCCAATTTATTCTAGCTTCTGGGGACTTTGCTGGCTATTTCTTCTCCTGGAATCTTCATTCCCCAGATATCCAACTTTCTAGTTCACTATCTGAACTTTCTAGTTCCCTTTTTTCGAGTTTTTATTCTAACGTCATCTTCCCTTCTTGGCGAGGCCTACCCTGGCCACCCTGTTTAAAATTGCAAATCTTGCTACCTGTCAACTGTTCTTACTTCCACTTCCCTTTTTAAAGTTTCTCCTTAACACTTATCACTATGTAACATATTATCTCTTTCAATTGTTTATCTGGTTTATTTTCTGCCTTCCACACGAGAATATAAGATCAAGTCCACATTTCTCAACCAAGAAAACAGGGTTCTTTGTGATCCAATCTCAGTCTACTCCTCCAGCTGCACCTATCTCTAAAACCTTCTCATAGCCTCCATTCTGATCACACATTGTTGGAAACCTTTAAAAAATAAGATGGATTAAATGGAGGAACAGACAGATGGGTCGATATTTAGTAGAACGCGTACAATAAGATGTTAGTTGTTGAATCTAGTTGGTAAAATGTGTTTGCTGTAATTTTTTTCCATCTTCTTTATATGTTTGAAATTTTTCATATAAAATGCTGGGGAAAATCCCATCAAAAAAATAAATGTCATGTGGGGAACTTATACTGACCTGACTTGAACAAACTAAACATAAAGATCTTGTTTTAGACAACCAGGGAAATATGAACACTGATGTGATATTAAGTAAATAATGCTATTAGCTTTTTAAAGCATGATAGTTTAAGAGGTATTGTGATTTTTTTAAATGGACTCATATTTTAGACAAACATTTAAATTTTAATAGATTAAATGCTTTTGTATCTAGGATTTCCTTTGAAATAAGAAAGCAAAAGTTGAGGAGAAAGTAGAAGTAAAAAATGAAAGAATTTGCCATACAAGATAGCTGATGGAGCTAGATGAGGATTACCTAGGGATTTCATATGCTATTCTTTCTGTTTCTGTGTTCATTTGAAAATTTCCATAATAAAAATTTAAACAGCACTCTGCATTTCTCTGTCTCTTATCACACCATACGAAATCATATTTAATTTTACCTCTTTTGCTGGACCACAAAGTACAATTGTTGTATCTCCAGTTCCTAGCATAATACCTGGAACTGTGAAGTAGGTGCTCAATGAATATTTGTCAGTTCTTGAATTTGAAATATCAAGGGTGATATAGTAATAAAAATATTCATTGACTTTCTAGTAAAGCTACTTCAGAAATTTTCACTATTCTTTCATTAAGTAACACAGATGGAAGTCAACTTTGCTAATTAAGACCATTTGACTATTGATAATCCTTAGAATTGTATGTGAGTGTAAATATTATTTTAAGAACAATTATATGGGGTTCTTAATTTCTAGCCCACTACTTTTCCCAATGATTCTCACTTTCTTTCACCTCATAACCACTGTGTTAGCTTTTACAACATATCCTTATTAGGAACAGGTAAGTGGTTATCTATACTTCTCTTGATATAACTAAACTTTCTCTATTTTTCTTTTCTTCCCACCTCCCAGCTACGTGGGTACACATTGGTGAGCTGCATAGGGAAAGTCAGAGCTAAGACACCTGGAGACTCCTTCCCTCAAGAGCTTCAAAGGCTTATTTGAATACTTGTTCCAGAATCTTAAGCAGGTGCCAAATTTCATAGGACAAAGACTTATGTTGACTCTCAGAATATTGTCTTCTAGATACAGAGATGCTGCTATACAAACACATGTAAATGGTGTGTCTTTATAATGCATTTGACTCTTTATATACTCTGAGTTTTGATATCCCTTTTGCTCAGTACCTAACTGAAGCTTGGAGAGAAAATATGCCTGAGCAGCTCTAGGTGACCAAATATGAAGCAAATTGTGCAACTGTGTCATCGCTAACACTATTACATGAACAAATTACATTAGCAAGCCATAAGCTATCTGGTGTGTGGTACAGTTGGTTGACAGAAGATATTGTTTTTTTTCGGAACCAAAGTTAGCACATGAGCCTTTCTTTAAGCCTGTGTGACTAGAGTGGAAAATTCTAACACTAGTGTTGTCTGAAAAAAGAAAGTTCTTTAATTCCCTTGTGTAAGAAACAAATTTACAACATGTAATATTTCCTGCAAAGTATGTTATTTCACTTTTAATTACACATTTCATCATTTGCCTCAGATGTGCAATTTTCTAAGACATATAACTTCAGTCCCTCAGAGTAAATCAGGAATTAACTTCATACTGCTGCAAACTAGAAAACGTAGAACCAGATGATTAATGAAAAACAAGTAGTGAGAGTCAACACAAAACCTTTACGACCTTCCTTACGTTCATAGGAAGATTCGGAAATGAGTTCTACTCTGAAGACCTGTATAAATCTCTAGTAAACAAACAATTGAGATTTTTATTTGATTGCTGGCACATTTTAGAGACTTATGGAATGAAATGTGTTGTTTGTTTTCTCAACTAAACAATTCATAAAAATGTTCTTTTTACTACCTCCCCTCTGAAAAAAAAACACAGAGAAATGAACTATATATTTTTAGTGAATTATAACTGGGAAAAAATTGTCTCTGTCCTAGAAAACATAACCCTTTCATCTACATCTTTAAATAATAATGTTTAATACCCATAGAGTACATATTATTAAATGCATTAATATTTTCCTCATTTTACAAATGGAACTAGTCACGTATACACCCCCAAAAACTTAAAAATACATCCTATTCATCATCTGGGCCTTGTCAAATGATCAAATGTTTTGGATCAAGCAAGAAAGTATCAACACAATTGATTAAATTTTTTATTTGTAATTAATGTTTGATATTTTATAAACACAACTATATGTGATAGTATCCTTATTATATGTACACTACATACATATATGGGCAAAGACATAAATCCTTATATGTAGGTTAAATACAATTTGAAAAGAAATCATTTTTTCTTACAGAGAGAAGGCCGTTTTATTATTGAATTTAATACAACAACCAAGAACATAAAAACAATCAGAACGGAAGAAATTTTGTCATTAAATGTATTTGGGAGGAGAAAAGAAAATTATCATCATACATTGAACCTCATACATTTAAAGACAAGAGAGGGCCAACACAGTGGCATAGTGGTTAAGTTCACGTGCTCTGCTTCGGGGGCCCGGGGTTCGCAGGTTTGGATCCCGGATGTGGACCTACACACCGCTCATCAAGCCATGCTGTGGCGGCATCCCATATACAAAATAGAGGAAGACCGGCACAGATGTTATCTCAGGGCCAATCTTCCTCACCAAAAAAATAAAAAATAAAGACAAGACACTCTTGATGACTGGCTTTGCAAACTTAGGGATATAACCATGTTAATTTTGAAGTTGCATATAATTGATTTAGGGAAGAAATTTTTTTTAGGGGGGAGAGAGAACATTTGATTTTGTATTCTATTATACCCTAGATAGTTTATTCCCTAACTTTCAAAGACTTTGTAACCACTGGTAGTTGGACACTAATTTATTCATTAGTTTATCAGCAAAGGAGAGAATTCACACAAGCAAGGCTATAGTGTCTTAGCCTTTAAACCTACAATGAGTGCATACAGGAGATTGTAATCATAGAGTAGAATTCTCATTTGGAACCCTCTGTGACGCTAGATTGAGCAAATTTCAACCTTATTTAAGGGGAGTTCAGAAGTACAAGTCCAGTTTGTCACTTTCTTGTCATAACTTCAAGCTGAGTTAAGGATTCAATTTTCCTCTGAAGTTAGAGAAGGCAACAAGTTTAGATCTTGTCTGTAGGAAAGCAAAATCAGAAAAGAAGGCAAGGAATGTGGCACTATAGAGCACAAAAAGATGGACAATATTACTTTCTAATACCTAGAAATCAATAAATATTATTTAAAAGGAACAAATACTATTTTTTTAAAGAACTACCACTTTAAGATAGGTATATGTGTAAATATAAGGTATAATATTGATATTGTGACTTACTTAAGAGTAATTTGTCAGCATAGGTCTTTCTACATATGAAATTGTTTAATTTCTGGGTTTAATTGTACTAACAAAATCATTACTAAAGTAAACCTAAAAACATGTTAAAGAAGCTTACAAGTGCAAAACAAAAAAGGAGTTCTTTAATCATTTAAACGAGTAGTTATTTTGCTTTTCATCTGAGCAGACTTATTTTTAAAACTGGAGAGAATGTTAACAAGTTGAATTATATGAGAGAGAGATGAGACAGAGAGAGAGAGAAGTACAGGATGTCTGAAGGTAATGGTGTTTTATCATTTGTGATTTGATATACTTTGCAATGCCTTTCTGTTTCCAAGGGACCATGACTTTCTGAATTCTTGATGGCACCATTAAACAGCTGTGCAATGTTCATTCTGGAACAAAAATACTCAAGCAGGAACACTGGAATTAACTGTGGAGAATACAAATTAGCTAACAGATTTATTCCTCATACTGACATAATAAACAAATATTGATGGCTTCCTGTGGTGTAATATATCCTTATTCATTGCTTCACAGCTCACTCATAGCTTCTTCACTTTCTCCTCAATGCTTCCAAATGGGTGATTCATCCTATACTTCTCGAAATATTAGTCTGTTTACAGTCTTCAGATAGCTAACAGATTGTACATCATTAAAGTAGCTTTGTGATGGCTTTCACTGTAGATTGTTGCTCTCCTTCAATTTATTTGATTTTTTCTTTTCAAGGTTTTTAAAAAAGAGAAGAAAATAAATGGCATCTTTTTATTTAGCAATAATGTTTTGATTGTACATACGGTATTATCTTTTTAATAACTTTCAGGTTTCCAAATACATCCTGCATGGCTAAAATACAAACTATTCGAAGTAAAAAGCCATAACCAGAATAAGTATCTTTTCTTTTCTTTTTTTTAAATAGTATTGTAATCCTTCCAATAGTATAAACAATTTGAATGGAAATCACCACAGGAGCTCTGTCTATCTCTGTATTTACAGCAATGTTGGGATTGATAAAATGCTGCTACTTCCCTTAGGATATTTTTGTTTTTTAGTATGAATGAAGTTTTCACATTTCTACATTAAAAGAAGACTCAGTACTAGAAATATTTATTATCTTGGTCATCCCTGATTATATTTTATATCTCATTTAAATCAGAGCTGCTCTTTTGAAAATTGGTAGGCACACCATAAAGGCATAAAATGACACGAAAAAGAGATAAAGTGACATATCCCAAATTATGGAATATACCAGAGTGAACAATAACAAAGGACTTGGAGTTTACACACATAAATTGTGATAGGCACATACTATCTGCATTTATGATGCTGAATACAGGCATCTTGGAATGGAAAGCCCAAGCCTAATGCCCTTCTTTCTCAGTTGGTTGTTGATTGAACATGAGCAATGCTGTCATGTGCTATAAAATTTGTATCCTTTACAGATTCCACACTGGGAATCACAAGCAAATCTGTCCATTAATGATAGTGGACACTGAACATAAATAACTGCATTCATAATGTAATTCATTCCTATGTAGCATTTACACTATTGTATAGTAAAAAAATCTCATTCTACAGTGTTGCTGGGTCTAAACTCTTGTTAAAATGTATTTTGCCTTGGAAAAGATGACAAGATTAGGCCTGATACAGTAAAGGGCATGTCAGTCACAATTTGGTTGGAACTCATAAAGTTTCTACAAATACGTGAGCAAGAACTTTACAAAGCATTGCGTTTGCTTGCAATCCAGTATTCTCCTCACTGCAACACCAAGATTTCAGTTTGATGATGCAGGAACATCTCATTGAGCTCAGTAAATTTAGACATTACGTTGGAGTGACATATATTATTAACTGTTCATTGATAACAAGTCACAGGAAAGAATCAATTACAGTCTTTTTGGAAGGAAGTTATTGACATTTCTGAATCCAAATACCTCTATATCCGATGTTATTTATGCCAAGAAATAACGATAAATAATAAGATAATTGATAAAATATTTACACTTATATAGGCAATGGTTTTGTAACAATCTAAAAGGGGCATCGGAAATGATTTGCTACCAAATATCCAAGGCCAACATTAGGGACAGCTGTGCTCTGAGGATTAATGAGTGGTGTAATGGAAAGAACTAGATTTAGACTCAGACATCCTGCGCTTATGACCCAGCTCTGCTACATACTATGTTGTTTGACCTTAGGCAAGTCATGCAATCTCTCTGAGCTCTGCAATTTTAACATCTGTGAAACACAAAATAGAGCAATTCACAGGGTCATTGTGCAAGGAAATATATATGAAACCCCTTGCAAACCATAATATATATATATATGTATATATATATGAGAGAGATAGAGAGTCATTTACTTGTATTATTAGGCAAAATCTTGGCATAGATACATTCAATCTTTGGTATCTTTGTCACATTTCCCATTAGCATGCATTTCCTCCTTTTTACAAAATCCACCCTCCTTCTCATGTCAGTAGGAGACTAATGGGGAACAAAGGAGGGTGACATTTACCAACACATAGAGCATTGTGTACCACTCAGAGATACCATTTAACGATAGCATCTTATTGGGTTAATTATTTAACTTCTCTAGACCTCAATTTCCTTGTATATAGATCATGAGAAAAAAATAATCATTTATGATTGCTAAATAGACTAAAAATAATATTCTATGATCACAGAATAGCCCCCTCAAACAATTGGTAGTTACCAAAATTTTGTGCCAAATTCTTGCTGATAACTGATCACTGTTAAAACACATTAATGATCTAATGTTTGATGTACCTCCCACCATGTTTGGGTTCATAGCATAGCAGCTGTCAAAATTGTTTGTTTGTATGATCTCATTCTTTTAAGGATAGGTCTGATCATAGCAACTAACGTTGTCAGAGGCAGGATGTGCCTGTCACCATTCCAACCTCATCTCCTAGAGTCTAAGTATCCTATTGGATAGGTACTAGACTATCCAAGTGCCATATATCTAAAGGCTAATAGGTTCTACACAACTGCTAAACATTGCAATTTTTTGGTGCAATATTGCTTACTGTAATAATTACACTCCCTAAACACACACACCCACATGCACACTTTGCAAGACATGAATAAAGATTATAGCACTTTCAAATTGAATTCACATCAATAATCTGATTATCCTTAAAACAACTCTATTTTACAGACGAAGAAACTAATGTCCAGAGGTATTAGGTAATTTGCTTAAGTCACATAACTGGTGAGTAACAGAGCAAGATATAAGAACAAAATTATCATTTTATTTTTTATTGCAGTATGTTAGTAGAGCTTTTGAAAAATCCTCAAGATTTTCTTAATATATGTATATTTTATTTGCAGATAAATTGTGAAAATCTAGATTTAGGGATAAAATGAAACTAAGTGGTTATATTCATTTTTAAAGAATTTTGAATGCAATTACTTTAACCAAAAGACTTCCTAAACTATTTGGATATATGTGTTTCAATGTCTTTGCTGCATTATTACATATAACCACCAAGATTCCACCTAAATTTTCAAATACTTATCTTCTGCTTAAAGTGAAGGTCTCGTGCAATTTCTAGGTTAATGAGTGTTGTTAACAAAACCAATTTATTCAACATATCAGTTGATGTATCTACTCAAAGAGCTCATTTTTTTCTTTTTAAAATGAGTAGCTGGAACTTGATGTTTTGTCATTTCTCATTATCTTCCCTTCTCATGTCCTACGTCCTAGGTACAACAGAGAATCTATTATTTCCTGAATAAGGTGCATATGTTCCTGCTGCTATATTTTTGCTCACCGCCACCTCGACATTCTGAAGTGCCCTCACCCTTTTCTGTGCTCCTAGAAAATATTACTAATCATCTTCACTTTTCCCCACTGATCTCAGATAGTATTAGAAAAATTCTATGCAGCTAATATCCATGATTAGACTTAAAATACATTTGCCATCTCCTCCTCAGCCTTTTTCCGCCTTTTCCTTCAACTCTTCCCTTCAGCTGCCAAGCAGAGAGAAAGATGTTGTCTTTAAATCCGTTTAATTTGTCCAGGTTTAGATCTATACCACCTCCTTCAGAAAGCCATTTCAGATTTTTCCCTTATTTGAGTCTCACCTGTCCCTGTTTAAATTAGTTGTTCTTTTCCCTGCACTATATTGCACTTGGTCCCTCTATTATGAAATTTTAAAAAATCAGTCTTATAGCATAACTAGTTGTTTTCATTTTGCATATCTCCTATGGATTTTAAAGAACACTGAAGAACAGCTAGTTGAATGGACTGTGATAATACATCATCACCGTGTCTACTGCTCCAATCCTGGTTCAAGCCAGTACCATCCCATCTGAATTATTTCAAGTGCCTCCTAACTGAACTCCTTGTTCTGTCCTTGCCCCATTTGGTTTTAATCACAGCAGCCAGAGTGATGTATGAAAATCATGAGACTGATCCTGTCCCTCCTTTGCTCAAAAACCTCCATTGGTTTCGTATCTACTTGGGGTAACATCCAATGTTCTTACAACGGCCTCCATGGCCTCTAATTAGGTCTCTGCTCCCTTCTGCTGTTATTCACCCACTTATCTCTTCCATTCCAGCCGTACATACTAGTCTTTTTGCTACTCCTTGAGCTCCCCAGGCACACAATGGTATCAGGACTTCTATACTTGCTATATACTTGCTGTTCTCTAGATTTTTTGAATGTTCTTTCCCCAGATACTCACATGACTCACCCCTTCACCTCCTTCATGTCTTTCCTCAATGTTATCAACTTATTGAGCATTCCATGGACACCCTATTTAAAAATGCACCTCCTCCATTACTGCCTTTCTTTTTCCTTACTTAGTTTCTTTCCATCTGAAAGTCTCCTGGTATATGTTTGCTTATTTAGTTTATTTTTTTCCTCCTCCCACTAGAATGTAAACTCTATGAGGGCAGAAACTTGCTTATTATGTTCACTTCTGTATCTTCAATATCTTGATCAAGACCTGGTGCATAGTATGCACTCAATAATTATTTAGTGAATAAATGAATGAATAAGTCAATCTGGAATATATATATATATACAGACACACACACACTTATATATGGTGAATCTTAAAACATAGAGGTAATATAAGCCCTAACGCAATGGTGGAGGATACTAACTAGATGAGTGTGGTCCTGAATTTTGATCTCAGACTAGTTCTAGTCATCATCACCTATCTAACCCATCTTTACTCTGGCTGCAATTTGGAGACAAACAATTCAACAGCTGCTGTGTAGACTGACAGAATACTTTCTAAGCTTCCCAATTATTTGTGGGGCAGCTCTGTTGTTCAAGTAGTTACATATGGTGGTTGGGAATCCTGCTACAGTTGTTATAACTACACCAAACTGATTAGGTTTTTTGTCTTTAGAGTTGTGTTTACACTGCCATGGCTTGACTCAAATATGATCAGATTTTACCTAATCAAGACAATCCATGATGCGCTTCCTCTGTCATTTCGATCTTCATGCTCATCTTCAGAGAAATCCACAGCACACATGCTCTAAGGCAATTTCTCTCACAGAGGAAACATCATACCCTGTGTATCCCCTCAAAATCAAAGGTTGTCTTTAAAGTCAAATAAATTATGGATAATATAGCTTTTGTGTTCCCCTGAGAGTTGTTCAATCATTGCTACTCCTCTTTGAACTTCCAGGGTAAGCTCCAAATGCCAAGCCACAGACAATGTCTCTGCAGCCAGAGCATCTGACTCTCTGGCAGCCATTTCTGACAATTGCCGTGGCAGGCTGCACGCTCCCTCCAGGTCTCGTCGCAGCCTTGGTGTCTGCATAGGGCTGCTCTCTTGGATGAATTAATTTTGTATACCTTTATAGGCTCTCCGATATAAGGATCATCATTTTTCTGGGCCATGTATGAAAGAAGCAAGCCTTTCTGCTCTTGCACATAACCCTGGAGGTCCTGTCCCCAGACTGCCATTTCACCTTGTAGGGTTTTGGCCAAAAATCTGCTCTGTGGGCTGAGAGGCACACATCACATTCTGGGCATGTCACATAAATCTGTCCCCTGGCTTTTGGGTCACTTTCCGGTTTTGGAACAGGCATGGGGCAGCTTGCCTCTCTATTAAATTTAAGTGGTCCTCATCAAAGTGCAGAACCTCTGCTGTGAGTGAAATTAACAGCACATTTGATGCATTGCTGGCACTCCACTAATATGGATTTTTGACCACACAGCAGAGTGAATATGACTGAAGTGTTCAGAAAGTAAACCCTTTGTGCAAGTTCTTGTGGTCAGACAAGATCAATATACGTCCTATAGGTTAAGCAAAGCACATGAGGTTGAGACTGCCATTGTTTCCATTTAGGAGTATGATTTTTTACTTTCACAAGATATAATCAGTAATGTGTTCACTAAGTGCTAACTTAGTACCTAAAACTGTCAGATTCTATTTTTTAACATAATACTAGGCATCAAGGTGTTCTGAGTTTCTTGAGAGCTATACAATGAACACAGATGAAGCAGTTAGATATTGAGACAAGGCAGATTGTAATTAGGGAGAAAATCTATGTTCAATGATAAGGGTGTCATAGTAGGGAGATACCAGTATAGGCTACAATAACTGGAAAGGCTTTATCAAAGGTATAGGATTTGAACTGATCCTTGAGTTGGTGAAGTACTGAATGCTATAAAAAAGTGTTTATACTCTTTTGAAGTCAAATTCATAATCCCAAGTCTGGCCATCATCTGCTATATTCTCGAACTTAATCACATTTTCACATACACAGATCTCTATCACATGAGACTGCTTGCTTGCTTTCAAAGAGTTCAGGAGTTTCTTTTTTGCATTTGCTCGCAACCCAGAGTCCACTCACTAAGGGTTTACTCCTATTTTAAGTTTCTGCTCAAATTCAAATTTTTCAAGTATTTCTAGATCATTGGAAGCAGAATGAATTTCTTCTCTTCTTATGTTCATAACATTCAATAACATTCTTTTAAACCTCCTTGCATTCCACTTGGCAGGGCATTTCCTTTGGTACTGTTTCTCTCTGACCAGATAAGGTGTGTTTGCGTGTGTGTGTGTGTTTGTGTGTGTTTTTATTTATTGTTTTCAAAGAAGATCAAAAATTTCATATGTTTCTATAAAACAATACAGTCTAAGTACAAAGAAAAAGCAGAGATCTCTTTAAATAATAAACAGCAAAAATAGTTTTTTCATTTTCCAACCTTTTGCAAATGGAAGTATTACATACCTACTGTTTTGAACTTGTTTTGAGAAATGGCCAAAGAAGACTAAAAGCAGAGGGAGATTTGCAAGTTGTACTAGGATAAGGCCATCATCCCTGCCTTTTCCTAGTTCAGTTCCATTCTGTAGACAGCAAAGAGGAAACATTTCCAATAAAGATAGAATTTTACAGTGTCCATTTCTAATATCATCAAAACCTTTGCAGTCAATAGTCTTCACGAGGACCTGTTTCCGATAGCAAACTTCATTTCATCCCACAATAGATGCAATTGAATCCTCCCTTTTGTGGAATTCTCCCTCAAAGAGGCAATCTCTTGTTTTGTATCTCAAACTCAGTCATTGGCTACTGGAGTCCAACCTGAAATCCTTGATGGATAAATCCTGTCCTCCTAAATGCTGGAGTTTATCAGAGTTTTCTCTGGAAAATTAGTCACCACTTTGGTGCACTCAAAGTGTATCAGAGGAAAGAAATAAGGGTCTAGCATGTAACTTCTTTCACTTTTTTGTCTTTTTTAAGCCCAAGGTAGAATCTGTAACCCACATTAAGGTTATAATACCTGCAACAAACAAGACAAAGATTTCGCAGCCCCAGTCTTGAGATTCTTGGGAGCTATGTCAGTGATACTGTTATTAATATAAAAAGAGTCCTAAAATAAAATTGCTTTTCCTTTTTGCTAATTTTCAAAGGAGGTTACATTGATATAATGAAAGATGGGAAAATACACAGGCACAAAAACACAAGCACACACACACCAGCTTCATCTTAACGTTCCTCATTTATCACCTATTGAGCTGACAAAATAAGCAGGACAGTCCCACGGTGGTCACCCTGACCAGTCCCACGGTCGTCACCCTGACCAGTCCCACGGTCGTCACCCTGACCAGTCCCATGGTCATTACCCTGACCAGTCCCATAGTGGTTACCGTGACTTCCATCCTAGTTTGTACCTTAGAGAGGCAATTGATAACAATTTTTCTTGGTATTCTCTCCATGCAGACTTTAAAGAAGGCCTCCAAGGCTCTGTAAACCCTTCATTTACATTTGAGGAATGTTTATGTGAGGAAGTCTATAGGTTTCTACAATGTTAGAGCAGGAAAGCCTCAGAACGTCATTAAACCAACCCTCACTTCACAGAGACGAGAAAGCCAGAGCTCAGTCATGAGAAGGATTTGCCCAAGGTTACCCAACAAGTTCACGACTGCCTCTGTCTGGTCTACCAACTCAAAGCATGCTGTTACTCTGCCATTCCTATGGCTGCATCTCTGGAAAATTAAGAAGAAAGTTGCCTTAAACAGTCTCCCACCCTTTTTCAAGAGCCTAGTGGTCTTTACTTCATACTATTTCCTAATTGTGCAAATCCCCAGGTAAGAAGTCTGAGCAGGTTCCTATATCTATCTGACGTTTATTTCTCTTCAAAAATATCTAATTTGGGTTCCATTTCCTCAAGACCTTATTAGGTGACCACTTACTCATCTGGTCCACAATACCACTCACATCTCTGTAGGGTGCAAATGACAATATGCCATATCATCTCTAGGTAAGTATCCAGCTTTTTAACAAAGCCCTTACAGAGACTGTGCCTTAATCTCAAGTACTATTGTGGGAATTTCGAGCTGTTAATTCTCTCGTGTTCTATTTGAATCACACTACATATATTACCAGCGTGTAATTAATTATGTTCCTCCTATAGGTTAGGCCCTAGGGATAAAGTACTGAACAAGACAGCTATAATTCTTGCCTGCTTGGAGTTTATATTCTAGCTGAGGGAAATTGGTGATGGGGTGGGAGTGTGCTCCATTAGACAAGGATATTAGGGAAAGCTCTTGGTTATGGTGAGGCAATTTATTAGATATCTAAAGAAACGCAAAGGAGGCAGCCATACAAAAGAAGGAGGAGGCAGCCTCCTCCTTCTCTGGAGGAGAACATTCTGGAGAGGAAAAACAGTTGTCAACACCCTAAACTGGGAGTAAGTTGGGTTCCTGGTTGACATAAGTAGGTCAGTGATGCAAGGGCATAAGTGATGAGGGTGCAGTGGGAGGAGAGGCCAGATGAGGAAGGGATTCGAAGCATAGTTAGGGGTTTAGATGTATTCTTATTGCCATGAGAAGACATTAATTTTAAGCAGAAGAGTGATTGGGTAGATTTACTCTTAAAACATCACTTTGGTTACTGTGGAGAAAACAGCCACTACAAGGACAAAAGTGGAAGCAGAGAATTTATTTAGAAGGCTATTGAGACATCCATTGAGAGGTGACACTGGAGTAGTCCAGTATTGTATCCAGTGGAAATGGAGATATGTGGACAGGGTCATTGTCTAGTATAGAGAGAAATCAATTGCAAAACTATGTTTTGGGTGGATAGTGCAATTTACTGATGTAGGGAAGATGGACGTTATAATCAACCAGATGATTATTTTTTTCACCCTGTGGCCACAGGCACTTACTCAAGTAACAGACTCTTACTGAGCAACCTACTGTAGAGAGTAGAATCATTCTTTACCTAGAATTTACTGGTGGTTCATGAAAATAATGTATTAAAAAAGAGATATCAGTTATTAAGCTTTTGTTATGTGTAAGCATTGCTCTAAGCACCTGGTATAGGGTGCATTTGGTAGCTATTCTCTTTTGTCTGCCAAGACTCTCTTTCTTCTCTCTTTCTGGTAACTCTCTGATATAGTCAGAAGTGGGAGCATGACACAGGGTGAGACAACCAAAATTCTTTCTTGGGATATTTCTGCTAGAACTTGCAAGGAAGATGGATTCTTTTTTGGGGCGGGTCCTTCTGACACGTGCAAAGCTGATATTTAAAAAGTGCAGAAATTAGGGGCCCAGAGAGACAATCTTGTTAGAGTTGAGTTCAGAAATACCCGAGAACTCAGGAGATTCTCCAGATCCTAGAGTTCTTTCTTTGATCTGTGAGCTTCCCCCGTTCTACTCTCCTTAGCAGAGCTCACCCTCTCCATCTGTACCTATTCTTGCTTAAGAGGGTTCTAGTTGTATTTCTATCCCAACCAACAGAGACAGGACATATATATCTCATTTCATCCTATAGCAACCAGTTAAACTGGAGTTATTATCCCATTTCACAGAACAACAAGAAGAATTAAAAAGCCTAGGTCATTGCCTAAGATCAGCCTGGCTTTCACATGGTGAGTCAAGTTCTGAATTTGGTTCTCTCTCTGCTCAGATCCCATGCTTCTAATACCTGCATGGTATTATGCCCTGTACACTAGGTGAAAAACGGACATGTGTCTACGTACAAGAATCAGGGAAGGGAAGAAACAAAACTCAGACAGACCTAGGTCCTAGCCTCGAGGACATTAAAATGTCAGAAACATAGCATGTAAATACTAGGAAAATGAACATGAAATAATTGCTATAATAGAGGGACAATGAGAGTGAAGAGGAAGGACGACTAATTCCAATCAGGATATCAGGAGAAGGTCTTTGAACTGGACCTTGAAAGACAAATAAGCCATTTATTATGACTCCTCTGTCTATGAAAATGACTTATTATGAAGTTGCTTTGATTTATCTCATAAACTTATCCATCCTTTATGGTTCAAATATGGGTTTTCCTACCAATAGATTTTTTTCTAATATGCCCTGCACACTTGAATCTAAATGTTGTGTGTGTATACCCCAAATTGAAACTCTAGAAATTCTCCTGTTTATTTGATGCATGGAAACCATAAAAGGAAAACCTACTTTGATTCAAGAACAAATTAAACCAATAATCATCAAAGCTGTGCTTTATGCTATATTGGAACTTGAAATCTCAATTCCCTATAGACCTTTACAGATATTTTTCCCCCAGCCAATTCCTTTTTTCATTTTCCACTACCAAATATGTTTTTTTCCTTCCCTTATTTCTCATTTTCATTCTCTTTTCCATCCTTTTTCCTAGCTAATGCTCACAATCTTGGTTTATTGAAAATTGCTTGAGGTAGATAGCCCTGCTTCCGCTCTTCTATACTATTGCTTTGTGCTAAGGAGGGAGTGAAGAGCTGGTGAATGAAACTTACTTGGAACTCTTTCTTTATTCCACATTTGACCGTTTGTGTTTTTTCAAACATGACCATTACAGGTGATTTTTTGTTTTTGCATTTGTTACTGATTGTTAGTACATCCCCCTTGAACATGACTATGTATTTCATATTGGCTGTGGCTTCCATGGGTGACATTTTTATACATAAGTTGCAGATTATCCTGAGGGAAAGTAAGGCAGATCAGGACATGAATTACTTCTGGGCCTTTCTGAAAGATCCCAACTTGGATAAAAACACTGCAAACATTTTATAGCCTGGATGATCTTCTGTCTATATTCTATCTGACTTTTTCTACTTTCCTTTTTCTCAATCTCTCCGAGGCCTTGAATTCCCTCCATCCTTTTATTCTTATGTCATGTAATATTAGTCCTCATCCTCACATTACACTCAGCTGAACAATACTTTGAAGACAGGCTCCTAATAAAGGTACAGAACAAGAAAAGGGCATTGAATGACATCAAGCATTTCCCCCAGGATCTTGAATATCACACTTCCCTTTCGCTATCAATTTAATGCAAAACCCATGCACAACTAGACTGTTCCGAAGCTTCATTAATAATATTTGGTGGTGGTCAGGTGGCCTGAGAAAAGTTAATATGACTTTCAGAGACTCCCAGCTTTCAACTAGCCAAAGTAACATGTTTTCCCCTCTTTGCTGATTGCACAAGAAATCTAGTTATTTTATAGCATGATAACATTGTAATGAAATAGAAAAGAGTGGGAATTGGATGACTCTGGATTCTTCTTTATACCTAATTATAAGTTAACCCTTCCAGGAGATATTTCCAAATCCTTCAGAAATTATTCTGAATCTTATTATCAAACCATTCAGGAGTCTTAGTGCAATCAACTAGCGATCCTCATGAATTTAGCCCTCATTTGCCATAATGGCCTCAACTTCTTTGTCAGAGGGTGGAAAAAATATTTTCAAAAAAAATTCACTTATAAATCCCTTCTAAAAGATTTATTTGGTAATCAAACACAAAGGAAATTAAAAAAAACAAAAACAAAAAACATGTGCTAGTTTCAGCCTTGAATGCCCATTTCTCCTGGCTCATTCTATCCAATGTTTAACACTGCTTAGTATCTGGTCCTCCAAAAAGCACTTTCTGACCACCTTGTCTCACCTAGGTCAAATTTCTTGCTTCTTAGTGTCAGCTGGACCCTGTCAATATCTCTAAAATAGCATCTATCATAGGATGACATTCTCTACTTGAACACCTCTTTCTCCCAAAGAGAGTATAAGTATTAGAGGGCAAGAATTGGGTTTTATTTATTCACTTCAAAGGAAGTTGCTGACCTGAACTCACTTATTCATTTCTCACATGAAGTTTGTGTTATTAATCCTATTTTAAAGAGAAGGAAATCCAGACCTTTGAGTCTCAACTTAGCCAAGGTCTACACAGCTGTCAAAAGCAGGGATAAAATATGAACTAGAGCTATCTGACTCCAAAGTCTACACTTTATCTGCTACAAGGCATTACAACTATCCGGGGTCAGGAGGATTAATGCTACCTCAGTCTGCCTCTGATTTGAAGCAGTGAGTTGTTAAAAATAAATCCAGATATCTAATAAAAGATTTGTATCTGGAATTTATAGAACTCAAAAACCAAACTCGAGTTAAAAAAAATGGGCAAAGGATTTGAATAGACATTTCACCAAAGACAACATATGAGTGGCTATTAAGCATAGAAAACATTATTCTTTGTTAATAGAAAAATGCAAATTAAAACAACAATGAGACACTATTTTACATCCACTAGAATGGTTAAAATAGAAAAACAGATAACAACAAGTGTTGGTGGGAATGTGAAGAAACTGGAACCACCACATCTTACTCATGGAAATGTAACATGGTACAGCCACTTTGGAAAACTCTTCAGCAATTTCTTAAAAATTTAAGCATAAACTTACCAGAAGATGAGTAATTCCACATTGAGGAACCTACAAAAGATAAGTGAAAATATATGCTGTTAACATAAAGACATGTTAGTGAATGTTCACAGCAGCAGTATTATTCATAAAAGCACCAAACTGAAAACAATCCAAATGTGTATCACTGGTGAATGGATAAACAAAACGTCGTATATCCATATGAGGAAATACTATTTAGCAATCGAAAGGAACAAAATATTAATCATGCTTCTACATGAATGGAACTTAAAGACAATATCCTAAGTGAAAGAAGTCAGATGCCAAAGATGATGCATTATATAATTGCATTAATAAGAAGTGTCCATACAAGACAAATTTATAGAGACAGAAAGGAGATAAATAGTTGTTTGAGCCTGGAGTGGGAATAGGGATTGACTGCAAACAGGTACAAGGGAATTTTTCAGGGTAATGGAAATGCTTGAAAACTGGATTGTGGTGATAATTGTGCAACTCTCTATATAATTGTGTGAATATACTATCAAATCAAACTCTTATAAAAGTGTATTTCATGGTATGTAAATTACGCTTCAATAAAGCTTTAATAGAAAGCGTAGACTTTAAGTGTGAACTCTTGGATAATCTACTTTTTATGAACCATTTTCAATATAAATCTGTCCTTTTTAAGCATTAAATCTGCAGGGGTTCTTCCCAGCAAAGCCTATTCTTAGAATTCACTTATCTTCTAAACCTATATCTAACTGCTGCTATAAGTAGGGTTAGGCAAAATCATTCTGTAAAGGAGACAGACAATAAATATTTTAGGCTTTGCGGGTCAGACTGTCTTTGATGAAACTATTCAACTCTGCTATTGTAGAGAAAAAGCAGCCACAGATAATACATAAAAGAATGAGTGACTCTGTGTTCCAATAAAACTTTATTTATGAGAACAATCAGTAGGCAGGATCTGTTCTTGAGCTACATTCAGTTAATAGCAGCTATAGACTAGTAACCTTTGACTTTCCAATAAAAACTGAAGTTGCAGTAAATTATATCCTTGAATTTGGAACTTCAGAAACCAAGTCCTCCAAGGATGGTAATTGTGCTCTGTCTGCTACTTCTGATCTGCTCTTTGTTAAAAAATTACAGGATTTCAAACCTAAAATAACAACAGCTATGAATTATTGAGTGCTGTCCAGTGGCCAGGCACTGTTCTAAGAAATTTACATTCATTATCTCACTTAGTCTTATCAACAACCGTATGTGGAAGGCACTGAGAGAAGTTGAGCTACTTCGCCCAAGATACAGGTAGAATGTGTTAGAATCAGGAGACATACCTAGGTGGTCTAATTCCAGAGGCCACATTTTTCTTAACTACTATGCTCTATTGCCTCTAACCATAAATTGATACCTAACTGTTTTTGAAGAACAAACTGTGGTTTCTGGTTTGTTGGGTAGGGAAGAGTTTCTTCATTAAAGAGGGTGGAAAAACATAAGCAGTTTACTATGACGTCTGAAAATGCAGATTATGTGCTATTTCCATTTGGAACAAATAACACTTAACACAAGTAAGATTTCAGATAAGTGAGCTTTGCTCCTAATTAAAGCACTTTTTATTTCTATGACAAAAGGGCTCTTAAGTTCAATTTTTTAAAAGAGATTGAATAGTGATCTCAATCATTAGTTAGAACTGAACTCTCTCTTCCACAGACTTCTTTGGATCAATCTTGCATATTTTTTGTTTCTGTCACATTGTACCTTAGTGTCAGCCACTCTCCCTCTGCAGATATACGTTATATACAATATCTTTCAAAACAGTGATTTATTTTGCTAGTTCCAGAATGAAGTAAAATGAAAACCATCAAAAGGCTGACTTACTAATTTTGTTTACGGAATGTAATTGGGGAGCTACTTTGCAAGTCACAGAGGAAGTGAAGCATTTCTAATTCAACAAGTTAATCCTGTGATTTCAGGGATTTGAGGAGAAAGGAAGGAACTATTTAATGCACTGCATGAGTAAGACAAGCATCCATGAAAATAAAAGGCTATTAAATTGTTCAAACGCAATATTAAAATAAAAAGCAGCAAGTTTGTGGATTAGGACAGAGTGATTTCAAAGAGAGCTGTACTGTTTACAAAGTATTATAGAGCTAGAAAGAGAACTAAGGCTAAAGCCCATAGGATATAATTCCAATGCATACTTTTTGGAGGTGCTAAAGCTTCCTGTCCTGTTATGATTACTTTAGAGACTGCAGTAGCCCTAGGCTTGCAGAGGAGGCTTATTGGTGAATAGTAAATTTTGATAACGACATAATCATGGAAGCTTATAGAACACTCACTATATGTCAGCTGGAGATGTCAAAGGGAAGGCAACAAGACAGGAACAGATATCTTCGGTCCTGTGTAAGCTTCCTTCCTGTCACTCAAACGCTTGTTTTGAATCTAAATCAAAACAGATAGTGTGGTATAATGGAAAGTGGATTGCAATTAGAGCCAGGAGATTTGAGTTCTAATCTTCTAATCTTAGATACACCAAGTATCATCTCTAATGATAATTAACAATAAAAGCTTTTTATTTTTAATGTAAAATTTAGACTGAGTGATCTCTAAGATTCTTCACAGATTTGTCATTCCAGGATTTGACTCTGCAATATGATTTTTAACCAAAAATGTGCTTTGACAGATATGTTGTTTTCTTCATAAACACTTGAGACACTCTATCTGAGAAGAAAAAGCTCCCTCTACTTTCCTTTATCACATTGTTTCTCTGCGTACTCATGATGTATAAGAACAACCAAGTCTTTATTGGCCATCTTTAGATTATCCTTTAAAAATGTTTAATCTCAGACTTGCCTTTTCCTCATCCTCATTATAATCGATTTAAAATATTGGGGAATAAAATTTCATGTTTAAATATAACCTTGGGCAAAGAATTCATTCTGACAAATAATATCACAATGACTTTGGGAAAGAGATTTTGAATGATCTATGGAATTACTTATGAGTGTTTATAACCATGGGTTGACCTGATATGATTCTTATGTAGACATTTTGTCATACTTAGGAATGATATATTGTTTTAAAAATAGATTATTACAGAACAGAAAGGCCCTTAATGTATTGTCCTAGTGTCTCATGTAACAAAAATTTTCTTGTATTCGTCTGGAATCATAATTATCATAAACAGTACAAAAATAACATTTCTCATTAAGATCCACCTTGAATTATGAAATAAAGTCCTTGCTTGTATCCCAAGAGACCCAATGCTAATCACATGGAGCAATTAATTTTGCAAAAGTTCAACCACCACAAAATGCTCTCTGCTGGCTGAGGGACTGTCAAAACCACCATGAAAAGATTTCCTTCATCCACCCTGTACAATATCATTATAATTAAACATCGGCAAAAAAAGAACATGTAGACTAAAGAGTATATAGGGTGATCTAAGGGTGTGACATTTACCATAGCTTTTCTTATCAATTCTCAAATCCACTTTGCTGTTATTTATTTCAGTCAAAAATGTTACCACATCGACATTCCACTTGCACATTTTTACCAAGGAAATTCTGCACTTGTTAATGAAATGTCAACTGCATCCATGTCAGCATGAGGTGAGAAACTTCAGATTTAACAGCATTAGAGTCTTGCTATGGGCATGAATTTCTTTGGATTCTATATAGCTTTTACTTTTTGTTTTAGAGAATTGGACCCAGGATATGGAAGATGCCTAGGACAAAAGCATGAGAAACGTAAAAGAAAGAGAAGCAAATGTGACAGATTTCATGAGTTGCCTGCAAGTTGCTTCCCTTCCCAGTTTTTTCCCTTCCTGTAACCTTTTACCTCACAACATCAAATAAAAACTTTTGCAAACAGTATTTCAGTAAACACTTTTAAAAAATCTATTTCTTTCATAGCCCCTTCAACTGATTTTGGTTTCTCTGTTTGGTTCTTTTTTTTCTTATTATTTGCTACTGTAAGTTGAGAAGTTTCTAGAATCTTGCCCCATAATTGAATCTTAGTACCTAAGGCTCCAACATTCAGTCCTGTAGTTGTCTTCTCCTCAATGAACACATTAAAAAAGCTATTAGCAGGGTGGTATTTATTTCATTTGTTTTTCATTTCTTTGTTTTCTTTTAACTCCTGTCATTGTTAATAAAGTTTCTATCTCTAGGGTCAAAATGTTTTCTTTTACTACCTGAAGTAATATTTTACTTCTATTTTATTGTAAGAGGATGAACTAGAGTATTCCATGTGGGAATAAACTGATTAAAAATTCTTTGTTAGAGAAAAAAAGAACAAATTCAACTTCCAAGGTAGATTTTAACCTAAAGCCATTTAACAAACTTAAATCTGGAGTTTTGAATGTATTCAGAATTAAGAGCTTGAGAAAATTATAGATCTTTGAAGGTCTCAGTTAAATGTTGTCTAATTTGAAAGTGGTTTCTGGAAATAAAAAATAAATAAAACCAAAAATCAAATAATAAAATATCCCCAAAATTCTAGTTCTGTGAAAGCAGGTCAGCAGCACTTAGTGAATAGGTCATAGGAACTCTAAAGTGGTTTTAACCAAGACAGCCTTAAGCTCTTCCTCAGCTTGACTAATATTTAGACAGATTTCTTCCTGATCTCCTTTTACTTAGGGCATTTACTTTAGAAAACTTTCAGTTGTAAAATTATTTCTCTGCCCCTTTGAGACATAAATCTTCTCCCAGCCTCTTGCCAGCTTTACAACCCAGGAATGCCTTTTTCACGTACCTGGGAGCCATCCCTTTGAATTGTAATCAACAAGGAGGATAGTGCCCCTATCTTCCAGTCTATGGGAGGGTAGGAGCCGAACTTCTATAAGCACCCATTAGCAAAGACAGATGGCCTAACCACATTGACCAAGCTCCCTTCTCCCCAGTGTTTAAAAATTTCCCCAGTTTTTATTTCAATGGAGTTGCATTCAATCTCTCTCCCCTGTTGCAATAGACCTGAATAAAGCCTTCCCTCTCTGTTTTAACTTGTTCAGTGCAATTTTTCTTTGAGAGTTTTTGTGGTTTTGTTGCATTTTCCTCTGCTTTGGCTTTCATTACTTTTTTTCTCCCCATATTCATTCCACTTGTCAATTAATAAGAGAGAAAAGAAGAAATAGCCCACATATGGCAAGTTGAGCAAAGTGGAAAATATTGGTGGTATGTTCTAAAAATAAAATTGAGAACTCTTCAATAATCCTGTTTCTGAAATAATTTTTATATAACAGAAAGCAGAACTGCCTTTCCCTCCAGCTATGTGTGATTAGCCATCTCCTGATCAAATACTTTCCTTCTACCCTGACATTTCACCTAAAACTCCTTATAAATCCTCAGATCTCACTTTACAGTTATTTATTCCTTCATGTGAAGGCACTAAAGTCTTTTCTTACAAATGTAACTGTTGTTTTGATGAGATAACCAATCATGACTCTAATCTGTCCTCAATGTGTAAATTTAAATTAGTTGTTTATGCAATCAAGGTTTTTAGGGACTGATTTACAAGACAAAAAGATTTTGATCATTCTAGTTGACCAACTTTGTGGAGTAATAGATACCAATAGGGTTGATGTAGTTCTGATTTGCAAAAAGGGAAGATGTTGAGCAGGATATTAATTCCCAAAAAATACTCTAGAAGAGACTGTTAAAGGGATGGTTGGTAAGTACAAAAAATATCTTCCTCCTTTACAAGGAGTGAAGAAAAATTACCACTTGACAGTTTTACAGATAAGATTTATGAAGTCTGTGAGGAATGAGTAATTTTTGTGCTATTTAAATTGGTAAATAGCATAGAAAAGAGAGAAAGCTCTTGTATTCATCTGCTAAATTAGCATAGCCACACTCCAAATCTGACCAGGTAGCAGAAAAAAGAAAGCCACAGATATACTTCATTTAAAAGAGAAATAAAACATAAACAAAATGAAAATAGCGGCATGTTTTCAAAAATACATCATGATTGAGTTTGTTCAAGAAATGCAAAGATGATTGAACTTCAGCAAAGTTACATTAATATAATTTTTGTGTTTATAGATTAAAATCAAAAGATTATCTTGATTTATATTGAAAACGCATTTGATTAAATTCAAAATATATCTTTATTTTAAAACATCTTTAACTGATTAGGAATGGAAGGATGCTTCCTTAACTTAACAGAGTGAGCAAACAGAAGCCAACAGTGAACATTCTTAACAGCACCCCACAAGAGGCATTCTCTTTATTTTTGACCCATTGCTCCCTAAAATGTGGTCTGGAATCACTGTGCCTTAGAAAGTACCCATTTAAAGTTTTGTTTTGTTTTGTTTCTCCTCAAAAACACATTATATTTTTTCAGAAATCTGGTCCCCATTTGGTCTCATTTGAAGAACCCCCTAAAATGCTAGACTTCATGTAAGATTCTGCCTTTTCCCCCCTCTCATTAACTGTGAATACTCTTTCAGTTTCTTTCTTGACACAGAAAGGAGTTATCAATGTCAGGCATATTCAGTCACTTATGGACTTTCAAGTCCAATACTTGCTCTTACCAGCCACTGTTTTCTCTTTCTTGCATCCAGATTTAAGTTATATATTATATTACTTAACAGAAAGTCACCATGGAACCTATGATCATATATCCTATCTTCTTATACCTCAACCCTTTTAGTCCACATTTGCTTACCATTTTCCTATAAAAATGATTTCTTTAACATCTACCGGAAAATAATACTTTATGTTTTAACATCCTGTTAATGCATTACTCTTTGATATTTTTGTCTGGAACTTCTCTCCTTTGATGCAGCACTTTATACATCTAATATTTGAGAATATTATATAGAATATTGTAATACTCATGCTACACTTCAAGCCCAACCCCCAAACCTAGTCCCCCATTCTCATGTTCCTAAAATGCCATTTGACAAAAAATGATGACTTCTGTCACTGCCATTTCAATGTCATTCTAGGAGAATAAGAAAACAAGAACAAGAAAAATATGGCAGAAACAAAGAAGGAGGGAAGAAAAGAAGGCCTTCTTCTTCTCTATTCTTAGAAGAGAAAAGAATAAAGGAAAGAAGGAAAGAAGGAAGGAAGGAACAGGAAAGAAAGAAAAGATAAACTTGAAGCGTGAAAAGAAAATTAAATTACCACTATTTAAAGATGCTATCGGGCCCGCCCCGTGGCTTAGCGGTTAAGCGCGCATGCTCCGCTACTGGCCGCCCAGGTTCAGATCCCGGGCACGCACCCACGCACTGCTTCTCCAGCCATGCTGAGGCCGCGTCCCACATACAGCAACTAGAAGGATGTGCAACTATGACATACAACTCTCTACTGGGGCTTTGGGAAGAAAAAGGGGAAAAAAAGGAGGCTTGGCAATAGATGTTAGCTCAGGGCCTGTCTTCCTCAGCAAAAAGAGGAGGATTGGCATGGATGCTAGCTCAGGGCTGATCTTCCTCACACACGCACACAAAAAAAGATGCTATGGCTTTTTAAAAAATAACAGAAAACAAAAACTATTAAAATAAGTTAAATATAAAAATATTAATAGTTTTTAGGTCAAAAATTACTTGTGGCACAACATAACAGTCATGAAGTGGTCCTTTCTCAATTCCCTTCCTTTCCTTTCCCTTTATTTGTTTTTATTTATTTACTTATTTGAGCAGTTTTAGGTTTATGGAAAAATTGAGCATAAAGTACTGAGAGTTTCCACATAACTTCTCACTACAGATTCCTCCAATATTAACATCTTGCATTAGTGTGGTACACTGGTGACAATTGATGAGCCAATATTGATCCATAATTATTAACTAAAGTCTATAGGCTACATTAGAGTTTACTCTTTATGTTGTACTATTGTACATTCTATGAGTTGACAAATGTATAATGACATGTACCCACCATTACAATATCACACAGACTAGTCCACTGCTGTACACACACTCCATGCTCCACCTCTTCCTCCCTCCCTCCCCTCTAACCTCTGGCAACCGCTCATCTTTTTACTCTCTCTATAGTTTTACCCTTTCCAGAATGTCACATAATCAGAATCATTCAGATTGGCTTCTTTTACTTAGCAATGTGCATTTCAGCTTCCTCCATGTATTTTTGTGGTATGATAGCTCATTTCTTTATATTGTTAAATAATATTCCATTTTGCGAATGTACCACTGTTTATCCATTTACCTATTGAAGGACATCTTAGTTGCTTCCAAGTTTTTGCAGTTATGAATAAAGCTGTTATAAACATTCCTGTGCAGGTCTATTTGTGGACATAAATTTTCAACTCATTTGGGTAAATACTAAAAAGCTTTTTCTTTATTTTTAAATTATAAAATGTAAGTGATAGCTCTTATAATGACACAATATAAAAAAGTTTTTTTTAAAAGTAAAAATTGAGAATCTTCCTAAGATGTATTTAGCATATTTTAAGGCATTAATTTGGTCCAATACTGTGTGGGAAAGATCAGACCTTCACTTGAACAGATAAGAAGACTTCAGGAGACCTAAGCCATAGTGGCAAAATCAGTGTGCTTTGGAAGTTTTCATTTAGTAAAAAACATCATCCCTATGTATCAGTGTATACTTCTTTAAAGCCACTATTGTGCTCTTAGTAACTTACTAACAACGAGGGAGATTTAAATATTTTATGATCTAAGTGGGCTATAAAACTTGTCAAGAGGTATAGATCAAGGGTGGCACCCCTAATTCTACTGTATGCCAGGCTTAACACTTTTTAGGAGTTGGAAATTTGGGAATTCCTTCTCAAATGTTCTTAGGAGATATTTCTCCTAACTTCTGACCAGATTAGTAAGGGAAGAGTGCAACCAAATTATTGCCTTTTCCTATTTGATTTAAATTTTAATTTGTTGTATGCCACCAAAGGATGTATTTTTTATATTACCCTGGAAAACCAGCAGATCTGGAATATCCAGAAAAACTGTAGTCTGCGAGAATAATAATTTACTCTTTTTGTTCCAGAATATTTAACAAACAATGCCCTCTTTCATTCTCAAAAGTGTCTCATTTTTGAAAATAAATTATATAGTCACCCTAGCATTAGGCAATATATATAATATATGCTTATTCTTTGTTATTATACAGGACTTCTGAATGTTTTCTGGGAATAAATCACTGAAATATCACCATACATCTCTATTCTGTTAATGATTTAATCTATTTTAAAACATTATACGATAATTTTAGAAAGGGTGGCCAGTACTCAAAAAAAAAAAAAAATATATATATATATAAATCACCTGGAATCACATCAACTACAGATAAGAGTTTGGTATGTATATTTTTCCAGAAAAGAATTGAATTTAAATGTACACACGTGTAAAAAAAAGAAAAAATAAAAAAAGAAACCATTTTTATTTAAAATAAATAAATAAATAAATAAATGTACACACGTGTATGTCCAAACTGAGTTTTGTTTTGAAAATTGTGGATCAGATTGTTTCCTATTTTTATTTAATATTATGCCATGAGCATCTTCTCGAGTGATGAACTATTTTCAAAAATAGGCAGTGTGATGGCTGCATAAGTATTCCATCATCCCAATATATCATAATGGAACCATTCCCCTGCTGCTGGAATCTTAGGTTTTTTGCAATAATTTATTGGAGTAAATAATAATCCAGGAATAGCCTTGTATTATTTTCTGCATCTCTAATTTCCTTAGTATAATATTTTAGAATTAGAATAAAGGGCTGTTGCTATATAGTATCTGCAAGCAAACAATTTCTAATTCTCTCCAAGTCATAGGATTTATGCCCCAAATTAAGAGAGAGATTGGAGAGTTGAATAACATATTTGAATAGTCACAAATCTGCCCCACAACTTCTTTAATCGGGGGCTGAGTTATTGAGATTATATTTGAATCATCTGTTTATATTCATATAATGAATCAGATAATTGCCTCCTATCCACTCTATTTCTGCTATGTAGGCCAAAGAGAATAAAGTAGAATTTCGTCTAAACTGGGGGTGAGCAGATATAAGAACATCTTGACTTGTGAATGCCAATTGCATCAGTGTCTTTGACAGATGGAAATGGGCCAAACTAAGCAAAATGATATTCATCTAGATTTCAGGTCAACCATACATTTGTCTCCTTTGGAGTAACTGTCTATTTGTATCATTTTCAGAACTATTGACTTAAAATCCATATGGCTGGCTATTTTCCCCTAGTCAGAAGGATCACATAAAACCTCCTCACTCTTTCTAGCCCTGCTCCATGAACTTCGGACCAGGTGGCTAACTCTTGTGATTTTACACATAGATATTTTATCTCTGTTTTTCTATTAAAAAGTACTTTGGTTTTAAATTTATTGTAGGCAATACAACAAGAAACCTAAATATAAAAATATCAACTGTGTTTACTACGGTGATAATATAAATCAGTGCCTTCCCAGACCTTTTTTGCAATTTATGTTCAATATGAATAAGGAAACTCTTCAAGTTCTTTTGGCCTAATTAGCTACATACTTTACAGATACCGGTTGGAGATGTAGAGACAAAAGTCAAACAGTTCATGTGACAGGAAGCGTTTAAATTCTTAGACATTTGTTGTAATTTAAAGGACTCTAAATTGTTTCCTTGAACTTTCATAACCTTCAAAAACATCCAGCTATCGCATAACAATATACTCTTTGACAAGGTTTTACTCCTTTTGCCTTTACGTATGAGAACCAAATACAGCAATATTTTGCCGTTTGAGAAAATAAGACCACAAAAAGAAAAAAAAAGTTATGAAAACATACCTTCAATCTTTTGAATAAAGCTTTCAATGCTACAGAAGAGAGTAAATCTTCATTTTAATTTGACTCAGCCTCTGTCTTCTCATCTGAGAACATAGATTAGAAATATAACTAGTAGAAGTATGGTTATCATTTCTATCAGAGTACTGATTTGTTGGTTTGAAATCTTGGGAGCTTCCTGGGTGAAGTCTAAAACTGGATCCCGTTTACGGAGGGCAAGGAGAGACCAATGAAAGAGGCAGACCACTCCACATTGGTAGGTGGCAGGTTTAATAAGCAAGGGAACTTACCTATGAAGCTTGTCTTGGGCGAGTAGATCTCTTCATCAGCCCACCAGAATCTTAAAAGTTTATACAGAGGCTTTAACTGGGTTCAGTCATGCATATTGTCCAGATGGTCTCAACAACACATCATTATCTCAAGGCTGCGTCCTTGGGGCAGCTTCTGCCGTCCGTGGGGACGGCAAGCAGAACGCACTTTTCAAGGACAGAGGGGGAGGTGAGGAGCCTCTGATTGCCTGTATCCTGCTCACGGGTCAACTGGCGGTGGCGTCCTCTTGATGACCTCCTCGCACATGGTTACACAAAATTACAAGTATCTTTCTGTATATTTGTTTTCTTCTCCCAGGCTGTAGGACTCTGGAAATAGAGATTATACCTTATTCACAGTTTTATAGTTCAATGCATTTAACCGCAGATCTTGCTTTTCAAACACTTTTTTGTATAATTTTCATATTAGAACCTAGTATGGGAATTGGAATGTAGTAGGTACTAATTAACAATCACCGAATGAATGAAATTAAAATTCAAGCTCACATTTATTGAGTATTAATTATTTGTGCCCCTCAAGGAATGAAAGTTATGAGACTTAAATAACATACTCTAGATACTAAAGGATACATTAGCTTTATAGTAGCCCTCTAAATATGAACTAGACTATAAGAATTCCATTTTTATCAAGAGGAACACAGGAAGAAGAAAATGTGACATGAGTGACTCAAGGCATAGAAGAATGTTGTGATAGGAAATTTAAAAAATAAGTTATTGAGACAAGAACTTTCTTCTTTAATAGGGATATTCATTCAATCATTAAATGTAATTCTATGTCAGACTAGAAACATGACATTGTCTCTCACTGTCCTCTTTCTCTTTTGGTTCTATTATTACTACCAGTACTTTCAACTGAAAGTTTTCACTCTAGCATGTTAGTGATGAGAAGCACTGATATTTCCCATGACTTGCAGTGCGGATTGCCTCATTGGAATGTAATCATTTGCAATTATGCAAAAAATTGAAAAGCAAGATCTACACTCAAATGTACTGTACAAATTCCATTTAACATGTAATTGCTTATACTGGCAATCTCTGTATTGACTTTCCCCAAGCAGGGCTCAAATTAAATGAATCTTTATTTCTTATAAAATGATCATTCAACTCTTTTAAAATAGCTTTATAGTCAACATGCATTTGTATGATATTCATAACAAATATCTTATTACAGTGCAATTGTGAGTTTTTATCTGACAGCAATTAATCTTCTATCTGGCACTGCTTTACAAAAAGTCAACGTATTGTAAAAACTGTATCCATCACGCAAGTGGAATGGGAGAATAAATTAGCTAAAATTTTCAGCTAACTAAGATTCAATTCAGGTTACCCCAGGTGGTATTCCTGATAAATTTTCCTAAATCTCTCATCTAAGACTTCTAACAAGCTAAACGACAGTACTTTGCTCGTTATTTTCTGCAGAAGCTCTTTAATCAGAAAAACAACTCTCCTCGCTGAAAAGTAGAACAAATGAAAAACAAACTAAAGTAAATTGGGGAAATACTTGCATAATCTGATTTAGAGAACAATTAGTTAAGATGTTTCGAGTTGCAGATTTTGGTTTAGTAAGATTTCTACTAAAAAATCTAATAAAAATAATTTAATCTTAGTTATGTGACAGTACATAATCTTAGTAAAATCCCAATACAATTTTCAAACTAGTTATATAACCATTTCTACACATTAATCTTATAAATATTGAGGCTTTCATTTGGAAGTACATATTAGGTTAATAAAACAATAGAGTTTTTTTATTGAGATATAATTGACATATAACATTACATTAGTTTTCAGGGATACAACATAATGATTCAATGTTTGTCCAAACTGGGAAATGATCGCAAGTCTAGTTAATATCCATCACCATACATAGTTACAAAAAATTTTTTCTTGTGATAAGAACTTTCAGTATCTACTCTTTTAGCAACTCTCGAATATACAATACAATATTATCAACTATAGTCACCATGCTGTACATTATATCCCCAAGACTTGTTTATTTTATAACCGGATGTTTATACAATAAAGATTTAATTCACCTTATATACTCCTCTAAAATGAAAAAAAACTTCAAATCCTCTCCATTAACTTAGACCTTTCTCTAACCGTATTGACCCTGTTGATTCTATACTTTAAAAGAGTATTATTTTCTGTTTCTATGAGTGCCTTTTCTTGAACAAGTCATTATAAGCATTGCACAATGCTTTTATTGCTTGTAGTCATTATAATAAAAAGTTCTCCTTCAATTAGCTTTTAAAAGCCAGATTATATTAGATTTGGCAAATTATTTCACTAGGAGACCTCTTTTTTGCTCATTCATAAGTTCAACAAATATATAATAAATCCCTGATTAGAAAAGCGTAAAGCCATGATTCTCAACTGGGGGCGATTCTGCCTTCTAGGGGGCATTTGGCCATGTCTGAAGACGGTTTTTGGTGACTGTCACGACTGGGGTGAGGTTGCTCTGGCATCTAGTGCATGCTAAACATTCTAAAATGCACGTGACAGGCCCCACGACAAAGAGCTATCTAGCCCAAAATGTCAATAGTGTGGAGGCTGAGAAAAAACAATGTTAAGGAATGATCAATAAATCACTTATTAGAAAGCCTGAGGTCAAATTCTAGCCCTGACCAGCAGCAGTCACTTCAGACAATTAGTATAATCATCTCATTATGATATAAAGGAAACTTCTATCTCCTCTTTTATGAACTGAGAATGGCAAACATATACCTCACTGGTCTATAGTGAATATTAAATACAACAAAATATTTCAAAACATTTTTGTAAACTCTAAAGCAGTTTACAAAAAAAATAATTGATAACAATAAGAGATCTTTTTAAGTACTCAGCTTCAATAAAATATCTGGTGCCAAGTGTCATTTAACTTTATTTAACGCTGTATTCTCATTTGCTAAAATTTTATGTGTAGTTATATATAATATACTCTTCCATTGTCCTAGATAACATCCAGTCCTTCAGCCTCTCCATATATTTAAAATCGTGTTGACTGTCTGTATTAGTTTTCTACTGCGGGTAACAAATTACCCCAATACTTAGAAGCTTAAAACATCACACAGTTATAACCTTATTCTTTTGTGGGCCAGTAACTTGACAGCAGCTCTGGCTCAAGACAGTAATAATGCTATTTTTTAAAATAAACATTTTGGTCAGTATGAAAGAATAAATGCACAAATACAAAACAACATTCCTACAAGGTTATTCAGTGCAGCATTATTATTTATTTTTTTTTTAAAGATTTTATTTATTTACTTTTCCCCCCAAAGCCCCAGTAGATAGTTGTGTGTCACAGCTGCACATCCTTCTAGTTGCTGCATGTGGGACGCGGCCTCAGCATGGCCGGAGAAGCAGCGCGTCGGTGCGAGCCCGGGATCCGAACCCCGGTCGCCAGCAGTGGAGCGCGCTCACCCAACCACCAAGCCACGGGGCCGGCCCATGCAGCATTATTTTTGATAGTAGAATGCTAGAAAAATCTAAATGTCCTTCTATTGGAGCATGGTTGAGTAAACTATGGTATGCCTACACAGTAGAGCACCATGCAGCCATAAAAAAAAAAAATGAGTGAGGATGATGTGTATGATCTGATAAAAGTGATTCTCATTATATAATATCAAATGAAGCAAGAGTAAGGTATAAAAAAGTATATAGAGTAAGCCACCATCTGTGGAAAAAAAGAGAAGAAAATAAGAAGACTATATATATATACACACACACACACACACATAATATACGTACATACATATATACACATGCATATATATACACATATATAAAATTGGATTTATTATATATGTGTGTGCTTGTAGCTCTACATGCATATTGCTTATTTTATAAAGAAACATAGAAATGATAACACAAGAACTGATTAAAATAGTTATCCATAGGTGGGTCAGTGGAAACAATGTAGAAGATAGGAGAGGAAATGAGGCTTCCGGAGTTTCCTTTATTATGTTGTCTTGACTTTAGAACCATGTAAATGTTTTACATACTCAAAAATTAAATAAAATCAAGACCAATACAAAAAAAAAAGGAACTCCTAAAATTGAATACAAACAAAAGCAAATAAATATATATGTGCAATATAAACATGCAGGAAAAAAGAATATTTCAAGTTACATTTGATCAGAGTACAACCATAAGCTTCTTTGAAAAGAAATTTTGAACTTTATGTAGGAGGCTTATTGTCAGTAGAGGGAATGAATACATTAATTTTGAAAGTATTTTGTATGAATTAAGTGATAGAGCAAATGAGTAAATACACTGTTGTGCTTTGGAACCAGTGTTTTCAACATTAGGGAAGGGGAGGAAAAACTCTGTGTTGCTGGAATTGAATTAGCAGTGATAATATAAACGCATGATTTTAAAAATATTAACGTTTCCTAGCTTTTTACACTGATAGGTCTGGATGAAATGAAACTGCAGTAACAAAAGAACATCTAGTTTCAGAACTTGATTTCTAATGCCATTCCCTACTGGAGGGAGGAATCAAACCTTTTAGAGACAGCGTTGGTTTTGGGTCTGGGACACAGAAATTACACACTGAGTCTGAATCAATGACCACTGGGGATATGTTCTGAGGACATAAGATCTTCTCATCAAAAGCCACCATTACAAAAATGGATAGGCAAGCCACAAATTGGAGAGAAAAAAATTTCTAATACATATATCTGACAAAGAACTCCACTTCACCTATCTAACAAAGGAATATGCATATATCTGATTAAGAAATTCCTTCAAATCAACAATAAAAAGGGGAACAACTCAATTTAACAAATGGAAAAAGAACTTGAACAAACAGTTCAAAAAAGATATATGAATGGCCAATAAGCTTATAAAAAAATTAAAAAAAGGAGCTCAACATCATAGTCACCAAGGACATGCAAAACAAAACCGCAAGGTGTTACCACCTCATATCTATTGGAATAACTAAAATAAAAAGACTGATAATATCAGATTTGGGGAGGTTGTGGAAGAACTGGAACTCTCCAACATTGTGGGGATAAATCATCGCTTGATAGTTTCTTAAAATGTTAAGTATGCATCTATCCTATCTATGACCCGGAAATTCAACTCTGAAGTATCCACCCAAGAGAAATGAAAATGTTTGCCTACGAAAAGACTTGTATAGGACTGTTCACGACAGCTTATTTATAATAATTAAAAATTAGAATAAATATATATGTCTAACTATAGGATAATTGA
This sequence comes from Ceratotherium simum simum, assembly GCF_057802395.1. Classification (NCBI taxonomy): domain Eukaryota; kingdom Metazoa; phylum Chordata; class Mammalia; order Perissodactyla; family Rhinocerotidae; genus Ceratotherium; species Ceratotherium simum. Next base: position 75,069,650 of record NC_141904.1, on the reverse strand, counting down.
TTAAAATTTTTTGTATTAACATAATGAATGCCACACAACAATAAAAAGGGGCAATATATTGATACATGTAACCAACATGGATGAATCTCAGAAACACTACGCTGAGTGAAAGAAATAGACACAAACAAGCATACACGGTGTGATTCCATTTATATGACATCCAAGAACAGACAAAGTAATCTATAATGGTAAAAGTCAGCTTCTATAAGAGGTGGCAGCAGTGGGCAGAGAGAAGAAGAGGAAAATTGAGAACAAAACCAGAGAGCTTTCTGGAATAATGGAAATAGTCTATATCTTGTTTGAGGTAGTATATACAACTGTCAAAACTCCATACACTTACTATATATGCAATTTACTGAATGTAATTTATACTTCAATAAAAATTAACACAACCATAGTTAACATATTTTAGCTTATACACCTCACCTCATCTTGGTGTAATAAACTGTTCTCATATAATTGAGATCATATGGCATAAATAACAGAATATGCTGATTGTTTGAATATAAAAGTGCAAACTTTTAAATCTGAAAAAGATGGCAAATGGTCATGGGCTGGTAGCCCTCCCCCTTAAAGAGCAGTTACAACACAGCTGAAGAGAAAAATGGAGGATAGATTAGAAGAAACTCCCACGCTGAAGCACAAAGATATGTGTGGGGGAGGGGGGAGAGAAAAAGAGGAAGAAATTATACATAAGAGTGTGTTTTACTGACTCACTTGAAAGTTGCAAACATCATGCCACTTCATCACAAAATAATTCAGCATGTATCTTTCTCCCCCAAAAAGTATATTCTCCTATGTAAGCACAATATTATCATCACACCCAAGAAATGTAACATTGATACAATGATATTCCTTATGTGTAGTTTATACTTAAGGCTAGAAAACCAACCAACAATAAATCAAGTCCTGATTTGTAGTATTTGTTAATTTTATGGTGTAAAAACTCCCATTATGGATGATTTCAAGCTAGCATTATGATGTCACCAAACAGAGTTGAGAAGGGATGTGTAATAACACAGGATTTTTTATTATTTCCCTCATACTGTTATAATAGATGTAAATAACCTCAAGAGCATAGATTATAAAAAATGTAATCAATTAGTAGTGTATGGGTTGATATTTGAGATCATGTATATATTTCATTCCTCAAACACCTTACACCCAGTAGTTTTGGGATTCAAAAGTGCTTCTGACCTGCATAAATTATTACCTGTCTCAAGTTTGATCATTGGGAGCCTCTGTAATCTTGCTTCTGTGTCCTTTTTTTCTTTTGCTTTTCTTTTATTATGAGATAATCAAGAATCATGCAGTTATTTACCACATCTCTTTAATCTCTTCAATTAATAACAGTTCTCTCTCATTTTTCGTTGTCTTTTCCATAATGTTGATGTTTTCAGTAATCTAGGCCAATTGTCTTGTAGTCTAACAGTTTATATTTGTCTTATTGTTTTCTTGAGATTAGATTCAGCTGAAATACATAGGTGTTTCCACCTAGGCGTGGTTGATTACTTTCCATTGCATCACTCCAGAGGTATCTAATGTTAGTTTGTCCTGTTGTTGGTGATTCTAAGTTTGAACTTTTGAATAAGTTGGGGTCTGTCATATCTATGTATTGTAAAAGTATGTTTTCTCCTTTATAAATGTAGTCGAATTTTTAGGAAGTTTGAATTATTTATTTTTTTTTGGTGAGGAAGATCGGCCCTGAAGTAACACCTGTTGCCAATCCTCCTCTTTTTGCTTGAGGAATATTGGCCCTGAGCTAATATCTGTGCCAATCTTCCCCTATTTTTTGTATGTGGGATGCCTGCCACAGCCACGCTTGATGAGTGGTTTATGTCTGTGCCTGTGAACCCAGGCCACTAAAGCAGAGTGTGCCAAATTTAAACCCATTACACCACTGGGCCAGCCCCATGAAGTAGGAATTTTGAGGGTTTATTACCTTTATTTTCACTATAATGTATTTAATCATAAGTTAATATAATTTAGTATTTAATAATGGTTGTGTTTAACCACTGGCTCACAAAATTCCTGATAATTAACAAGTGGCTCTTATGAGACAGTATGAATTGGCTCCACCACACCCGACTGTGCCTATCTCAATACAGTCCCAAATAGATAAACTATCAAATTATATAAGCACATTCAGAAAGACAAAGTCAGTAATTATAGTTCAGCATTTTAATGCATCCCACCTGGAACCAGACATGATCAAATAGACAGAAATATGCAAAGATAGAAGGTGTAAATAACATGACTAATTATGTCATTTAATGTGGAAATCACTCTTGGCTCTTATATAGATAGATAGACAGAGAGATCACTACATACAACAGAGAGAACACATTATGTGTCTAACACCCATGGCCCATTCACAAAATGTCAGACATTTACTAGACACAAAGAAGCCTCAGTAAAGTCTGAAGACTCAAAACAAAACAAAACAACAGAAAGCTCCATCACTGATTGTGTTTACCACCTTGCAATAAAATTACAAACAACAAAAGATTAACTAAAATTAGATGTGAAATTTTTTTTTTTTTTGTGAGAAGATCAGCCCTGTGCTAACATCTGCCAATGCTCCTCTTTTTTTGCTCAGGAAGACTGGCTCTGGGCTAACATCCGTGCCCATCTTCCTCCACTCTACATGGGACGCCGCCACAGCATGGCTTGCCAAGCAGTGTGTCGGTGCGCGCTGGAATCAAAACCGGCGAACCCCGGGCTGCCACAGCAGAGCGCATGCGCTTAACCACTTGCACCACTGGGCCAGCCCCTGAAATTTTTTTCTTTTTAATTATATTTTAAGATAATACTTGAGGTAAGAGAGAAAACCTATTTTGGGCTGAATGACAATGGAGACAGAGCAGAGAAATGATGGATGTGATTAGATTAGTACTTGTGAGTGATAAATATAGCCCTGAACACACTTTACAGAAAAAAAGTCTGAAACTTTTAATTTTCAGTTATGAAATGCATTAAACTTTGAATTTTAAAACCGAGAGAAAAAATAACAAGGAAGGAAACAAACAAAAGCCAGAAATATATAAAAAATCAAAAATTAAAGTCATATAAATATTAAGAAAACAACAATAGCAAAAACTGTCATAGCTTGCAATAACAAAAAACAACAGAAAAGATTATGAAGACTATATTACAGACAAACCCTGGATATGACTAAGCAAAGAAAAAGAAAAAGAAGATGAAAATATTGCACAGAATGAAAAAAGAGAAGAAAACTAGGTATAGATTTAAAATTTAAAATATTATAAATACTTGCACGCCAATAAATTTTAACACCTGGAATAAATAAATAATTTTCTTGAAAACTATACAATATCACATTTAACTCAAAAATAAACAAAATTTTGAACAAATAAAAAGCTATAAGAGACATTGAAGTAGTGGACTAAAATTTTCATTGAAAAATCACAAGCTCAGAGGGCTTCGCAAGTGACCTCTACCAAAATTTCAAGGAGCCTATCTTCTACGAGTTGTTTCAGAATTTAGAGAAAGATGGAACATTTATCAATTCATTTAATGAGGTCACATTGCTCTAATATCAAACTGAGATAAGGACAGTCTAAAATAATTGAATTAAAAGCCAATTTAATTTTAAACATAGATTTTTAAAAATTAAATACAGTATTGGCCAGTATATGTCTCTATATCATTGATTTAGTTTGCAACACTGATAATTCTGTTCAATCCTGCTCTAGTGGTAGTCGAAGTCTGCTGGTATGTTTTTGGCTTCCTCACAAGTATTTCTTATTACATTGATCTTTCTTTTCATCTCATGCAGTAGTATTTTCACATCAATCTGTTATCTCCTTTTAGCTTTCTGTTCCTGTGTTAGAAATTATGTCTTTTGAATCATATTAAATGTATCAAGCCATATTTAAATTTTTTTTTTCATTTCCAATAATAACTCCATAAAAGTTACATTCATCCCTTGAAGGACTAGCCCATGCAAAAAGAATGTAAAAAGTGGTTGGATTTGTTCCGAGAAATCCTTAGTGCTAAACATATATATAAGAATAAACATTACAAAATATAGCTTTCTCTTTGGAAAGCATAAATTTCAATAATATTAATAATATGCTAAAGATTATTATTACTAAAAATAGCCAAACAAACTACCATTTTAGAGTACTTATTATGTTCCAGAAATGGATTTGTTTGATAGTCATATTATACGTGAGAAAACTGGAACTTAGTCAAGTAAGAATCTTGCTCAAGATCAGCCAACTAGTTAGGGGCAGAGCCAAAATTCAGATTCATCCAGACCTTCCTAATACCATATATAACCTTTACTATTAAATACTGGACTTTAAAAGTATTATTGGATATTACAAGGTACCTACTCTCTATATATTAGAAAATAATTAACATCAATTCATATTTCTAACATAGATTCATATTCATCTATTTTATAATTTTTGTATTCTCACCTTTTTCCCAGAAGCCTGGGCAATTTTAAAAATGAAATCTAAGAATATAGCATTTTTTTCCTTAGGTTAAAAATGCATATACTTTTGAGACAGTGATCATGCATAAGAATGCATAACAAAGAAATAATGATGGATATAAAAAAAGATAATGCTACACAGATATTCATTTAAATATTGTATATAGTAGCAAAAACATGATACATATTAAATGTCTTAAAAAGTGGAATTAACTAAATAAAGTGTTGGAATACAGTCAATGGAATACTATGAAAGCATTAAGACTGATACAACCAATTTATTGTTTTTTGTTTAAAAATATTGTTCACTAAATTGTACGCTTCAAAAGGCTGACTTTTATGGTATGTATATTAATTTTTGATTAAAAATATTCATTCCTTTGTAGCACAAATTAAAACTAGGGGACAATTGGTTGAAGTATTCCTTTTCCTCACCAATAACTATCACATATATCCTTTTTATTTATAAAATTTGAATTAAACAATATCAACAAGATTCTCAGGTATTTTTCTGCACAGAACATATCCTATCCACAAAATAATGAAATATACCAAATATTAATGTTGACTACTTGTTTCTACCTCTACCCACGGATGATTTTTATTTTTATGTTTCCACTTAAGTGTACCTTCCAATTTTTCCATATTGAATGTTGTCTTGCTTATTAATATAAAGTATAATTTAAAAAATTCTATTCTGTACATTACTGCCAATCCTTCTCCCTAGAGTGCTAGTTGAGAGCAGGAGTTCTCAACTATGATTATTGGTTGTTTACTTGAAACACAAATTTCTTGTGCTTTGTGTAAAATAATCAGGCAGTGCATGCCTATTTTTATTAGTGGGCTCTTAATTGGCTGGTTGGTTGTGGCTCTGCTAAGCATGGTAAGCGGAAGGTGGACGCTGCAGGGTGGATGGATGTGGGAGGGGCCAAGCGTGTATTATCCTAGACTGTGACAATGCATTTTCAAAATCACCACGTGGAGACGCACTGTTGGACTTTCCCTTTCGACTGGACAGATTAAAACAAGGGAGCAATCGGGTCAATTATTTCTTATTCCTACTTGAAATTAATCAAATATACCTTCCCCCTCGTCTATAAAATGAGAATTAAATGACATCAGTTTAGGACTGATGTGAGGATTTTTTCAGGTGATGTGTATACGAGACACAGCTATAATTGTTCAGCATATAAAATGGAAATCTAAAATAAAAATTCTGTAAATCTGAAAAGATATTCTTAAATGTTTTTCTGTTATAAACTTGGTTAGTCCCTAATGAAGTCAACATCCTTTAAACCTCAGTCAGAAATGATTTATCTATTTATATATTGAAATGGCTGTCTTTTGTCCTGATTATATTGATGGCCATAAAATCTCTGGGGTTGGGTGTGGCAGTGAGTGTTAGGATTATCTTTCTGGAGTAAACTTGTAGCTCGTTGGCCCTATCAATTTGGCCAATGCTTTCCAGCTTGCCTGAGCTAATTCAGATTCCTAAGCCTACTTAACAATTACTGAATCAGAATCTGTAGAGAAGATTCTTTCTTTTTTTACTATGGGACGCCGCCACAGCATGGCTTGATAAGCGGTGCATCGGTGCACACCCGGGATCCCCGAACTGGCGAACCCCGGGCCACCGCAGTGGAGTGCGTGCACTTAACTGCTTGCGACACCCAGCCGGCCCCGAGGAGATTCTTTCTTTACATCAGGAAAATTTGGGGAACAACTTGTTCAGGGATTATAAAGATCGACCCTGGAGTCAGAGGAAGGAGTTGGATGAGGCTTTCTCTTCTACCCCTTTGATCTAGTTATTTTATCTCTCTGGGTCTCAGTTGGATTCTTCATCTCTAAAATGAAAACTCAAAAGAAGTTAGATGATTGAGTAATTAGGATGGAATTAACATACATAAAACACTTAAGATAGTACCTGGACAAACTATTTTCAATCAGTCTTTGCTAATTCTATTATTGTTAATGCTACTTTTTCAGTGTGTAAAGGAAGATTATTAAACCATTTTCTCTCCCTCAGTAGGTATTCAGGATGAAGTGTGCCATAGTAATGATAGCAATTCAAGTTACCCCATCTGTAGACCTCGTTTCGTTTAAGACGCACCATGAAATATGTCCAAATGTTTGACTCTCCTCCACAAGTTAACTGTTTTATGCTTATATCTTTAGAAGTTCCTGTAACTAATGTTTGCTAGTGGCTGGTCCTTAAATTATATTTTCAGAAGGCTTTATTGTATCCCAACTTCATCTGCAGAATCATTTAAAATTCACAAAGCCTTGCATTATCACACATCAAATGTCACAGTCTGGCAGTTAATCTTATTGAAAGGTTAGTTATTTGTAGCACCTGCAAAGGTGTCTGAACTGAAGATTCCCGGGATTTGATGCTAAGATGGGGATGAAGGTAAAATTAAACTGGAAATGGGGAAGGCAGCTGTGTATTAACTGATTTGGGGTATCTCAATCTCTTAAAGCTTCCATGATATTTTTCATTGGTTATTGATGATAACAACAACAACAACAACATACACAACAAATATCAACCTTCTCTTTCTAAAACAAGGTAGTTTTTAGGTTTGCTTCTTTCTGCATAATACCAAAATAAAGTTGAAAATTCTTTTAAATGTATTTGTGAATAGAATATTTGGTTTTTACTTGTGCACTAAACTAAGAACTTTTTTTTGTAGGATATTGAATGTCATATACTCTCCATTAGGTATGTGTAAATTATCCTCAGTATGCAGAAACATTTAAATATTAGTCTAGTCCCACTAGGCCGAGTGTCTGTGATCAGTTTCTGCAAGGATGTGTGCTCTGGGAATGTAATCTTTAATATTTAACTCAATCCAAATATAATTATGAAGGACAAACTACTGGGAAGAGAAAAGGAAAATGCAGCCCCTTTTGGATTACGTGCTTTTTTATTGTTCTTAGACACAAATGTCTAGAAGGACAAGGCAGGTAACAGAAATGCAGGTACCGGGCCAGCTGAGGTGTGATTGTTGAATTCAATGGAACTGGCAGCCCCCTCTGCCACTTCAGTTCATGGTCAACTAGTGGGAATGTTAGGCCAGTATTACTAGCGCTCCTTGAAGCGAATCACTTCTTAAAAACATACCATGAAGTCCAAACCAAAGCTATCTGCAGACTAATGTGGCCCAGAGGCCAATCATTTATTACTTCTGGCAGAGATTGTGAGGGCTAACCATAGGGCAGATGCTCAATTTTAGAGAAAAATACACTCCGAGTCCGTAGGAAACTACTGTTTTATAAATACTACCATAGCACAGTGTCGTTTTGGGGGCTATTTGCCATAAAAATAATTTTATTACTTCATAACAATGCTGCTTATCTCCATATGTGACAGTAATAACACTAACAACACCATGTATAACAGATATTCAGAAACAGGGTGTTTGACTCACCACTTTCCGAGACTCACCATTGAAAGAGAGTGGTATAGAGAAGAATCTCAAGTTGTTCCTGTTCAATTTCACCAAGGTAAAGGGTTTATATGGGGGGGTGTGATATGTATTTTCCTGTCATAACAATGCTCCTTGTACTCTCCACCATACCCATGAGTCTGAAGCTCTCTGCTGCAAGTGTTCTGGGCTGTTGAGTAGGGAGGGTGCCTAATATCTTGGTGTTGGTAGACTTTGTGAAGATAGTACAAAGGGGCAGCATTTTAACTAAAAAATCAAAATTCAAGCTGCTATTATAGGAACTCTCTTCTCAGAGACCAAGTTGAGTATGGTTAACATAGCTCCTCTGTTGGGGCAATGTGTAGAATTTACTAAAATTGTCATGGGCTGGTTTTTGCAGTAGGCTCAGCTCCTGTTGTCATCTCTGACTCCAGTTGTGGAATTAGTCACTCTCTCAGGTAATAGTTGGGTGGTTTCATCTCAGTTTCTCCAGATCCAAGAGGTCCTAGAAGCACTCTCTTCATGCTCCTCCTCTTGTTTGTTCAGCAAGAGATGTTCTCTTCTATCTGCTTTTTAGTAGTTAGGGATGACCTTTATGTCCTGCAATATTAGGGTTTTCTGCTTTGGACAAAAAGTGTGTGTTGGCCGGGGCAGTGGGAGGGGAGGAGAGAGTGTACATGTGTTGAGGAAGCCATGGAGTTGTGCCACTTAGATCTTTCGAGAGCACTGAGAGCCTCAAGCTGCTGCTCCAGAGAATGCAAAGCCTCGCCTACCAGGGGCTGCTGCCAGCCAGTGACTGAGGAGGGCAGGGGTTCCAGTGCCAGCCCATTCCTGCTCAGTGAAGGATTCTGCTAACTGGAAACTTGCTTCGGGACTCCCCATTGTTCTGGCAGAGAATTTTTCAGACCTGAGCTGTGGTCTGAGGCTCTTCCTACCCAATCTTTCCTCCACTCTCCCTTTTCACAGGAGTCAGACCTGCCTGCGGTCAGAAGACTCTGCCTGCCTCCTCCTATGTTTTCTCCTTTACGGGCATTTCTTCCAATAAATCTCTTGAATGAGGCATCTGCTTCTTGCAGGACCTGAACTGACATATGTATATTCTGCATGTGTATGTGAGTGTGTATGTGTACGTGTGTGTCTTTTCTGTTACGATGTGTGTTTCTATAACGTAAACTAGTTCATGTACGATAGGCATAGAGCAGAAAAATACCAGTAAAATATGGAAATTGCATTAGTCCATATTTGATTTTCCCCATACGTTAATATTTTGAAGCCAGCTGGGACATGCTTTCCCAGAATTAAAAGAGAAACCTTCAGGAAATAGGAAATACTACACAAGTGTTTCCTCTAGCGCAAATGAAGGAACCACTAAGCTTTCCACAATTTCTCTGCTGAAACTGCAAATGCAAAAGAACGTGCAAAGCCATTTCTTACATGTTTAGAAAAGTCCACACTGTGAATCACATTTTTAATTTTGGTAAAACTGTTCTTAGTTGGGAGTATATCCCTCTAAGAAATTTCATGTTGAAGGAAAAGCCATGAACCTTGGAAAAAATTGATTATCGCCTTAGGTGTCCAGGCCAGTTGAGATTTAACTAAACTAACGTTTATATTATGATTATTATTGTTTTTATTAGTACTCTGTTATAAAGTTACAGAGGTTTTAGTGTTCTGTCTTATTTTCCAAAAATATTCTGTTGTCTTTGAGAGCCAGGATTTGGCAAATTAAAAGCTTTGCTTTGCAAAGATTTCCCCCAAAACGAGCTTGAAGGGCCTATTTTGAAACTCAAAAGCTGAACACTGAATCTTTCTCTTTCATTTGTGCTCTAACAATTCTCTCTTTCCACTCGGGCAGTGGATAATACAGGCTGAACTCAGGAAAGGCCCACATTAAAAGTGCAAAGGAAAAGCAAATAAATATGTTTGAAGATATGCCTTCTCGTGGGTTTGTTGCTGCTGCTGACTGGACACTATTTAAGTGACTCCCTCCATACTTAGCCACCCTGAAGCCCACAGATTCAAATTCATGCAGCAGAGAAAAGGAAGAATATTCACAGGTTATGGATCTTCAGGATCAGTAGGTAATTTGAGACAATAGGTGAACACCAGTGGTCTGCCGTTTTAAGCAAATAACAGGAGGAGAAAAAAATTTAAAAGATGAGAATGTATTTTGTCAAATGCTCCTCACTATATCTTCACCGATGCAAAGTGTGCACTTAAATGCTGATCTTTCTCTAGGAAATTTTCATTTTAATTACCTGAGAAATACCAAAGCATATATATACTTTCAGGTTTCCAGAAGAAAACAAATCTCATGCACGGGTTCTTGTGTCCTTAAACAAATTGCATGTCGTCTCTAGGAGGGAAGGCTGAGGTGCAACTTCATAGGAGTAAAGTCTAGTAGTGAACAATATCTTTTTCCCTACTCCAGTGATGACAAGAGAAGTAAAGGGCATATATAATGACATGAGGGATTTGGAGAAAATATAAGGAAGCCTTTCCTGATGGGGCAGTCCTGAAATACCACAATATTAAAAAAGATTACTAAGAAACAAAGTCAAATGTTACAGTCTTTGGAGTAATGTGTTCTAAATAAAGATGGGAGGAAAAAGAGAGTAGTCACGGCTCACATGGCCCTGGCACATAAATCTTATCTGACTTTAGTGATAGGTTAATGTTCTCAAGCTCTCTGCTGTCCCATTCTTTTCATGAAATGTTTGTTTCACGATTTTATATTTTCCTATTCACATGATTAAGAAAATAGAAAAATTAAATACGAAATTCGTCTCCAACAACTAGTCGGTAACAATGGTTCTCAACCAGTAGTAGGCAGTAGAATCACTTGGAAAAAAAAAACAAACCATACATATGATGGGGCTTTACCCCAGACTTACTGAATCAGATTTTCTGGGTGTGGAGCTCAAGTATCTATCTTTACATGTTTTTAAAGTTTTAAATTATGTACCGCTTTTCCAAAGATTGACTTGAAATGTCCATCAGGAACAAAACAGTCATTTTAATTCCTGTATGCAAAATTAAAGGGAAACTATACTAAGAAAATTAAAGTCCATCTGGAACTTTTAAATTCATGATGGTCATCTAAAATCCGTAGTGGAAGAGGTAGGACCTGAATCAAATAAAGTGAACTTAAAAGTCACCTTAGTCTTTTTAAAAGCAGACTTTATTCTAGAAATGTCAAGAACGGATATTTTAAGAAATATGAGATGTTTTTAACCCTATGATTTATATTCAATTAGGAGTCGGCTTCAGCAGAGCTAGTCAAATTTCTTCATAAAATAGGTGAAATTAACTGTTACCTTGCAAAATATCTTGTGATTGAGTAATTGAAGGTCTCTGGTGCACAAAAGAATTTACAAGATCTGTTGGACTGTGGAGTGGGGCCACTAATGTGAAGTCTCAAGTGATGAGCATTGTCAACGCCAACCAGAGTATAACTCATTTCTCTCAGTCCTCAATATAATTCAGTCACGGTGGAAAATAAAGGAAGACTTAGGGACAACAAGTACTTAAGTAAGCCAAGATCATCTTTGTATTTTCAACATCAGTTAGAAGTGAAATAATTCCCAACACATAATTTGATGTAAACATTGTCCTATTTTCTTTTTCATTTTCCGGAAAATTATTCCTGCATTCAAAAGCCATAAAGAAAGAAAAAATACAAAATGTGAGAATTAAAAAAATTATTAGTTATACTACAGTTTTTTTCACATGTAGATTTTACACATGGCTGTAACTACAAAAAGAAAGTTTCTGCACTGTCTTGGGTTCTGATTGTTAGAAGTAGCACCCTCCGGCCCGAGCTTGGCAGTCTATACCATCACTATACTGAACTTCAAAAGACATTTGTAAGATGGACAGTTGCCAGTAAGTAGCCTGCTGCCATCTTACTTTAATATTAGTTTAACAACTGGAAGGATCTGGCTGTTTAAATATTAAACACGTGTTCAATTATTAAGGCGTTAACATCCTTTTTCTGATTATTAAACCTGCATGGGAAGAGCGTTGGAGCTAACGTGCAGTCAGTGCTGCCAGTTCCACAGACTGCAATGCCACACATGCTAAGTTGTTTCTGTACCGCCTTTGCCATCAAAATAGGGCTCGGCAACACCAAAATCTAATGAAAATGCAATCAAAACTACTGCTCAAAGTTTCCAATGGGCACAGCGGATCATTTTCAAGAGGGATCTTCAGATGATTGCTCAAGGCAAGACGACTACAGATTATTATTTTGCCATTGATCTAACAGGAAAGAATTCCCAGCTAATGAACCTCAGGAAAGAGATTAAAGCAAGGAATAAAAGATAGCTCCTACCTCCACTCTGTCTGAATGTGAGCAAGTCTAACAATAGGATGTGAGATTCATTATGATGTGGCAGTAAGTAAGGAAATAGAAATGTAATAAATACTGAATTTATGGATAAGTAACAGCATTCCATAAATACTAAGTCAAACAATTAGCTAATGAAGTTCAATACTTTATCACCTTTGAACGTTACCATAAAATTTAAATATTCAAAGACTTTAATTAATGAGTTTTAAAATTAATTTAATAATATGGACTGCCTCATCCCAGTTGCTGGTTTGATTAATTCTAGGAGTCCCCATCCTCCTGAACAGATGATTTTGATCAGTATATGTTACCTTCTTGCTTTACTCAATTCTTATAGAAAATGAGAAGGGGAAATAAAAGGTAAATTTGGTGGAACTAGATTTAGAAATAAATCTCCTTGATTTTGCTGCCCAGTATCCAGCATTTCCCATATACAAGAGCATTCAGCTACCTTGCTAAATTACTACAGATAAATTTTCCTAAAATTAAGCATTGTACAAGGTAAGCCCAGTAAACGTGAGATCATATGTTTCATGATGAACGTTAGGTTGAGTTATGACATGCAAAAAATGTCAACAACAGAAATGATATCCAACTCTCAGGAGACTGTAGGGGAGGCAGGTTATTCGTGTACTGGAGTCTGATGATACCGGTTCCCATCCTTCTGCTCCATTTTCAGGTTATGTGACTCTGGACAAGTCGTGTCACCTCATCTACAAAATGAGGTGCTGGATTAAATGCTTTCCAGTGCTCCTTCTCACGCTACAATTTTATAATCTGTAAATTAATAATGGGAAATGTGGCTGAGATAATGTGTGAACCTGGAAAGTAAGAAGCCATTGACATTTAGCCTTGCGGTGCAGCACTTCACTTACAAGAAATTTCATTTTTATATTCTACTTGGGCTGGTGTTAAAACTAGTTTCCATTCCCAGGTCACGTCACATGATGGTGAAGTCAGATGACTCAGATTCATGCTGGGAAGAAGGGTGAACCAGCCTAGGAACAATTCACAACGTATATAATACCTAAATTAGAGATGGCATTTTATGGGTAAATGAACATGAATGCCCATGCTTAGTGCTTCGTGGAGACTAAGATATAATCTATAGAGCAAACATTTATTAAATGTCTGTTTTGTGCCACCAATTGTGTTTGAAACTGCGAGACCCAAAACAGGAATTAAAATTTATATTCCCCGCCTTGAGCAAACTTACAATTTAGTTGAGAACACTTCAGATGTCAAAACGCCACATCATTCAAACTATAAACTATAGCTAGTTGAGTAATAATTAAATTGATAAACTGGACAGTAAGTTTACATTTGTTAATGAAAGTATAAAATAAAGTTAAAAGAGAACATAAGAATCACTCTATCACTATCCAAAAGGGAATACCTTGTGATACAATGAAAAATGAAGCAATTACTGAAAATCTGAGGAATCTTGAGAAATGGTTGGGTATGTTCAGATATTAGAATCATAGATTTCTTATAGGGTATGGAATGAAAGTACCCAATTCAATTTAAAACTTGCCTCTTAAGTAACTTCTTTATGTGGCAATGGTGTTATTTGTTAGAAATAGGCAGAGATGTGGTATACCTTATACCAGAAATGGAAATATTATAACATCTAGAAAGAATCTAACATTATATGACATAAATGCTCAATGTTAATTAATGCTTACCTTCACAATGTACCCCAGTTATTGCTTTAGTTAATACATGATGAATTCCTATTTCACCTCTGCATTGGTCAGAAAAGGTTAATTTTTGCCATGAGAACAAAACCCTAAACCCAAAAGGATAGAGGTCAATTAGTTGCTACACATCCACTCACTCTGGGACACAAGCTAATGGAGCAACCTCAATCTGAAACATTGCTACATGTCTTGACAGAGGAGAAAGACAGAATGGCAACCACACATTGGTTCTGAAATATTCAGTGGTCAAAGCAAGTCATGTGCTCAAATTTGTAGTCAACAGAGCAGGGAGAGGAAGCACATATTTGTAAACAATAATTTCTAACACAACCTTCCACTAATTTCCTCTTAGAGAGTCATTTTTTTAATTAAAATTTTCTTCATGAAAGTAATGTATGCATGTACTTTAAATAAAGTAATTTTATGAAGGATTTTTAATGGTAAAAATTAAAACAAAAATAAAAAACAAAAAACAAAGGTTCCTTGCCCAACCTTTCCTTCACTGAATCTTTCCTCAGAGTGAATAGCTTGGACTTTTTATACACTTATTCTGCTATATATCTATGTCTATATCTACATTTATATCTATCTCCACATTTCTAAATAATGAACAACTTAGTAATATTTTCTTTTTTTATTTATTGATTTATCAATTTTAAACACCATGTGTTTTCCTTTTATTTCATAGGCGAAGATTTATCATTTTTAAACCAACCTGGCCACTTTCTATGCCCAGTCTCCCCAATATAGTTTTATCACAATTGTCTACTAAACTGTTGGTATATTTTTACATTTATAAAATTACCATTCACTGTTGGGCAAAGAAGTGACCTATTATTATGTTTATTTTTATTTGATAACTTTCTTTAACCTAGAGTTAATAATCATCTCTTTTTTTACTCACGTAGTATGCTATGTGTTAATTGTGGATTTCCCCCCAAATTCTCTAACAGATATGTTACGTGATTATAAATAATTCTTTCCAAATATTTAAACTAATCAAATAATGTTTTCATTCTTCTTATTTCCTTTCTGGAGCCTTTCTTGTTGGAAATCCACTTAGAGATGCTCCAGTTTGAATAGTTTTCACACTGGGGCAAATCTTGCATTGTTACTTTGGATCTTCTCTTTGTTGCTTTCTTACGATAGATTACAAGTTTCCTGCATCTCAGGACCTTCCCTCTGTTGGTTTATTCTCTTGTTTTTCTGACACTCACCTTTCAGTTGTTTCCTAAAAGGGAGAACTGAGTGCATGAGATTTTCCTAGTTTTCTCTTCTTGCATTTCTACAAAATTTATATAATGCATCCTAAAAATTAATTAATAATTTAGCTGATTATATGACTCTAGGTTCAAAGTCACTTATCTCTCAAAATTTGAGGATGTTCATCTATTGTATTCTGGTATCCACTGTTATTGTTGAGAAGTCTGATGCTATTCTGTTCTGGGTCTGATGTATATGATTTTTTACTCCTATGAAAATGTACTAGATTACTCGGGCTGCCACAACAAAATATTATAGACTACGTGGCTTAAACAACAGAAATTTATTTCTTACAGTTCTGGAGACTGAAGAGTCTAAGATCAAGGTTCTAGCTGATTCATTTTCTGATGAGAGCACTCTTCCTGGCTTGCAGACAGCTGCCTTCTTGCTGTGTCCTCATGTAGCGGAGAGAGAGAGTGAGCTCTCTGGTGATTCTTCCTTCAGGATACTAATCCTGTTGGATCAGTGCCCATTTTTATGACCTCATTTAACCCTAAATTCTGCCTTCCTCCAAAGATAGTCACATTGAAGATTAGGGCTTTAACAAATGAGTTTTAAGGGAACACAATTCAGCCCATGGCAGAAAACATTTAGAATCTTTTCCTTTATCCCTGGAATTCTGAAATTTTGTCATGTGGGCTCATCTTTGGCTAATCCAATCAGTACTTCAGTTCTGGAATATTTCCACCTTTTAAAAAAATGTAATTTCTTTTACTATAATTTCTATCACTCCCATATTGCATCTCTTGAACTCATCTTTCAACTTTATTCTCATATTGTTCCACTATCTTTCATTTCTTTGTCTTTTTATTCTACTTTCTAGGTTATTCCTCAACTATTATATTCTTATTCAACTTTTGTTTTTTTTTTAAAGATTTTATTTATGTATTTATTTTCCCCCCAAAGCCCCAGTTGATAGTTGTATGTCATAGCTGCATATCCTTCTAGTTGCTGTATGTGGGATGCGGCCTTGGCATGGCCGGAGAAGCGGTGTGTCGGTGCGCCCAGGATGCGAACCCGGGCTGCCAGCAGCGGAGCGCGCACACTTAACCGCTAAGCCACGGGGCCGGCCCACTCTTATTCAACTTTTATCCCTAAGTTTTATTTGATTATCCAATTTTTATGTTATAAGAGCTATCTTTTATTCTCTCTCTCTTTCTCTGTTTTGCTCTCTCTCATCTTGACCCAATACCTTTCCTTACTTATGTAAGGATGTTAATTTTAGCTTTTGAAAACTTTTAATCTCACATGATTATGTTTCTTTTTTGCCCTCCTTCTTTTAGTAGTTTGTTCTTATCTCTATTTTTTCACAATGGAGACTTTCATCAACTATCTGGCCATTATTGTAGACCTGTGCATGTTTAAGAATGAAACAATTAAAACATGATTACCATATTGGAGGTTGGGGTGCATAGGTGGGTTTATCGTTTAGTGGAGTTCACTATTGAATTATTTTGTGGCCAGCTGAGCCCTCAAAGATAGTCTGGAAAGGTTGTTTCTGTAAGAGTATGCAATTCTTTCAGAGAAACGTTTTCTAATTTTCAATCACGATAATGCTTATAGTAAGAAGAGGGCTGATGGGAGTGGTTCTGCAAACCTTTTTCTGGTGTTCTGGGAGCAGAGTTCTACAGTTTGGCATTGAAACTCTTCTGTATCCCACCCTCATCCCTTGTTTGGTCCCATGCTTCACTCTGGACTTCCACTGCACATGGTCCTCAGACCAGGACTTTCTTTTAGTTATCTCCAGAAACTCTACATCCTCTCTCCTGCGGGAGATAGGATGGATTGTCATCACCTTGTTACATAGAGTAGGGAGAGGATCACATGGTCCATCGCTTGTATAACACTCTTGAAACCAGTTTTCCCCTGTTTTGAGCTCCAAGTCTCACCTCAATATCCTGTGGGCTTTACGTTGTTACTGATTCCACCTTGCCAATTCAGTTGCCACCCTTCCATTTATTTTCATTCTTTCACAAATTTATTTACATTTTTATCCATTATTTTCTCCTTTTCCTATCCTTTTTTGTAGGTTTGCTTGTCACAAAGTATCCGTATAGATTGTGGTTCTTTTGAAAGAGTTTTCTTTAGTGACAATAAATGAAGACACTTTCTTTGTAAGTATTATCTGAAAATGTACTGTTAGAAATAAAGATTTCAATGGTTCATAAAGAACACATCATAAAGCAATCCTCTATCTGTTGCAGTAATATGATTTCTCAGTATTCCTCTTGCCCCTTCCTTTGCAGTGAGCAATTGACAATCTTAAAAAAATTATCTACTTTTATATAATGGTTGACTCATAATATACTTGACCTTTCTTAGTTATGCTAACATTTTCATAGACATAAGAATTTATAATTAAGTATATTAAAGACATAAAATGCAAAGTAAATGTGTTTTATATTAGCTAATATTTGTCTGATATTTTACTAAACAATTTTCAAAAGATAGCATTTGCATCATATACATGCTAGTATGTTCTTAAATATTAAAACATGGAAATTTTTTTTAGGGTTCAAAAAATGAGTGGGAATAATCTGGTTAGGAGTGTGAGTTTTGGTATTAGGTAATCCTGGGCTTGATTGCTTTGCAGGATGCATGACCTTGGACATCATATTTAAATATCCTTTCTTTGTCACTTAAATCATCTATACTTTTTAATTTACTAGAAATTTCTGAGGTCTCAATAATTTGCCATTTCACAGCTCAAATTAGAAGCTGGGGGAGACTGATTTAAAAAATCCACTTTTCCAACTACACTGCTATTTAAGGTAAGTCAGTGTTAGGAGTAAAATTCAACTTTATATTAAAAAATGAATATCCACAATTCCACTGAAACACCAGGCCTATGCAGAGTCATAACTCAAATATATATTATGTGGATAGAGCACCTGCATTGACTATGTAGAGAAGGAGGCTGTTTCTTTGTTTACTTGACACTTGCATTTATATGGAAAATTCAGTGCTAAGGTTCCGTCTATTCATGTTCTGTCACCTTTTGATTTATCTCTTGTAAAAGTCAATATGTCACTATTCTGTGTATGTCAGTGGAGACTGATTGGAGTGCTGACTTTAAAGACAGGTCAGAAAGTCACCGCAAAAAAAAGGCAACAACCTTTACTGGAACAGAATGATGCTAAATGTCAAAGAACAGAAGATTTAGATGCAATTTAAAGACTGGCATGCAAAACGTTTAACTGTATCATTGGGATATTAGGTTCCAAATCATGTAAAACAGACCTGAGCTCATGGGACAGCTATGGAGAGTCACTTTGGAATACCACTTCCTACCCAGTTTCTCCTGGAGGGGAAGAGAAAGGAGAAATAGCCAGGTGTCACTTTGTGGAAGTGCCCTACGGCAGGTGAGAAATCTCAACACAAAAGGGAAAAAACAATTCCAAGTTTAAATCTGGGCTTTCCACTCTCTCATCACATTTTAAATAAAAAATGGTTATATCTCTGGAGGAGTGGGGTCTTCTTTTTTTTTTTTTTTCCCATGGATACTATACCCATCAGAGATTCATATAAAGAAGACATCATCTCTGATGTGGGTAAAATTATTCTGTAGAATTTATGACATTCTGGAGAAGCCTTCAGCAACTCATTAAACTTTCTTTTTTTTTTTTTTTTTTTAAATTTTTTTTTATTTTTTCCCCCCAAAGCCCCAGTAGATTGTTGTATGTCACAGCTGCACATCCTTCTAGTTGCTGTATGTGGGACGCGGCCTCAGCATGGCCGGAGAAGCGGTGCGTCGGTGTGCGCCCGGGATCCGAACCCGGGCCGCCAGCGGCAGAGTGCACGCACTTAACCACTGAGCCACGGGGCCGGCCTCATTAAACTTTCTTTATTGTTATTCCTGGAAAGGGTGTTCAACTTAGATCATTCTTGAACCTCAACCCATTCCGTAGACTTGTCCCGTGTTGAGTAAGCAAAGAAAGTGGGGAATCAACTCTAAAGTAAAAAATGGACTGAGGCTGAAGTATGATGTTAGAAGTGAATTGAGGTCACATCAGGATCAGAAAAGACTAACAAAATGTCAGGAATATCTACTACTTACATTAATTTAAAAAATTAAGTGGACATTTTGTTTAACAAAGTCAAAAGGATTGCCTTGCCTCTTTACATAATTTATCACATTTTAACAAACATATATTAGAGTTTTTCCTGCATGCCTCATGTTTGACTTGGTTCTGAGAGAACAACAAAGAACCAGACCTTTGAGTTCAGAGTTTACCGTCACATAGGAAGTCAGGCACAAGCCAGACAATTTCACCATTGTATGGTAAGGTACAAGTTGGCACAGAAGGTCTTGACAGCACTTAGCTGAACCCTAGAGTTCAGAGTTACCTTCCTAAAGAAGGCAACATGTTAGCTGGGTCTTAAAGAATGGGTAGTGGTTATTATCTAGGGAAACTTGAAAAGCATTCGATGAAGAAGAACTAGAATGAGCAAAGGTACAGAGACATGAATATGTATGATTCACTCAGATACTGCAAGTGGTTCAGCATTATTTCGAGAAAATAATTGGGTAGTGAACAGATACGAGGCCACAAGACAGCAGTGTTTTATGTTCTATTAGAACTTTTTACAATAATGGAAATGCTACATATTTGTCCTACTTGATGCATAACCAACAGCCACATGTGGCTACTGAGCACTTGAAATGTGGTTAGTGAGCTGAAGAAATGAATTTTTAATTTTATTTAATTTTAATTAATTTCAATTTAAATTGTCATGTGTAGCTAGTGGCTACCATTTCATACAGCAAAATTATACGAGTGCGGGCCGGCCCCGTGGCTTGGCGGTTAAGTGCTCGCGCTCCGCTGCTGGCAGCCCGGGTTCGGATCCCGGGCGAGCACCGACGCACCACTTCTCCGGCCATGCTGAGGCCGCGTCCCACATACAGCAACTAGAATGGATGTGCAACTACGACATACAACTATCTACTGGGGCTTTGGGGGAAAAATAAATAAATAAAATCTTTAAAAAAAAAAAAATTATACGAGTGCATGCTACCCATGTACAGCGGGCTAAGCCGGTTGGATATTATTCTGACAATATTTGACAGCCCTTGATGATTTTAAAACAACAAAGTGGCATGGTAGAATTTGTGTTTTAAACAGATTACATTGGCAAGAGCATAGAGAATGGAGTTAAGGGGACAAGTCATGGGTCAGAGAGACTAATTATAATACCATTGTTATTATCCAAGTGGGATAAACAGTAACAGGGATAAGTGGGTTGATCTGAAAAATATTTAAGAAGTAAAGGGCTTGGTGAGAATGAGGGATGACGCTAAGATTCTGGGTTGGGTGACTACATGTGTACTAGTGCCAATGGCGTGAAGAATACCAAGGTGAGAACAGTAAGATGAGAGAAAGGCATTTATAACAGTGAGTTTGCTGGGAAGAGTAGAAGCTCCAATGCTGATAACCACTGATCCCCCAAAATAAGACTTATCAATCAAGAAATCCTGGCACACTGGCATCTGCTGTTTCATCCTGAATAGCATCTCTGCTTTCTTCCTTTTAGACAGAGGTGATGTTCTTCCTTAATCCCATGGGGAGTGTTCTGAAAACACAGCTAACACAGATAGAAGCAGGGCTGAGGGAAATGTCTAATGTCACTTTTTCTGTACCTGGGTCTAGCATTGCCTAAAATCAGATTCTTCTAGAATTTTTCATTACATGACACAACATTTTTTTTTTTTTTTTGCTTAGATAGTCTGAGTTGGGTTTGTGACATTTGTAAATGAAATAGTCCTATCTAAATTCTGAACTGGCATCAATTGACAGTAACTATTTGCTGCCTCCACTGCCATCAACGCAGGCAATGATGCTTTGGACACCAAAAGATGTTTCCTGATATTTTCCCTGTTTCTATTTGGTGTAGGGCATTTTGGGAGCAGTTAGAGATGTTATCATGGTTGATCAGGATTAGATGCCCATGTAGAAACTTTTGAACATGTCTATTTCACCGAAAATTGCTCAGTCATTGAGACATTTGCAATTGGCAATAGGTAATTCTCCACTGTAATGAAATTCATGTTTTTCTGTTATACTAAAGGAGAGAGTGACTAAAATGAAATCTCTTCTTCCTTCTTCTCTTCCTCTAATTCTAAAAATGCTCATAGGGTGACTTTTTCAAATATGAAGGTTAGACCTGAACAAATAATTTCTTTTAAACAGCAGTATTGATGTTATCTTTTTTTTGTGTGTGTGTGAGGAAAATCAGCCCTGAGCTAACATCTGATGCTGATCCTCCTCTTTTTACTGAGGAAGATTGGCCCTGAGCTAACATCCGTGCCCATCTTTCTCTACTTAATATGGGATGCTGCCGCAGCATGGCTCGACAAGCAGTGCATCGGTGTGCGCCCAGGATCGGAACTGGCAAACCCTGGGCCGCTGCAGCGGAGTGCAGGCACTTAATCCCTTGCAGCACTGGGCAGGCCTCTTGATATTATCTTAACATAAAAAGGATTCTACTCATGCTTTTGAAATTGTTAACAGTTTTTAAAAGTTATTAAATGGCTGAATAAATCTTTGACACAGAGTGATATTTTAAAAAGTATATGTTACTATGTTGCTCTGTTACTATGTTATCTCTCATCACTATGTTCAGAGGATAGGATCTGGAGACCTACTGTCTAGATTCACATTTCAAATCCACCACTTACTGTGTGACTTTGGGCAGGTTACTTAACTACTCTGTGAACTATATGTTAAATGAATTGTTTTGAACAGTGACTGACAAATAGAAAGTACTCAAGACATGCTAGTTCTTATACTAGGTATATTACAGAAGCTTGCCAACTAAACATGAGTTTTTATAACTATGCAAGTTAGAAACATATGGATATTTTTGATTTGACTACTTTGGGAGATAACAGGTGTAGAGCAAATAATTCCAGTTGAAATGATCACATAAGGTGTCTATTGAGCTAAAAATAATGAAAAAAAATATTCCTGCCTTAAAGCAAAAGAAACTGAAAGGATTAAAAATCTCACCATTTATGCAGTAATTAATTTAAAAATTCACTCTACGAGTTGTGGTTATAACGTGACTAATGGAATCGAAAGGAAGAAAAGATTCTAGGACACCAGTAGGTAACAGGTGGACAAAGCCAGGCCTTGCCCCTTCAGTCATCACCCCACAGCTGGTCTCGTTTTCCTTTTCTTTTTTGTCAAGAAGCATTACTATCTGATGATCTGTGTGACAATTACTCGCTGGTGATCTCAGTGAAATGTGCTTGCTGGCTCACTCCCGGTTTTAATTGATTGATGTTTCCGTTATAGAAATCTCGGCTGCGCTGCATTCTAAGTGATGTACCGCTGGCAGTGTTTGTACAAAGGCCAGTGAGTGAATGGGCCATAGAGATGGCCTTTTAGTCCAGACGCTGCTCTATTCTTCCCGGGTAGGGAACAGGCTCGCAGGTGAAGAAACAAAGAGCACGGCTGGCTGCTGCAGCTGCCTGTGAGGTTTATTTGTAGCTGGCCAATTCCAAATACGATCATAGATTAAAATACTTGTTAGTGTCTTCTCTCTGTCGTTACTTGGCGGGTCCCAATGGTATTCCTCAATGTCTCTTATTCACACGTCATAGACAGAAAATGTCCACTCACTGCGTCGTTTGAAAGGAGTTTTTTATAATGCTGTACCTAAGTAGTTGGCTCAGGACACAGGCTCAAAACCTGGCTCCTCTGGTTAGTTTGGGTATACTAGGCAAGTTTATTTACCCTCCCTAAGCCTCAGCTAGCTCATTTGTAAATGGATCAGAATTATAATACCTACTTCATAAAGTGATAGTAGAATTAAATTAGATAATGCATACAGACGACTGGCACGTAGAATGCCTTAATAGAAGGAAGGTAATAATAATTATTATTATAATAAATCATAAACACAATTTTATACAATAATTATTGAATATTTCAATTTGGCAGGGGTTTTATAATACCCGTTTCTTAATGACATGGCTGAGTTTGCCATTTTCCTTGCCCCATTCCAGACAGAGAGTGACATAAAAATAAGTTAAAAAAAAGAAGCCACCTGGTTAATTTTTTCCCAACTTTTTGCTATGAAAAATTTCAAAATTCGGTGAAGTTGAATTTTACAGCGAACAGCCTATAGCCACTACTCATCCATCTGTCGTGTTAGTTTTGAAGTATTTTAACATGTATTCGAATTGAAAGTTTCATTCCAGTTCAGGAAGAGCTAAGCCTTGCAACTTACAAAAGTCAATGGCAAAATTGCCTGGTCTGGGCCAGGCTGAAGAGTGCCGTGGCAGAACTGTGGACATCCACGTTGTTAAATGCGGGGGGCTTTCTGTGTTAAATCAAATCCAGATCCCCAATACCACCACTGGAAGGGGAACTTCCAGGTGTGTGGGTGTGGAGAGGAGTGAGGGTTACCTGTACACATGTTAGAATAACGCAGTAGTTATTTATCTCTGGAGAAAATAACCAATAAGTGAACAATCAGGGGCAAATCACAATCACTTTGAACAGTGAGAGAGGGCAGTGGGTCCTACTGTATTTTTTGGAGGTGTCTTCTCCTTAGGGTTCTCACCTCCTGGTTACTCAATTCCTGGTTACTGCCACTGCTTACTCCAAGTGGACATGCTACTTAACCTTTTTAATTCTGGTCCACTCATGAGCAACCCCTGCCCCTTCCTATTTTTTGAGATAGGTTGATATTTTCATATATCTGTATCTATATCTACATCTATGTGTATGTATGTATTTATCTATTTGTGTATCCAGACAAACACACATGCACACACAGCTGTTGTTTTCTTACATTAATTACTAAGGGAGAAAATAATGGAAGCAAAGGGCTTGAATGCAACAAAGTAGTTGCATTAACAAGTGTGAGTGTTGCTCCTACACTAGTTATCAAACACCCGGACAAATCAGTCCTAAAATAACTACTCTCCCAGATCAAAAGTTTAGTACATTTCACTGACACTTCGCCTGGCTTACTTCCTTCTCCAATTCCTTCCTGTTTACCATGAGATGCATCCACTTTTTTCTTACTGGTCATGGCCTAAATTACTTAAAGGACACATTTTTTTTGGATGTGTTAGAGGATTATTTTTGGAGAAGATGTCACTCGCAGATTTTCTTCAATTTTCTATCCAGATGAAAATTTAGCAAATTTCTAACACCAGCAAAGAACAAGTACAACGATGAGTTATATTTCACCATTTATGTAATTGATTTATATTCTTTTGACAGTTCTTTGACATTTTTATGGGCCTGAAAATGTTTCTCTTGGAAGTTGCTGGGGAGTGGCACACCAGACTCTATGCGTTCACAACAACCGATTTGTTCCTTCACTAACCACTTCAGAAGACCACTTTTTAGTTTGGTCACACATAGGACCCTTTAGCTGAGTCTGGGTTTCTTGGCACCATCAGAATTTGCACAGTAATCGAAGTGGAATTTCAAGTTCTCCACCTTAATCATTCCTCATATACAATAATAGCTTTCTCTTGAACATGTCCCAAATCTCTGTCTCCACGACCAACACAAGGATCATAAGGCCTTAATACGTGTTTGTTGAGTGGATAAATATGTGAGTGTAACCATAGCTTCAGCATGACCATTGTAAACCCATAAAAAGAAATTTCAGATGTAGTTCACTGGAGGCTTATTCTATCACAGATTGAAATGAGGCTATCTATTCAAGTCAGAAAAGATGCTATTTGAGGCAATCCGGATTTCTTCATTGTCTTCACTTTTATCACCTTTCTCTTCTCTTTTTCTTTTACCTGTTTTTTTTGCTGTGTGGTAAATTTATCTAGAGTTTGGTGCCTCCTTGGTGGTTCTGCAGAAGCCCTGGCTCTCCCTCCCCTGATCCGATAGCAGTTCTCCACCCAAGTGGTTTTCCTATTCTGTGTGATTTCACAAGCAACACCTGTGACCTGTGTGACCTTGAGCTCCTCAAAGTGCATCACAGCGTTAACAGCATTATCTCCACCTCAGTCCTGTGTTTGAAAATGAGGAAACAATACTTGCTGTTGTCCCTAGACAGACGATGGACTCAGGGTAAGCAACAGCCACTTTGTACCTAAAACATGATAAACCTGTAATAGTCTGATTGGTCCTTTCCTCTGACCTTAATTTTCATCGATTTTTTTCTTGCTTTTACAAATACATGAAAGGACTTCAAGTTGTCTTGAAGATAAGGAGCATGATCTGGACATAAAGCTTTCTCTTTTTCCTTTTTTATCTGTGATCTTTTTCTTAGCCTTACTGAATATCCTGATTTACAATTAGGTAGATTGGAGGAGAGTGTCACTATTTTCTACATTGCAAAGTCAAACTAGATGAGGAGCACAGACCCCTGCTGCATGGGGTTAAGAGAGGAACAGAGGGACATGAGAGTCTTTTCTATCCTTGTGTGTATTCTGTAGCCTCATGTCAGATACATTTTAGTGGACTACAGCTTTTAGGCCGATATAAGAAGCAAAAATTAAAAAATAAAAATTTAGTCAAATTAGACCAGGGGAGTTGATTGGGTATGTTACATAACCTCCTCCATCCCCATTTTAATGGTATTGAATCAATAATATATTCTGATGATTGGTTATTTAGCACGGACTGAGTGAATGTGTTGTATTAGTTATTTCATTAGGTTTCAAGGTACAAAAGACCTCACTTGAATTGGCTTATATTGTATAACTGGAAGGTCCAGAGGTAGGTCTAAGGCTTTAGGCCCATCTGGACAGAGAGGTCCCAGATATGTCTCTAGCGTACAACTTTTCTCTATCTCTTAGTCTCACTGGAAACAGTTTTTTTCCTCTTGCTTATAGGACGGTTACCAGAAGCTTGCTGCATCTATACACTTAAAGGTTTAGATCCTAAGAAAATCCCTAATATTTATTTTATGACCACCTTAGGTCATGCACCCAACCAGGAACCAATCACCATTGCTTAGAGAATGGGACACACAGCATGGCTTAGACCAGAGTCACATGCTCCATCCTCAAAGTTCAGGCCCCAGTAAACCCATGTGGATTGAGATTAGGTGAGAGGCAGATCCTTTCATGGGAGAAGGAAAACTAGAAATGCTCATGCTATTATTTACTATGTTTTGAGATGTGTGGGATGTAAAGATGAATCCAAAATAATCCCTGCCTTTAAATATAGTGTAAATCTCAAGAGATAAATTCCATCAGAAAGATTAAGAAAATGTGCTGTGGAGATTTGGGAGGAGGATGTTGAGAGGAGAAAAGGATCAAGGGAATGACATTTCAGTGGTCTTGGTAGTATTTCTACATTCAGGAATAAATAGGGAAGATAGGAAAAGCAGAATGCAGCTTAGGCTTAATCATGGAGTAAATGGAATACCTGCATATGGAAGGGTAAGGCAAGGCATTCTAGGCAGAGGGAACAGCATAAGCAAAAGTACAGAGGATGAAATCACAGTGAACTTTCAGAAAACTATGATGTTATAACTCTTTAAAGCAGGTAAAATGAAGCCGAGTTAGTCACAGATAAGTTTGGAAAGGTCACTTAAGACTAAATTATAGAGGTCTTGGTAGCTCTGGATAAGGGGTACTTAGCTTTAGTCTATAGGCAGGGAGGAATCACTGAAGATCTTCAACAGAAGAGTAGTATGATCAGAGTTGTCAGTAGGACTAATCTAAAAGCACAACATAATAGCTTAGAGGAGGAGACAAACCAGTTAAGAAATAAGAAACCAGGAAAGAAATAATGAGGGCCTGAGACGATTATTCCCAGCATTTTTTTCATAGCTACTCATCTATACTGGAGACAGAGTATGCCCAAAATATTAGAGAGTGGTGGGTAAAGAAGTGGGAGCTAGAACCACTGCCACCTATGAGTTAGGACAGAGTTGAGTTTAAGTAATTTGGAAGCAACCTGATAATGTGGCTGCTTTGGGGAAATGATCCTTTTTGCACTATTTGGGTCAAGATCAGGCTTCTTAGCACTGGCGCCTTAGAAGGAACTCAGTGAGCTTTTGAAGAAATAATTAGTCTGAGATGGGGCCCCAGGTAAGTGTATTCTCTTTTTTTGTTTCCCTGAGGAGGATTCACCCTGAGCTAACATGTGTTGCCAATCTTCCTCTTTTTGATTGTGGAAGATTTGCCCCGGGCAAACATCCATGCCAATCTTCCTCTATTTTGCGTGTGGGTCACCACCACAGCATGGCCACTGACTAGTGGTGTAGGTCCGCATCTGGGAACTGAACCCAGGCTGCCGAAGCAGAGTGCACCAGACTTAACCACTAGGCTACAGGGCTGGCCCCAGGTAAGTATATTCTTAAGAAGGGCTCCCCAGGTAAACCTAATGTGCAGCTAGAGTTGAGAATGACTGATTTAGCAGGAAAAACATTTAACTGATCACTCAGTGACTTCAGTTCTAGTCTGGGCTCTCTCTAAATTTGCCATAACCATGCATGAGACATTTAACTTGTTTCTTCATTAACCAAAAGTAATACGTACAGACATGCTACATAAAGCAACTTCTTCACATTATAGGAGGACAAAACACTGATCTTAGAATCATATCTGCTTGAGTTGAATTCAAGTTCCTCTGCTTATTAGTTGTGTAACCTTGGATAAACTACCCAACCCTTTTGAGTCTCACAGGAAGATTTAGGAACCTGCTCCAGGTCATACAACAAATGAGAGGTGGAGTTAGTACTTGAACTCAAGTCTGCCCAAAATGCCTCTGCACTCGAACTTTCTTTAGATGAAGAGAAAGTAATGGTGGACTCTACTGGCCAGAACACTTTGTCAATTATTTTCTGTTTGAACCTCGGTTTGCTTATTTGCACAATGGTGAAGTTTTGTTACATGATCTCTTCCAGATGTGGAACAGCAACAGTAAGCATTTATTGACTGCTCAGACACTGTTTCCAGTATTAAGCGTGTACAAACTTCATAATTCTCACAACAACTTAGGAGCTTGATGTTATTATTGTCTCCATTTTAAACATAAGAAACAGTGGTCAAGTAACTTACCCCAAATCACACAGCATGTAAGTATAGGTTTTGAAGCCAGGTGATCTGTCTCCAAAACCCTCCCTTTTAACCACTACACTATATTTTTAAAGCCTCTGCTACCACTTACATGCTGGATCAGCTCAAGTCCATTTGAACCGGGAAATGGCATTAACAGAACACGCTTTTGAAGTGAATTGCTACTGTAAGCAACAAATACCTCATGAAGTATCCCAACACATGCAGGATCCTGACATGACAAAAATTCAGATCATTTTACAAAATAAGCTATTTCCTCTTCCTGGAAGGCTGCTTCTCACATTAAAGGGTCATGGAATTACAGTCTAAACCGATATTAACGGGAATGTGTAAAGAACAATAAATCTGCCTGTTGTGCACACATATCACAGAAAAAGCTAGCATGCAATGGCAATCTCATAAAAACGTTATTAGAAGATAAAACAGCACTATGAAGTCTAGTGGGATTAATGGATGGGCAGTAAATCTGACAGATCTTGAATGAGGAGAATTTGGATTTAATGTCATTTAGAATTTGCCTACATAGAACCAGAGTCCCTCTGATAAATTATACTGATGTTAAATTAAGTTGATTCTCCTCCTCTCTATAAAAGGGGCAATCAGAACACTCTACAGGGAAATTTTTGTTGCTTTTTTGTTAGGGGAAAGAGAGTGCAAACAGGATGTGACAAGAGTAGAAAGAATTGCCTGTTCCATCTTTAGGCTGAATGATCCCAAATTGTCTATGGCTATAGTGATCCTCTGGTTTTATGAAGAAATAGTTTTACTGGTGTTCTTTTAAGGGTAGAGACAGAGCATTAAAGACATTGTATAAATTCCTGCAAATCAAAACCACAATAAGATATCACCGCATGCCTGTCAGAACGGCTATTATTAAAAAGACAAGAAATAGCAAGTGTTGGAGAGGATGTGGAGAAAAGGGACCCTTATACACTGCTGGTGGGAATGCAGACTGGTGCAGACACCATGGAAAACAGTATGTAGGTTTCTAAAAAATTAAAAATAGAAATACCATATGATCCAGCTATTCTACTTCTGGGTATTTATCCAAAGAACATGAAAACACTAAATCGAAAAGATATAAGCACTCCTATGTTCACTGCAGCATTATTCAGAATAGCCAAGACTTGGAAGCAACCTAAGTGCCCATCAATGGATGACTGGATAAAGAAGATGTAGTATATATATATACAATGGAATACTACTTGGCCATAAAAAAGGACAAAATCGTGTCATTTGTGACAACATGGATGGACTTTGTGGAGGTTATACTAAGCAAAAAAAGTCAGATGGAGAAAGACACAGTATGATTTCACTCATATGTGGAAGATAAAGAAACAAACACACACATGAATACGGAGAACAGATTGGTTGTTACCAGAAAGGAAGGGGGTGAGGGGAGGGTGAAAGGGGTAAAGGGACACATATGTATGATGACAGATGAAACTAGACTTTTGGTGGTGAACACGATGTAGTCTATACATAAGCCGAAATATAATGTACACCTGAAATTTACATGCTATAGGCCAATGTGACCTCAATAAAATAAATAAACTAATTAAAAATATATATATATATACACAAAAAGAGAATAAAAAAGATCTTTCATAAATTCCCTTCTCTACTTCCTCAGTTAAGGTGAGCTGGGTCATTGAATGGAATGAGGTATGAGACAGGTGCTGCACGAGATATCAAAAGTTAAAGCAGGGAATTCAACTCCATGTCTAAGAACAAGGTGTTGTTTATTAGCAAAATCCACAAGATTAACATATTAACAGTTTAACAAGAATAGATATGGAAATATGTCATTCCTTATGCCTTCTATGCTTTGGACATCCAAAAACACACATTAAGATGCCTTGCTAAATAACAGGCCTCTTCTCAGGTTCTCACTATTTAGTGACACAGAAGAACTCTGCAGAAGCATTGAAATTATAATCATTTCTCCCCTATTCCCATCAGTTGATGGAAGTGGAAGAGAGAAATATATATGTATATTTACTTATTTATAAACATATTATTTACATCATATTTATAAACACTAATACGAATTATACCATCCCACTTAGAAGACAGGTGCAAACACATCAAATTTAAAATTTTCCTTTCCAAGAAAAAAAGAAAGGAATACTGATACATCATTGTTTGCAATTACAATTATAAGCACTTCAAGCCAGAGGTGCACATCCTACACATCTTTAGGGCCAATTGTGCTTGTGCATGACAACTTCTGAGGAAATGTTTTGAAATTTTGTTAAGTGGAGTGAGTTCACATGGAAGTAAATCTACAATTCAGTGTTTGTTTGAATACTCTCAATGAGTAGCTAAGCAGGAGAAAACTCCCTAAGTTCATATTTTAATCATTTGACGAGTGTAAAACATTGTAGGTGATATTAACATACCTTTAATTCATTGGGCCATACAAAATGTAAATCAATAACAGAAAATTTTATATACTTCCTCCGACTCCTTCCTGCTATCAGTGCTAGCCATGTGCATCTCCACTGAGCAGATTTTATTGCATTTCTACTCTAATTAGACTCTATCTATTTCCTCCCACAGTGAAATGACCTTGAAACATAGAAAGCTCTTTCATTGCTAGCTTAAAAAATGTTTTCTTGTGAGATTTCAAGCGCTTCTTCATTTCTCAGACCTAACATCTTTCCAGCAAGGGCATTCTTAAGAATACTCTTTGGAATGAATATGCCATAAATAAACATGTCTAACTCTCACCTCTTAAAAAATTAGAATTTCTGAGAAAAGTGTTATGTTTTTGATGTGAACACTGGAAATTTTTGAGAGGGAGCCAGAAGGTAGCCATTATTTTTCTGCTCTGATTGACCTAATCTAAATTCTCTTGAAACTGATAAGCACAAATAGGAATCAGACATATTATAAAATATTGCTTTGAAAAGAAATTCGCATTTAAAACGATGATTGAGATAGTATGACCTTAAACAGTGAATCTAAAGACTAAGATGGATTTATTACAGATTCTTTGTAAGTAATTTTAGTTCAAGGAAGAATACATTTATTTATTCAGAAATATAGTACTGTGCTTTGTTGCTAGAGAGACATAATTTTAAAATTCTATGAAGTTGTAAATGCCAAATGTCCACTTGTCTTCAAAAGAAATTCAAAATAGATTGTTTTCAAGGAAGAAAATTGAATAAAACACCCTGAGTTCTCAAATCTACTGTTTCTTTCTGAAATACATAATTTTTTTGTTTCTTTCTAAAGCAAAAGAATAAAATAAGACAAAATCTATTGGATTTATTCGTACAAAGTATAAAATTATTATTTATTGACTTATCAAGACCTGGCTGGTGGAAAAGCATGCTTTACTTTGGTTTTATACGCCTGTAAGAAATTATTTTTTCAAAAAAGAACATGGACAAGTTCCCCATCTTTCCACAAGAGACAATGGCATCTTGTTCCCCCACTGGATGCCTACTAAGATGAGAACCCATAGGCCCACTCTCGCTTTTGCTAGAGGAAATCATTGAGAAAGAATTTTTAGTACAGCTTGACATAGGTCCCTGAATTTGGGGGACACCACATGGGAACAGAGACTGGTGTCTCCTCTTGGTCTAGAGGTTTCTGAAAGCAAGAAGAATGCTGGAGTAATTCTTGCCAGCAGTATATGGAAAGACGCTGTGTACCCAGGAATGGAAAGGCAATAAGACCGACTACGTCCCACATCTTAGTGGCCTTTGGAGGTATGGAAGGAATACTTCAGTGCCTCTAGTGATTCCATATAAGTTACAACGGTGGTGGAAGTTGGGCCAAGTTCCACCCCAACCAGAAAGGCGGGGAGAAACTACTGTTGTTGATGCTGAAGGGAGACGTGGCTGCCCCTTTTAGGACATCCTCTGTAGTGGATGGAGCCAGGACAAGCCGAACACTACCTGCCAAAATACACACACACACACACACACACACACACACATACCCACTGCGACATGCACACACACACAACCCATATCTGCGGAAGCTACCACTTTAGATGGAAACAGACCAAAGTAGAGAAAAGCCTGTATGTCCCCATGTTAATTGACAATGCATCAAGAAAGGATGTTTAATGCTCTTAAATTCTATTTCTTGTCTAGGAAGGTAAGCATATCTTTTACCAGGTTTTTAGGACAACAAAATAAGAGAATTACCAGGAACCTTGAAAATAATTTGACTTAGCTTTTTCCTGTCTTATGTGAAAAAGTTTTGGGCTGTGGGATATTAGTAACTGTTTCAAAGACAAAATAGCTAGGTTTCTATGGTCAAATCATTTTATTAAACTATGGGGTAAACGAAGTTAAAAAGGATTTTTAAATTATTAATTTAACTTAAAAGTTGTTTTTGTGCTAACAAGCTAATATGAATTGGGATCCTCCCTATTCATTGGGAGGATCCTCCCAATTCTCCCTACAGTGCTTATTAAACTGTAATGTACATTGGAATCACTTAGGGGTTTTGTTAAAGTGAACTTTTTAATTCACTAGTATGAGGTTGGGGCCTGAGATTGTGCATTTCTAACAAGTAACCAGGTTATGCCAATCCAGCCTCTGGGAGCTACATTCTGAGCACCAAGGCTCAGAGGGGTATAAAGGAAATGGTTATCTACTAATCATCATTTACCAAATTAATTTGACCACAAAACTTATAAATATCTTGGTGATCACTAATGTTCCCTAGGACACAATCTGGGAAATAACCATAAATCTCATCTCCTGGTTAAAGTGGAAAGCTAGTAAATCTCTTTAACACCATTTATAGTGCAACTGTAAGTTTTGGTCTAATTCTTGTGATGAGGTTTTAGTTCCCCATTAGCAGAATCTGAATGAATGAGGTGTTCTGTATAATTAACAAAAAATTGTCAATGAGAACAGCACAAGGTTAGAGTGAAAATTTATATTTTATTTTTTAAACTGGGTATTTTATTTTTTATCAACTAGGAAAGAGTTAAGCTCTGTGGAGGGCTCATTCTTTTCTTTGATGGAAAATAAATAACTAGGATTCCTCAGGGCAGAAACTAAACTCTAACAAGGAGAAAGAAAGGACATACTCCTACTTTCTCATCTATGTAGGCATTCTGATTGATCCCTGGGGACTTTGCTTCACCTGGGCAACTTTAATTGGCCTCGCTTGGAAATTCTTTTCTCCTGACCTGGAAAGGAAGTCAGATCTTGAAAACAAGAGAAAAAAATTAAAAAAAAATGAAATGTAAAAGAGAAAAAGAAGAGAGAGAGAAAGAAAGGAGAGAAAGGACAGGAGAGAGTTAAAGAGAGAAAGAGAGAGAATGATTGCCTTCTTCCTTAGGGAATGTGTTCTGCTTCCTGATTTTCCAGAATTACCAAAAGATACAAGGATTAGCCCAAGTTCTTTCAGAGAAACTCAGGTGTGATAATAAAAATAAGGAGGGGATTATATATTTGGCCTTGTTAAAGGATGGATACTCTGTTTTGCATTTTGTGGTTGAAGCATCTATGCTAAAGATATTTTTCAAAGTATCCCTCTGCTATTTACCATTAAGTAGAATACTAGGAGGGGCCTTAGGTTCTAAGCTGAAATCACCAGATCTCATTGACTTTTCATTTGTTAATTCCAAAAGGGCAAGAAAGAGAAATATGAGTATTAGAGAGGAATGATCAAGTGGCCAGTCTTAGGATATGTCAGGATGTTTGGTGAGTTTCTTGCATAATACCAATAAATAGATTATTCATGAAAACTTTACTGTTGTCTAAAGTAGTGGTTTTCAGCCTTGGCTGCAGGGTAGAATCACCTGCGGAGCTTTTAAAGTTCATGATGCTCAGGCCACACCCATGACTTTTAAAATCAGAATCTGAGTGTGGACCCCAGGCGTGAGTACTTTCTAAACCCCCCCGAAGATTTTCGTGTACGGTCAAGGAGAACCCCTGGTAAAGGAAGATAAAATTGTATCAACTATTAGGGCACAGATTTACAGATAGTGCTAGGCACTGTGCTAAGCACTTCACATGAATAATTTGACTTAATTCCTCAAAAGAAGCCTATAAGATAAATGTTTATTATTATCTCTATTTTAGAGATTAGAAACCAGAGGCTGAAAAAGGTTGAAGAACTTATCTACGTTTACAAATTTAATGAGCTGGGAAAGAATCCAGTGTTGTCTCTCAACACTACGTACCATCTCTTCAATTTCATGGGGGCCATTAATTTCAATCAGCAATCTGGAGGATGATGTTGGATAATCATCTCGATCTCCTTTGGTGCTTCTCCAATTAAGCATGATACCTCTGTCTTCACAATTCAACTACTATGACTATGCATTTAGATCATGATTCCTTCTGAAGTCTAAATTTTTCCTGAAATGCAGTGTCTCGTGAAAAGCCTTCAAATATCACCTTAAAATTGATCAATACCCAGGGATTCTAGATCAAAAATTGTCTCCTCAAATGTTGGTTCAATACTCTAATGGTACTGAGTTTGTATTATCTTAAAGTTAGCTCTCATCACTGATGATTTTCCCATCTTCCTTCTCCCCAACTCCACACATTAAATGCTTTCTTTAGACTTTGCTGAAAAACAGGGATTGAAATTTAAACTTTGCACAATGTCAGAGGATTTTTTTTAGCCTAATGATGAGTTGAGAGGAATTCTGGAAGATTGACATGAAACAACAAAATTGCATCTCCAGTGCTAATTGTTCACCCTGAAAGTGATGAGCACCAGAGAAGAATCGCATTCTTTGTCTTGAAATGTTAGCGTATTTGAAACACCTTGAAAGATCCAGTTTCTGTGTAATTTCTATGATTAAAGAAATATCATACTATTTTGACAGGGTTTTAAAATGTAAAGGGCCTCTTCTAAAAACCTAAGCAATATTAGCTTTTGGCTATCCACCCTCGCGCCCTCCAATGTTCTGTGTTGATTTTAAAGTATACCTTTTCTAGTCAATTTGGTCTTCAAGGTTGTTAACTGACTTCTGTGATAAAACTCACAGCAAATCTCTGCCATCCATTTATTTAAACACTTAGAAAAAAGAAGAAAATATTCTAGAAGTGAACACATTTAGCCAGGGATAGTTGCTACTGTTGTTTAGTGTTAACAATACCTCAGCCCTAGGGCAGCAGTGGTAGTCAGCATGGCAGCTAATTGCCTGGTTTTAATTTATGCGCCTGTTTATTCACCCACTCCATGGCCATGTAGGGGGGAAGAAGGGGATGGTGACTAGAAATTTGCCAGCAGTAAATTTTCCCTTTTGCTTACTCTACTGTTTTTCTTTCCTGCTGTTAGCTACTTTCATCGTCAGCCTGGATTCCAGGCTGTCCTACTTAGCAGGCATTCGCTTAACATTTGGCCCTTTGCTTGATTCAGTCTTGGCCAAAGGGCTCAATTGGGGAAAATAATGGCCAGGACGGGAATCAAAGTTGTTTTTCAGCTACTTAAACCAAAACCCCAAATATGCTCCTGGTTGAAACATACTGACTTGGAGAGTAGGGATTCTCCGCCACTACATTATACACCTCCTGCCATAGGGCTCTGCTGAGTGTCACCAAACTTTTTTCTGGGGATGACTAGTGGCTGTTGAGAGGAGAGCAAGGTAGTGGGATAATCCCACAGTCAAGTGATGGATGAATACCTGAAATCCTGGCAAATGTCCTAAGAATAAAAGAAAAGCAAAGTTTCTGAGAGTATGAAAGTGAACCTGCAGGTCCACCTGGGCTGTATTTCCCACAGTCCTGGAACACAGATCAGCCAGAGAGCTGCCAGGAACATCAACAAGGCCACCTTCATGAATGTGTGACATGTGCAGTTGTACAGGACCCATGCTCAGAAGGGCCCTGCCCTTGGTTTAATGTCCTATTGTAGCCATCTTGAAATTCTTAACAATTTTTGAACAAGGGGCCCCACATTTTCATTTTGCCCTGGCCTCCACGAGTTATATAGCTGAATACAAAGGGTGCTAAACTCCCTCCAAAATAATTCACAAATATGGTGCCAGTTCACTCAGGTTTCCACACTGTTAGGCCTTACATCTGGACAGAACAGATGGCACCTGGAGGTGGAAAGAAAATAAAAACAGAAACGACCACTTCTTTGCTAGCGCTGGTATATCTGATGCTTGTGTTCGCTTTGGGCTTCTGTGAGTTGAACGGTGATATTATCGGTCGCAACATCACAAATGTGTCGGTCTTGAAGTCATGTCAGTTGAAATTTTGAAACTGAATATGTTGAACAGTGTATTGTTTGCTGAGAAGAGTCATGACTCCCTGCTTGCCTAGTTCTTTCAGTACCCCCAGTTCCCATCAGCTTCCCTCCCAGAGTCTCCAAGAGCCCTCAAACTCTCCCGGGACCCTCCTTCCCATCACCCAATGCTCCCGCAGTCCTTTCAGGACTTCAGACCCCATCATCTTCCCCATGGTTTCCCTCAGGCTCCCTAAGGCTCACTTGGGAGCCTCCAGGCCCCTTTAGCCTTCCTCATAGCCCCTCAGCTCCCCACAGGCTACCCCAAGCCTCCTGAAGGCCGGCAAAATTCCCTCAGTCTTCTCTGGGCTCCAGCCTCCCTCTGGTCCCTCAGCTCCCCCACTCTAAGGTGCCCCAGGCTCTCTTCCTGTACAGGAACTGTGTTGATTCGCTCCAGGTGAGGTGTCCTAGGTGGGGCAGCGAAGTCCTCCAGCTTGTTAACAAGAGGAACGACTACTGGGGTGGGGGCTTCCTGCTTTCTCTAGAAAATGCTGTATGGGGAGGAGGGCGGTTAGGAAGAAAGGGTCACTGTTCCTTAGTGTCTTTTTGGGCCTGGGATATGGAAACAAAAAGGTTAAGCTGCTGCTGAGGACTTGTGGGCTCTCAAAGGCTCTGTGGGCCCACTGTTGCCTAGATGGGGTTTGTTTTTCTGAATCTCCGGATAACCACTCCCAAGGAACAAGGCATTAAGGAGTTGGGACTAGAGAGGCTTGAGTCAGAAAATCTTCAAGTATCTATATTTAGACTTTTGATATTTTCTCCAATCATTTTGTGAATTATGGGTATGTTAACATGTTAAAAGCAAACGCTTAAAATACAGCTTAATTATTGTGACTCGATTTTGTCATTTCTTCATCTGTTGGGAACCTCAAAGCATGGAATTTTTTGGCCATTCTCTGTATCTGAGTGACTCCACCAGCAAATTCCAGGGCTTAATTACCACTAATTCACCCTTTAAAGAACCAGCTCCTACCCACTCACTCATTTATTCTTTCTTTCCACAGGTATGTCCCGAGATCACACTGCCAACAGCAGTAATAAGCACAAGAAAGGGTGCTGGCATCTTTATACTCAGGGCCTGGTGGTGGAGATATGCAATCACCGTACACTGTATTAAGAATGATGATACGGGGTGAGCAGGTCTTGGTGGGAGTACTTAGAAGGGAAAGCCAATCCAGATTTGGAGCATCGTGTCTTACTAGAGAGAGAGATGTTGAGTCTGAGATCTGAAGGCTGAGAGGATGTTTCCCAGTGGAATTGAGTGGGATTGTTACAGGAGGATGAAAAGACTGTGCAGGACTCAGACTCAGGAAAGAACATGATACCTTTATAAAACAAATTGTTTATTATGTCTGGACATTGGCTGTTGGTTGGGAGGTTAGAAAACATTGGGATAGGGGTCTTGCATGTCAATCTAAGAAGACTAGGCTTTATTTGAAGGCAATGGGAAAAATACCAAACACATTTCATTTTAAGCCCGGGATTGAAAATATTCACAACTCTTCAGCAACCATCTCTGGGCTCAGAGTCCTAATTGTAAAGATTAACAACTATAAAATAATATAGTGGAGTATTTCACCCAATCTTTTGCAAAGTTGTATTACGTGCCTACTTTGGGACAAGGATGATGCTAAATATTGGGGGTCACAATGGTGAGCAAAGACAGTCCTGTCTCCTGCCCTCGTGCTGTCGCAACGCAGGTAGCTTCTGGTCGTAGTTAAAATGGAAGAAAAATGAAGCCCTCTCCACATGTTGGTGCTGATTGCCCCAGCTGGCTGTCAGTGGCCAATTTTGCTATTCTGTATTGCGCAGATCAATGAGAACCAGGGGACCCTCCGCCTTAGTTACCATGCTCAGAATAAAGTGAAGGACAAATGGCATTCCCTGCTGCCTTTTTCAGTCTGGAGGAAAATTTCCAGTGCTGAAGAACAGCTAAATGCTTCCTTTTGTGTTTGTCTGATTGTGGACAGCAGTGACCAAAGCTGTGAAATCAAGTCAGAGGGAAACAGGCAGACTCACCAGTGAACTAACAAAACATTCGCAGTGGGTACAGATGACACGGCACATTTTCAGCACTAAATGAAATCTTTACATTTCACCCCGTAGGGAATCTTATCTACTCCCTGAAGTGTTCCGTCTCTTATTTCCTTTTGATCTGACTTTGGAACTCAACTTTGGTAGAAGGATCCCTGCTACCTTCTGAATTTTCTCGGAAGATACTTCTCCTGGGGTCACCAGGGAAAGAGGCCCACTGGATATACAGCAAACCAACTATTCTACACTTCTATGGATTTCTACTGTTATAATATTCATAAAAAGACACCAACTTTAAGAGAGCTCTACTTACTGTCAAGACAATTCTAGGCATATACAGTATAATGATATATGAGGTAATATCAGAGTCTTGGATCTCAAAGAAACCTTTTCAGACTTTTAAAAAAGAGAAAAATCATTCCATGAATATGTAAATAGACTAGTAAGCGAATCATGAATACAGAAGTGTTTTGGGATTCCAAGTTTCAAAATGCTATTTTCATTATGATTTGACACTAGCCCAAAGCAATCTGGATATGTGCACGTGCGTGTGCGTTTGCGTGTGTGTGTTTTTATTCCAAGTACAACTATTTCTAAAACTGTAAAGTACTCGGCCTTTTCATTCTAAGCAGTGGGGACAGTGGGGGAAATTATCTGACAAGTAGAAGGAGAAATATATTTTATCTTAAAGAAAAAAACAGAGATTACCATCTTTACACTCAGAGTGCATAAACTTAGATTTCAAAAGCAAATTATCCACAATTTGCTTTGCTTGAGTTACCAGGATATTGAGAGAGAAAAAAAATTAAACTGGATCTTACTGCTACTTGTTAACATTCCAGATATTGGAAAAATATTTTCGCTGGAATCTTACTGCTGTATCTTGATTGTTTAGTGAGTGGACTTAATGTTGGATTAATAAAGTGTTTAAGTCCTCCATTTACTAAATTGTAATTTTCTGATGCAGCATATGCATCATTATTTTCAAAGAATGATCCTTTTGCTAATAAATAGCACAGTGATATTAATAATAACTGATATTGACTTCTATAAACTAATCATTTTAATTCTAATATATCATCTTAGTTACCCAGAGAAGTAAATCTTCGTTTCTACAAAAATGAAAACATCGATTTTGAAAACCTATTCTGAGAACATTTGTAAACATGTCATGGTCCAGAGAAGTCAATTCTTCAAAAGCCATGTATAGAAATACCAGCTATTTATTAGGTCCTTCTAACTGAACTTTCTACCTTTTGTTTTACTATGTCTCTTTAATAAAGACATTTATCAAGAAAGTGTTTTCATATTGTTTACAGCTTTCACTAAAATTGTTTCATAATCTACAAATATAAATACTTTTACGTCTCTCTCTTTATACATCTGCTTTTTCTTTGTCTATTGTGGTTATGTGACATATGGAAAAGCACACAGATATTTAGTACATTTCATTGAGTTTTGATAAATGTATATATATGATTTCTACTATACTGAAATCAAGATATAGAAAACTTCCATTATCCTACAAAGTTTTCTCATGATCCTTATTGGTCAATCCTGCCACCTACAGAGGCAACCTGTAACCTTAATTCTATCACTGTAAATTAATATGGGCTGTCCTTAAAATTCATATATGTGGAATCTTAGTTTACGTACTGATTTGTGTCTCGTTACTTTAGTTTAATATAATATTTTAAAAATTAATCCATGCTGCATGGCTGAGAAATTCATTCCTTTAATTCCTGAGTAGTATTCCATTTTATGAATATACAATTTATTGAACTATTATGTTGATGAAAACTTGGGATGTTTCAAGCTTTGGGCTATTATGAATATGTCTTCTATCAACATTCTTGTACAAATCTTTTATGGGTGTACGCTTACAATTTTCTTGGGTATTGTTGGGTTATAAGGTACTATGTATTTGACTATAGTAGAAACTGTCAAACAGTTTTCTAACACTGTTGTATCATTTTACACTCCATCGTTCTTACCTAAGGGGTTCAGTTTTCCTCATCCTCACCAACTCTTGTAGTTGTCAAACTTTTTACTATTAACCATTTTAGTGGATGTGAAGCAGCGTCTCATTTTGGTTTTAATTTGTATTTCCATTATAACTAATAATGTCAAGCATCACATGAAGTGCTCATTGGCTTTTCATAATCCTCCGTGAACTATCAATTCACAAGTGTTTTGCCACTTTTTAAGTTGGATTATTGTCTTATTATAATTGGTTTGTACCCTGGATAATAGTCCTTTGTCAGATATTTATTACAAACATTTTCTCCCAGTTTGGGATTTACTCTTTCATTTTCTTAAGTGTGACACCAGCAAAGGTTTTCATTTTGATGAAGTCTGATTTATAACTCTCTTTGCATGGCTATTGTTTAAAAAATCTCTGCCTATACCTCAGTTATGAAGATATTTTTCCACGTTTTCTTCTAGAAGCTTTATAGACAGCTTTTATGTTTAGGTCTATGATAGATCTAAAATTAATTTTTCTGCGTGGTGTGAAGTAAGATTCAAGTTTTTTTCCTAAAAAAAAAAAAAGTTGTTTTGGCATCAACTGTTGAAAAAACTTTTCATTTATCCGTAGAATTGCAATGACATGTCAAAAATCAATTTATCATATATATATATCTTTTTCAGTACTTCGAGTTGAGTATCCTTGATTTATTTGTATATCTTGATATGTACACCACATTTTCCAATTATTGTAGATTCAAAGCAATTCATGAAATCAGTTATAGTGAATCCTTCAAGTTTGTAGTACTTCAAGATTGCCTCAACTATTCTAGGTTCTTGGTATCTTCATGTAATTGTTACTGTAAGCTTGTCCATTTCTATTTTTAAAAAGCCTTTTAGGATTATTATTGGGTCATATTGATTCTGTAAATCATCTGGAAGAGAATCAGTATCTTAACATTGAACCTTCTAACTCATGTCCAGGTCAGTTCTCAATTCTATATTTGTTTTGTTTGGCTATCAGTAATATTTTGTAATTTTCGGGATAAATGTCTCTTTACATATTTCATTACATTTGTCACTAGTATTTTTGTTTCTTTTTTGATGTTATCACAAATGGTATTTTGCAAATTTCATTTCCCAATTGTTTGTGGACTGTGTGTATGTGTGTGTGTATTTCATTGACTTTGTATTTTGTGCCCATGCCAGGTTCCTTATTAGTTCTGTTAGTTTCTTTGTAAATTCCTTTGGATTTTTTAATGTACACAATCACATCAGTGTCTTCTTTCCATTACTTATGGCTTTTATTTCTTTTTCTTTCTATTATATTAACCAGGCCCTTCAGCACAATGTTGAATAGAAGTAGTCTGACACAACATCTTGATGTTATTCCTGATCTTCTTGGAGAGCATTTGAGTTTTTAAAATTAAGTATGATGTTAGCTTTAGGATATTTGTAGATGCACTACATCTTAAAGACATTCTATTTTTTGTTTGCTGAAAGTTTATATTTAGTATGAATAGGTGTTAAATTTTGTCAATTGCTTTCTCAGCATCCATTGAAATGGTATGGTGTTTCTCCTTAACTCTGTTAATGGAGTGAATTCCATTGACTGATTATTGAATATTAATTCAACCTTGCATTCCTCACTTGGTTATAGTGTATTATCCAATGTGTGTAGCACCAGACTTGATACACTTATATTTTTAAAGGA
This sequence comes from Ceratotherium simum simum, assembly GCF_057802395.1. Taxonomy (NCBI): domain Eukaryota; kingdom Metazoa; phylum Chordata; class Mammalia; order Perissodactyla; family Rhinocerotidae; genus Ceratotherium; species Ceratotherium simum. The sequence goes on along the minus strand of NC_141904.1, from coordinate 75,027,498 downwards.
TTTTTGTGTCTATGTTCACGAGTTGTATTGGCTTGTAGTTTTTTCTTTTAATATCTATATTATATTTTATTATAATGTACAAAATATTTACATATATTTATAAACATTAGATATTACTATTTATATATTATTATATTACTTACTATATACAATATAATAAATATTACATATAAGTTTATTGTTATATATTTTTCATATGTATATTGTTTAATCCTTGATTATTGGGTGCGATACCCTTATCAAATAAGGTGGGGAGTTTTCACTTTTCCCACATTGTGTGAATAAAGTTACAATTGGTATTATGTCTTCCTTGAGTATTTGATGAATTCAGCAACGAGGTCATCTGTACTCAGAAAAAAAAAGAACAGAAAAATAAGACCAAAGCTGCAGGAAGGATGATAATGAAACAGCTCAGGAGGTCAGAATGACAGTCTTAGTTGCAGAAAGTCATGGGCAGTCTCAAATCTCAACTCTCCACCCACTTTTTTAAATTCTCCATTGCTCCAACTTTCAGGTAAAAGATCCAACTTTCAGGTAAAACAAATGTGATCATCCATGTTCAGGTCAAGTGCCAGCCTTTTGGCCAAAGGTTAGGATGGGGAGGCTAGTGATTGAGATTGGTATTCCCAAAAGAATTACATTGAGAGATGGAAGGACAGTTGCCCAAAGAAAATAAAGTGCTATTACAAAGAGAAGTGGATGGAAAGACAGAATAGCGAGTGCATGAGCAAAACAGTTATGTCCATTATAACCTCCAATTAGTCTGGAATTCTTTTATTAAGATGTATAGGCTTTTATAATTATATGATCTGAAAAGAGAATTGAAATCCAGTTGTTATTAGGAGAGAGGATTCGTTTTCTTAAATCTAAGGTGTTAATTAATATACAGTCTTTCCCAAAAGCAGTTTTTGACAAGAGAGAGTTTTGCATCACTGAAGAAGGTACACTGGCGATAGCTGTATATCTTGAGTAGATGTGAGTTCCTCTTAACAACCTATACTTTTTTTAAACCTCAAAGGAAACTACAAGCATTTTAATTGCTGGGGTTGCTGGAGTTAATCCTCCAATCACTTTCTAACCATTGTTGTAAATAATAATCTTCATTAATGCAGTGACACTAAACACTAATCTTCTAACTCCCAGTGTGAGGTACAAGGAAAGCATAAAGATAGTTACTCAATAGAATAAAAAAAAAAAAAAGGAAAAAATGTCCTGACAATTTAAAACCTTACAGCTAAGGAGAACCTCACACATTATTTAAGATACTTAATTTTCACAACATGCGTGGATGCTAACCTTTAAAAAACCTCATACACTAAACGAAATTTTAACTCTCTTTCTTAGTTCTTTCTCTCTGGGATTGGAAATTAACTTTTCCACCAAGAAATGGAATAGAGACATTTATTTTCTTAAGCAATATGGATTGTTCAGCTTTACACGAAATGTGAATTAATGGTCCTTTTATGATGAATTTAAAAACTTTAATGCTAATGAGAAAGGCAGTTGGTAACGTCAACAAAGAGTGTTCTGATGTTTGAATGTAACTGTTTGAAGTTCATATGTTATATTAGTCATGGACTTAACTAGTCCTCAGTCCAGGATTCAGAGAAAATTCCCTCTAGTTGAGATAGAATGCTTATTGTAGGCAAGTGCAGATGAACATAGCATTGGTTTGGTGTCCCAGAATCATAGAATTTACAAGTGAAAATGGATCCCAGTGATCATTCTAGGTCAAGCCTCTCACATCATCAATGAGAAAACAGGTCCTGAGGGGCTGGCCAGATGGTGCAAGCGGTTAAGTGCACGCACTCCACTGCGGCGGCTCGGGTTCGCTGGTCAGGACCCCGGGCGCGCACCCACGCACTGCTCGTCAAGCCATGCTGTGGCGGCCTCCCGCCATACAGTAGAGGAAGATGGGCACGGATGTTAGCCCAGGGCCAATCTTCCTCAGAAAAAAACAGGAAGATTGGCATCAGATGTTAGCTCAGGGCTGATCTTCCTCACACACACACAAAAAAAGACAGAAAATAGGTCCTGAAATATTAAATGATTTTTCCAATTTACCAAGTTAGCTACTGGATTGAGAACCAAGAACTTTAGATTCTCTCTACCGTATTCTTTCTACTCCACCTCTGTATGGATCATTAAATAATAAAAGTGACATTTATCAAATGTTATTAACATGGCATGCAATGTGCTAAATGGTTGATAACGAATCTCTAAATTAATCATCATAATAATCCTAGGAGGTGGGAATCCCAAGTTTACAGACACGAATATTGTGCACCCTCTTCTCCCTCCTAAGTGCAGGTGCTCTTCCAAGGCCAGGTGCCGTTCATTCTCCCTCATAAAGTTGCTCTCTTTTTATTCTGACCTCCTATGAATGACTCCCAATACAGTTGGTAGTCTTTTCATGGGAGGATGTCATATGAGAGTAGCATGCTATTCTATCTTTTTATGGGAGGAGACCTTTTCCCACCAGCTAGAGTGTACGCTTCCTGAGGGGGCAATGACTATGTTTGTATCTCATTAGGCTCTGCACGGTGCTCTCCTGCACTGGTAGATGATTCCCAAATACTCCTTGTGCAATTGACTTAAAAGGTAGCATCGACAAGAAAGTTAATGAAACTAAAATTGTTCTTTTACGCATAGTGGTTTGTCACCTTTTATATGCTTGATATTTGGCTCAGCACCAGAAGGGTTGATTTTTAAGGTCAACTTTCCCTTATTCCTCAGCATCTACTCCAATCACAAGAAACAGACAACTTGGGGGACTTGGGGTGGGGTGGGGTGAGGAAGAGAATTTCTAGTCAACAACAGTGATAGTTACTTTTAAAAAAGTAGTTTAACGACAATGATTTTGAAAACCAAATTCTAGAAACCTGGGTAATGTTGTACAAATCACTTAACCTTTATTACCTATTTCCACCTACACAGACTGGGAAATAATTGATTTTAAGTCTAGTTTTAGTCTTACCACTAATTTTTTGTCACCTTGAGCAATTTACTTAACCTCACTAGATCTTAGTTTCCTCTGCTGTTAGATAAGAAATATGAACAGGTGAGTCCAGCCTAGTATAACTCCTTTGAACCTGTCTCTACAAACCAAACCAGGCACTGCATTGAATGGGAGCCCCAGGATCATATTATGCTTTTAAATCTTTCACCACATCTTCACACCTGATCCTACACTGCTTCCAGACTTACTGGCTAGCATCACTGTTGCCCGTTTTCTCATTTTGCAGCACAAAGTTGAGGCAAGATCAGTGGTAACTGGCATTGAGTTGAAATTTAACAGGCCAAGTGATTACGGTCCAGGATGTTATCTGAACTTTAGAAATGGAAGCCAATATTTCAGTAGAATCTCTTTGGAAACCACTTACTCTCATGTCTTCAAAAAAGCCTCCTGTGAATTGAAGCTTCTTTCAAATATCAACTTTCAGATCACCTGTGACCATCAGCACTTGGTAGGAGTAAGTGGCTTACCTTGTAAACTAATACATCATGGAGCCAACAGGAAGATAAAATTTTCCAAGTGGGTAGGAGTTCTGTTTTAAGTATAACTAAACCTTCTTTCACTATTATAACATATTAGAACACAATGATCTCATAACAATGCAAATCTGTATCACTCCTCACTCTGTGATTTGGACTGTGATAGGACAATTTCCCCGTTCCATCCCCACTCCCATCTTATAACCATTCTAAGAATTTTACTGTCTTTTTGTTCCCTTTCTCTGTGATATTTAGAAAAAAATGTTCTGCTTGGACTTTAGGTTTAAAGTTGAACAACAAGACATCTGGTAAGCAAAGATGCTGCTAGCCAGGGAATCACCGTGGAAACCACTAAAGACACGGATTATGAAGATGAACAACTTTGAGTTAATTTCTTCTCAGGGTTGCGGCCTTTTGGTTCATTGATTCATATGTTAAGGTGTCTTTTAGAGGAAACGCTGTCAGAGCCACTGAAGACTCTCCCAAGATTCATTATGGAGTAAAATTCAGAAAAAGTCACACTCATGTTCTTCAAGTAAGAAAAATCAAGAAACAAAATACCCCAAAGAAACATAAATCTTTGATAAAATATAATCATATATGACTTGGAAATTGAACCACTAGGTATACCCTAAGAAAAGCGTTATCACAGGACTGCAATGATTTCTGTCATTTCAGTGTTGTGTGGTGGAATTCCTACAGTAATGAATCCTCAGATAGAGGCCCCCGTCCGACTCTCCCTACTCATTAAATAGCAGTTAATGCTAAATGTAAACTATAGGTTAAATCTAGCTACAGAGCATTATATCTATTTTGTGTTTAAATTAAATGAAATATAATCAAGGGCAATGGTTTTAAAGTTTAGAAATGAGCTATACGTTAAGAAATATAGTGAGTCCCTTTTGAAAGCTGAAAACTTGTGAGATGGAATATAATTGATAAGTAAGAAAATGACTGAGCTGAAAGGGACCTTAAAAAAAATTATCTGATCCAGCTGGAAGTCTTTAATTTGCCCCCTAGCGGTTAAACGTCTAAGTCTTCTAGAACAGATAGATGCCTGTTCTCTTCTTGAAGATCTCCAGGGAAGGAGTCTCAACAACTTAATTCAATAATCCTTACCAGGATTTTATCACCCTGACAGTCTAGAAGTTGTTCTTTATATCCTACAGAAATCTCTCCTGTAGCCTTTTTTCTCTAGGTAGTTTTTCAATGAACATACAACAGAAAGTGTTCTGTGCCCTTCTCAGAAACATAGTTCATGTATCCTGGTTGTTGCATCTTAATAGTATCTTCTCTGGGCTAAATTACAAACATTCTCTCATGTTTTGATGTATAGGACATATTCCTGGGCCCTTTGGAATTACTTTTTCCCTGACCATGAATTTTTGAAATAGGAAATAGCTTCTACCTATCTTATGTTAAGCTCCAGGGAAAATAATAATAGCTACATTTGTATAGTACTTTGCAAAATACAAATCATTTCACGTGCATTATTTCATTAGATCTACAACAGCAGCCCTGTTAATTAGGCAGAGAATGAAATCCTTATTTATATTTTCAGGATTATGTAACCTAAGTATTCATGTGGATTAAAATACTGGTAAATAAATTCACTTGAAAATATTGGGCCCCTGAAGCATATTAGACACAGAGCTATCCATTTGCCATATTATTTTAGGTGTTTTCACACACCATTTCATGTACTCATCAGAGACTATTACATGCATTTTATAACTAGCAAAACTGATTTAATTCTATTTATAGTATACATTTTTCCTAAGGCTGGTAAGTAGCAGAGCTGGGATTTGAACTCATGTCTCCACAATTAAGAGCAGAGATTTTCCTGCCTCTGAACAGCTACTTCGTTCTTGGCATTCTTTCTTGGTAGAGAGACATAAAATACTATAAAGTAACAAAGTGCAATGATGATTATATTAGGTAATGTTTGAATCCATGCTTAACACAAGACATGTTACATAGTAAGTGCTCAATTAATGTTAGCTCTTATTATTAGTATTATCAGTGTTAAATGTACAACAGAGGAATAAAAAAGTTGGGTTGAGATAATTAAAAGCAATAGAAAGTGGTTACATCTGATGTTAATCGAATAATTCTTTACTAAATCTTTTTACAAAAAAGTACTTATAATGCAAATCATGTTACTTAGGAAAACCTTCAGATTGACTTAGAAATCTAAAAGTCAACAATGCAAAACAGGAATTTTTCAGAAACTGAAGAAATCTTGATATTAGGAATAATCAAGTGTCTATATTTCTGAGTGTAGTGCTGCAGGTAAATTATTTTAGTGGACATTAGATACAAATGTCTACTGCTGTGAAATGTCTGATATTTCAAAATCAGTTCTTTGATTTTTCTCTCAGAGAGAATAATAATGAATAATTTACTCATCTCTTGACTATGAACATCATTATGAGATGCTTCTGAAAGAAGGACTTCTCAACTTTAACCCTCTTACTTTTAAAAGTACTCAATCTAACGCCCCAAGAAATTCTTTTAATTTTCATTAAAGAACTGCAAATGTATCATCTCTTTCTTACTTTTTCCCAAAAGTATGACAATGCTTTCTTTCCTAGTATTAAAATATAAGTAGGCGGTTTATACTATATCCACTCAAGGGCAGTGAATCAAAGAATATGGGTTCTGGATTCTAGTTCAGCTTTGCTACTTGGTTGTTTTAAGATCAAGTCACTTAAATAGTTTCTCAATTCCCTTGGTGCTAGGGACTGAGTGTTTGTGTCCCCACAAATCCATATGTTGAAACCTAATGCCAACTGTGATGGTATTAGGAGGTGGGGCCTTTGGGCTGTGTTAGGTCATGAGGGTGGGGCCTCGTGAGTGTGATTAGTGCCTTTATAAAGGAGACTCCACAGAGCTCTTCTGCTCCTTCCACCACCTGAGGTTACAGTGGGAAGGCGGTCTACAAGGAAAAGGCCCCTACCAGACACCAAATCCACTAGCGCCTTGACTTTGGACATCTCAGCCTCCAGAACTGTGAGAAATAAATACCATTGTTTAAAAGCTACCCAGTCTAAGATATTTTTTTATAGTAGCCCAAAGGGACTAGGACATTTGCTAAACACCAATTCCTTCTATTCACAGGGTTGCGTGAATCAGATGAGGTAATATAAATGAAAGTACTTTGAAAATTAAGGCATTATTCCCACTAAATATAAAGAGTTTTTATAAGTATAAAGCATTTTTTTTTACTGTGCCTTTTATTTATAAGTTTCTTTATAGTTTTTAAACATACACGTTTATGTTGATTGATCAGCACTTTATCTCATTTCTTCTTCTCTTTCCTTTATTTCACACCTTCTTTGTCTACAAAACTCTTACACAATTTTCAAGTCCTGAATCAAATGTTTCCTCTTCTGAGGATCCTTGTTTAAGTTTCCGAGACTGAGATGGTCACTTCCTCAATCTCTGCTCATCTCTGGCGTTAACAGTCACTCTGCTGAAGTTCAAGTCATATATTTAAATATCTGCTTCTTTTACTGGACTGAGGGCATCACATAGATCAGATCATGTTTCCCTCAAGTAAATATTAAACACAAAGTCCTAATGTTACAAAAGCTTATAAGGAGTCATTACAATCTGCAACCACCATACAGATCTTCAGGAACATACATTCGAATTATCTACCTCACCCTCCTCCCAGTAGACATTTTGGGAGAGGGAATTGATACTTCCCTGAAATGAGTCCACACCCATGTTATCACAATCAAAATTACACAGCCAGTGATTCTCCCACTGCCCTGCCTGCCTAGCTTCCATGCCCTGTGCCTGCTCAATGATCTCCCAGCACGTCCCTCAACACTTCTCAGAGATCCTCTGCTCAATGCTCTGATTTGCTAGGCACCAACAAGGCTCATGTCGGCTCCATAAGTGAAAGTACAACTTTTTTGGTCAGATGGACATTGAATCTTGCTTAACTCTGCCATATGCTTTTGTAAAACCTTGAACAAGTTAAGCACTTTGAGTCCTTGTTTTCACATCTGGAAAATGAGGATAAGAACACCAATAAGTTGAAGAAATATATGTGTGTACGTGTATGTGTGTGTGTGTATACCTTTGCAGAGAGCTCGGCACATAATAATTATTTCATAAATATGAATTATTATTATGGGCTTTGGAGTTTGACAAATACGAAATTGAATCCTTATTCTGACACCCCCAATAGTTGGCTGATTGGATAAATTTCAACTTCTGTGTGTGTGTGTCTGTCTCTTAAACACACACACACACACACACACATACAGCCCTTCTATGCTCTGATATAAAAAGGAATAACATCACTACACTTAAGGAATTTATTTTCTAGTGTACATGTATAATGTACCTCCAAAGGCAGTACTGCACACCACTCTTAACGTTTGTCCCTCACTAAAAGTGATCTAGTCAGCAGCCCATTGGATCTAAGCCTGCTAAATAGAGATGTTTGATTAATAGGAGTGAGTTGTTCCATTCATTGCAAACAAAGACGCACTTTATTTTTAGCCTTAAATACCTTTCAATTCTATTTTGTATATTTTGTAAGGTGTTTGCTTATTTCTTTTGAGCCTCACAACCCTCAGCAAGGTGAAGCGGAGAAGACAATAAACTTATGTTCATTTAAATAATAAAGTCCCTAGAGCTTAAGTGGTTTGATAACTTGCCTAGGGTCACAGAGCAAATTAACAAAATAATAGCAACTTCAGTGATCATTCATAGAGTTTTTACCATGAGCGGGGCAGCATATTTAGTGTTTACACTTATTATCTCAATGGTAGGAGACAGGTATTAATTCCATTTTAAAGCTAGAGGACCTGAGGCTCACAGTTGTGAAGTGTTTTGCCAAAGGTCCAGAGGGAAGATGCAAAACAAGAACTAACCCTCAACCTATGGTCCATCATGCATTGTCACAAGCAGTGGCGTCCAATGGTTAGACTTGTGGACTCTGGAGTATGGCTGCCTTGGTTTGAGCCCTGACTCCAATATACAAGCCGAATGACCTTGGGAGAGTTTATCTAACTCTGTGAACTTCTATAAGATAGTGATATGATAATAGTCTCCATCTTGAGGTCTTGGAAAGATTCAACACTATAATCAATGTAAAACTTTTAGGAAAGTACATGCTGCATTTTGAATACTGCCTTTCGTTGTTAGTTCTATCTATTGCTACCTCAGTTCACCTTCCCTGTTTCTTTTCCATTTTCTTTCTCATAGACAAACAGCTTTTGGGTTCTATAGATTAATACCATGGGGTAGGAGAGAACGCTATGGTCTCATACCTCTCAAGGAAGAGAGAGCGTGTTGCCTTTGTGTATTGTTCTTCCCAGTCAACCCAAAGACCATTCCTTCTCCTTAGAATTTCTTCAGCTCTGCACAGACTTGATTATTCATTAAAGCTGCCTACTTCTGACAAAGCTTGCTTCTCTTGAAATGGAAAAGAGGATGTCTATGAGAATGATAACAAAAATGGAAAAGATTATGGACCATGTCTCAAAGGAAAATATCCCTTTTATTAGAAACAGATTAAAGAAAAGGAAATCAATCTTGTGAGATCATGAGAATCTGGGAGAGTCTAAAGTTGATTTATTTATTTAAGATTTAGACCCAGTCTACTTCCATAAAGGATTCAAGGTGGTGGCAGACTAGGCTAAAATCACTTTCTTATAATATGTTTCAGACTGGAATTAGAAATTCTTTTTCTAGCAGATGAAGTTAAGCTGATTATAGCAAATGAGCTATTGAAAATCAATACCATAAAACCATTCCATTAGTACCTGAACAATCATCCCAGGATTATAAGTAATATTTATATTCTCAAACATTGACATTTTCAGGAAATGAGACGCAGAACTTTTGCACAGAGCACAGCCACCTGTGGTTCCTTGGCTTTGATGATTAAAGCATGTTGCTAATGAGTCCAAGGTCATGGACTTGCTCCCTACATAGCCCAATTATCTCTCTTTTGTTCTGCAACTATGAATGGAACCAGATTCCTGCAGCAGCTGCCTTACTATAATGTGCAGGGGGTCCCTGAAGCTAAGAGAGCATTCCTGGATTATGACAAATGCATCCCCGCTGTTGGACAAACACCCCCAAGTGCATGGCATGATGGCCATGTTTTACCTATGAAAGAGATTGAGCATAGACACAAACTTTTTCTCTCTTACACACCACCCTAGGAAAGGGAGGTTGATGAAGAGGAACATACATGGAGGAAAAAACTTCAACTTTGTGTAGTCAGAGGGAGTTCAGATCAATTCCCAGCTTTGACATGTACTGGCTTCAGTTTTCAAAACTACAAAAATGGACAGTATATTTACCTTGGAGGGATGGGGGTTGCAACAAGGTAGAATACACGTAAAGAGCTTGTATAAGGCACACCAGTGATAAAAAAAAAATTGAAATTATTTTACTGTTAATATATACCAGGTATTCTAGCAAGTTCTTTACATGCATTATTACCTCATTGACTCTTCACAGTACCTTATGAGGTAGGTGTCACTGTAATCTTTTTTTTCTCATAGTGAATTTAAGTGAGATTTGGAGATTCTAAGTAACTTGCCCAATGTCACACAATGAGAAGACATCATAACTCATGCCCATATCTGAGCTTTCTCACTCCTGAGCCCACATGTTCATGCGCTATGCTATATCCATGCTGCTTTCCCTAAAAATGAGCTGCTCTTATCATTCTAGATTCTATTCACTGGCCTTCAACAATGTGGTCCATTCTCTAACACAAAAATGTAATATCATCTCCTCTGGGCTGCCTGCGACTTCAGCACAAATCCTTTAGTTGGTAGCCTTCCTGTCATACTTCAGGAACCTGCCGGAGTCACTTTTGATGGTGTATTCCCTCAGGAACCTATGTGAACATAAATTCTCTATCTCAGGAGGCTCTTACAAGGAACCTAATGTTAAATAGATAAAGTAAAGCAAACAAGTACCACAGATTACTTCCCTCTTTTTATGTACATCCATTTTTACCATATACCATTTTTACTGGGGGTCTAACAAGATGGATTTCTAAAGCAGATTTACTGGGAAACTGCACAAACACTAGGCCCAAAATCTCTACTCTTGAAGGACAAATAAGTTATATGTACTTGATAGTGCTGAAATGTGCTTCTACTATTGTGGCTCTAATCCTTTATTCTGAGAGAAGAACTAACAGCTTCAGAAAGCCATTTTTAGAATGGAAATCCAGAGATTCCCAAGTTGACAGAGTTTGTGCTCTAGGACTATTTTTGGTTAGCTATTAGAACTAAAGTTTCAATTTCTGAGACGGTTTGAAGTGGAAAGAACATAAGTTTCAGAGCAAACTGAGACCAAGGTGTGAATTCTGAACCTGCTACTCTCTAGCAGTATACTGAATCAATCACTCTGCCTCTTTGAACTTCTGCTTGCTCATCTGAAAAATGGGGCTGATAATGCCTAATTCCAGGTCTGTGGTAACAGTAACTAGAAGTAATGCAAGAAACGTGCTTGACACCAAGTAACTATTATAATTAACTACTCATTATTAAGATTTCCTAGAGAAATACTTCTATTGTTTCAGCAGTGTGGGGAGATAGAGCTGAAGTCAGTCTGCTTCCAAAGAAGTCTTTGATTACTTATTGAACTGTAGTGGTAAGGGTATCAACAAGGGTCCAGGGGGCATACCTAATATCAGATAATTTGAGGAGGCTTTATGTAAAAAAGGACTATGCATAAAGGCATGGGACAATTCAGTTATTGTATCAGTTAGCTATCACTGCTGCACAACAAAAAATATCCTAAAACATAGTGTTTTAAAATAACCATTTATTTGCTCATAATTCTGTGGCTTAGCTATCTAGGCTGGAATCAGCTGTGTAGTCCTTCTTCTGGTCTTGCCTGGAGTTACACATTTAGGTGCAGTGATGTGGCAGATTGAATGGGGTTAGATGGTCCCGGATGACCTCATTCACATTTCTGAAGGTCAGTTCTGGTTGTTGGCTGGGCCAACCTCTCCTTGCAGTCATTCATTTTCAAGGAGTCTAACCAGGCTTCCTCACGTGATGATGTCAGGGTTCCAGGAAGGGAAGGGTAGACGCTGCAAGGCTTCTTGAGGCCAATGCTCTAGAACTTACTTAAGTAACGCCACTTTTACCATTCTCTGGTCAAAGCAAGGGATAAGTCCAGCCCAGATTAACAGGATGGAGAAATAGACCTCACCTCTGTATTGGAGGAGAGAAAAGTCACCTTGCAAAGGGGCATTCATACAAGGACAGGAGGAATAACAGCAGCCACCTCTGCAAGCTTTCCAACACACCAACCCTTGGCTCAAAGGGAAGAGGAACCATGAGAGAGAAGATCATACAGAATCAGCTACCTTGCAAAAAGCAATGATGGTAGTAGAGAACCAGTCTAAAGGACCTCCCTCCAATTTCCTGCCACTGTCCTCTATTGGCCAAATTTAACTAGAAGCCAGAGACAAAGTAATTAATTAACGTAATCCTTACAGATCATCCTCATGGAACAAAGAAAAGGGCAGACAAGGGGGAAGAATGGATCTGGAGGAGCAGGTGGAAGATACCAAGCACAGGAAGGGAGGCAGTGGAACACCACGGATATAGACTATAGTTTTTGTAGTTGGCTAGACCTGTTTGAATTTCTGGTCTGACATTTTCCTGCAGGGTACTTGGGCAGCCATTTCTTCTTTCTCAACTTTAGTTTTTTGTTTGTAAAACCAACATAAGAAATATTTTCTTTGGAAGATTATTATGAGGAATAAATTAGATTATATATATGTTACTTAGCACAGTAAACAGGCAATGCACGGTTAACAATTACAGAGTTATGTGTCAATAGTTGTTATAAAATCCAATGTATATTGCTTTTGCTAGAATCAACTTCCTGTGACTTCCACAGGTTGCTTAGAGGTTGGGTCTTAATTTTCTGGTTAATTGTTTCATTTCTGTTTTGTACTTTGCCAGCGTAGGCAAATCCGGACTGGAAGACTCCAGGGTCCATTTCAAGCCTAACGGCCTACAGAGCCCTCCAGTGCAGAGGAATCATCTCCTTTAGAGAAGCTGGTAAACCAGGGCTTTATTTAATCATGTTTATCCAAAATGTCGTAGGTGTCTCGCTTACCAGCAATTTTTATTCTCAGCCCCTTGCTCCACATGAAGTGAGTGCATAGTCCTCCTGGAGTGGCAAACGTAGACACCACAGCTGGCAAGAAGAGTCAGCGTGTACAGAGACAGAGAGAGAGGAGGCTCTTCCTTGGGAAAATTGGTCCCCCAGAAGCAGCCTTTTCCATCCAGTCTATTCAACCTGCACTCTGGTCCCTTACATTAATAGTTTTAACTGCATTTCCAGCCACTAATGGACTCTGTGGGGGCTGAACAGTGCTATTAGAAAAGAAGGTCTGAACACTGAGGATGCAGGGACACCAAGCCATCCCTCCATCCTCCTGAGGAACCACGTACACGCTGAGAATAACAGAGCTCTTGGGGACCTGGGATACCATTTCACTGAGCATTTACCCCACGGGTTTGGTGGGACATTATTCAGCGCAATTTTTGTAAATTTCTTGTATATAATGTTTATCGTGATCAAATAATTTTGGAAATATTGGATTAGACCAAGTAGTAAGTTTCTTTACTGAAAAACTTCTAGGATTTCTTAGATTGATAAAGTGCCTTGTGAAACTCCTAGAAGGGGGATAGAACAGTGCTTCCTAAATATAATTGACCATGGAAGGTTCCTTTTGGGGAAGGATCTCCTGGGTTTAATATTCCACAGATCAAATTTTGGGGAATTTTTGAATAAATAAACACAATTAATCTCCCTGTCTTTGTCTCTGACTCTTTCTCTCTCCATCTCTTTCAATATTGAGTCCCAGAGAGAAGAGGGACCTATATGAGGTTTCTCAGTAAGATGGAGGGAGCTATGGGACAGATAGTCCTATGACTAATTTTGTGCTAGACTATAATAATGGATTAAAATTCAATAAAAGTCTTAAAAAGAGCCTGTGTCCCTTTTGTACAAAACTCTGCCAGCTATCTAAAGGTAGGACATTTGTTTTGAATTGAATTATGTTCTCACAGGGATAATTGGGTTGTGTTCATTCATCCACAGTCTCCCACCTTGTGGCCTCTGGGCCCAACGCTGTGTACCTTTTCTTTATTTTGACCTATCAAGGTCTTTAGGAACCATCAGCTACATTCCTTTCACATGGTGGAACAAATGGCAGGTCAGATGGTACAACGATGTAATACTAATCTCATGCTTGTGTGGCGCTTTTAACTCTACACCGTACTTTTGCATACTGTGTGCAATTTTATCCCCATAACTCTCTGTAGAAGAGACAAGGCAGATAGAACAAAGTTCTTTAAATATTAAATCTTTGTTTTAAAGTTAACACAGCCATGAAACAACAAAAATATGGCTCTACGCTCCTATCGCCTGATGCTTTATTCCAAGGTTTTCTCTAAACGTGCACTTCTTACAGTATGTTTTGTTGAACTTGTCTCATATGATTCTTTAGGAAAAGCATTTCTGTTGTCAAATATAATTGGAAATGATTCATATTATATAATGTATGTCCTTCAAAGAATCACAATACACAGTACAATACTGAAGGCTCTGAGAAGTCCTACAATAGAGGAACATAAGTTCATTTAACACAGTTTATTTAAAAATGGACAATAAACCCTATGTGGTGTATCGTTTGAAAGCAGCTTATCTGACAGCAAATTTTAGGATATATGCTCTAAAGCATGCAGCAAAGTATTAATGGAGACAGCAGGGAGGAAGAAAGGAAATAATATTTGCTAGATGCCTACCCTATCCTAGGTGATTTACATGGATTGGCTCATGTACCCATCACAATAGCCTCATGTTTAGATATTAGTATGCTTTTTTGTGTGTGTGTGTGAGGAAGATTAGCCCTGAGCTAACATCCGATGCCAATCCTCCTCTTTTTTCTGAGCAAGACTGGCCCTGGGCTAATATCCATGCCCATTCTCCTCTAGTTTATATGGGATGCCACCACAGCATGGCTTGACAAATGGTGCATCGGTGCGCGCCTGGGATCCGAACCTGCGAACTCTGGGTCGCCGAAGCAGAGCGCGCACACTTAACCGCTATGCCACCGGCTGGCGCCAGTGTGCTTTTTTATGAGATGACAATCAGGTTCAGAGAGGTTAACGTATGGTTCAATATCATCCAGTCGGAAAATGATGGAGTTGCAAATTGATCTCTCTTCTTTTTGGCTCTAGGAAGTGGATATTCATTCTGATCCTCTCCAAACATTCTAAAAATTTCCTGAAAATTACTTCAAAGTCTGGTTTTCCGGAGATCTTCCCCATCTCTCCAACTACACTTGCTACCTAAGCTCATTCTTGTACTGGCGTACCCGTCTCTTTTTTCTTCACACATTCCTAAGCACCTGGTTATCACTTCTTGTCTGTTGCCATTAGTTTTGATTTCAAGATTCCTCATATCTAAATCATGAGGAATTTATTAGCAATCATTAGTGACAATTAGTATAAACGTTCTGAATACTTTAAAAGAAGGTAGATATGTACATACGCACATGTGTGTACACACACACACACACAGTAAAAGAAATCCATAATGCAGTCAACTGACAACCTGAGGTTAACGCTGGTAGAACTGTCATTTCATTTAAGTATTACTGTGTGCAGTACATCTTTAGCATCTCATGAAATAGGTTGTATAAGTAGTATTTAGTAGCACTTTGAAACCAAGTTTATCTCTGTGCTTTCATTATCATAAGGATGTGCTGTTTTCAGATAATCGAAATGAGTGAGGTAGTACCACATTGGTAATGACGTGTTTATGTGTGTGTGTGTGTGTGTATATATATTACATATATGTATGCATATATATAATTGTATGCATATATATGTTTATGCTATGTTTGTATATTCATCTTTGTGTGCTTGTGTGTACAGTTTTGAGTTGTTTTTACACTGCTGGTTACATAAAATGAGTTTTCTCATCAAATTGTTTGGGTATTATTTCTGACTCTTCATTCACTATATGAACTTGACAAGTTCTTAAACTCACTATATTTGCCTCCCATTAACGCTGTACTACAAATTTAGTGGCTTACAAAAACACAAAATGGATCTCAATGGGCTAAAATGAAGATTTTGGCAGGGTTGCATTCCTTCTGGAGTCTCTGGAGGAAAATCTGTTTTATTGCCTTCCCAGCTTGTAAAGGCTGCCTATTCCTTGGATTG
Organism: Ceratotherium simum simum; assembly: GCF_057802395.1. NCBI lineage: Eukaryota > Metazoa > Chordata > Mammalia > Perissodactyla > Rhinocerotidae > Ceratotherium > Ceratotherium simum. The sequence continues at coordinate 75,011,755 of NC_141904.1, read as the reverse complement.
TGGCCCTCTTCCATTGTCAACGTCAGCAACGGTCTGTCAAGTTTTTCTCACATCAAATCACTCTGACTCTGAATCTTCTGCTGCCACTAGCTTCCACCTTTAAGGACCGTTGTGATTACATTGGGCTCATCAAGATAATATTCCCATTGCAAGACCCTTAATTTAATCACTTTTTTAAAGTCCCTTTTGCCATTTAAAGTAACATATTCGCAGTTTCTGGGGATTAGGACATGGACGTGCTTGGAGGGGGGACGCATTATTCTGCCTACCATACTGACTGTTCTAAGATATCCTATTATCTAAATGATTGAGCCCACATCGTGTTTAAGAGATCTGAGATAATCGAGACAATGTCTGATATACATTATGAGAAGAAAGAGATGAAATTAAATCCATTTTTTTTGAAAACCTTTTTACAACAAAGCTATAGGAAGAATTTAAAGCTGTTCTTAATATATTGTTGGAGCCAAAGCAACATGCATAATTAGAAACTGTGTTCTTCTCATCATAGTTTCCCAGAAAAGTTTATCCTGCTGATAATAGAAAGAAGGAGACTTTTTTCTTTACTTCTTTGGGGGATTGCAAGTCAATTTCATCTCCTGATGCCCAAAAACTTAATTAGTGATAGTCGCCTGTGGCATCACGTTTAGAAGGATTTTGAAGGTCAGTAGAAAGGATTGTCTTGTGTCATGGGATGGTAAAGTTATGCATGTGAGATATTGTCACCTTTATTCCACTAGGCTGATATAAAAAAAAAGTGTAGGTAGATGTGAGATAAAAGAGGCGTAACAAATAGAATTTAATGAAAACTTGTCTGATTTTGCATTATTTTCTGTTCCATAAAAATGATGATGAAATCTGAGAACTGTCTCCTGATTTTGAGGAATGAGTAGCACATCAAAAGCTCCAAGTTGAGGTCTATAAAGAGAAAAATCTTTTAGAAAAGGCATAAGTAATGATCATTAACTCATTGATTAATTCAATCTTTTGTAATTCAATAATTTGTGTTATTTTATTAGATATTTATTTGACTTTATTATTTGTTACTCTTTTGTTTCTAAACAAATCCCATTTATTGAGAGCTTTCCATGTGCCAGGCACTGTGTTAGGAAATGGGGATACAATCAACAACCAAAGACAACATGGCCACTATCCTCATGGAGCTTACAGTTTATTGAAAATTATAGGAATTAATTAAAAAATAACACAAATAAATTTTAAAAACTGTGGCTATGATAAGTGTTAGGAAAGAGTGATATTGATGCAGTGGAGGAATGTAAGAGGAGGGTTTTACCTAATCAGAACGAATAGAAATTAACGAGGTGAAAGGAGCAAGAGCAGATGAGTGAGGGCAAAAGGAAATTCCAAGAAAAGATAATAGCATGTGCAAAGGCCCTGGGGTGAGATGGGGCACAACTCATGGGTAGACGGGAATGAAGTTCTGTTGTGCTGGAATACCAAAAAACCAAGGCTAGAGTGGTAACAGATGAGGTTAAAGAGGTTATTAAAAGGGAAGGTAAATAGAAAGAGATAAGGCAGGAAAATTCCTTAGAAGAGTAGTAAAACAGTACATGAGTGAAAGGTGTTTGTCTGATAAAGGGGGTTTCACTGACAGAAAGCTCTTTCCCTACAGTCGTTAATTCCTGCAGCTTGGATGTTATGTTTCTACTTCTCCCCTCTTGTTTTACTGGGGCTCCTGTTCCATTCCGTGAGAGATACCACACCTCATGTGGAGGCCATAGAGCCTCTCTTCCCACTGTGAAGTTGCAAATACGAGTGGATGAAGATGTGTTTCCCTTATACCGAGAATTTAAAGAATTTAAATTTAAAGAATTTGAAGACAGAACTCTAAAAGCACTTTCTCAGAGAATGGTAGTTTCATCTTGAGACTGGGTTCTCGAGTGCCACTAATTGCTATTCTGTCGACCCATTATGAAGTAACAGGCTTTGTGGGCTGTGGCAGGAACCTTCTTCAGCAATATTTCTATGAAAAAAATGAACGTTGTGTCTCAACAACCAAATGACAGATTTCCTAGAACAATACGATTTATTCATAAACTAGTGACTGTCTATACCTGGAAATCATCATATTTCAGCCTGTCTCGAGACTACAGTTTGGGAACAGCTAGGATTATCTCCCACCAAGAACTCACCAACTCAATGATTCCAGGGGTGCTGAATGCCAAGATTATTATAGGTTGGTCAAAAAGGTAAGGAGGAATCTGTTTAGGAGAATAAATTAAGCATTGATTTTGGCAATGAAGATGTCTAAATCATTTTGCCTTTGGATAATAACCTGTCTTCTGGACAAAGGAGGCAATAGTGCCGGAATTTTGTTTGCCTTGAAATGTGAGTTTACAGAAAAGACTGCTTCTTTAATTGTCACAAAGCTAACAGAATTGTCCTAAATACCAATTCCAGAAAATAATTCATGTAGAGTCGCTTGTCATGATATCTTAAAATGTTTGTTCATCAGCTTGCCTGAGATGAACTCATAAAAGTTTCATGTTGATAATAGGATTTTTTTCTGCCTATTTCAAGATACTCTTTTTATAAATATTAGAAAAATATTTTTTGCAGGCAAACTAGAATATTTAATATTAAAATTTCATATTCTTATATTTATATTATTTTTATTCTAAAATATGTAACTGGCAAAAGACATTCAGATCTGTTAAAAAATGAACAAACAAAAACAGAACTTCATTTCCTCCCTGTTTTCTTGTCTTCCTTGTACCTCTCTTAAAAGCATTCCATTGCTCAGCATAAATGGTAAAGGCTGGAGAGTTCATAGTCCTCAATTAGTTCCTCATTATGTGAGGGAAGCAGGAAAGTAAACCAACAGTTGAGAAAACTGCTCTGATAGAGATGTATGCAAGGAGCTTAAGGGACTGGAGAAATGCATGTGCAGTCTGAGGAGCCAGGTGGGGCATGGTGGGAACTTTCCACGGTGGCAGTGGCTGGCAGTGGGGCTGGTTACTGAAGATGCTGTTCCCCAGGCAGTCAAAGGAAGGCAGGCATTCCACAAAGAAAGAGAAGCATAAGCAAATGTGTAAAGGAACAAAAGAAAAATGTCAGAGAACAGCAAATCATTTGGTTATCCTAAACTTACTAATTCAGAGTTTGATAACTCTTTTTTGGAATGAAGTCAAAGAAAGAATAAAAGCTGTAGAAGTTTTGTTGATTTCTCATTTTGGAATTTGGTTAAACATGAAGAATCTTTCTGTTTTGAATGGATCAGTAATCAATCTTAATTGCTCGGAGTATTCTGTGAATGGAGTTTTTTGGTGAATTTTGAATTATAGTTAACTTCTGAGCACTTAGGGGTAAGAAACATTTTTAAGCTTAGTAAAGTCAAATTGGTAATCCGAATTTACCTGTTTGGATGGCTGATTCAAGATCTTGCAGTGATTAGGGTTCTTCTTATAAAACAGCAATTGTGCATCATTTATACCACTTGAGTACTACTAAAACACTTTGTTTCCCTGGACATAGCAGTGCAATATAAGGAAGAAAAATCTGAGACTCAGAAAGTGAGGCAGGTCACTTCAAAAGTAACCTCGACGGTCAAGGCTCTCTATCACCTGCTAATAAAAGAGCGGCAACCTCAGGGGAAACCCAGATCTCCTCGACCTTGATTTAATTTCAGAGATGTGTCCCTTTGACATCTCCTCTCAGATCTCTCACAGGTATCTCTTTAACTTGTTGTTGTTAGTGCCCACCGGTCAATTCTGACCCCTAACGACCCTGTGGACAGCAGAGCGGAACCCTGCCGGGCCTTCTTGCGCCATCCTCTCACCTTCCAGCGCTACATCAAACAATGCTCCGCTGCTATTCATAGGTTTTCATGGCTAATTTTTTCGGAAGTGGGTGGCCAGGTCTTCTTTCTAGTCTGTCTGAGTCTAGAAGCTCCCCTGAAACCACCATGGGTGACCCTGCTGGTATTTGAAACACTGATGGCATAGCTTTCAGCATCACAGCAACAGGCAGCCACCAAAGTATGACAACCGACAGACCAGAGGCTTGGTTCCCGGACCAGGAAATGAACCCGGACCGTGGCAGTGAGAGTGTCGAATCTTAACCACTAGACCACTAGGGCTGGCTTCTCTAACTCACCATGCCCAAAAGAGAAATCTTGATTATCTCTCCGTATCATCTGTATTCCTAGGCTGCTCCTTCCCTAGTCTCCATCTGATAGAATAACAAAAAAATCAAATACATCCCTTGCCCTTGTTATAGCCAATCAATTGGTAACTTGACAAGTCTACAGGTATCCATCCCCTGCTACCAACCCGATCTGAGCCTCTATAACCTATCACAGGGAGGTGATAGGTTATAGAGGTACTACTAGAACCTCTGGTTCCACTCTTGACTCCTGGCAATCGATTTATTCCACAGTAGCCAGAATAATCTTCTCAAAACATACATAATATTTAAAACTTAAAACCAAATTTCCTCTCGTGAACTGAAAAGTCGGGATAACCAGATTCCAGCTTACCTCTGCAAACTCACACCACCGTCCTCTTCTCGCTCCCCATCTGTCCACACTGACCGTCCCTGAATGACTAGAACACACTGAGCTCTCTCCCTCCTCAAGGCATTTGCAAATTCCTTTTTCAGGTTTCAGAGTAAATAAAACTTTTGCTAGAGTGTAACTGATCACCCCATCTGGTGTTGACCCCTACTTTGTTCTCTATCACAGCACCTTCCTTATTTCCTCTTAGCCCTTACCACGACTTGTAATTATTTTATTTGTCGGAGTGGGGTGAGGGGAAGTGGGTGGTTTATTACCTGCTCCCTACCTTGCTAGCATGTTTCTCTTCTTCTTTTTGAAGAGCCAAGCACAAAGTATAGAACACGGTAAACAATTAATAAATGTTTCTTGAATGATGTGATGAATTATAAATGTAGATCTATTTAATAAGTAGTTGCAGTGTTTCTGATCTCAATATAAACCTAAAGATATATTTTTAAAAGAAAAATGACTTATAGTTGTACCTTTACATATTCATTTATATAAATGGTCATCTTTCTTATATTAAATACTCATAGTTCATGAGAGCTAAAATGAAGTGTTCATGTAAATAAGGTAATATGCTATAAAAACAAGGATGATATTTATTATTAAGCTTTCAAAAACAAACAGTAAAATTAGGAATTAACATAATTGAAATGATAATAGAAAGAAGCTATTCCCACAACCTAATTTGAAAGCCACGATGGGGCTTCTCCAGTACTAACTACACTTCATCAAAAACAATAATTTCAAAGAGTCTTAGTCAATCAGTGTCCCTTATAATTTTTTAACACTGCAAAACTTATTGACCCTTTTCCAGGCTTTATTTTGTGTATTTTTTTGAAAAACCCCATGATGTATATGGAGAAGATATCTCATTCTCATTTTACAAATGAGTAAACTGAAGTTGAGAACAAAAAGTGGTCTTGCTTAAGATCATCCGATTAGGGATTGCTAGTCCAATAGTGTTTCCACCATCAGATACTGTCTTTTGAGTACATTTCATCATATGTAACAGGAGTCAAAACTCAAATGCCTAAAGAGGCCAGACAGGTGAATAAATGGATTATGGAAGCTAGGAGGGAAGCGTGGTGAAAGGAAGAGCGTTGCATCTCAAAGGGAAGGCCCTATTCCTGGGCTCACTAGGTTAGTGCCGTGCAGGAAGGCGGCCTAGAATTACCCAAGGAAAACTGGATTCACAGGAAATCTTCTGAGTTCTGAACACTGACAACTATTTCAATCTTCAAATAAATACCCGCTAATGACATCTAAACTGTCTGTGGCTGTCTTGGATATTGGGCTGAAAGTTTGCAACCTCTTTAATGCCAAATTATTTTTTTTTTTCCCAAAATTTTCAGTAAATCCATCAGATAGTCACAACTCTTGGAAACAAAGCTGAGCGAATCTTGTAATATGGCCTAAAGAAGTAGCACCCAAGAAGAGGATGTCATAAATTTGTGTTAACTCAATCTGCCAGCTAAAAATACTTTCCTAACTATATGGCTTTAATATTGCAGCATGACAAGATTATTACATTTCATTATAGTGTATGGTCAAGTTCATAGACTTTAGTTACTCTGGCTGCAGGGAAAATAATTACAACATAGACCTTGGAATGATCCATACAATTTCTTCACACCGTGGGTGTTGCTTCCTAGCTTGGCTATACAATTCTGAGAGTCACGTTTCTATAGACAAACTTTTGAGTATTTTGTCCATTAAAAATCTTATAGTGGAAGGAGAAGAAGATTTTGTATAATTCCATGGTATTTTCTATTAAAAAAATATTGCCCTTAAAATTTGTTTCGATTTTAGAAGGTTTAAAAAAAATTAAAATATTTTATTTGCAGACAGAGCTGCATCAATTATACATCACACCAAATTATAATACTCGAACGTGGACGCTATACTAAAGGATAACATTCTTATGGTAAACTTTGCCACTTTTGTAGGAGTGGTGTTGAGATTCTATTAAACAATTTATGCTTCTTTTTGGTTGTTTAGTCATTCAAAATCTATTTTTTGAGCAACTACTGGATGTCAAGCACTCCTCTGAGTGTGGTAGATGCAAGGGGAAATAAAAAGATAAGGTCCAGCCCTTCTGGGACGCCTTTTCTAGAAGATTGAGACAAGAGGTAAATATGTAATATAATATAAATAATACATAATTTATACGATATGTTATGATATACTATAAGGTAACATAAGGCAATGTGATATAATAAAAACCATTGGAAGTTTTCTGATGAGGAAGATCAATTTCAGATAGATAGATCCAGTATCTTAACTCTTATCAACAGGTACGAAGTGAATATTAATTTCTCTCCTGTCTATCCATCGACAGCAACAGGTTGTAGGTTCTGCAAATAGTTTTCAACTAGTTACAGCTCATTCTTCAACAATCATCTAGCTTGAAATATTAAGTGATTGCAAACATTGCTCAAAATAATGTGAGCCATGTCCTTTCATTTAAGAGTCTCTTTTAGAAACTTCTAAAAGCTGTACTCTTAAGAATTTAAAGGATGAAAATAGTTCTGTGAGTTTGCAAGTCTAAATATAACAATAATTTAGGATGACAACACTTTCACTTTTAAACAGATAAGGAAAATGATATGATTTAGAAGGCCAGTAATATATCCAATCATGCATTGCTGTCAACAAAAATAGGCTGAAATTAATCTGTTCAAAGTTGGTTTGGGAAATTTTATAACTACTGCACTTAAAGGTAATAAAAGTTGCCTACACTCATTATTGTTACTGTCTGAAGCCCTTGAGAATACTTGAGGTTTGTTGTGAGTAAATATCATTTGAGGGACAAATTCTGTTGCTATAACATTTACTTCACAAGCTGGAAACTCAATCATGAATAGATGTGGATTACCTCATGTTTGAATTAAAATTATTTAGTCCAAGCAGCTATTATGAATTCATCTAAATTTTCAGTATCTCAAAATTATTACCTTTCAAACTTCCCAATTACTGTTTTCCTCTAGGCATGGGACCTGGCCTCCGTTACTAATGCATGCTTTTTCAAGGTGCCATTGCAAAAAGTCAATATACTTCTGGGAAAAAATCATCATCATAAAAATTATTAGAATTTATGAAATGCTTTTCATATTCAAAGTGATTTACAAACATTAATCAATCTCTGTCCAAGAATAGGTACCTCCCTAATACAGCATTCAGTTCCAGGAATAAATGAAAAATCTGCAAAGATTTCAGCATAGCATACTTTCTAGTCTTTGCTGGGGGCGGGGGGGGGGGGCAAAACACTTTATTACACCAGGACTTCTTTGCTCTCTCATTGAGCTGCCACTTGCTACCCTTACTTAAAGAGTTGTCAAGTTTGCTTCTCGCCTGAGCTTTACCCTGGACAAGATAAGTATTTTCTCAAGTATGCCTAACCAGATTGTAAAGTATATGTTTTTGAAAACAGCAAAACAGTTTCTGATGTTTTTTTCAAAAACTACTATATTCCAAGCATTTTATTTTTATTTATTTTGTTTCTTTCAAGAATATATTATTTACCCACCAAAATCTGGAGGTTAGATTAGCTTATTATTTTATTCAGGCTTATGAAAGAAAAATACTTATTTTCCTGAGGAAACTAAGGGAAAACAAATTGCTCCAATAGTTGGCTGTATAAATCAGTCCAGGAAGCAAAATACGTGTTTTAAGCATCATTCTCTCTGCCCAGGATTGTACTAAGCACTGTCAAAAACAGGAATATTAAAAATAAGCAGGGAGATGAATCTGCCTTTTTATAAAAATCATTTCATTATGTAAAGACACGAAAGAAAGCCTAATAGCTACTGTGCGTAATTTCATGAAAGAAAATAAATTTTAATGGGGAAAAGTAGAAAGCAAATAATCTCCAAATCTTAAGATAATAAAGAAATTCAGGATTTTGGAGTTCTTTTCCCATTGTTATCTTTGTTATATTAATAGCTTGTCGTAAAAGGCCGACCAGATTTTCTAGTCCTGTGGTTGCATTTATGTACATAAACAATAATTCCATAGAACTCAGAACATTGGTGTTCAAGGGTTACGGGGTAAGTCTTGAATTGACTTATATAAAGTAATCTAGTCTTTTGTCAAGTAAGGCTATTACCTAAAGCAAACTGGTATTAATGTTTTGTTTCATCCAAGAGTAGACATTTCACCACAAAAAGCAGAAGAAAGTCATAATCTCCCAAATATTTCATAAATTATTCATTATTAAAATCTCACCACACTGTCTGAATTTTCCTCATTTGTTCAATTAACAATGAAAACTTTATCACAGCCTGGCACTTGGGAACCACTGAAATACTCCAGAGATTCTCAATGGAGTATGGAGATGGGTCAGAATCTCTGAGGGTTCTTCGTAGTTTGAAAACGTACTCAATTTAACTATTATTTTAGTAATGTAAAGTCCAATTTAAAAAGCTTAACACAATCTTTTAGGCTAAGGAAAATATACAAAAAAACTAGAAAAGCTTTGCAGAGTTTGTGGGGGTTGTGAGAAGTTATGAAACACTGTTTTGTACTAAAAGTTGTCTCACTATGCAGCTTGATATGGAATTAGAGAGTTTTAAAGGAACTCAGAGATCTTGTAATCCCAAGGTTTCATTTTACAGATAAATAAACTGAGAAGAGTATTTCAATAATTCCATTTCTAAAGTTGATGGAATTAAAATTGAATTATTTAAGATTATCAAAAAGGGTACTGGGTGGGGAGGGCTGGCCCTGCGGCCTAGTGGTTAAGTTCAGTGTGCTCTGCTTTGGCGGCTAGGGTTTGGTTCACGGGCATAGACCTACACCACTTGTCAGTGGCCATGCTGTGGCAGTGACCCACATACAAAATAGAGGAAGATTGGCACAGACATGAGCTCAGGGTGAATCTTCCTCAGCAAAAAAAAGAAAAAAGTAAAAAGGGTACTGTGATGGTTAATTTTATGTGTCGACTTGACTGGGCCACAGGGTGCACAGATATGCTGGGATCGTCTGTGAGGGTGTTTCTGGATGAGATAAACATTTGAATCAGTAGACTGAGTAAAGCAGATGGCCCTCCCCAATGTGGATGGGCCTCATCCAATCCATTGAAGGCCTGAATAAAATAAAAGGCTGGAAAGAATTCTTTCTCTCTGCTAATGATCTTTGTGCTGAGACAGAGGGCTTCTCTTGCCTTCCCACTCCAACTCACATGGAAATTACATCTTCAGCTCTCCTTGTTCCCAGACTCAGACTGGAGACTTGGAACTATACCATTGGCTCTCCTGGGCCTGGAATTCTTAGCCTCCATAATTGTGCATCAATTCCTTATAATGAACCCATCTCTCTCTCTCTCTCTTTACACACCCACAAACACACATTCTATTTGTTCTGTTTCTCAGGAGAACTCTGACTAATTCTAGTACTGAGTTCAACAGAAATGTGATTACCATATTCTTGAATTCTGGAACAAAAAATCTCTGTTGAATTAAATATCCAGTGCTACAGCAAATAAGGCAATAATTATGGCATGTAAGGAGTACATAAAACTTGACATCCCAAGATGGTATATAAACTGATAATATACCAGAGGTTTAAAAATAGTAGAGCTACTTTGGGGAGGTAATGATTATATTATTCCACTTGGAATCCAAATACATTACAGGTCATCTCTCACTGTTTGCATTTGCTGTGAAAGATAGCAAGCATGTCCTCCTATAAGCCACCTTCTGGTGTACAGTTCAAGAAGAGACACTGACCTGGAAGGATTATAGTGTGAACAATAGGAAAAGAGAGGAAACAGAGGTGAGTTGAAGTCCACATTATTTGGGCAGTCCATAGCTTTATAGTGTTGTACTTCTCCTGTGTCAACTCGCCTAATACTTATTCTCTCTTCCTCCTCTGACTGATTCCAGGTGCAATCACATTTTTCTCCTTTCTATAAGAAGTATAGAAATGAGTTATCATGTTTATAATAGTTTATAACAGTAATATACTCCATCAATAGAAGGATCCACTGGAAATCCTTCCTAAATGTCAAAGGAGTATATACATTACACAGAATATTTTCCTGAAATGGCTTCACAGAACCACCACTGGTTCCATTCTTTAGTGCCATTTAGTGTCAAGAGTACGTAGACTACTCATTTTTCTTGAAGCTGTTTTGGATTTTGACATAAACACAAGTTGAATCTGTTTTCATAATCTATCACACACTTAAGGAAGTATAGTAATTTATTTCATTAGGGGTTTAGTTCATAGCAGCAGACGACAGCAGCTCCATTTACTGACGACTTACAACGTTCCATGCACCATGCTAAACACTGTGTACACTGTGTCCTTTAATCCTGATAATTGTTATATGGGGACGTTAAAAGATGTCTCCAAAGCCTCACTAAGAGTGGAGTCAGAGCAATTGAGAGCCAAAGCACACACTGTTTAATATTAATACCAAATTATATTCTGAAAAATTGAGTATGGATTCATGAAAAAGTACATAATATGTTAGATATTAAATAATGCAGACTTTTAATACTCCAGTAATTATGAATTAAAGCACACTTGCAAACATATAGGAGTTATTGATAAGAACTGATTTAGCTTTTGGACTCAGACATATATGACTATATATTTAATTCACTTAATCAGTGAAAACAAAAATAGCAAGGCATATTTAACTCTCAATCTCTGCTTTGCGGAGGAGAACACAAATCTCATCTCTCACCCACTTGAGAAAACCATCAAGACCATGCGCCGTCACTGGTATCTCTGATCAATACAGGTGCGTCTTGGACAGGCAGCTGTTAACGTGAGCAGGCCAAACAGTATTTGCTGTTGCTTGTTTATTTTGCCCCATAAAAGCACAGCCAGATCTTAAGGCATGGGGGAGAACAAGGCTCATTAATTTGTACTGTATGCGTGACACACTTTTCAGGCCAGGAGAAATTCTGAACTATGAAAAGTCATTGTCCATCTGCTACTGACTATCTGGGGTATTTTAAACAGCTCTCACATACTTTAGAAATGAAAATGACAGAATCCAATTTTGAGGATTGTGTGATTCGAGGGTTGTGAGGATAGTTCAAATATTTTCAACATAATTAAGAGGACACGCCATGTTAAGAAGGCAAAACTAGTCTGACCATTTCTCACTCCTGGCTCCCCAGGGCATCAAATCTAATCGGCTGAGAGCTAGAGCAGGCTGACGGCAGGACAAAGCCCTCAAGGCTGTTTGTGAAGAAAACGGATGGTTATATAAAATGGCATTGGCCCACTCATTAACCTTTCCTTCTCCCAGACAGCTCTCTGCATACTGTGCAATCCCAAGAAGTGGGACCACTGACTGAAATAGGTTCGTCCTAGAGAAGACTCAACCCACAAAGATCTTTCTAAGCCTTGGACAGTGTAGTATTATTTTTATAGCTGCAGAGAAGATTGGCAAAAAATATATTTTGACCAAAATGTCGAAAACCTGGTTAAAAATTGTTCCCAGATTTATATATTGTATAAAAATAAGGCCATATACGTTGCTAACAATTTGTAATAATTACCTGAGACTTGTTCCTGCAACTTTTTTCTTAGGATAATACGGAATTGATTAAAAAATCAAACTTTGTTATGAGAAATTGCTTACTATATACTGGAGTTGTTAGATTATTTTAGGTGGGTGCTTATTTCCTTTCTTTTCTTTTTCTCTGCCAGAAAGCACTTTTCTGCCATGATTATTACTGAAAAGTGAATTGAGAAGAACATCATGTATATGGACATATTATTGGGTACAAATTACTTTTTGTCCCAATTTGATTCAGAGATAAAAGCATATCATGCTTTGGAATAGCGTACACTTTTTAAGGAATCCCAAATATAAACAAATAGTTATATTTTACTTCTAAGTAGGGTGAAAATTTTTAATATTAAAGTAAATTGCCTGGAGAATGTAAAAAATGCCCATCTTAGCTAAGGTGACTGCAACCTATTTCATATTTATCATCATCATCAAGGGGAGTTATTTACAATCTCCATATAAATCACTTAAAAGACACAGCAGTTACAACTCCAAGAATTAATTTGGAAGCTTCTGAGAGTATGTAGTCCTGTGTGAACTTTAAAATTCAAAATTGTTTAAACTTTTTTTATTAATGTACCATAGATATTTACAAGATCTTAATAATATACACTTTTTTTCTTTCCAAACAAGTCAGTATTAAGAATGTATCTTGCAATGGGGGCTGGAAAGCTCATTTACAGAATGATTTGCTTTCAAAAAAACTCTCAAAGATTTATGGTTTTATTCATTGCGTAAGTGGCTGAATAGCAAAACAGTAAAAAATCATGATGACAGCTGACAGGAAATGGACACTAGGTTCTAAGACTGGAACTCCTCTGGAACTCAAACCTGCAAAAGATAAAAATAAAACAGAATATCTTGAGGAAAAAGTAAAATCGTTAGGTTAATTCTTCATGACTCAAAATGCATACTCTCATAACAACATATTTTAGGACGCTCATTTCATTTACATTCTATTTAATTTTAGGAAGTATCCTTAACCCTCTGTCCTAGGATATCTGTTTTAAATGTAAAAATGAAAAAGAAAGATGCCAAAATTGGCTGAATCTGACTAAATGGTAGATTATTGGCCAACATGGAGGGGCTGATGGCTTTTACTCTGTCACAGATTTAGGCAGATGACTGAGTGATTCTTCTAAAGCAGAAATAATAAATTATTATGTGCTAAATCTGACTGATTGATGATACCTGCTTGGAACATTGTATTGAGAGGATTTAAAACTTGTGACTCAGCCGAGTATGAATGCCGTGATTGATTAGTGATGTCTACCCTGAATATGGGAAGAGGAATATATGGACACATGTTTCATATTTTCTATCCTTGCTCTCAGAAGCCTACAAGTACCCATGGAAAAACTTTCTGATTTTTGTGCCAATAGAATGAATCATGCACACAACAGTTGTGTGTGTTTTTTTCTTTTCTTTTTTGAGATTCAAAGGGGAAACACAAAACTGTTTGTAATATGTAAGCATGTTGCAAATTTGAGAGATTATTTAAAGAAAAATTGACTCATTACCTCTTGCTCACAATTGAAAAAGGAAACACAGACCTTTTATTTTTTCCACCCAACATTTAAACAGGAATTGGAAAGATTCAGAGAGCCCAGATATCATGCTGCAGCTGTCTAGATTCAAAATCTACAACAGCAGTGGTGATTCAACTTACTTGACATTTTTGGAATCCTAATTTCCTCACTGCTGCTTCCATCTCCACCATCACTAACTGTTCTTATTTCAATCAAGTAGTCCTCTTCAAATGGAACCAGAAGCTCAGCTGACGTATTGTTTGTTTCCAAAATATGAGTTTTACTCTGTCTGTTTTGCCGGTATAGAATCTGAATAAAATGGTGAATCAAGTTAAACGGACATGTTGCTTTTCTAAGGTTCAGACATTCTTGTGGAACACTATAAGTCATATCTTTATAAATGCTGTACTCCTCAGAAGGAAATATCCAGTCCACGCCTTTTCTTTGAATTTAGTTGCTAAGAAAAAGATTTCCTTTTTGGCCAATGCTTCTGAAATGAGAATAGATTTATCTCTACTAATTAAATAGCTTGAGGCTATAATCTTTGGAGCTTGCTGTGAAAAGTCACTGGTTGATTTGGACCCATTTCAAATGTCTGAGTATATGCATTTGCCAGGAGATGATGTCCATTACCACCAATGGAAATGATCTGCTCTGGGTATTTGACTATACTCTTGTTACATTACTTTTATGTTGTTAAAAGATCACATCCTACAGCAACCTAAGTCCTAGAAATTCTATTTGAATATATTCTTTCACCTCATTCTCATCTCACATTTATGACCCACATATACCATTATCTTTTGACGGCAAGAGGAGTCACTTGAAGAAAAAATATTACATACTATAGAATTTTATTTCTTGATGCTCCATGACATGTTACTGACCTTAGAATATAAAACTTTTCAATGAAGAATTTGAAAGCAGCAATGCTGAGTATTTTCAAAACATTTTTTAAAAGATTCCTATATTTCCATATGCATAAAATGTATTTCCTATTTGGTTGTGACATTTCTGGTTCCTTAGTAACTTACTTGATATGATTAAAGGAAAAACTAAATACTCACCTTGTAGCCCAAGACTTCAGACTCATTTTCCATGGTTTTTACATGCTCCCAGTTTAGGCATAATTTAGAGTTTGTCAGCTTCCAGGCAATGTTAGCTGGTGGTTGGCTTGGAGCTTTAAAAAGATAATCAAAGATACAAATGAATATTAATTAGCTTATGGTTACTGTATGACCCCTCAACATGCAAAGGAAAAATAAGTGCTGGATGATTAGCATAGAAGGAGCTAAAATGTTTTCAGCGTCGTTTGAAATATCATAGTAATTCTAATCAGGGTAAGAAAAATTCATTCAAATTCTGGTCATTTGGGAATGTCTTTGTGACAAACTTATGAATTAATAATGACTTGCTGCATGTCCAGTATTAATTTATTAATCATTGCTGTTTAGTTTGTTTACTTTACCATGTATAAATAGAAGGAGGGCTCCATTATCTAGTGCTCCATTTGGCCGTCAATCAACGACCATGTCAAGCAAATTCAGGCTGCAAACCTTTCATATATTTCAACACAGAGGTGTCCATTCCTAACAGTCTTTTGCTTTTTAATCTTGTATTAGTTAGGACATTTTGGCTGTAAGTAATACAACCAACTCAAGATACTTTAAGCAAAATATTAATAATAGATTGTGAAAGATATAGGGGAATCTCTTAGAACTCAGGGCAGAATGCAGCATAGCCTCGGGAAGGATAAAAGAAAAATGTCAACAAGCCAAGAAGTTTGTCTTTCTGCTTCTCACGCTAGTGTTTGCTACATGTTCATCTTGCTATAGACAACTTCTGTATTATTCTTAGTGTATGCGGCAGAAATCATGACTGCCCATCGTATCCGAGGTTTGAAACCTCCTCTGTTCAGAGATAGTTCAGGCTAGAGTTCCCAGGAGAAGGCTGATGATTGACTTAATTTGGCTGTATGTCTGTCTTAGCCCAATCAATTGTGGTTAGATAGTGAAAAAGATGCATGTCATTTAATATAAAAAGAGCTGTTAGGAACCAGAAAAGGGAAAATCATTACAAACTGAGGGATCATCCCAAGAGGTATCTACTCTAAATCCAAACTGTGGCTTTCAGTTTGCTGAAATTAATGTTGTCTGGGAGAAAGGTGGTGGGAAGTAAGGGAAGATGGATTTAGAGTCAGCCTTCTAAAGTAATGGATCTGGTCCAAATGGGAAATTTTACATACAAGAAAACTAGAGCCCAAGTTGGAAGGCCACTTATCCAAAAGCATGCAGCTAATGAGTGCCTAAGTGAAATCAGAATCCTGGTCTCTTGAATCCCAATCTAGTGTTTCTCCATGACAACATGCTGCTTCTGAAAGATTTGAGTCCATATGATTATTTTTGAGGTTTAAGAAACTGGTGGGATTAAAAATAAGTCAGCTGGAAAGCAGAGGCAAAGATAAAACTATCTAGCAAGATGTTTTTGGCATCTTATTTGAATTTGTGAAGCTGAATGAACATAATATTTAACTCATCATAACACTGATGGAAATGGAAATGATTTCTTTTGGAGTTTTGACTCAACTGCTATTTAATCTCTTGTGTGTCTCTGGAAGTGTCACAGCGTGTCTGACATTGCTTTACCATACATTCTCTTGCCTCCTCAAACCTACTGGGGTAACACTATTGTTCACTCAGTCACTTACACCTCAGGTGGGACATGGGAGAAAGATGTTTCCCCCTATGCTCCCACAGGGCTCAGTTCATATTTTAGTATGGATTTATCATACTGAATTATAGTTATTGTTATTCATGTGTTTCTTTAAATTTATTGAGGGCATGCGCCTTGTTCAACTCTGTATTATCAACCCCTAGCACAGTGCTTGGCGTATAGAAGGCATGTAAGCGATTGTGCAATAAAACAGCTGAAGAAAAGCTACTCAGGGTCCTGTGTCATTTTCTCAGGTCATGTTAATTATGTACTAGGCTGTGGGCAGATCCTAGGTGACACACACAATATGGTCAATCCATTCATTATGCTATCCTATAATCAAGGCCAATTGCCATGGCCAAACCTACAAAAATCCATGTGGATTTATAAGACGGTCAGGGCAATCAGATTGACCATGTCTTAGTATACTTCTTGTTAATATAAACCCAATCATAATAAAGGCCTGAGAGTTTTGCACTTAGTAAGCACTCAATGTGTGCTTGTCAATACATTTATTTCTGAAGGACTGGATGGCAGCAAAAATAGTTTTGTAATTATTTTCCCTCATCTTTTCCCAAAGTGTCATTTCTACTCTTTTTCTCAGCTACAACAAAGACAATATAAAAATTCTCACAAGATATCATAGTTTTAATATCTAGCATCCTCTTGTGACACACACCTTTTATCTCTGTTCTTTAAAATGAAGCACTAACATTAACAATATCATATAATAAATACAGAGAAAATATAAATTCACTCCTTTGATGTCACTGGCAGTGAGGGATACTGAGGTTTTCATCTGTTGCTGTGTCTGTTTTGTTTGTTTAGAGAAAAAGTACTGTTTTCAACATTATGAATCCATTGGTGAAGCTCCAGGCTGGGAGACAGAGAAACTGCCCTCTACCAACTACATGGACTATGGCAATGACCCTGAAATGTTTGCATTTGTTTCCTCATTTTCCAAATCGGAAGTAAGGCATTCTATGAGAAGAGTTCTATAAGGAATGAACTCTTGGTATGAATGGCCAATTGTATAGATTATTTAGAATGCTTTACCCCTCTTGCTACTTGGAAGGTGGAAAGAGTTGGGCATTGAAGTCAGAGAAACTTGAATCTGTATCCAGTCTTTTCCAAGAGACCTGGTTTTCCCATCTTTGGAATGAGATTAAAACCTCCTAGTTTATAAGATTTTTACCTTACATGAAATAAAATATGAAACATTCCTCATTTGGTTAGTGGTACATATTAAAAAGCTCGATAACTGTTCATTCTCTTTCCTAAGAGTAGCAGTTCTCCACTGCGGTGTTTTAACATAATCAATTTTTCCATTGTGTTCAAAGTAGTTTATTACTAATAATACAATTCCAAAGTTTGCAAATGATTCACTTCTTAAATTTAATTAGTGTATGTTCAAGATTTTCCCTTAATAATATTGCTCTTACTTGGGTTCTTATAAGCTTTTTGAAAGGCGGATAAAGTGGTTGAGTCTCAGCTAATTATCTGGGAAGTTCTCATAGTCTATCCCCTTTCTTATCTTTGTCCATGAGTTTGACTCCAATGTGAATGCCTTTTGTCTAGTATTTTAAAAAAAGTTTCCAAAGCTACTTTAGAAAGCCATTACCTTAATAAGAACACTGTTAACAGTTGTGGTTTCATGAGCTTGATGTATTTGATCAACTGAATTGCAGATAACTATGATGAAATTGAAATTTCTATTACCTTGAAAAACCAAAACACTGTCACATGGATATTAGGAAACACACGCCAGAGATATTTGTACCGAGTTGGCCAATGGTAAACTCAACAAACAAGCACTTTTCCATTTTTTTTCTTAATCTTTCCAGGCAATTTCCAAAGACTAAATCATTTTCTATTAATCAAATGACAGAGCAACATTAAACTAGCCCTCCACAGCTCTAATGGTTTCCCTGTGATCAATTTTTCTGTAGATGGCATTTATATTCAACTGTAGTTCACACTGTGAACTCAATTCAAAAACAACTTCTTATGTTACACTTCTAAGTAACAGCATGGGGTTGACATTTGGGCAAGAGAGAAAGAACATAAGTGCAAGATGAAATAAAAGCTTAATGCTTCCTTTATGTCTAAATATGGATTGATTGCATATTTACAGCAAGAATAATCCAGTACGGAGTGCTAGTCAGTCAACGTCAGGGGCCAAATTGAACGAAAATTTGCAACACTTTCTGTTTCTGGATCTGAATACTTCTTTCTATATAAGTAGTGCTTTTTTTTTTTTTTTTCCTCTTGGAATTGATGTAAATAGTTTTTCCCTTTGGTTGTAAATCTAAGTTCCATTTAAGTGATGTCTGTGTGGATCACAATATATTTGCAGTGCCCCTCAGTTATCTTTTGGAAATGCACATTTTCACTAAGCTATGATACTTACTGTTAAACCACAGATATTTACTTTTAAGAAACAATAAGGCTATTGTCATCACCAGCAACAATAATAACAAAGACTTAGGAAGCTTTGCATTTGCTGTTCTTTCTGTTTGGAGATTCCTTTGTTCACTAGCTCCTTTTCATTTCTTATGTCATATCGAAATATGTAGCCTTCTCCATATAGACGCTCCTTTTATGTATATCTCAGCCTCATATTTATTTTCTTCATAGTATTTCTTATAATTAATGATTATTTCATTTTTTTTTCTTGTTTTAGGTTGACTCCCCACTAACAGAGAAATTGCCTAAAGGCAGAGATCTTGCCTAGTTTAATCTCCATTAGGCACCTAACCCTGTGCATAGCTCATGGGAGGCATTATTTTCTTGAGTGAATGAATCATCATATTTCCCAAAAAAGGCTCTGTCTTCTGTTTAGCTTACCCAATCAGAATAGGCAGAGATTTCGGTAAATGGGAGCTCTGCTTTCTCAGAATTTACAATGAATGATCAAATCTCATATTGAAAATCTAGACTGTGACAGTGTGGGTTTGTGACAGATGCAGAATTTTTTGCTGTCACCACAATTCAGAGGTAATCTTGATGTCATCTCAAGGACATGGAAAATCAAAGTTAGATCCAGGGATAGCACTTGGAATCAGAGCTACCTTCAATGTTTCATTAAAGTCATTTCTCATCCTTGCTTTGGATGTCCTTCCATGACCCTTGAAGAAAATTTCTGCAACAAATTTATAAAGAGCAAGAAAGTAGAAAGTAGCTGTGCTTTCCTACTTTAAGAAATGCAAAGAAAGCAAAATCACCTCTAAAGAAGAAATATAATACATGTTATCACATACTGAGCTCTTGCTGTATGGCAGCCTCTGGGTCACCTTGGTGTACATAATATCTTTTAGTTCTCAGACTCATCACTAGAATGGGTATCACCATCCCTGTTTTTCATATGAGAAAATGGATTCTGAGTTATCAAGTATTTAGACCTGTCACACGGGTAATACGTGGCTGAGCTAGGATTCATATCCAACTTTCTCTCTGATGTTCCTTTTCTATCTCTTTCCAACACTATCTCATAATGAGCCAAAGTTGTTGGAACACCCAGAAAAATGCAAACACATTAAAGGGAAACTTATACATCAGTAGAAAAGATCATTTGACTGTTTATAGGCACGGCAGGGGCACTGCAAACTGAGAGAATACACAAAGTCAGATATGTGAATGTTGAACTTAGAAGATCAGTAAGTCTGGTGCAGCAGGGGCTAGATGAGGAATGGGACAGAAAGGAAGTTTGGGACAGACCGTGAAAAATCTGGTACACCCTTCTCTTGGTCTTTGTTCTCTGGAATAAAGGAAGACAAGGAAATTTTGGAAGGAGAAGAGGATATGATTCCATTTCAGGAAGAAAAATCTCAAGGCAGTTTGAGGTTTGGACTGAAGATTTGAGAGTCTGGAGGGAGAGAGAAAATTTAGATGGTTAGAGATGAAGATTATAAACTAGCACAGTATTCACAGGATGAAGAGATTTAGATAATCCATGTCAGTTAGACAGATGCCACAACAAAAACTTTCTAAGCATTTGTTTTCTTAGATCTAGGAATTAAAATCCGAACTCCTTGATTTGTTGTAATAATTAAGTGAGATAATGTACATAGAAAATGAACACAGGGCTTGGGACATAGAAGTGCTCAATATTTTGTAACAGAATTTGGCAGAATAAGGGCACTGCAAACATGTCCGGGTCCTAATCCCCAGAACCGGTGGATACGTTACTTTATATAGAAAAGGAGACTTTGCAGATGTGATTAAGTTAAGGATCCGGAGAGGGAGAAACAATCCTGGATTCTCCAGGTGAGTTCAGTGTAATCACAAGTACCCTTAGGAGGGAAAGAAGGAGGCCAGAGAGCCCAAGTCAGAGGAAATTTGATGACAGAAGCAAAGGGTCAGAGTTAGAGGGAGATTTGAAGATATTATGCTGCTGGCATTGAAGATAGAGGAAGCTGTCACAAGCCAAGGGATGTAGATGGTCTCTAGAAACCAGAAAATGCAAGGAAACAAATGCTCTTCTAGAGCCTCCAAAAGGAGACAGCCCTTGCCTGCACCTTGATTTCCAATCCTTGAAACTCATTTCTGATTTCTGATCTCTAGAAATGTATAATAATAAATTTGCATTATTTTAAATCACTAAGTTGTAGTAATTTGAGCAGCAACAATAGAAGACTAAAGTAGTTTTTATTCTATTTTCACAATGTCAGTGATATAGAATGCTAAAAGAATGAAATTAGAGGTTTGATTGCTATTCAAATACGATGATAAGGAGACTTGTAGAACCTTCTCATTCTCAAGTCTTTGTTGGCTATTTAGACAATGACACTGAGGCATACAGGCCGGTGAAACCAAATTTAAGAAATACTGAAACAAGTTTGCCATAAAAGAAATTAGGAATTATAAGTGTTTTTATTTGTTTGATTAAGTCAGTAAAGAAGATGGATGGTTAAAAAAACACTGAACTTCACATTAAATTTTCTGACTCATCTCAATTTTCTCTCAATAGATGTATTCTAGCACTCTATCTTGAGTAAATTTACTTGTGTTAATTAAACTGTTTTCAAAGGATATGTCCCCCACTCTTTGATGAGGCTGATCACGTGTTAACATTTCAGACAAACAATTAATATTGCTCTTGGTATTTAATCCAAATTTCAGTCAAGCCCACTGGAAGAACTAGTGGGTTGACTGAACAAACCTGATGTTATCATGTCAAAAACAAGTTTTCTGCTTAAACACATAGAATAGGTTAGCACAAACTGACACATGGTTTATTTAGGTTGCATGGACAATCAAACTAGCAAATTCAGGTTACAGAAAAAAAAATTCTTTTTAAGATTATATATATGTGTGTGTATATATGTGTATATATATATGTATATATATGTGTGTATATATGTATGTGTGTATATATATAGTCATTTTCATATTATATATACATACACAGACACACACAAACACATAAATATATCTTTTTGAAGTAAATAGTTTATTGTTCAGGTCTCAGCCCACCTTAAACTCGTCAATGGGGTTACACATAATATGAGATGACTTGAGTATTGGCTCAACAACTGTACTAAAATATCTGTCGGTTTATCACGATACAAATCAGCAATTTTTTTTTTAAGTGGGACAGACTGAAAAAGTTTACTGGACCTATTTTGAAGTGAAAAAGCGAAAAACAAAATCTGGTCAATAAATAAAATTCACTCATAACTGTCCTATTCCGTGTGTACGTGTGTGTGTGTGTGTGTGTGTGTTGAAGACTATTCTCATGGGGTGTGTGGAATTCTTTTTTTCTTTATTGAGGTCATATTGACTTATAACAGTGTATAATTTTCAGGTGTACATTATTATAGTTCTGTATAGACTGCACTGTGTTCACCATCTAGTTTTTATCCATCACCATAGATATGTGCCTCTTTATTCCCCACATTCTCCCCCCCCAGCCCCTTCTCCTCTGATAACCACTAACCTGTTCTCCTTATCTATGTGTTTGTTTACCTTTCACATACGAGTGAAATCATCTGTATTTGTCTCTGTCTGACTTATTTTGCTTAGCATAATATCCTCAAGGTCCATCCAGGTTGTTGCAAATGGCACGGATTTGTCAGTTTTTTATGGCTGAGTAGTATCCCATTGTATATATATACTGCATCTTCTTTATCCTTTCATCCATTGATGGGCAGTTGGGTTGATTCCATGTCTTGGCTATTGTGAATAATGCTGCGATGAACACACAGATGCAGAAATCTCTTTGCTGATTTCATGTTCTTTGGATAAATAGCCAGCAGTGGAATAGCTGGATCATATGATATTTCTATTTTTTAATTTTTGAGAAATCTCCATACTGTTTTCCACAGTGGCTGCACCAGTTTGCACTCCCACCACCGGTGTATGAGGGTTCCCTTTTCTCCACGTCCTCCCTCGTCAACACTTGTTACTTCTTGTCTTGACAATTATAGCCATTCTGATGGGTGTGAGGGGATATCTCATTGTAGATTCAATTTGCATTTCCCTAATAATTAGTGATGTTAAACATCTTTTCATGTGCCTGTTGGCCATCTGTATATCTTCTTTGGAAAAATGTCTGTTCATATCTTCTGCCTATTTTTTTTTGGTGAGGAAGATCAGCCCTGAGCTAACATCTGATGCTGATCCCCCGCTTTTTTCTGAGGAAGACTGGCCCTGGGCTAACATCCGTGCCCGTCTTCCTCTACTTTATATGGGACGCTGCCACAGCATGGCTTGACAAGCAGTGTGTCGGTGAACGCCCGGGATCCGAACCGGCAAACCCCGGGCCTCTGCAGAGGAGCGTGTGCACTTAACCGCTTGCGCCACCGTGTGGGCCCCTCCTCTGCCTATTTTTCCATCAGGCTGTTTGTTTTTTTTGTTGTTGAGTTGTATGAGATCTTTATGTATTTTGGAAATTAACCCCTTGTTGGATATGCGATTTGCAAATATTTCCTCCCAGTGGGTGGGTTGTGTTTTCATTTTGTTGATGGTTTACTTTGCCATGCAGAAGCTTTTTAATCTGATGTAGTCCCATTTGTTTATTTCATTTGTTTGTTTCCTTTAACCAGGTAGACATGGTATTCAAAAAGATACTGCTGAGACTGATGTTAAAGAGTGTACTGCCTATCCTTTCTTGTAGGAGTTTTATGGTTTCAGGTCTTACATTCAAGGCTTTAATCCATTTTGAGTTAATTTTTGCGTATGGTGTAAGATAATGGTCTACTTTCATTCTTTTGCACGTGGCTGTCCAGTTTTCCCAACACCATTTATTGAAGAGACTTTCCTTTCTCCATTGTTATGTTCTTGGCTCATTTGTCATAGATTAGCTTTCCATAGATGTGTGGGTTTATTTCTGGGCTCTCAATTCTGTTCCATTAATCTGTGTGTCTTTTTTTATGGCAGTACCATGCTGTTTTGATTACTACAGGTTTGTAGTATAATTTTAATTTAGGGAGTGTGATGCCTCCAATTTTGTTCTTTTTTCTTAGGGTTGCTTTGGCTACTTGGAGTCTTTTGTTGTTTCGTATAAATTTTAGGATTCTTTGTTCTATTTCCATGAAGAATGTCATTGAGATTCTGATTGGGATTGTATTGAATCTGTAGATTGCTTTAGGTAATATGGAGATTTTAACTGTACTTATTCTTCCAATCCATAAGCATGGAATATCTTTCCATTTCTTTATGTCTTCTTCGATTTCTTCAATTATGTCTTATAGTTTTCAGTGTACAGGTCTTTCACCACCTTGGTTAAATTTATATGTAGGTATTTTATTCTTTTTGTTGCTATTTTAAATGGGATTATATTCTTGACTTCTCTTTCTGTTAGTTCTTTATTAGTGTATAAAAACTCAACTGATTTTGTATGTTGATTTTGTGCGCTGCAACTTTTCTGTATTTGTTGATTATTTCTAATAATTTTTTGGCAGATTCTTTAGGTTTTCTGTATATAGAATCACGTGATCCACAAATAGTGAGAATTTTACTTCTTCCTTTCCAATTTGGATCCCTTTTATTTCTTTTTCTTGCCTAATTGCTCTGGCTAAAACTTCCAGTACTATGTTGAATAAGAGTGGTAAGAGTAGGCATCCTTGTCTTGTTCCTGTTCTCAGAGGAATGGCTTTCAGTTTTTCACCATTGAGTATGATGTTGGCTGTGAGTTTGTCATATATGGCCTTTATTATGTTGAGGTACTTTCCTTCTATACTCATTTTATTGAGAGTTTTTATCATAATGGATGTTGGATCTTATCAAATGCTTTCTCTGCGTCTCTTTAGATGATCATGTGATTTTTATTCTTCATTTTGTTAATGTGGTGTATCACATTGATTAATTTGCAGATGTTGAACCATCCCTGAATCTCTGGAATAAGTCTCACTTGATCGTGGTGCATGATCCTTTTAATGTATTGTATTCAATTTGCTAATATTTTGTTGAGGAATTTTGCATCTATTTTTATCAGCGATATTGGCCTATAATTTTGCTTCTTTATATTGTCCTTTTTTGGTTTTGGCATCAGGGTAATATTGGCCTTGTAGAATCAGTAAGGAAGCATCTCATCTTCTTCAATTTTTCAGAATAGCTTGAGAAGGATAGGTATTAAATCTTCTTTGAATGTTTGGTAGAATTCTCCAGAGAAGTCCTCTGGTCATGGAATTTTGTTTTTTGGGAGGTTTTTGATTACTGTTTCAATCTCTTTACTAGTGATTGGTCTATTCATATTCTCTATTTCATCTTGATTCAGTTGGGGAGGTTGTATGATTCTAAGAATTTATCCGTTTCTTCTAGGTTATCCAATTTGTTGGCATATAGCTTTTCATATTATTCTCTTATAATCCTTTGTATTTCTGTGGTGTTCATTGTAATTTCTCCTCTTTCATTTCTGATTTTATTTATTTGAGTCTTCCCTCTGTTTTTCTTAGTGAGTCTGGCTAAGGGTTTATCAATTTTTTTTTATCTTCTCAAAGAACCAGCTCTTAGTTTCATTGATCCTTTCTATTGCTGTGAGTTTTTTTTAATGCTATCATTTCATAATTCTAATTACTATTAATTTTGCCCAAGATAGAAACTGATTTACACACAAGGGTTCTTGTGAGTTTGGCATCTCTCAATCAGCTAGAAGGAAATGTCTGGGCAATCTTAAAACTACTTATTGATTGGAGATTTCCATCCAGATTTGCAGATTAGCTGAAAGAGGCTAGTCTCCAGAAGGACCACCGAAGCAAATCATTCATACAGGTATATGGCAATGACTTCATCGAATCAGTCAACATGGAGTAAAACAGAAAGAGGAATAGACTACATCTCTAGTTAGCCAATTCTTGAGGATCACTCATACCCTAGTCTATTTCAAGCATGGTGGATTGGAGGAGAGCTGGTTTAAGATTGTCGGTCCACACATACTCTCCCCTTCAAATGGATTGATCCTAGAGGTTTTTTGTTCATCTGTTTATTTCCTCCTTAGCAGTTCTACTGCACTTTGCATTTTCCAACGTGCTCCTATAATCAGGCACTTCATTTGTGCTTCACCAATAAGTTTGGAAAATAGTAAAGGCAGAGAGTATTTTCATTTAACAGATGAGAAAATTAAAGCAGAAAAATGGAACATCTTGTCTTGTTTCAGGTCACGAGTCAGCAATGTATCTAGAATTAGAACACAAGTCTCTGACTGCTGGCCCAGTGATGTGGACGTAAGTGGATGATACACTATAATCAAAGGCCTATTAACTGAGATGATTTTTAAGTTCTTTTTGTACATGACAAATATATTTATATGGGAAAAAACTTTATATCACTGGATTTTCAAGCTCTTTTCAATCATGGATTCTTTTTCAAAACACAGGAGAAATAAGAATACAGCACTTAAAGGCAAGCTCTAGTTTTCCTGTTTGTTGAATTCATGTCTTAGTCTTTCTCAAAACTCAACAACTATATTTTTTACTCTTTGATCAGGATTCAGAGACCAAAGAAAGAATGTATTTTAAAAAGCCTACTAACAAGTAATTTATGTTCACTTGCAATATATAAGGAATATATAAATATTATGCAATCACAAAGAGTACATATTGTAGCTATTACTAAGTCATATCTGATCAAACTTTTCCATATTTATTACTTTGTCTCAGCATGGAATATTTGTGCAATGCAATTCCATCTCAGCTATAGGACAAAGGCAGCAGCATTCAACTATTCATCCTTTATTTAGCAGGTCCGGCCTATGTGAAAGACACCTGGCTGATTATTAAGGGAGATAAAAAGAAGCAGAAAAGTTAATTCTTGGATTTCAGGGGCTTCCAAGTAAAGTGCAGTGATAAGATATCCTAGAAGGACAGATCTAGTTTTCTGACAGTGCTAGGATCACATCAGAGTATACTGTATGGACTCAAATGATAAATAAAACAAAACAAAAATAAACAAACAAAAAAACCATTTACTAAGTATTTATTAAAGTATGTACTAGACACTTTCTATTAATTCTCTCTTTCAATCTTGACTAAAGCTCTGAGGGAAATAGATATACTTTTTCCTCATTTTACAGATGACCGTGTTGAGACTGAAAGGTTAAATAACCCCCTAACATTCCAAGAAGGGGAGGTCAGGTTTTGAACTCAGATTGGGAGAGGGCATCAGAGCCTGTGTTCTTAAGCATTACACTCTTGTGTCTTTCATGTATATACTCAGAATATTTCCTCTTTTGGAATTCCAAAAAGATCAAAACAGTTTATTTTGTTACCAGAAAATTTCAAGAATTATCCATCTTTAAGAGACAAACCAACTGACCAAATAAAGCAATCAGTAACACGATGAGGTGGGAGGAATGAAATGGAGATGGAGCAAAGGCATATTTTGATTCAGAGATGAATCCTGGTCCCTGCAGTGGGATGTATACTTACGAGACTTTTTGGTGGTAACGTTGACTGGAGGGCTTGCGGGCCCTGTCCCAGCAGTGTTGTACGCTCTCACAGAAGCAAAATAGAGAGTGTTAGCTTTCAGCCCTGTGATGTTTTTGGTTGTGACGTTTCCACTGACTCTAGTTTTACCAATCATGGATTCTTTGGAATCATCTGTCCAGTATAAGACCTGGTCATTAAAAACAAAGAACAAGCAATTCATTGTTTCCCAACAAATATCAACCACAGTGGGGTATGGGAAGAAGACAGGAGCATAAATGGCAGAATATTTTCTAATTAAAATAGTTATAGAACAGCAGAAGAATAATCAAAGTCTAATATTCATAGAGAAGAAATTTAAAAAACATAAATTCACAATGGAAATTAGAGATACTGGTTTTTTTTTTAATTACCAAAATAAAATCTTTCAAGAGATCTCTAAAAGTTATCAGCTTTAACAAAGTGTATATAAATCAGACCAAAACAAGATTCATAGCACCAGTCAAAGACTTCAGTTATAATTTGTTCTATTGACATTTCCTCCAGGGTTCTGTGAATGACAGATTAATTAGTTAATTCAACTTACACTGAGCCTTTCCTATGGATTAGTACTGTTTTAGGCACATTGAAAAACACAAAAGAGAATATGCATGGTGCCTGCCTTTAAGCCCCTTATAATCTAGTTAAGAGGTTAGAATATATATGTGAAAAGACAGCAGAGAATAAATTCGAAAGAAATGATATAGAAAAAAAATACTATAAAAATTTGAAGAAAGACAACATCAGGAAGTGATCAGGAAAAAGTTCAAAGAGAAGAGGAGACTAGAGATGAGTTTTGAGAAATAAATAGGGTTCAGATAATAGATAAGGCATTTTAGGATTAGAGTGGCAGAGACACCTATCATATGAATAGAACTTTCTGTTTGGACCAGAAGGTTCATGTAAAAAGAAAAAAAAAAAAAAAAAAAGAACAGTGCAAGACAAAATTAGGGACATTTAGAATTAAACTTTTAGTCTAATTCCAAAATAAAATAAACCATGTTACCCATTTTGTGAAACATTGGATTTACAAGTTAAAGGAACAGTAAGTGATTAATAAGACTCATCCCTTAAACTTTGTGAGAAGGAAGGCCCATAAATGTGAAGTGATTTTCCTTGTTCTATATAGACTATAAATGACAGATTTAGGGGAATCTAGATTTTTTCATATCACTTTTAACTGTCTTTTCCAAGATAACTAATTCTTTTCAAGTTGTACTCTAATTCACAGAGCAGGTTTCCCAGTGAAATTCTTCTGTGGTTTAAGATCATTGAGGACTAGATGTTTTCCTCTCCCCCAAAAACCAATATGACTGCAATTTGAATAAATGAAAAAGATAATAAGCTGATCACTTTTTAAATGCTACCATTTGTCAATTTGCTTGCTTAAGATCATCTGGAAAATGAATGGGTAGACGAGATGTGGTATATATATACAATGGAATACTACCCAGCCATATAAAAGAATGAAATTATGCCATTTGTGACAACGTGGATGGACCTTGAGGGTATTATGCTAAGTGAAATAAGTCAGACAGAGAAAGAAAAATACCATATGATCTCACTTCTGTGGGAAATCTAAAAAAACAAAGCAAATAAACAAACAAAACAAAAACAAAACCAAACTCACAGATATAGAGAACAGACTGATGGTTACCAGAGAGGAAGCAGGCTGGGGTGGGCAAAATGGGTGAAGGGAGTCAATTATATGGTGGTGGATGGTACTAGACTTTTGGTGGTGACCACTTTGTAGTGTACACAGATATCAAAGTGTAATGTTATATACTTGAAACTTATGTAATATTATATACCAATTTTACCTCAATAAAAAAAAGGGAAAAAAAGATCCCTCCACTCATCCCCCTCTGTAACTTTAGACTTACATTATTATATACTAAGAACTAGGTTAGTAGTATAAGACTGTTAGACAGGAACTATTGTGTTGTTAGCTGGCATGTTCACAAGGAAAAGTGAAATTAATGTGGATTACCTCATAGCCCAGCACTCTTCCAGTGTTTCTATTCCAGGCAATAGCATTCCATGAAACCTCCATTTCAGAAGCAGAAAAACTTTGGACAGTAGTTCCCCTTGGGGCCAGTTGAGGTTCTACCATCCAGAGAAAGACACAACCAACTTCAGCAAAGTGGTTCACGGAAAATGAATGCAAAATAGCCATACGGTCTCAAAGAGGACCAACCCAGTGCTGACTGCAACTTACCATCTTCCCCGGAGTAGACAATAGACATGGTACTCAGGGATCCTTCTCCTTCATTATTATATACACCCACTTTGACTTCAAAGGGAGAGAGGGGGATGATGCTTTCATTTCTGTAAACAAACCTTGATGATTCCACAGATGGTACTCTTTCCTTGATCCAGGTTGTCGAGCCAACTGGCCGCAACATGATGATGTATCCAAATTCCTCTCCATTCTGTAGCTCTTCTGGAATTGACTTAGGCAGAAGTGATCAGTCACTGAGTATTTACAAAAATATTTTATAGAGCTATTATAATGTTTATTGATTATTTGGCCTATCTGTTGTAGCGACAAACATGGATATTTACCCTGTTTAATGAATTGTTGAAAAAAATAATAGTTTCCTTTGGAATGCCAATTAGGAAAATGATCCCAATTGAATATGCTCAGATAAATAAATAAAAATTTTAAATGGAAATGTAAAACAGGTTTTACATGTTTATACCTGTTGTCATGATTATTCATGAGTTGTGATAATAAAATGGTTTGGATGATTGCAAGATTTTATAAGTTAAAACATAATTTTGATATGAATTTTTAAACTCAGCACAAAATTAACTTATTAACTATTTCAAGGCTAGCTATGTTTTCCTTTCACAATATTTTTCAACAAATTCTTGTAGGATACAGGTAATATAATTATCATGTAATAACATTTGCTTTAAGGCATATAGAGTGTTAGTCAAACACAAAAGTATAAAGGACTTCTCAGTATTTTTTTAAACATACACCTTCATTAGTAGTAACATCAGTGTGCACTTTTCCTGACATTAAAAAAAACACAAAACTTTTCTAATTCCCACAGAGACCAAGCTCTATAAGATTCATTTAAAACCTAAACTTATTAAAATTACAAAACAAAAATAGAAACAAGCTCCCCAGAACTCTACAGATATTAAACATTATAAATAATCACATAAAGTAAACAAATGAAAATTAATTTGTTCTTGAATTTAGACAAATATTCCACCTGTTTATAAGAAAGGTGTATTTAAAAATCCATGGAATGTATTTAGTTTTTCTAAAGGAAAATATTTTTCTTTTCCTTTATGTTTTTTCTAAGTATTTTCATGGACTAATAAAGGCATACTGGATAGGACATAATGCCTGAGTCTGTCACGCCCACAACTCCATTTGTGAGGTTTTCCTTACCCATAGGTATCCATTCATTGTATCATATTATCCTGTGACTTGGACCACATTTGATTACCCAGCAATAGGCACCAGAACCAAAGGCACCATCTTGGTCACTATCTACGATTTGTTCTGGTGCAGAACCTCTGTATTCTACAGTGACTAATAGACCCAATCAATTCCTTTCCCCTACAGAGTTTGAATAGGAAACATAGGTGTGTGGCCGGAATGATAGATAAACTTAGAGCAGGCAATAAGTAGAAAGCATACAGTAGTAGGGACACTGAGGCAGTGGAAGCTAAGAGAAAATGGAAGCTATAAATTATATAGAGAGGAGATAGAATTTAGTTGTTAGCCAAGCAGAAAATTAGAAGGAAAGGAAATGGGAAGAACTGAGGCACAAGTACGAGGGACTATTGGAGCCAGGGCTGGATTACGAGAGCAGCTGACAGCAGACTAGAGCTATGGTGCTCAGAACAGTGATGAACGATGTTCCAGTTCTTCATTTGACCTGCCTGCTCAGTTCCTGAGACTTTTTCCCATCCTCATTACTTCCCATGTAGCTTTAAAATAAATCCCCATTAACCAAGATGACCTGAGCTGGTCTCTATTTCTTGCCATGTGGAACAGTCTGACAAATACAGACAGTGAGAGGAAGGAGAAAAATACAGGTCCTGAAATCTGAGGAGAGGAAATGTTTCCTTGGATTAACATTTCTCTTACAGGGAGATCAGAATTAAATTAGTTAACTTTGAGTGGTACGGAGGAGATTTGTGAGAATTTAAGCGATTTACTAGAGCATTTGATTTATTTTTGATGTTTCTCTGATCTCCGGTTTAATCAAGATGTTTAGCTCATCCAAGAAAGTGGAGGACTTTTGTTTTTGTTAGTCAAGTACAATTAGTGTTTCTCCTGGTGTTCCCTTAACAAAGATCTGAGGCCAATATGTTCGGTTTATAGGGGAAAAAGAGAGTCATTTAAATTCTTCCTTTTGTTCTTTTCATATGGGCAGAGAGCCAAATGATGGAGAAATATATGTAGCTGTTTAAGATGGCCAGAAAGATGGTTTGCTTTCTTAAGCAGAAGTGTTCAGTAGAATAAGGAAATTCAGAAATTCTTCTGGTAATGAAATCTATTAAAGTTGATCAAGACTAAGAATATAATTCTCAACTACAGTGTCTATAAGAAC
Source organism: Ceratotherium simum simum (assembly GCF_057802395.1). NCBI lineage: Eukaryota > Metazoa > Chordata > Mammalia > Perissodactyla > Rhinocerotidae > Ceratotherium > Ceratotherium simum. The sequence continues at coordinate 74,979,977 of NC_141904.1, read as the reverse complement.
TAAATCTTTAGTATAGATCAAGAGTCAGCATACTATGGCCTTTGAACCAAATCTTGCCTACAGCATGGTTTTGAAAATAAAGTTTTTGGGGACACAGTCACACCTGTTCATTTATATATGGTATATGGCTTTTGAATGACAATGACAGGGTTGAGAAGTTGTGAAAGGGACTATGTGTTCCCACAAGGCTGAATATTTTCACTGGCTGGCCCTTTACATAAAAAGTGTATCAATTCCCAGTATAAGTGTTAATCTCTTACTCTATAGTACTTTATCCTATATGCCTAATTTTGTAGTCATATTTTATATGAGATGGTCACCACAAGCACCTCAAACTTGGAAAGATTTGGGAGTACAAATTATGATAAGATCTGAATAAAGAAACCCTTAAAAAAAGGCATTAACAGTTATTACCTTCCAAAAGTTAGATACCATGTCTAGGTTATTGGAAACAAAACAAAAAAATAAACACAGAATACACTTTACTTTGGCACTGGAGAGAACACAGGGAGGATGTTTATTTCAGGCAGATTATACCACAGTGTATTCACATGAGCAATCTGGGATAACCAGTAAAGCTGTCGCTTATAAAACATAATGGTGGATTCTGACTGAATTTATTTATTTTTTATTTATTTTTTGCCCCCAAAGCCCCAGTAGATAGTTGTATGTCATAGCTGCATATCCTTCTAGTTGCTGTATGTGGGACACAGCCTCAGCATGGCCGGAGAAGCGGTGTGTCGGTGCGCGCCCGGGATCCGAACCTGGGCCGCCAGCAGTGGAGCGCACGCACTTAACCGCTAAGCCACGGGGCCGGCCCTGACTGAATTTAGAATGGTCATTGGATCCACATTAGTTTTGAAAGCCCAACGGGTACTATTTCATCCACAGTAGCAGTGACTTTGGTCTGGAATAGTCTGTCTCTACCCTTAGGTTCTTTTTCAAAACATAGTTTAGATAAGCTAAGATGGTGCCTCTCCTGGTCTCCTTCCAGGCTGGGTTAAGACTGTCCTTTCTGTTGGCCTCTGAGCATTTAGACCTTTTTAAAATTCATTTTTGTACCGCCCACTGCTGGGAACAGAGTAACTACTTATTAGTGTTCATTGAATTGAAAGAGTTACTGCACGTCTTCTGGTGGCTTGAAGTAGTATGCATCTCCTCCTAAATACATATAACTTATTCCTTAAAGAACTTTGGGCGCCAGAAGAATTTGGCTCAGTAACTGTGCGTACGTGATGCCAAATGTGAATGAAATGGGAAATTGCACCCATTAATGTCATTTCTGCAAGTATCTGCATATCTGATATCCCAAGGCAAAACACAGAGGAAATGACTTTAATTTTTTAAAAAATAGAGGTCAGCAAACTTTCTGTAGAGGGCTAGACAGTAAATATTTTAAGCATTGAGGGACATGTGATCTCTTGCAACAGCACAAAAGCAGCAATACATAATACATAAGAGAATGGGTATGGCAGTAGGTGAATTTGTGTATGAAAACAGGCAGTAAGCCAGGTTTGGTCCATAGGCAATGGTTTGCAGAACCTTGCTTTAAAGAAAAAGGGCATTATATTTATTTATTTATTTTTTTGTGAGGAAGATCAGCCCTGAGCTAACATCCATGCTAATCCTCCTCTTTTTGCTGAGGAAGACCGGCTCTGCGCTAACATCTATTGCCAATCTTCCTCCTTTTTTTCCCCCAAAGCCCCAGTAGATAGTTGTATGTCATAGTTGCACATCCTTCTAGTTGCCGTATGTGAGACGCGGCCTCAGCATGGCCGGAGAAGCGGTGCGTCGGTGCGTGCCCGGGATCCAAACCTGGGCCGCCAGCAGCAGAGCACGCGCATTTAACCGCTAAGCCATGGGGCCGGCCCAAGAAAAAGGGCATTATAAACCATGGAAAGATTTTTTTTTGGTAATTCGCATCATCTCTATTTAAAAATACTGTACATAGGATTTCCCATTCCCTCACATATAGACTATGTAAAAACAACTACTTATCAACCTTTAGTAATTTCTGATCTTGGGGAAGAAAAATATAAGGTGTGAAGTCAAGCAAAACTCCCTGTGCGCTGTAATGACATGTTTAAGAGGCCTTCGAAGAACACTGAAACCTAAACAAACTGCTTCCCGTCACAGAAAAGCAATCTCTTGTGGACTCACTTGAGAGTCAATGTTTTTGTGGGAAATGTGTTCCGAGGACATGAATAATCTGATTAATTTACTACTCAAGGCAGATACACAGGGACTTTGGCCCTGCCTGAACCATGACATTGCATAGGGACAGTTGGAATTCTAATTTAGGACAAAGTAGAGGAGCATGGAGTGAGAGCCCTGTGTGCAAAATGCTTCTTTGCTCACCACCTATATCACATTTTTAAGCCTCCATTTTCATGTCTGAAAGAGGCATTATCCACCCCCAGGCCTTGTTGTGAGGACTGAATGACACGAAATGCCCACTGCAGCACCAAAAGCCCTGTAAGTGCTCCACGCACGCAGCCCCCTTTCCCTCAGGCCTCTGAGAGTTCCATCTCTCTCAATGCACATCCATCCATCCGACAGGTCTTAGCCAGCTCACACTACATTCCAGGCAGTGTGCTGGGCCCATAATGTCGATGAATTATGCCAATGAAACTAGACGCCCAGAAGGGAAGACTTTTATAACAGCTGCACCTGGTTTCTGGCTCTGTCATTTACAACCCTGAGAAAACAACTTCTCTGTGTCCCAATTTCCTCTCATATGAAGAGGGTTTAATAACACTACTGTCTTTCTCTATCTTTAGTGGAATTTTGTGAGGAATAAAATGAACCCTATATATAAAAAGTCTTTTACTACTGTGAAAGCATTTACAGATGCAATGAATTACTCTTACTCAACACCAGAGTGGCTCAAGCTCAGCATTATTGACATGTGGGGCCAGATAATTCCTTGTTGTGGGGGGCAGTTCTGTGCATCATGGGATGTTTAGCAGCCTCCTGGCCTCTACCCAGATGCACCCCTCCCCTTAGTTGTAACAACCAAACGTGCCCTCAGACATTGTAAAATTTCATCCCATCTCCTGAGGGATCAAATCATCCCCGCCTTCCAATGAGAACAACTCTTCTACATATCAGCCATGATGATTTTTAATTAAAAAATCCATGGCCATCATGTTCTTGGGTGTAATAGTAAAATGTCCAAGGAAGCGGATGTTTTGGCAGTGCGAAAGTTATCATCAAAATGTCAAAAACACATACACAGGGCAATGAAATAGGGCAGGGCTCTTTTATCAGTTACAGCTGAGGCTCCAGGCTGATAACAAAGGTATGAAGTTCCATGCATTCCAAAGAGAGACATCAAACTGTTTACATAAAGGGCTGCCTAGCAAAACAGCCTATTGGCCATGATGAACGTATATAAAGGAAGCGTTAGTTTGTTTAGGGAGAGATTAGTAGGAAATATTTCTTTTGAGAGAGTTATAGGAAAAGCTATGCATTCCCACCCCTCCACCAAGGGGAAGTAAAGGAGCTCTTTCTTATTCCTCACCTCACCAAGTGAAGAGGCTTCAGAAAGAACCACATGATATGTGTTCTCTGAAATTTGTGGGAAGTAGGTCCTTTTAACTGACAAACGCCTGAGAATCTTCCAAAGAGGAAGAGATCTGGACAGCATATGGTGGCAGAGTGAAGAGAGAAGCTAAGTGGGCATGCACTGCACTCCCACTGAACATGGGGTAAAGGCATGTGTTTGCTGAGGGCCAGTGCAGGACCCACGCAAGGGAGCTGTTCATGAGCAGCCCTGAAAGGGACTCTACCCACAAACACCATCTAGAAGAGAGAGAGAACCTCCACCAGAAGAGGCTGGACATGAACCACCAGACTCCAGGAACTGAAAAGACTTTTCAGCACCAAGGAATTGCAATTAGAAGTCCCCAGTAGGGAATCTCCTGGATGCCCCACCCATCCCCAACCGAAAACCAAAACAAAGCAAAAAAATAACTACTGTATGAAATATCAGCATCTGGTCATTTGCCACTCCTGGAATACACCAAAGTCAAATTACCAATGTACCAGCAATCAGGACCTTTTCTGTCCCTTTCCTCTTCTCCCAACCCCAACCTTCTACAACTCTGGAGGAGCTAGTGGTAACGTAGTGAATGGGGAAGGAGAAATTGAACAGCAGAATGGGGAAATGGTAAAGAACTGACTGGTCATTCCCTTTGACATTATAGAATTCCTAGGTCGAGGGAGGCCTGAGCTACAGGAAACGAGAAACTTTAGGTTGGAGGAAAGTATAAAGTTTATGATCAAAAACTAGGCTGAAATTTTTAATAAGTACAAAAATGAGCCTACATGTTAATACTTAAGAATAATGACTGTAAAAGCTATTCCATATGCCTAGGCTTTCATCTAGATGCAGGGAAGAACAAGTTGGAAGGATTTAAAGAGCAATGATAGGAAAAGAATTGTTTTCCACCTGCACTCTACTGAATATAACACATGCACAATAGAATCGTTCCAGAGGGAATAAATAAAATAATTTCTAGTCCATCAAGTAATAATGAAAATGCTACTGACCCACCTTCAACAGACATTGAAGTTGTTTTTCTTATATTTGGGAGAAAATTGTTCCAAGTTAGTCATACTCTCTCACTTTAGTAGAAATAAAAAAAGTTTCTAACACCTCCTCTAAATAATGCATCATCAGGAGTCTTTCATACCGTGTATTTTTATATATTCTCAATAGTGATTAAATAAATCTTCTTTTTGTTTTCCAGTATTCTTCCTGGCCAGCTAAGTCTTTTTCCTTCAAAATAACTCAGTTGGACAGAAAATTACCTCCCACGTAATGACGAGCTCAGACCGACTTCCTCCACCTCCATTGATGTTTGCTGGTGCCACGACAGGAACTGAAAGCAACCAAGAGAAATGTGGGATGGCAATTATTAAAGCACATCTTCATCAGGAAGAATTTTGTCTTTGAATTTCACCTTTCAAAAATCTCATGCAGGCACATCGTGAGAGAGTCTTGCATTTTTAATGAACATAAATTATGTTTACACATATCCAAATTTTCAAGAGAGAGGACACAGTTGTGTTTGATACATGAGCACTCTGGCTCCAAAATTAATTAAAAATTGAGTAACATCATGTATTTGACATTATTATGCATCATCTACTAATTGGCAAAATGATGTTCCATTCAGATGGTAACAGCGACACTGCTGATTTAGTGCCTAATTATACAGTTGTGCTGTAAACAAGTTATTGAGGCAGTATATTAATTAATTCTTTTTTACAATAAACAAAGTAAAATAATTTTTCCTTTTTTTAGTCCTCAGGATATTTTAACATTTAAAAATAAATTCTTAAAAAATATATAAATAAATAAATTCTTGTTTTATGACTCTGATTCTGAAATCTTTCAGTACAGAGCAAGAGAGACTTTTCCTCTTAATCTTCCATCACAAAGTAAGATGTTCTGCTGTCAAGGAGGTGATTGAGGAGATTCCCTGTGTTTAACTCTTAAGACTCTAAGGCTCCACGGTAGAACATTCCAGACACGGATCATTTTTTATGAATTAGAAAAAAATATACCTTTCAACTATACCCTTGTGAGAACTAGTATAATAAATAATAAATGATTCGAGGTAAACTGTAAAATCGATGACAATTGTGAGCGTGTGTGGGGTACTGTAGTGTACAATCAGAATGGAATTTTACTTTATACGTGCAGAAGTGTTAAAAAGCATTCTTTTTCCTTAAATAAAGGCAAAAGTATGCTATCTGTGATAATGGATAAATCCACAGGATTTTAAATGTTGAATTACATGAAATTATCTATATTTCACCTTTTTTGATCAATATCCAGAGATGGGGGTGGAAGTGTTTGGGTATATTTATTGACTGGTAGGCAGGAATTAAAATATGTAATATTTAATTGCTCATTTCAAAATTTTCTTCTACTATAGAGAACATTCAGATGAATCTAGACTACTGATTTTATGTATTCTTATTTCAAACAGATGTTTAACATTATAAATGACATAGTGATATAATAATCTCATTGTTCTTTTGAATAATAGCACCTGTCAGACATTATCCATTTTCAGATTCAAATTCCAATTTGATCTTCATAATTTATTTAAAAGATTGCCTTCTACCTACACCCTACTTTTTAGGTCTTCCAGTGCCTTTGGCCAAAAGCAACATGAATCAGGGTGGATCCTGCAGTTGCAAGATTTCTGGTACTCGACAGAAGTCGCTTACAGTGACACTGTTTCAGGACCACTAAAGAGTTTATTTATTTGTATACATGCCATTTTATTTTAACTAAACATTTATATAAACTGATATAAACTGCTGCAAATTACCATGATTATGCATACCTTTTTGTCTCCATCAGAGGCTGACTTAAAGTAACTTGGAATTTTCTACGGTCTTTAATCCCATTGCTAACAATTCTCCACTGCCATCTATCATCTACTCCCTTCTTTTTTTTTTTTAATTGAAGAATAATTGACATACAATATCCTATTAGTTTCAGGTGTACATCATAATGACTCCATATTTATATATATAAAATGATCATCATGACAAGTCTAGTTATCATCTGTCACCGTACCAAGTATTATTAACTATATTCCTTATGTTGTATATTACATCCCCATGACTTATTTATTTTATAACTAGAAGTTTGTATCCCCCAAACCCCTTCACCTATTTTTCCCATTCCCCCATTCTTCTCCCCTCTGGTATCCAGTAGTTTGTTTCCTGTATCTATGAGTCTGTTTCTGTTTAATTTTATTTGTTTGTTTGCTTTGTTTTTTAGATTCCACATATAAGTGGAATCATACAGTATTTGTCTTTCTCTGTCTGACTTATTTCACCTAGCATAACACCCTCTAGATCCACCCATGTTGTCACAAATGTCATAAGATTTCATTCTTTTTATGGCTAAGTAATATTCCATTATATATATATACATACATAAAAATCACATCTTCTTTATCAATTCATCTATCAATGGACACAGGTTGCTTCCATATCTTGCTTATTGTAAATAATGCTGCAATGAACATAGGCATGCATATATCTCTTCAATTTAGTGTTTTTGTTTTCTTTGGATAAATATCCAGAAGTGTAATTGCTGCATCATATGGCAGTTCTATTTTTAATATTTTGAGGAAACTCCATACTGTTTTCAATAGAGTTTACACCAATTTACATTCCCACCAGCAGCATATGAGGGTTCCCTTTTCTCCATAACCTCACCAACACTTGTTATTTTTTGTCTTTTTTTTTTTTGTGAGGAAGATTAGCCCTGAGCTAACATCTGTTGCGAATCCTCCTCTTTTTGCTGAGGAAGATTGGCCCTGAGCCAACATCCGTGCCCATCTTCCTCTACTTTATATGGGATGCCGCCACAGCATGGCTTGACAAGTGGTGCGTTGGTCTGTACCCTGGATCTGAACCTGCGAACCCCAGGCCACCAAAGCAGAGTGCATGAACTTAACCACTATGCCACCAGGCCAGCCCCATTTTTTGTCTTTTTGTTGATAGCCATTCTGACAGGTGTGAGGTGATATCTCATTGTGGTTTTGATTTGCATTTCCCTGATGATTAGTGATGTTGAGCATCTTTTCATGTACTTGTTGGCCACCTGTATGTCTTCTTTGGAAAAGTGTCTATTGAAGTCCTCTGATGATTTTTTAATCAGATTGTTTGGGTTGTTTTTTGACATTAAGTTGTGTAAGTTCTTTATGTATTTTGGATATTAGCCCCTTATCAGAAGTGATTAGCAAATACCTTCTCTCATTCCATAGGTTACCTTTTTATTTTGTTGATGCTTTCTCTCACTATGCAAAAGCTTTTTATTTTGATGTAATCCTATATCTTTATTTTTGCTTTTGTTTCCCTTGCCTCAGAAGATTGATCCAAAAATATGTTGCTAAGACCCATGTCAAAGAGCTAACTACCTATGTTTTCTTCTAGGAGTTTTACGCTTTCGGGTCTTCCATTCAAGCCTTTAATCCATTTTGAGTTTATTTTTGTACATGGTGTAAGATAGTGGTCCAGTTTCATTCTTTTGCATGTAGCTATCCAGTTTTCCCAGCATCATTTATTGAAGAGACCATCTTTTCCCCATTGTATATACTTGCCCCCTTTGTCATAGATTAATTGACCGTATGTGCATGGGTTTATTTCTGGGCTCTCTATTCTATTCCATTGATTCATGTGTCTGTTTTCATGCCAGTACCACACTGCTTTGATTACCATAGCTTTGTAGTATAGTTTGAAATCAAGGAGCATAGTATCTCCAAGCTTTGTTCTTCTCTCTCTAAATTGCTTTGAGACTATTCAAGGTCTTTTGTGGTTCTATACAAATTTTAGGATTCTTTGTTCTAGTTATGTAAGAAATGCCATTGGTATTTTGATAGAGATGGCAATGAATCTGTAGATTGCTTTGGGTAATACGGATGTGTCCATTTAACATCACTATTAATTCTTCCAATCCATAAGCACAGCATGTCTTTCCATTTATTTGTGTTGTCTTCAATTTCTTTCATCAATGCCTTATAGTTTTCAGAGTACAGGTCTTTCACCTCCTTGGTTAAATTTATTCCTAGATATTTTATCCTTTTTGGTGCAATTGTAAATGGGATTTCTCTGTCCGGGAACTCGTTATTAGTGTATAGAAATGCAAAAAAATTTCTGTATATTAATTTTGTATTCTGCAACTTTACTGAATTCATTTACTAGTTCTAATAGTGCTTTGGTAGGGTTTTTAGGTTTTCATATATAGTATCATGTTATCAGTAAATAGGGACAGTTTTATTTCTTCCGTTCCTATTTGGATGACTTTTATTTCTTTATCTTGTCTAATTCCTGCAGTTAGGACTTCCAACACTATGTTGAATAAAAGTGACAAGACTGGGGATCCCTGTCTTGCTCCTGATCTTCGAGGAAAAGTTTTCAGCTTTTTACCATTGAGTATGATGTTAGTTGCAGATTTGTCGTATATGGCCTTTATTGCGTTGAGGTAAACTCCTTCTATATCCACTTTGTTGAGAGTTTTTATCATAAATGGATGTTAAATTTTGCCAAATGCTTTTTCTGCGTCTGTTGAGATGATCATATGATTTTTATCCTTCATTTTGTTAATGCATCATCTTGATTGATTTGCAACATTGAACTATCCTTGCATCCCTGGAATAAATCCCACTTGATTGTGGTATATGATCCTTTAAATGTATTGTTGAATTTGGTTTGCTAATGTTGAGGATTTTTGTATCCATGTTTATCAGGTACATTGGCCTGTAATTTTCTTTTTTTTGATGTCTTTGTCTGGTTTTGGTATCGGGGTAATGCTGGTCTTGTAAAATGAGTTTGCAAGCATTCTTTCCTCGTCAATTTTTTGGAATAATTTGAGAAGGATAGGTATTAACTCTTCTTTAAATGGTCGGTAGAATTCACCTATGAAGCTGTCTGGTCTTGTTTTTTGGGAGTTTTTAAATTACTGAATAAATTTCATTACTTATAATCAGTCTACTCAGATTTTCTATTTCTTTGTGATTCAGTATTGGCAGAGTGTGTATACCTAAAATTTATCAATTTCTTATAGGTTTTCCAATTTTTTGGCATGTAATTGTTCATAGAATTCTCTTATGATCCCTGGTATTTCTGTGGTGTCAGTTGTAACTTTTTCTCTTTCATTTCTGAGTTTATTTATTTAGGCCCTCTCCTTTTTTCTTGATGAGTCTGGCTAATGGTTTATCAATTTTGTTTATTTTTTACAAAGAACCAGCTTTTAGTTTCATTGATCTTTTCTATTGTTTTAGGACCATTAAATACTTTAGATACATAAGGAAATTATTTTAAATTATACTCTAACTACTCTTTGCAAAGTTTCCAATATTCTGGGTAATAAAGTTCCTTATGTTATTCAATTTTCAAATGAACCATACTAAACCTAAAACCATATTGAGAAGAATTGTCTTTGATAATACCAAAAAACAAAACAAAACAAAAAAAACCACTTCAGTATGATTTGGAGCCCTCAGGGGAATCATTATAAATACCAAGTCTCATTATGCTACTGAAACCAGAGTATCAATGGCCAACAGAAGGTGACATACAAACTTAACTGAAAAAACTTTAGTATTAGAGTCAGCTGTCCCCAAAGCTACCATAATATAAATCAGCTGTCAACAAACAACCTGACATTAAAGCTAATACCCAGCATCATGGACCACACTTGGAGATTCTCGTCTAGTTGGACTATGGCAGGACCTAGGAGTTTCTATATTTACACATTTCCTTATGCCAATCTCTTGCTCATTTAGGTTAAGGCCCAATATTATGGAGAGTGCTGGTGCACAAGTCTGGAAGTCTAGGTTCAAATCCTAACTCTGTCTGAAACAATCAGCTAACATCCTGGTCTTTTTTTTCCTCACCTGTAAAAAGAACGACTCTCCTCTCAGCTCTAAACTTCTAGAATGATTTAATTTAAGATATTACTGTCATATATGTTGTTTTCTAGCCCAAATCCTATGATAAAAATACTAACATTATCTTTAGTTTAAAAAATTATTTATTGACATCTGACAGTTTTGCACACTTTATTGAAGTAGTTCGTGTTTATTAAACTAAGCCAGCAACAACATTGATCCTTCATTTGTGTGGCTGAATAAGAATGTGAACTTTGTTAGCTGCCTACCATGTCACCGTGGACATGAAAATATGTGAAAGTTTAATAGTGGAACAAAAGGGATCCATTGAAAATAGCTTAAGAAGGTGTGATTTCTGAGCCAGGTTCCGCTCGTATTCTGCTGTTTAGTGAACCAATTGACGCTTAATTAGTGCTTCTGTTAAATGAGTTTACGATTTACCTCATTTGCATGGGGAAGAATTTATACTATTGCTCAATGAAGCTACAACTAGGTCAGAGACAAGAAATGGATGGAAATGTATGGCTGACTGCACCAACAGAGTCTCAATTAATTCTTGGCTACAAGATTTTAATGAAACAAGCAGTAACTCATTTGCATCTGCAAATCTACAGATTCTCTATTGGATTTTGGCTAGAAAATAGATGAGATGAGAGGACAGCTTCTGAAAAACTTATTTTTGACATGCCTGCTTAACTATAATCATCTCTTATTGAACGCACTATTCAGGAGAAAATATACCTCTCTTTGTGCACATAAAAGTGTGAAAATGAGAGCCACTTGTTTACTGCCTCTGATTTGGGGCTACAAATACTACAAGACCCATAAAAAAATTCTTACTTGTTTTCTTTAAGAATTATACCATAAATGATCTTCCACGTTTTTCGAAGACATTGATTTCTTACCTGATGCTTTGGTTCTTAACAATTCTGATGGTTTACTTGGTTCTCCAATCCCAATGCTGTTCCCAGCAACAACACGAAATTCATATTCCACCCAAGGACTCAAACCAACCACTGTTGCGTTGTATGTCTTACCATTGAGAATTTCTGGAACTAAAGAGAAGAGGACACTTCAGCACTAGCTAAAATCAATCAATCAATCAAACAATTAAAAAAAATCTGTTTTAGAAAATTATCCAAAATATTTGTGTCACTTACCTGTAGAAACAGCCTGCCAACCCACAGAAAATGGCGTCCGAGCCTGAACAGTAAATATTTGAATGGGACTGTTATTATCTGAACCTGGTCTCCAGCTTAGTTGAGAAGTAGTACTGGAAATATGTTCCACTCTCACATCCTCAGGGGGACCTGGTGGACCTTGAAAAACATGTTTTATGATGACTATATTGGAAATTATTAAATGCATTGATTTGGGACAGGGGTAGCTTATTTTTACCTATTATGCTTAGAAAATAAAATATTGAACATAATGTATTTGTAGTACATTATTTGAGATAAAGTTCTATTAATTCAGCTTACATGGTGAGAGATTAATTTAGAAATGTTTCCTTTGAAGATTAGAAAATGCCAGTCAGAGGGCTGGCCCCGTGGCTTGGCGGTTAAGTGAACGCACTCCACTACTGGTGGCCGGGGTTCGGATCCCGGGCACGCGCCGACGCACTGGCTTCTCCGACCATGCTGAGGCCACATCCCACATACAGCAACTAGAAGGATGTGCAACTATGACATACAACTATCTACTGGGGCTTTGGGGAAAAAAAAGGAGGAGGATTGGCAATAGATGTTAGCTCACGGCTGATCTTCCTCACAAAAAATAAATAAATAAATAAGAAAATGCCAGTCATGGGATGGTTGAATATTATCGGATAGGGAGCTAATCTCAAAAATTGAGACTCACTCTCATCCGTTCCTCTCACAAAAGCTAACTTAAGTAAATGCAACTAATATGGAGGACTACAGAAACATGTGACTTTGACCCTGCTCTGACAAGAATGGTTTATTATAAATAGAAGGCATGTCTAAGTTTTAGGGACTGACACTGCTTGCTGAGTCTGACCATTCCTTATAAATAGACAAAACCTACTCAATTTAATGTCCATATCCATACTACCCATTCCGTGGAGTCTTGGAATCTAAAAAATAAAAAAATCTATTTATCTCACCTCTTTATCATGATGCGGTTATTCAAAGATCTACCATTTACATATCAACATTTTTGACCATGAGTAAACAATGTGCTCATTTATTTTCACCATTTATGCTTACCTCTAACAATGATATCAGCTGCAGCAGATAAACTTTCTAGAGTGGTTTTTACTGTGCATAGATATTTTCCTGAATGATTTAACTGAATATTCCTTATCATCAAATCCCCAACAGATTCCTGCAGATAGAAAAGGAAAAAAGGGATGAAAATATAATTGCACCCAGCAGGTCCCATTTTTTTTACAACTGGATAAATATTAAATGTGAGACAGTTCTGAAATTAGGAGATATACTAGTATCATTGTAGTTTCTCCTATTTGATCTCTTTTATTTATTTATTTATTTTTTGTGAGGAAGATCAGCCCTGGGCTAACATCCGTGCTAATCCTCCTCTTTTTGCTGAGGGAGACCGGCTCTGAGCTAACATCTATTGCTCATCCTCCTCCTTTTTTTCCCTCTTTCTCCCCAAAGCCTCAGTAGATAGTTGTATGTCATAGCTGCACATCCTTCTAGTTGCTGTATGTGGGACGTGGCCTCAGCATGGCCGGAGAAGCAGTATGTCGTGTGTGCCCAGGTGATCCGAACCCGGGCCGCCAGTAGTGGAGCACATGCACTTAACCGCTAAGCCACGGGGCCGGCCCTGATCTCTTTTATTATTCCCTTTAAGTGCATTTAGAACACAAGCATTTCTATGAAAGGCATAAAACAAAACAAAAACAGATGCAGCTTCATAGACAGAGAGTGATGATCCATGCAAATCAAGATGTGAAGAAGAATTATGAAAGATTTTGATTTATGTAAAAGACTTGATAAATTTTATTAAGCACTTAAAAATTTTAGCAACTTACTCCTCCAATCCTTTCAAAATGAGCCACTCCTTTTTTTAAGTCTATGACATCTCCATTGAAAGACCATACAAACACAACTTCAACGGAGGGGTCATGGGACACCTGGCAGGGTAGGACTATACTCTCGCCAACCGTAACATCCATTTTGGAAGGTGGAATGGTAAAAACAGTTCTCTCTGTTGAGAAAAAATATTATTGCAAAAACTTATAACATGCTGGCATGTGGCTATAAAATACATATTTTGAATGGTTTTGCAATTATTTGAAATTGTATAAATATCACTTGGAGTTCTACTATATTTAATATGAAAAATTTTGTCCCCTTTTTTCAAATATTTCTGCATTAATTAGTGTAGCTTATTATTAGTCAAAAATTAAAGACATAGTTTTATTCATTTTTTATATAAAACATGAATAGTTTATAGAAAACCGTGAACCTCAAATGACAGCATTCTATACATAGAGGATACACCACACCATTTTTATTATTTTTTTATTTTGAAATTCCTGCCACAATATTACAATATACACATTGGTTATAGCCCTAAATAGTCTATGTTAGTTTCATATACTATGAGACAAACTACGTCCCTAAGATCCTAACTACAATAGTTTATATAGAGATTCATATCATAAGCTTATATTTACAAGTGTGAATACAACATATTTATTCTGTTTCTGACACAGTTGTGATAATAATTTTCCATGTTAGCTAAAGATGCAACATGAATAAGAAAAATGTACATTTTTCCTTTTTCATCTGGGTTTTGCAATGTTAGGATTATACATCTATCATAAAAACCTACTCCATAGAAATATCAGTCTCAACTTCAACCTTTGCTCTACAAATCCTAGCATTTCATTGACCAAAATTTCAAAGGACAATTCTAAATGTCTTCCAGCTGGTTTAAGAATCCTATGTTTTTCTGATTAAAAGAGACTCATAGTGATAGACCATTTTTGACTGCTTTTTTAATGATAAAATCAATAGTTTCCATTATAGAGTGCTAAGAATTGACCAAAAGGGCAACTCAGTAACCATAAAAAAGCCATTGGATATACATTGGTTTTAGATATGTATTAACTTAACCAAAATAAAATATGTTTCAAGGAATTTACATTTAGGAATTAGCAGTTTGGGCAAATTATAGTGAAAAAGTATTGTACATGGAGAAGTTTCAAAACAGTGAAATTTTGGGGCCAGCCTAGTGGTGTAGTGGTTAGGGTTGTCCAGGGTTCTCTGGGTCAGATCCCGGGAGCGGACCCACACACTGCTCATTAAGCCATGCTGTGGTGGCATCCCACATATAAAATAGAGGAAGATTGGCACAGATGTTAGCTCAGGGACAATCTTCCTCAAACAAAAAGAGGAAGATTGGCAACAAATGTTAGCTAAGAGCCAATCTTCCTCACCAAAAAACAAATAAACAAAAAAAAAACAGTGAAATTTTGTACGTAAAGAAGTATGAAACAGTGAAATGAGCCAATGAAAACACTAATTTGAAAAGATATATGCACCCCTATGTTCATTGCAGTATTATTTACAATAGTCAAGACATGGAAGCAACTTCAAGTGTCCATCGATAGATGAATGAATAAAGAACATATATATATTGGTGTGTGTGTGTGTGTGTGTGTGTGTGTATATATGTATACCTATAGATATATAGGAATATTACTCAGTCATAAAAAAGAATGAAATCCTGCCATTCACGACATTATGGATGCATCTAGAGGGTACTAAGCTAAGTGAAATAAGTCAGAGAAAGAAGAATACCATATGATTTCATTTATATGTGAAATCTAAAAAAACAAAACAAACAAACAAACAAAACAAAACAAAACAGAAAGACTCATAGGTACAGGGAAGAAATTGGTGGTTGCCAGGGCGGGGCTGGGAGGATGGGCAAATTAGGTGAAGAGGATTAAGAGGTACAAACTTCCAGTTATAAAGTAAATAAATCACAGGGATGTGATGTTCAGCATAGGGAATATAGTCACCAATATTGTAATAAATTTGTGTTACAATAGATGGTTATTAGTCTTATCAGGGTGATAATTTCATAATGTATATAAATGTCAAATCACTATGTTGTACACCTAAAACAAATCCAATGTTGTGTGTCAATTGTACGTCAATAAAAAGCAATATGAACACTGAAATGGGGACCCTGGGAAATCTCCTCTGAAAATCATTCATAAAATACAGTTTAACCCTCTAGGAGATAGGCTAAAAGATTTATTTTCCTTCTGGCTTCTTCATGCTGCTCAAGAAACCAAGCTATCATTGAGATTGAATTTATATGTTCAGTTGGATTAGCATGCCACTGCATTTTATTGATAGAATGTTTAAGTACTATTCTAACATTTTAAAAATTCCAATTGTTTTCTTAACAAAGCTTTGGGAGTAGAAAGTAGGAATTAATAATCTTAAGTTTTAAGGTACACATTGATTTAAAAAAAAGCCATGGAAAAATAAAAGCACACATTATATTTCTGAATATAATGGAGAAAATGGAACTCAGTCTACATAAGATATGTGTGTGTTTTCAATTTTAACAATACTCTTTCCCTTGTTATATTAGATGCATACACTTTTTATTCTAATTATTTCTGGGGAGAAGTTTGAAGAATGATTTTGTGGACTAAGTCCACTCTTAATTACAAGACTTCTTCACATCTCTCTCCCAAAGTAAGGATAAACGATAACCAGGGTTTCAAGGAAACTTTTTAGCACTAGAGAAAGTATTTTTCTTCTTGTAGTTTCTCTGAAAAAATATATCATTAATGTCTTATTTACATTTACGGGAGGATGAGTTGGCTAATTGGATGCGTTGGTAGAGCAAAACTGCTCTGATTTAAAGTTTTAGATCATGTAATTAAAGTAATTTCAAACATTAAAAATGACAGTCACTCCTTCCATTTATGGCACCACAAAGTGGCAAAAATAGACAAATCATTCTCTATCTACATAGCTCATTGGTAGTACAGTAATAATGACTAAAACTTTATGAATAAGAAATATTTATATTATAATTTATAATGTTTACATGTTCTCACCTGTTAATTCATTTATTAACTAATATTTACCAAGCACGTACTAAATTCCAGCTGTCTGCTAAGTATTGGAAAAACAATGGAAGGAGAGGGAAAAAAAATAACAAATAAAAATAATATGATGCCTGCCTTCACAGATATTTAAGTCTAAAAAGGGAAGGTAACGTTAATCAAATCATATTAAGGAATATATAGTTATAGCCGTGATAAGTGCCATATATTAGAAGTAAATGATTCTATTAAAATGGTGAATTATGAGGGGTCAGTTTATTGAGAGAGAGTTGTTTTAGCTGAGAATAAAAGGCAAATGGGAGTTAGGTAGGTAAAGATAATAGGTCAGGAGAAATAATTGTATTCCTTATGCAGGCAAGAGCATTTATAAAGAATCCGTGTGAAGAAGAAACTTGGTTGTAGATGCAGGGATTCATTTTGCTGGAAAGCCTAGTATTAGAGAGTAATATAGAAGTGAAATTGGGGAATATGAAGCTGGGTGACAGTAGTCAACACGTAAGCCTTACATGTCTTTGGGGCCAGCTACATAATTTGCAGGTCACAGTAGGAAATGAACGTGTGCGGTGCCTTGTTTGAAAAATAGAGAAAGAAGTTCTACTAAATGTGCTAAACATAAAGCATTTTGCTTTAAAAATATTGTATTGCTTACAAAATGTAATAGGGTAATAGTGACACATGAGTAACAACATAAACTTACAAACTGCAAAAGATATATTTTTGGTGTCAATTTTACATAATAAATTGAATAATATTTTATTAAAGTTACATTTTGATTATCATAAGATGTTTCTCACTTTTCTGCAAATTTATTTATTAGATCATCAGAATGTATGTTTTAAGCAATTTCATTTTCACTTGATGTAATTGGTGTCAGTCATTCATGGCCAATTCAAAATCACAAATACTTTTTGATAATTTTCGACCTTGCAAAGGATCTTTCTGCTGGTACAACTGTCACAGAATTGTTAAGAATATTTTATAGGTTGTGACAACATTGGAATAAATTTCTGATAAATTACTTTGAAATATATATTTTGGAACATCTAGAGCTGATGATTCTCACGGAACAATTTTTTCTAAAAAGAGTTAACTCTTCATACAAATCCGTTTTGTGTTAAGTCTGATCTAAAATTTAAATGTAAATTTAAAAAATGGAACTTTAATGTTCTCCTGACATATCCTGTAACTTGTGGAGGTTGTACAAGAAGCTGAAAGTGGCTTACTGATTTGTGTATAATCCAAAATGCCTCTTTATACCTTCTATTGCAGTATCTTTAACTACAAGGAAACATGCGTTAATAATTAGTTCACCTGAAGTTTCATATGAAAATAGTGTTCTTTTCTGTTGAATGCGATAATCTTTAAATTTAATTTCTATTTTTAAGCCTCTGGATATTAGCTTTGCAACGTTGCACAGATTTTCAAAACCATGTATACTAAACTCTTTGGAGAATTTGAATAACTCTGTGACATGCCTTATTGCAACACCCATGTGCAGGCTTTTATTTGTAATACTTTACTGACCAAGTTTACTGTCTGAGCACCGACAGTTCCTGTCCTGGTGCTCAGGCGGAAGAGTTAATATTTCTGCAAATGTCATGTGGACATCCTCTGGGGACAGATGGACAAGCTGACCTCTCACACTGGATTCTGGCACTGACTGCTTTCTGAGTCTCTTGTTCTCCTGCCACCCTTGCTGCCACCCACTGAAGTTTCTGCGGCTGCTGCCACCATCAGCTCCACCAATCTGGGCCCAGGTCTTGATGTGCCCACCTCCTGAGGGCTTCAGCACTCCCGACTGCCATGAGGCATGCGGGTGTGCACGGCACTGGCTGTTATGCATGAACACTGCCTGCTTGGTGCAGAGGCCTGAGCCTGTGTGTACACGGGCTGCTGCTGCTAAACCATAAATACATGCATGTGCTGTCACCCAGCATATCTCCCCTGCTCGTGTGCATGTTCCACTGTCCAATTAGACTTCACTTACAAAGAACAAGTTCAGAGACAAAATGATTAAGAATTTCAATACAGCGACAGTGGAGGATTAGACCAAACATGGGGCGTTTCTCAGCACGGGACACTGTGTGACTGGATTGCACGCTGATGAAGCCAGTTCTGGATGCTATGTTAAGAAATGCAGGGATTTTTTGCTGAAAGAAAATGGGAAGCTTTGGAAGTATGAAGTAGAAGGAATGGTATAAAGACATCCCAGTATCTGTAGGGTGAAAAAATGGATTATATTTAAAAAGCCTCTCTGTGGGCAGACTTGTTATCCAAAAAAAGGAGGATGCATGATAATCTGAGCACAGCTTCCCTCCTGAGTACCTCCTGTGTGGGTGAGGGGGTGCATGGACAAGAATACTTATAACTACTGTATCCTCTCCCCACACCACTGCAGGCCTGTCCTAATCCTGTGTAGGTGGCTCTCTAACAGCCACAAGGCCACAGATTGCTACTCTCAGGAGTTTGCTTCAGCAACCACATGCAGCTCCAGCTCAGAACTCAAAGTGAATGCCCCACAGAGACAAAATCACACTTGCAGAGAAAGGGAAAGTGGTTCTCCAGCAGCAGAAACATACAAAATCTTTGATGCTATTTTAGGGAAAGAACAAGGACTATGCTTTAGTCCATTAGCAAGTGCAGACTCCTCCTTTGCATACACTTTAACTTCTTATGAAACTAACATGAGAGAGATGTTTTTCAAGCCATTCAAATCACTCTCAGGGAGTGGAGGGATGTGTACACACATACCTAGTCTACTCCTTTCCTAGGAGTGCATATATACCAGCCGGGTAGTTGCAATAACACAAGGCTCACTATTAATATTGAAACACTTCTTGGTATTTACGAGTAAATGAGATCATTAAGGCCTCAATTATAAGAAATTAAATAGGAGGAAAGTTGACCATGCTAGCCTCTATTATCTGTGAAACTTTGAAATTCTTTAAGCCTCTTTCTCTGGAACAAAATAGAAGTATAGTTATTCCTTTTCATTTCATATAATTTTACTCTTCGTGCATATTCCTTAAGTGTTTGTAGAAATTCTAGTCCCGTAGTTTAAAAATTTTAGCATGAATTTTACTGGAGAACATAGTCACAATGTAAATTTCTCTGCTTCCACCAGAAATACTGATTGAGTAGGTCTGTAGGGGGAACCTAGAATATGGATTTTTAACAGATTGCTTCTTCAGTTGATTTTGATGTATTCAGTCCAGGACCAGGCTTTAAGAACTATCGCCATGGTAGCTCAGGGCCGGTCTTCCTCAGCAAAAAGAGGAGGATTGGCATGGATGTTAGCTCAGGGCTGATCTTCCTCACAAAAAAAAAAAAGAAAAAGAAAAAGAAAAAGAACTATTGCCTCAGGTTTTGAAATATGAACCTGAAATTTCTATTTAAGAAAAATCCAAGCTACGAAAAATATATTGTCAAAAGGTTTCTAATGCTTTGGATCAGTAAAATGTTATTGGTTAGTAATGCTTCAAAAACAACAAGATAGACTTCCAAAGTTATTTAACTGCAATTAATTCTGCATACTATATCTATTTTAGAGCAGCATAGTACATTTTAGCATATTAAAAGCGCTGAGAATTCCTGGATTAAATAAACTTTTTAAAGTTTATTTAATTATAGATTTCCTGTACTTACTAGATATGGAACATTTTTAATCCATGTAACACTTAATCCTTAATCTTGGAATATAAGGGATTCTGAGAAACAATGTTTGGAAATATGACTTTCTTGGCTGAAGAGGATTAACACATGCACACATATACATATACGTATACATGTGTGCGTGTCTGTGTATTTATTTAAAATACATATACATATATAAATACATATTTATGAGACAATCACATAAATCTAAACTCTGAATAATTTAGAAATAATTGTTAATTATTTGAGATAAGAAAACTGCTTTTATCGTTGTATTAAAAAAAAGATTCCCTTATCCTTTAAAGACACACTCTGAAATACTTACAGATGAAATTATGATGTTTGTAATTTGCTTCTAGATATTCGGGTGGATGTTGGGGAAGTAGATGAGGGTATGGATGAAACAAAGTTGGGTATGAGCTGATTATCAACCCTGACTGATGAGTACAGGAGAGTTCCTTATACTATTTTCTCTGCTTTTCTGTGTGTTTGTGATTTTCAATAATAATACAAGGCAGACAGAAAGAAAATGATAGGGGTAGTGAATATTTATATACAGAATAGGGAGGCATCTTTCCCGTTCGGCTTCTAAGCTGAAGAGGAGTGACCACTTTTTGAAGATTTTCCTAAAGACGAATGATAAACATTCAGGAAGAGTGCATAAAATTACAGAATTCTAATATTTACCATTTTCGATCTATTTCAGTGAGATACAAATCATATGAAAACCATTTGATCTAACAATGCTATTCTTAGAAGTATAAGGCAAAGTTTAATAAAATATACAGAAATATATGTTTTAATCTATATTAAATCTAATAAAATATATCGCTTTGGATGAGTACCCTTACTCAAATTCACATTATATAATAGACAATGACGTTTCCAGAATACATCTTTAGCTACAAGCACCTCCCTCAGGAGACATGAAAATTAACATCAAAACTTTTGTCAGAATTATTTACATGATTTCTCTAAACACAAATGGGACTTGTGCCTTGTATCAAAGGCTAGGCACACTACTACATAACATGATCCCTAATTACACTTTTAGAACTCAGGGGATGGCAATCCAATATGTAATTGGTCTTTCCTGACCTTTCAGAAAATATTATTTTGGTCACTTTTTATTTGTTTATTTCTTTTGTACTTTCAATTCCTTTGGAATCCCCATCTGTGATAATCTTTCAGTGTCACTGTTCAGAATAATAACTGCTCAGGTGATTCTGAAGTTATCAATTCATCTCAAAAGATGGACAAATGTGTAAGAAAAATCACCAAACCTTTCTCCCTCTGCACAAATATGTGAATCTGCCATCATTTGTCTATGTTATTAGAGGAAATGTTGCTAAGATACCAATATAAAGGAAACTAGTGTATAAAGAGCACTTCAAACAGGTGAAATAATTCGCTGATATTTTTTCTCACTAGTTAACTTGTGAAGACTAGAAATAAATACTTTTAAAATTTGGTCCTCCCTAATTCCTCAAAATCTCGAATTAGTCACCTATTAACATATTAACTTTTTCCATTGCTCTTAATTTCTTCTTCCATTTATGTGCTTCCATCTTGGATCATATTCCTTCTAACTGTGGGAACTTCGTTGGCATTTCTTGTAGTGCAGATTTGAGAGTGATGGGTTCTCTGAGGTATTGTTTGTGTGAAAGCATTTCTATTTTATCTTCGTTTGGGACGATATTTGTGTTGGGAATAGAATTCTTATTGATATTGTCTTTCAGCCCATTAAAAAGACCATTCCATTGTCTTCTGGATTCCCTTATTTCTGCAGCTATATCTACTGCCAGTCTTATTGTTGTTCTTTTGAAGAGAATGTATTTTATTTAATAAGGATTATTTTTTTTTCCTTTGGTTTCACTACTATGTGCTTATTTAAACTTTTCTTTGTATTTATCCTAATTAAGACTCATATAATTTCATGAACAGGATGGTTGCTGTCATTTTCAGTTTTTTAAAATCTCTGGCAAATATTTCTTCAAATATTACTCATTCCTCATTTTCTTGCTGCCCTCTCAGCTCCTTTTGGAAATACAATTTCACATATGTTAGCACTATTCACCATATCCAATATGTTCCTTACGTTCTTTTTTGTCTTTCCCATTGCATTTTCTGTCCATATTGCAGTCTGGATATTTTCTATTCACACATCCTCTCCTTTACTTATCTTCTCTGCTATCTTTAATCTGCTATTAAATCATTCTATTTTGTTCTTAATTGTAGCCTAGTATTTTTCAGTTCTAGAACTTCCAATTGATTTTTAATACATGCCATTTCTGTACTGAAAATTTCCATCTTGTCGTCTACTTTTT
This sequence comes from Ceratotherium simum simum, assembly GCF_057802395.1. Classification (NCBI taxonomy): domain Eukaryota; kingdom Metazoa; phylum Chordata; class Mammalia; order Perissodactyla; family Rhinocerotidae; genus Ceratotherium; species Ceratotherium simum. Next base: position 74,957,484 of record NC_141904.1, on the reverse strand, counting down.
AAGCATAATCACAATTATTTAAAAGCCCTTGTCTAAAAGCTTCCATATCCCTATCAGCTGTGCCCCATTGCTATTGTCTGATTTTCCTCAGGGTTTTGGTCATTTGGTCCTGGCTCCAGCTATTCCTGGTAACATTTTATTGAATGCAGGCATTGTAGATCAAAATGCGAATGTTTTTATTTTGTTATATTTTTCCCAAGAAGATTTACTTTTTCAAGCAAGCAATTGAAAAAGAGCAGAATGCAGTCAGGAATTGATATGAATTGGGTCTGAATCTCAGTCATTGTAAGTACTGGTCAATTTTGTTCTGTTTTTATTACTATGACATAGTTCTTTAGGTGTCTCGATTCAAGATTGAGCAGTTTAGTGGATCTCGTTCTATTTGACTTATTTTGAGCCCCAATTTTCATCTTCCTTGCACTGTGAGACTACCAAAATTTCTGCTTGAGATATTTTCCCCTTTATATTTGGTTTCCTGTATTCCTGATTCGTACTGCTTAGGAATTGACAAATTTCTGGAGGAGAAAAACACTTGGGAGTGTTGGGCTCACCTATCTGTGCTTTTCTCCAGAATATTGTCCTTCATGTTACAAACACCTAGGTTATTGTCATAATTCCTTCAAACTGCTATTTTTAATTATTTTTAAAAGATTTTAACAATATTTCTGGTTGATATTGGTGTGATGTTGGTGTGATACAGCTACTTCAACTAGTCAGGACAGAAGTTTCTCTAATATTATTAACTAATAATAGGCTGTGTGTGGAGTTGGAAATATTTAGGCCATTTATCAGCAGGTTTTTAGGTAATAGCTTGAACAGTAAGATAATTGATGTCAGTTGGAGAAAGAAGTGAGTATTACTTTGGACAGAAGTAGAAACCCTTAACATAGAAATATACTAATTGCCTATTCAATCTTTTCTTCAAGACCATTTAATTAGTATTGAACCCTTATCTTCTTCCAGGTGTACATAAGTATAAATGCTGAGTAAATGAAACAACACTTAACTGAGGAACCATTAGAGGATTTCCATCATAAGAGGCAAAAAATCTCATCTACATTTTAATAGAAACATTTTAGCTCCTTGAAGGGAGACAAAGATGGAATCAAGGCAAATACTTTGGAGGCTATGGGTGGCTTTCTCAACCTCAACATTATTAACACTTGGGGCCAGATAATTTTTTGTTGCATGCATGTATGGGTGGATTCAGGATGAGGTAGGGAGGTTGTGCTGCACATTATAGGATATCTGGCAGCATCCTTGGCCTCTTCCCACTAGATGTCAGTAGATCTTTCAATTGTGACGACTAAAAATATCTCCACGCATTGCCAAATGTCCCCTGGGAGGCAAAATCAACTTGGTTGAGCGCCTCTGTGCTAGAGCAAGACTCTGGGAAAGAGATGAGCGTGGTTAAACTAAAGTTTGGTAATGAAAGTGGCGGGAAGTGGTTAGATTCTGTATCTTGACTCTGAGGCCATTTTTTGGACAATTGGATATGGATTTGAAAGAAAGAAAAGAGTAAAAAGGACTACAAGGACTTGGCCTGAGCAACTGTCAGCATAAAGTGTCATTAATATAGTGTGAAAGACTGAAGTACAAGCAAGTCTTAGGAGTAAGAATTAGGAAGTCACTATTAGGATATAGCAAATTGGTAAGCAGAGATGAAAAGCTGGCAGTTGGATTTTGGGTTAAGGTAGATATTTGAGCTAAGTGTATCAGTTTGGGAATTAGCTTATAGATAGTATTTAAAATGACGAAATACCAAGCGAGTGGCAATAGATATAGCAGAGAACGAATTCAAGGACAAATTCCTGGCACACTCCAAATTTAGGAAATTGGTGAGATTAAGAGGAACCAGCAAAGGAAATTGAAAAGGAGTGACTCAAGATGTAAAAGAAAAACTTGACAAATATGATGTCCTGGCAGCTAAATAAGGAACGTGTTTCAAGAAGGATGTAATTAACAGTCTGACAGGTTAAGTACGATGAAGACCGAGAACTGACCACTGGATTTAACAACATGGAGGTTACGAGTCACCTTGTTAAGAGCAGTTTTGGTGAAATGGTAGGGAAAAAGCCTGGTTGTATCAGTTCAAAACAGAGTTGACCAGAAGGATTGGACAAAGCAAGCTCATACAGACAACTTTCAAAAGAGTTTTGCTATAAAGGAGAACCATCAAATATGGCAGTAGTTGAAGGGGAGGCAGGGTCAGAAAAGGATTTTTTTTTTAATGATAAGAGTAACAATATGCAAGTACGCTGGTGGGAATGATGCATTAGAGGGGATAATAAAGATGAAAGAGACAGAGTGAGGAAGAGAGAGAGAGGCAGAGAGACAGAGAGAGAGACAGAGAACTGTTGGAGTGACATCCCTGAACGTGAGAAGGAATCTTATCTAGTACACAAGTGGAAGATTTGAGTTCATGACCCATTATCTCCCAAATTGTGCTTTCTTGATTACTTAATAAATTTTGTTTAAACAAGAAATAGCTAAAGCTTGACTTTTTCTAATTAGTATTAGAGAAAAATAGCATCACAGTAAAAAACAGGATGTACAATATCTTGATGAAGATAACAGACTAAACAGTGTTTATTTTCTGTTCTTATTAAATTTCTAACAAATGCTGCCAAAAGAAATTTTTCCTAAGATATAAATCCACTAAAACAGAGATCAAAAGGGGAGACATAATTTAAGAAACTGGAATGAAGATGAACGATTTCTAACCGACTTACCATAAAGCTCAATCCTATGCTGGCAGTGGGGAAAACAGAGAAGAAAATTTATTTAGCAAGTCAACCCCTCCTTTAAGTCTTTATGAATAGGAAGCTATTTGATCGCTAGAGTGATTTCCCATATCAGCAGAAAACTAGAAAATTATGCTTCCCAGAGGATATGAAAAAAGGGTCTCTGACCTACCGTTCACTAAACTCAGTTGAGGGTGGGGGAATCCTACTGAAAAAAAGGAGAAATAAGGAACATGTACATAGTGAGTGTTGAGATCCAACCTCATTTAGCTCCAAGAATGCTAGCTGCTGGGCCTTTTCTCTCCAGGCAACACACCAGGAGTGGGAGGTAGAGGACAGCTGTCCTAGGGATCTGATGAGCCTAAGAGAAAAGATCTAAATATAGTGTCCTTAAGAGTTTCCCAAGAAAATATTCCAGCCGGATCATCTTTGCGTAAAGTCCAATAGGATTATTAAGCCCCCACACTAGATCAGAGTTTTCTATAAGATTTCTAGTGTCCCACTCTTAAATATGAGCAGACAACTAAGATTCACAAAGTCTCTTTGTACACCTCTTAATAAATGATAAGGATTAAAACAAAGAAAGAGAAGAAAGCAGTTTGGGACAACAGAGACCATGCAAGAAAAATAAACCAGAAAAAATAAAAACTATCAGCAATATTTTCAGAAAGAGAGAGAAAAAGAGCAACATATTACATAAAGGAACAGTCAGAAAATAAAAGGACACCTAGAAATTTTTTTAAAATAGCAAAAACAAAAATTCAATAGAAGTTCTAGAAGATAAAGGTGAGAAAATCTCCCAAAAGGTAGAGCAAAAAAGCTATAAAATGAATACTAGGAGGAAGAGAAAAACAAACAAAAAATATACATAGCACCTATATACATGCATATAAACTATATCTATCTAAATATATATATATAAAAAATATAATAAACTACATACACAGATAAATAGATACATACATACATACATACACACATAAACTAGAGTACCGGTTTAGGAAATCTGTTACATAACAGGCATTTCAGAAAAAGGAATGGAGTAAATTATTAAATTATTCAGGAAGATACTCCAGGACCAAGAAATATGAGTTTCCAGAGGGACAAAGTGCACCAAATGCCCAGTATAAAGGCTGAAAATAGATTTACACCATGGCCCATCATCATACAGGTGTGGAACCCTGGGAAAAACAAACTTCTAGGCAGACAGACACAGAGAGAGAGAGAAAGGATGTCAGAAACAACAGATCAAAAATCAAAATGGTTTCAGCTTTCAGAGCAGAGTAACGTCTCCAAATTTCTGAAGAATAATGATTTCCAATCTAGAATTCTACTTCCAACGAAACCATCAATCAAATGTAAGCCTAGAATAAAGACATTTTCAAACAAGAAGGATCTCAGAAAAATTGCATCTCTCCTGAATTCTTTCTCAAAAATTTATTAGAAGATGCATTCTACTAAAATGAGGAAGTATGTCAAGACAGAGAAAGGCATGGTGTTTAGGCAATTGGGCTCCCACACTCAAGGGCAGGTTGATATTGAAGAGAGATAATTGAGATAGATTGAGGAATGAATTACTGTTAAGTCTGTAGAAAACTGAACAAACAAACATAACAAGAAAATTACTAACTCTAGGGAAAGCAAACACAGGAAAATTAAAGCTAGTACTCTGAAATAAACCCTGCACAGAGAAAACAAACAAACAAACAAGGAAATTGTTGTGATAGAGTCTTTATTTCTCCACCCCTAGCAAGCCAGAAGTGGAGTGGTTTTTAATCTTTATTTAATATACTTTTCCTTCTCGTACATATACTTGCATAAGCTTAGAGTGTTTTATATCCTCTTAGCCAAGTGCGAGGTTATCTGCTCAGACGTGTTTCACAGATCAAAATCTACACGCAGCACATGGTCTTATATTCCACCACAGACAGAGTATAATTTAATTCCAATGCACAAAGTAACCACGGCAAATATATTCCAGTTCACCTGCAGGTACTATTACCCATTTATCTACCACTTCAATATTTAAATGATTTAGGAAAAATATTAGAAGACTACCAAGAACCCCAGAGTAAATGAAGCAAACAAAGAACAGTCTAGAGAAAGTAATTGTCTAAAATTTGAGTTGTCTACATGAGAACACACGTCCAAGCATTGTGCAAGGTAACACTGAAAAATTCCCTCGCAAGTAATAACGTAAAATGTAAACACGGATCTTCTATATTAACAAATAACCAAAACAGGGCCTGGCATCTATTTAAAAAGAGCATGCACTGTAGATTCTGCTTAATGGACTAGATATGCCAACTACTCAGTTTCAAAGCTGCTAATACATAATATGCAGTGACTATTTATGGCATCACATTTATATTTCTTATAAATATATAATGTTCACTCAGTCCTCAAACTGTAACTTCGTGCTGGGCTATAGTAAAACATCAGGTTTGAATAATTCTGTAGTTTTACAGGAGATGGAATTAGGAAATTTTATTTTTAAATTTAAATATATTTAAATTTAAAATTAAATTTTATTTTTCCTGGCTACAAGATCTAGTAAAAAGAGGATGTTTTCTTCTGGACATTTACTTTGGGGTGAGGGGAGACAAAATGAGAAAATAAAAGCCGAAAGAGGAAAATCAGATGAATTTGATTCATTTGATTAATTTTTCCCCTTCAGCACCCCACACTCCCACCCCACTCCTCTTTTGGGCTTGAAAGAATTTGCTAACTGCTTCCTTGGGTATTCGGGATCCACAGACTGAAAACAGAGCTTGCATCTGAGGGTCTTTTATGTTGTAATGACACACATTATTCCTGAAAAACGGTACTAGAGCATAAATGATCACTGTGCTAATCTGGAAATAGAATGTCTGAGTAACAAGAGTCTCATTGTTTCTTTTAGCGTCATAATGGAATCAAGAAAAAAATTACTGAACCTTCAATTCCTCACCAAATACTCAAGTGTGCACTGGTTTCGGAGGGAAACTGAAGACAAAAATATTTATAGTGCAAGATATTTTTTACTGCACAGACTAAACCTGTGCGGGTTTAACTGTTGGTTACAGTTTTGTTTTGTTCATTTTTAGTAAAAACAGAAGGTAGATAGCTAATAGTTTAAGGCAAATGAGATAAGCCAAATACCAAAGGTATATTCTGTATGATTGCATTTGTATGAAATCTATGGCAAAAAAAATCATAACAGTGGTTGCTCCTAGGAGTAGGGTGGGTGCAGGGATAGACTAAGAAGGCACAGGAGGGAAAGTTCTACAGGGCGATGGTAATGTTCTATATCTTGGTAGAGTTTGGGGTTACACAGGTGTGTGCATTTGTCAAAATTCAGCAAAAGTACACTTAAGATTTATATATTTCATTATACGTAAAGTTTACTTCAAATGAAAAAGAGTATAAACAAATGCTGAGTTCTATTTAATGAATGAAAGCTGAAGTATTTGGGGGGAAGTACTAATATCTGCAAGTTACTATAATTTTATTCCCTCTGGACTATAAACAATGTCAAGTGAAAGTGTCTCATATAGTTATTATTATATAAATTTACTGGAAGATAAAAAACGAAAAAAAAATTTTGCCACTTACTAACACAGGGACCTTGGGCAAGTAGTTTTAGCAATCTATGCCTCAGTCTCTCCTTGTGTAAAATGGAGATAATGATTATCTGCTTCAAAGTGTTGTTCTGAGGGTTCAATGAGATGGTATACATAAAGCACTTATCACAGTGCCTGGAACAGAGCACGTATTTAATAAACGGTAGTTAATAATGATAATATTAAAGAATGCAATATCAACAACAGCAAAAACAGACTCTTTAAGATCTCATGTTCGTTAGTAAGAGGGCTAGTTGATCTAATTCCAAAATTTGTGCTTTTCACTATGTCAAGAAGCAGTATGTGCTCAACTGTCTGGCCTCTTCCACTCGGCATAAACCACCAGCTATTCACCCCCTACTTTTACTAAGAATAAACAAGACAAAACAAAACTTTAACCAATTATAGGTTTAATCTGTTCAGTGAAAAATATCTTGAACAATCAAAAAAAGGTGCAAACCTATAATTCATTAATACCTGTCATTTACATTATATATTATACAATATACATTAAAACAAACAGCTCTTAACATACCTGGAAATTTTATCTGGGTGATATGTGCTACATATTTAAAAGAATATGGGCTAAATTGTTATGAAGACCAAAATAACATTGACATTGTTGTGTTTACTTAAATGAATGCTTTTTGTTTGTTTGTTTTCGCACTTTTACTTGAAGAGATTATGGAATTCAAATCTCAAGAATTTACTCAGCATTATTTTCAATACTGGAGGGGCAAAGAAAATTTCATTTCTAGCCAATATGAAAATTCACTATATATTTTTTCACCTTAAAAATACTTCCACTAATAATTTTTAAATCAAAGTCTTCTTTCTACTAAAATGCTTTAAACCATTCTTTGTAGAAAATTGGGGTGTAGAATTAAACATTTGGGGGAAAATATTAGCAGTACTAGGAGACTTCTCTGTCGTGGTTTCTTCAACTACTACAATATGACAAATGTATTCCAATGTGTCTTGTTTCTATGAAATAGTACTTTTGGTTTACTCAATAAAGCTGGACTTCTCGGCAAAGCTGGGCTCAACACCTCAAATCCGTTAAACTGCCTTTTTGCCACAAAGCCTCTAATTATCTACCTATCTTGGTATTTCTCTTAGTAAATATAGAACCATGTTAGTGAACACTCTCATTCTGCTAGAGAAAATGGATAGGCTACTCTCTATGCTGGTATAATAAAGACTTCTATCACAAAGAATAAACAACTAAATGAACAGCAATAAACTTAATTTGCACATTAGATATGCTTTTCCAAGTTCCGACATTTCAGTTGAAAATAATGCTGGAGCAATGAGGCCTATAATTGAACATCCAAAACTTCTCCAGTGGGGAAACAAAAACAAATGTTGCCTGCAAACAAGATCATTTTTATAGCCTGCTGTTACTCTGCTTTTTAATAATTTTCCAAATGCCAGATCAAATAATTTCTCCTTTTATATGATTTTCATATACCTCTTAGTGTATGTACACATTGTAATTTTAATCCAAGTCCTCCAAAATGAAGACACTTAAACTCTCCTTCCTTTTGATTTCCTGTTTGTGCCTATGGAACATGTCCTCAAATTACACTGGGCATCTTCCGAGGCTCTGGCAAGGCTGGTGCTAATTGCACTCCCAATGTTTGAATGGAAAATTGCCTCATCCTGCTGCATTAGCGAAATAGAAATTTCCAACATACAGTGCAGATAACTTCAGAATCCTCTTAACACAGATAAGCCATATCAGCTAAAAACTAAGCTGGAAAATATCTTACTCTTGTAACCATTATCTTTTTACATGTTATCTAACAACAACATTTCTTGCATGACTGAGGCTGATAAGTAAATTCAAAGAGAGATTATTGTTTTATCAGCTTTACTGAAATTTCTCATTTGCTCCTTACCACTCTATTATCAGTAAGGTCACTATATGGTGATTTTTGTTTGAGAGACAAAATTATATTAGACTCTGTAATGACAGTCAGATGAACATTATAGATGAGAAAATATACATGTGCGTGCACACACACACACAAATATTAAATTATTGTAACCAATAGCCGGATGGCTACACTCTAACTAGTGAAGAAAATGGTTGAATCAATGCATACTACTATAATTCTTTCTCAGATTAAAGCTTCAAATTTGTAGCTTGTAAAATAATAATTTTTGGCAGTGATATCTTCAACATTTCTACATGAAAGGGAATTAGAGACAGCAGCCTAGTTAAGAGGATACAATAATGATGGACTTAGAACTGTATTTGCACAGCAGTCCCACAGTCTAATAAACATTATACATTACAGATCAATAATAAAGCAAAGTTTCTAAAGATGCTTTTATTTATACTGTACACATTTTGTGTTTATGTGTTATTTTTTAAATGTATGTATTTGTGTTATTATGTATGTACGTGTTTATTTATATTGCATATGGTGGTTCTTACAACAGCAAAGAAGAAAAGATCCCAAAATCCCCTTAAAATGGGATGTGGATATTTCACAAAGGTTAAAAATAACCAATACAATTTCCTTCCTATGATTAGATATAAATAAGTGGAAATAACTTGATATCCATTCGTATGGAATAAGCCCTTTTTGCATACGTAAATCATCCTCTGGTATTGTGCCGAAAACACCAGAACAGTGAGTTCTCTCTATAAAGTCTTTTGGATTTTCACGTAGCTTTATATTTGTCCCCGCTTGCAGAGTGAGAAGTTCTTTCTAGAAATACACAACTACAAACCCTAAAATTAAGAAACCGATAGCATTTAGAAGTTTGTTATTTTTCTTCGATGCTCTTTATTGCAAAGTATTCTAAGAAGCTTAAATCCTGAAAAAGTGAAAACTTTCAGATTTTAGAGCAAGGAATTCAGGGTGAAATTGATTCCTGTGAACTAAGGAGTGTAAGACAAGATCCTTTCACTCCATCAATAAATATTTATTGAACACATACAGTTCTCAGGACTGTTCTAGGATTTATGATGTCTCTGCCTTCTTTGTGCTTCTTTTCTAGAGGAAGGGAAAGATAGAGAAAAAACTATAGACATAACAAATAAGTGAATTGTATTGTTTGTAAGAAGATAAAAGGTGCTACAGAAGAAGAAATAGTGAAAAAGTTTAAGGTGACCAGGAATGCAGATTGTGATAATTTTGTTTCAATAGCCCCAGCAAAGAACACTGGAAATAAACACAAGGTTATTTATTTATTTTTTTAAACTGAGCAATCTTATTTAATTATTTTCTTACTTGTAGACAGAGTAGAGTACCTGGGGATTATGTTTTATAAAATATCCCAAAATATAGATCAACTTGTTTCCATCCTAAGAACTAGGAACCTGTCTAGCAAAACACATTGTTATGATATACATCCGAAATAACCAATTGCTATCTTGAGAACTAAGCACAGTCTAGCTGCTCCTCAGTTTCTCATATTTATGAGTCTTCTCCTTCTATTCCTCTCCCATTAGTCACTAATAAACAGTATTATAATGCCGAAGATTTAAAAAACATTTGAGGAAGAGAAGCTATTCTTTCAGTTCAATCTACCATTAACTTTTTTTTCCTAAATCTCTGGGATGAAAGGATCCACATCATTGCATTTTAGCAGAAAAACCATTCGTCTAGTTCACTGATCACCGGTATTCTACACAAACTTTCTTTGAGAAACTACATTTCTACAACTGATACTGTCTATCCTTTATATTTGATATTTTAATTCCCCTTGTATTTCCCCATTCTTGGAAAAATTAACTGCAATGCCTTTTTATCCTCTACCCTATTTTAATTTTCTGCTGTAATAAAATGAGTGCATGCCAATTGCATCTTCTAATTTCAAATGAAGTAATAAATCTTCTCTCTTTTTTTTTTCTTAATTGACATGTTATTTCTTAAACATAAAGCATTCACACTTTTCAGTATGTGGGTATTACCAAAAGTTTTCTGGAGAAATGTTATCATTAAATATAGCTATAGCTCACATTCCTTGAAACATTAAGTCCATCTCTGTCTTAAAAATCAGATGACAATACAATCTTAAGGAAGTGAAGTTTTTCAAAGTATGCCACACTGGTTGGATTTTGACACATGTTATATCAGTCAATTTTCTCCTGAGTGTTTCAGACAATTGTCGGCAAAATGTAATGTGCTTGAAACTACGTTGGCAGAAATATCTTCCAAGAATAAAGGGGGGTATTTATTTTCCTTGAGACATTTTAAAGGATAGTCAAACTGTAGCAGTTAACGACTTTTTATTGGATATATTTATTTTTAATTGAAATGATGATAAAGCACCAATTGCTGAATTCAATCATTTGGGCTTAATTAGTTGCTCCAACTACTTTATCACAATAGTCATTTTTATCATCCAGGAGGAAATGAAATGATAAAAGTGACATGGCTTCCAGTAAACATACTAGTTTTATGAGCTGCGATTCGATAACGTAAAGTAGCAAAGATGGGGAATAGACACTTCTAATACTAATTATGTCCCTTGGTGATATATGTAGGTACATTTGGATCAAATTTGAAGAATAGGCTATGCAATTTTACCATCCCAAATTGTATGGGCTTATCTGTTCACTGTGATGAGAATATAATAATGACTCATATGGACACTAAATATTTTAATTTTTATATCTTTGAAAAGAACGGCTGATTAAAGTGTATGCAAAAGAGACTGCATTTCACTAGTTATATACCTAGAGTTATATAAATAAATGAACTGGTTATATACTTGGCAGCCTTATGTCCAGGTAAAAATGTCATACAAAATGAGAGTTCCTGAAGGAAATTTAACCAAGAAAAATATGATCTTGTAACTTTATCAAAATGTGCACACTAAGGCATTTGCGAAATTTCAAATATTTTAGGTGTAGGTTTTAATTCTATCTAATTACCCACTGACAGCATTTCAGCTGCCAGTGTATTCACACCTACCACAGTACCTCACTGGCAAACTGAACATGCTACTAAAGAATATGGGAACACAGCTCTTAAATAAGTTGTGAAATTGAACATTTCACGTATATAATATGATACAGGTTTGACACTGAGATAAAGGTCATGATATGTATACATATCTCTAATGTTCATCAAGCACAAATGAAGATAATAAAATACCTTTTACAACTAGGCTGCCAGTGTTCCTCGCAATGCCAAACTGGTTTGTAGCTATGCAAGTATATGATCCAGCATCTGACCTGGTAACGTTATATATCTTGAGGCTGCCATCCTCCAAGAGACTCACTCTAAAAAGAAAATATATAATTAACCGAAGTAGGGCTCTTTAAATGATAAGTCTTAACCACTTATTTTCATTTTAGAACATTACTTAGACCATGGGTGCATTTGATAACATGAATGTATTTCTTTCCTATTATTCTGTTCTTAATAGTGAGCAATCACTGAATCCTCAGGTTAGAATAAATGGCATTTGCTTTTATTCTGACACAGTATTGATAATTGTCATACTATAACTTGAATTATCATTGTTTATGTCAATGCAGATTAAAAATGAAATGAGTACTTGATGATACAATGGCCATTTGCTTGATTAATAACAAATGTTACTATTTAGTGTGCATTTTGAAAAGTCAACTCCCTGGTGAAAATTGAACTCGGTGTTAGAGAAATGCAAGCTAATTTTCACATTGTTTAGTCTGTGGCTTTATCAACCTGCTCTTATTTAGCACTTTCAGCCACCAAACAACAGAGCTCTTAACCATGACAATATTTGCCATTGCTAATGAGTTGAAGGAACCATCCATTTGGTACCATAACCGAAGGGCTCAGGTCCATCCTGTTATCTGGCCTATCCCATCAAAAAGGTAGAAAAGAGGAGTAGGAAAAATGAAGGCTTCATGAATCAGACTGAATTAAATGTTTCTAAAATACATACAATCATATAGTACACAATGGAAGGATAGCTATCTAAGAAGTTCCAATCTTTCATCACATGATTCTTATTAAATTTTCTCTGAAACTCAGAAATAATCAAAAGCAAACATCAGAATGCTGTCGTAATCAGGAGAAACCTCAAGATTGGTCTCTTGACAAAATCACCATCAAATATTTTAATAATGGGACAAAAAATGGGAAAATAAAATCATGTACCCAATTTTATGTCTTATGAATTTAATTAGCAACCTCTTAAAAAAAAACACAACTCTAAAAACACTAGTGGGTAGTCAAGATTGTACAAAAATAAGTGACAAAAACTAATTGGTAATGACAATAGTTTTAAAGAAAGAAAGACAAGACAATAGCCAAGCACATCACATCCATTAACAATAACAAAACAGTATTTGTTTCATTGCAAACATATCATTGTTTCTAATATGCGTATTACATGAAATGTAGTTAATATAATTAATTACCCAATTTGAAACACAGAGAATATCAGCCAACTACAATTTGTATGAAACCAGCTGCTGGTGTTGGGTTTATTATTAGTGATGGGTTCCACATTCTGCCATCGAATGAATGGAAGGGGCTACATCTGGGTTTAGAATGTTCCATGGCATATAAGCAGATTTTTTTCTAAAGTCATTATCTTGCAATATTCCCCAACAGCAGATATTTGATATCTTGTTTAATTTCTGAAATGTCTAGATTTCTTGGTCCCAATTTATATTAATAATTGAATCATATCATTATTGACACAGTAACAAAGGTATTCTATTATGCGGCAAAATGCTGGCCAAATACAATTCTTTATCTGATTCAATTAGAAGAGGTCAATGTTCAAGAACTAAGCGTTGGAGAGGATGTGGAGAAAAGGGAACCCTCGTACACTGCTGGTGGGAATGCAAATTGGTGCAGCCACTACGGAAAACAGCATGGAGATTCCTCAAAAAATTAGAAATAGATCTACCGTACGATCCAACTATTCCATTTCTGGGTATTTATCCAAAGAACACAAAAATACTAATTTGAAAAGATATATGCATCTTTATACATATATCTTTATGCATTCAGTGTTATTCACAATAGCCAAGACTTGGAAACAACATAAGTGCCCATCAACAGACAAATAGATAAGGAAGAGGTGGTATACTCATACAATGAAATACTACTTAGCCATAAAAAAAAAATGGAATCTTGCCATGTGTGACAACACAGATGGACCTTGAGAGTATTATGCTAAGTGAAATAAGTCTGATGGAGAAAGACAAATACTGTTATGATTTCACTCATATGTGAAAGATAAACAAACAAAAAAAACCATAGATACAGAGAACAGATTGGTGGTTACCAGAGAGGAAGGGGGATGGGAGGATGCCAAAAGGGGTAAAGGGGCACATGTGTACAGTGATGGATGGCATCTAGACATTTGGTGGTAAATACGATGTAGTCTATACAAAAGTCGAAACATAATGATGTACGCCTGAAATTTGTATGTGTTATAAACCAATGTTACCACAATAAAAAAAAATGGGTCAGTGTGAGAAGAATTTGGGTACATCATTTACCTTCAGAAACTGGGAATAACTAAGAATTTTCAGCAACATAAAAACATTAAATTTTGACCAATAAAAGTTTTTTTTTTTTTTTTTTGCTGAGTAAGAGTCACCCTGAGCTAACATCCATTGTCAATCTTCCTCTTTTTTGCTTGAGGAAGATTTGCCCTGACCTAAAATCTGCGCCAATTTCCCTCTATTTTGTATGTGGGTTGCCACCACAGCACGGCCACGGAAGAGTGGTGTAGGTCCATGCCCAGGGACCCAAACCGGGCCACTGAAGTGGAGTGTGCTGAACTTAACCACTAGGCCACGAGGCTGGCCCCCTAAAACATTTTAAATGATAAAAAATATACCTGCTGATATCTAAAGGCCATCAGAAAAATTTCCCAGCTAGTTATGCCAATGTTTTTATGTCATATAATTTCTCACTTAGCTTTCAGAAAAGGACAATTCACGTAAACGGTGAATTAGTATTACCCTGAGTCCACTACTCTTTTCAGGCTCATGGTATATGTTCAATAATGTTTGTTAAATTGAGTTGACATGATCGTCATTGAAACTGATTATTTCTTTTGAAATCTTAATCAGTCGATCAGTATTTCTCAATTGCCTACTACTGTTCAAGATACTGAGAAGGCAGTCTAAGACTAAGAAGAGTTAAAATCTGCCCAGGACTAAACAGCTAATAAGTATCAGAGAATGAACTGAAAGTTATATCCAATTATCTCTAGCACTCCTGCTCTTTCCAGAACCATCACTTTGCTTTACTTGTAGTAAACTAATTCTGCCTGTTTAAGAAGTTTCTGTTGAGTCATTATTAGATGCCCTTAAGATAGTCTTACATTTTTGCTTCTCAAAATATGGTTTCATCCCAGACCTACTGAATCAAATTTTGCATTTTAACAAGATATCCAGTGATTGGTATGCACAATAAAGTGTGAGAAGCATTGGTCAATTCATTATAAATCAAACTTTAATCTGTAAAGATCATCTTTATTTCTAAGTAAGAATCTATCATATTTTCATAAGATTAATATGCAAAAATGTATAAAAGAATAAGAAATGTTAGATTTAAATGTTTTATAAAAATAACTAAACTAGTAACCAAACTGATCTATCATTTATTAAAATAGGTGGTTAAAAAAATAATTCTTCCTAGTGATCTAGGATATGGAAAACCAGAGATTTAACTATACTTAGAGATTTTATGGCATGATAAATAGTGGAAATATTTCAACTTATCATTTAATATTTTTTCATTAATAAAAGATGTTAAAACATAGTAAGAAAACTTAATCTGTGACAATGTAGATGGAATCCATTCACCTAATCATAGTGCTAATTTTATGCAGAATAATTAAACAAAAAATATTAAAGAAAAGTGTGAATTTCCAGTTCTGTCACATATCAAAACATGGCTTAGAAGAAATGATTTAAAAAAAAAAGGAAAGAACGCCCAACTAAGATCAAACTGTACTAAGCAATTGACATTTTCAGATAAAGAAGAATGAACATGTAAAAATTAGCTGGAACATTTTAATTGAGGGTTTTGGTAACATTCATAGAGAAAGATTTTCTATCCTTCTTTTGGAATATTCTAAAAGATACTTAAAATTGGTATCTGGAGGATTGAAAAGGACATATCAATAAAATATGTTAAAATATTCTATCTCTTTCTATATAAGCTTCTCTACCATTTAAAAACAAAACAGAGCAACGGGTATAAATAAGCTTGGCTATCTGAAAAAATGGGAAAACATTTTGGTGATAAAAATGAAGATTTGCATGAATAAGTAGCAAAATAATACAGTTATAGGGAAGAAAGCAGAAGACAATAAAGTGATTGATTACAAATAACATATATATATTTATATTAAGACAATGATGAGATTACACTGCTAACAGACAATAGATCATAAAACCATATATGGAAATATGTGAGCACCATGGAATATGGTAAGGCTTCTAAAAATTCAGTAGTAATTCAAATGCATGATTGGAAATGGAGCAATGTTAAGACTTTTTTTTCCTTCTAAATTTGTTCAGAAAATATTTATTAAATGCCTACTGTGTTCAAGGTACTATGTTAGATGTTACAATAGCGATGTGAGAAATAGAGAGTGTTAATATCAGGGATAGTCTACCACAATAAAACTCATTGGTCAAAATATAAGCAGGTTATGAACTATTGTTGCAAGCTGACTCTGCACTGTCCTCTACTAAGTTTATAATAAATGTCAACTCATCGAATCCTTAAGTCAAATCTGTGTTCTCTCTATTGTTATCATCTTCATTTTACAAGTCAGGAAACTGAGGCATAGAAAGAAGGAGTAATTTACTCAAGGTACCCACTAGGTAGTGTAGGGCCGAGATTCTAACCATGTTTTTCTCTTTAGACCAGGAAGCACTTCTTTTAGCAAGTGCTTTTTCACTTCAAGTTTCCAAAGCAGCATAGTTTACTAATAGTATAGTTACTAAGAGCACAAACTGGAGGGCCTGCCCCCGGGTGTAGTGGTTAAGTGCGCGTGCTCTGCTGCTGGTGGCCAGGGTTTGGATCCCTGGCGCACACCAAGGCACTGCTCATCAAGCCATGCTGAGGCGGCGTCCCACATAAAGCGGAGGAAGATGGGCACAGATGTTAGCCCAGGGCCAGATCGTCCTCAGCAAAAAGAGGAGGATTGGCAGATGTTAGCTCAGGGCTGATCTTCCTCACACACACACATAAATAAAAAATAAAAGAGCACAAACTTGAGTATTGTATATATATATTTAAATTTTATTTGCATAGAATGACCTTTACTATTGGAGGTTTTTAATCTGACTTTCAGGGAGTTCAATAACTCCCTGAAATGTGATGGAACATTTGTGTTCATGTACATATGCACATTTTCCCAGGGTTCTAAGCTTTTGTGAAATCTTAAAGGTGAGTTGGATATCCCCTACTATGGGAGAGTTTTAACCATAAATGTGAGGTAATGATGATGACGATAGTGATATCAAGGATTATTTTTCTTCTTCTCTTACTCCATCCCAGGAGTAATGGTGTTATTAGTAGAGTATTAGTAGAGCAAACATGGAGTTTGGGGTCAAACTCCTTGAGCCTGAATCTGAGCCCCAACATTTATTATTTTTATTAGTGAGGCCAAGTTACTCAACAGTTCATGTCTTCAGCTTTCTCACCTGTAATATGGGGACATTAATATTACCTGTGTCACAGAGTCATGAGGAGCAAATGATATAAACTGTTTAAAATGCTTAGTACTGCCTGACTCCCCATTAGCAGTCACAAGGTAGGCTTTGAATGAAGCGGTTTCTTATTCTGCCAAAGAACGGAGGCACTTCTGTAACTCCATGAACAGTAGCAAGAGGGAAGGAGTAAGTATTTTGTCACAGTTCAGTTTGAACAAAGGGACCTGAGAGGTATATGCCAGGCTTTTTGAAAGGAGCCTAATGCCAGAAAGACTGTCCCCAGCATTAAGTTTCACTGCCTAAGACCCTTTGCTGAATTCACACAACTTCCTGTCTGTGTATTTGTCAAGTTAACCTTTCTGATCCACAGTGTTCTCATTTTTATCTTGGGAATTAAAATAGGCTTGTTGTGAGAATTGAATTAACTAAATGCTAGCTATTAATCTCATTCTTATTCTTTGCTGATTCTAGTTCTTGGCCTTGCTCTCCTCCGTGACTCAGACTACTATTTTTAATTCTTGCTTTGGTTTTTACTTGTGCCCGATGTCTTAAAACCCTTTCATCTGAGTGGACTCAGCATTTTTGCGGCTTTAACTAGTGTATGGCTATCAGTCCCTGGACCATCCTGGTTTCGGCGTCATTGGGTTCTGATACTTGGCTTCCGGTGTACGTGTGTTTCCTCAACTCTTCCACTATCATCATTTCACAGTTCAGGAACAACATCCTTCCTCTCAAGTCTCTATTCTCAAATAACCACTTAAGCAGAATATTTCAACTGTTCACACAATCACACGGAAAATTTTCCCCCAAATTACCAAAGCTTAGTATTT
Organism: Ceratotherium simum simum; assembly: GCF_057802395.1. Lineage (NCBI taxonomy): Eukaryota > Metazoa > Chordata > Mammalia > Perissodactyla > Rhinocerotidae > Ceratotherium > Ceratotherium simum. The sequence goes on along the minus strand of NC_141904.1, from coordinate 74,939,660 downwards.
TATTTAGATGATTAAATTTCAAATTAAAGCATTTGCATTTAAAATGTTCTGCAAAAATTAGAATTCAAAGATATTTACATGTGTAGATATATTATAACCATTCAACAATAGAAAAATTAATAGTTAGCATTTGTAATGTACCACACTATTCCTCTAATTGCATTCTGGGCTTTAAAAGGTAGAAATTCAAAACTACAAGCTGTGTCTGACAATCAAGTGTCATTGGTAGATTTTGTAGTGGCATTAGAAAAATAGAATAGGTAGAAAACTGAGACACCAACATATATAAACGTTTCAAGGTTAACTGATAACTTGAAGGCAGACTCTATGGAGTGATTGAATGTCCAGCATTACAATCTCCCCACTGTCAGGGAATGTGAGTAGCATAAACGGAAAACAAAAGTAATAGATGCCCTATCCATTTGCCTGATCTCACACCTTTTGCCTTCCACTTGATGAGTTATTCTGAATAGAGCACCAGGAAGACAGACTACCATGTCAAATGAACTCATAGGACTCTTCTACCTGGAACATGTGTGTCAAATTTCATGTCATTCCAAGGAAGGACACAAAGACAATGCAATGTTTTTACCCTTGCTTTCCTGAGTTGCATGTGACATCTGTTCATTATAAACTTCAGAAGTATATAGAAATATAATACCATTCACATCGAGTTAATCACTAAAACTAATCTTATAGATATCCAATCTTTATTTACCTACACACAGAAAACAGATCTATATATGTAGATTCCATGTGAATAGAAAATGAGGAAGGTTCTGATTTTTTCGTTTGATTTCAACCATAGCCTATCACGAAGTTTGAGGACATAAAAGATTAGCAATAGCTAAATTTCTTAAACTAAGAGAAATTAGGACATCGGGCAATTACAATTTCTTATTGCTGAAACTAGAGCAATACTGCTATTTTTATAGTTAGATTATTAACTGGAGTATTGCTTCCAGTTCTGTCTAAAGATAATACTGTAGACCATGAAATTTTAATTGACTGTCTAATTTTACCGATATCTAGAAAATGTAAAATAGATTGGATTAAAATGAGTTAGATAAGAAGTAGAAAAGTGTGTATAAATTTTGACTCTGCACAATTTAGGTTTTAGGTAAAATATCCCACTGGAATCCATTTTAAATCAAATATTGATATTACATTTTAATAATTTTAGCACCTGATTATCATAGTTAAGGTGTAATATCTATGCTAATCTTACTGTCATTTAATAAGCTATCTTTTAAAAATTCCTTCTTTTAACAGGCTACAAAAAATGATTGACATGATCTACGAACAAGTAAATACCAAAGCTTGCTCATTTAAATCAAAACAAAGCTTCTCTTTTCCATCCTTTTATGTTAATAACTTTAAACAGCTAATGGCAATTATACACAGAAAATCTCTCACACCTCTGCCCAGGGCAAATTTAAAGATTTAATCAATGGATAAATAAAAACCTCTTTTATCATTCCTTATAAGATTATCAGAGTAGTAAAAAACCCAAAAGATAATCCAAAAAAAAGAGATAACAAAAAAGAGAAAAAGATAGAATAAAAATGCAGTGCTATCTCAAGAGAGAGAATGATTGAATGGGCTGCAAAAATAAAATCTAACCTCTCTGCTAAAAAATGTATGTCATCTTCAGCAAAGCACAATACACTAATAATCTTTAATCAGTTCTAAACAAGAGGAAACACATACCAAAAAATTCGAGAAAACTCATGGAAGAAATTCTTAAATATGTTATTCACCTCTTTTATTTTGTCTGCCTTTTAGGAAAGAGCACAAATATTCTTTTCAGGAAAGGATGTGTAAGTCCCAAAGAGGAAACAAATGTTCATAATGTGCAAATCTTTCCTAGAGCATAGACTTGCTAGATGAAAGCCTAGAGTCTCTTCCCAGAGTGTCTAGCAGAGGATTTGCGCTCCTATCCCATCCATCCTCCCAAGCCTACTAGGATTCTCCCCTTTCAGACACACTGTATGCATCCCCTCAGGTTCTCTTAGTGTCATTGGCTATCAAAGGTCCAGATAATGCAACCCGACTAGCAAAGGGGCAGCCAGCAGATAAATCCCTTTTTCTTTCCTTCCAAAGTCTGTTCCCAAGCAGTTTCTGTCCAGAGACAATCTATGTGGGTGACTAATGCCAAACTACTAGCTGTACGTCTCTATGGTTTAAAGTGAGTCAGTGGCCAGTGCAATAAGATATGATCCTACATTGTTGCCCATATTTACCTGCCTTGCTCTTAGCTTTGTTTCCTAGGAAACCTGGGCTAAGATATGCAGCTTCTTTATCATACTCCTCCTCCCAATCACTACTGTTCACAGTACTCTCTTTCTCCAAATATTAAAGATTAGTAATTTTTTCCACATCAATAAACTGATATAATAGCTTACTTAACCACAGCCAAGATGCAGGCCTTCTGATACTGAGTCACTGCTTTTTTTCTGTTAAATCATTATCTGAATCATTATACTGCCCCGTACTTTGAATTTTCTCTTTTTTAAAAAGCTTTTTTAGAGCAGTTTTAGGTTCACAGAAAAACTTAGAGAAAGGTACAGATTTCCCATATAACCCCACACATGCATAGCCTCTCCCATTATCAACATTCCCCACCAGAGTGGTGCATTTATTACACCTGATGAACCTACACTGACACATCATAGTCACTCTGTGACCACAGTTTACCTTAGGGTTCACCCTTGGTGTTGTACATTCTATAGGTTTGGAAGAATATGTGATGACATGTATCCATCATTATAGTATCATACAGACTATTTTCACTGCCCTAAAAATCCTCTGTGCTCCACCTATTCATGCTTCCCTCCCCCAATCCCTGGCAATCACTGATCTTTTTACCATCTCCACGGTTTTTGTCTTTTTCAGAATATCACATAGTTGTAATTACACAGTATGTAAACTTTCAGATTGGCTTCTTTCACTTTGTAATATGCATTTAAGATTTCTCCTTGTCTTTTCATGGCTTGATAGCTCATTTCTTTTTTAGCACTGAATAATATTCCATTGTCTGGATGTACCGCAGTTTATTTATCAATTCACCTACTGAAGAATATCTTGGTTGCTTCCAAGTTTTGGCAATTATGAATAAAGATGCTATAAACTATGATGTGCAGGTTTTTGTGTGGACATAAGTTTTCAAGTCCTTTGGGTAAATATTAAGGGGTGCGATCTCTGGATTCTATGGTAAGAATATGTTTAGTTTTACAAGAAGCCATTAACCAGTCTTCCAAAGTGGCTATACCATTTTGCATTCCCGCCAGCAACGAATGCAAGTTCCTGTTGCTCCACATCTTTGGCAGCATTAGGTGTTGTATTCCAGATTTTGGCCATTCTAATAGGTGTATAGTGGTATCTTGTTTTAATTTGCATTTCCCTGATGATATATGATGTGGAGCATCTTTTCATATATGTATTTGCCATGTGTATATCTTGTTTGGTCAGGTGACTGTTAAGGTCTTTGGTTCATTTTTTAATGGAGTTTTTTTTTTTCTAAGCACCTTCTTTTGTGTGTGTGTGTGTGTGTGTGTGTGAGGGAGATCAGCCCTGAGCTAACATCTGTGCTAATCCTCCTCTTTTTGCTGAGGAAGACCGGCTCTGAGCTAACATCTATTGCCAATCCTCCTCTTTTTTTTCCTTCCCCAAAGCCCCAGCAGATAGTTGTATGTCATAGTTGCACATCCTTCTAGTTGCTGTATGTGGGACGTGGCCTCAGCATGGCCGGAGAAGCGGTGCGTCGGTGTGCGCCCGGGATCCAAACCGTGGCCGCCAGTAGCAGAGCCCGCGCACTTAACCGCTAAGCCACCGGGCCGGCCCTGGAGTTGTTTGTTTTCTTATCCTTGAGTTTTAAGAGTTCTTTGCATATTTTAGACAACAGTCGTTTATCAAATGCGTATTTTGCAAATATTTTCTCCCAGTCTGTGGCTTGACTTCTCATTCTGTTGACATTGTCTTTCACAAAGCAGAAGTTTTTTATTTTAATGAAGTACAGCTTATTATGTCTTTCTTTCATGGGTCTGCCTTTGGTGTTGTATCTAAAAAGTCATGGCCATACCCAAGGTCATCTAGGTTTTGTCCTATGTTAACATCTAGGAGTTTATAGTTTTGAGCTCTACATTTAGATCTGTGATCCATTTTGAGTTGATTTTTGTGAAGAACGTAAGGTTTATGTCTAGATTAATTTTTTTTTTTTGCATGTGGCTGTCCAATTGTTTCAGCACTATTTATTGAAAAGAGCCCAGGCATACCTCGGACATATTGCAGGTTTGGTTCCAGACCACCGCAATAGAGCGAATATCGCAATAAATCAAGTCACACAAAATTTTTTGTTTTTCAGTGCATATAAAAGTTATGTGTACACTATACTGCAGTCTATTAAGTGTGCAATAGCATTAAGTCTACAAAAACAACATACAGGGGCAGGCCTCATGGCATAGTGGTTAAGTTCACTCACTCCGCTTCAGTGACCTGGGGTTCACAGGTTCAGATCCTGGGTGTGGGCCTATACACTGCTCATCAAGCCATGCTGTGACGGCATCCCACATACGAAAACCGAGGCTTGAGAAAATCCTAATCTTATTTCTGGTGGAGGGTCTTGTAAAAAACACAATTTCTGCAAAGTACAATCAAATTAAGTTTGCCTATATCTTTGGTTCATTGTATTGCCTTCGCTCCTTTGTCATAATTTTCTTTTTAGATAAGTTTCCACTCTCTAAATAGATTGCAAAAGCTCAGTTTTTTGAGGCAAGTGATATGGGGATTTTAAGACCATGGACTCTAAAGTCAGCTTGCTTTCGCTTTGTGTCTGGCTCCCCCTTTTTGGCTGTGTTACATTGGGAGCAGTTGCTAGATTTCTATGTAAAGTTTACATGTAAATGGGGATAATAGTAGCAATAACAACATCAGTTTGTTTTGAGAATTAAATTTAAAAATATATTAAAAATATTGAGCATAAGCCTAGAGGATAATGAGTGCCCCCCAAATAATAGCTATTATTCTTTATTTCTTTGTATTCTCCAAGAACACCTACAGTTTGTAGGTATTTAGTATGTGTTTTCTGATTGTATCTACTTTAAAATCTTTAGTCTTTTCTTTCTAGGCCCAGATGTATATTTATTAATGTTATCAATAAATTCAGTAAAGTAACAGAAAGTCAGCCAAATAACCTCTTTGTTTAAAAATAAAAGCTAGTTATAAATATAAACAAAGTAGTTATTTGGATAAGTGACTTTCTGTTAATTTGCTGATGTTGTACAAAGCAGTATGAGTTGAGGTGAAGAAATATATTCAAATCAATCTTATCAAGGATAAGACTTGAGTAGATAGAGCAAATCTTACTTATTCTTTTGTACTGTTCCAATCATGAAACTAAAGTTTCAATAAAGGCCATAATAAAATCTTTTTAAGTTATTATGTTAACACAGACCCTGATGTGGGGTTCCTAAATATTTAACTAATTCAAGGAAATGCAGCCATTATATCCATAGTATTTTCTTAGCCTCTGTTCTGTTTCCAGACAAACAATAGTGTTTCTTTGGTATCTTGAATTGGGCTACATTAGACATAACGTGTTTAAATTTATATGTATAGTGGGAAGTTGGTGAGGTAGGAAAAGTAAATAAAAATGAAAACCTACATGAAGTGGCAACATCATTTGGTAGCACAAATAAACTCAATTTTGCTATGTCTCATCAGAAAGTACATTTTTCTCAGGGGTCAGGGGAAAAACAGGTATTCATAGGTGCCTTTAAGTTGCCCTTTTTTCATCACTCTCCACAGACTAGAAGAATACATATTTTAAACATATTAAATAGCTAAAGATATGCTTCATATGACCTGATTAATCTAAGATGATTCAGGGTCATTATACAGCTCATTATACAGGTCATTATACAGAAAGAGTTTAAATCAGAAAGGATTGTTTAGAAGTATTACCTGGAAATCAGAAATGGACTCAAACACATTTTAATTTACATGGTAATAAAACATCACTGCTGCCAGTGTCTAATTTTTAAAATTCCTGGTTTCTGCAGTTGTATTTTATGCCTAACGCGTAATTACTGGTATGAACAGCCAAATGTTTCAAAGTTACGTCTTGTTCAACAGTCCTAAACTACAAAGCAGAAACCAAATATCAGACATTCAGAACTTAGAATTCATCAAAATGTGACTCCTTGTTTAATATACACAAATAATGTAAGCACCAGCTTTGTAGTGGCTGACATACAACAGAAACACAGGTGCGGGTGACTGAATTGTGACACAAATTAGGAGACGGCAGATAAGAGCAGTTGCTAAATAACTTAAATGTTTGGTGTCATGATGTATCTTTATTCCGACGGTATGCCAAAGAGTGTGCTGCTAGGCTGATTCCCGTAAAGTGTTAAGGAAATGTGATTTAACATTAACAAAATAGCATCAAATGGAAAGCTTAGCTAAATTAATCCAGTGAAAGAGGCCTAAGAGGAATATTTAGCTGTTGAGCAGAAGAAGGGAGAGATAAAGAAAAGTGTTTCCTTTTGCTGCAATATTTGGGGATGCCTGAGAAAACACAAAAGGGAATTAATACAGATTTATATGCTAACACATCTTACAGCCCAAGCAAATCAAAAGAAAAGATAGGAAATTATAAAGTTGGCAAAGGACAAAAAAGTTTGTGAACACAGGACTTAAAAGAAATTTTTTAAAAAGTATGCTCCCAAAATAACTAGAGGAGAACCGACTGCAAACACAATGGGAGAGAGGATTACGCAGAACGGAACGGAGAAGTCAGAACATTGTGAGGACATTTTGGCTACACTTTCATTACATTTATAATGATGAGCGTATTGTGTGATTTTCTCAAGGCTTTGAAATTTTGCAAATGTAAAGTTGTATCTGCAGCATACTTTGAGATAGATAGACAAGATTCAAACATAGCCACCTGACCTTAAACCAGTAACTTTATCCCCAAGGCCCTTGGTTTCCTTCAGGTACAAAACGTGAGGGAGTTGGGTTGGAACATCAATGAGTATTACCCTTTGTCACTCCAGCACTGTAATTCGGTGATTTCAGAACACCCGTATCTGTGAAATACTTCTCTCTGCTATCTTGAATGTGGTTTTGAAAGTGATGAATGCTAGTGGAATTTCCTATGCTGTATCTCCCTTGGCTCCTAGACCAACTTGGATGTGCCTCCTTGTCTGCTAACTCTAATTCTTTCTTCTTCTTAATTATAATACATAATTTCATACCTAGATCAAGTCCTTAATCGAGCTTAGGGAGTTTATCCTTGTTTATTGGATTTGCATATCTATGTCTATATGTCACCAAAAATTATTCTGTATGTTACATTAAAAATCTGATGAGCCATTTGAACACTGTGGATACAGGATGCTAAGCCAGTAAGAGGACTGATTTTATTTTATTGATGTGAATGAAGACTCTATTAGTATTTCGACAACATATAGATTTACTCTATACCTTTTATTAATATAAAAATAGAATTTGACTGTATATATCACTGTTTTCAAAAACGTTTTTAGTCTAACTTAAAGATTTTATTTATTTATTTTCCCCCAAAGCCCCAGTACATAGTTGTCTGTCATAGCTGCACATCCTTCTAGTTGCTGTATGTGGGACGCGGCCTCAGCATGGCTGGAGGAGTGGTGCCTCAGTGCGCACCCGGGATCCGAACCCGGGCCGCCGGCAGCGAAGCGCACGCACTTAACCGCTAAGCCACGGGGCCGGCCCGTTTTTAGTCTAACTTAAAAAACAAGGAACAAATAATGTGGATAGTAGGACAGTTTGCCTTTAGCTCCACAGATGGACACTATTCTACTCCAGAAAGCTAATTAAAGGCCTCCAATGTGGTGTTGAGCATTACACAAAGCTTTAGAGTCTGAGCTTCCTGGAATTGAATGCTTTTCTGTCACTTACTAACTGTGTGACTGTGGATGTGATGCTTAACTTCTCTAAGTCTTAGTTTTATCCGTCTAAAAAGTATGAATAAATGATACCCCCCTCATAGGTATCTTGTAAAAATTAAATGAAATAATGTATCTAGCATCTTAACACACCCTCTGCCCAGGACAGGTACTCTATAAATGGATATTATTAATTATATGATGAGACTCAGGGTCAAGTATGAGAAGAATAGATTTCTGGCTGTACTGATTAATTTAATCTGAGATAGAATAAAAATGTATGTAATTAGTATATCTAAGCATCCCATAAGTAGTCAAAGCATCAACTGTTGGATGACTCACAAAATGATTTGAGTCTGTACTTAGAGGAATCATGGGAGAAACAGATCTTGTATTGAGGAAGGGAAATCTATATCTAAACCTTTGAGGGCTGGCCCTGTGGCTTAGCGGTTAAGTGCGCATGCTCCGCTGCTGGCGGCCGGGGTTTGGATCCCGGGCGCGCACAGACGCACCGCTTCTCTGGCCATGCTGAGGCCGTGTCCCACATACAGCAACTAGAAGGATGTGCAGCCATGACATACAACTATCTACTGGGGCTTTGGGGGAAAAATAAATAAAAAAAATAAATAAATAAAAAAAAATAAACCTTTGAATTGTCACCAAATACAACACTGACTATGGAGTAAGACAGCCACAAAATAAACCTGTTCCTCCCACCTTCCTCTTCTGAAAAAAATTCCTACCTACCCCTCAAGTGTCAGCACAGTTGCTTCCAACCTACCGAAGCCTTTCTGGATTCCTGTAAGCCAAGTTAGTGAATGTCCTCGCTGTCTTCTGTTTGTGGTGACACATGCCCCACTGCACTGGAGCTGTTGACCTGTCTGCTTCCCCCACGAGACTCTGAGCTCATTCAAATTTATAAACCCAGAATCTTTCACAAGGCTTGTCAAATTGGTTTGCAACTGTGCTTATAAATAAATGAATAGTTTGACAAGTCACACTTGAGAATCAGATTTGTCACTCCAAATCAGTAATTCTTAAGCTATGCTCTCAGGAGATCCAGGGGATTCTTAGAGCACAGCATGGCTGCTTACGGGTGAAGGGAAGTGGGGAGGGCCTGGAGTGGGTCTCTGGTTCTCCCTCTGGGCACTAGCCAGATTGGTTCCATTTTAACTGTTTTCTGAAAGGAACTCCTGCATAAATTTCATTTGCAAAAATAAAATAATGCCACTGTGGAAAAAATGAAAGAAAAAAAGAAATTAGGAAATAACAGCCAGTGAGTAAAAAAATGCTCTGACAGCCTCATTCTTGATTTTGAAGATATTAACAAGACTGACTTCCACACGATTAGTCTGGCTTTTATTTCTTCAACTGGATTATAATTTCTATCAAGATAGCCATTCTATTTCTATCTATTATTTCCATTTGTTTATTTTGTGGATGCCCACCAGCATCTATAAGAAGGCATGGGTGGAACAAATACCTGGGGAGCAACCATTTTATTTCTAAGTGAGGATTATCATACTTTAAGCATATCAAGTAATCACTTTTTTCCTCAAAGTCAAACCAAGAACAAAAGGTCACTTGTATAAGTTGCACTAATAACTGAACTTTTCTGTCTATAAAATTATTGCTGTTGAATATTTATGTGAACTTCGGAAGATATAAACGTCACTCAGAACCTAGAAGCCAGCACTAAAGTAAGTGGATGCCATTTCAAGGCCAATTATATTCGTATTTTCAAAAAGTAACTGAACTGAGGACATCCATCTCCTCAGCAGTGAGGAAAGATGGAGAGCTGAGCATTTTAGCATAGTAGGCAAAGTTCTGGGGGAAAAGGAGATAAAATAAAGTTTCTATTTCTTAAGTAACATGTTTGCACCAAATCAGTGTTTCTCTAGGTGGTATTCAATAACTTCAGCTTCGTCTGGGAGCAGAGAGAGTGAATTTATAAAATGCAGACTCCTCAGCCCTGCTTCATACCTACTGACTCAAAATCTTGGGCATGGCTCCAGGATCTGCATTCTTCACAAAGTTGTTATGCATGAGCAAGTTTGAAACATACAAATATAGCCTATGAATTCACAGCAACTCTACTGTGCTACTTATCACTCATAAGTGGAGCTTATGCACTTTCTGTTATAGGCTACAGGACAAGAATTTATAAGACACAATTTGTGGAATTTCTTTGCTTTGGCATATTTGCCCTTGTTTAAAGCCACAGGACATTATTACCCATCATTAAAATATTTTAAATAGGGAACTACCAGAATAAGAGCCCAACCCAAGAAAGCCATGTAAAACAGCACACACCAGGCTGGGCAGACTTGGCTTAAAGACAGGCTTTACATCTTTAATGAACCAGAGCTTTTTCAGACTATGGCAGGCAGGTGGTTCTGCACGCATCGTGCTCCAGACCGGTGGAGGCCGGTAGGGATAAAGAAAGGAGGGCTGGATGGCAAGAGGTAAAAATGAGGGCAAGACTGACAGGGGCACACACAGGATTTTAGCTTGTTACATCTTCGCGTGACACAGGCAAGAGTATCAGATGGCTTTTGACATCTTCAGCATGTATTCCCTTGGAAAGGCTAACCTTGACAAGGCTCTCCGGAGTTGAGTATGAACAATTTAAAATTTTATTACAAAGAGGCAGCACAGAAGGGAGATTGTAATAAGCCTGGCATTATGCAGACTGTCATTCTTCCTTAAACATGGGAACATATGGTTCATTTGCCTATTTGATACTCATGCTACCTGATGTACTAAGCACTATTACATTAAGTAGTTGGTGATACAAAATAAAATTAGGTTTATTTGCTTGTTCCATTAGGAAGCTCTGCAAGGAGGAGGAAGGGATAGAGAAGCCTGCTTGCCAGTTGCTACATCCTGGCTAAAGTTGCATTGAAAAGGCATGTGTGGACAGGATATTTTGTTAAGACTGAGCACTTAGGGGTAAAAGGAAAAGGAACAGTGGTGATTTAGAAAGCAAATATTGAAAGATACATAGAGAAGGGTCAGAGAGGGGGCATCATATAATTGGCTCCCTTGCTTTCAGGCAGCGGGACCCCCATTAGCTGATGCCCCACAGGGTAGGATGGATGTGAAACGGCTCCAGGGAGGAAGTGGAATGGTAGCCAGTGCTAGGCAAGGGCTTTGTAACTAAAGGAACTACTTTGTCCAGGTAGTTTAGCGAGGAGAAGAATGAAGACAAATGAATTTTTATTCTGTTCCTTTTCTGTGTCACGAAGCTAAAGACTATCAAATAGGTCCTCCCAAGGGTACCTTTTCACCCATGAAGAAAAGAAAGATCAAATGGCTTACTCAATAACTGTCAATTCTCTCTTGGCCCAGAGAATGCCCTGGTCCTCCTTCTCATCCTTCTTTCTCCTCATCTCCTTCTCTCTCATCTCTACTTCCCTTCTCCACTCTTTCCCTGCCATCTTTCAACTCCCCCTACCCCAGCCCTTTCCCACAATGTCCTAATATGTCTAAGAGGGAGGTCTTAGGGGGTTGGAGCGCCACACAGGTGGAAGTGGAGTTGGCCTGCCAACATTTGGGCTTGAAGGCAAAAATATGGAATAAGCACCACTGCTAGATTCCATGTCACCGAACAGGTTCACATGTTCCCACAAAGTACGTGCATTTTGCCAAGTGCCCAGGGCCCAGGATTTAATGGTTTCCTTACTGTAGGATAAAGCACACAAAATTCATGATTTAATAAGGTCTGTTTGTAAATATGCGTGTGCGTGTGTGTACACACACACACACACACACACGTGTATCTGGGTGGGTAGAGGTAATGGAATTGGTTCCAGAGAGCCCAGCAGTTCTCTTATTTCAAGTCTGTGGAATATGATCATATTCTGAGACCAATTGCCAAGGGGTAGAATCTCTACAATTGAGTGAGTTTGTGTCTCCGTGAATTTAGAGGTGCCTTTGTATTTAGCTCTTTGAGATTACCAGGGTAAAAGTGGTTCAAACATAACCATACACTCTATGACAACTTTGTTTCTCAGAAATGTATCTGAATATGAAAAAGAGTGTGCTCTAATTTTTTGAGATATATAAAATGCCTGGCATAATGCCCAGCATATAGGAGGTGCTTAAAATGGTTATTTTCATTATTAATGACAGTTTGTCTGACTTACAGCTGGATTTTATTTTTTGAGGAAAAAATGTGGTGGATTTTTTTTTTTAGGAAAATGAGGAATAAATGTGGTGGATTACTTATTAATTCAATTATTAGTCTTTCAATAATAGGAAAAAATTCTCTCCATCTCTTAATTTAGTTGTTCAGAGCTTGTATGTCCACTCTGACCAAATCTCAGGTGATTTAGGCAGCGTATTTAATACTGACTGTCAGAGGACAACTTTGAGCTGTCTTTCCAGCAGGTTAACATTTCCTATTAAATTCACGAGGTGATCCCTTAACAGGTAGCCAGCAGTTGCTGGGTATAAGGAGATAAATCTAGGCCTCTGATTTCTGTCAGTTCACTTGCTAAGTGGATCCACAAGGAAAAAAAGAAGCGATTAATCAAATTTAGCAGATGTGGAATTGATTCCCTCAGTTGCCTCAGAATGCCTTGCAGAGATAAGCTTCATCTGTATTCATCTTGACTTTCTGTGGGGAAGTTTGTGGTTTTCCCTTGACTGAGTGGTAAGAATTGCAACTGGGATTTGCATAGAGGTAAGGATAACAGCAATAAATGCCCCCAATGGTAGTGGAGGGTATACAGATCACCCGTCCTTTCCACACATGCTATGTCAATTGAGTCTCATACAATATTAAGGGAGAGACAAGTACCATTTGCTGCATTTTTCAAATGAATCAACTGAAGAGCAGTGAAATCAAAGGACTTACTAGAAGTTACCAAGTCGAAAGTAGAGTTGACTTGAACCTGGATCTTCTGACTCCAAATAACTTTAAAGAAAAGCACTTTCTTACAAAAGAATATTATGTGTCACGTTGTTGCCTAGCTTAAATTTTATCCACTGCACCTAGTATAGTATTTGGGGTATAATAGGGGCTTATGAAATATTTACAGAATGAATGAATGAACACATCATGGGTCTATTAATTATTAAATAAGTTTTTGGTTTAAGTGTAAAATGTCTTAAGTCAGGTGGACACAAACAAAGCAAAAAACTTTAACTTTCATTGATTTAGCAACACAGAAAATATTTATTGACTGTTATGTTGCAGGTTTGTGCTGGGTGCTGGGCCTGTAATGGTGAATTAAGGAGTGGTGCTCACTACCCTCATGGTGCTTACAGTCTAGCAGCCAGGCTCTCTCTAACCTCTGAAGCCATCCAACCAGATCATTTTCACTGTTTTGACAATTCACAACAACACCATAGTTGGGTCAATCACTTGGTCACCTGAGCAAATCAGTAAAACCTATATAAAATTATAACTATGATAAAATCTACAATTTCAATATTCCAGGCTAATGTTTTGCATTGAATTCTCAAAACTAATTTCTATTCTGGCAGTCATTGCATGAGTATAGTGTTTAATATTTCTTAAAGTTGCTCTCATATTATTTCATCTTAAATAAATCCAGGAAACAGTGACCTCAAAGAGAAAAAGAGTAGGCTAGTGGTTTTACCCAAGGTCATGCCACTTAACAATGACAGAACTGGGACCAGAATTCTTGTTTTCTAGTTCCCAGTGCAGGGCTCTTGGTAATACATCCCAATTTGTCTCACGGAAATATACCTTTGCTTCTCTTCTATTTAGGTGCTGTTTCTAAATGACTGGTAGGTTAAAAAAGAACAAGGTAGGTGTCCTGTGACCATGTAATCCTAGTAGGAAACCAGGCAGCCATTGGACTCTGTAATGCCATCTACATATTTTTAGTTTGAGAAAAACTTTTCTACTCTGACAGCCTGCCATGAATATAGACACCGGTAAAGACAGAACTCTTAAAATAGTCAAGACTTCAATTATGGCACAAAGGCCAATAAGAAACATCTTAACCATATTCAGAATTGTTGCTTGATCTGAATTAGCAACACGTGAAACTAGGTTAAATCATGTGACAACAGCCCTTCAAAAAATAAAGAGTTGAGTATGTTCTCTATTATCTATAGAGAGGAAATGATCTAGATACCAAGAAGGGAGACTTGTCCTCAAGTCTAAGCTTCATCCTTTACTAGCTATGTGATGTATGCTGTCTCGATTCATGTAAGAGTAGAGGAAATTGTCAAAATATATATATTTCCACCATTTTTTATAAGGAGGCAATACAGTAAGATTACTTTGAATAGGCTTCTTTAGAGTCTTTTCAACCATCTCTAGGTAGTTACACTTTATTGGAAGCAAGAGTTAGTGACAATGAAATTTCAAAGTAGACAGGACCATATAGAAGTTTTATAACAGAGAGTAAAAATGTGCGTTTCTCCACATAGGTATTTCCAAGGTCATGAACTAAAAACTATTCCTATTTGGAATCATTTTAAAAATTTAAACTGTTTTCTATATCTGACTCTTTTAATCTTCCAATAAATACAATTGTGTCACGCTTTATTTAACAGAAGTATGAGAGGGTAGAAATTATATTTATTTTCCTATGTAAATGAAATAATCAGCCTGGTGTGGGCATTAAAAAATGTGTACTGAGACTCAGTGTTCTGTGTTTAGGTTTAGGGTCTGGCTCTATAAAATTTGGAAAATGGGCTGTGTCATGTCTAATGCCCACATATATATGCCAATATAACATTGAACAGTTTATCTATGCCTGCAATAAACCTTGCATTTTGTTAATCAAATGTAAAAAGTAATTTCCCAGCCAGTCTCTATGTGCAAGACTCTATCCCTGTCTCCTAGGATATTTAATTTTATTTGCTTCGGAAATGATGCTTTCCCCTATGTGCAGACACCTGTGTGCTCACACACACACTCATGCATACAAATGCATACCCAGACCCACTAAGTCAATAACCTTTATTCATATATTCCAAATGTTACAAGAAATATTTTGTGGCATTACCTACTGTTTTAATATTCTTCTTTCCAAAGCTTTCTCCCAGGGCAGTGGCTATTTACAAGCTGAATGCAGTTACTTTGCTAGGATTTGGGATCTGTCCTGGCAACACTGATTTGAGAAGGAGGGTTCTGATTATGGGAAAAAGAATCCGTTACTCTCTAATGGCTCAGACCAAATATATAGAATACACAATCAACCTTAGGTCTGAATGGATTTGAAGAGACCGCTTGGCACTCTCTCCCCTTTTAGGAAGGTGAAATGCTTCTAATCCATTTTATGTACGGAGGCTTATAGAGGACAAATAACTTACTTAAAGTCATGGTGTAATTAGGGTAGAATGGGGACTGGGCTCTCTCCTCACTATACCCTATGATCTCTACAGTAAACAGTAATGCCCTTTCCTTCCCTCTCTCCCTCCCACCTTCCTTCCTTCCTTCTTTCCTTTTTATCACTCCTCTAATTTTTACCTTTAACCTGTTTGGAAATCACCATGATAAGACTAAAAAAAACCATTAAGCCAACACAACTAGAAGTGTAGGTGCTACATTTCCCAATAAGCAGCTTGAAGCCACGCACTTAATGAAATCAGTCAAGTCAGAAGGCAATAGAAGAGGTGACAGGATAGGAAGCATGCAGAGACACACAATCTCACAGAGCTTGCTGTGTGACCTTTGCAAATTACTGCTTAAGGTAATCTATACCTGGCAGAGATACACGTCTGTAATAACTAGATCCTGCTGGGGCTCAACTTTTTTTTTTCAATGTATATTCAGGAGACAATTTTGTTTGTTTGTTTGTTTGTTTTCTTTTGTTGAAACCTGTAATGAAATCCTAAAGCAACAGAAGGATGGAATTATGGTAGAAGGATCTGTAAATGGAAATCACAGGGAGACAATGCTAAAGCTGATATGACTATCAGTGACTGGAGGCTAAAATAGATTGCAAATTAATTCTATATGGGGCAAAACAAAATAAAACAAAAACCTGAAAAGCTGTTTTAAAAAAGTTTCCCTGTACTCTTCAAAACTTTTTTTCCTCTCATTTTCTTATCTTTATCCAAATCCTCTTCCTTTTCTTTCTCCTCCCCACATACCCTGTGTTTAGGCCTTTAAAGGTTATAGAAGGTAAACAGCAGCCATTCCTACTCTTTAATAAGTGAGGCAGAGCTAATCAATTTATCCCAATCCTCAGCACAGAGCCCTGTGTTTGATACTATGGTATCTCTCGAGTTTTCCTGTTTCACAGCAGTGTATTCAAACCTTGATTTGATTTTAGGAATGAAAGAGAAAACATTTAAAAGGAATCCACACCCAAATCTGTTGGGAGTGCTTGCAGCAATCTCCCAGGCAGTCTACACACAGGAAAGGGCCCAACCTGGGCCAGGGCAACAGGTTTTCTTTCATCTTTCTTTTCACCTCGGTTTTGAAGCATCTGTTCTTATCTCCTGAGGCATTTCCTCAAGAATAGCCTTTCTTTAAAGCTGGTAACGCCCTATATATTCATCCTCTTTGACACATTCGTTCATTCCATAGATATTCATTGAGGTTGGGCTCTGTGCCAAGACACAGGGCATTCAAAGATAAATTCAGCAGAATTCCTGTCCTGGAAAAAGCTTCAGTCCAGGGCTGTAGAGACCCCTGGAGACATGAGAGAGTAAGGGAAGAAAGAGTTCCCTAGAAGGGGCTTTCTCTCATTAATCTGGTCATGTCAGGAGAGGGTCTGCAAGGCAGCAGATATAACCATGCTAGCACTCTATACAATCAACACAGAGCCCTGTTCGCTTGCTTGTTTTAACCTCCTTTTCTCTCTTTGACCACAAATGCAATCCTAGGATCAGAAATGACAAACGGTGGCCCTGCAGCCAGCCTATGGCCATTTTTTTTCCGGCACAGAAGATTCAATGCCAAAATCCAGTTTTCTAGCTTTTCCTGAAATGTTTGAAGTTCTACAATCCCAGGTCTACCTTCCCACAAAAGAACATTGACTGAATTCAGAGCGGTGACTGTCTCTTTTAGGTGTAGAACTCGCTGTCCGGTCCTTCACAGTCCTGTCTTCCAAGACTAATGGCTTGTCATTTTTCATCATATTTTAGTTGTCCTTTCTTTCACCTGGCCTGTCTCGCTCATTTATGTTACCTGCCTGGCCTGGTATGCATATGAGTTCTTGACACGTATGATGCTAAAGAGGTGCTCGTTGAACCATTTGTGTATCTTTAGCACAATGGCTCATTCTTAGTAGTAGTCCCTCGCATATCCAATTACATAGTAACACACAGGAGTCATCAAGATAAAGCTGCAATTGTAGTCTAGTCTTCTCTCAGTACACAGGTTCCACAGTACAATGGAATGAAATGTATTATAAGTAGTTAAAAACATCTGTTCTGTTCTGTCAAAACTCTCCTAGAAAACATGCCAGCACTGAACAAGGATTTGTCAGCCACATCCATGATGGAAGGAAACCTCTCTTCTTTCTCTACAGGAACCTCTCTACATTTTTTCATGTGGTGAATTCATTCTGTCATGGGGTGAACACCTGTGTGACTACTTAAAAACCACAACACCAGGTGTGTGAGTATGAATGTCTTTCTCCTTTGTGGCATGGTCTTCCTACTGGTTTCTCAGCAAGCCGGGTGAGGAAAAAACCTTCAAACTGAATATACAAAAAGATCTTAAAGAGTTTTTTAAAACATATCTATTACAAGTGCATGCACTGAAAATCCTGCAGCCAAATTATACAAGCAAGTCTTAGCTTTATAAGATTCTTTTGTTTTTACTATCGTGAAAATTTTTGGTATCTCTGGATATGCAGTTGTCAATAAAGGAGGGAATTTTGGAAGACCTAATACACCCTAAAAATTTGGAAGATTATTGACAAATGTTTTAAAACATTAAAATAAAAAAAGATTTATTTACCTTTTGCTTTGTCTCAGGCTCTCTGTTCCTTTTTTCCAGGAGATAGCAGCCCTAGGAAAAGCAATTGGTTTGCATTCGATAGCAATATCCCCACCAACTTGAACAACTGAATTTTTTTTAATGAGATTTTTGGAGAAATCGGGAGCTGAGGCTAAAAACAAAAAAATTTAAAAATTGTTAAATTACTCATATCATTAACATGCAGTAACCCAAGAGATACCTTAGTATAGACAAATAGAATCTAATATTTATATCTAGAACTCTTTTTCAAGCTACTTGGCTCAAGGTGCTCTGGGGTCAGTTACTGACTTGGCACTTTGGAGTCTCTGTTTCATTTGTAAAATGAAGATGACAATAGATACTAGCTCAGAAAGCTAGTGTGAGGCCTAAAAGAAATTACATCTGCAAAGAACCATAGCATAGTGCCTGGCACAAAGGATGTGCTCAATAAATGTGATTTACTTTTGTTTTGGTGCTGATCGTTGCAATACCAAAAGTAAGTGGGGGTGCGAGAGGAAGCAAGTTAGAAAGTCACATTCTTAATAGCATTTACAATAAAAGAGGTGAAGATGGTTCCATAAGAGACAGAAGAGGGAATTTTAACCCTGATTAGGGAAATCATTAAATCTATTCCAGCCAAGATAATGATCCTAAATGTATATATATACACATCAATGATATATATATTTATATATATATATATAAAAAACAATGTAATAGCTCTGAAATAAATCAGAAATGCTGTATCACTATGTCAGATTTCCTCAGGCGAGGCTTTAGCTAGAAAAAGACGTAGCCTGCCTTCTGTAGAAGCAGACAGGCTGAATAGAAATTAGAAAAATAAAGTCTTTGTCAGTTTCAACTTTGTCCCCACTAAATAAACATTGAACAAATGCCAGTTCATGAGGGGTGGAAAACTCTTAGACGGCCTGGGGTGCATTCAAGTCTTTCCAGCTTCATGGATGTGGGGATCCATGTGTGCAAAGCCCATTCCTAGCTTCAAGTCCAAGTGAACTGAAGGTCTTCCAGACACGCCAAGCTCTCTTGCTTCTGGGTGTTTCAGGTATTGCTTCTCTGCCCTTCTGCTAACCTGTGCATGCTGTTTCTTCTGATCTCAGCTTACAGATAATGTCCTCAATATAGCTTATGTTCAACTTGCCAGGAGGTATGATAACACCTACTCAATTCTTGACCATAATAATCACAATATTTAAAAATTTGGCTCTTTTTTCCTCAGTGAAACTATAGATTCTATGAAGCAAAAGATCACTTCAGTATGGATAATTATACTTTTGGTGCTTAGTACACAATATATGTTTAAAAAAATAGTAGTAGTGGGGCCGGCCCGGTGGCGTAGTGGTTGGGCTTGTGTGCTCCACTTCAGTGGCCCGGGGTTCGTGGGTTCAGACCCCTAGTGTGGACCTACACATTGCTCGTCAAGCCATGCTGTGGTGGTGTCCCACATACAAAGCAGAGAAAGATTGACACAGATGTTAGCTCAGGGCCAATCTTCCTCACCAAAAAAAAAAAAAAAAAGTGATTGAAAGAATGGACAAACAAACCAATGTCCATCACCTATAAACTCATAAAACTTTGTCTCTTTTTACTTGATCTTCTTCTCTTTTGTCTCCTTCTTTCTTCCTACTACTAAGACAGCCTTGAGATGAAAGCTATCAATGAGTCATTTATTGTGACAGACACCACTGGTTGGCTGTCCCAAAATATCATTCTCAAACTGCTTCTATCTCAACATTTTCCACTATAGGAACTTATTTTCCCAGCTTCCCTTGAGGTCTTGGAGGTCATGGCAGGGTTCTAGTCAATGACATAAAAGGAGTTTGCTGTAAGGACTCAAGGAAATTTTGCTTTTCTAATAAAAAGGATAGACATGGTTAGTTCCACTCCCTCTTCTTCTGCCTTGAGTATGGACTTGATGTCTGTAGGTACAGCAGCCATCCTGGCACCATGAGGCTACAAGTGTGAGGGAGATGTTTAAAGAATAACATTATCAAGTTGTACTGCTATAGCTCAGCCATCATCCCTGAACCTCTCATTAAGAGAAGAAATAATTCCCTGTTTGTTAAGTCAGCAAAAATTGACATTTTCTTTTCTTAGTGTTTTATTTGCAGCTGAAAGCATTTCTAAGGGATGCTTTTAGAATTGTATTCAAAACCTCAGACTAGGATCAGCTTTGGAGGAGCCTCTTCTGGTGTGGATGCACCCAATGGTGGGCTCCTTTGGAAGCCCTAATGGATTGCCTAAGCAGAATAATAACTACCACCTTGTATTTTTTAAAAGTTAATTTAAAAATTTCCCAATATTTCTAGGGAAAGCAATTTCTAATTTACAGAAAAATTGGATTCAGATTATGTATAATCATAGCTTGCTAAAATGTCATTGTGAATTTTTTGATTATAAATGAGTGACTTACCTAATACTCTCAATTCTGCATTTGCATAAATTATCTGATGTTTGTTTTCTGCACTGCATTGGTAGACACCAGAATCTGACACATTCAGCATAGTTATGATAAGTGTTCCATTTTCTATTTGTATTCTTTCCTAATAAAAGAAAAGTCATGTAAAGATGCTAGTATAGTAATGTAGGTATTCTCTTAACTAGCACACATTATTAAACATTTGTGCATATCTATGAGATATATTTTGGTATATGATAACTGAGGCTTACAAAGATGAGCTTAATATAATGTAAGATCCCGAACAGCTTTCTGAAGTTTAAAAAAGAAATGGAGGGCCGGCTCTGTGGCTTAGCGGTTAAGTGCGCGCGCTCTGATGCTGGCGGCCTGGGTTCGGATCCCGGGCGCACCCCAAGGCACCACTTCTCCGTCCAGCGCGAGGCCGAGTCCCACGTACAGCAACTAGAAGGATGTGAACCTATGACATACAACTATCTGCTGGGGCTTTGGGGGGAAAAAAATGAATAAATAAAATCTTTAAAAAAAAAAAAAAAAAAGAAATGGAAGTATGCTTAGTATAACTTTAGTGGTTAGTATATGTTATGTTATCTCATTTCTTTGAAAATTGGCATTCTCCGCATAGAGTGTATGTTAACTTTCTGTTATATGGGATATAAAATAATTTGGAACACTCCACCATTTGAATTATTCCAGAAAACGTGGTTGACAGTAATATTAGACATGGATATCATGATTAGAA
Organism: Ceratotherium simum simum; assembly: GCF_057802395.1. Taxonomy (NCBI): domain Eukaryota; kingdom Metazoa; phylum Chordata; class Mammalia; order Perissodactyla; family Rhinocerotidae; genus Ceratotherium; species Ceratotherium simum. The sequence goes on along the minus strand of NC_141904.1, from coordinate 74,918,652 downwards.
TATTTCCTTGGCTTTCCATCATAAGGTCTCAGAACGACTTGAAGCATAATGACGATAATTTTCTAATTGAGTCATCAGTTGGAGGAGCTAAATTCTTTCCTGCAGCCTACCGTAAAGTACGCTTAAAAAGACAAAATCTGTTACAAAGTCCCATTTGGGGTGTAGAAAAATTTTGAGTGCAATAATGAAATAGTTTAATAGTGCAAATATAACTTTAAATATTTCAAGGTACCTATTATCATCCTCTAAAGATAATATAAGTAAGCTGGAGGAAACAGAGCAAGTTATATGCAATAGGCATGCAGGAAGAAAATCCCACTAAAGCTGAAACAAAGAACATCATTACATTCAGCTTCTAAACAACAGATGTTTTTTGAGTCTCTGGCTGTGCTTACATATGCAAAATAAAATGGAGAATTAACACAATTATTTGGATAATTTGATGGGGGAAGAAACCCAACTCTGTCTCATTTTCTATATAGTGTAGAGGAAAGTATGCTTAGATTGAAAATGTGGGTAACTGCCTCAGGTCTCATTTTCCTATGGGTTTAGAGACAATTATTATTTTTCATAAAAGCAGGATACTGGGTAACGATTAAGAGGTTGGGTCCTGGAATTAGACAGACTAAGTTTAGAATACTAATTCTAGCATTTACTAGCTGCTGTGTGACCTTGGACAAGTGACTTAACTTCTTTGAAACCAATTTTCTTCGTCTGTATAAAGAAATAATAATCATATGTTTGTCATAAGATTGTCATGAGGATATAATAAAATAATGCATGGCAAAAGGTTTAACACAGGCCTGTCTCACATGATAGCTGAGTCGATGTTAACTATAATGATTATGTTGATGATGATGATGTTGATGATATCTGAATGTAAATCTATCACCGACTAGTGTATAATCTTGTGCAAGTTATTTGTCATCTCTACTCTTACTTTTCTCACTTGAAAAATGAAGATAATATTAATAGCTACTTTGAGTTTGTTTAAGGATTAAATAAACTAGTAGATATAAAGAGTGTGCTACATTTCCTGACACCCACTAAACGCTCCATAGACATTAGTTGTCACTGTTAGTAACAAAATGTCCCTAGCAGAGTAGGTGAGTATTTGATATCAACACAGTTGCTTACCTCTGGGTTGAGGCGCTCTCCATTCTTCAACCACGTGTACCAAGGTTTTGGCTTTCCACTAGCTTTGCATTCCCAAAACAAGCTGTCATAGATAGACAGGTATGTATTTTGAATTTTTTGTTCCCATTCTGGAGGGGCTGTTTCAAAAAGAGACAAGAGCAACTACTTGGCAAGTCAATTATCTAAGACATTATACTACATTCCAAGGACTGTGGAAATCAGAAGGGAGGCTAACTGGGTCCAGTAGTACTGCACACACATGATTTGAGGGAATGGAAATGCAGGAGCTTCAATGCAGGGCAACAGAAATCCTGTTGCAAATATCAGTGGACCTTTGGCACAAGATAAATGTTTGTTGTTTGTCATTTTGCTGCACCTATATAACAATTCGGGAATTGTGGGAAAAAGTCCAAATGCAGAACAAAGCCAGAGAATAATTCCACGCTAAATATTAGTACATAGATCAAGTTAGAAAATGTCTATCAAATCTGAACGCTTTGTGGGCAAAAGCCCATTGATTATATTTGGTCTGAACTAACTAAAAGTAAGTGTATGCAAATCAGACATAATTAAGACTCAATAGCTTGAAACATAAGTCAAATATGAGCCGCATTACATTTTAGTAGGATCATAATCCATTTTTTTTCCCTAGATAAAACTCTTGACTGGGAATGAGAACCTTTAGAATTGTCAATAGTTTCAGCACTTAACTTTAATCCTGGGCGTGCGTTTTCCGAAACCTTATTTTCTAGTCTGAGAAAGTTCTACATAGCACTGAGGCAAAAAGCAACTGGTATAATTGATGTTAAAGTGTTATTTAGATGTGAGGTAGTATTATCCTTACTGTCAATTGTGGAAACATGTGGAGGGTAATTAAATGTTTTAAAATTAATATTTCTTCCATAAAGATGATGGGAAACTGCCTGGATGTGTCATTTAATTTCTCCCCTTTATTTAGGTCTTTCCTCAAATATATGAGTGGATGAATCTTCCTTTGGAATCTCAAGCTATTATAAGCTACAGGTTTTACATATGTAATTGCACTTAATTCTCCCTCCAACATTTTGTAGAGGATTTTTGCAGAGATGTTAGGTAACCTGCACAAGAAGACATAGTTAGAAAACAAAGACGCCAAAATTTGAACCCTGAAAGCAGAGCCCAGGTCAAGAGTTTGTGTTCAGGTTGTTTGTTTGGGAATCCTAGGCCAAAGGCAAGGTGTCAGGAAAAGGGATGGTCAACAGGGAAAGAAAGAGTCAATGCAAGGATGAGTTATTGAGTTGGCCACCAACATGGGCCATCGTTACTCCATCCTCTGTGAAATTCTAGAGTCTTTACGAACTGTCTATCCAGGGAAAGGAAGAGGAAGCATTTATTCATTGGCTCCTCTCAGTAGTCATTCAAGGATAGTGCAGGGGTTGACTATTAGCACATCCAGGTTGTGTGTGCTGAAGTGCTGAGTAGGCTCTTGAAGGGGCCAAAGAAAACTGGAGCAGGAAATAAAATGGACTTAGTGTGGCACTTGAGACGAGACTGGGTCAGGTTACGCCTATAAAACATAGTGCTGAGCTGGTCACTGTGGCAGTGGTTGGAGTAAAAGTGGGATCTACAGTCTTTGAAATGGTGTACAAGTATGTGTGACTTCCAGGGTTTTTCCGCTGCAACATCTGCTTCCACTAAGATAGAAGTTCCTTCGGGGAGCTGGTCATTGAGAAGAAGGAATCATGGTATCTCAGTGTGGTGAACACTAAGCCCAGGATTACCTCCTGTGGAAATCAGGGCAACTTCCAGTTACAAAGTATGCTTCTCATAGGCTTGAGGGACAAATCAGAGCAAGATTTGGAAGAACTGGGTGTATTGATAAAATTGAATCATGTTTCTGTATATTATTAGCACATTTTATAATTTGTAGATAATTGTTTAGAAATTGTCCCAATATATGTTTGACCTGGAAGAAGAAGTGTATGCTCAGATAAAATTCACATGGCTGACACAGGTTTAAGATATATCTGATTTGTTGTTTCACACAATTATCATAACTTTAAAACATATTTATTTATTTAATGTGCACATTTTTTGGGTGCTCAGGACTCTGAAGAGAAAGGTTTTAAATCTTCAACTACATAGGCAATACATGAAAAAAAGAGCCGAGGATTTCAGGTCTACCATATGGTTTTGGGTTTTAGATTTTTTTTCCCTATTGACTACGGAAAGTCACTTAATTCCTCTGAATGTGTTCCATTTTCTGCAATGATAATAATACTTTAGAGATTTCTTTTGGAGGCTATAAAGATACAATATAGAGGGATAGGGTTCTGAATTATAGTTTAAACATAGCAATATAATGAAACTGAGAGATTCTTTTCTTGAAATTTTCAGATATTCAATTCTCAGGTCATTGAATCAATTATTTGTGCCTTTGGGAGCACATTGACAAGTAAATTAATTGATGACCAAGAAGCATAATCCATAATAATTGTCTTATTGACCAATTATCCATTACTCACCCACAAGGACCATTTGGACTCATTAAATGGCTAATTTGGTTGTTGTGAGACATCATGTGAATGGTCTTAGACCACCATGTTGAAGAGCTATAACAGGTGGAAAGTCTAGTTTCAGAAGATTGTTCAAAGTTCTTATCTTGGATTTGAAAAACATCAAGGATCTTGTTTCATTCATCTAAGGTTTCTTACCTATAATATCACTGAAAATTATTTCTACATCTTTTTATAAAAATTTTATGAATTAATATTCGTAAAAAATTCAGTGTAAGCTAACAGTTGCTGTGTCAATGTAGGAGAAAGTACTTGTTATTGATTTCCAATTTATAGACATCTCCGTTTTCTGGTTAACCTCTTGCTTATATCTTTGTCTATTTAATATAAAAATGAGATATATACTAAAAACTAGTCAAAGCCTTTAATATCTTGGTGCCACTAAAAAAACTCCCAGTTACATTCTTACTGTTTTATTTATAAAAGATGCTAGATTCCAAAGACTATCCTTTAAAAAGCAAGAGCTAGGGGCTGGCCCCGTGGCGTAGTGGTTAAGTGTGCACACTCCACTGCTGGCGGCCCGGGGTTCTGATCCTGGGTGCGCACTGATACACTGCTTGTCAGGCCAAGCTGTGGCGGAGTCCCATATAAAGTAGAGGAAGATAGGCACAGATGTTAGCCCAGGACCAGTCTTCCTCAGCAAAAAGAGGAGGATTGGCATGGATGTTAGCTCAGGGCTGATCTTCCTCACAAAAAAAAATAAAAATAAATAAGAGCTATTGAAAAGAATAAATACATAAATATAAATATAGATGTGTGTATATGTGTGGGTATATATATATGTTGGTTAGCATTGCTACAATTGTAGAGGAATAATCAGTAGGAAATCACGTTCTGTATATAAAATAGTAGTTTTTATTCCAGGTTAAAATTGGAAATTCTAAAGGAAATGGAAAATAATATAACAAAGGCACAATATGTTCTCCTACAGGACACTCAGTCAGCATTCCTATGAGGTAATTACAATACACCAGACTTTTCTAGTTATCAAAATATATATATTTGCTCTTCAATTACTTTATCATTGATTGTAAACATGTTACATAGAAAAGTATTCTTGGCTATGTATAAACAGAGATTTAAAAAGTTCTCTGGTACTGATATATTAAATTTAGCAGAGAAGTTAAGAATATTTTAAAAGCATCAAACACTTTGATAATTCTGGGGTATATTGTGGGTTTATTTGGTATAAAAAAAAGAAGCAAATTTCACGCAAGTGTGTATTTTGGCCCGCATGAAAGAAGACATAAAGACAACTTTTAGATAATATTATGTGCTTTCATCATCTCTCTTAAGTTCATGAGAAATTCTAGTAATTAAGACAGATATATTTTTAAAATAAAGTAATGACTTTATTTTTCTATTGCCTACACATGATTAGACGAATATAAACAACAGAAATAGAAACAAATACTGAAAACTACCATTCGGTTTTATGCTTCTCCTGTCATTGTCTCTTTCTTTTGTAAATTCTACTTAAAATTATAATTAAGATTGTCATAGGCTATTGTTGAATGTTTTATGGGAAATATATTGGATTCCATGCTACTTTGTGTTATAAACTTTTATGGCTTTAACATGACATAGCTGATATTTTTAAGGCAATTGTAGTATACAGTAGCATGCATAGACCATGCTGAAATTAAAGCCATATTTTGAATTTAGTCATTCCCATCTGCTAATTGTTTTAGTAAGCATTCTAACTCGGAAATGTGTTTTCCCTATTTCTCTCAGGACACTTTTCCACAACATGCTAATGACTTTTGCTATTTACTGTGATGGATATTACCAAATATTTCACATACTTTTTGAAATTCTATTAGCTTACCATAGAAAATGAGTTGACCCTTTGCAAGGTTTCTTCCTCGAAGGTTGCCTGCAGTGCATTCATAGAAGCCTTCATCTTCCTGTTGAAAGTTCGGGATTTCAAGGATAGCCTGGGATTTGCTGTACTTGACTTTCCCTGGCAGCGGGCTTCCATCCAACCTCCTCCAACTAATATCAGGGACTGGACTAAACAGTTATACCTCATTAGAATAGAAGGTGATTTAGTCTTTATGTCAGCAGGATAAAATAAGAGTGTCCTTAAAAACGACTCTCAAGAAAAAAAAATTCAATCAATCTATTATATTGTGACTGGTTTTCACATCATGCAATCAGTCACCATTCACTCATTGAACAATTTATAACACTTTATTAAGTGCCCGCCATGTGCAAGTCATGGTGCTATGATCAGGGAATAAATTGGTGAATAAAACAGACATCTTCTCTGCCCTCGTGTTGCTTACAGATTAGTGGAGAAACATACAGTAAACAAATAATAAAAACAAATTAACTTGTAAATTGCAATAACAGAAACAAAGGAAATAGGCTGCAGTGATGGTAACAAGATCATATTAATTTAAATATGGGGGATCTGAGGACTACATAGGACCTAACATTTAAGAGTAGGCAAGTTCTCTCTATATTTATAGACTCTAAGACAAAAATGCAGATTCCTCTATAGCTAAATTGGTAGTGATAGGGAAGTGAAGACGTGTGTGATGGATAAGCTAGAGTATCAAGGGGGATCAGTACTATAAAAGAGATCCACATGAATTGGGAGTATAGGCTCTAGGATCCTCAAAAGAATGATGCTCATTTATAGCTTATCTAAAAAATAATAATATAAAAGATAACTTTACATTGTGCCCTGTTTCCATTAGAATCTGTAAAGAATTCCTTTCTTTATAGGAATTTAGCTTAATATCTTATACCTAATATCTTTAGTCTAATATGAGTATCTTTTAAAATAGCAAAAATACATTCTATAAATATGAATCTAAGGGTCTAACAATAAGGGATGAATTTAGAAATTCACGGTGTAGAAGGCCTCACTTTTACAAGTATGATATAAAGAAATGCAGACTATAAATAAAGTTACAACAAGAAAGTATTCCCTAACAAACTAATCATTGTAAAAATCAACTCCCAATCTATTTACATTAACATCTGTCCTTTCCTACTGTCAAGTCATTCTTCATTCCATTAGAGATTTTCAGAGGATTTAAATATTTCTATTCTAAATAAATTTCAAATTAATAATAATAAAAGTAAATCATTTGGTAAAGCCAAATTGTAAACTTTGTAGAAGATGCAGGATTTCTTCAAGTCAAGAAAAGTAATATGGGAGAACCATCCAATCGCATGCAAAGTGGTTGACAAAGGTCTGTAGAGTTTGAACAGCAAATAACTGCAGAAAAGTGGTGATGATGATTCAGTAGAGGCTTCAAATAGGGCAAGAAAACTGATGAAGCCCTAGGAATTTTTTATTAGCAAACGATTCTGATCCTCCTGTGCAAATCCAAGATAAACACGGTGTAGAAAGTCATGCCTGTGCTCACACATATTTGTCAGAAAATACCCCCAAATCAATGTTTGAGTCTCCTATTTTTCTCAGAATTAGCATACAGTTACAAATACAACTTAAATTTTGTTAAACACAAAATAAAATCATTATTTTGATAAGTTTAGTTTTTGTCCTTTTAAAAAGCCTTGCTGTTTACCACAAATTTAGGTTGACATTTTAGTAAAATGGCATATTTCTGCCAACAATTAACCTGAGATAACTGGTTTTATTATTCATTCACTTTATGGAAATGAAACTACAAATAAAAATGAAGTTCTAGAAGAACATTTAGTCACCTAAAAAGATCTTCACCAAGTCTGGTGAATTCTATAGTATATGCAGTATTATCCAATTTTTAAAAATACATGCAAAGTTATTATCTATGGGTAACGAGGATATAAATGCCTTTTATTTTCCACTTTCTGCTTATCACTGTTTTCCTACAATGTTCATGTATTACTCATGTAACAAAAAATTCTGAGAAAATTTATTTACAAAATGAAAAATAAATAGAGGCTCTGATACTTGACTGAATTCATGATCCTTTGTTTTTGATCCTTTTTATGATAGTGTATGTTGAGGTTTATGACAAATACATGCAAAATATCCAGCTAAAAAAGCTTTTAAACTAAAGCATTCAGAGAAAAAAAAAGTTTCAGTAAAGACTGAGTATTTTTCCCATAGTTAAATCATAGTTCTTTGTTTTGACTAGGAAGACAAGTCAATTTTTAACATAACTAAATCTCTGAACCAGTAGTTGAATAGTCTGAAATTTAATAATAACCATTGTAATAATATCACAACAAATAGCTGCTGTTTATTAACCATAAACTATGTGCCAGGTACTATATATGTATGTAATGTGTACATATAATTTCATTTATTTTTCCTATAACTAAAAGTGGCAGAGCTTGGATTTATTTCTAGTTTTCCTTGCCTCAGAAACTATGTGCTTAATCACAGGGCAACACAGACTCCATAGCTATTGTAAGATCATTCTCTGATAGCTTTGATATTTGTGGTTTTAAAAAGTGGATTTCCATTTTAAGCAGCCCAATTAAGTGAGGGCAAAAGGAACAAGTCCCACCAATCCCAGCTATTCCGACTTTCCCCCCAAAAGAACTCAGTGATGACACTGAAGACTCTCTGGACAAGCATTTGTCCCCTGATGGATGAAATGGCATATCCCGTATAGATGTACCTTTCTAATAGGAACAGCGTAGCAGAAAATGTGAGTGCTCCACCCATAACCCTTCTGCTCTCTTAGCCACCCCGGATCCTGACGTGCTTTCATCCTCCACACTCAGCACCTGCTTCTCTTTGTTGGCAACTATCCTCAAACTGCTGCAGCTAACTTTTCCTTCACAAAGAAAGAGCTGCAGGCAGCTAGGAAGTTACATACCCCCAGGGACAGCTCTTAACCAATAATTGACTGGGAGCTGGGGTATAGATACTCCAGCTCCCCTGCCCACATCTCTAGGTGTGACTTGCACTCTCTCCAGAGCTCCCCTACAGGACTGAGGCAAAGTCATCCTCTGTGGAACTTTGCTTGATGCTGTACTCTGCTTGGCTACTCTCTCTTCTCTGTCCTGCCTCTCCGTTCTCGTACGGTTCTTCTTAAAAACTCTTCTAATAAATCACTTTCAAAAAAATTATCCTTTCAAGGTCTGTTTCTTGGAAAACCAATTTATTAGCATCCCCAATGTGCTCTAACCATGTTCTACTTTAATTACAATACAGACTGTAAGGAACACTTAAATACTTCTCAGTGTGGTAGCCATTAGACACACATAGAAATGATATTCTGTGGACTTGAACATCAATGGCATATAGGACCAAAAACTGAGCAGTAGAATCATTGTGAAAAACCATGGCTGTGGAACATATTTTGAGAACTTAGTACTCTAGAGGGCCAAAATTACACCAGAATAACAGCACAAGGCAAGAAATTTTGAGAGACACAAGGTGGAACAGAGACAGATAAGTTTCTCACTTAAAAAAGAACATCCTCTAGATTTTTTTTTCTTACCTCAATTGTGTTTAGAGTGATAAATCTTCTCCCATAAGCCATTCAATTATGGAGAAGGTTATAAGATTCAGTGTGCTGGCTTCTAACATACAAACTTTCAATTTTGAAGAGGGTATAAGAATTAGAGTCCTGGATTCTCAATCTGCAGTGGACAAGTGTTTGGTTTTTTTGTCTGCATTTTGATTTTCCTTAGAAAACTCAGTGCCTCCTATCTTTAGTCCATCTGATTTAGATTGGGAGGACCACACCTCTGGCTTCAGGAAAGAGGACAAGATTCAGGTCTTGCCATTAGGAGCTGGTGCACCATGGCCAATTGGTCATGATAATTGGTCAACTATGGAAACCGGTCAGAGACAACTAGACTCAATTCTGGGACAGCTTTTGGAAGAGCTATTAAAGAAAGGATCTTTTTTCCCAAGAGTTTTGCTCAGATAGTGGTATATAAACGTGGAACTTCTAGGCAACAATTTCCCCCCAAATGGAGAAAGTATCTTTGAAAGCCAAAGCTAACATAAAAGAAAGAAACTAGGAATTCTTCACACGCCTAGATCAAGTCATGCCTGATGCCAAAAAAAAATCTCTCTTTGAACATTTCTGTTAGTCAGTACAATCTCTTTTTGGCTTAAGCTTGTTTGAGTCATTTTCCTGCTGCTTCCACCCAAAAAAGACTTGACAAGCGGATTCTGAATGCCTGGGTTCAAATGCAAGCTAGGTTACTTCCTATCTGTGTGGTTGAGTTATATGATATGCTGGATTCCTTCTGGATATTATATTTTAGAATTCTCAGAGTAACTAAGCTATCAAAAAAAATAATCACTCAAACATTTTAAAAATTCGAAAAAATTTAAAAGCTTTATCAAGTGCATTTTGTGGCTATATTTTACATTAACAAAATTTCTAATGGGAGAAAAATTAAGCAGTTTTATAAGATTTCACAGCGATTAAATAAATGCTGAGGTTTTTTTCAGATTTGTTATGTCACTGCTAAATATGAATGCCATGCTCCTCTTGATTATCTCTGGTACCGTGAGATATAGAACCAGACAGAATAACTGTAAAACCCAGATTACATAAAAATACATGTGCGTTTCAGTGAAAAGTTCCCATTCTGTTCTGGAACTTGTTATGAAGACACTACATGAACCGCTTTGGATTTCACACTCTCTCTCTTTTTTGAAGCCATCCCAAATGGACAGTGGGTGGAAAGAACTGGAATCAAGAAAAGATGGAATTATTTTAGTAGTGAGTTTTAGTTTTTAAATGCAAGTTAATTTTTCCAAGATATACCATGCTATGTAGATAATAGTAATTACTATTTTAGTTATAATAATAAAGCTATCATAATCGAACACTGTTTATGCAGAGCAGAATGCAGCTCTTACGCTTATCAGCTATATTTTGCTGCACCTTTATAAGCGCGAATTTTCTCATTTCTAGCATGGGGATTAATAATAGTATATAATTCACAGGATTATTGTGAGGATTAAGTTATACGACCCATGCCACGGGTTTAACACACTTTCTAGTCCACATTAAACAATGTGTTTGAGTATTAATGATAAATTCATAAAATAATTTAAAATCATGATTACATTACTGTTATTATTTCAAAAGCACGAATGTTAGCTTATGCTTGTTTTCTATTCTCTATTAAGGACTCCATATGACTAGGCATTTGACATAAATTGATTTATGAATCATTGTAAAATAAAATCATATCACACTGTAAATGAAATGTGTACACAAGCATGCACATATGTGTCTAGAAGTAAATTTCCTGCTTCTCACTGCTGAATATACCAGCTGCCAAGGAGATATTGCCCCTGAGCATAGTGATCATGTTCATTTCGTCGTCATTAAAGAGCAGGGATCTCTCAGGGGAAATATGACATGTTTTGCTACGAAGTACGTTTTTTGCCAACCTGGCTAATTATCTAGGACCATCGTGGTAGGGAGGAAAGAAATTAGAATTCTGCAAAGAGAAAAAAAATCCTGTGTAAAAAAGCTGAGCATTTTTTATATAAATATTAATAACCATTAACTGAGTGCTTACTAAGTACTAGGCATTGTGACAGATGGCTTCCATATGTCATCTGACTTAAATACTCAGGGGGCACCTGCTAACGATCTTAATTTCCTTTTTGGGATGGTACTCACGTTTAGACAGGTAATTTCTGCTAAATTATTACCTGCCAATTCTTTTCCATTTAGAGTTCCAGTACAGGCTAATTTATGGTGATCCACCTTCCAATTCTCTGTGTTGCCACCCATTCAATTACAAGCACTAGTAGACTTCTTCTCTTTCTGTGGCTTCAGCGTTTGTCCACATTGATAATGTTAGCGATGTAGTATTCACTGACAGTTCATCTTAGTTTAAACTAAGCAGTCTATTTAAAATGCAAAGTTAATATATTAATACACAAAGAATGCCATGGAACAAAGGGGATCTTTGAGGGGTTCTCAGAATGGAGATTATTGTTAAATCCCTTGAAACTGTGCTGTTAGAGGGTACATCAAAATAAATGGTGCCATCATCATCCTAACTACAGATACCAGCCATTTCCGGCAACATTTCTTGTTCAGCTCCAACTCCTCCCAATTCTTTTTTTTTTTTTAATCTTCACAAATATGATGTACAAATTGAGCTTAGATACAAATCTCAATAAAGAAAACCAATCTGAAGCAACTGTCTCATCCAAAGTTTCCTCAGACTGTAGATAAGTCAGTCATGAACCTTGTATTTTAAAAGAAGTGTTGCAAAAGCCTTTCTTATTTTGTTCCTATTTTCTAAACAGGTTTGCCTAAAATGTGGGTCCTCAAAGTTGCAAAATACTACTAGGTCATAAAAGCAAAGGTTTTCTTTCTCCTTTCGTTCCTTCGTTCCTTCGTTCCTTCCTTCCATCCTTCCTTCCTTCCTTCCTTCCTTCCTTCCTTCCTTCCTTCCTTCCTTCCTTCCTTCCTTCTTTCTTTTCTTTCTTTCTTCCTCCATCCCTCTGCTTTTGTGCCTCTTAAACAAGCATTGCCATAAACAAGGACTTTCACTCCACTCTCTCGTCAGAGTGAGTATTCTATTAATTTTATCTGAAGATAGAGAACACATTTGTTAACCATCTGGCCTAGTTCAACCTGAATTGGAAGTTAAATTAAAGCTCTCCAGACACTAGTAGGAGCCGTGCTTCAATTCTATACTTTTAGCCCACAAATAGAATTTTCATTTCTAGCACTATGTGAGAAAGCTTATATTTCTCCCCTGGATTTCTTAAACCTCATTATCCACAGCTTAAAGCCAGGCCATAGCAAGTTTTTAACTAGAAACTGGTACAGAGAACCAGTTTCCTAAGGTGCTTATATTCGGGATTATTCTTAACTTGAACCTCATTTCAGAAAATCCTGTTGGTGGCCGTTTTTAATCGAAGAGAGTGAAGCAGAATGACGAAACCAGCAAAGAGGGCCTTTGTTAAATTTTCAGACTGTTTAGCTAGCTGCTTTCATTTCCCCAACGTGAAATATTCATACAAAGAGCTTGGAATATAAGATTGTCCTATGGAAATACAATATGGATAAATGCATGAGTTCTGTAGAAAAGTAATCTCACTGTTATGGAAAAAGGAGAACATTTTTTTCTGAGCCATCTAAACAGAGTCATGATGCTGTCCTAGGTAAGTGTGTCTATACCAGGTTTCCTTTAGGGAAAAATCTTACGGTGCATGTGTTAGTCTGGTATTTGACACCACAGTTGCCTCAGCCAATTGCAAAGCCACAAATGGTTTGTTCATAATAGCAATGGTAGCAGATGACACTTGCATGCAGGGTAAATGGACATAGGCAGATTTTGTGCGATTGAATGCAAATTACCCGACCTTGCTGAGACTTAGCTTTCTCTTTACAGTTAACTAGAGACAATAGGTACAGAGAAGGCTTCTCGAGAGGATCAAATGAGGGAATATCAGTGAGAATACACTCTGAAATATAAACTTTGAACCTAAAATAAGCCTTACTACATTGCCTTATTACTATGATTTTCACATAGGGCCAGGAGGATTCTATTGTCCAAAGATTCCCTAAGAGTTCTATTGCCATTTTCTACTCCTTTTAATGGGAGTATAATAAGTACTCATTTTCACAAGAAACATCCACTGGAGCCCGTTATTTCAAGGTGTGGTGGAGGTAAAATGATACTGCAGTTAGCAGTGAATTAACAGCTGGTCCATAACCTTTAATTTATACGTAATACTAGCCATAAATAAATACCTCTCCAACCATATGAGCACTATGTTGCTCTACAGTAGAGAAAATGATAATTTGGTCAAGATAGGTAAGGTTTCAGAAGTCTATGTTCCTTTTAATTTATAGAGCTTGAACTTAGCTCAGCTCATAACTATACAATTTCAAATAAAGAAGTAAAGGAGACATAGAATATGATATATTAATATTCAATCATTATATCATTAATATATCTAACACTTTATTGATCAAATATTATATACCAGGCACTGTGTTAAGTGCTTCATTGAAACCACATAATAATACTGTGAGACACGTGACTGATGTTATTACCATTTTGTGGATGAGGAGACTGCAACTAGGATAGGTTGGATCACATGCCCAATATCTCACAACAAATTTTTATAAAAAAGGATTTGAACCAAAGTCTGTCTTTTCAGAGATGGAGCTCTGAGCCATCACGCTTTGCTGCTCCTGCATGAACCAACCAGCTACAAAATGAGAGTCGCCTCATTAGGCCACATAATGTGTGCTTAGAAAGATATTTCTCACCAATAAACTAATATGTTTTACAATTGTGGATAGAGTTCCTTTTGCCCAAGGGCCAGAAGATGAAATCATGGTTTTTTGTTTGTTTGTTTATTTTGTAACATATTGAGATGCCTCCAAACCCCAATAAAGGTTCTAAGGATGGGTTGAAGACCAGCTGGAAGAACAGGAAGCAAGTAACGTCTTTTCCTTCAGCTCACTTCCAACTTGGATTTGAAATCTTTTTCTCTTGAAACTGCCGATTACTTAAAAAGTAAGAACTGTAGGTCTCCTGAGAGAGGTGGTGATAGACTGGGACGAAAAGGATGAAGAGTTGCTTCCATAAATATATATATTCTTCTTGGATGATTTTTAGATGCTTTAAATTAGTTTAATTTTAGAAATGGTACTGTAAAAATTCAATTTCTGCTTTTGCAAAAAAAACAAAAGGAATGTTTGACGTTGGATCCAGAGTATGTATGTAAGAGCAAAAAAGCCCACTCGTAGGCTGAGTCCCTGGTCTTTGAAAGTGGCCCCTCTACAATTGTTCTTGACGAGAATTTGGGAATACATTTCAGAAACCTTAGTATGTTACATTTCTTTTACCCAATAATTCTAATTTTCTAAAAATGTACTGAAGAATTTCACATGGATGTGGGCAAAATTGAGCCACAAGAATATTCATCACATCTTTATTCATGACTTTAGAAAATGGAAACAAAACAAAAGGAAAGAAATGTCCACCAGTAGGAGGCTGATTGAAAATATACATTTGAATGCCCCACTGTCATTACAAATGTGGGTACAGAAGATTGTTTAATGACCTGCGGATAGATTCATAGTATATATTTTAAAGATTTTTAAAAAGCATTTTACAAAAGAGTATGCATTGTATTATAACAACTGTATTAAAAATAGAATAAGGAATGGAAGAATATGTATATATCAAAATACTAAGAGTAGTTATGCTCTGGGGGAGGAATTAAATGTAAAGTCAATTTTATTTTCTTCTCTTTGCTTGCCTGTATTTGTATACTTTTCTTAAATAAATGTTTTTGACTTTTGCAATAATATCAAAAAAATAAACCCCACTAAGTATTTTTTGTTTTCTTTTGTTTTGTTTGTGGTAAGCAAAGGTCAATGGAACTCTTCTAGTCTCTTTGCTTGCCTCCTTGCCTGCCCTGGGAGCTCTCTTTTCAAATTCACACCCAGAACTCTGGTTCTCCTGCTCATTTTTGCTCTGTGGAGAGCACTTTAATATCTCATAATGTCTTACAGATGTTCCTCCCCCTGCTTTGTTTTTGCTCCATGCATTGAGTGTGAGTGACGATTTGCACACTAGATTTGACATTGGTCTATCCCTTGGCTTCAACCTTCCTCGTTCTATCTTCACTGGACACATGTTCCACATCTCATGTGAGAGTGATTCAGTTGAGAAGTATTTGTAATTGAAAACAGGAAACCAACAGAAAAAAAAAAAAATCAATGAAACCAAAAGCTGATTCTTTGAAAGGATCACTAAAATTGATAAATCTCTAGCTAAGCAAAAAAGAGAGAACACACAACGAATATCAGAAATGAAAAATGGGTCATCACGACTGATCCCACTGATGTTAAAAAGATGACTTAGATGAAATGAACGAATTCCTTGAAAGATACAAATTACCAAAATTCTCACAAGGAGAAATAGATAATCTGAATAGACCTATAACTATTAAAGAAATGTAATCAATAATTAATAATCTTCTAAAACAGAAAGCACCAGGCCCAGTTAGTTTCACTGGTGAGTTCTCTAAACACATAAGGAAGAAATGACAATAATTATCTATAATTACTTCCGGATAATAGAAGCAGAAGGAACAAATTCTAATTCATTCCATGAAGTCAGTTTTAATACCAAAACAAGATAAAGACATTTCAAGAAAGAAAAACTATAAACCAATATCTCTCATTAACATAGATCGAAAAATCCTCAACAAACATTAACAAATTGAATTCAACAATGTTTAAAAAGATTTATGCACCACAATACAATAGAATTTATTCTCTGTATACAAGACTGGTTCAATAGTTGCAAATTAATTTATGTAATCCGCTACTCAACAGAAGAAAAAATCACATGATCATATCAATTGGTGCAGAAATAGCATTTGGGAAAATTCAATACCAATTCATAATAAAAACTTGCAGCAAACTAGGAATAGAGGAGAACTTCCTCAACTTGATAAAGAGTGTCTACAAAAAATTTAGAGCTAACATTATGCTTGATGGCGAGACACTGGATGCTTTCATCTTAAGATCAGGAAAAAGGTGACAAAATCTCCTCTCACTACTCACATTCAACATTGCATTGGAAAATCTAGCTAGCACAATAACACAAGAAAAAGGAAATAAAACATATAAAGGTCGGACAGGAAGAAACAAAATTGTCATTGTTCACAGATGATAATGTGAAAAAAATCTTAAAGAATGGACAAAGATTAATTCCAGAACTAATAAGGGATTATGTTAAGTCCATAAGATAGAAAGTTAATATAAAAAAATCATTTACGTTCCTTTATACCAGAAATAAACAATGGGAATTTGAATTAAGCAATTAAAATACAATACCATTTACATTAGAACCAAAAAATGAAATATTTAAATTTAAATTTAACATAATAGATATAGAATCTATATGTGGAAAACTACAAAACTCTCATGAAAGCAATAAAAGATTTAAATAAACGGAGAAATATTCCACATTCATGAAGTAGAAGACTCAATATTGTTAGTATGTCACTTCTTCCCAACTTGATCAATAGGTTCAGTGCAATTCCAATCAAAATTCTAGCAAGGTATTTTGTGCATATAGACAAATTGATTCTAAAGTATATATGAAAAGGCAAAAAAAGAAAACCAAACAAAAGAATAGCCAACGCAATAGTGAAGAAGAACAAAGTTAGAGTACTGACATTACCCAACTTCAAGACTTACTTTAAAGCTATAGGACTTAAAACAGTGTGGTATTGACAAAAGAATAGACACACAGATCAATGGACCAGAATAGAACCCATAAATAGACCCGCACAAATATAGTTAACATACCTTTGACAAAAGAGCAAAGATAATAAAATGGAGAAAAGAATGTTTTCTTGACAAATGCTGGAACAATTGGACATCCAAATGCAATAAAATGAATCTAGACACAGACTTTACATCTTTCACAAAAATTAACTCAAAATGGACCACAGACCAAAATGTAAAACACAAAACTTAAAAATTCTAGGAGATAACAGGAGAAGATCTAAGTAGCCTTGGATTTGGCAATGAGTTTTTAGATACAATACTGAAAACACAATCCACTAAAGAAAAAGTTACGTCAGATATCATTAAAATTAAAAACTTGCGCTCTGTGAAAGGTCCTGTTAAGAGAATGAAAAGACGAGCCATAGACTGGGAGAAAATACTTGCAAAACACATATTTGATAGAGGACTTTTATCCAAAATATACAAAGAACTCTTAAAACTCAGCAAGAAGAAAACAAACATCCCAATTAAAAAGTGGACAAAGATCTGAACAGACGTCTCACACATACACATAAAAAAGATGGCAAATAAGCATATTAAAAAGATGCTCGGGGCCGGCCTGGTGACGCAAGTGGTTAAGTGCACGCGCTCCGCTATGGCAACCCAGGGTGCGCCGGTTCAGATCTGGGGCGCGCACCGACGCACCGTTTGTCAGGCCGTGTTGTGACAGGACTCTCATATAAAGTGGAGGAAGATGGGCATGGATGTTAGCCCAGGGCCAGTTTTCCTCAGCAAAAAGAGGAGGATTGGCAGATGTTAGCTCAGGACTGATCTTCCTCACAAAAAAAAAAAAAAAAAAAAAGATGCTCAACATCTTTTGTCATTAAGGAATTGTGAATTAAAATGAGATACCACTTTCTACCTATTAAAATGGCTAAAAACAAAACAGACAAACAAACAAAACACCTGACTGTATCAAATGCTAGTGTGGATTGAAAGCAACATGAACTCTCATTTATTACTGGTGGGAATGCACAATGATACAGCACTGTTGGAGCGGAAATTTACTGATCAGCAAGTGGAGGAGAGTAGAAAGATCCACACAGTAATGGACTCACGTTGGAGACATCAGTAAGAACTCATGTTTAACTTAATATAATTCAGATAGTTATATATAAAAAATATTTATAGATTTGTGTATATACATAGGTAGTATACACACACATATTTCTCTGCACTGTCAACTTTGAGGGCCCAAATAAATGGCAATCCAGTATCAACAAATACACCTAAAATCCAGATCTTGGTTTTTAATACTATTCTCCAGTAAAAGGAACTAGGATTATTTGGAGAAATAGTTTATTCTAGGACTGGGGCGAGAAATACATAAGATGAGTCTGGACTGTCTCGTAGTGCCAGAAAGCAAAAAAAAGTGCTGGAAAAAAAACAAAAAACTCCCAAACAGAAACAAAAAAGACCCCACACATTGATGCGGATATATCAAAGGGCACAAGATCCAACAGAAAGAACTCCCAATGGCAAAAGCTGAAACAAATGAGCAGCAAAATAAAGTACTATTGGAATATAAGCCAAAGTATAAAATAAATATCCACGAATCAATATTGGTATAAATAAATAATTGAAGAAACTCGTAAACAGGGTGGGAGAAGTGACGAATCTCCCAGGCAGAAGCATTTCAAATCAGTTCCATAGATTTGATACCTTAAAGGAGGTGAAGCATAACTCCAGACTCATTAAGTGTGCATAGCACATAGTGACCTCCTTCAAAAGAGTCAACATGGAAAGGGAGGAAAATGAGTAGT
This sequence comes from Ceratotherium simum simum, assembly GCF_057802395.1. NCBI lineage: Eukaryota > Metazoa > Chordata > Mammalia > Perissodactyla > Rhinocerotidae > Ceratotherium > Ceratotherium simum. Next base: position 74,899,959 of record NC_141904.1, on the reverse strand, counting down.
TTTACGGTGAAGAACCCTGACAAAACCTACTTCAGCCAGATGATGAAGGCCAGCATGACAGTCACAAACCGTCCTGATAGACTTGTAGCCTTGATATGATGGGGTGAAAAGGGCACTTTACTTCTTCGTTCTTCTTCCTCAAAACTCAGAGCCTCAGTATAATTTTGAGAAAAAATATTAGACAAATTCCAACAGAGAGCCATCCTACAATGAAACTGACCACCCCTCCTCAAAATTGTGAAAGTCATCAAAAACAGGGAAAGTCTGAGACACTGCTACAGCCAAGAAGAGCCTAAGGAGACAAGAAAACTCAACGTAATGTGGTACCCTGGATGGAATCTTGGAAATAAAAAAGACATTAGGTAAAACCAAGGAAATCTGAATAAAGTATGGACTTTAATTAATAATAACATATTCATGTTCGTTCATTAATTGTAACAAAGGTACCCTATTAATGTAAGATATTGATAATAGGGGAAACTCTGTGGAGTTATATGGGATTTTGCTGTACTCTCTGCTCAATATTTCTGTTCTAAAACTGTTATAAAAAAAAGTCTGTTAATAAGAAAAAGTATTGGTGAGAGGAGAGAAAAGGAAGCAAGAATCTCCAATTTCTCAGAAATACAAAGGACCCTTAAATAATAGCCTAAAATTAGCTCTACCAAAGGAATTGACAGTGACCCTCACTGATCTCAATTTAACAAAGGGCAGCCTGGGGAAAAGTTAATCAGTAAAGCTTGCAAAGTGAGTATCCTTGAATCTTCCTTCATTGAAAGTTTGTAAGGAATGAGCAGATCCCACGAAAAATGTGTGGTCATGTGCTATTACATCAATCTTATTTTCGGTAGCCTGCAAGTTCCCTAGGGCCTTTATATAATCTTCTTTATTTCCCCAGGGCCTCGTCTGGTGTCTGTTGCTTGGAGAATTTCTTCTGACTGACTGAGTAAATAAATGAAAGAATGAAGAAATTAATGTACTCAACACATATTTGCTGAATTAATAAAAACTGGTGCTCGATTTGCCAAATGAGTGAGTGAGGGGATGTCAATAATCCTTATAAACATTAAATACTGAATTTTGAAATGGTGAGTCCATTATTCTGAGCAAGGCTTTGAGGACAGTGTTAGCACAGAAGTATAATGCAGAGACCTCTTCTCTCCCTTCTGTGTGTTCCTTTATACCTCCTCAGTGAAAGCAGCATTGATGATTACCATGATTAATAAAATTGTTACTATTTATTGATTGCCTATTATGGGCTAGGAATTCTGGTAAGTAAGTACTATTACGTATTTTCAATCCTTACAACAGCCCTACTCTATCTATCTATCATCTATCTGTCTATCTATCTATCTCTCCACCTATCTATCCAATTTTTGCCTTTGTTATTCAGATAAGAAAACTGACTGTAGTTGCCCAGCTGACAGGAGAATTTAGGATTTAAACCCTGATCTCTTTGAATTCAAAATCTATACTCTTTCCAGAACACAATGTTGAAATGTTAGTGAATCCACTAATAAATCATTCAGTTCTAGGGTGAGTGCATGTGTATGAGTGTGTTTGTTGAGGGTTAATGTTTTTTTATTTCTCAAAGACTGGCTTGTGGATTTGTCAGTTCTCAGATTTGCACCCATGGTCAACAGAGGTGGGTATTCTAAAGAGTTTACTGTAATTTTTTTATGCCAAGTCATATAATATTATGATACAATGCAAAGTGATTAGCAAGAACCTAAAGGTTGGGTTTCAGTATACATTCTGGGGCAAATAGGACAAACTATGCATAGGGAATATTCTACTCTCTATCCATTAAATTTAATGAAGAAAGAAAAAAGTCAAACTGCTTATGAGACATCCAAATAGGAAATTGTTAAACACTTCTCTGATTTTTTTAAAATTAATTGTTAAAGGACTAAAATGTCTGAATGCACTTAGTTCGATTTAAAAATACCGTCGTCCTGAGTGACCTGAGCAACCTTGCTGTGGTATAATCTGCAGCGATGTCCATATGTGTAAGAAGAAATGCAAACATCAGATAGCTGCTCTGTCATCAGAAAGTTCTGAAATGTCTAGAAACATCTTGAGGAGGCTTCAAATATATTGCCTGACAATACCCATGCTGATTATCTTTTCCTTCATAAATTAGAAAAATTAAATAAGATATACATGTATACATAAATATAGTCCTCTGTGTGAAGGCTCCAGAACACATAGGAACATCCAGTGCTCCTACTAATTTTATTTACATTCCAGAGCACTGACAGCAAAGTTAATAAATTGAAAAAAGAAAGGAAGGAAAATACGTTCGGCTGTTTCTAAGGGCAGTGAACGAGTTATGAGGGATGTCAATTTAATTTCTTCACTAAGAGTAAAGGCCTGTATCTTCTTAAAAGGAGACACATAGATCTATCAGTCAATCATACTACCTCTGCATAGCACCTATACACGGAGTTCCTTAGGGTATTTCACAATACAATTAATTTGCAGCTTAGATAATTGAGAGTCTGCCATGTTAAACAAAGGAGACAAAGCTGAGAATTGAAAGCTGTGATCATGTCAGCTCTGAAACCCCAACATAGAAAGTGAGTGACATATCCCAAAAGTCATAGCAATTAAAGGTCAAGCAGGTATCTGAAGTTTTGTCTTAATTATTCTATGCTCACGTTAGCCTACAGTGGTTGAAGATGGTCAGATTCTATGAGTAAACACGGTAGCCAGCCTTCCCTTGACTTCACGCAATATACTTCCTAACTGCATGACTGCAGCAGCCTCCTTCCTAGGTTGGTTGCTGTGACTAAAACTATGTTCTCTGTGCTCTCCCTAGTCATCTAGCCCAGATTTTTATAAATGGTAGATATTGCCATCATCACATACAAACCAGTGAGGTGTATGCTCCTCAATGGCCCTGACTGATTTTTGGAAACACTTATTTCTTCTCATTAAAAAACAGCTTGCATTTTAAAAAGGTTATCTTTTGAAATTTATTTTTAATATATAAAATTAAAACTTACTTGTTGCTGAAACATTAGTAATTACAGAGAATCTAAATGAGAAATATATCCATAATTCTATTCCCCAGATAAAATCTTTTTAATATTTTGCTGAAATTTTTCAAGCCTTTTTCTAGAAAAACATTTACAGAATTCAGAGTTAACTGCATCTGTACACGGGGAATTAATTCATATACTAAAAAAGATAATTTGATGCAAATATCAAATGACTATGAGCATGAGTGTTGAAGTCAGAATTAATGAGATTGAGATTTGAATCCCAGATCTACAGCTTATGTTGATCAAGTCACTTACTTTTTCTAAACTTAACTGTATTTACCTTCAAAATTGGCATTAAAAACAGTACCTGGCTTCTAGTTATGCTAGAGTAACTGGAACTGCATTTACCCTCCTGGTGGAAACAATTAGAAAACTATACAAATATATGGGAAACAAACCTGATTCCAGAAATGTAACAATGAGCAGCACAAAACTGTGATCCATGAAGGAGGGGAAATACATGAAGTAAGGCTTTGGTATCCCTGGTTTTCTGTCTACAGGCACTTTCCAGATCAGAGAACATGACTGTTTCCCCAAGTTGCGGAGACACAGAAGACTGAAGTGGCTGGGATTGCAAAGCCAAGTAACAGAGAGGATGGGACTACAAAAAGGAAGTGCTCCAGAAATCTGCATAATGGCATCACGTGAGGATGGGCAAAGAACAGCTTTCAGAGCTCAAACAGGGCTGGAAGACATTAGAATTCCACCAAGCTAGAGAAGAGTGACTTAGTGAACATTCGGGGCATTTGGTAGGAGGTGCATCTTAGTAGTACATAAGCCTTAGACTAAAGTCTACTTTATATCTACTCTAAGGAAACTTAATTATAAGCCACAGAAAGATCAAGCAGATTCACAGTAATTTAACTCCTGACAATAAATCCAATACTTTAAATTTAAAGCACACCACAATCCAGCATTCAACAATATAACATTTATTTTGATGTCTATAATTCAATCTAAAATTACTAGATAACCTAAAAAGCATAAAAATGAGAATCATGACTAGGAGAAAAAGCGGTCCATCGAAACAGATCCATAACTTACAGAAATGATAGAATGAGCAAACAAGGATTTTCATAGGATCCACAGGGCTCCTGTATAATAGCAGGAGATTACAGCTGAAAGAACTGCAGACCTCTGACTCTAATTAAGAAACAGTCTCTAGGGAAACCCAAACACAGCAGGGGAGACAAAAACAAAGACAAGAGAGAAAATTTTAGCCTCTGACACAACAGCTACAGAAAACAGCAAACATAGCCTAACTCCTGGCCAGATAAACATAAAACCTCACACTAAAATCCAGTTACCTCAATTCCTTTTACTTGATACCTCATGTCTAGGTTTCAATAAAAAAATACAGGGCATGTTAAAAAGCACAGTTTGCAGAGACAAAGCAAGCATTGGAACCAGACTCAAATATGGCAAATATTTTGGAATTATCATACTGGGAATTTAAAATTACTATGATTAATATGCTAAGGGCTCTAATGGAAAAAGCAGACAACATGCAAGAACAGGTGATTAATGTAAGCAGAAAAAAAGCAAATTCTAAGAAAGAATCAAAAGGAAATGCTAGAAATAAAAAACATTGTAGGAAAAATCAGATGCCCGTATAGGCCCACCGGTGGACTGAACATGGTTGAAGAAAGAATAAGTGAACTAGAAGAAATATCAATAGAAACTTCCTAAACTAAAACGAGAAGAGAAAAAAGAATAAAAACAAACAAACAAAAAGAACAGAATATCCAAGAACTGGGGGCAATTACAAATGGTGCAACAGATGTCTAACGGGAATACCAGAAGGAGAAAAAAGAGAGGAACGAACAGAGGAAATATTTGAAGTAATAATGACTGGGAATTTTCCACAATTAATGACAGCTACCAAACCATACACCCTGGAAGCTCAGGGAACATCAAGCAAGATAAGTACCAAAATAATCTACACATTTAAGAGAAGGGCTATTCCCAGGCATAAAGGAGGATGTTTCCTCATTATACAGGTATGTATGTGCTACATTCCACAAATGTTTAATGGAAACCAGTCAGTATTTCAGGAACTGTCTTAGGTCCTAAGAATGAAAAACTTAATAGGAATAAGATGTGGCATTAACCTGTCGTTTTTTCTCCTTCCTATCCACCTGTTCACCTATTGATTTCCTCCCTTTCTCTCTCTTATTTATCAAAATAGATAAACCCCGGTATAATGAAGATGTAGTTTATAACAGAAAGAGTGGTCAGTAGTATGTGAGCAAAAGTGTTTAGAAACATTGTTAATAAGAAAAAGAACTTTGATTTCATTCCTTCTTGAATCAATTAGCTTTCCTCAGTTTTGCATTTATTGAACATCTTGCAAAGGAGTGCAGTTCTTCAGAAAGTGAACAAGGAGATTTAAACGGATTTGCACAAAGCAGTCTCCATATTGGAAAAAACATTACTAAACTCAAATGCTGCACAGCAATATTCTTATGAAGAGATGTCAGAGAGCATGATTTATAATTATCATTCATAGAGTTTATAAAAACACTTGGCAATAAACCTACAAATATAGTTATAATTTAAAAAACAAGAAGTTTTGATATTGTTATTTTCAGATTGTTAATTATGACTATCACATAATTATTTTCTAAAGAGTGTGTTTTTTTTATGTTTTTTTGCAAATTTAGAAGAGTCAGTATAGTATTTGGAAATGTCAAATTTTATAATGGACTAAAAAGCATTTTCAGTATGTTTATGATGTTTCAACAACAACACAATTTGTTTTCTGGAAGCTATTGGCAAGTATATATAAAAACTCTTTTTGTTGGTAGCGCATATTTCTATAATATTTTCCAAAGTATACAAAGCATTTTCACATACATTTTGTTCATTTGAAGAAATGAGAAATGTATCTACATTCCAGTGACACAAAATATATGTTTCTAATACAGGGCATTTTAACACTATCACTTTGACCCAGTGGATGCTTTGGACTTTCCATTTTAACCCCAAGGAATTTCAATTTCATGTTAATAACTTAATAAACATAATCTCAACACTGATTAATTTTGTCAGATAACATGTTATGAATATACTCCATTAAACCAATTATTTCCTTGACAATTTTCTATGAAGTGCAGTTAAGTAATTCTCATCATTTTCCCATTCTTCTTTAATTTTATTTCATGTGCAACAGTTCTCTTATGTACAAACTTAACAATGAACATATAATTTATTAATCAGTTTTTTTGTACATACACATCAGATTTGCCATTTTGAGAGGCTTTTTTTAACTACTATTTTTCCAACTCAAATTTTCCTGGGTCAAATATTGCTAATCCAAATTTTATCAAGAAGTTTAGGTACTCCCACACATTTTTAAGATAATAAATTTTACTGTATGCAGTTTTATTGGTTGTCAGTTTTTAATGTACTGATTGTTTCCATTACCACGAGGTTAATAAAAAATGAGATGGTTTTATTTATTTTTAAATTCTTCATTTGAGAATTCTCAACAAGACCTCATATATTCTAAAGCTCCACTTGTCCTGTTAGGATTGTCAATCCACTTCTGAATATTTCCAGTGAATTCTTATAGCATGTACCCAGGACCAGATCAAAATAGTGAAGTCAAATGGTGAACTCTAAATGGGATGGTCGAAATTTCCTGACTCTGCCTTTTTCCTTTCTTCCACCTCTCAATTTTATAGCACGCTGGGCTGAAAAGGGGATGCAGATCTGCGGCAATATTATGGGTGCATAAATATACCCCCTAACATGCAAGCTAAGTTACTACTTATCACCCATCCATTTTAATGCATGGGGTGTGTGTGTGTGTGTGCCTGTGCGCGCGTGTGTGTGTGGAGAGAGACAGAGAAAGAGAGGGGAAGGTGGCAAAGATTTATGGTTGGTCAGTATATGTCAAGGGTGTAATATTGATATGATTGTCCAGGTATTACTCTTTCAATGTTTCTGTAGGTATGACTTTTTTAGAAATAAAATATTGAAATAAAATTAAGAAATCTGATATGTAAGCAATTCAGAGCCTCAATTGATCAACTAAGTTTTCTCCTCGTCTGCTCCTCTTTTCTACTTCAGAACTGACCCTGTTTGCTGCTTTGCCTCTTGTACTATCATCAATATTGAGGCAGAGAGAAAAGGTATGGGCTGGGGAGATATGAGAATTTACAGACTCTAAGAAAACTTTTTCTAGTTTGACCATCCCCACTAACTCAAACACTGGTTATATAAAAAGAGAATGGAATTTGCACTTTGGGTTCAGAATAATTCAATGAACATTTCCTGTCTAAATGGCAGGCCTGGTGCTAAGTGTTTTTTACATGTGTTATCCATTCTAATCTTCAAAACAAATACAAAAGGCAGGTATCATTATAACTCCTTTGCAGGAGAAGATGGAAATTCATAGAGGTTAAGAAGCATGTTTGCTAATGGTCAGACAACTCTTGAGAAAAATTAGGAATTGAATCTGCCTCCATTGACTTCAAGAATGATTATCTTAACCATTTCCTTAAAAGTTTCTAAGTTCAGAACTTAAAAGCAGGTGGCACTATGTTTGAATCGTCCTCACCTTTTTAACAGAAGCATGAAATCAAACAGGTTACTTATCCAATCTGAGCCTCAGTTTTCTCATATATAATAAAAATATGATGTACCCTGCATAATTATAAAGATTGTATATATCATAGAAATTCTTAGTTATAAATGCCTAACAAATGAAATTTATTTATGTGAAATTCTTGAGAACTAGCATCAATAATTTTCAAAGCTATTTATTATGTAAGAGTATTTTTTAAGTTACAGGAATCCGTATTTCCTGATGCCAAATGTGATAGAATAAGCTATTAATATTCTTTTCAGATGCTACCTTTCATTGGTCTTTTTTTAAATAAACCATCTAATTCTCAAAGTACTTTGCTGACAAACATTTTATGTTTTCTTGTAAACTTTAATTTCTTAGAAAGCTTGAAAATGTGAAAATTCATCATATCTTAAAAGGCAGGCATAAAGTCCCTGCTTGTCACTTTCTTAAGGATAATTTAATCAATCAATAATTATTTATTGGACAAATACTATGGGACCAGTACTGTATGAAAATAAAATATGGTGTCTTAAATACAAGAAAAATAAATAACTTGAGAAATTTAATTTAAAGATCTACAAAATTTCATATATAGAAAGGAACCTAAAAGATTTAGGAACTGGCATTATTTGGATTGCTTGATATATTTACTTAATAACAAGATGGAGACTTTTAGGGATGTTTTCCATAGTTTGGAATGTAAATCATTATTTCTAAATGTGATGACCTCATTAGGAATAGACTTTGGATTTAGAAGTAAGCCCATAAAGCTGATAGTAAGAGTCAAGTCTCTTATTATTCAAAGTATGTTCTATAGACCCCAAGAATCACTATTACCTGGGAGCCTGCTAGAAACGGAGATATCAGACCTCACCCCAGACCTACAGAATCTCAGTTTAACCATGTGCCCAGGTAACTCATATGCACACTAATGTTTAAAAATGGCCGATTTAGTCTATTCGTCTCTTTGTTATTTGGGTACTGGTGTTTATAGGCATAAAAATGAAGGTTGAATATCACCAAAAGGAAAAGAGATGTTTGGCTATTCTATGCAAAAATGCAGATATTTAACTGGCGTAAAAATATTCCAAACCTGTCACTGATAAACACTTATCTGAGTAAAACAACATGTCTCCACTACCAGGGCAGGTTTGGCTCAATTCTAATTATCCACTATGAACAATGGTCTTTAATTAGTCTTATTTTGGAAACTAGCAGTACAGCTTTTTCATTTACAAGAATTGCTGATTAATTAAGCAAGGGGACACTCTAGGCAATATATTTCTGGATGTAGGATGAGATGGAATGAAGGATATGTCGAAGGTTTAGTGACTTGCCCACCATCTTATACAAGTGCACTTGTTCTTCTGCAATATGCTGCTTAAATGGGTCTCATTATGCTCAAATGAGGAAATATCAGCACATTTAGGGGAGAATCGCAGCACCAATCATTTTCCGAGTATTAGGCATGTTTATTTAAATTCCAATCAGAAAGTTCCATTTTTGTGTAGCCTTTGAAACCTATTTGGTAATTTATTGTAGAGCAATATTTGAATAACAAAAAGTTTTTTTAATTAAAACAACCCAGAAAAATAAAACACCTTACTTTCCAAGGGCAAAGCATTCCAGTTTTACAGATGTATCCTTTGCAGCTTGTATAGTTTCAGGAAAACGCACTTCAATCTTTGGTTCATATTCCCCCATCACACCTGTGAAATACCAAAAGAACTAGGAGCATTTCTGGAGAATAGAAGTTTTCTGTGAAGTAAATGCTTCGTTAACCAAAATCTAATTATTTTGTCCTTCAATTAGCAATGTTTTTCTATGCTTTAATGAGCAACAGAAGGCAAGGAAATTTCATGATGCTATTTAAGGAATTTGTTCATTCCCCTCACCCCTAAAAAAGAAATATCTAAGATATATCAAAGTATCAGAACAGAAGCATTCCAAATTTCCCCATATTCCACATCAGCATCTTTAGAAGAATTCGTGTTTCCAATTAAGAACTGAATACACCTAGATTTTTAAATGCTTCTGAGTTATCAAGAAAGTTTCTTCTCTGGAGGTAACTAGATCTATCACCACTTCCTGGAACTCATGGGGCCAGATCTGTTCAGGAATAAGGAAGTTTGCAGTTAACACCATGAGAGCTCTGATGCAGCACCTCTTAATCCAAACTATCAGTATTTCTGCAACAAAACCTATGAAGTAATCACACTAGTTAGGATAAAGACATAAATATTCTTACATCAGTTCATTAAGGTTTTACTGCTAAATTAGTTTGCTATACACTTAGAGAAAACATTTCTGTTTTTATCATTTTAAAATTTCCAATAAGGAATTGTGGATATGGACTAAGATAAGAATAAGACAGTATTCTAAGATATTGTAAATATGCTATTTACCAGAGCAATTGTAACAGAGATATATCTTTAGGCTATTCTCGTTAACGTAATTAATTTAATCAGTGACAGATCGAGATTATTTAAAATTTTTGATCATTTTTTTACTTGTATACCAAACACCAGAGTAATACATTCCTAAAATAAATGGTTTATTGGTGGCCAGTATAATTGCACAAAAGATGAAATTTACAAAATATATGTAAAATAAAAATACCTCATTTTTAAGATCTTGTTCATCCCAAACACTCAGAGGTTGTGGTTGAAGAGGCAGAGAGTACTACTTCATTCAACTAAATTGGTAAGTTTTATATTTTCTATTTTCTTGACATCTTATATTTCTTGAGTGACTACTTTTAGAAGAGGTTTGATTTTTTTAAACATTATATATAACGTTTCTGGTCTATTTTTACCATAAATGTTTCAAAGGGAATAGAGGGGATGGAAGAATGAAGAAATTAATAAGGGGAGAAGCGGAAATTAAGAGTAGACAGAAAAAAATGGAAAAATATGGTAGAATCTCTATGCATATTATTGGCTATGAGCTCTTCCAGTCCTGAACAAATTACTCTCTGAAGGAGAGAAATTGGACTTATGAATAAATCTAGTGGTTGCTGAATTTTGAATTAAGACCATGCAAATATATTTGGATGGTTAGTGATCACAAAAGCTCTGTCATAAGAACTCCCTGTATGGAGCAAGTTCCATAATTCTGTTTGCCATTATTAGCATTATATTCCTGCTTTTCTTACACTTTTCAAAGAGGAGAGAAACTCTATGAGATATTACATTTCAAGTCCAGAATCTGATGATAAAATGCATCAACAGATTTTCTATCTTTACATTTCACACTGTGAATATTTAATTAAAAAATCAACTAGAGAATTTTTCTACTTTGATGACTTTCTTAGATTTTCTAGCTCTCTAAATCTGGTACCAGCTATGACTTGACTAAGCTACAAAACTCGTCAGAGCCCAACCTGAACTGTGTTCCTTGGAGGAATATAATGAGTATGAATCTTGTGTTTTATCCCTCTTTGGAATGCTCATAATTAATGTTGACTTGCTTTGCTTTCCTTGGATGTGAATATTTTTCCCGTTTTGCCAACCGGGTAAATAAAGGGTGAATGAAAAAGATAAATACGGAAAAGAAAGAGGCATCAAAGAGAAGCTGCATCATACGTTCATTGAAAATATATTAATTCAGTTAATAAGTTTGGCAGCACCCACACGTGCACACACACAGGCCTACTCTCCAAACAAACATTGTTTTTTACAAAATACTGCTTAAGCAAAGAAAAGATGATCTGCTCCAATGCCAGAGAAGAGGTGGCACAGTATACTTAGAATCGTGTATACTGTACCATGTGGGTGAGTTATAGAATTTTCTATTATATTTTTGATAATACCTGATTTTCATCATATTTGTGAATTGAACCTCAACTTATAGATGATGTGGCTCCATTGAAACAGAGGGAAGCAGAAAGCTCTACAGATCTCCCCAGACTTCAAGAACCACAGACAAAGTATATTCCCAAGATAACTTTCATCTTACCATCAGTGCGCTGCACTAATGGAGTGGGTGGTCCTTGAACACTTCTCTGGGCTTCTTTGTTTGTTATGAAGCAAGTGTAGTTGCCCACATCTGATGGTTCTACTTTGGCAATGTACAAGTTTCCTGTCTCTTGTGATACAAACCGCCTGTTGTCCTCTTGGACATATAAGGGGTTATCATTGAAGGTCCATGCATAAGATAAATCTGGAAAACAGAAAAAAATAAGTATTATCCTTACTGTATTCATTCTTATCTGAAAGTTCTGTGCCCTACTTCTCTATAATTAGAATAAAATTGTGCTCCTGTTTGTCCAGTTTATGCCTGGTGGTCCTGGTGTAATTGTAATATTCTTTATATTCAAATATTTCCCAAATTTGATGATAAATTATATGGTCACCCTGCCCATCATTGGCTTTGTGTGATTAAGAATATGATGATGGGGGGCCGGCCCAGTGGCGCAAGTGGTTAAGTGTGCGCGCTTCCCTGTGGCAGGCCGGGGTTCACAGGTTTGGATCCCCGGCGTGCACCAACACACCGCTTGTCAAGCCATGCTGTGGCGGCATCCCATATAAAGTGGAGGAAGATGGGCATGGATAGCCCAGGGCCAATCTTCCGCAGCAAAAAAGAGGAGGGTTGGCATCAGATGTTAGCGCAGGGCTGATCTTTCTCACACACAAAAAAAGAATAAGGTGATGGGATGTCAAGAGAATAAATGGACGAACTTAGTAAGGAAAGCTATAAGATATATAAGATATTGTGGGCTCAAAATGCACACTGAATTTCTCCACTAATATGTTAAAGCAGTGTTTCTCAATGTGCAGTCAGAAGGATGCTTTCATTAAATATGCTTAGGGGTACTTGTGAAAATTTTAACTTAAAGGTGTAAGTTCAAGGACTCTATCATCAATCTTGGATTTCATTTAGTCAATCATTACATAATTTCTGAGCATCTATTCTGGGACTGTTTTCAGATTTAGAATACAACAAAGCAAAACCTGTGCCTTATAAAGCCTGCATCAGTTATGATTAACTACCACTAGTGTGGATAATCACAATGTGGGATGATATGTGCTTTGACAGAGGCTTCATGGTGAGCCAAGAGAAGGAGTCTAGATGATCTGTGGTCAGAAAAGTCTTCTGAGAAGAAGAATTCCATGTTGAAACCAGCAGGATGAATGGGAGCTATCCAAGCAACAGAGGAGCAGACAAACATTGCTCAGGGAGCAAAGAGCATGAACAAAAGCTTGAAGATGAAAGACAGCAAGCACATCAGTTTTGCTGAACATCAATCAGTCTATCTCTGGAAATCTCGTAGATAAATATGAATATAAATTTATAGATAAATATAATTAAAATATAATGAATATACTATTAAATGCACAGATCTTAAGTGTTCAGTTCAATTAGTCATAACAATTATAAACCCTATGTAACCATCACCCCAAAATAAAATATGGAATGTTTCTATCTCTTCAGAAATTTTATGTCCCTTTCTGGTCAGTCTCTCCTGTTGTAAGCACTACCAGATTTCTATCATCATAGATTATTTCTGCCAGTATTTGGATTTCATAAAAATGGAATCAAACAGAATTGTTTTGTGTTTGATTTCTTTTATTTAACATATCTCTAATATTCACCTATGTTGTTTTGACTGTTAGTACTTATTTCCTTTCTATTGCCGAGTAGTATTCCATTTTGTGAATATACCACAATTTGTTTAGTCGCTTTCTTGTTGATGGGCTTGGGACTGTTCTGTATCATTGATTGTTTCCAGCTTAGGACCATTATGTATTAGGCTGAAGCAAACATTCTTTTATAAAACTGTCTTTGGACATTTTCATTTTTCTTTGATAAACTCCTAGGAGTGAGCCATGAAGCAGATGTATGTTTAACTTGATAAGAAACCGCAAAAGAATTTTCCAAAGTGGTTGTACCATTTGACATCTCCACCAGCAATGTAAGAGTGTTCCAGTTATTCCACATCTTTACAAAAATTACGTGTTGCCAGTTTTTGATTTTAGCTAGAAATCTTTGAGCAAAGGAAAATATTTTCATGGATTAAGGTTTTGTAAGCGTGGTACCATCTGCAGGTTAAGAAGTTATATGTGCCATGGAAACTATGTAGAACTGAACTTATATTTAGGCAAGTGGAAGAATATGACTGGTTCAAAAGGGACCCCAAAAATACATGGGATGTATAGGTGCCAGCGGCGGGGAAGAGGAATATGCTTATCAGGTCAACACATTCTTCCCCTGTAGATGAACTTGGACATCATAGCTCACAGAAGAGCAGGTGAAACAACTAGAGGCCTCTTGTCCAGACAGAGGCTCAGGTCGCGTTTGTCATTTGCACTTATATTTAAAACTGGTGCCGAAGCAAGACATGGTAGAGATAAAAAGGGCTGATTATTTCTGATGTGTTCTACCAGTCTTTCCCAGGTGGAGGCAGACTACTTGAAACATCCTTCCCCAGCCATACTAAATTTAAATTCTCTCAAGTATGAGCAGGCAATACAGATTGACAGCTATCCTGGCCTTAAATCTGATCTATATAGAAAAACTGTTGAGAAATTGGGAGCGTGGGAATGTTGCCATCTTTCTCATCCCTTTCACTAAGAAAAAAAAATAAAACGTTAACAATACACTTAGGGATCAGATTTTAGAGAGAACAAAAGAAAGGAAGGAAGAAAGAAAGGAAGGAAGGAGAAAGAAGAAAAGAGTGGGTCTATAAAAAGAGACCATTAATAGTGAGGAGGGGCTAAAATTGAATTCTGAAAACAATTCAAAATGATTGCAATAAAAATAAGTTCTGTACAGACAGAACTCTGATATCAGTCTCAGGAATGAAGAAGATATGAGGAAAAATAAGGCAAGGAACAACAGCAACAAAAATGCCACTTACGCACAGAATGTAAAAATGCACAAAGTGGTATTAAACCTAGAAAAGTAGTGCTCAGGTAGAAAAAAATTTAGGATGTATTGTTATGTGAAAAGGTGTTGTAAATCAAGATGCTTAGTATGATCACAAAAAAAATTATGTATGTGTGTGTGTGAACTTGTGTGTATATGTGTGTGTATGTGTGTTCATATAAATTATTAAATTTAGAAAACTGGGCATGTATACAGTGGTTTTCCCAGAGTAAGGGGAAGAAATACAAAAGACTTCTACTCTCTACCTAACGTATTTCTGTCATATTAGAATTTTTAATTACTATGTGATATTTGTGTAAATGGAAAAAAGAAACAACAGGATGAAAATAGTGTCAGGAAAGCTAAACACTAGAATGAATTACAGCTTGTAAAAATATATGATGGAAAACATTTTTTATTCTTACTCTGAACTGTTCAGACTGGAGTATGATGTTTTATTCAGGGCACATTAGAATCACTAAGAAAGCGTCTTAAAATACAAATAGCTAATCCTACTCCTGGCAATTTGGTTTCATCATATCTGAGTGAACTATCATGGAAACTGTATTTCCAACACCCTACAAATGAGTCATGTAGAGGAACTGGAGTATTATGTTCAGAGAACCCCTTACCGAAAGGGGAATTAAAAATCTCGAGCCTATCAAGAGACAGATAGTCAAATGCAGTGAAGGGTATAAGTTAAGTCACAAAATAAATGGAGAAGAATTTAGATTTTGACTCCAAGGAAAAAAAAATGGAGAATAATTGAACTGCCTTCATAGATAAAATTGCTGTCATGTGCATAAAGGGTTAAATAAAGCCCTCTCCACTGATCTCCAGAAGGCAAAAGTAGGACTTGTGGCTCTGGGGGGTTACAGAATGCTGTTTGACCTTTATTACAATGAAGACCAGTCTAAACTTTAGAGGTATAGCAGCAGATGATTTATAAGGTAATGAGCTCTCTATCATTAGAGGTGACCAAGCAGAGGATGGGTGAGCATTGCTTGAGATGCTGCAAAAAAGATTTATTTTTGCAATGGATGGGAGGTTAAACCTGTGTTTCTATGAATGGTCTACCCTACCCACAACATTCCATTGATCTCCCTAAGAGTCTATGCTTTTAGATCAAGTATGCATAAATGCAATTCATTTTTTCTTTTTGAAAATATGCTTTCACATTCTTGTCCTGTTCTCAGGTATTGAATCTTCGTTCTCTTTTGCAAGTCCCTACTGGAGTCTTTTATCATTTCATGTGGTCTCTTGTCTCTAAGTTTCTTTACTGACATTCTTTGCTGCGTTACTTCTAAGCCTGTTGCTCTGTCTCCATGAAAGAGGTGCTCAAAGGGTTTTTGTTTGAAACTGGAGAGCCATCTAGACAGTAAATTTGTCTTCAACATATAGAGGAGGAAAAAATGTAGTTCAGATTCCCCTGTTGTCAGTGACTCCTCACCTTTGTGAAATAAAGACAATCTTGAGCAAATTGTCAGGGCCATGTCTCAGCCTAGGGATCCTTATTCAATGCCTATTGGGGAGAGGAATAAGCTCCAGCTCTCTGAAATCCAAGGCAACCCTTTCACTTAACAGAAATTACAGGTTGCCACTAGTGCCCAAGAAATCTTTGTATTCTTCACCTTATAATCTTGGGACCTGAGACTGTAATTTCCATCTCTCCCTTGGTTAATTCATTTTTATCTTAGCTGCTGAAACTTTCCGATCTGTTCCTACATGTGGCGTATCCTTCTTCAACAGTGGAACATTTAGAAGCTGCTGGAAGAATGTGGTCCAGAAATAGGGATGATTACATAAAGAATAATAAAAAATGTAAAGAGCACTTTCATTTCATATCTGTTTCATCATCCCAACAATTGTCTTACGAGGCTAATTGGCTATTGCTAATATGCCCATTATATAGAAGAGGGTATTGGATCTAGAAATATAAAGGTAATTTCCCCAAATCATATTGTTAACATATGGAAGGGGTAGGACTTGAACCTAGATCCTTCAGATGCCATATCCTTTGTTCTTTCCTTGGCACCATCTTTCTATGTGTCTACAACTGATCCTCTTTTTCTATTCTCCCAGTGCATCTCCATATGCTCTCTTTGGCTTCCCTCCAAGCCCCCAAGCTCCATATATAGCCAAGCCTACTCACATCTAGAACAATTGTTCCTCACCACCCATTCCCTCCTCCATCAACACTGCCTGTCCTGTGTTCAATTTCCTTAGAATCTCGTGGAATAAAAGGTTAATCTGTCATTCTAAATTACTCCAACATATTTATAGCTAATATTAGCAAGGAATAGAACACATTTCTAAAACCTCTCAGAAGTAATTTTTCTAGGCCTCTAGAGCAGATATTTTAAAACTTCAGTGTGCAAAGAGAATCTCCTGGAGGACCTGGTAAAGCAGAAACTCCAGGGCTCCATCCTCCAAGTTTCTCATTCAGTAGGTCTGGGGAGGAGCTAGAGCGTTTGCTTTGCTAACAAGTTCCCGGGTGATGCTGATCCTGAGAGTCCCAGAACTCTACTTTGAAAATCACTGATACCAATGGGAAAACTCATTTTCCTCTGCACAATCATACCAGAAAGGGAAATGACCTGGATTTTGATAGAATGGTGGCCACCCTGTCTATTTATTTGCCTTTGGGTGATGTGTGGGAGCCTGGAGAAGAGGATGTTCCTCGGTTCATAGAATCATGGACTGTCTGGGATGGAAGGGACCTGAGAGATCTTCCAGCCCAACCTCCTCATTTTACAGGTGAAAAAGCAGAGGGGAAGATTACAGGAGCTCTGCAACGAGAATCCAGTTGCTCTTTTGTGCATGTATTGGTGATGTTAAGCTGCAAGCCCTCCTGTCATTGTATTTTTCATCCATCCCTGCTCACGTCTCCTCATGGGCTGCCTCTTCCCATTCATCCAAACAGCCAGCCTGCCGTGGGGGCTTTTATCTATTTTGTTCCATCATCAGCCACTGCCATGCTTAATTTGTATATTTTTTAATGGGGGAAAAATACCTTGCAAATTGGAACTTTAAAATTCTTCCCATTTGGCTTTTCTTAATTAAATGTATAATTCATGAGCCACTTAAGTTGAAACCACTGAATTTTTAAATATTTTCTCCACCATCTATGACATTTATCTGTTATTAATGATCGTGATGCATTTTCCCTATGATGATTCAGCAGTAACATTAGAACAGAATGATAACTGGTCCTTCCTGAAGCATTGTCTGTAGTTTCACACTGACACCATCCTCTACAATTTTATTATTATTAGAAATGGCAGATCTGCAGTAAGCAATTGAAGACTCTATCTGCTGCTCTCTCAAGCATACAACAAATCCTATTTTCCCCGGAGCATGATTATGTTTTGACATCTTTTACAGCCCTATATCTTGTACTGTGATATTTAAAATACAAACACAAAAGATACATGCAATTATACCCATTATATGGGATGCAATTTTTATTAGAGGGGAAGCATCTCATGTGAAAGAGACCAATAATGATAAACACTGACACTGAGATCTTCTATTGGCTCTGTTGAACAGACCTCAAAATTGGTAGCATGTTTCTTGAGATAGAAAAAAAAATGAGTAGAATAAAGAATTTGAAGCACAGTGTTCAGATTTAGTGGATAAATCCCCTCTTTGGAATATTCCAGAATGAGTGTACTTTACTGCAAACCTTGTGCAGTGCTCCAGGGTTAAATGTGTCTGGCTCTTGGGTGGTAAATCATGGTTATGCTACCTCAGTGGCAAAGACCTAATCCAAGAAAAATAATTCCTTTTCTGGGTTGAAGTCACTGATATTGGTGCTGAGCAAGTTTATGATATAACCCAGAAAGCTGCCCCGACACCTTTACAATCACTTCTATTTGAGTTCCCATTTGTTCCACAATTACTGCTTGACCACCTAGATTTTATTAGATCCCTTTTGATTTACACACCTCCTGTATGGAATCATGGAGATGGCTGCCTTTGTGGCTTACAAACAACCACTGAGTAAAGGCCCTCTGAGTTCCTGTTATCGCTAGGTTCCAAAGAACTCTCAGCCTGCTTGTGCACTGGCAAATCCTACCCGGAGAAGGTACGAAAACACAGCCAGCTTTTGAGTGAACTTCTGGGAAACCTCCTTCTAAGGAAGACTGGTCAAGTCATGGGAGGCAAGTATGCCAGGACCAGATTTCCTCTTTTTCTTCTCAATTCCCATGCTCCATGGGTGAGCTTAATACAATGAATGTAAGAAGTGTGCTGTACCAGTGGTTCTCAACCAAGGGTGATTTTGCCCACCAGGGGATATTTGGCAGTGTCTGGAGACATTTTTCGTTCTCCCAATTGGGAGATGGGGTGCTGCTGGCATCAAGTGGGTACAGGCCAGGGATGCTGCTAATCATCTTACCAATGCGCAGGACAAACCTCATAACAAGAATTATCTCACCCTAAATTTCAGTAGTGCTGATGTTGAGAAACTCTGGGCTATACAAATGGTAACAGGCTGCAACATGAGAGTTCTGTTTGACGTGCTGGAAAGCAAGGAAAACATTCTTCCTGGGAGTGAATGAGATTCTGAGAGTGGAGCGGGGGGATGCAGAGCACGGGACCTAGTGAAATGAACTCTGGGATTTTGGTCAGCTACGTGGAGTGGGAGAGCCATAATCTTTCTAGTTGTAATACTGTGCACTAATTTTAGGCAAATCAATCTACTTCTCTGGGTAGTGTTTGCTTATTCTCCAACAGAGATAAGAACACATGCCCTCTCCTTGTATACCTTATTTAGGAATTATTAAGTGTCTATTGTGGGCCAGATTATGCCAGAAAAATTAGGCAGCAGAATAAATGCAGTGGTGTTTAGACAGGATCCCAACTCCAGACACATGATCTTGGCCAGGTTAACACTAACCTCTTTAACACAATCGCTCAATTTGAAAATGGAGAAATTCTCCTTGAAAGTTTTATCTGAGTTGAGGTATACGTAATGCTGAGCTGAGTGCCCAGTGCACGGTAAGCACTCATTCTCTTACCCAATTATGTGGTGTTAAATTCTACTGTTATATGGTAACTTCCAAATTTAGTTCTCCAAACCAGACCTTTCTCTCTAGACATATAAATCCAGCTGCCTACTCAAAATTTTCACTCTTATATCTAATAGACATCTGAAAGCAAACATGTCTTAAAGCAAATTCTTGGTTTCCCCCCATTCCAAAACCTGTTCTCCCTTTATTGGCCTCATCCCAACTAAATGGCACTCCAGTCTTCCAGTTGGTCAGCCCAAAACCTTGGAGTTGTCTTTTACTCCTCTTTGCCTCTTACAGTCTACATCCAGTCTTTGAGGAAATTGTTTCAGCTATGCTCTCTAAATATATACTGAAGATTGCTACTTATCCACCTGTCCACTGCCATCATCCTGGTTCAAACACCATGATCTCTCACCTGAATCATTGTAATCACCATTTAACTGCTTAGATTCTTGCCCCTTTATTCTCCAGAGTAAACTTTTAAAACTGAAAGTCAGAGAAAGCGTGTCACTCTTCTGCTTAATACCATACAATGCATTCTATCTAATCTCGCTCACAGTAAAATTCAAAGGCTCTAAAATATCTCGAAAGTAGCACTTACATCCTCATCTACTCTCCTGTTTGCTAATGTTTCTTCATCCACACTGGCTTTACTGCTATTCTTCCAGCATGCCAGACATGGTCCCACCACAGGTCCTTTGCACATGCTGTTCCCTCTGCCTGAACTGCCCTTACTCAGTGTCTCACTTTCTCCCTCCTTTAGTTCTCAAATGTCAACGAAGCCGTCTTTGACCTCAGAGTATACAATAGCAACACTCACCACTCCTTAGCCCCTTTATTTTTTTTCCCTAGCTTTTATTACCATCTGTCATACTTATATTTGTTTATTGTAATATTCATGGAGTTAAGGACGTTGTTGCTTTGTTCTCCACTATATCCCTAAAACTTGGTAAAATGAGTGACAGTAAGGACACAATAAACATTTGTTGAGTGAATATATAGTCAAATTCAACAATGATAGTTATCATCACTATTATTAAACCAACCAGCAACTGTTGTGCCTATCTGCCTTTTACACATTCAAATAACCCCAGAGTAACGTTTTTTTCTTTCTTTTTTTTTTTTGTGAGGAACATTGGTCCTGAGCTAACATCCATGCCAATATTCCTCTACTTTATATGGGACACCTGCTACAGCATGGTTTGATAAGCAGTGCATAGGTCCGTGCCCGGGATTCAAACCTGTGAACCCTGGACTGCCAAAGTGGAGCACGCGAACTTAATCACTATGCCACTGGGCTGGCCGCCCAGAGTAACGTTTTTACTGACCATTTGACCTACCTACTAAGACAATACCACTATCATTTACTCCAAAAACAGCAAACAAACTAAATAGGAGGAAGGGGAGATGAAAATTTAGCACTTTTTCTCAATATAATTTTCTGTTTCTTCTGTAACACAGTTTGAGCTGTTGCTGGAAATGATTTTCAATTTAAGTTGAATTGTCAACATTTTTATTGACGCAAATACAAATGCTGGGCTCAAACAACAGTGCTATCTTCCTGCTACAGACATAGATGCTCCAAACTACTGGCATAAATTCAATTGTTCTATCAAACTAAAAGTTGTATCTGAGGAGAGAATGGAGCATTTCCTCTAAAACAAATTTTAAACTTATGATTTTTATGAGCTCAGGATTGAGAGTTTTATATCCAGACAATAAAGGGAAAGAATGAGCTTTACTTTGGATATGGTGAAACTATTATTTCACAGTGAAGGTGATTTTAATTATTTTAGACAACATGTATCATTTCTTCACTCTGTCATTTTTAAACACAATTTCATGTGAAGCTGGGCTAAGTCACTGCACGCATGAAGATCTATTGACTGCCTATTCTCATATTCACCCAATAGCTTTGGCTTCAAGGGTTTTCTGTTCATTTCTAAAACTTAGAGGAAATTCTGCTTTCAGTCCTGTTGCAAACGACTTGTGCAGAATCTTTGTTACAAGTGGCTGAGACTTTTAACAAAATCCCGCCCTTGAGGTGAGTGAGAACCTGTGGGGGAAAATATCTCTGCATAGACTTCAAAGTCTACCTCAAGGCTCAGCGACCCCTTCCCCAAATGAATAAGGGAAATAAAGATTGTACTGCCTTTTTCTGTCGTATAAACCTGTGTGCGGAAGGATGATCTTAGAACTCGCCAGCAACATACTGGAGCAAAGAAAAGTTTTTTATTTAGCTGACTATAACATTTTGGTTCTGCCAAGCACAGAGAGGCCAACTAGGAGAATTATTTTTTTCTGAGATGGGTATCCAAATTGCGGACAAGAACTATAATAGGTAATAGAAGAGATTGTTAGCGATTGTTTGGGAGCTGAGGGAAGTCATAGACTGCCAATGAGAGAGTTTAGGGAAAGGAAAGTGATGTCTAATAGGGATTGAAGTGTTTCAATCAGATGTGCACTGTGGCCTTCCCCGTGTTCTTTCCACAAAACTTTCAGCAAAACTTACATTTCTCTGAAATATTTTGGAGTTACATTTTTTAGGGAGATGGAAACAAGGGCTGAGTCTGGCTCTACTGGCAGAGATTCAGTCACATTCATGGAGCTTATTGCTGGTTAGGAAGCAGGATTAAGGAAGTGAGTGTACTTCTTTCCTGAGAGTATAGGGAATGGTTTTTGTTTTGTTTCTAAATATTGCATTTCTAAGAGAGAAAGCAGCAAGGGCCAGTTTTGTGTTCTGGAATTGTTGCCTAGGTTCCTTTTCTTTTTCACCATGGGTAGCTTCTCCCCTAGAATAACCTTTATCTGTAAATCCTCCCTTCCTAGAAGAGAAGCACAGCTGCATCTGTGGTTACCTTAAAAATTGGGTAGGAAGCATCCACAAGAAGGCCACTCTGGAGTCAGGTCTCCTTTGGTCGATTCGGAAAAAGGACAGGCATACAATAGCACCTGTTCGGTTTGGCTTATGCTGATTACCGTATTTCATTGAGTTGTGATCAATCGTTTAGATGGGAAATCCATCTATACACTTTTTTCTTTTGTTTTGGTCCTGGAGCCATTCTGTGCTGGGTAAGTTTCCAGGATTCAGTCTAGTTGATAATTTTTATTACTCTTCTATAGGATTTTTTAATAAAACACACTGAAATATATTTTATAGGCCTCCTTGTTAAGAAATGTTTTGCAAGCTTTCTGTGAATACCTTAGAGAGAAAGCATGAAGTCAGGATGTTCTGATAATATCAAGTTTAACATCATTTCTCTCTTGTGATTGAACTACTTGTGAGACTCATTGCTGATGATTGGGTTCACCGAGAAAGGCAACAGAACCAAATTGTCCAAAAAATGATGTAAAATTTTCAGCCTTCTAACACTATGGAGTCTGTAGTACTTCTCTTTCTGAGAAGACATGTTAATATTTATGGTGAATCTCTGCTTTTCGCATACTGGATTTAAAAATAATTTAGCCATGCCAACATTTGCTCCATCCTGCCCTGCTAATCCCACCTACCCCAATTTATGTACTTCTAGGGCATCTCTCTGGGACTGCCAAGTATGTGAGCAAATATGGAGACTTTAGAGAAATGGAAATAGAGGAAGGAAAAAATCTAGGAAAGCATATTGTGGTTGACAGAATTCTAAAATGACCCCTGCCCTCCATCTGAGTATGTTTGGACTTGTGAATATGGTCATCACTAGTCATCACTCCCATGACTAGATTAGATTAGATGACACAGTCGACTTGAAGAAAGTGACTTTATCTTTGGTGGAGGTGAGCTAATCAGGTGAGCCTTTACACAGGATGTGGCTCTTCCTGGCTAGAGAGATTTGAAATGTTAGAGGGAATTGATGTGAAGGCGATTCTCTGTTATTGGCTTTGAAGATGGAAGGGGACATGTGGCAAGAAATGTGGGCAGCCTTTAGAAGATGAGAGTGGCCCTCGACAGCTGGCCAGCAAGGAAATGCAGAACTTTGTCCTACAGCTGCAAGGAACTGACATCAGCCAACAACCTGAATGAGCTTGGAAGTGGGTTCATCCTCAGACTTCCCAGAAAAGAATGCTGTCTGGTTGTCACCTTGATTTTATCCTTGTAAGAACCTGGGCAGAGAGCCCAGACACACCATAATAAAGCACACCTAATATAGCACACCTACTGTGTGCTAATAAATGGGTGTTGCTTAAAGCTGCTAAGTTTTTGCTAGTTTGTTACATAGTAATGGAAAACCATGTACATATATATGGGAGACTTCACCCAAGGACAGATTACAGGCAAAGACAGAAAATGTCTGCCTATGTCTCTAGAGTTGGCACTAATTGTCCACTAATCCAATTTGAAGGTTATCCAACCAACATGTTTGCCTTCTTTCTTGAAATCTTTCTTGGCACAATTCACCTTTACAAGAAGGTGAGGCAGGAAAAGGAAGAGTAAGGAATCGTTTTAAATGAGCCAGTGAAAGACATTCCCAGGACTCTTAGCAAACCTGGATGTGTAAGAGTATTGACACTGAGAAGCAACCTGAGATTTAAGCATTAACTATAGAGTCTTCTATTCACAGGCTTTTTTTTTTTTTTTCGTGAGGAAGCTTGGCCCTGAGCTAACATCCATGTCAATCTTTCCTCTATTTTTTGTATATGGGTTGCCATCACGGCATGGCTTGACAGGTGGTGTAGGTCTGTGCCCAGGATCCAAACCCATGAACCTGGGCGACGGAAGCATAGCACGCCGAACTCAATCACTGTGCCACTGGGCCGGCCCCTCCACAGGCATTTTTTGAAGTCAGAAAGACCTGGATTGGAATCTTGCCTTTATTTACTGACTGAAAACTGATTTACTTAGTTTATCTAGTCTCAGTTTCCTCATTTTTAAATTACTATTCTTAATTATTGGAATAGTGGGAATGAGAAAGTAAATGGAAAGCCCTTATAGTGCCTGCTTATGGTAATAATTCAATAATTGGTAGCTATTATTATTATTATTAATATTTTCTCCCTCTGACTCATCAATGATTATTTGTATAACTGGATCAAAGAATGTCTGTCAATACTCCCCTCAGTTTTGATCCAGGAGAACTATAAAGAACAAGAGAACAAGAATCTATCACTCCTGCCCTTGAAGAGATGAGGAAGCCCATGGCATATGCTAGAGCTATCAGGATGAAAGTTCTTACAATACCTGGATAAAGTCAACCTTGAAAAATACTTTTGGAATCCTGCTAAAATATTATTTATGATATAATCAAATTTGATATCAGGCAAGTTTGCCGTAACTCTCATGCAACAGGGATTAATTATTCAGTTATAAAGGTCTTAATTTAAAGCAGTTTTTGTATATCTGTGACTTAATCTCACAGCATTAAGCAGAGGGGACCATTATAATAAGGGTCTTACATGCTTGAAAAGCTCAACATATGTTTTAACATTAGTAGGTGACAACGTGACAGGGAAAGCTTCTCCTACTTGGTTGCTTTTTAAAAATATATGACTTATTCTTACAAATATTTCACATTTCTATTATCCCCATTTATAGTAAACAAAGTTGAAAACAGTCTTCAATTCTGTCAAGAATCTTTGAGCAATGTCAGAGAATAAAGTGATAGAGACTGACAGCACATTCAGACATGATTTTGCCTATCTTGTCATCTTAGATTATGATACTAGAAAATAATTTTCCTAGGGTTAAAATATAAGCACATCAAATTTTTGTGTGCTCTGGAATGATGTTATTTATCTCAAGATAGCATTGAAAGCATTGTAACTCTCCCCTAACATTTCAGGTGAGAATAATGCCATAATACTCTGTAATAATATTGAACAACAATATTGTTAATTTCTAATTAGTTTCCTTTTCTTGTTGTATCAGCATTTCATGAGGTTGCATGAAAATAAAAATGATGCAAAAAATGTTTTCAAGTTTTTAAAGGATCATAAACATGATTTGGTTTAATATTACCGGAAAAAAGTTGCTTTCATTCTATTTTTAAATATTTGTCCTATCTGTTCAAAATTCTTCCATTCCAGACTAGAAATCAACTATAATAGACGCAGTGGTGGTTAATTGCTGCTCAGGGTCTGGGAGCTAGACTGCCTGGATTTGAATCTTGGCTTCACTGCCTACCAGCTGTGTACCCTTGGACAAGTTACCTGACCTTTCTCTACCTTGGTGTTCTCATCTGTAAAACAATAATTATAATAGTTTCTCCCCATGAAGTTGTTGTGAGGATTTAAAAAGTTAATACATATAAAGTATTTAGATCTGTACTGTGTAAGTGCTTGCTGTTGTAGTTAAGCTAATTATAATACAATCTGTATGATATTGGATTGTACCAAATGAAATGACTCCACGTTTATTTTTACACTGCCTTGACCAGGTTCACCGTTGGTTGAGAATCTACCAAATTTTACCATATGGAATTTGAGAAAATGCAACCCCACTGGGGAGAGAATCAGTGGGTGGTTTAGGTCCCTTGCACCAGGCTAATTCACTGCCAATCCAGATTCTTCCAAAGTAGAGATTGGCATTCATTGCTTGCTTTTCACCATTGCTAGGAGATGTTCTGTTTTGGTGCCATCCAAAATTTAATTCCAATTAACGGGGTAACTCTCTTCTTGCAATTGTTAATGTGAGGTTGCCAAAAGGAGTGTTGGAATTTGCTTCTTCATAGAGCCCAATCAGAAAAACGAAATAACAATCTTAGCTTTCTTTTTCGAAGAAAGTACTAGTCATTACACTAATCAATTTATATTCATTAGCTCATTTAACATTTACAACAGCACTCCAATATAGATATCAGTTAGTGCCTCTATTCTTCAGGTGAGGAAACTGAGCCTAAAGAGGTTAAATAAACTGCCGCTTGTCATGCAGAGTGACAAGCACAGATTGCAGCTATGGTCAGTTTCATCACAACTCCCCAGTACTCACCCTGCGTGTACACTGCCATGCTGTGTCTCCTTAAGGACAAATCTGTTGAGTGGCTGCTCGAATAAATATTTTTAAAAGAAAAAATTTGGACGTAGAACTGTTTGGATGCAGTAGGACGAACTTGAAGAGTTTTGAAGAGTCCCTTGGATTTGACGAAGGGCTACCATTGGCTTCAAGACCTAACGTGCCTACTTTACTCCCTGAGTGACAACATTAATCACGTGACCCAAATTACTCCCCCCATACCTCCAAAGTGTGGTGGCGGGCCACAGAGAAGCACCACACCTTGACCTTCTCGGACAGACACCGTGCTTCTTGTTTTGGTTTCAAAGTCTTCAATATCTTGGAAAACAAAGAAAAGCAGGTTTAGAAGTAGTTATTTTGGGGGAAAAACGTTTTAAAAATAAACATGTTATTATTAAGGGTAATGGACATTCATACTTGGTTGACCAGAAGATTTAGTTGACACTCAATTATTATCTCTCAAAATCTTGTTTTTCTTTCTTTCTTTCCTTTTAATACAATTAAACAGCGTACGTGATAAAGACATTTATTAACATCTTTCACTATCTGTTTACTTTTATTCTCCCAGGCAGCCTGTAGCCCAGCAGGAAATCTTTTAAGCCCAGCATGTATTTACTTTCCTAGCCCAGAAAAGATGTGATTAAAAAAAGATTATGTAGCAAGTTTGCTGCAGTCTTCTAGCATCTTAGATTAATGGTTGTCATTCTGATGTAGATAGAGTCTGTGAGAATTTAGGATGGAATGGTGTGAGGAAAAGAGTTCCATGTGACTGAACCAATGAGAAAAAAGGTATATTTTCTAATTTCTCTTGATCTCCTCCTTTACAAAGCAGCTTCATGAGTTTATTTGGACTGTTGTAATTTCCTACAGCATCAAAAAATCGTAGAAATTCAGTATTGGAAGAGAGCTTACTAGCTATCTTGTTAAGCCATCCATCTGAGGTATAAAGCTTTCAACATTCCTGGAAAATGGTCACCCAGCCTCTAGAAATGAGAAAATTGTTTAACTTCTCTGAATCTTAGTTTCTTCACCTGTAAAATCCCTTTATTCATTCAGTCAGTCATTTAAGAAATTTATATTGAACCCCTACTAAAAGACAGGAAGGGTAGTAAGGGCAGAAGATATATTGGTAAATAAAGCAGGCATCTACCTTGCTCTTATTGTGCTTACTATCTAATAGAAAAACTAGAAGACTTGTTAAAAAACAAACAAAGAAATATATGATTTACACATTGTGGTAAGTGTTGTGGGATGGAGACTGCTAGTTGTCCACCAAAATCTATTCTCCTTTCTTCCATAGTAATAGAGTTTTAGATCAAATATACTTTTCTAACCAGAGGATCCATTTCCCAGATATCTTTTCAGCTAAATGTAGTAAGCAGAAATGATGAGTAGAACTCCCACCTATGATGTTTGAGAGGAAATCTCCACAAATTTTGATGTTATCCACCCACCGGCCCACCACCACCATCTAGACCCACCACCACCATCTAGATTGCCAGTGACGTGAGAGATCTTGTTGAAGATAAAAGGACCACCATTAGCCTAGGGACCTGAGTGACCACATGGAGCAGAATCACAGCTGACCTGGAACACCAATTCTGGATCATCATATTAGAGATAAGTAAACTTTTATCATGTTTGAGGCATTTATTTTGGGGTCTCTTTGTTATAGAAGTTTAACTTTTTATCCTATTTAAGATATCATGTGAAGGAAAAGAAGAGAGGGCAGATCTGATGGATGGGAAAGAGACAGCCATGCAATGGTGATATGGGGCAAGAAAAACATTCCTTGCAGGAAAATAGTGGGACTAAAAAACTAGATGTGGAAAATGGCAGGGAAGTTTCACGGTATTGAAAGGAAGCCAGTGCTGCTGGTTCATAGTGGACAAGGGTCAACGAGACTGTAGTCATAATCAGGACATTATGAGCTATTATACTACATTTGGATTGTATTAAAAGTACAAAGGGAATACCTGGAAATAACCTTATAATATAACAATGCAAAAATTGAATAATATCTGGAACATTCATAGAATGGAATGCCCTCAATGACTAGAAAGAATGTATTAAATCTAAAGAATTGATTTGGAAGGTCCTTGGATAATGACTCATGCTGTTAAAAAAGTTGCTAAATATTGCTGTGACATTATCCCACTGTGGAAGAAAAGAGTAAAAACTTAAATACGAGCATCTCTTTAAATTGGTGTAGAGAAAATTGTAGAATGATTTAAAAAAAAAGAAATTTAGGGGCCAGCCTGGTGGCATAGTGGTTAAACTCATGGGCTCTGCTTCTGCGGCCCAGGGTGTGCACGTTTGGATCCTGGGGGTGGACCTACACACTGCTCATCAAGCCATGCTGTGGTAGCATCCCACATATAAAATAGAGGAAGATTTGCACAGATGTTAGCTCAGCAACAATCTTCCTCAGACAAAAAGAGGAAGATTGGTAACAGATGTTAGCTCAGGGCCAATCTTCCTCACCAGAAAAAACCAAAAAAATTATCTTGGTTGTCTCAGTGTAGTGAATGGGAGATGTGGAACTAGAGATTATTAAATCTTTACTTACACCTCTCTTTATCTTTTAAAATATTGTAAAGATGATGAACTGTGTGTGTATTTTTTTTAGGTTTGCTTATTTTTAACAACTTTAACATGGTATAATTGAAATAAATTATTGGTATGATCCATGTTGTTTCCCAAATAAGTGGGTTTTTTGTACAATTTGCTTTCTATCCACGAAAAGTAAAAGAGTTCAGAAAAATAGATGAATGGATCTGACATGTAAATTTAGTAACTCTATTTTTAATAATAAAAATATTTGATCAAGATGGACTCTATTCATCCCCAACTACACTCCCTTCCCTTCCCCCACCTGCTCTTGATCAGCAGTCATTAGCCTCACATTAATTTAGGACTTGGCAAACCTTTCTTATGGAGGATTTTAATAAAATACGCCCTCTTTCCTCTTTGGCCATAGAAAGCTAGATCAGCCCACATATGTTGACACCATTGATGTGAACTTTTGCCTTGACTTGGGAGTCCTTCATGATTTGAATTTGCAACATTTTAAATGTGATTCAATGAGAATTAGGCTGACAAAGTGTATTTAAAACCAAAAATCAATATATTGAACTTGTTTCTATTTCTAGTAGTAATAACAGGTGAAGATTCTATGATTTTTTTCCTTACTATTATTGTTGAAAGGTCTCATTAAATTGTCATTACTTTTTAATGGTCACAAAAACAAAAACTGTCACAAAGGAGAAATGAGAAATTGAATGATTCTGAAATTCACAAGCTCTGGATTGAATTCTCTCAATGTCACATTGTCAATGTTCCACACTCCCAGTAACATCAATCATGTTTTCAGTGTTAATCAGAAGCCATTATAACACACTGTTGATAAGACCACTGATATTTTAATATATTCTGTGTTCACTTCCACTTAAATAGCATCCACTTGTAACATAATTTCTCCATGCCTTTTATGATTACAGTGGGGTTTCTATTAGCTAACATGAAAGGAAATCAACTTCTCTCAAGAGTCACACGAGTCCTGTTAGCTATCAAAATACAGTCACTCCAAAATGGTACTAGTTCACGGGTTTTAATTAATAATTCGGATTTTAAAACCGATTAATAGCACATAGATCAGAGACAAGACATAATTTTCCTTATTTAAACTAGGTGCCATCTCACATCAATATGCTTGGAACAAGATCTGTTTTAAGTATCCAACCTGTATTTCAAGAACCTTTCTGCCAGCCAGAAACATGATATAATTCAGATTATTTTAAGGCAAGGTTCAGTGAATTAGGTAGCCATTAGAGCATCCAATGAAATTGTCTTTGCTCTGTAAGACCTTTAAAGACTCTCAATTTATTCTCCTATAAGAAGAGGCCAGAGAGAACCATCAGTTTCTATTTTTTGCCCTATCCATTTTTGCTTATGAGAAAATAGCTTGGTGTGAGATTGTTCCCTGAGATGGTCTCAAATTCTATAATATTTGGAGAAATTCCCGTAAACCACAAAGGTGACCTGCCCAGGCTGTCCTTGTGCTCAAGGTACAAGTCCTGCAGTGCTGGTTGCTGTTAAAGAACCTGATTGTCGAGGTTGCTCTCATTAAGCCATTCTGATGACCGTGGCTTATCGGATCCTGCGGTTTTATTGCTGGTTTTGGAGGAAACATTTGGCAGGAGCATAAGCAAAAATGCAGTCACAAACAAGGCTCTGTTCCAAAGGCCGCAGGAAGTGCCTGAGAATGGCCCATAAAATGAGCTTTAAAGAATTACGGGGCCATATGCTCTCTCCTGGAGCAAGCAAGGTGCAGAGGAGAGACAAGGACCACCAAAATGTACTTAAAATTAAGTCCGAGCCGTGCTAAGTACTGCAACGTCTAATTGTGAGGAGAATACATCTTTGCAGCTGCCACATGTAGGAATGAATCTCAGCCTAATTAAAGCGAGAAAACTGTGTATTTGCTGCCAGCGCCTGAGGATCAAAATCAGAGGATGTGCTTGGCGGTGCCAGCCCCTGACACAGGAGGCCAGTGGTTTGCCAACTCTCATAAGCTTGGAGGGAATGCTATAGGTACTCAGGGTTCATTGACCCAGACCAAGAGGATGGGACCTGAAAAATCAGGCATGGGAAAAAATATTCACCAGGAAAATTTGGTGCTTCAAGTAGGACATAGTACAACTGAGTTGTTTAAAATCTGAATAATATTTTAAATTTTAAAATATTTAAAGTTTAAAATCTGTCCAATGTTTATTGGACCTTTCTCCATTTGTTATGTATGAACTCTTTTATTTTAATGTTTTAAATCTTCATTCCTTTTTTTTTCTTTCTTTCTTTCCTATATCAAGAGTAGCTACTATGTGCCAGACATGCAGTGAAGCAGTTTCATTGACTCCTCATGAGGACCCTGGAATGTAGGTACCACCGTATGAATGTCACATTCCTTTAACAAAGGAGGAAACCGAGGTTCATAGAGGATCATGACTGAAGATGACACAGTTTCTACGCATCAAGACAAGATCGAACAGGAGACAGTCTGGTTCCAGAGCTCACACTCTCAAACAAGGTGCTATTCCGCTTTCCAGATGTTAACCGCGGTCTCCCTGCCACTTACAACATATAGACTGACACTCCATGTTCAAACAAGCGAGCACAGAAGCTCAGAGCCTTTCCAAAGCGTTCTGCAAATTCTTGGGTTGGGGTGGAAGGTGCTGTATTTTTAGGTTTTAGAAATAGCTCCGTGTCTGATAGTCTCACTCCTCTGAATTCTTGTTTTTTTCTCTCCAGGTGTGTTTCTTGATTTATCTTCACTCTCGTGTCCCTGCAAACAAGGAACTCAGCCCCTTATCTTGACCTACATACGGAAATAGACACCTTTACACACACCCACACACTAATATGAAGCACCACCATTACCATACTTCGTGCCTCTGTCAATGCAACCCAAACACCTTAAAATCAAATACTAGATGTTTAGCTCTTAAAAGTCCTTTACCCCCTCCCCTCTATTGCTTATGTCTGCTCTCTCTCTCTCTTCTACAACCTCCCCACTACAGTTTTCTCTTTCAGGAGAGGGGGAAACGCAAATCCTCCCACATTCCTCTGCAAAGAAGTTCACTTCCCTCGAGCTCCCACTACCACACTCAGAAATTGATGGATCTGCCCTGGTTCACACAGCTTATAAGGAAACAAAATTTTAATTCCAAATACCATGGCTCTGGAGGGCATTTGCTTAACCACCAGATAAAGTGCCTCTCCAAACAGAGCTTTACTCAAGACACAGACCCTGTGATCAGCCCCCAAATCAGAGACAGTGCTCATATGCTCTTTCCGTGCCTCAAAAGCAATTTCAATTATTTGTTTCTTTGAGGACATTAAATCGGATTTTAAACTCTAAGATTTTTTGGTTTCCACCAATCAAGTACTATTTTTCCCCTTTGCGAATCCTTCTGAAGACGAAGCAGCATGGAGAGCTTGCGCTGGAGCAAACAGGACTGAGGAACACTTGCTCCCCTTCATGAGGCAGTTCCCATGTTGGAGGTGGCGCTTTGTTTTGGCCTAAGGCAAAAACATTTTGCTGGGCGAAGAAATGCTGATACCCTGCCCAGCGAAAGGAAAATGGTGAAAGATATCAAGAATAATTCTCTAGGTCTGCATTAGTCTCGCAGAACTCCCAGATATAACATAGGTACCTTTTGAAATCAAAGTACTCTTTAAGAATCTCAAGACATTGTAGTAAGTTTATTCCAAATTCCCATCTCTCCATCAGTTTTCTCCTTTGAAGAGGATCACTCAGGGAGGCTACCAAAATCGTTCATGTTACTATTTCTATTTCTTAGGTGGTTTTGAATAAGCTGGAGTTCTCGGTGCTGTAATTAATTTTCCCAGGCCTTTATTAAGTGGCATACAAAAATATCTCTACTTAGACCAGTTTCATTTTCCACCATCATTTTCAGGA
Source organism: Ceratotherium simum simum (assembly GCF_057802395.1). Lineage (NCBI taxonomy): Eukaryota > Metazoa > Chordata > Mammalia > Perissodactyla > Rhinocerotidae > Ceratotherium > Ceratotherium simum. The sequence goes on along the minus strand of NC_141904.1, from coordinate 74,867,036 downwards.
TGCTATATATTCAGTTACAGTGTTCGTGATATTATTGTGTTTCCTAGCATAACTCAGTAACATAACATGACATAACCTAATAAAGCACAATGCTATTGTCAAATCCTGTAAAAGAGGCAATAGCTAAGTCTTGATATCCGATATAAATTTGGAATGCTCATATCCAAGCAGGAAGTAGGGAGGTATTTTAAGAGTTTCTGGTGTCAAATCCATTTACAATCTAAGCTAAAATCCCTCCCCCTTTTTCCTTATAAAAGAATTTTTACAAAAATTCAAAAGTGGAGAGCAAGTGAGTTGTTTCTTGGTTTCCCGGGAATAATGAGTTCACTGAGAACCATTTTCTTATGGTGTTTAAGAAAAAAATACATAGGGTAATAGTGAGGCGTGAGAGATACATTCTTTTCTATCAGCCCAGCATCTAGGTTTTCAAAGATATAAACATTTAATAAATAGAACAAGTAAACAAATATGAAACACTTAATTGGTCTATTATAATATACATGTAAGACTGGATTTGATTTTCTATAATGGACTCATTTGTTTGACTAATGGTGCTAAGAAGAGTGACACCTATGACTAGAAAAAAATATACAAGTGCAGACATGGCCTGTCCTCAAACTTGCTTCTTATTAAGTTTGCATATTCCCTACAGTTAAAACTAGGTGACTGAAAGAGAAGCAGAAAACAATGATGGAATGATGATGTAACTTTGACAGCATAGGATAGATTGGGATGCCAGATTATTTAACTAGTACATTAGTGAGGTCTTCAGTCTTTCTGAAAAGAAAAGAAGAAATCTAAGGAGGCATGCAAAGATTAAACAAGCCACTAATGAATTCTGTACAAGGTTTTTAGTGATAGAATAAAATGATCAAGAGCACAGGGTGAGTGTCAGACTCTGTGGATTCAAAAGCTAGCTTCATCAAGCTTTAGCTGTTGATTTAAGGCAGATTAATTAGTGTCTATCTCAGTTTTCTCCACTTTTAAAATGAAGCTAACAATAGTACCTGTCTCAGAGGAATGATGATGTAATGTCTTTAAAATGCTTAGAAGGCAAGTACAAAATAAATGATATTGGGGACTTTAATTATATTATTGGAGATAGACAAACACATTACCAAAAGTAGGATGTTTAGAATTTTTAAATGGGTTTTATTTTCAGTTTGCATCTCGGTGTCTGATGATGTAAAAAAAATAGACTTTCTTAAAGACTGAGTCTGGAACTTCCTTCTCTGCCCATCCAGTGGCCAGCTCAAATGCTCAGTGAATAAATGAAAGAGAAAAATGGCCTAACGTCAAAAGTATGTGAATTTTATGCCAAGCACTGCCACATCATGTTGCATTTTATTACAGAGAATGTTTTGCCAACTTGACACAAGTTGTTAGAGGGAGGGTCATTGAACCTCTCCGCCCAGAAAGCTACACAGCCCAGCTGGAGGCAGAAGTAACCTCCTGGCTCGGTGTTTGTGTAGCCAGAAAAATCCTAGGCCTCTCTGCTTCTTCATGCTCTTGTGCTGTACCTTTTGGCAAATGTTCATTTTCCCATCTTTTGTTCTGCAGGGAGGACAGTGCCAGTATCCTTTTAGTCAATAATCTCTAAAGAGATTTCTTAGGGCTATTTGTGCTTCCTGGGATTAATGCGTGATACAAATACTGCTCAAGTGCAGGAAGGGGAGTGTCTGGAACAGGTGAAATCCTCAGGTGAATAAAAGATGCACTAGAGCATGTGGGAAGATGTGGACTCAGCTGTGTGTCATCAAGGCATGTTTTTTTCCAAAAGGAACATTTGAGGATTTTGCTGAGCATCTCTGAGTGGCAGAGGGAAAACCTATATTCCATTTCGGACGCTGAAGTAGCTAATCCAGAGGACAGTGGGTTTTTTTTTTTTTTTTTTTAAAGATTTTATTTATTCATGTTTTTCCCCCCAAAGCCCCAGTAGATAGTTGTATGTCGTAGGTTCACATCCTTCTAGTTGCTGTACGTGGGACTCGGCCTCGCGTTGGACGGAGAAGTGGTGCCGCGGGGCGCGCCCGGGATCCGAACCCCGGGCCGCCAGCATCAGAGCGCACGCACCCAACCGCTAAGCCACGGGGCCGGCCCGGACAGTGGGTTTTTATTAGATTTTGGTTAAACCTTTGAAGGCAACAACTAAGAGCTATGGAAGGGTGCGGTAAAAAGGGCTTTCCAGCACAGGCAAAGGGGAATTCTTATTTACTGAGACCCTTCCAAGTTCCTGGAACTTTATAAACATCATCACATTTAATCTTCACAGTGGCTCTGTGATGTAGGTACTATGACTCCTATTTTATAAACAAACATACCAAAGTTTAGAAAGGTTAGGTAACTTGCACAAGCCCACACAGCTAGGAGGGAGCTGGATGGGGACTCCTCCCTAACTCTGCCTCCAGAAGAAAAAAGTAGAGAAAGGAGAGAAGGGGAAAAAAGGAATGCAAAGGAGAATTTCCTTTTATCCAACAGGAAGTGAGCACAGTCTGTCCTGTCTCTTTTGGAAGACAGTCCTAGCCTGGTACTTAGGTCTTCGCAGGTGGTAGCAAAAAAGTTAAACCAACCACTGACATCCCAGAGGTCTGAGGGAGTTTGGTCAGAGGCTCAGCAGTGATTAGCTCTGGTGCCAGGTCATCAGCAAAGGGGGCTGGAGGTACTAGTTTTGGTGGCAAATCAGGTGAACCTTTGTGCATTCATGAACAATCCTTATTGTTCCCTCTCAGTCCACTTCTGTCATGCTCATTAGAGTAAAAGGGAGTGATTTCAACGGAGCGGGGCTCCAGGCCCCTTGGTGAGAGTGGTTAATGCAAACCGTTACACCAACTGTGGTCATTTTCTGACAGAACCCATAATAAACCCTTTTATTCATTGTGATGGTTTAATCAGAAAGTTCGATTTCAAAACTTGCAAACTAGGTAGAACATAAAAGGTAGAGTGTTCAAGGTAATGGGGCAGAGCCCCTGGCTAAATGTGTTACTACTCCTGTTTATACAAGGAGTGTGAAATGAAAGTACTTTTTCGAAGACCTCCCAAAGACACAAGCTCTGGGTTTACCAGAGTTTTTATCCTACTGATTTCAATTTGTAAGAACTTGTACAATTGGAGTTAGGGAGACTGACTTCAGGGCTGCTGCTAAATACTGTTGTTTTTCCATCAAATTGTTTTACTCTGAGCAAGGTCTTTGGTGTCAGAGTACAATCTGCATTTCTTTTGCAGCTTTCTCCAGCTCAGCCCTTAGGAGAATTAAGGTTCAGTGATAAGGATTTTTGCATGCGTTGTCATTTAGAGAGAGAAAAAGATTATTTTAAATAAAATCTCATTCTTTTCCAAAGCACTTTCACTTCCTTCATCTTTTTTAACACTTAGAGTAACCTTGAGAGGTAAATAGGAGAGATTACCGATGTGTGGTGTAGGTATAATTGGTTGTTGATTGTATGGCCATGCACTTAGTGTTATGCAAGCAAATATTTTTAAATTTTAATAGCTATGCATTGCTTTTTAAAGTTTCCTCCTGGGGCCGGCTGGTGGCCTAGTGGTTAAGTTCATGCACTCCCCTTCGGCTGCCCCAGGCATTGCAGGTTTGGATCCTGGGTGCGGACCCGTGCACTGCTCATCAAGCCATGCTGTGGCAGCATCCCACATACAAAACAGAGGAAGATGGGCGCAGATGTTAGCCCAAGGCCAGTCTTCCTCAGCAAAAAGAGGTAGATTGGCAACAGATGTTAGCTCAGGACCAATCTTACTCATCAAAAAAATAAAATAAAATAAAGTTTCCTTCTAATTGTGATGAATGACACTATTTTTCTAGATACAGTGGTAATAAATATGTCCTTTCAAACAAATTTACTTATTAAAAATCAAAGCAATTTGACTGGGAAAAACAAATAATAGTGTTACCACACAAAGGGCAGGATCTGCTTGCTGCGATACAAAAGCCAATCTTTCAAGAGGCAAGATGGTGGCAGAGAAAGGGCATTTTATTAAGCAATAAGCTAGCAAATCAGAGGATGGTGGACTAGCACCCTAAAGAACCATCTTAAGTGGGGCACAGAATCTTGAAGCAGTTATATAAGGCCTATATACATATATATATAGAGAGAGAGAGAGAGAGAGAGAGTTTTTCTTTTCTACAATATGGCTTCCTTTATATCAACCTAGTCTTGAGCCACTACTGGCTCAAGAAAAGAGACCATATTGTAACTTTGAATGAAGTTAAAGGAAAATATAAAGGAAGCCAGATTGTAGAAAAGAGACCATATTGTAACTTTGAATGACCTCTGATTAACTAGCCCAGCTGGATATGCACCCTCCAGGAGATCTAACTGCTCTGTAGATTTTGCAACCCCTGCTTGTGCATGTACCTCCCAGCTGTGATAAGGTGATAACTTCTTTTTTTTGAGTTCCTTAGGAATGTGATGACCCCAGAACAGAGAATCTATGGTAATAGCCATCATCAGTGAAAACTGAAAGATCTAGTGTGGCACTCCCAGTCTGTAACACCAGAGGTCAATGTTCCTAACCCCCTCCCCAACAACCCAATGGCCTATATAACTGCTGTAAGACTTTGGGCCCCTTGAGATGGTTCTTTTGGACATGAGTCGGCCATCTTCCCTCTTGCTAGCAAGCTATAATAATAAAGTCCTTTTTCTCCTACCACCTTGCCTCTTGACTATTGGCATGTCTTGCGGTGAGCAGAAGGCCCCACATTGGGCGCTAAGACCGGTATCAATAGTACAGGTGGTACATGGATATTTCAAACCCCACAAAGGTAATGTATAGATGCCTGAAATTTAGGGAATCTGATTTCAGAAAATGGGCCATTTGAGCTCCAGAGGGTATGGTGGACCAGGAGATCAGACACATTTGAGAGAACCAAAGTGGTCTGTGTTAGCAATGAACAGAGATTTGGGGGGTTGAGGGGAGGAGGATGGAGAAAACAGAAACAAAAGGAAAATCAACTTACAGAATGCTGAAGGATTGTTAGAAAAGTTCTATTCATCTTAAAATGATTTGTGTTCTTCTCGTTTCAATACTCCTTTCCTTTCCCAAACTTCCACAAATGTTTTGATACAAACCAAAGACTATGTGAATGTGTTTTCATTTTAGCGAGTGTGTTATTTGGGAGGCAGAATTAAGAAGAGTTCTGCTCTTGGATCAAAACCAGGACAGAGAAAGAAGAAAAGGTGTAAGAGCCAGATGAGAGACTTCAGCAGAGGCAGAGTTGAAGTTAGAAGGGATCGTAGGAATGTCTATTCACTGGGATACACAGGAATCTGGACACTGATTTTGCCAATTTTTCTAGATTTATCTAGATTTTAAGAATCAGAGAGTGCCAACCGATAGGAGTTTCAGATAAATGGAATTGGTCTAAGTTAGTATTCATTTCTGTCAAAGTTGAAATGGGAAATCTCAGTCTCAGACTTGTTCTACCAGACCACTCAGACTCTTTTGAGTGTCTGCATCTCATAGACAGGTGCTCAAGAAATATTGGTTGATTTAATAAGTTTTTAAAAAAATAAGTGAATTGCTTGCATTTCAGTATAATTTACCATAAGAATCTCTTAAATGTAGAGGTTGTTCATTAATTCATGTATTCATGAAATTATTTTAAAAACAACCCTACTTGACTGCAATTGTTTGTTTCTATGACTGTCTTTTACAAAACGAGTATCTGGGCTTATCTTTGCATTCCCAGTACATAGCACAGTGCTGGCATACAGTAGATACTCAATAAATGTTGAATGATTAATGGACTCAGAGAAATAAAGATCACTTTAAATAGCTGACTAAGTTATTTAAGGCTCCATGTGATAACAGTCCCTCTTACCACTTCTTATCACCTGTTGTGAGGAAACTCCAGACACAGTGGACACTTTATTTTCCTCACACTAAGTTTCCTCTCCTTTATGGCACTTGGCCTTACTGTTTCTTCTGCTTGAAAAATTCCTCCCAGATGCTCACATGGCTAGATTCTTTCTGACATGGAAATCTCAGCCTGCGTGCTACCTTCCTAGCGAAGCCTCCCTCGGCCAGCCAATCTGAAGTAGCAGCTCCCCAGCACTCACTTTTTTCCCCCAAAGGTCTGATCACTGTCAGAAATTGTTATTGGATTAATTTATTTCAATTTTTCCTAAATAGACTATAAGCTTCAAGAGAAAAGAGATCTTGTTTTCCACACAGTAACTAGCCCAGTGCTCACAAAAAGCAGGTATTCATAAACATATGTTTAATTAATTACTAAAGAATTATAACTGTAAATGAATGAATGGCTACAAAACACTACAGATATAGTCCACAATATTTTCTTTATGAATCAGAAGAGAGGATAAGACCAATCGTTGTTGGATCATAGAAGATTTTACAGAGAAGGGACTAGGATTTATTCTGAAAAATGGTGCGGTAGCCAGACTCCAAAACAGGTCCCGCCAATGAACCTGCTCCTGGTGTCGACAGCCTCTTCTAGTCCCTTGCCACCACATTGTACCAGGATTGGTCTGTGCGAGCAACAGAGTATGGCAGAAATAATGGCATGTCGCTTCCGAAGTTTGATTATAAAAGGCTGAGGCCCAGGAGAGAGAGAGACAAATCCATGAGCAGAGGGGGAGTTTGTTTATTTTGTATAAAAAGAAAAAGTGGTCACATAGTTGAAAGAGAATGTTTGGGCTTTGGATTCAGATAAGCCTGTGTTTGAATCTAACTTTTGAATTTATAAACTGGGAGACATCGAAAAAATTACTTTTCAATGTTCCTTAATATGTTCAGTGTCTGATACATAAAGGACAGTCAACAAACATTTGTTGAAATAGGGAATGAATGGATGAATCTAAAAAATCTTTTTGAAATAATGTATTATTGGATTATTGTGAGAATTAAATGAGATGCTATAAGTAACCTGTTTCATATACTGTGTCAAATAGCCCTCAATAAGTTATAACTGTTACAAAGATTTAGAGTTCATTTAAATCACATGTAGAGTTAACTTTTATATATTTATGTTATATTTATTTTTTCTATTATATTTATTATTTTGTATTTATTTATATTTACATATCACTTTCATGAAACTCATACTGTACCTGTGGGTACCATATGATCATGTTATGTCGCCATCTAATAAGCGTGTACTATTATTATGCATGTTTTACACATAAGATGCAAAAACTCAGAAAGCTTAAGAAAACTTGCCAACAAGGACACTGAACTGGTAATTAATTGATGGACCTAAATTTCAAATCCCAAGGAGCATGACATACAGTTTTTACTGCAATGCCACAATGCCTAAACGACCAACTAGTTGATTTTTTAGTTCGTTCTAATTTCTGCCACGATAATAATCACGTGTTCATTGTTTGATCTGGATTTCTTTGCATGCCAGGGACAGACATTCACCTCAAGCAGTCTAGCCTTAAAGGAGGAGGGCAGGTAAGAAGGTGACAAGAGAAATCTCAGACCAACAAAGTACAGGAAACACATTTGAGAACCAAAAGGTCAACTGCCAGCTGTTTTCTCCCTCCAACTCTCTTTTTCCTTTTCCACGGGCATCACGATCTCTGTCATCTCTGCTTTTCTCCGAGCTTCTGCTCCATTCTCTTCTCTGCACATCAGTCTCCTTGTGTTTACTTACACATGCACCCACAAAATCTCAGCCTGCATTTCATTTTGCCTTATTCCAGCCACCTCATAAACTTCTCACTTCCTGTGCCTACTGTGAAGTTTGTTTATGTCTCTTACTTGAGATTTTTGAGATGTATCAATGCCAAAGAAAGTGACCGTGGAAAAGAGGCTCCCCATCTAGCGATCTAGGCCTGCTCTTTTACAAAACAGGCAGAAACTGTGATTATCATCTTCAGTATAATGATTAATCAAGGAGATCACTGTTCAATTGTCTCAATTAGATATTTCATTTATTTTAAAAATAGATTAAGTGCAGTCCAATCACTTGTTCAGTAATCAACCAGAAACAACTGAAAAATAACCTATTTACTCACAGAAATACTAGGGTTAAGTATATAGAAAAAAGGTAAAATTCCTGAACTGCTATCTTTGAACTTTTACATATCCTCTTGCCTTATTAGATAAAAAGTAACTGTGACCTTTTTAATTAAAACTGTAATAAATGTAAATATCAAAACAATTTCTTGAATTTTCTCACATTATGACTGTCGCTTAGAAAACCAAAAGTGATGTGGTACTTTTAAAGTATGATTGTGGCAGCCACTGTAGGTGTCCCACACCTGCTCAGCCCATCTAGGAAGTCACCAGTCACTTTGGGGGACAGTTACAGTTGAGGGCTTGCTACCCTCAGCACCTGGGTCTCTCTGCCTGAGGCTGCTCTGAGGACCTCTTTATTTCATGGGTGCAAACCTGCCTACAGAGAAAGTAGGCTAGACTGCCGGGGATTTAATGTCCTCAGAAGTGGCCCTCTACCAATGAGGAAAGGGAGCTGGTATGCAAATAGCCCAGCTTCCTTGCTCTGTGGCGAGGCAATTGTGAGCTGTGCTCTATACAGTCTCTAGGAGGGGCTCAGCTATACTGAGCCACAGCGGCCCACAGTGACAACCCACTCATTGGCTTATTCTTTGTGGGTTTCCCCTTTTCGCTATGTACTTCCCTACTCCTTTACCATGCTTCCTGAGATTTCCTCCCAAATACACTACTTAACCCAAATCCTTGTCATGAGGTCAGCTTTTGAAGAAAGCCAAGCAAACAGAAAGAATGTACTACCGACATTTAAAGCAAGTCTCATTCGCCAATTTATTAAGCGGCTACTACTTGCCAAGCACTGCGCTAGGAGCTGAATATGTAGCAATGAACCAAACAGACGAAATTGATTTGTCTCCTGCGGGAAATCAGTGTTTTTCTAAATGTTTTTTTCATGGCACACATGGAGGTTTCTGAAGCTTCACATTAAATTTAAACAGTTTCCTTAATTATTTCTTCATAAAGCAGAGAATATGATGTATTATGGAAACAAATCAATTTTTGTTTTTCTTTCAGTGAATTATTACCTAAAGCACCAACGATAAGAGGAATTTGTTGTTGTTACTGTTGTTGTTACCACTATTAAAATGTTGAAGAGAGGCAGAGAAACTCACTCTGGTATTCAGCAACCCAAGCACGCTGCAACATCACACATCTGCCCTGAATCCATCTTTGGGATTATACAGTTAACAGTATAAAACATTAAGACTCACCTCTGGACCGTAAGACGTGCCGTGTTGCATAGTAAGTACAGATGGAGCCTCTGGATGTTTTGAGTCTGAACCCCCCATCTGGAAGCCACAGGCAGGCAAGGTGACTGACTCACCAAAACAAAAAAATGTTTTTGATATTCTGTGTTTTTGAAAAGTTCTCTTGCTTGTCATCACAAAGTCACTTACAATCAGGGAATCAATTTGTATTCAAGAGGTTCTCTTTCTATCAGCAAATGGTTTATAGGCACTTTCATTAAATTGCTTCCCTAAAAGAAATAGACAGGATCTCACCTGCATTGGCTTAAGGATATCTCTGCCTGAAGACAGAGGAAGGGCCTAGATGACCCTCAAGAACTCTGTGACTCAGAATCTTATAAATATCTTCTAAAATTTTGCTTTAAGTTCAAATCATTTTTGGTTTACATCATTTAAACACAGACTTTCTTTATCCATCTAAAGAAAAGCTGACTTTTTAACATATAGTTTCACATATATCATACACTTGCATATGTATGTGTGTGTGTGTATATATATATGTTTCTATATATTTAATTACATATTATATATTATAATACATATGTGATTATTATATATTGATACATCCATATGAGCTCTTCTCCATTTAGTAACTCAATAGAGCTTCAAAATAATTTTTAATATAGCTGTAGAGTTGGTGCTTCTCTAGTTTCTAGTGTCACAATTAGGGCTCAGAATGCAACTTGCCCCAAATCACATAGTTTGTAAGTGACACAGCCAGGATTGAAAGACTCAGCTCATTAACTCTAGATTCCTGTCTCTTTTCTTCATTTCGTGTTGACCTTACCTATCTTGTATTTAGTCGTCTGTGTTTTTCCCCTACCAGTAAATTCATGGTTAATTTTCTCCATGTAAGTTTAAAAAATTAAATTTAAATAAAAATAGCAGTTTAGCATCCTGTGAATAATAAACTGGAACATATGCAGTACTTCATTTATTAATAAAAGAAATTTATTCACACATGGAAATATCTCACCAAAATGGGTTTTCATGGCATTTCCATTCCAATTGATTAATTAGAAAAGCATTATGGCATAGTGGTTAGAAGCTTGGGCCCCAGAGTGAGCATGACTTCAAGCACTCTTCTACCATGTACTAGCAAATTACTTGATCTCTGTCTGCTTCCCCGTATTTATCTGTAAGATGGGTTTACAATAGTACCTACCTTTTAGTTTTGCTATATGATATGAGATTATCTAAGTAGAATTTTAAGTAGATGCTCAATAAATGTTAGCTATCATCATTGGCAGAATACATCTGAAAAAATATTCTGAGTCTACTCCGGGGCTCAACAAACTACAAAGACCCGTAAAATAAATCCAGCCTTCTGCCTGTTTTTATAAATAAAGCTTTATTAGATCAGCCACACCCATTTGTTTATTTACTGTTTTCATCCTATAATAGCAGAGACCTTGGCCTGCAAATCAAACATTTTTACTATGTGGCTTTTTACAGAAAAGTATTGCTGATTCCTGGTCTACCCCATCACCAATGGAGTAGTCCTTCAGACTAATATCTCAGTCAAGCCTGCCTGATGGATATGTGACACAGCCAAGAAGAGGATCTGAGAAAGAAAACTGAAGGTACCCTCAGACAAAGGTAACTGCACCATGCAGCAGGAAAAAACTGAACCTAAGTGTCAAGATGAACTGGAGAAATAACTCTGCTGGAGTCCAGCGATACTGGAAGGATGGTACGAGCAGAAAAAGTTGAGGAAGTTGACTTTTAACAGTTATGATCCCCAGACACAAACGAAACTTCTTTTATTTGAAAATCTAAGCTGTTTCAACCCACACTTTTTTATTAAAGGTATTTATGAGTACTCTTCCAATCCCTCACACATAAACCACGCACCACCCGAGCCAGGCCACTGCACATTCAAGCTTTGTGACTCGTGTGAAGCAAGATTTACCTGCATTCCAAGAGTGAAAGGGAAATAAATTGGGTTATTTCATTACTCTCTGTTCAATGAAATCCTTATTTTATTGCTAAGCTTTGACACTTTTTCCAGAACCTCAACTATCTTTTCTCTCACCCCCTAAGAAGTAGCAGCAGCACCAAAAAATCATCTGGACATCTGGATATTGCATTCAAAAATTTATTGGAATCTCAGTCATACTGCTACAGTGAAAGTAGAGGAGATAAAAGGAACTTCACCCACACTACAAATAAAGGAGTTGGAATAATAGTCTTTTTTTCCTCCCTTCAAAATATTAAATTTTATCAATCAGAATCTAACAGCTCTGGGACCAGAACATGCTTTGTTGTTAACAATATCTCAATCACACATATTGCTTTTCCAATACAACTTGCAGGGGACTGATTTGTGATAAAGCTGATATAGGAAATGCAGAGGGGGACAGACTTATAGCCAAATAAATCAGGTTAAAATGAAATTTGATAGAATGGGCTCAAAGGCTGCTCCTCACTCACCTTCTCCAGTTTAGCTGCTGTGTTTGGTCTAATGGCTGCCTTTGAAACCTTTGTATCTGACCTATTCATAGGAAGAATAAGCACCAGAAACTACTAAGATCTAGGCACTGCTGCCATTTTAAAAGTTTGTCTTTAGTTGATAAATGGGCTTTCTCTAGAGGAGAAAAGGACCTAGAGGTACAGCTTTGGGCTTTGTAGAACAGCTTACTGTGTCACAGCCAGTGTTGTATCCTGCCAGGAGGGGCTGAATTGGGGGCGGGGGAGGGGTAGTGGTAGATTATTTAGGGCAATTGGAAACTTTACTCTTTACTACATTGTACTGGCTCCACAGCAAGAACTGCTTGGATTTTAAGTGAAAAATTAGCTTTGTCAACACTGGACTATTCTAAGTGAATTGAAGACCTACATGTAATAAATAAAATTACAAGAGTACTAAAGGGGAATAGTTTTGTAACCCTGGGCTGAGAAATGTTTATACATGTGTCACAAAACAAAAATTTTGGAAGAAATGAGAGAGAAATTGAATTACAAAAAAAAAATTTTACATGCTAAAATTTCTATATGATAAAAATATCACCAGCGAAGTTAAAAGTAGAAACATTTTATATAATATATAATAGAAAAATATTAATATACTTAGAATAAATAACTTCTGGAAATTAATAAGAAAAATCTGAACTTCTCAATGCAAAAGTAGGCAAAGACCATGTTTAGGAAATTTACGAAAGAATTCCAAATTTCCGATAAGCATATGAAAAAGTTCAATTTTATTAATAACACAAGAAATCCAAATTAAAACCACAAAAATTTGTCACTCATCAGATGCTAAATGAAAAATTAGCAAAATATAATATTGAGAGGGACTGAGGAAACAGCATACGCAGTGCTGCTGCAAGTATAATTTGGTATAACCGTTTTTCAACGGTTGTTAATCAAGACATATTCACATTTAAAATGTAAAACCTATTTTCCCCAGCAATTCAACTTTCTAGTATCTATTCTAAGGATATAATTGGTCAAATGAGTCAAGGAATATATAATAGATAGCTATTGTGTCACTGTCTAATGAAGTCTAAAAAAGTCTATTAACAACCAATTATTTAAAATAATAGGGTAAAGTCATATAATCAGATACCATGTAGCCATTTAAAAACATGAGCATATCTATCTATATTCCTTGATGCCGAATAATTGGAATTATTTTGGATTTATTTCTGGGCCCTCTTCTTTTCTTTTGAAAATTTCACTCTTGTTGACTTCAACTACTTCCATGGCTTCAAGCAACATTTATATGCAGACCATTCTCCTTCTCAAATTCATATGATTAGCCCAGATCTTCCTTCAGCAGTACAGACCCTCATAACTGACATCTCTGAGAAGGAACTCTTAAATCCTTCCTCAAAGTAGTTCTTCAAGTCTTCCTCATCAAAGTAAATAATAAACATCAACTACTCATTTGACCGTCTTGGATACCATCCTCTCCCTCAAAAGCTGCATCCCCTCTAGCAGCAAATGCTGTTGACGAATATCTAAAATGCCTCAACAATATCTCCACTTTTCTCATTCTCCGTTGCTACCTGCTCACTCATGTTTTCATCACCTAAGATCTGGATGACTGCATAGCCTCCCAAACTGTTTCACTACTTACACAATTGCAATCTTTAATACACTAACATACATATTAGCCAAAGAAATTCAGTTTAAAATTAGATTATATAATCTATTAAACCATGTAATCGATTAAATTAGATCATGCAATCAATTAAAAATGAGATCATGTAATCTATTTCTTAAAATTGTATGGGATCCTATTGTTGCTGAAATACAATTCAAAATCCAGAACGGGGGCAACAGGCCAGCATGACTGGCCCCAGCCAACCTCTCCAACTTTCTCTCACGCCATTCTGTATTTTCCTCAATAAACTCCACAATGTCTTTTCTCCTAGATTTTATTTTTTACTTATTATTTTTTTTTGTGAGGAAGATCAGCCCTGAGCTAACATCCACTCCAATCCTCCTCTTTTTGCTGAGGAAGACTGGCCCTGAGCTAACATCTGTGCCCATCTGCCTCTACTTTACATGGGACGCGGCCATAGCATGGCCTGACAAGCGGTGCGTCAGTGTGTGCCTGGGATCTGAAGCCAGGCCGCCAGCAGCCGAGTGTGCGCACTTAACCCCTACACCACGGGCCGGCCCCTTTTTTCTAGGTTTTGAATGTCATAACTCCATTCAGCCTCTAAGCCTTTAGATACATTGTTCCCTCTATATGTAATGTTCTTCAACTACATCCTCACATCATTTATAGGAGCTTGATGGCAAAAAGTCCCAATTTCTCACCTCTCACTAGATCCACATCCTTTGCAATGTGACTACAAAGCACCTTCCATCTCAGGTGAGGTCTATTTCACCATTGCTTAATCTGGTCTGGCCTTGCAAACAAAACGCAGCAGACGTGACAACATGCCAATTCTGAACTTAGGCTTTAAAATAGATTTGTACTGGGGCCAGCCCCGTGGCTTAGCGGTTAAGTGCATGTGCTCCGCTACTGGCGGCCTGGGTTCAGATCCTGCCCGCACACCGACGCACCACTTCTCCGGCCATGCTGAGGCCACGTCCCACATACAGCAACTAGAAGGATGTGCAGCTATGACATACAACTATCTACTGGGGCTTTGGGGGAAAAAAAAAAGGCAGAGGATTGGCAATAGATGTTAGCTCAGGGCCGGTCTTCCTCAGCAAAAAGAGGAGGATTAGCATGGATGTTAACTTAGGGCTGATCTTCCTCATGAAAAAAAATAAATAAATAAAATAAAACTGTTAAAAACAAAAAAATAAAATAGATTTGTACCCTTTTGCTCTCTCTCTTTCTCTTAGAACCCCACCCAGCCACCATGGTAAAAGCCTAGACTAGCTTGCTGGAGCATGAGAGGCTCTGTGCAGAAGAGCTGAGTCAGCCCAGTTGCCCAGCCTGGACTGAGAGAGCCCAGCAAAATCAGCAAAGCTGTATTTGATCACCAATCTATAAGAGAGCACAGACGAGACCAGAAAAAATCCACCCAGTAACGCAAAGACTTGTGATCAAAGCTAAAGGTTTACTGCTATATACCACATGGGTTTACTTGTTGTTTGTTTCACAACTTTTTTATGGCATTAGATACAAAAAACACAATAGATAAGTGATATGGGATGAGTTCCAATTTTCATTCATCGGAGATTTCATCCATCTTGAGTCCTACTTTCCTGTGCCCCCAATAAATAACTCCTACATTTTAGTCTCTCAGAGTTTCTTCGACTATTTATTAAGATTTTTTTGTACTGTATATACTTACATGATCCCTTCCCTACTACCTACGTAGACTCATGATGGCTGAGGACATGGTTGTTTTGTCAAACACTATAGCTTCAACATATCATAGAGTATCTGACACATGACAGTAGCTCAACAAAAACAAATAGAATGAATGCATAAGTATGTAATGGAAATATCTTTATAATATATTGTTCCTGAAAAAACAAGATTAAATGTTGTTTATTTCCATCCCTGTATTGAAATGGAATAGACTACATTTTATTCATGCAATAAAATACTATACAACAGTTAAAAGGAAAGAAATAAACCAACATGTAGAAATATGGCTAAATCTCAGAAACCTAATGTAGAGTGGGAAAAAAAAGTTGCAAAAGGAATTACACTTTGATATCGTTTATATAAAAATTTAATACAAAGGCAATAAAAACACAAAATCATATGTGGAAATGTTACCCTCAACTTCAGGAGAGTGGTTACATCTGGGAAGAGACAGGGAAAAGGCATGAGGTGAAAAGTGGCAGCGTCTGGAACATTTTATGTCTTTAAAAAAAGATCTGATGCAAAAGTAACAAAATGTTAACACACATTTAAATACCACTAGGCCTATAATATTTTTTCTGGGCATTTCTGTATGCTTGAAACTTTTTGTAATTCAAAATTTTTAAAGAAAAAAAATAAGTTATTTAGAATAATCCTATTTATATAAATCTTTGTGAGGGATGTATATCTGGTGAATTTGTACATAGGTGGGTTTTTTCTGAAAGATAATGTGTCTTGTGTTTTTTTTCACACTTTTCTATATTCTTTAAACTGTCTTCAACAAGCATGAATTATTTCTCCAAAAAATATAATAGACTCATTCTTGTTTTGGGGAGAGAGAGATTGATTGAGATCAAAATAATTCACTAGATGACCAGGTAAAACTCGATAATTTTATACGTCAAATCAGTTGAAAATGGTGTCATTGATATGCATGACTGCTTAAGCAATTTATTGAGAATTAGTAGACAAAATTACCTTAGAAGATTTTTACTTTCAGTCTGCAGCTATTATATCACCATTTATTGACATAATAATTGTAGGGAGAATATCAAGAAAAAGAGTGAAAATCTACTTTGGTATCTATTAAGATCTCAATATTGTGCAGAACAAGACTACTGAGTTAAGAGAATAAATAATACAAATATAAACATTCCTTTTCTTGCTTTCAAAAATATAAGGGTAAAGGGTTTGGAGTCACAATGCTGGGCTGCGTAAGGAGACATGGTATGACAGCTGAAGCAAATGAAATAACCAAGTCCTCCGATGAAAAAATGATGAGAATCTGGAAAAGTAATCAGGTATGTTGAAGGAATTTTGCCTACTGACAAAATAAAAGAGGATGATTGAAATAGACTAATTAGATTAGAACATCTACACTGAAC
The DNA here is from genome assembly GCF_057802395.1 of Ceratotherium simum simum. Taxonomy (NCBI): domain Eukaryota; kingdom Metazoa; phylum Chordata; class Mammalia; order Perissodactyla; family Rhinocerotidae; genus Ceratotherium; species Ceratotherium simum. The sequence continues at coordinate 74,850,633 of NC_141904.1, read as the reverse complement.
CCATTTCTATACCCATCTCTAAACAAAATCTTAGCAGTTCAGAAGGAGAAAATGCAGAAATTGAGCATTCTGACTTCCCAAATTTATCCACGCAATACGTTTTTCCAACAGCAGATCTTTGTTAAGGAAACGGCCTGAGAAGATCACTTATGCCCTGGGCTGAGCGTCAGCAGGATTTAGGGTGGCCTAAGAGAACTTAGAGGTTCTCAGAGATGCATCTTACTGCTATCTGTCCATCTCCTCCAGTCACATTGACAGGAAGGGCCCTCTCTTTATGTGCAGTTAGCCCATCTTTCACTTTTCGTTTGGCGTTTCCGAAAGCTTATCTCCCAGCAGTAAAACAAGCATCTTAGTCAGGAGACTTGAATTTTAAAAGAAAGATCATGACTATCAAACTTCGAGAATTCTGAAATCTTGGTTATTCTCCATGTTTTACTATTTTTGTTAATTATTTTCTTTCTCTAAAATGATTAGCAGGGAAAATACTTTAAAGTGTTATTACATTACTTTTGTAAAGTGAAAAAGCAGTCCACAAATAACAAATATTAATTTATATATGTGTGTGAGTATGTGTATGAATGATTTGTATAAGAAAAAAAAAAAAAAAGTAGATCCTTTAGGAGGATCTACTAATGTTAACAGTGGTTGTCTCCAGTTCAGGTGATATTACTAATAACTTTTCTTCATTTTCTAATTTTTATATATCTTCAAGTATTATGATTGTAGTAAAAACTGATTACTATTAATGAGGAAAAGGGCACACAAAAAGAAGAAACACATGCTTCTATGTTTGTCCTTGAAGGAGAGCACACAGTCAGACTTAGGGGAAGTGAATTTCAACACAGAAAGTGAGTGGTGACAGATTTTAAAAGGGAAAGGCAAGCCTGGTGATGTCTAAAAAGTGGATCTAGGTTGTAAGACAAAAACATAAGGTCAACACTTTCAGGACTTTGTGGCAAAACAGAACCCCAGTGGTGTATGAGACCTGGGTTGGAAAAAGAAAGAGGTTGCCTTTATTGCGTATTTTATTGTTTGATAGGCCTCATTTTTGAAGAAATGATGCTAGTCACAAGCAAATGAACCTCATCTAGTTGGTCAGATTGCAAAATTACTTGGCAAGTCCCTGACATGGCAGGTACAGGAAAAGTCCATTCCAGCCCAGTGACCAAGCAGTGGAATTTGAAAACAAAACCAAACCTGAGCCAGGATTAAGTATCAATCCATCCATAACACAGAATATATTAAAGGGTCACAAAACTGTTGTTTGAGACATGTGTGAGATGGATTAGTTGAAAATTATAGTAGAGAAATTCTAGCTGGTATGTTTCTCCACACACAGAGAACCTTCCCATATTAAAGACCCAGGCAACAAAGTAACATCTCTGAATTTCATAATTACTTCCATTCCTTATCTTAATGTTAGGCAGCATTAAGGTCCTACTTGATGTCAGTGGTTATGAATTAAAAGTGAGACTAGGTGTCATAATTGGATTTTTCTCTAGTGAAAATTTTGGTTTGGATTTCACCAGATGAATAAAACGAAGAGAGAAATGAGCAAGTAGGTCAAGGGTGACTGGAAAGAAGCGGTTTCAAAGGCTAACCAGGAAATTTAGTCTGGATAAGGAGGGAATGATGACAAGAAGTAGAAGGGACAGGAGGTAGTTGTTAGGATTAATATATTATAGGACCCAGTGAGTCAAGTATGGCTGGAGTCCATGGACTAGAGGCAGTGAGCTAGACAGTTCAGAAGTCGTGTTCCAGAGTTGCGGAGGTTGAATATCAGATAGGAGTGAAGCTTGACATGTCAAATATTGACAAGATTTGGAGTCACCTTGGCAGGGTGGCTATTGGCTAAGGTGGAGTGATTAAACAAGGTCAATGGAAGAAAAGAAATCAAGGAACTAAGAAATCAGGTTATTGAATACTGAATGCTGAATTTAGTGAAAGCTGAAATTGCTAAGAATATGACAAGAATATTATAGAGAGAGTAACAGTGAACTAGGAGGTAAAGTCTTCAAGGAAGGATGAAGGTGATCTAAAGTGAAAACATGACAACATCACGGGTAGCATAGTCTAATGACATGATCGTAGCGACCAGGGCACTAGATTTGAAGGAGAAAGGATTATCTAGAAGTGCCATTGAGGAAAAAGGAAAACTCTACCCCTACTCAAAGATCGAATAGTAAGAGGGTGTGGGAGAAAACAGTCACCAGTTGAGGGGGTTACAAGAAAAGCAGCATTGTCAGATTAAAGCCAAATTTCAGTTGAACCAACACAGTGAGGACAAAGCTCAGAGGAGAGGTTAAGGGTGTAAGGATTTGGCTGATGATTGACCTTTGGTTTCAGAAGGTCCAGGGAAGAATTTCAGCTGTTGAGGAGGGTTGGGAAATGGGTTCAGAAATGGGGACATGCAGAGCTATGCATAGATGAGGGTTTGGGCAATGAGGGGTGATCTAGGAACTCTAGGCTTACTACGATGCCTTATGTACACCTAATATGTCAGTGATGATGATGTCAAGACAAATATGGTAGCAAGGATGTATGTTTGGGTGTGTGCTTGTGGGGGGTCTTGCCAAAACACACTTTCCACTTCTGCTATGAGAATATGGAGCTGAGGGGGAGGAACAGTTTTATCCAGAGCATCACGAACTTTGACACTTCCTCCTATTAATTGCAGAAAGAGAGGTGGAGGATGGAGGTGAGATAACTGGGACCACAGGCAGGAGTGAGAGGCTTCTTTAGGACATCTGCCAGTGGGGATGCTTTGAAAGGTCAATGTTGTGTCCAGAGCCTGACTTCGGTCTGAGCCAGTTTTAAAATCCTGTCTCTGCCACTCACTCGCTGTGGGAATTTAAGTGAGCCCAGGAACTGCCTTGCCCAGTGTGTGGCTTAGTGGATACATATTAGCTTTTGTTAATATTAATATTTACATTAATGACAATAGTCAGAGCCCTTAGTCAAAAATCTTGATGTTTGACTCAGTCAGATTTCATAACTTTCTAAATGAAAACATGAGGATTACTTTCTAAATGAATACTGAGAACAGTAAAAAGACAAAAACAGAGAGAGACTTCCAGAAAGCTGAGAGGCAGCTGGAAGGGGGCACGGCCCTCTAGCACGGTTGTTTACATTTGATTACTTTTGCTAAAACTGATGAAATAATTAAAATAAATTCTTTGCGCTCAAGGGATAGAATCCTAGTAAGAAGAACTCTAGTAACTCTGATGGATGGAATTTCTGGGAGAATTAAATGAGGATTATATAATCTCCATTCACAAAAGTAGAATTGATTTATGCAAAACAACTCATTAATATGTATGTGAAACTAGTTTTCTCAACTGCACAATTCTCAAAAAGGGGGGAAAACACCCTGCAATTTACTTATTAAATCATGTCTGTAGATCTAGACTCTTCCTCATTTGCATTTTCTGAAGTCATGAGTAGAAATATTGCCTAGGAGAATGGTATTTCTGGCAGGGGATTACAGTTCAAAACCCTATTGCTATGGTTAATGTGCAAGCATATTTTTCCCTTGTTCTTTATTCCATGGCATTAATATATTTGTTGTTGGCTTTTTTTTAAGTGAGCTTGTAGTTGTATTTGTACAGATGCACAAATACAGAAAATAGACTTCATTTTGCTCACTGCCTACACATGTGTTTTGCACATAGTAGGTGCTCAATAAATATGGGATTTGAATGTGTAAATAGATATGTTGAATGGCCATCTTTGAGTCTGGATATACAGATTACCATTTGCTTTTCCCCTGGATTTAAGTGGTATAACAGAGCTGTCTCCTTGTATCACCTTGGGTTGACATCTACAGTAATACTGCTATCCGATTGTCTTTAGGCACTAGCCTAAGTCTTATTTTGAGACTATGGTTGCTACTCAATCTGGTACCTAGGTTGGAAACATCAGTGTCACCTGGAAGCTTGCTAGAAATGTAGACTATTAGGCCCCATTTTAGACCTACTAAATCAGAATTTGCATTTAATAAGATCTCCAAGTGATTCATATGCACATTAAAATTTGACAAGCACAAGCTGAATGATTAAGGAAATGGGTTAAAACATCAGAATGTCTGGCATCAAATCCCAGCTTCGCTATTTTCTAATGTCCCTGTGCACATTACGTCACTTCTCTGAACCTAATTTTCCTCATCTATAAAATTGGGATAATAATAGTAGCTTCTATTTTGCATGGTAGTTTTGAGGATTAAACTAGATTATCCCTTTTACCTAGAAAGAACTGTTGTGAAGGTTGGTACTTCCCTTTAGGAACATTTGTCTAAAGCATCCATCACAGAGGATGTATTCAGTATCACAAAACTTGAAGTGCTTTATTTCTGTAAATTCCCATTATTCTCTCACTACTACAAAAATGGAGAAGGAGATGACATAAATGCAACAACACAGATTCAGGAACCAGAGCAACTTTCTCCCCAAAGATCTATCTTGGAAGTAGAGAAAAGGAGTCAGCTTCATAAAAGCACACAGAAGAGTGTTCAAAGGAAATATTCTAAGCTAGTTTTCCAAAAGAGGAGGCAGGAGCTCTAGAGTGAGCTATACTTTGTGAGCCGTCCACCACGGAAAGCCACATACTATCTGAACAAAGCAATCATTAGATTCACTTGAAGTTTAAAGAATTTAGCAACTCACTTCTATTGCCTGTGTTTCAGAAGACCTATTGATATAAAAGCTACAGCCAGAGGTCAGAGATGGGTGAGATTCACAAATAGAGACAGTGACATTGGCTACAGTGGTAGTAAACTGGACACATAGTTTGGGAAGCCTCTTAAGAAATGTTATATAGGGGCCAGCCCTGTGGCGCAAGCGGTTAAGTGCGCACGCTCCACTGTGGCGGCCCAGGGCTTGCCAGTTCGGATCCTGGGCGCACACCGATGCACCGCGTGTCAAGCCATGCTGTGGCGACGTCCCATATAAAGTAGAGGAAGATGGGCATGGATGTTAGCCCAGGGCCAGTCTTCCTCAGCAAAAAAAAGAGGAGGACTGGCAGATGTTAGCTCAGGGCTGATCTTCCTCACAAAAAAAAAAAAAAAAAGAAATGTTATGTAAAAGGCTTAAGAAATACCTAATAAATGGTAACTATTATTTTTGAGAGATGATATAGGAAATCCAGTGTTGAAAGTAGATTAGCATATTTGTGAGGGGAATGTCATCCACTGATCACCCACTTGGCTCTTGATGAGGATTAACAGGAGAAACTTTTCTCAGGTTCTTGAGTCAGAGTAATTACACTTACAGGAACAATTGGGATGTTTTTATCCCTCTTTGCCTTGGCCACTAGAAAGCTCAACTTTAGTAATGGGATAAGATCTTATGGCACGAATTTTTATTCCTTTTTTATTCTCTTTGGGTTTCATTCTCCTTGAGTTTAGCTTACAATTTGAGCCTCATTTTTTCTTTATCCATATCATCTATTTTAATAACTACCAGATATCTAGACTTGGTGTAAGACTGCAATGATTAATAGAGTGTGGCATTTGTGCAAGGATAGACATATATACCAATGGAAGAGAAAATAGAGAGCCTAAAAGCAGTCCCAAGCAGCAGGTATGCATACTTGATTTCCTTCAGAGATGGCACTAGAGAACAGTAAAGAAAGGACTGCATTTTTAATATACTTGCTGGCTCAGCTGGATTCTTGTAAGAAAAAAATGTATATTAAACCTACCTTACACCATGCAAATAAATAAATAAATAAATTCCAGGTGGATTCCAATTTTAAATATGAAGGACAAAACAATAAATTATAGAAGATAATATAGGAAAATATCATCATGATATCAGGGCAGGGAGACATTTCTTAAACATTTTACAGGGCCGGCCCTGTGGCTTGGTGGTTAAGTGCGCGCGCTGCGATGCTGGCGGCCCGGGTTCGGATCCCGGGTGCGCAGCGAGACACCACTTCTCTGTCCAGCCTGAGGCCGAGTCCCACATACAGCAACTAGAAGGATGTGCAGCTGTGACATAACAACTATCTACTGGGGCTTTGGGGGCAAAAAATAAAATGTTTAAAAAAAAAAAAAAAAAACATTTTACAGAAAGCATCATCACATATAGAAAAAAAGAATGATAAATTGGACCACATTAAATTAAAAACTTTTTTGTGTATCAAAAGACATGGTTAAGAGTACAAAAGCAGGGCCGGCCCCGTGGCTTAGCGGTTAAGTGCGTGCGCTCCGCTACTGGCGACCCAGGTTTGGATCCCGGGCGCACACCAATGCACCGCTTCTCTGGCCATGCTGAGGCCGTGTCCCACATACAGCAACTAGAAGGATGTGCAACTATGACATACAACTATCTACTAGGGCTTTGGGGGAAGAAAAAAAAAAAGGAAGAAGATTGGCAATAGATGTTAGCTCAGAACCAGTCTTCCTCAGCAAAAAAAAAAATAAAAAGAGGAGGATTAGCGTGGATGTTAGCTCAGGGCTGATCATCCTCACCAAAAAAAAAAAAAAGAGAGAGAACAAAAGCAAGCCACACAATAGGAAAAGCTGTTTCCCTACGTAAAAGCAGCAAAATGCTGATATCTAGAATCAATCACTAAGAAAAAGAAAGACAACGAATAGAAAAATGGAAAATAATTTAATTCTTTTGAAAAGGGGGGAGGGATTTACAAGTAGCCAATACACATATGTAAAGGTGCTCAGTTTCATTAGTTATCAGGAAACATAAATTAAACCAAAATGAGATATCCTTACATATCCTCCCAAAATGTTAAAATTTAAAAAAGACTGACAATAGCAAGTGTGTCAAGGAAACATTGCTGAGAAGAAGAAAAATTAATAAAATCACTATGGACGACAGTTGGTATTATCTTTTAAAGTTGTAAATATGCATACCCAAATGCCTTGTAATTCTATTCTACAGTATATCCAACAGAGAAATGTATGCACGAGTGTACCTAAAGATATTTAAAGAATATTCATAAATAATTATTCACTTTTGCCTCTAGAAACAATCTACATTTCTATTAATAGCAGAAGTTATACACAAACTGTAATAATCCATGCAATAAAATATTATAATGCAGTGGGAATGAATGAACTACGATTACCTACGACAGCATGGATGAATCTCACAAATACTGTTGGCTAAAATCCAGACTCAAAGGAATATATATCATATGGTTTTACTTATATAAAGCTCAAAAAGGCAATATTTAATTCTAAATTTACAAGTCAAGATAGTGGAGAGAAGGAAGACAGTAGTAGCCTTAAGGAGATCCAAAGGGAGGGCCTTCTGGGGTGTTGGCAATGTTCTATTACTATTTCTAGTAATGATTCATTGAGCTATTTAAGTACTTTGTAATTTTCTGTATCACTTATACTTCTTGGAAAAGATAGTATATAAATTAATACCTTAAAACATGATGAATATTTCCAGAGGTTGCCACCAAAACCTCTTTATTATTTATATTTCCTTTTTAGACACTTGATTCTAATTTGTCAGTTAGGTAACATTAGCTATATATTAATAATAAATCCCAGAAAATATTTTATCTGATTCTTTAGTGCAAACAACAATTTTGCTGTAATTTCCAGCCAGTTTTATAAATCTCAACAGCAAAATCTCTACGGTATATAACTTCCTCAAAACCATTTGTCAAATAGCGTGAGAGTAATAAACAAGCCTTTCACCTTTGGATTTCACTCTCAGTTTTACAAATCAGAAACTTTCAGTTTGGATAGGATGAGTACCTTACTTTCTAACTCTTTCCTCTCCCACCCTGCCTCTTAGCTCATGCAGCTTGAATGTACAATTTTATTCAAATAGACCCAAAAGACAAGGTCCTGCAGAATATAAGTAGCGGTGGGAGGTGGGAGAAGGCCTGAATTTTGAAAAGCACCATTTCTGATGAGATACATAAATAGATATCCAGCAGTGATGATGAAGGAAAAATGAGGCTAAAACATTGAGTAGTCTCCTTTCCTGTTGATTTTAAAAATAAATATAATAGTGGCTTGTTGCAATTCCACCATGCAACTGCTCAAGGTCCATTTGTTTAAGATGTGAATTATTTTTGAAAGCAAAGACAAAGTTTTCTCCTTGAGATGATACCAATTGGCAGTTATGTTATTATTACCTGAAGACAAATTCAGAATATTAAATCCATTGGAGCGTTATTTAGTGCTATCTACAAAATAATCATGAAAACCCAATACTAATATATCAACTTTCTTTTATCTAAGAAATTAAAGAAAAAATATTTCTTTGCCTACTGTGTTTAGCTACTTCTTTTCTGATGTACAAAAAAAGGTTAAAAGCCATCTAGCATTTTCATTTATAATTAGATATGCATTACCTACTTAACACGCACTTCACAATTATCAGAGACTTCACAACTTCCAAATGCATTTTTAAGTGTTATTTTTAAAACTCTTTCTCCTGGGTCTTAATTTCTTTTTCAGATATAAATGCACTTTATCACCAGATCATCAGGATCATGTATAACTATTTTTGCATTTCTTATATATGAGAAAGTTTTAAAGACATTCTGAACTGATCAGTGCCCACGAAGATTTTGAAATTTATTTCTAAATGTGATTTGTTTTTTTTTTCCTGCTTGTACAGACCTTGGGCAAGAGACAGAAATAAAAATAGACATCACCTTCAAATACACAAATATCTTAGAAATCCTCTAAAGAGTCAGAGACCTTTATGTTATGACTTTTACCTGGAGACCTTTTCTGTTGTGCTCTGTGGTTTTGGAGTCGTGTGGATTCTGTTTTACCTCCTCTATCTACAAATAAATATATATTTAAAAATTATTTTGAGACGGAGATGTGAGAAATTCTGGGTCTGTTGTAGGTTGAATGACCTTGGGCAAGTGACATAGTTGCCCCACCTTGAATTTCTCCATCTGTAAAACATCTTTAAAACAGCTTACAGAAATAAAGATGAATGACATTGCAGGTCTAAAACTCTTGGCATTCCTCTGGAAAAAAATTACAGTGATTGTAAATGCCTACATGTTTATAGCCCTTTAAAATGAATTATTATTACATTTTAACCTTGAGCCATCTAAAATCAACTCTGTGATGTAGAGCAAGAATTCTTTAATCCCATCTTACAAGCGTGAGAACTGAGGTTTGGAGCACCCTGAAATATGTGTGCTGTGGTTTTAATAGTATTAGTAATATCATTAATGTACCATACTGATATTTTTAGTGAAAAGTAGGTGGCATTTTCAAACTACATTTTATAAACCACTTCAAAATCCTTAACATCATTCAAAATATTTCCACTCTCTTAGGATAAATACTGGTCTCAAACTTGGCCTATTAATAGCTGCATGGCCAGACCTCTGCCAAGCTCTCCTTCAGCAACTCACACCAGTCTATCAGTTGCGCTTACCCACAGCTCTACACGTAATAAGTATCTGTCATCATACCAACCCTATATGAAATGGATGATATTGACACTCCATTTTACTTACGAGTTAACACTTGTGCACAATGTCATGTTGAGTGCGGAATATTCTTCAAATATAGGCAGTTCACTTCTGGTGCCTCTGCCGAAAAGCATCATGCGATGATGGATTTGTGGGTGTTTCTTTGGCATCTCATAATATCACCCAATTATTCCATTGTTTATAAATTAAGCTTGGAAATAAAAGGCCTCCAAAATTTGGATATACCTGGCTCAAATTATTTTTCAGCCTCACCCTAGAAAACCAGCCATTTCTTAATCATGGCCTTCTGTATTCCAGTTATCACGCCTGGTCGTTTGCCAATCTCCTTGCATTTTCTCCGAGACTTGAGGCTTGTTCACACATTTGCATTTCCTCTTGCTCTCCTTCCCATCTGAATGTTCTTCTCTACCTGCTTTCTATGTCTGGAACACTAATATTTCAAGGCTCAATTCAAGCCCCACGGCCTTTGGGAGACTTCCATTGCCCTTTCTCCAACCCAGGCAAATTTTACTACTTCCTACTCTGGGCTCCCCTATAGATTAAATCTACTTCTCTCACTTCACCTGATGCTTTTTTGGGGGAAGTGCAGTGGGCGGTGGGAGCATGGACTCTACATTCCGACTGCCTGGGTTTGAATACTGACTCTGCCACTTACTATTTGTGTGTTTGGGGCGGATTAGTTAATTCTCCTATGCTTCAATCTGCTCATCTGAAAATGGGATTCATGGTGACCTCATAGGGGTTAATTTACATAAAGAGCGTAAAACAATGCCTGCTGTATGATATGTATTATGTAAGTGTTAGCAATTTCTTTCATTTTTTTTTCATTGCACTTAAGGTTCCACCTGTCTGCCCTGTGAAGACAGGGAGTAGCTGTTTCTTATCTATCTTTTAATCTTTAGGCCCTAGTGCAGTGCTTGATGCATATAAATAAGGTGTTTTCTGGTTACTTGTTGGATGAATAAATGAATAGTCAGTTAGGAGGCTCCAATCTAGCTGCCTTTCCCTCTGCAACAATGGAATAAACTTATTTGAAATGATATCTGTGACTAAATATTAAATAGCACAGAATCAAAAAGTCTTATTCGTGAGTAACTTTTATCCCAAATGTTTCTCTATTCATTGGTAGAGTAGTATATTGTAAGAATAAAAAAACAAAAAAAAAACCAACTTGGTGAAATCATAGATTTCTTTCAAAACACCTATCTTTTTGTCTCAAGGATGACATTTTAAACAGTAATGACAGATGCAATGTTCTCTCACACAAGTACAGAGTAATTCATTAACATACATATGAAAGGAAGACGTCTACATTCAACCTTTACCACCAAAGTCCTTGAGAAATAAAGGAAATTCAAAGCAGCTACAAGTGTAGCCTGTAAAAAGTCAAACTGGTTTTATCATTCAAGAATGTCAGGGTGATAACAGGAGCTTTTGGTGTCTAGACATCGGCTGAATTTGCTTTAGGGTTGAGGTTGGGTGGGGGAAGAAAGGAGAGCTTAAATTAAAATCTGCCTGAGTATTTGGAATGACAGAATCTTATGCAGAAGAGCTGAAAGGAACTTTTGTAATCTAATATTCAAAACACAACTTTAATAAGTCCACAGAGGTGAATGACCTGTCTGGGTAGCAGAGCTGGTTAACGACAGATTTGATTTAGGAGTACATTTCATAATAGGTGGTTTTTTATACATGGGCCACATTTCAGAATGGTTTCATGGTGAGATGATTCAGGTGAGATGATTCAGGATGTTACAGACTGAGCCTAAAATAAACTCCGAGGGTGCTTTTGAATTGCTGAACATCAGGATAAAAGTTACAAACAAAAGCCATCAATTATCTAGAGGTATGTGCCTACAGAGTCTCTCCCATGGACAGGTGAGGTTCTAAAAGGCTATTCACAGTCCATTTGTTCTGAAGGTCAGTGACACTACACAATTGACTGCCAACCGGTAGGAAGCAGACTTGTTGACACAATTTTATTTTGATGTATAGCTTTGTTCCTACCTACGGAAATAAATATGGGCAGGGCTTCTGGACCTAATTTTTCTACCAATAAGTAGATCAAATATTTTATATTAGATGTTTAGTGTCCATCTTACTTTGGGTTCCTTAGAAGCAGAGCCTAGGGCAGAGGTTCAAGTGCATATAATTTACTGAGGGAGCACTCCCAGGAGAAAGGGAGGGAGGGAAACAGGACAGAGTAGAGGAAGGAAGGAGCTAAGCAAGAGGAGGTCTCCAGCTGTTCTCTAGCTCCAGCCTGATTCCATGGGGAACTCTGAGCAGGAATTGCAGAACAGGGGCAGCTGTGGGCATTAACAGCTGGGGATGGGCACACTGCTGTAATTCTCATTGTATCAATTTCATAACAGAGACTTAATGTTGTTAAGAGGTGGCCTGATTTCATACCACTGTATGTTTAACAGAGATAGAATTGGAACTCAGATCTGTCTGTATCAAAAAATCTTAACATTTAACCACAATTGTTATCCCACCTACCCAAAGCCTTTTTTCTACCAAAATGGGCATTGTTGGGAATTTCTGAAAGCAGTGGTGAGGAATTCAAATTAAGTTGAAGATACAGGTCTTGCACTTTAGGAACTTCTCATTTCTTTGGACACTAGCATTCAAATTCTACTGTTTCTATACAAAGAACCAAACAGATACTTAATAAGGAAAACTTATTCTTCTTCATCTTTTTTATTTTTTAAGAATTATGATGGAGAAAAAAATCCAACTGAAATGATTACTTTATTCCACTGAATTCTGATGATACTACTTTTTTTAAAATTATGATAAAATACATATAACACAAAATTTACCATTTTACTCATTTTTAAGTGTGTAATTCACTGGCATTAAATACATTTACATTGTGTAATCATCACTACCAACCATCTCCAGAACTTTTTCATCATCCCAAACTGAAACCCTGTATCAGTTAAACACTAACTTCCCATTCTTCCCCCGACCCAGTCCCTGAAAGTCACTGTTCTACTTTCTGTCTCTATGAGTCTGCCTATTCTAGTTACCTCATATCATTGGAATCATACAATATTTGTCCTTTTGTGTCTGGCTTATTTCACTTAGCAGAATGTTTTCAAAATTTGTACATGTTGTTGAACATATCAGAATTTTATTCCTTCTTAAACTTGAGTAATATTCTATTGTATGTATATGCTGCATTTTGTTTATCTGTTTGTTAATTGACATTTAGGTTTTTTCCACCTTTTAGCTATTGTGAGTAATGCTGCTATGAATATGAGGACATAAATATTTGTTCTAGTCTCTGCCTTGAATTCTTTGGGGGTATATAGCTAGAAGTGGAATTGCTATGTCGTGTGGTAATTTTACGTTTAATTTTTTGAAGAGCTGCCATACTGTCTTTTAAAGTGGCTGTACTATTTTACATTCCTACCAGCAATGTCCAAGAGTTCCAATTTTTCCACATCTTTGCCAACATTTGTTATTTTCTTTCTTTCTTTCTTTTTTATTAAAAGCCATCCTAACGGGTGTGAAGCAGTATCTCATTGTGGTTTTGATTTATATTTCCATAATGATTAGTGATGAGTATATTTTCATAGGAAAACTTATTCTTAATTAGATATTTCCCTTCTATCATTTTCTCTCTTTTTCTCTTTTTTTTTTTTTTAAGGAAGAGTAACCTTATTTTGGAAATTATGCATAGATTTGTGTGTGGATACACATGTGATTTCTTTGGACGAGATTTCAGAACATTTATCTTGCAAAATTAACATTCTCTATTCCTTAAACGAGATTAGAAAAAGGATTTGTAAATGGAGGCTTCTGGGCTGTAAGTCACCAATACTTTCTTGATTCATCTTTAAGATCCTTGTGCACATTTGTACAAAAGTAAACCCCTGAGAGTGGGGTGGCAAAGCTAGACCTGGTCTTCTCACTTTTTTAAAAGAAGTTCTTTACTACTCGGAATGAACAATCGACTTAAGTGAGGTCAGAAAGATACTTATGAGATGCAGGAAATGAAGAGAGATAATTTATAGGTAATCAAAATGTGCTAGTTATGTTTAGGGTTGATTTAAGTCAGCAGAGATAATTACACTAAAGCAAATCTCTTCCTGGACTCAACAGGAAACTTTTCAGGCCTGGCACTACCATACATACTGGGCAGAAGAAGCAGAATGGTGTGGTTCTTGTTTTTGTTTTTTCAAATTTCAGACTTGAAACCTAATATCCTTTAAGTTTGTAGAATAACGATCAATTAATGGATGTAGGCCATTCTACTTTACGCATGAATAGTAATAGAAATGCTTTTAGGGATCAACAGTCACACACCTTCAACCCCAAAAGGAAAATTTTACGGAGAGAAAGGAAAGTCAGCAAGGACATAAGAATTGATTTCTCCCATTCTTAATTAAAACCTTTCCTCTTTTCTAGCAAAGACAAAATATATTTTAACTTAGGGAAGCTTTTAGTTACATATATTTTTAAAGCAGAAAAAGGGTAAGAAATAGTAATGTAGGGAATTTAAAAAATATTTTCTTTAAAAAAGGGGGACAAAGAAGAGTGGGAAATATATGGCTATTTAAAGCATAGCGTGTTACCTTTAGGCATAGGTATTCAGTTGTTTTCAAAAATGGATAGAGTCCGTAGCCCTAGAGAAACTCAAGGGTATAGCAAATAAATGTACTGTATGGGTTTTCCTTTACCAGAAAATCAAATTTACCCTTATGGAATCTGATACAAATCATGTGTATCATCTAGGGTCATCTCCTATTCAAACAGGAGAAATAAATAATTATTTTGGAAGAATCATTCAAAGGAGGTGGAGCAATTGCTTATCTGTAAAATAAGTTTCTCATCAGTATTTTGCTCCCTATTATTTTTCCAAGTGACGATCTTAGCTGAAATGCAGAAATCGAGTACTGTCATCATCTTTACCCTAAGTTTCAAAATAGCCACCAGACTTTGTACATATTCCATTTAGCTCCATAAACTTTTGCATTATCTTTCTACTTCCACAGATATAAATACATTCAGATACACTTAGCAATGTGTGTGTGTATATATGTCTGTGTGCATGTGCATGCATGTGTGTATGTTTGTATATATATGACCACATACATATGTGTGTGTGTGTGTATATATACATATATATATATAATGCTTGCCTGTATATATATGACCACATGCATACACATACACATATATATATATATTCAGAAACAAAGCCATCCCCAAAATGGTCAACATAAGGGGGACTGTGTGTGAAGTAAGAAATCTTTGGAAAATAAGAATTGCAATGGGAAACAGACCCAGTTATTAATTCACATACCTACTGATGACTAAGTAGTTCCACAAGGTGGGCTTTGGACATATATTTTATTAATAAAATTTCAAAACAATTACTTTTTCAAAGTAACAGACAGCATAGACCTTTCCATGAGCACCTGAAGGAGTGGCTGCTAACTGTTTGGTGTCCTGATATATCGTCTGCGGTAGGCAGGGATGGGGTGGAGTGGGGTGGTGGGGAACCAAAGAGAGAAATGCAAGCCTCCCACTTCATCCACATCAGCAGATATAATTACTTTCAAACAAGGCTTTTCCTTGATCCAATATGAAACATTTCAGTCCCTGGAAACACTATATATAAAGGATATAAGAGGCAGTATGTCTATTGTTCATCTGCTAATGTTCCCAAATGTCACCAAGGTAATTACTTGGATGACATTTATGTGACGCAGCTGGACATTGTTACAGTTAATATAAAGTCTGCCTTTGGCAACCATTTTATTTCCACCTACATCAAACTGTGGGTATATGATCACTTTTCCTGGGAGAATACCCACTGCCCCCAAAAGACATCTCTGACCTCAACTTTTTCTTCCTGTGCTCTGCACACTAACATCCAACACAAAAGAAAAAGAAAAATAATAATGTATTATATATCTTTATCTTAATATTTACATCTGGAATTTTTAGAGATGTTTCTAAATATAATTCACAAAATATAACAACAATGATATTTTCTTCTTTGTTTGAAACATATTTCAACAATCCTCAGGAGTCTGGATTCACAAAATGCACACAGTTAAAACTTTTTGCCTCTATAAAGTCATATTTGCTTTCAAAGAGCAGATGATTGGCAAAGCTTGATTTCTTTCTAATATAAGTATAGTAAGAATATTATATTTTCAGAAACACAGGGATTATAGATTTTTCCCACAAACTCACATGCAAATTGGAGCTTCGCCTTCCGACTCAGAATTGTCCCCAGAGGGTTGGTGGCCAGGCACTGGTACGTGCCAATATCTTGATCTGTGCGGGGGCTACTGATTGCCAGACTGCCTCCATCCAACCTGTAGTGATAACTCATGGTAAAATCAATATCTGTGCCGTTTCGCTTCCACCTTCAAGGGAAAAAAAATCAAATTATGCTTATAATATGTAGACTTGACCACTGTTCGTCTTAAACAGCATGCAGTTGTAATTCCTGCGAGCATTTAAAGAAAACAAAAACAAAAACATGATTACATGTGGACACAATCCTACCAGTTTCATCAAAGACAACTGCCTTCATGAGCTCAGTGATATCAATAACTAGGTTATTTGAAAGATCTTCCATTCTTTACGAATTACAAACATTCGGCCAAATGTGTACAAAGAGGCAACAGAACTCTTGACATGAGAAATATAAATTAGACATTTAGTCAATAATACTGGCCATCCTTTTCTTTTAGCAGCTTTTCGAATAACATATACCATACCTGAGCACCCATAACTGATACCACAAAATTGAATGTCAAAAATGATTTAGAGATGGAAATCCAAGAAGGGTATACTACAAATGCCACAAAGAAAACCAGGAAAGATTTTACAATGCCAATTGGAGGCTGATAACAAAACAATAATAACCTGACTACTTTAGAACATGATTGTCTCTGTTAGTCTCTTACTTGGAAAATTAATCACAGTGAAACTATTTCAATGATACTTAGAAATGCCAAACTAGGGCCAGCCCCGTGGCTTAGCAGTTAAGCGCGCGCGCTCCGCTGCTGGCGGCCCGGGTTCAGATCCCGGGCGCGCACCGACGCACAGCTTCTCCGGCCATGCTGAGGCCGCATCCCACATATAGCAACTAGAAGGATGTGCAACTATGACATACAGCTATCTACTGGGGCCTTGGGGAAAAAAAAGGAGGAGGGTTGGCAATAGATGTTAGCTCAGAGCCGTCTTCCTCAGCAAAAAGAGGAGGATTAGCATGGATGTTAGCTCAGGGCTGATATTCCTCACAAAAAAAAAAAGGGAAATGCCAAACTAAAATTATACTTGAACGAAATAAATGCAGTTTGAGAGGTTTTTATTTTAGGCAGCAAAAAGTCTCTCAGCTTACCTATTAGTCCACAATCCTTTAGTACATGAATTAAGTAGCAGAATTGACTTACAATTATATTTATTTTCAAAGAACCATAAGATGTTTTAGAAACTTTATTCATTTTAAGAACATCCAGTAATTACTTCTAACTGGACCCACTTCCTCCACCTTGCACCCCAGCTTTCATTGAAATACCCAGACATTTTGAAGTATGAATATTGCATATTTAATGAGACACATTCCTAGGGCACAAGCTGTGTGTAGTCATATAAACTGTTTAAAAAAACATTTAATAGACTGAATTAAGACAATCAGTCATTTAGAAAAACAAGTGAAAGGGTTCTTCCTATGGAATACAGCCAATTTCCAAACCATGTTATTTAGAGTCTATGCCAGTTTTGCTATGATTCTTACCTTCATACTAAGATTATATTAAAAATATTTTGGTGGTGTTGGCTAATTGTTAGAAAGGAATGACATTTTACAGAATTTTTCCGAATGTCATTGACTTTTTTAGGAGCATCTTGAAACATTCCATGGACAGAGTCTGGCAAACGTCTACCACAGTAGAAAAGAAGATGAACTTAGGTAATACTCTACACTATTAAAGACGAGAGGTGATTGACCAAATAAAAACCACTTAGAGGTTGTGAACCAGCTCTGTCACTTTAAAATTATTTAGCAAATTCTTGTGCACCTCAACGTCTTTTTAATAAAAGGAAGTTGAAAGACAACAGTCAAAAATAGTACATTTCGTTTGCCTGAACTTTCTGCCAAATTTTTTTTCTAGAGAAATTTGTACAGTTTCTTGTTCTCAATATCAGGAGAAGAAAATGCAGAAAAATTTTTCCTTCTTTAGGCCTATCTCAAGACTCCAATATTCTCTTTGCCAGCAGCCATAATACTGTCTTTCGTAATTTGCTTACAGGGCATGATCTTCAGACCTCCATGTTCCCTTTCGTTTTCAAAGCAAAGGATATACCATACTTAGTTTGCCAGCTCTCTTTAATTTTGGAATCAATCACTGAAATAACTGCTGTCATCATTACATGCTCCTAATTAAGCTCAGTAATTGTTTTTCAACACAAATTCAAAGTTGTTGGCTTAGCTGCCGCAGATGAATTTTTCACAGTATCCCCATAATCATTCTAATCACTATGGTACAATGATTATTAAACTCTGCATATAGATCAGGGGTTCAACTCCTGGTGTGGGCTTTGTCCTAATTAATATGTTTAAATCAATGGAGAAATAGTATTAATGAATTCAAGTGATTGTCATACACACATTACTGATAGGATTGCATACCCAGGAGAATTTTCTTATGATGCAAACTAGGAAATATACTTTAAATGAGTACTTTAAGCATCTGCATTAATATCATACTAATTCCAGGAAACATAATGGATTTGATCTAAAATCTTGACCTTTTGCTGGGGAATATCCTTCAGTATTAAGTAGTTAAGCCCTGTGTCAAGACTACAATGGCTGGGGGCTATGTTTGCATGTGTGTGTGTGTGTCTGTGTGTGTGTGTTTCTCTGTGTGTGTGTATGTGTGTGTGTCTGTCAGTGTTTTTCAAAACTGGGCCTCGCTTTTGAATTACATGGAGTGCTTGTTAAAAGTGCCTATTTCTGGGCCCATTCCTAGATCTCTGAAGAACTCCAAAATCTAAATTTTTGGCCGTCTCTCTGAGTGATTGTAATGTGCACTACATCTGATGCCACTGGCGCTATGGAAAGAGTTCTAGGGCTGGCTTTGACGTTTCCTTGCTGTGTATCATTGAACAAGTCATCCAAATTCTCCAGAAGTCATATCTATCAATTATAAAATTTGCCCAATAACATATATATCATGCTTTATTGCATGAGGTTGTTAAGAAGATCAAGTGAGGAAATGGGTGAAAAGAATAGAAGGGCAGAGTGGCTACTGTTATGATTTTTACTCAAAGATGCCTAGAGCTTCTCCAGACCTAAGAATGTCTCTATGACTATGGTAGAGAAGACTAAATTACAGAAAGGAGCCTCCTCTGGTGACCAGGTCAAGAAGAGACGTGTCAGAAATCTTCTACGATATTCAAAGCACTTTTTCTGGTAGAGTGCACCATATGTAGAAATAATTTATGTGTATGTTGCTTCATTTTCCCAGATAAAATGTATATTCTGAGCTGGAACTAAGCTCACTGCTATCTGATTATCCTAGACTTGCTAGGTACAAGCAATCCTGCCCAAGTACCATCATTGGGTAACCCATTTTCCTTCCCTTTGCAAAGCTTCCTGGCTACACTTTAATTCTCATGTGTTACCTAGTCTTCAAAAGAATAAAGAGTGATTCTTCCCATGGGAAAGCTTTGTCCAAACTTGCCTAACATGTCTGTATCTTCTTGCTTTCACTGAAATCCTGTTTGTGAAGGTGTCAACTTCACTGGAAGTGACTTTAGACAGTTGCTTTTAAACTGTTTCCAAAGTTCTTCTTTAAATTTTTCCTTATTTTCCCCATGAGACTTCATTAAGTAAATGGAATTTACTAAAAGAAAGAAAACACATCTTAAAATCAAGCCCACCCTCACTTTATGTATAAGGAAACTGATGCCAGGAGAAAGAAATGATTATTCCAAGATCACACATGGAATGACAGAGCTGTGACTAGAAATGATTACTCTTTGTTCTAAGTCAAGACTTCTTTTCTATGGCTAGATGCTATATCCAAATAACCTCAAATAGTATTAGAATCTGAATGATAAAGATTTTCCCTCTATTACACACACACGCGTGCACACACACACTCTAAGACGAATATGATTATAAGTTTTTTTGAATAAAATTTAAGTTAGGAAGGATCATATTAAAACCAAAATTTCACATTTTGTTGCTAATGTGCATTATCTGAAATACCTTTGCCCTTTGCTTTATTATCAAGAAAATTGGGTCCGAGTCTGACATTTAAGCATTAAAAACTTAATTCATTTCTCACTCTCTTTCCAAAGCCTCTTGTCTATGAGTATTTTATGCTATAATATTAGAGATGAGCTAAACCAGGTTATGGGGACTGGAAATAAGAAGCTAAATTACCTGTCTTTAGCCTCCTAATTTACAAGTATCTTAGAAACAGGCCTTTTAACAACATTGGAATTTGTACTCTCTTCATTCATTGTATTTCTTCATAGACAAAACCAATTAGCAAACCGTCATGAGAATCACTGATTTATATCTTTATGCCTGTTACAAGCCAATAGATATTTTTATATAAGTATATGATTGATTAATTGATGATTTATTTTACTTACACTTGGCAAATGTTTCTTATTTTATAGGGATTCATATATTCTTTCCCTTCTCTAACAAATCCTACCACCGCTTATGATCAATGAAATTAGCTTTCAAAAATAAAATTACAACTTTAAATTATTAGGTGATTTTGAAAAATGTGTTAATCAGATTTTTATATATTTAACCATATATTAAATTAAGTAAGATAGCTCATCATTGAAGGAAACAAACAAGCAAACCAACTCTGAATTGGGTGAACCAGTTTGTAAAGTGAACAATCTTCACTTAACAGATGGGCTTAACTGGTTTGTGTATCCTAAAGATAGGGAAGATTTAGTATGTGTAATGAGAAGACATAACTTTTCACCTTTTTTATTGTAAAAAAAAAAAGATGCTGAAGTTGGCTCAACAAAATACAAGATAAGGGAGAGTTGTCTTTAGTTTTGTGCATTTAAGTCATTGAAACCACTAAGCTAGACAATTTTTAGATCAAAGTAATCATACATATAAATATGGTATTTTTAATGCAATATAGAAAGTAGGCAAAACTAGCTTATTTTACCAAATAAAGGAAAATGTTAGTTTTTGTGTGTCGCTTCAAGTTCACTGCTAAAAATGAAGACTTTTAAAAAATACCTTAGGGCCGGCCTGGTAGCATAGTGGTTAAGTGCGTGCATTCTACTTCTGTGGCCCAGGGTTCGTGGTTCGGACCCCGGGAGTGGACCTACACACGGCTTATCAAGCCACACTGTGGCGGCTTCTCACATAGAAAATAGAGGATGATTGGCACAGATGTTAGCTCAGAGACAATCCTCCTCAAGCAAAAAGAGGAAGATTGGCAACAGATGTTAGCTCAGGGCCAATCTGCCTCACCAAAACAACCAAAAAAGCTTTTAAAACCCAAAGCTACAATAGTATTTTAATATTTGTTCTGTCTGTGAATATATTCTTATAATCACACTGCATATATGCAATTCTTAACAAAATATCCTTATTATTTACACAAACATAGTATATATACGTGTATATATTTTTAAATTTGTGAATTCCACCTACAGCCTGGGTCAAATTTTGCCTTTATCGCAACCTTGTAAGAACAAAAGCATTACTAACCCATCCTCCATATTATTCCACAGGTCATATGCGAGAAACAAATACAATTCTTTTTTACTTGTCCAGAATCAAAATTCTTTTTCTGCCTTAGAGGGTTGATGTAGGAGGGAGATGTCTCTCCTTAGAGGGAGACATGGTTGTCTCCACCATATTTTTCTCAAATCAGTGTTTTCTGGGTGATGGAACATAGCAGTGGAGTCGCAAAAATCGATCTAATAAGATGAAGTTTCCATCTTGATTAATTCCTATCAGGGGAATGTTTTCACAGTCGTTGTATACGGGGCAACCAAGGCAGGAGCCTCAAATCGGGGGGAGAGGAGTACAAAATGAGCTTGTGCTTCAGAGTCTTTCACCTTGAGGAAACAAATCTTTTCCTTACCTTTATTTTCCTGTCTTTTTCCTTTATTTTTCTTTCTTCCTGTCTTCCTGTGTTTCTTTCTTCCTTTCTATCTTTCCTTCCCTCCCTCCCTCCTCCTTCCTTCCTTCCCTCCTTTCTTCCTTCGTTTTTTCCTTCCTTCCTTCCCTTCCTTCCTTTCTTTCTTCCTTCCTCCCTCCCTTCCTTCTTTCTTTCCTTCCTTCTTTCTTTTTCTTTCCTTTCCTTTTTTCTCTCAATTCTAACCACAACATGGCACTGCATGCCACCAGTTTCAAGAATAACTGTTCTAAGCAAAACTAGTCAATAAGACAGAGTCATAATAGTGGTTGCCAGGGAGTGGGGGTGGGGGTGAGGTAGTTATCACCTGGAAAGTGGCATGACGGAACTCTTTGGGAGACAGAAAATGTATATATCTTCATTTCAGTGATGGGCACACAGCTGTATACCTGTGTAAAAACTCACTGAGCTGTACACTTCAAATTAGTGCACTTTAAGCACTTTATTGTGTGTATGTTTTACCTCAGAAACAAAGAAAAAATTCAGTGTGGTGCCCAGAGGTGTGCCTTTACCTATAATGAGGTGAAGGGTAACCACTAGCAGCACAATTCAGGACGATTTCAGATTTTGATAAATCCAAAGGAAAAATGACATCTTGTGGCTCCTGGGTAAAAATAGGACTGCTCAAATGACCATCACCTGGAAAAAGAAAAGAATAACACCACATCAGAAAACTTGACCCTGTTTTGAATGCAAGTCTGTATTAGATATCAAGTCAATACACATTTAAAAAAACAATTTATCTTAAAAAAATCTCAAACATACAGGAAATGTTGCAAGAATGGTACAAAGACATTTTTTTCTGACCCATTTAGAGTAATTTTACAAGCTGATGCCCCATCATCTCAAATAAATTAGTTTATATTTCCTACAAAGGGCACAATAAAACCATCAAAATCAAGAAATTAACATTGATTCAGTATTAGCATCCAATCCTCAGGCCCTTTGTCACTGTTTTTCCTAATAAAATCCTTTACAGCAAAAGGATCCAGTTGAGAATCACAGATTTCATTTAATTGTTATGTCTCTTTAGTCTCCTTCAATGTGGAACAATTCCCCAGTCTTTCCTTGATTTTCCTGACCTTGATACCTTCGAAAACTACAAGGCAATAATTTGGTAAAGTTTCACTCAATTTGGGCTTGTCTGAGCAGTCCGCTACCAACAGCAGGTTAGGGGACCTGGCAGGAGCTGTATACTGAGGATGCAGGTAATACATAAAAGGGTCTATAAAGACCTTAAAAATTAATAGTAAAACAAGTGAAAATTGGCTCTTTTTTTAAAAAAATTATCACTATGAAAAAGACTCCCCTGCCAGCCAGAGTACACTGATCTCATTGTCTTGCCTTCTGTCCCTCCATTCCCTTCCCCCATTGGGGCACCACTCTGTCTGCCGTTTTTATGACTACATTCAGGGATGCTCTGTGCTTTACACTGCATCCTATCAGGTGGTGCAGGATTTCTGTTTGTCCCATTACTGGTGAAGTCAACTTTGGTCACTTGATTAAGGTGCTGCCTGCCAGACTTCTCCACTATAAAGTTACTCTTTTTTCTTTTATAATTAGTATTTTGTGGTTAGGGACTTTCAGACAATGCAAATATACTGTTCCTCACTGAATGTTTAAATTTTTTATTCATATATTTCTATCAATATGATCTAATCTATCAGTGTGAAACCATAGTTTATTTTATTAAACAAGTTAGAATCGATTACTATTTACTTTGATGCCCAGATTATTATTGATTTGGCCAGAAGGAGCCCATTCAAGCTGGTTTCTTTGTCTTTTTGACAAAGAAAGATGTGTCTATCATTCTTTGAACTTTTCCTTACTTTCTGGTATGAGAAAATGTTCTAGGGCCCAGTGGCATAATGGTTAAGTTCAGCGTGCTTCACTTTGGCAGCCCGGGGTTCACGGGTTCAGATCCCAGGCATGAATCTACCCCACTCATCAGTGGCCATGCTGTGGCGGTGTCCCACATACAAAATAGAGAAAGACTGGCACAGATGTTAGCTCAGGGCCAATCTTCCTCACCCCTCAAAAAAAGGTCTAGAATCATCTTGTATTTCTTCTGCCCCAGTCATGGAAGCAGACATTTTTTCCTAAGAAAATCTGGTTCCTTTTATTAAAGAATGATATTTAGAAACCAGGATCTGGATGCTAAGTGTACTCATTTTTATTGAGGTGTTCTTGCTCTGAGGTCCTCTCAGTGTATGTGTGTGTATGTGTGTAGGTTATATATACATTAATACATATAATTTACATATAATTATGTGTATGCATATGTTTACATATATATGTGTGTGTATTCGTATTCCATAACTTCATCTACCTATAGTGATCTATAATGGGTTTGTTCTAGTTTTCCTCTGTCCCTTGTCCCTATTTGCAATCCCCTATTCAGACTGTGAGAACCTTGCTTTCCATTATCTTCAATGTATTTATGCATTTGTTCAATCCACCTATGTATAATTAATTTCCAGTTACTGCCACCACCATCTCCCCTCGGTGAAGGTCCTCTTCACTCTGCAAAAGTTCTAACAGCTGTTCCTGGTTTTATTCCCACACCTGCCTTACACCACTTGGGGGACTGTCCCCTTCCTCCTCATTTCACTCAGATTCCAACCCTGTGTAGAGTCTCCCTCCTGCCTGGATGCCCTCTTTCACAACATTTGACCTCTGGCATTCTGTGCGTAGTCATATTCCAAAGTGGATAACTTTGTCACATCCTTCAGGATCTAACACCTCACATTGGAACGCCCCTTCTCACTAAAAAAACCTTAAAATAGAGAGAAGCACCCAGATATTATAATAAAGGCTGAACTTCCCTCCACCCCACCATTCCCTCAGGCTACAAAATGTAGGTACTCATGATCTATCCAACCTCTACACGGGAGCTAGGAGCAACAAAACAAACAGGTACCAGATATGAAGAGAAGAAAATTAACAAATATCCCTCTTTATAAAGGAATACATGAATTGTCTGCACAGTTCCTCAAGCATAAGCAAAATGAAAAGAAATGAAATAGTAACTATGCAAATATATTACAACAATAAAAGTGAAAAACGTAGCATGCCAAAAATAGACAAAATACTCATTCTGGGAGAAACTATAACTCAAGGAAACCTAGAAAATTTCTCAAAATTGTTTCATGCTGTAGAATAAAAATATTAATTCAAAAAACACAACATATAACTCAATGGCAAGATGAAAAAAGCAATAGAATCCGATAAATTAGGAGTTTGCAAACTTAAGGATCCAAATTGCAACCAAAACAACATCACTAAAGAACTAATAAGTCAATTAGAATAGGCAAGAAACTAAACAGACACCTACTGAAAGTCAAATCACTGATATAAATGGAAGATTTGAGACAATTATAATTAATTCAGTTGAAAAAAACACATAATAAAGCAATTGAAGAAAAGGCAATGGATAAGAAAGATAAAGATGATCTAACATAAAGATCCTTGATGTCACTGAAATAGTGAATCAAACAAATGTATGCAAAGATATCATCAAAAAAATTTCCTGTGAATTAAAAGAATACACCATGTTCCAGGAACATTTGAGAGAGAGCACTCAACACCCAAGACATGTTAGTTAAGTGACTGATCTTCAAAATTAAAGACTTTGCAAGGAGACCGGGCTGAAACAACAAATCATCTAAAAGAATGAAAGAAAGACCAGATTAATCTCAGATTTTAAAAAGGTAGCATTCTATATCAGAAGACAGTGAAGAAAAGTCTACGATATTCTGAATAGAAGAATGACATGACTATTATCACCCACCAAGATATCTTTCCAACATAATGGCATTCAATATTCTTTAACATCAAAAAGAAAATAAGAACCCTCAGGGAATATAACATAAATGACTATTCGTAAAGAAATGACTTAACAATGAAATCCATCCAATTAAAAATGAACTAACACATAGATCTCAAGAATTAAGGAGGAATAGGATGGATATTGAATACATTTAAATATAAAACTAACACTTAAGAACCATGTTAGCTTTGATTACAGAACAAAATATGGATGCTATAAACTCGGATAATGTAAAAATAACAATATAAATAGAAAAATGAGGAGCGGGTGAGGGACTGTAGTTAGAAATATGAGTGCTGATATCATCTTCTTTCATAGCAAAAAGTCAATAGATAAACAATATATATGTATTAATTTTTAAAAGCATAAGCACTCTGATCTCTTAGTATTATTCAGTGCATCTTTTACCCTTAGAGGAATCTTTTAGAAAAAAAAATATATCTTTGTTGTCTCGATTTATTAGAAGTTCAAAATTCTCTTCATTTTTACATTGTTTTATTTTTACTTTTGTTAAACAAAAATAAAATTCAATCCTGTGATTGAATTTTAAAAGTAGTTAAAAGTAATATTTATGGTATGATCCCGTTTTTGTAAAAGTATTATTCTCTTTCTATGCATTTATCTATCTACACATTAGTCTACCTTCTCTGTATTTATATGCATAGAAAGATGGCTGTGATTTTACCAAACCTCAATAATTCTTATTTTGAGGGAGAGTTTCATTTGGAATAAAGTTTTTCATTTTCTTTGCATAATTTTTCATAGTTTGAATGTTTAATGTGCATTACATTAAAGAAAACAATTGATTTTTTTTTAATGAAGGAAAGAGACTGGAAGCAAATATATTGAGATGATAATCTAATTTTTGATGGTAGAATATGAATGGCTTTTCTGTTCTTTTTTGTCGATCTCTATAACTTTAAAATTTCTAACCACCTTCCCCCCCCAAAAAAAACCTGGCTGAAATAATGCATATTAAGTACCTAGCATGGTGCCATGCCCAAAATAGGCGCACAACAAATGTTAATTTATTTACCTTCCTTTACCTTCACCAAGAGAAAAGTGATGTTCAAACTTCATATAATCTAAATTTGGGGTATAATTGACTTAATAATATCCTACATTTGGGACAGTGATATGTGGTTTTCAAAGGACCTTTACATACACCAATTAACAAATTAAATCCCTGTGACCTGTGAGACACACATTTCCATTTCCATTTGGTAGACAAAGAATTTAAGACCAATAAAACCGGGCATTTTCTAACAAACTTTGGTTCGTTTTGAAAGCCACAAAAACTTGGTCTTGGTGAATTATCATCTTATTTACCTTATTTATTCATTGATATTTGTTATCAAGTTTTTAAGAGCTTGAATCCATACCAGTACAAGTCTAGCTTGTCAGCTGATTGTTTGGTCTCTTTTGGTAAATTGTTAGATTTTTTCATACTGTAATGAACTGATCGAATACTAGTAGACTTTTGTCACTTTGTCTATACTGTCTGAAAGCAAGGGTTATCTTAGTTTTCTGTATAAGAACAGCTAAAAACATGTGACAATATGATACCAAAAACAAGAAATCAAAATGGTTTTTCAAGTACTTTTACTTTAAGAATGTACTAGAGGTTCATTAAAGTGTTGGTATTTTGAGTTACTTGAAAAATAAGCGATTAAGGGCCAGCCTGGTGGCATAGTGGTTAAGTTCGCATGCTGCACTTCAGCAGCCCAGAGTTCGCAGGTTCAGATCCTGGGTGCAGACCTACACATCACTCATCAAGCCATGCTGTGGTGGCATCCCACATACAAAATAGAGGAAGATTGACACAAATGCTAGCTCAGCGACAATCTTCCTCAAGCAAAAAGAGGAAGATTGGCAACAGATGTTAGCTCGGGGCCAATCTTCCTCACCAAAAAGAAAAAAAGTGATTAAATAATTGGGTATTGAAAATGTCTACTACTTTAAAATCATCTGTGATTATAATACTAATCTATTAAAAATGTTTTACTTGGCAGTAAAGCAAGAACTTTGCAATAGAAGAACACTGAAAAATAAATATTTTTAAATGACAATTAAAAGAAAATCATACAATGTTATTGAAAATGCATTTTTTTCCTCTTTTATCTTCAATGGAATTGAAAAAAAATTTTAATCCTATGATCTGACTTCAATGTTGGATCAAACCTGCCACCATCTAAAGTCTAAAGTTCGTTGTCATCCCCAGAATGTTGAGAGCTTTTGATTATATCTAACACAGTCACATTTTGGCATTTCTAAACAGTCCTTAAACTTCTTCATGGAGAATCACTGCTTAATCCATTGGAGTGGGCTCTTAAAGTCATGTTTGATTTACTTTACAGAATTCCTCTGGCCATGCTGACTGGCCCAAAGGTGACTATGCCCTGCAGGGCTGCTGCGTTTCTCTCTCCTGGGAATGAAAAATAATATTAAGAGATGCTAGTCTCTGATGGTTACTTGAATGGAGATGTGGTTTTTCAGGTATATTAGAGCATCCGTCTTCCATAAAACTCATGAAGAATTAGAGACTACTAGTCTATACAAAGACAGAGATGGAGACAGACAGACAGATAGGCAGACAGGCAGTAGAATGATGGAGAGAAAGAATCACTGAGTAAAGAGTGGCTTTATTCCCTAAGCTTTTTTTTTTTTTTTACATTTTAATTTTTATTTATTTATTTTCCCCCCAAAGCCCCAGTAGATAGTTGTATGTCACAGTTGCACACCCTTCTAGTTGCTGTATGTGGGTCGCGGCCTCAGCATGGCCGGAGAAGCCGTGCGTCGGTGCGCGCCCGGGATCTGAACCCGGGCCGCCAGCAGCGGAGCGTGTGCACTTAACCACTAAGCCACGGGGCCAGCCCTCCCTAAGCTTTTTGATCCTTGGTTCCAGTTCCCAGTGAGACCTGCGTCTGGGTTACATGAGCCATCAACTGTGCAATCTGTTTCTTGCAACTGAGAGAGCCTTGAGAAAGACAGATTCAAATAAACAATATAGAGAGACCAGTGTTCTGCCTCTTTTCTACTCTCCAGAACTACCAAAGTGCAGACAACCTGGGCAGGCAACCATTTGTTTTCAGGAGAAGTTATTAGGGGCAAACTCAGC
Organism: Ceratotherium simum simum; assembly: GCF_057802395.1. Taxonomy (NCBI): domain Eukaryota; kingdom Metazoa; phylum Chordata; class Mammalia; order Perissodactyla; family Rhinocerotidae; genus Ceratotherium; species Ceratotherium simum. The sequence continues at coordinate 74,822,078 of NC_141904.1, read as the reverse complement.
ACATTAGAAGGCACATATCTAAAAGAACACAGAATTAAAAGGCATACTACCCATGGTTTTACCTGAATCTCATTGTTTGGGCTTGGGCAAATTTCACGTTTCAAGACGTGAAAGGTTCTCCAAGGTCACACCCAGATAGAAAGTTCCTGGGATCTCTCTTCGTTTTGCAATCCTGTCCTTCCCAATGTGTTTCCCGACCCAGGCTTCTGACACACCCAAAATGTCTTCTACTGCAGAGGTTCAACTTCTAAAATCATTTTCCAATTCATTAAAAGCAGGACAAAACAAAAAGAAGTAAAGTTTGATGCTTTGCTTGGTTTTATCAAAGAGGAAACTAAAACCAGGGTGTGTAACCAGTGCGGTCCCACAGGGCTTGGCTCTTAGTAAGGCCCTGCACGTCCGATTAAACGCTCCGCAGTCACTACCTTAACATTCTTAATATAGTTACCCCTGAATTCGTGCTTGGTAAGTGAGGTCTGATGAGTCTGATGAGCCCTGAGTGCTTGGAGCCTTGGCTAACACGTGGCCTTTGACTCCTAACCTCCTGCTGCCTCATGCCCCTCCTGGCCTCCCCTCCTCCCCTCTGCTCAGCAATGCCTGCAGCTCTCACTCCAGGATAGGGCCCAGGAGCAGCACATGCAGCATCAGGGTCTGCCATTAACTTCCCATGGTGTCTCAGGGCGGGGCATGGAGGTGGCCCTCCCTGTCCAAATGTGACAGCACTAGAGCACATTCAGCAGAGGCCCGCCTGGTGTGGGTGAGCCTCTTGTTCACTCTTGCTCTGGGTACCTGGCGTGTCCTAGCACAGACTGCAATGCCTTTGAGGGTTGTCCATCTGCTGTAAGTTGGCTAGGGCCTTTGGCACAACATGTGGGTCAAGCAGCTGGTGATGGGCAGAACCCAGTGGCCAGTAGGGCAGCAGTAGGCCATGTTGGCACCGAGTGGTGGAGGGAGGCCCCAGGGCCTGGAGAGTCTGCCTCACCTCGCAAGTATCCCAGTGCGCAAGAGAGAGTGACATTAAATAGCAAATAAAAAACACCATACCAGACCAAGAGAGATACCATGGAAGAAAGGAGAAGTTTCATATTTTAGTACTATTAACAAAAATTCTTTCCTGCTTTTTGAAGAAGGGGTCCCACACTTTCAGTTTGCACTGCCCTGCAAATTATGTGGCTGATTTTGGCTAAAGCTTACAGAAGTTAAATGAGTTGCTCAAAGTCACACTGCTAATGATATTCCAGAGCTGGTATTCAAACCCAGGTTTGACATCAAGTCCAGGGTTGCACACACTACAGCATATCCATTGAGTTCTGCATACTTCCGGAACTAAAAAAGCTCTACCCTCTCTGGCTTTACTTTTCTTCTGTTAGTACTAAGCCTCTGCCTTAGTTTCCAAAAAAGTTCCTTAGCCTGTAGAACCTCCCCTAGACTAAGGTCAATCATGTCTTCCCTGGAATTCAGCTTCTAAAAAAAGAAGATCTCTTAATCTCTCTCTGTCTCGCTCTGTCTCTCTCTCTCTCTCTCTCTCTCTCTGTCTCTCACAGGCTCACAAGTTTAGCTGTCCAACAAACAGGTGGAAATACTGGCTCAGTAGTGAGGGTTGGGGTGGAGAGAGACTGATTTTTGGAATCATCGGCCTTTAAATTTTAATGAAAAGAGAATTTTATTCTAGTAATGGTTTAATGATAATACATTCTACAGATACGTTTGAAATTATTTCAAAGGTGTAGGTTTCCATGTTCATTGCAGCATTCTTTACAATAGCCAAGACATGGAAACAGCCTAAGTATCCACTGATGGATGAATGGATGAAGAAAATGTGGTATCTATATGCAATGAAATATTATTCAGACATAAAAAAGAAGAAAATTCTGCCATTTGTGACAACATGGATGAATCTTGAGGGCATTATGCTAAGCGAAGTAAGTCAGGCGGAGAAAGACAAATACTCTTTGTAAGTATTCAAAGATCTCACTTATATGTGGAATCTAAAAAAAAAAAAAAACCACTCATAGAAACAGAGAGTAGATTGGTGCCGGGGGAGGAGTGGGGAGGGATGGGGGTGGGAGAAACGGGCGAAGGCGGTCAAAGGGTACAAACTTCCAGTTATAATATGAATAAGTTCTTGGGGATATGAAGTACAGCATGGTGACTATAATTAACAATACTATATTATATATTTGAAAGCTGATACGACAGTAAATTTTAAAAGTTCTCACCACAAAAATATTGTAACTTTATGAAGTGATGGATATGTTAACTAACCTTATGTGATAATCATTTTGCAATATATACATATTGCAAATCATTACATTGTACACCTTAAACTTACACCGTGTTGTATGTCAATTATCTCAATAAAGCTGGAAAAAAAAAGTGTGGGTTCAAAATAGCTTTAACTCTAAACGTTAGTTAGATTCAAGCCATACTTTGAAATTGGCCATTTCTTTTACAACTTGGATAATCAGTGACTCCTTATTCAAGCAAACATCAAAGATCTGAAAAGGAGGAGTTTATCAGTTACCTGACAATGGCCGTACTTGTATTTCTTTCACGCAATAGACATTTGAAAAGACAGTTCTTAATTGAGAAGCTACTTTGAACATAATGGAATCATTCTGATTATTTTTATGTATAGTACTCTAGCAGAATGAACTTGTGATATACACCTGGTTTAACATTGGAGATCTGCAGTATTTCAGTCCAATCAGATATCTATGGTGACCTAGAGATTTGCAGGTTAAGCATTAAACCTGCCTGAAAAGTATACGACATATTAGAAGTGGCACACAGACCGTAAAGTAAATCATAATAAGAAGTGTTCGTTACCATACCTTTCACATTCTGTTGATCTCTTCAGTTTAAAGCCAAACTAAAATAAAATTCTACATCATCGTTTAGTTAGATATTGCCAGAAAACAGTGATAAAGTCCAACACAAGTAAATTAAACCAACTTGTATTAGCTCTGATTATGTATTGAACCTGCTTTACGCACTGACAATGCAAAAATAAATAAATGAATTGCACTCAAGAAGCTTATGATTAAATAAGAGCAATTTTGGCACATAGTAAGTGCCAGGGATAAAGTTGAACTTGTACATGGATTATTTTATTTTATCCTTCTAAGAACCCTGTCAAGTAGATTCTAATATTCCCAATTTAAGGGTGAAGAAATTTTGATTTCGAGAACTTAAGTAACTTGCTCAGTATCAAACAGCTAGAGAGTAGTGGAATCCAATTTTGAATCAAGGCAATCTGACTCCAGAACCCATACTCTCAGTCATTATGATATATATTCCGGAAAGGGAAGCCAACATAAACACAATTAGCTAACTGCAATATTACAGGATAAGCATTATTCCAAAAACATATATATAATTTTAAGGGAGTCCAGAGAAGGAAGTAATTAATTCTACCTAAACTTTACAGAAGAGTGACAAAAGATGCAATATTGAGCTGTGTGTAACAGAATGAGAATGCCTTTGAAAGGGAAGGGTATAGTAAGGAAATTCTAAAAAGAAAAGCTTAAATAAAGATATGAAAATATCTGTCATTCAAAAAATATAACTAGTCTGGAAAGTTTTAGGAGAGTAATGAAATATAAGAAGGGATGTAGATTTAGAATGGTTTTGAAGGACCCTAAATGACATGACAGGGGTTTGAACATGATGTGAAAACAGTTAGAAAACATGGAAGTGTTTTCAATTTTAAGCAGAAGTATGACACGCTTAGATTTACGACTCACTGGAGGAAGGGAAAGGAAGAGAAACCACAGATCAGGGAGATTATTTATCAAACATTTGAAAGCACTGAGATAATTGGGGCACTGTCAGTAGGGATGAAGAGAATAAGAACAATCTGAGAGCGATTTTGAAGTGTTTAGAAGCAATACCAACTGAATAATATAACTGATTTGATATGAGAGATGAGAGAAAGAGAGCAGTAACGATCACTCTGAGCTAGCTAGTATGGATGCATGCAAGAATGTATGTATGTCAAAGTCCTTAACTACTAAAGGAAGAAGGAGAAGAGGAAAGATGAGGGGCAGTGAGGATGAAAGGAGACGAGAAAGTAGATACAAGTTTAATCCATTTTTCATTCATTTCTTGAACAAATATTTATTTGTGGGCTTAAGTGCAAAAACTATCTTCAAGTCTGAAAATATAGCAGTGAAAAATCTGCTAACATTGCTGCTCTGACGGAGCTTGTAATTCTAACTGGAGGAGGCATAACATAAATCAACAAATAAACACTTGGTGCATGAGATGGTTTTACGTGCTATGGAGAAAAATAAAGGGTAAGAGAGCTAGAAATTCTGGGTTGAGGTGAGTGGTTATATATTATAAAAGGTGATGAAGGAAGATTACTGGTCTGGTAACGTCTGAACGGGATCTAAAGAAAGTGAGTAATAAGACATACATCAAGAAGAAATTCTAGAGTTAGGAACAGCAAGTACAAAGCCCCTGAGGGCTTCTATTAGACATCCTACTAAAAATATCAAAGGTGCCATTCAATACATGAGTCTATGAGTCTGGAGTTCTGGAGAGTGCATGTATTTGAGAGTCATTAGAATGAATGTACATATAGCAAAGAAGAGGTCCAAAAGCTAAGCCTTAAGTCATGTCAATGTTTAAAGATCAGAATGGTGAGGAGGAACAAGTAAAGAGACTGAGGAAGAATGGCCAATGTTGTAGGAGGTATCCTAAGAGAGTGATGACCTATAATTTAAAATTAGAGAAGTATTTCAAACAAGAGGGAATCGTCAGCTTTGCCAAATAGGGATGGTAGGCCAAAGAGATGAAGGAAAAATACACCAGTGGATTTAGCAACGTAGAGATCACTGAGGACTTAGCAAGAGTGCTTGAGTGGAATATGGCTCCTGAATGGAGTGTGGTCAAGGAGCAATGTGAAGAGAGGAGTTGGAGATGGTAAATATGAAAAAAATTGTAGGGAGTTTTTTCATAAAGGGATCCAGAGAATTTGGGTGGTATTAGAGAAACACGCAGCGTCAAGAGAGTATTTTGTTGAGATGAGCTAGGACAGCATATGTGCGTGCTTCTGGACATGACTCAGTAGAGTGAGAACATAATGATGCAGGACAGAGAGAAGATAATACTCTGAGGAATGACCCTGAGGAGGGGACACAGGAGGGATCTAGTTCACTGGGTAGTAACTGGCCTTAGAAAGAAAGGTTTCTTCCACAGTAACAAGACAGAAGGCAGAGTAAATAGAGACAGGTAGAAAATATACCAATACATGTGGGATTGAAAGCATATTAAAATTATCTTGATTTATTTTTTTTTACTTTCTTAGGGAAAAGGGAGGAATATCATAGGCTGAGACAGAGAATGGGAGAAGAAGGATGGGAAGCTTGAGAAGAGATGACAATGTGTAAAATGATCATCAGGAGAATGAAAAAGTGAATATTCAAGAGATATGTGACAGGACATATGAGGAAAATTTTTGAAAGATTTCAAAATGGACATAAAAAGATTACCGGCATCCTGTCCAGTGCATATTTTTTGGGGTTAACTTTGCCTTTCCATGTCTTTTATCTATTTTACCTCAATGTAAGGAAGAGAAAACTGTTAAGAATGCAAGTGATTCTTAATCATTGAAATGCAGAAGAATTGTGTCCAGTGAAATGCAATTGGTGTTTCCCTTGTGGATGAACCAGGGTTTGGTTTGGTTTGGTTTTGTAACAGCTTTCTTGAGATATAATTCACATACCATGCAATTTACCCACGATAAACACATTTTGCATCTATTTATGAATTCATTTACCATTCCCTATTGCCTATGCATGTGCAGTCCTTTGAATTCCACCTTTGAACAAGTTGCAACATTTTAGGGGTTCCCACCGTATTAATTAATTTGTTAAACAAAGTCTTTCAGGTGGGTTCATTTATATTTGTTTGAGATTCGCGATTTTGCTATTTAAAAAATACTATTAAAACATGTTAAATTTGAATTGCCAGAAGGACGCATAGATGTAGAACCCGTAGCTAGTTATAAGCAGGAGTTGGCTGGCGAGAGAGGCAGAATTGGATGGCATTGCTTTGTAAAAGGTAGTAGCAGCATGGAATTGAATGAAAAGAAAACTGAAGATGGAAGACCGAGGATCTTCAACATCTATTGGAATGGACAAAAGAGAGAAAATAGCCAAAAAATTTTAAGGAAAATCTATATGAAAAGCTGAGACTATTTTACCAGGATCATTGTATTAGTTTTCTATTACTACCATAACAAATTACCTCCAATTTAGTGGCATAAAACTACACAAATTTATTATCTTATAGTTCTGTGGGTTAGAATTGCAAAATGGATCTCACTGAGCTAAAATCAAGCTATTGGTAGAGCTGTATCCCCTTCTTGAGGCTTTAGAGTAGAATCCTTTTCCAGCTTCTAGAGGCTGCCTGCATTCCTTGGCTCATGGACCCCTTTCTCTGTCTTCAAAGCCAGCAATAGTACATTGAGTCCTTCTCACATCAAATTACTCTGACTATTTTTCCATAGTCACATTTCCCTCTGCTTCTCTTCTTGTCTCTCTTTCTTCCACTTTTAAGGACCCTTGTAATTACATCAGTTTCATCCACATAATCCAGGGTAATCTACCCATTAGGATCAGCTGATTAGCAACCTTAACTCCATCCGCAAATTTAATTCTCTTCTACCATGTAATCTAACATATTCACATGTTCCAGGGATTAGGACATGGACATCTTTGGGGCTATTATTCTGCCAATCACACCTGTCATATGGGATGCCAAGAAAGGAGTTTTTAATAGAGGACATAGTTAAGATTGTCACATGTTAGAGAGTAATAATGAAAAAGAAGAACAACAAAGCACTAGTGTTGGTCATCAGGGAGTCTTTGTTTCTTCTTTAGAAAAAATTTCATTATCAAAGTCAAGATGGATTGAGACACATAGGACAAGTTTAAGGTAAATTGAAGACTGAAGGAAAACTATGACGTGGTATATAGAGTACACTCCAAAGAAGTCAGATGGCAAAGAGAAAGAGAGTGGTAAGCAGAAATAACAGCAGGGCCTAGAGAAGTTGTTGGTATGTGTGCATTTCACTTTTGATTATTTATATTTTTAGAACCAAAGGGACAAGCCTATTTGTAGGCTGGTGCTCAGGGGCCAACTGAAAAGCAAACTCAGATTCTCTCTTTTGAATTTCTGGGTCTTTGACCTTATTACTTCCCCAATTTAGAGCATTTCAGCATTAACCTTTGAAAAGAACAGCATGCTGTCAAGTACACAAAGCATCTAAAAGCACTTTCCTAAAATGTTCCCGAGTGAAGATGTTAGAAAACGCCACAAAACCTGTTATTATCATTGAGGTGTGACTGTGGCTCCATTGGTTGCTCTCTGAGATGAGACTGTATCTACCTGAAATGGCATTGATTCCATGTATATACCAATAACAAACCAAAAGGAGAAAAAACATTTGGAAAAAGAAAATAAATAACTGAGAAAAGCACTCTAAAAATCTATGAATAGCAAACACGTATATGGACCCCAAATGTACATTATTTGATAATAACAGACATACTGTGGTAACACAGTGTCACAACTAAGCATGCTGATCCATCAATCAGGCTTCATGCTTATTGCCAATAAGAATATCTTAATGAAATCAATAGGTTTGGGGTTAAATGTCACCCAAGTGGCCTCCTTTGGAAGGCTAAGACCGTACCTTATTTCCACATATGTCATCTATGCCTTTCTGCTTTCTCAAGTTGAATTCTCTCTCTCATTCCAGTCACGTACTTCTCCTGCCCTCTCTGCCATGCAAAAATGCCACCAAATTTATCAGAAAAGATTTGCCCTTTGTGAAACTAGCCTGATTAAGTTTTATCAGCTCATATCTCTCTGGATGTTTGGTAACCTCATTCCTTATTACTGTCTCAGAGATCTTGCCTACAGCCAAGGGCAGATCTGCTCATTTATAATTTCTTGTTTTTTTCTCACAGATTGTGGTGAGGTACTTTTGTTTTTGTTTTGTCTCTATCTCCCCGTAACTGTGAAACAATTTTGCTAAAGTTTCCTCATTTTGGTTTAAAACATTTATTTAGAAATAGATTTATATTTTTTCCAATTTATTACAATGAAAGTTTCTTATAAATTAAAATAATTGATCAATGAAAACCTCTCATGCATTTGCTGTACTTGCCAGTGTGATCTTTCTTATCAAGAAATACTTCTCACCATATTAGAGTGGATGAGCACTTATTCTCTCTTATTTCTCTCTTGCTACATCAGTTTAAACTTCATAAACACCATAATTACACTAGACCAAACTCGAATATGAAATAAGAAAATGAAACAGCATCCCCTGATTCATTATGCTATATTGTCTTCCTCCCAATATAAAGATTAAATGACAGGGATAGTTTACAGTGATGACATACATGAGTTCAATTTTTTTCAGACTCATAATCAACAAAAGATTTTTTTTTTTTTCTATTATGAGTGGGGAAACTGGTAGATCCCCTGTGTGAGAGAAGCCCTTGACATTTTCTGTTTATTCTTTCAAGGTTCGGCCAGTTCTGATTTTGGGTTCCTGTTTTTTCTCACTTCAGTGTTTGAACATAAACAATTTCTCCTGTGATGCTACATTAACCTTGTAAACATTTTACAGAGATGAGTATGCCTCAGGCTTTTCTTCCTCCTCCTCCCTACTCTTTCTTCACATTCTTTATCAACCTGCTTCCGTCTTCTTCCCCAGAGGGGAAGAGTTAGACAAGAGAAATATGTGACACATCTCATTGGCCTGGACTGGTATGGGCATGTAAAAGTTTCATTCACTCAATCAGTATTTTTTTAATTTTAAGGTTATTATTTTATGCCATTATATAAATAATAGATGCTCATTATGGAATATTTGCAAGGCTCAGAAATATAAAGATAAAAATATAACCAATTTTGCTACCACAAAATAACTGCTATTAAAATATTGGTACCTATAATTCCAGGATTTTTTTCTAAACTATGTGGTCAAGTTTTATTCTCTACTGTTATTCACTTAAAAATATAAGCATTCTCCCTGCTATTAATTGGCACTTGTGAAATTTTATTTTTAATTTTATATCTAACTATAAATTTTGAAAATTTTATAATAATTCATCATGTGACTGGTACATCTAAATGAAATATAAATGTTTATATTGTTCCATATTTTGGTTCTCTAATATAAATAATGCAATAATAAATGCCTTTCCTATATTTAAGATTATTTCCTTATGTTGGGGAAGAAGGAGAATCCTCCCTCTTTCCCCACCCCTCCCACCCTTTCCCTTAAGGTGCTTGTGGCTTGTCAAATAATTAAAAAGGCAGGTTAGCAGGAGAAAATAAAACAAAGTTTGATAATATGTATACATGGGAGAAACTCGGGAAAAACTGAGCAACTCAACAAAATGGCAGAGCTTCTCATCTTAAATACTATCTCCGGCTAAAGACAAAGGAGGATGTTGGGGGTGGGGGGAGTCAGCTGTGGGAGATCACCAGAAAAGCACAGTAAACAAGAGTAAGGTTATTATGCAGATTTAAGTCCTTGCCCTCTGCACTGATGAGAGTTTCTAGAGATAAGGTCATTCTCCCTTCTTCCTGGTACAGAGAGGGAGATACCTTTACAAATGGAGATTTTCCTTATAAATGTAAATGTCTCTTACAAAGGGTAACTTCTACTTTTACTTGGTTTTCAGAGCTTTGATAGGAGTGGGCTTAGCAAGGACCCTCCCAGTCTCTCCATACCCAGAGTTATCAATGGTGATGGCCTGTCCTGAGGACAGGCCTTCTATCTTAAATTCTTTTAGGCAGTTGGTTGGGGAGGAGGTCAAAGTTTCTTTCAGGGTCTTTTGTTCTGGAAAATAATCAAAGTAAAGAGATATATTTTGAGGTGGCTGATTCTGATCCCCCACACTTAGCATAATTTTCTGGAATTAGAATTAATGGATCTAAGAGAATTAATTTTGGGGGTGTTCTGATAATTATCGTTAATTTTCATCTAATTGGATCTTGTGAAGTCAAGAAATGCTTTTCAGTACAAATTTTATTCCAGCTGGAATTTGAAAGATGATGGTGATGATATTTTTGACAATTTACCAACTGTTACATGTACTAACTTCATTATCTTATTTGTCTTAACACAACTCTATGATGAAAATGCTAATTCTACTCCATTTTACACAGGGTAGAATTTGAAACTACTCAGTCTAGCATTGGAAGCCATGATCTTAACAACCCAAGAATATAGGAATTAGAGATGAAGGAATTTTGCAGAAAGAGGATAGAGTAAGTAAATGCAAGTGCCCTGATTTGGGAAAGATCAGGGAGCATTTAGAGAACTGTAGTAATCCTTCCTAAGGAAAGAGTTGACAAGAGAGATGGGGCTAGAAAGATAGAATCAAGAAGTTCCTTTAGCCATATTAAAGAATGAAGAACTAATCTTGAGGGCTTTGGGAATCACATTTTCAATGTGAAAAATGTGTCCAAATTCTGCATGCAACTGTGCCTAGCAAGCAATAGCGGCCAGTCTTGCATTTAAGGAGCTTAACAGGGAGTCGAGATATGAAGCACTCTCCAGACAAGACGGCACTAGACTTAGGGCAATACTACTTTTTTCTTTATTTGCTTATCAGACCCCAAAGGGTCCAAGTGCCTCTGGCTTCTTCTGATGCCCTGACCTTGGTTGTTTCTTCTGCGCCTTTGGAGGTATCTCGAGTGTTCCATCACCAAGTGTCACATATACTGTGAGACTCAGTTCACATAGTGCTGACTGGATGCAGCTTCACAAGGGGCTGAATTTAAATATATGCTAGGTTTCTTATTTTCTAGACAAAGAAATGAAAACAAAATTCTATTTAACTCTTCATCTATAAAAATGTAGACATTCATCTTAACTTTCCATGCTGATTCCAAAGCTAAGCAGACATCAGCTTAAATTTAGCAAATATTTCTATTGTATGTTGGCTGTTACCTATTTTATTATTTTTTTTATGTTTTTCTTTCGGAGGTAGCATGGGAGAAGCTGACTGTTTTATAAACTTCTCACAAACACCAATAATTCACAAGTGCCAAGTACTTTTGCTGACAAAAGCACAAAACCTCAACATTAATCTCAAACCAAAAAGGGCTAATCAAGCTATACTTCTTCTCATTCCTCATTACCCTGCTCCTAAGCCTACTTCTACTTAATAAATGATAATAGAAAAAATAGAAAATAAGAAGAATGGAGAATTCACTTTTGACCCATGAGCTACCTTTTTTGTTTTTTGTTTTTTTTTGCTTAGGAAGATTAGCCCCGAGCTAACATCTATGCCAATCTTTCTCCACTTTATATGTGGGTCGCCACCACAGCATGACTAATGAGTAGTGTATGTCCATGCTTGGGATCTGAACCAGCAAACCGGGGCAGCAGAAGCAGAGGGCACCAAACTTAACTACTACACCATGGGGCCTGCCCTCATGAGTCAGCTCTTAATCAGACTGCTTAGCAGTCCTTCTCTCCCCGCCCCTCACCGTGTATAATTCCTCACCCCCACCTCAAAACATCAAAAAAGGGAACTAAAACAAATGGGCAGAAGAGAGAAAAACCTCTTATTGAGATATATTTAATGGCATTTTTCACAATTCAAGTTGCCATTTTGGAATACTGTATATATTAGTTTCCGGAGGCTGCCATAACAAATTAACATGAACTGAGAGGCTCAAACCAACAATTTTCTTCTCTCATAGTTCAGAAGGCTTAAAGTCTAAAATGAAGGTGTCATCAGGGTTGATTTGCACTGGGGGCTCTGAGGGAGAAACCATCCCATGCCTCTATCCCAGCTTTTGGTGGTCGTTGGCCATAGTTGGTGTTCCTTGGCTCACAGAGGCATCACTCCAATCTCTGCCTCCCTCTTCACATCATCAGCTTCTCTGTTGTCTCCTCTCTTCTTACAAGGACTCCAGTCGTTGGATTTAGGGCCCAAACAAAATTCAGTGTGATTTTATCTCAATATCCTTAATTAATCACATTTACAAAGACCTCATTTCCAAATAAGATCCCTTTCTTTGTTTCTGGATGTACATGAATTTTGTGGAAGACACGATTCAATCCACAACACGTAACATTTTTTTTGAAATGTGTGGTGGGTGCTAGCACATGTTATGTGGGGTATTTGGGAAAAAACAAATAAAAGAATTTAAAGCTATTCCTTTACTGCTTTCATTAGAGCTGTTCCAAATTTCTCAGACCCTTTAGCACTAAAATAAGAATTACAGTTCCTCAAGGGGCAATCTAATATTCAATGTTTTCCAAACTTATTTGAAGGCAGATTTTGTTTTTTTGATAGCACCTCTTGGAATACTTTTTTTTGTTTTTTGAGGGTTTTTTTTTGCTTAACGGACAGTTCTTTGAAAATGCTAGAGAAGACAACCCTCAAGTACTTCATAGAATGAAGTTCATTTCTTTTTCTGCCTTCCAGTGCCTCTTGGAATTCCGACCTGAATTCTGGTACAACTAGACTCCACATCTCAAGAAACACAGTGAAAACAGCAAAACTTGTCTGTCTTTGTCTTTTACTCTGATTATCTGCAATTTTTATACAAGTGAAGTAATTGCTTTTCAATATGAGTTATTAGAAAATGCTAATTGTTTCTTCGAATGAGTTGGGAAAATGAGGTAGTTTCCTAGAATAATAATAACTACCATATAATCGCACACATTATAGAGCAGACAATGTATGGGATAGCTTATAAAATATTATTTAAAGCATTTTAATCCTTACAACAACACTGTAGGTATTAATATTGTTTCCATTTGACAAGTAAGAATGCTGACATTCAGAGGGCTATGACTTGCCCACGTTCACACAGCTGGTAAAATGAGGAGCCCACGCTCTTTGTCACTATGTGGTCTTCCACTTCATGTAAGTATACATTTCTCTGTTTTATCATGTTGCCTGTGTGTGTGTATGTGTGTGTGTTATGTGTTTGACTCACATCACTAAGTGTTGTAGATACTACTTTTTGTTTATTTTTTTTTTAACTTTATGAGCTCCTTAGGTTTCATTAAACGTGTGTAATGGACTTGGAGATGAAAACATTCACTTATGTATAACCTCTCACAACAATTTGGCTTTGACAATTCAAACAGTGGTACCCCAGCTAATCACAGAAGCTGATGAGCAAGGATTGTGCTTGGAACTGCTGTCACATCTATCACGATTATATGCAGAAAACGGATGAGGTTAGAGATAAAATGGTCTAATTAACAGGAGCTGCTTCAATATCCTCAATGACCAGCCAAAGATTAATCAGAAACCAGGACCTTGCCTTTCAGATGGCTGAGAGATGATACTGAGATGTATGTCAACGAACAATGGCACCAAAGTGACTAATAGCCAATTATGTCTATAACCTGAAACAACTGGTTGAGAAATTCTCCAAGGCAGACATGAGCAATGAAGAGGGGAGTCTCTGAATAATCTCTTGTCTCAGAGAAAATGCTTTTGTATCTCAAGAGTTTTAGAGAATCTGACAGATATAAAAATGGCAAAAGATTAATAACGAAGTTAATGATCTGAATCCCCTGTTTTCATCATTGTCCTACAGGTTTCTTCTCCCTCAGCTATTGGTCATTGATAGACATATGGGAACTGCCCTGGGCTGGGCAGAAAATTTCATGAATGTCCTTTATTTTTGGCTATTTTTGTTAACCTCTGAATCCCCAGGACCTGTAATAATGCACGTGATATTTGCTTAATACATATTTGGTGAATAAATAAATAAATGGACAACACAAATAAGAGTCTAATATTACAATTAATGAATATCCTATAAACCCATCACCAAACTCTTTATTGAGTATAAAGGGTTTAATCTGTTTTTGTTTTAACTGTATGTTTTTTTAAAGGAATGTTTACTGAGAGCTTACTATCTGCCAGATCCTAGACTAAGGGCTTTGCATGTGTGATGTCAGTTTATCCTCATCACAACCCTTTGGTCACTCAACATTGAGTGCTACCTCTGTGCCAGTCACTTTTAGTGCAGAGCATACAGCAGAAAACAAAACAAATCAGCAAAAAAACCCTTCCTTCTCCTGGATCTGAAAAGAAGAAAGTGATATTACTACCATCCCCTTTTGAGCAGAGCAGTTAAGCTATTTGTCCAAGGTCATAAGTAGCCTGGTTCCAGGGTAAACCCAGGTACCTAACTACAGAGCCCCTCTTGCCAATCAAAGCACATTCCTTCTACACCAGCCACCATGCTGAAGGGTTTCTGCACCATATTCCATGTAATAATTCTGCAGCAATCACTACCAAACGAAGAAAGAAGATACATGTTCTCTGGATGATTGTTCAGCCTGAGCAAATGCCAAACGCTGTTAAGCAACGCCCGTCTCTAAAACAAATTCTTTCTGATTGAGTCGCCAAGGTTAAAGGAAATATTTCCATAACCACAAGCAAATTAATTTGGAGTTTTGCATCAACAATAATGAGATAAAGCAATAAAAACCTAACCTTTCATTGTGTCTTTTTGCTTTATGACCAAAGAGAGCACCTTTTCAGGCTGGGAAAAAGGAATTACTTGCTGCTGAGTTTTGTGCAAGTCTTTGATACTGCCTCATGAAAAAAATCTTTGCTGAAATAACGGGTAAATGTTGTTGTGCAGAATACAGAATGTTACAGTGGTGTGCAACAACGTGGAAATAAGATTACACTAAAGGTGAGACTAGTCAGATCCAATATATAATGAATGCGATCAACCATCTGTCGAAATAGCCCAAGGGGTTGTCTACAAACACGTGCCTGCAAAGGTCTAGGAACACCCAGGGTCATTCAAGGAGTAAACTAAGAAGGCAGAACTAGAGTGGGTCTATCCAAAGCCTGTGAGTTTTAATCAAGCACATGTTACCGTGAATAACTAAAAAGACCATTAACGTAGAGGGTCTGCATAGACCCAGAAAAGTAAAGAGAATAAGATTTTGGCAGCATTTCTACAGAACTCTTCAGGCAAGAGAAATTCTAGCATGACCACTAAAACAATAATAATACTAATGCTTACTGTGCATTCAATGACAGTGGCAACTAGTCTAAGTGCTTATTCAGTAAAGGATTAAACTTGCCCAAAGAAATATTTGGCCCTTTGCCCTAAGAGTTTATCTCTAAACCCTCAGAATATCATGTATGATATGAGCGTCTGTTTACCTGGGGCCTTGAGCCATGCCAGGTAGTCTGCTAACCATGTGATTTATGGTGCAGCAGGTGGGGGATATGGGGAGGCTTGGCCCTGTGGTATCAGCTTGATCTCTGGAGGGGCTTGAGATTAAGGTAAGCCACGTGGGCAGTCAATCAAACGTACGGCATGGAGCACCAATAAAAATTTTGGACATCAATGCTCAAGTGAGCTTGCCTGGATATTGTCATGCATGTTCCCTGAGAGAAGTAAGCACTGTCTGCACAACTCCACTAAGAGAGGATGACTGGAAGCTCTGCTCAAGGGACTCTCCTGGACTCTGCCCTACGCGCCCCTTCTCTTCATTTGAGCCTGTAGCCTTTCACTGTAATAAACTGTAATAGTGAATATAATGTCTTTGCTGAGTTCTGTGAGTCTTTCTAGCTAATTATCAAGGCTGAGAGTGATCTTGGGGACCTTCTGAACTTGCAGTTAGTATCAGAAGTGAGGGTGGTCTTGGGGACTCCCGAATTTTGGAGTACATTACACTTATTGTTTAATACTCACAGCAAACCCATGAAGTTGGCACAATTATTATCACATTTTACAGATGAGGAAATGAGGCACAAGTGACTTGTTCAAGATCACATAGCCAAGAAGTAGGAGAGTCAAGGTTTGAACCCAATAGTCTCACTGCTAAGGCCATACATTAATCACTTTGCAGTCTTTCTCACCAGCGTAGAGATCACTAAGGATGATACTTTGTAAGGGACAGTGAGAATTTACAAGGTTCACCATAACTTTAACAAATATGTCTCAAGACTATCCATATTCCATGCTGGCCAACTAACTTCCTGATATATAATTCTTTTAAAATATAGGTTTTATTATTATTCAGGTATAATGAGGACAACAGATTTAGGAGATGGGTGCCACTGAAAAGATAGTTTGTTCTTCATGGTTCCTAAGAAACGGGGACATGCCACATCAAGCAGAGCCACATAGGGAAGCATCGGGATCAGTCTGAGGCAGAGGGAGTGGAGGAGAATGTAAGCAAGAGCGTTTATTGTGGTTTCATGGGAAGGAAGAGGCAAGGTAAGGTAAGAAGGTTCAGGATGACTATTTTGAATAATTTCAGGATGTACGGGCTGTCCCTAGTTGTCTGGTACCTGGCTTGGGGTGATTAGAGCAGGGGAATAGTGGCCTGGAGTACAAGAGCCTGATAAAGGAGGTGGTTAGGGGTATGGGCTCTGGATTGGTTAGTTTGTATATGAAAGACTAGTCAAAGGCGAGTCCTTTACTATCTCTAGAAATTGGCCAGGCCTGGGAGGAGCAGTCTCTCCAGCATCAGCAAGGCCCCAGATGTCAAAGCATCAGAAATACAGAAAATAAGACGGCACGATTAATATAATAATCCATACTGCTAGGAAGCAAGAACAAAGGAACAGGGCATACATTCTCAGTGGATCAATATCACCCCCAAGAAGATGAAAATTGTTTCCAGGGAGTGGAGAGGGTGGTGAAAAAAATGTTACTTTTTATGTATAAAGCACAGACATACATATATTATATAAATAGATATACAGTATATATATGGTATTAAAATTTCACGGGTGGGAGACTAAAAGGGCTCCTTTGTAGAGGGAGGTAGGTGATAACGAAATAAAGGTTGAGTATCCTGGATAACTGTATCCATACATCCTGGATAACTGATGTAAGTATTCTAATAAATGAAAAGAAAAGCAATCTATTGTAATAATATATTATTAATGTACTAATACATATTAATTAATATAAACTAATATATTATTTTTATGATTTATATGTAAATGTCTTATAAATTTGCTTACCAAGCATTTGTCCACAAAGACTTGATCAACTCTGTGCTGAGAAAACCCAATCTCTAAGTCCACAGAGCTGAGACTCAGACCCTGAAATGCGATGACCACAAATCCATGAGGCTCTGTTTAGGCACCACCATTTCTCTAAGAGATTTCCTGTCTTCTCCCTCTAAAATATGAGTAATGTTACAAAGACACCTTATAAAAAAGAGATTTCTACCTTTAAGTAGACTGGGAGGCCGTGCTCACCAAGAGTTTGCTGATCTTAAATTGGCTCAATAGTATTTCTACATTAATTATTCTTTTCCTTTTTTATAATTTCTACTGGATGTGAGGAATAAAGGAGGTAATCAGAAATGCAATGGGTAGTGCCCACTTTGGCAAAATGAAGTTAAATTGGCCTGATACTCAGAAGATTAGCATAGAGCCTGCATATGAATGACATATATGTTTTGGGGCATTCCTTTTTTTTTTTTTCCTTAATTGACAAAAGACATGAGGAAGTTCCTGGGGCAATGGAAATGGTTTATATCTTGGTTTTTTTGTTTGTTTGTTTCTGGTGAGGAAGATTGGCCCCGAGCTAATATCTGTGCCAATCTTCCTCTACTTTGTATATGGGACACTGCCACAGCATGGCTTGAGGAGCGGTGTGTAGGTCCACACCCGGGATCCAAAAACTGAACCCACAAACCAAGCCTGCAAACCCTGGGCTACCAGAAGTGGAGCACGCAAACTTAACCACTATACCACCGGGCCAGCCCCTTTATATCTTGTTTTGAGCAGTGGTTTCGTGGTGAGTAAAATTATTAAAACTCATTGAATTAAATACTCAAGATCATTGTATTTTATTGAACATTAATTGTACTTTGACTTTTTTAAATGAGTGCAGCAGGAAGATTGAATGATGACTTAAATCTGGGGTTTGTAGGGTTGATTGCCTCATATATAACTAAGGTCGAACAAATAGACCACTAACCATAAGTTTATGATACTTTATATAGCAGATGAAACTGCATTGGAAAAATCATATATTTGTAAATTGAACCATAGAGTTCATGAGAAAATGGAGGGCCAGAGAGGAAATCGACTTTATAAATATGTCAACCAGAAGAAGAGTAACACCAGAGAAATAATATTTAAGAACATGCATTGATTGCTTACCATATGCTAGAAACTGTATTAGCATTTCAAATTTCTTATTTCATTTAATGGTTATACCAACCCTATGAAGAAGGCACTGCTATACTTCCATTTTTACCTTTTTGAGCAATGTGAGCCTTGACAGGTTACGTGACCTATTGAAGATCACTTAGCTAAAAACTGTAGAGCAGAACCTTGAAACAATTTCTGATATCAAAGTTTATATTCTTTACAACCAAGACATATTACTTCCATACAGTCAGTGTTGGTTAGCTTAGGCTAGTTTAATTATGCATGCTGAGTCATTAAAAGGCAAGTTGAGTCAGATTGGCCCCTCTAAATTTAACTACGTAAAAGTTAGTTATGACAACAGCACAACTAAACCTGATTGTTTCAATCTCTGAATGATTTGGTTAATGACAGAACTTTAATTGCTCAATATGGCCAGCAGGTGGCAACGATA
Source organism: Ceratotherium simum simum (assembly GCF_057802395.1). NCBI lineage: Eukaryota > Metazoa > Chordata > Mammalia > Perissodactyla > Rhinocerotidae > Ceratotherium > Ceratotherium simum. The sequence continues at coordinate 74,803,466 of NC_141904.1, read as the reverse complement.
TTCCATTAAGCCAATACGGCAACTTCAGGCAAATTAATGTACATGTAAAATACAAAGCTGCAAAAAAGAAAGAAGGAGTGGATTATGCTTACTGAGTAATTCTTGGTACCTTGATCCTAGACTTTTATGCACTTGGCCTATTGGACATCATAATTTGAGAGTTGTTTATATACCTGGGCTTTAATTGCATTAGAGGTGAGCTAAGCAGAGGAAGCAGTAATGATACATTGAAGATAGAATGGTTCCAGGCTGCCTGAGGGAGGGTAGAGACAAAAAAGAAATATTTTCCTCTTTGAAGGAAGTTTTGAAGCTTTCTTTACAATGGGTGTGTGTTGAGTGTGTGTATGTACATGTGAATGTGTGTATATGTATATATACATGTAATACATATATATACACAAATGAAAATATATATATTTGTCGTAACATGAGACCCAAAAGCATGTGTGGATCTGTGACAAAATATAAATAATTTTGGACTTAAGCCAATCTTTTTACTTCCAGAGGAGTGGAACAACTTCTGACAGTAATTCTGAATTCTGTAGATTGGAGTTGCAGCTCAATGAGTACAGTGTCCATTCACATATGCAGCAAACAAGGGACATTTCCCTCCAGTGCTGCAAACGGTGTAGAGTATGATGCATGTAGGCACCAGTTTTCTATAACCAGAATACTGGACAAAAAATATCTTCCTGGGCAAGAGATATTTAATTTACGTTTTGAAAGATTAGTAGTGGTTTGCCAGAAAGAAAAGATAAAGAAAGATATTCTAGGAGGAGACACTAGCAAGTAAAACAAACATAGAGAAATTAGAAAGTATGTCGCCCTGGTAAAGAATACATAGTTTGGTAAAGTGGAAATTGATAGTACCCTAGGGGAATCAGAGAAGGTTTTCTAGTCATGCCAGGATTTTGGATATTATTCTACAGGTATCTTTCAGGTGAGTTTATCCTTTAGAAAATTAGGAGACTTCTAACAAGAGGTAGTGAGGGCCTGACCTAAAAGAATCAAGAGGAGGTGGTAGTTTGAAGAGTTATTTGGGATGCAGACTCTATACTACTGCAGAGCAGCCCAATAAACCAGATTAGAAGTCAAAATGATGCTCTGATTGCCTGCTGTTGTGATTCAATGCCAATTCTAAACAATAGTGACCTTTCAAAATCACTTCCTTTCCTCACTCTGAAAATGTGTCAATAACCGTGCTCTGAGATGGTTGAAAATAATAAAGTGGAAGTAACATATATTTTAAAAATTAATGAAAGGAAAATAAGAAAAGTGATGGGTAATGACTTTTGGACTCATGTAACATGTACCTACTGCCTGGGTAAGACTCGTGTTGGGCAGACTGACCACAGAGACTGAGAGGTAGGGCAAGAGAAGGGAATCCCTAGGAAGTGAATCCAGCACCAAAGAGAACTGGTGACGTATGGTTGGAGGCGACTTAGGGTTAATCTAGAGCATATTTTTTAGGTAGTTCATGCCATCCCTCCCTCAAGCAGTGCTCTCTGAGGAATATTCCCTATGCTATTCTGTTTTCTCTTACAGTTTAGTTTTTTTCTCTACTAGAGGTGTGATCAGGAATTCCCTGAACTCTAAACTTTGCTTAAACTCTCCCCTGGAAATCATTCATTTTATAAACAGCCGCTCTGCATTTGTTCACATTGTGATTTAGTTCATAACCTGTCTAACAACTCACCCATGTGTATTCCCTAGAGGCTGTCCTCCAGGATTACAACCCTATGACAGAAAAAGCAAGGCAGTCTCACGGAAGAGACCTAGAGTCCGCAGAGTAAGAGAAGAGACACTGCGATAACAGTCAAGAGTCTGAGGATCTGAGTTTGCATCATAATTTTCCACTGATTATGTGACATATAATGAAATACTTTAACACTCCGAAGCCCAGTTTGTTTATCTATAAAATAAGGTGGTGGAACACATCTTCGAGATCACTTTATGGCAGAGGTATGGCCTTCTTTCTATTCTGTTGGCTTGGCATACATCATTATTCAATCACAAAATTCTTTCCCATTGAATTCAGATGTAGTCTCAAAAGGCCTCTCCTTGCAGTCAGTACTTAATGTAGGTATCCATGGTTAATTGATTGGAGTTAACGTGGCGGAGACAATGTATCACCAGTTCAGGTTTGGATGATCTGAACTTCCCAGCTCCAACAGTCCAAAATTGTTACATGGATTATTTCATATATCCATTCGTTGAACGAACACTTGCTAAGTGTGCCCAGGATGTACAAGTTGGTGCGGTAGGCACTTTCAAAGATGCAGAAATGAATTGGACAGGCCCTGACCTCCAAGGGCTTAGAGGTTAGCAGATGTGATGATGCCTGTACATACATTTATACAAACAAGGTAGACAGTGGTACCTGCAGTGAAGAATGTTCAGAAATGAGGTTGTGTGTGTGTGTGTATGTGTGTGTGTCTTAGGGGACCATGGCAAAGAGTTCATAGGAGTCTGTGATTCGGGTACATTTTGTTTCTTACAACACCAAAACTCATAAACTTGGGTCACAAGGCTGTTCTGAAATCATAAGGTGGGTATCGTAAATTCTGGTATAATATATCCATTCTAGCTACACCTGGCTAGATGGCAGTCAACCCTTGCTGAGTCTTGTCTTTTTCGGCAAATGCCTTTTTCAGCTTCTTCCTACATCACCTGTGGACACTTGCATGCCAAAGGTGAAGCTCTTGCCAGATCTGTGATACCAATCAAACGAAGGAACTCAAGACTATTCTAGACAGATAAGCAATCAGACATGCACAGAAAAAAACAGCCTAGCCCTAAATAACAGGGAATTTGGTCAATAATGGAAAACTGAATTGGAAGATTTCTAACAGAGAAGCAGTGGTAACAATTTCACATAATATTTTTCAGCAGAGACTTGGGAGGAATCCCACTGTTCTCCAGGAGGTAACTGAATGTTCTCTTTTTCTATATTTAAATTGAGAATTTTCACTATATTTTGATCTATTATTTATCTTGGTCATTGACAATATTTATTTTTGATGTTACAGTGCATAGTCATTTCTCATTTTTCATTTTTGGGGTTATTGAAATAGAAAGCATTTTAAAAACCTCAATTGATTTATTTGTTCTTTTAACTAAAATCCAGTCCTCAGAGACCATAGAAAACCCAGTCGTACAATGGGGTGGCTAATTCTGTAGATGCAATAATCTTTTAAATTTTTCTAATGTTATGAGAATGCAAGCTTTTAAAAATGGTATTGCCTTATCAACCTCTGTAAATTCCAAAGGGATAAAATTCTTGCTAATTTCACAAGCAGCAATATATACGAAGTTCAATGTTTTTGATAAAGAAATCGCCTTTTTTGGTGTATGAGGGGTGGGTTATAAGAAATGGTGCCTTAGAAGAAGTCTTTCAGTCCCTTCTGGAGAGGAGGGTGAGTAGATGTGGCAGAGGAAGAAATGCAAACATCCCCCTCCAGTTCTGAGAGTACAGACCAGCTACTGAGTTCATGAAGACTGACCCTTGAGGTGGGGGATACAGTTTTTCAGTTGCTCCTGAACATTACTTGATTATTCATCTTGGATTATTGGGTTATTATTAAGGATTTTTGTGTTGGGGGGTAGGTTGATTGTGGATAAATGGGCACTTAAACAGGAAGATGAGGAAGAAGAGGAAGGAAGTTCGGTGGGAGTAGGTTCCAGTAGAGATATGAGTTGTCCCTTCCAGGGGGTGGTACGGTGCGGGACTCTTAATTTGGCAAGTGGTGTGAGAACTGAGGTAACTGCCCCCGCAGGAGGACACAGGAAGCTCATAGGCTCAGAGATAGACTGCCCTCCCCAACGGTGCAGACTTCGCGCTCCCAACGGTGCAGACGTCGCGCTCCGACGAACGACCACACACGGGATCTTTGCCATCCAGGTGCTCAGAGACAGGTAGGGTCGGGGCAGGGCCAGCTTCACGGGCACCTGACCTGTGCAGCTATGCAGCGCCCACGCTTATAAGGACCCCATACAATCATGTATGAACAAGAGGCCCTGCATTTTCATTTTTCCCTTGGCCTCACAAATTACGTAACCAATCCTGAGTAGGGGCAATGCTGGATCCCTGCTGGGAGTCTTCAGACCATCCCAGCCTCTCTACCGCTGTCCCCGTGAAAACTACGGGACCAAGGGTAAAACCAGACACCTGCAGGGCTAGAGGAGGGAAACGACTGAACTTATACTTGGAGAATAACACGAGGACTCCGGAGAGTGGGAAATGAGGTCCTTATAGCCCGACACCACAGACCTACAACTGCGTATGTAAACACACTACATTTTCTATAAAGATCTAATGAAAACTGTGTCTATTAAGAAGGATTTTTGTATAGCAGACACAAACTTCAAACTATTTCATCCTATTGGCTTCCACCGGTCAAAGGAGTGTAAGGCAGGGGGTGAAGAGGTGGGAAAGAAAAAAAAACTGTATATATGGATAGAACTGTTGTCAGCTATCAAAAACCACCGTTACACATCAGGCAGTTTTCTGAGCCTGCTTAGCTCCTTATGAAGGTTTTCACTTTAGGGGGGCAATTGACCATTGGAATTAATCAGTGAGAAGCCTATGAACTGTAAAAACAACAAGAAAGGCTTTTGCAAGTCATTCTATGTGGATAAAATAGGTAAAAATCCTCACATTGGGGCATTTATGAGGACACACGGGCCTTAGCTCCTCTCCTCTCATTCTCCCTAATTGGCTTCCCTCCTCAACTTCTCTTTTCCTCTTAAGCAACATGAAATAGACCTTTACAGACGGCAAGACTTCTTTTACATCTGTATTTGGCAGGGGGAAGGGGGAGAAATCATATTGAAAAGAGCAGTTTATCTTACCTCTTTTTTTCCTGCTTTATTTAAAAAAATATGAATAGAACTGAGCGACTTCAGAAAGGCCACCGAGTGTAGCAGATTCTCAGCCATTGTAAAGGGGGCTCCTGTAAAGGTCTCCAGCCAGCTAGACTGAGCAGTACTCCTCCCCACAGCCCTGTGCAGGGGCTTTTCCACTCAGAATGCTAAATTAGAAGTTAAGAGGCACCGATTTGGCGTTTCATGCTGCAAACACAAGATGAAAGAGCCCTAATTCAGAGGAAATATTAAAGAGAGAAAAGCACATAAGTGGAGAGCAGAGTAGCTAAATGACTTGCATTTGGATTTTATTTTGCTGGTCAACCCAGAAGACTCCACATTTTGGTCATTCTAAATTACAGATGTCTTTGCAAAAGTTTCCCAAAACAATCAAAATGAAACATTTGAAAAATTTACCATTTTTCTCTCCTAAGTAATTTCAGGAGAGTAGTTGGATTTTGCAAAGCCATCCTTGAAAATTGGGTTTGCATTCACATGAATGTCTGAAGGTATGGGATATTTTTGTATATCAACATAGATCTATAAATCTCTTTTCAATTGATAGGTAACCCTTTAGTAACATCAGCTATCTCTGTGGTTCAAGTCTGATACCCTTATGGGTATGGCTCAAAATGACTTCTTCCACAAATACATAGAAATAACTTTTTTTGAGAATTTAGTATCTTGTACATCTTTCATTTTCTTTAATATACTACTAACATATATGCAAATATCTTATCTTCTGTATTAACCAATAAAGACTCCCATCACAAAAATCACATGCTCTTCCCTTTTATATTCCTCATATTATTTGGTGCAGTGCCTTGAACTTGGTAAATGAATCAATTAATATTTGTTAAATAAATGAAAATAACAAACGCCTAAAATTTATTGATAAGTTTATCTCTGTGTCTAGGAACTAGAAAATAAAAAAAAAAAATTACATGGTTCTTAATCTGTGCAACGCACTTTTATCATTTCATATAGTCCTCATAAAACTTCATGAGATGTCATCATAAATATATCAATGTTACAAATAAGAACAGTGAGATACAGAGATTAAATAATTTTTTTTAAGTTTACAGAGTGGTAGAGCAAGGATTTGAACCAATGCAGTCTTCAGTCTGTGCTCTTAATTATTATGCTATATAGCTTTTCTAACAGATTATATTTGTTGTGTCTGTTGTAAGTGCCTTACCTGCACTAATTCATTTGTATCATGAATTCTATTTACAATTCATGATTGTATTCTATTTACAGAAGCTGGCTATATGCCAAGATGGGATATATTCACACTTTGGCCTTTACGAATACTAACCACAGACTGAGAATTTTATACTTCTGTGGTTTTATTCTAATGCAATGGTATCAAAATGTGCATTGAGAACCCCTCAGGGTTCCCAACACCTTTTTAGATTGTTTGTGCAATCAAAGCTCTTCTTGATACAAAAGTAAGTGTTTTGTACTTTTCTCTTCACGTGTTTTGTAAACACTCTTTATAACAAATGATTTTCATTGTGGAAGAGATAAGAATCCCTAAGCATAGGACCGGCCCCGTGGCTTGGCGGTTAGGTGCGCGCGCTCTGCTGCTGGCGGCCCGGGTTCGGATCCCGGGCGTGCACCGACGCACCCCTTCTCCGGCCATGCTGAAGCCGGGTCCCACATAGAGCAACTGGGATGTGCAGCTATGACGTACAACTATCTGCCGGGGCTTTGGGGGGAAAAAAAAAAAAAGAATCCCTAAGTATAAAAAACACAGCAAATAAACATAAAATTAAAAAAGAAATCATCAATCAGCTTCTTAAATCTAACAATCTTAAGGACAAGGGATTTTGAGATACCTGTATCCTACAGGACTAGATCTATTAACTACTGAACCATCTGAAATTTCTTATTAGATAAAGATTTAATAAGTAATGATTATTCTACAAATTTTAGAAATAATTCTTTACTGTCTAACTTCTTTTAATGGAATGGTGATACTTTAAGTGTATATACATCTTATCTTTTACCATCTATAGTAGAGCTGCTTATTCCTCTAATCCATACCAAAGTTTATTAATATAATTTTAAAATAACCATTAGTTGTTCCTAATGCTATAAACACAAGCAACACATTCTTATATATTAGTATTAATTTTACATGCCCACATGACTCTCTAATTTGAAATTCTAGTGAAAAATACCAAGAGTGAAAATGTTCTAATAAATAATACATCATTTCATAAGACTTGCCATTGACACATATGCTTAATTCCTAAGCTATGGAAGTTTCGTTTAGTCTGCAGTTAGCTGTTTGAATCATTTCCTGAGACCATTGAATAACTATTACTTATTTTCAGAAGTCCATATGGAGAGTCATCATTATATTCCAATGAAATCAGTATATTATGGTACTGCAATAGGACTAGTTCCAAATTTGGGCTTTGGTTTTTTTATTATTTTAACGTGAATTTTGTTTGTGTCCTTCAAATATGGCATTACTATAAAAACAAACATCGGCTTCATAGACAAATATCCACCATTAAGTTAAAGGGAAACATCTTTATGATACTTACTAATATCAAAGCACATTTTTTTCAACGAAACATCATTAGAATTTTTGATAGCACTCAAGGCAAATGATTGATAATAAAACTTTCCCATCTATTCTATGAGCATTATCTTCCCTGAAATTTCTGGGTCAGACCTAGCTTTAGTGGCATATACTATCTTTTCTATTATACTTCTATAATATTCAGTTGGCAAAATTGTCAAACTACCAATTACAGAACAGAAAAAGTATGGTAGGAAGACTCTAAGATGATCTTCAATGCCCCTGCCTCCTTGTAGTCACACACTTGTGCAATCTCCTGTCCTTGAGTGTGGGTAGGACCTAAGACTTGCTTCTAACCAACAGAACATAGCAGAGGGGATGAGATGTCACTTCCATGACTAATTATATAAGATTGTAACTTCCATCTTGCTAGAAAAGTGTCTCCATTGTCTACCTGACTTGTACATTTTAACAAGGCAAGTAGCTGTGTGGAGAAGCCCACACGGCAATGAAGTGAGATCAGCCTCTGGCCAATAGCCAGCTAGGAGCTGAGGCTCTCAGTCTAACAATACTCAAGGAACTGAGTTCTGCCAACAACCATTGAGTTTGAAAGCAGATCCTTCCCCAGTGGAGTCTTCAGATAAAAACCTAGCCATAGCTGATACCTTGATTGCCACTTTCAGATGAGGTCCTGAGGCAAAACACCCGGATGAGCGGGGCCTAGACTACCGACCCCATTATTATGTCATAAAAATATGACATAATAAATGTGTGTTAAGCCACTAAGTTTGTAGTAATATTATTATGCGGCAACAGAAAATCAATGTAGTAACTCAAACAACAATTCGTTTGAAGGCTGCCAGAAACAGAATTAGAGCTTTATTCCAAGAGATACGCTTCTTTATAAAAAGTAAGGAACATTTATATGAAAATATGGGAATGGGTCTAAAATGCCTAGAAAATAAGTGACACTGAGGATTACAAAAATAATAATCCAGTTGTATATAGTACAACAAGTAGAATACTGGTCCCCGTGTAACAGTTTGGTATTTAACTAATGCTGAAGGAAAAACCATGGTCATGACCAAAAGCCTGATTATACCAGCCTCTGATCCACCCACTTGTTTTTTAAATTAAATTTTTACTTATGTATTTTTCATACATTTAAAATTACCAATATAGCAATAATAAATATTAAGCTATGGTATCTGTTTGAATAAATGGAATTGTCTTTTAATAGAAGAGTTTGTCACATTACATCTTTAGACTCACAGCTGCTGCTTTTACTTTCCCTGATATTTATTTCACTACATTAATTTTCTCTGATGATAACTTTGATGTTAGAATGATTCTGTGTCTCTGAGAACTATAAATTCCAACATAAAGTTAGCAGCATTAGATGTTGCCTTTTATATTCTATGCCTATATATAAAGAATATTTCATCTTGGCCTTTTTAAAAATCACGACTTTAGCTCACACATGAAGGAAAAAAAGAGACCATGCCTGTGAAAATCGCACCAATGTTTTTTAGCAAGTTAAGTCAACAATACAATTAGAATAAAATAAAATAAAATAATTATTTGGGACAATACACTTCGTATGCTAAAGTTGGATTCCTGTAGAGCTGGTCTTTAGTTACATCTTTTAAAAAACTATAGAATAAATTTCTCCAGGATTACTCTTAAAGAAAGAAATTAAATTGTCCATGCAACACCATTACATATGCAAGAAAAAAATGTTCATAGATGCATGATAAACATTTCAATTGGATTACATTTTTTTTTTTTTTTTTTTTTTGTGAGGGAGATCAGCCCTGAGCTAACATCCGTGCTAATCCTCCTCTTTTTTTGCTGAGGGAGACCGGCTCTGAGCTAACAACTATTGCCAATCCTCCTCCTTTTTTTCCCCAAAGCCCCCCAGTAGCTAGTTGTACGTCATGGTTGTACATCCTTCTAATTTCTGTATGTGGGACACGGCCTCAGCATGGCCAGAGAAGCAGTGCATCGGTGCGCGCCCGGGATCCGAACCCGGGCCGCCAGTAGCAGAGCGCGCGCACTTAACCACTAAGCCACCGGGCCGGCCCTGGATTACATTTTTATAGCTAAAACTGAACTGTAATTTTATGCCACCAGCATTCAGGCATATTTCATCAATTTTCTGTTCTTTTACCCATATGAAATCTGTGACACATGATATAAATATATGCACACTTTGTATGTGAATTACATTTTTGAGGTTAAAAACAAAAAAGCCAGAGAAAATGGCAATAGAAGATGAGCGAGTGCTTGCCTTTATTTTAATGCTATGTTTTAAACTAAGAGAATACTCACTATCACCACTTATGTGCCACCCTTGCTCAAGATGACGATACTATTTTAAATTAGAAAAAAATCAACAAGTCTTGCTCGAAATGAACTACTGAGTAACTATAGTTCTATAGTAACTTCAGAAAGCAGTACACCCTGTCCTCCACGATTCACTTCTCTGGGAGTCTGGAGATAGACTATGTGGAAAGTCCGTTAACTGCAGTACCTCCTTAAAAACTGGAGAAGGAAGCTGCTCATCGTCAGACTCCACCCCTGATAGGGGAAATAGAATTACTAAAAGTTCAGGAGTAGTAATGCTAAGCTAGTTTTATTTGTCTCTCTGGGGTATTGGGATAAACCAATGAGGAGATTCTTCTACCCTTCTTGAACAAAAGTCTTAGAAGAGTAGCTGGCAATAGTTAAGGAGATATTAGTAGACTGGATGAATATAAAAATGTCTTGGGGGGCTGGCCCCGTGGTGCAGCCGTTAAGTGCGCACGCTCCGCTTCGGTGGCCCGGGGTTCACAGGTTCGGATCCCAGGCGTGCACCGACGCATCGCTTGTCAAGCCATGCTGTGGCGGCTTCCCATATAAACTAGAGGAAGATAGGCGTGGATGTTAGCCCAGGGCCAGTCTTCCTCAGCAAAAATAAAATAAAATAAAATAAAAATGTCTTGGAATCATTTAATATATATATTGAGTATCTGGAAAGCATAAAGCTTTGAAAAGCAGAAAGAAAAGATCTTCTGGGGTGACTGCTGTGGTGATAGGAGAGATGTTGGTAGGATTGGTGGGGTGATGGCGGATGGTGGGCAGAGGGGGTGTGTTGCTGTGAAGTGTGTGGAAAGGACACAAATGTGTGGAATAGCTACATGTTGAATATTCCATTCAGTAGCCTTCTGTAAATGCTATTACTGTTTGGATTCTTTATAAAGAATAAGCCTGACTGAGCAGAACAAAATGCTCTCAAATATCAATTTTCCGCACCCATGAATAACCTAGCTGTTTAAGCCATGAGTCATTAACATGACACAAACAAATCACCAGGATAGAGTACCCTATGTGCAAGGCACACACCTAGCTAGAAATAAGTCACCTTGCAAACTTAAAACTACATAAACATAATACCTGGACACACACATATACGTAAATGTTTAGAAGTATATATAACCTTTTGTCTCAACAAGATGTAGCCCAAAAGTTTAGTTGTTTGTATTATCAGATCACTTTAAAAAAATACAAAAATAAAAATAAACTCTATATTTCTTACTGTAAAAACCTTTGTTATTCAATTCTTTTTTTTTTTTTAGTAAAACAAGATGAAATCTCAAAAAACCAAAGATTTGGAAAAATAAATAAAGCAGCTTGCATGATTCGATGATGCACGTATAATCACAATATTTGAGAAGTCAGTTCCTCCTGATGTGATCTCCATATAGAGAGAGCAACTCCAAGTTTTTCTTCTCCTCTGTGAGATATGGGTAAGTGAGTGTGTGGGGGAACGTGTTTTATTCATTGTGCATCTCTGGAGAAAATCAGGTCACCTTCAATGATCTTATCAGTCAAAGAAAATAGGACCGCCTCACAGAGCTATTAAAATGGAAGAGAATTAGAATGTGTAAAAAGCTTTCAGATGCCGGGATCAAAGGGAAAAAGGTCACAGACTAGGCAGGGATTATTGCCTTTGCTGAAATTGGTGGCTTTGATTAACATGAAGTGGTAAATGGCTACAACATTGTCAGCAGTTGTAACAAAATAAAGTAAAAAACAAAAGCCAAGGACATTACAGAAATGTGGAAGAAAGAGTCCAAAGAATAATTCTAACAAGTGGAGAAAAATAAACTAGAACAATATATAATAATAATACTCTTTTGGGTAATTTGTTTATGATTCACAAAATGCTTTAGCTTATACCAGGGAATTTAACCCTCAGAAGTGAGGTAGGCATTGTTATCCATACTTCACAGAGATGGAGACCAAGGTGAAGATGGTATAAATTTGTGCAAATTCAAAGAACTAGTAGGCAGCAGAGCTACTGTTCTCCTCCAATCAAACAATCCTCTAAAACAATCAACAGAACATTGTAGGATCTCTATAAATATTTGTTAAATGAGTAAGCTTGCACTTAAGTCTATTTATCTAATTCCAAATCTACTATTCTCTCCAATTAGCTGACTCCCTAAATAAGTGATGAATCTGTGCAAAACCATTTCTATTCTATTTGAAACATTGGTGAGGAGAGGAAAATAAAATATTTAGTAAATGTCTATTTTTAAAATAGAGTTAGCAGGAGTAGTATCTTAGAGTGACAACGTCAAATTAGGATGAAAAAAAATTGACTCGCTGGGGCTGGCCCCGTGGTGCAATGGTTAAGTGCGCGCGGTCCGCTGAGGCGGCCCGGGGTTCGCTGGTTCGGATCCCGGGCGCACACTGACGCACCGTTTGTTAAGCCATGCTGTGGTTGCGACCCACATAAAGTAGAGGAAGATGGGCATGGGTGTTAGCCCAGGGCCAGTCTTCCTCAGCAAAAAAAGAGGAGGATTGGCAGATGTTAGCTCAAGGCCGATCTTCTTCACAAAAAAAAAAAATTGACTCGCATTTTGATTGGGACCAAGAGAATATCATAATTTATTGCTCAACAGTTTATGTCTTAATTACATTTAAGGTAATTCATTGAGCACTTCCTATGTGTTGACACAGAGAAATGGAAAGGTGAGGATTATGATACTCATACTCACTTCTAGATTCACCAATTGTTAAGGTTTTGCCACATTTGCACTCTCGCTCCCTCTCTCTCTCTTATTTGCATGCTCTCTCTCTGTCTTTCTTTCCATTTTTTGCTGAACCATTTGAAAGTAAGTTGCAGGGACCTCTAGTTTCTGCTTATGATGCACAAAGCTGGAAAGTACTATACTGACTCTTAAAATAACAAAAAATAACTAGACAAATTGCAAATTTACAACTTTTCTTGAACCAGTCGGAGAGCTGAGATCGCAGGAATACCATCTAGCCCCAAATGTAAAGAAAGATGTGCCTATAAGGAGAGAGGGTAAGCTAGCCTTTGCTTACTTGGTAACAAATTGGTGAGAAGGAGCGTGGGCATGGCAGCTGCAAATAGAATAAAAATTCTCCCTCACTTTCAAGCTCTCACCATAGAAACTCTTGGGGCCAGAGATATAAGGAAAATTTGCACCCACCTGCAGGCTCTTTCTTTGCACTTCAGCAGAAGCTTACAAAAAAAAAATTATTGTGGTATGATCCTCATTGTACAAGACAAGCAGAGGGAACAGCAGCCACTGCAGGAAAGGCAAGATGCCCCACTCATATCCCCCTCCCCTATATTCCCTATGGAAGGAAACTTTAAGCTGCAGGGAGAGGTGCCTTCTGGAAGAGGTAAAAACCCATTGCAGCTGGTGATAGCGAATATAAACAAAACCTCTACACCTTCCCCAGAGTTACAGCAGGGGGGAGGGGAGGAAGACTGAGACAGCCACATCCCTAAATCCTGGGGACATAGTGTTTGCCTAAAACTGAGGCTTAATCAAAACAAGAATGCCCTTCCCACCGCTATACCCCCAGACTGAAGAGTTGAGTGACATCTAATAATGAGAGTTGACAACAACTTGGGGAGTTTCAAAAACATGTAGGTAGAGACTGCCAGCAGAGCAAAGGGAAGGCCCTGTAGAAGATCAAAATTTGGCCACCCTGAAATATGTCTCTTTACCTTGATTATTTTCTCTGATGGACATTTGACCTCCCCCACTAACTGCCTAAGGGAATTTAACTCTGGGTATGGACAGACTGGCAGGGTCCTGGCTAAGCCCATTGTTTTCCAAGTTCTGTTTACCAAATATTTACATTTGTAAAGGTATCTCCCTCTGTGTTGGGAGGAGGGGTGAGATGACCTTATCTGTGAAAACTCTTATCAGTACAGAAGGAGAGGACTTAAATCTACATACCCTTGATTACTGTAATTTCTGTCTCCCTTCTGTCTCCCTCCCCACCCCCAACATCCTCCTTTGTCTTTAGCTGAAGATGGTATTTAAGATGAGAATCTCTGCTATTGTGTTGAGAAACTCAGTTTGCCTGGTTTCTCCCATGCATACATGTTATTAAACTTCGTATTATTTTCTCCTGCTAACCTGTCTTTTAATTATTTGGCCAGCCATAAGAACCTTAAGGGAAAGGGTGGAGGGGGATTCTACTTCTTCCCCGACAGCCCCAAAGACGAGAGTGGAGCAGACATTGAGAAAAACCCTCTGGCAAACCAATCTTCATCCTAAACACCATTATCCTCAAAAGAAGTTGAAGCCAGTGGTAAGCTGAGGGTAATCATAGCAAAGCTAAACCAGCACCACTGCTGACTAGATTGACTCCAACTCCCACACGAAAGGCCTACCAGGTGTAAAAGCATGCCCATGCCCAGATATAGAAACTAATTAGTTTCTACTGTCCTGTCTAGCTCTTAGCAAAAAATTATAAATATGAGAAATACTACCAAGGGACAAAGCAATTAACGGAACCAGAATCAGATATGACACAGATATTGCAATGATGACACAGAGAATTTAAAATGACTATGATTAATATATTAAAGTTCTAATGGAAAACACAGATAATATGCAACATCAGTAGGGTAATTTCAACAGATAGATGGAAAAATAAATTGGATTTATTACCAATGGAAAACAGTGATGAAGAAAGCCTTCAACAGTCTCATTGGCAGACTCGATACACCCGGGGTAAGAATCAGTAAAATTGAAGATAAGTCAATAGGAATACCTACAAAAACTCAGAGAATACATTGTCAGCAGACCTGCACTAAAAGAAATATTAAAGACAGCTCTTTAGGTAGAGGTAATATGATGCTAGACAGAATCTTGGATCTAGACAAGGAAATTGTGTTGGAAATGCAACAAGTGAAGGCAAGAGTACAATTCAAGTTTTCTTACTTTTAATTGCTTTGAAAGTAAGTTGCAAAATGTCACATTTCATCTCTACATACGTCAGCATTTATTTCTTAAGAAAAGGATCGTATTCTTTAATAATAATAACGTCACAATCGAGAAAATTAACATACACACAACATTTCATTATAGTCTATATTCAAATTTATCCAATTGGCCAAAAAATATATCTTTTATATCTGATTTTTTTTTCAAGCTCAAATCAAAGATTGCATTTCCAATACAATCTCTCTAGTTTCTTTTAATCTGGAACAGTTCTCCCACACTTTTTTTTTTTTTTTTGTGAGAAAGATCAGCCCTGAGATTAGGAAACTTTCTGCATGGCCTAGGCTCTTCAAAAATGTCAACATGATACAAGTAAAAAATGTGGGAGAGGGGCCGGTCCGGTGGAGCAAGCGGTTAAGTGCGTGTGCTCCGCTGCAGCGGCCTGGAGTTCGCCGGTTCGGATCCCGGGCGCGCATTGATGCACTGCTTGTCGAGCCATGCTGGGGCGGCATCCCATATAAAGTAGAGGAAGATGGGCCTGGATGTTAGCTCAGTGCCAGTCTTCCGCAGAAAAAAGAGGAGGATTGGCATCAGATCTGAACTCTGTGGTTGTTTCCTCAAGATTAAATTCAGGTTAAATATTCTTGACAAGAATATGACATAGATGATGTTCTATACTTCCTATTGTATCATGAAGCATATTATATCAGTTAATCTTTTATTGGTGATGCTAAATTTGATCCTTTGGTTATAGTGGAATGTGCACATCTTGCCAGTGTGGAAATCTTTCCCTCCGTTTTTATGAAGAAATAATCTGTGCAGTGATAATTTGAGATCATGTATAGTATATTTTATTTTCTAATAAATTATTAACTCCCATTATTAACTCCCATCAAAGCTAAATATCTGTAAATTGGCTTCTGTACTCATTGCTTCTATTTTCATACTTTCCATTCACTAAATTCAATTTTACTCCTTATCTCTTAAATAAATAGATATGGCTTAATTAAGGTTACAAGTGACATACTTGTCATCACATGTACAGATTTTTTTTATAATTCTCCATTTACTTGACCAATCAATGGTCATGGACTGTTCTCTTCCCTGAAAACACTCTTTTTCATTGCTTTTTGTGATACCATACTCTCTAGCTTGCTTTATAGCTTTGTGGCTGCTGCTTCTTCATCACCTTTGCCTTCTAAATGCTCTCTATCAGCCACTCTCTTCAACCAACTGGCTTGAATCAAGTTGCCTCATGTGCGGCTATGGTGCCTCTTCTCTAATCTATGCCTACTATATTTTATTCATAGCCATGACATGATGATTCCCAAAATCACTATGGCTCCAACTCAGCCTTATTCTTTTTTTTTTGTGAGGAAGATCAGCCCTGAGCTAACATCCATGCTAATCCTCCTCTTTTTGCTGAGGAAGACCAGCTCTGAGCTAACATCTATTGCCAATCCTCCTCCTTTTTTTCCCCAAAGTCCCAGTAGATAGTTGTATGTCATAGTTGCACATCCTTCTAGTTGCTGTATGTGGGACGCCGCCTCAGCATGGCTGGAGAAGCAGTGCGTCAGTGCGCACCCGGGATCCAAACCCGGGCTGCCAGTAGCAGAGCGTGTGCACTTAACTGCTAAGCCACAGGGCCGGCCCAGCCTTATTCTTTTTGTTCCACAGATATCCATTTTTGTACTCAACACTTAATAATAAACTTATATAGAAGAAGGAACTCACGATTGAACCCCAGATCTGGTTATCTTCCTTCTTCACTTCAAAAAATGGCACCACTATTGAACTAAATGCTCCATCAGACACCTGGGAGTCTTCCTTAATATCTTTCTTCCTCTCACCTCTCTATATAATACAATGTCAACTCCATTGTTTTCCTTCAATTAAGTCCTAAATATATTTAAATAGTTCTATTGCTACAGCCAGATCTCTACGCCAAACTATCGATTTTTTTGCCTTGATTACTTTGATTGTCTTTTAACTCTCATTTTTTCCCTTGTTTCTATACATTCATCATTGAGTAACCAACGTAGTCTTTTCAATATACAAATATGATCAAGTCTTTGTTGTTCATCTCCTCTCCCCTATCTCTCCCTTCCAGCTAGAAATCCTTTAACGACTACATTATTTTTGGACAAAGGGAAAAATCCTTAATAGGAGTTTGTAGGTCCTTGTAAAAGGACCTACAAAGTCCTGTATAGTTTGGTCCCTGCCTCTTCATGCTGTCTCACCTGCTGTTTTCCCTATGCTATCTCCACTACCCTTCTGTGAGATTTCCCTGTCATAGGCTCTTAAAGACATGTGTCTTTTAGTGCACTAATCACAGGTGTATGTGTGTACGTGTGTGTGTAAGAGTAAACAATCACCAGACTATAAGTTCTGGAAGAATTGGGCCAATGTCAGTTTTGCTCAGTAATTTACCTACAGCACAGTGCTTAACATCTTAATACAATTTTATTCACTGGGTTCCTCCTATGTGTCCCTAACTGATTTAGGCACTTGGGATATAGAAGTCAACAGTAGAAGGTATGTGACTTTTATTTGTTGAATGGGTGACTGAGATTTTATGAGATTACTGTAGGCTCCAAAGTTCACACTAATAGTTACTAATTATACTTCCTACCACAGTTAAACTCTGGAATTAAAAAAGAAAAAAGAGAGAAGGATTCAGTGGTTTTCATTACCACCATTCAATCTACAGAGTCACATTTATGACAGGAAACCTGGCAGGAGAATTTTGTGATAGGAAATCTGAAAAGTTCATGAGATGCAGCTAAATAATTTCAGTTTGGGGTAGAGTGCACTCTACTGCATATGAAAAGACTCAATCTGAAAATGTCCTCTATACCTTTGTATTTAAAGAAATAATTCTTCTCATTGCCTCTCAGAGGGCAGTCTACAGGCTCCCATGCCAATTAAAAGACATTTAGCAAATTGGGTGCCTCTGAAGAGATGTACAAGTTTGTTAGCTTTACCTCTGGCTGTAGCTAAATGAACAGGAAATTCTTAAGGGAAAAAATAAAGGCTTTGTAAAAGTGAATGTATTGTGTGGGTACCAGAGAAAAGCCTCAAGCTGAGATTTGCAGAGAAGACCCATTTTATAAAGGGCTATATTAAATTAAGTAAGTGCTTGAAATCTCTAGAGAGAGGCACTATGGAAATATTTGAATGAGCACAAAGTTAAGTAGCAGTGAATGTAGAATTTCCTATTACTAGTGTTTTCTCCAGCGTATTTCATAAGCCCTTTGTGAGGCAGAAATACCTCATGCAACAGAATATCATGGAATATCAGAGAAAGAAATGAATTAAGAATTCATTAAGTCCAACCCCATCAGTTTACAAATAAAGAAACTGAAGTCTAGAGAAGTAACATGATTTTTCTGGTGTCAAAAAGCAAGTAGTGGCATGTCTGAGATTAGAATACTGGTCTAGTCCATTATTCCAGGTTCCTTCCACAAGGAAAATATTAGGAAATGGGCACTTTCAGAGACTGTTTTGTTTGTAATCCAATTTCCATGTCTTTGAAGATTCTACAAATGCACAAAATAAAATGAAGATGAAAATAATATTACTGGTCAAGCAATAAAAGATAAATCCCAAGGGAAACTCACAGAAAGGCAGTGTGATAAAATGGAACCACCCTGGGTTTTGGGATTGGATAGATCTAGGTTCAAATCCCAACTCTGTCACATACTAGCTATGTGAAATTAGACAGCTGTTTAATTTCTCTTCATTAGTTTCCTCTATCTAAAGTGAGGATAATTGGGGCCGGCCCTGTGACGTAGCGGTTAAGTGTGTGCGCTCCCCCGCTGGCGGCCAGGGTTGGGATCCCGGGGACGCACCAAGTGGCACACCAACACGCCACTTGTCAGGCCATGCTGTGGTGGCGTTCCACATAAAGTGGAGGAAGATCAGCACGATGTTAGCTCAGGGCCAGTCTTCCCCAGCAAAAAGAGGAGGATTGGCATGGATGTTAGCTCAGGGCTGATCTTCCCCACAAAAAAATAAAAATAAAATAAAATAAAATGGGGGTAATAATACCTATTTCCCTTAAGAGTTTTCTGAGAAGTAAATGAAATCATGCATGTCAAGCACTTAGCACAATATTGGGCACATGTTGGAAAGCTTAATAAAGGCAGCTGTTTTGTTACTGGAACCTTCACATGACAGTCTATGCAAACCGCCCGATGATATAAGAGCAATTAGCATGAGGGCTAGATTCCCAAATGAAGAAGCCAGAGATCAGGCAGCAATAAGCAGAACTGGACTGATTAACTCCTACTGCAAAGAAGAAAAAAGATGTTACAGACAACCACTGCTTATATAACTATAGTGAGAAGGTTAAACTCTTCTAGGATGGAACCAATAGAGCAACTTTTAAAAATGTCTTCTCCTTAAGGTTTGCCTGGAGAGATGTCACAGCTGGCAGGAAGGCCAGAAGGGAAAGAACATCTCCAGATAGGAAGACAAGCAGGTTAAATGAGCAATGGCACTGAGTCAGTTGGAGTGCGATATAAATAGTGCTGAGTTCTGTCTCTATTTTGCAAGCAGAGACCTTGGCCTGAACCCATCCACTTCTGGAGAAAGATCTTCTAGTAGGAAGACACGTACCTTATGTGAAATGGGCAGAGATTCCTGCCTTTGATGATGAATAGCCAAGCCAGCAGACTGGAGGCCAGCTGCCTCTAAATCATTTTTAAAAAGAGACAGCTTGCCACATGACAGGTCTGTAGATAGAAACTTGCCTTCACACTGAAGTGTATGAGAGTTGCTTATCGAAAAATCTGACTGTTCTCTATGATGCTCCGGGACATAGTTGACTCAGGATTTTAGTGAGATGATTAACATTTCAGAAGTATGGATTAAGTTGTGAGATATACACAATGCACACACACACATAAATATGGTTACCGCAGGCTGTCCCCATTTCTCACAGCAGTTCTTGAACGCTGTAGGAAGTGGTACACTGAAGTGGGCGGAGAGTACTGAGTCAGGCAGAACAATCTGGAATGGCCATTTACTTAGAGTATAATGTTGGAAACTTAATCTACCTGTCTTGGTTTCTTCATCTAGAAGTTTTACCGTGAGGATTAAATGAGATAATATGTATAGGCTACTTAGTCCAGAGACTGGCACTGGGTAGGACCTTAAACATTGTTAGTCCCCTTCTTTCTTATCTTCCTCTTTTCTAATACAGTTTTTTCCATGTTAAGAGCCTGTTTGGGTTTTTAATTTTTTATAGTTAGTAGTATCTGCAGAGGCCAATATAATCCTGCTGTTTTTGGAGACCTTCAGAAACTGATAAAAGAGTGAATTAGGTTTAGAGAACTGAAAAATACTATTTTTTAAAGCACCTCTGAGAAAGTAGGTGCAAAGTTGGGAGAGAGAGAGAAGGATGAAGTTCATGTAGTTACTCTTCCCTGAAGATGGGGCAGGGGGGTGGGGAGTGAGTAGCTGTCAACCTCCATGGGGAGATGGTCTAATAAGAGAGGGGGAGGAGTTTTCAGGTCAGGAGACTCAACAGCTGCAGCAGGTTTGGAAAGTGTGACGTAAGAGGCTGAGGCTTTACCGGAAGGCAGAGTATAACTAATGGTTGCTTAGGACTAGGAGGGAGTTCTTAAGTCAAGAGTATACAGAAGTGGTTCTCGACTAGGGGCACTTTTGCTCCCCCATGGACTTTTGAAGTCTGGAGTCCTTTTTTGATTGTCATGACTTGAGGGAGGTAGAGGCCAGGAATGCCACTAAAGATTCTACCATGCACAGGACAGTCTCATACAGCAAAGAATTATCTGGTCCGAGATCTGATTAATTTTCAGGTTGGTAGTGTTGAAGTTGATAAACTCCGGTTTAAGGATAGGCGATTAATTGAGTCTGTAGACAAAATTTTATCTGCTTTTTCACAATTCCTCCCATTTCTTTCTGGCATCTATAATTATTCTTTCATTTGAATTCAGAGTTTGATCTGTGGTCATAATAACCCAGTTATTCACTTATGATAATTGAGGTGAAACATGACCCCCAATTCATTTTAACATTGGATATTTGACTCATAGCAATAAGAAGTAGCCATCCAAAGCCCAGGGATCAAAGAAAGACATAGTACATTTTTCAGTTGACTGAGTTTTAAGATCTGGTCCTTAGAGTTATGGGTGCAATCTAGCAATAATTGGCATTGGCCATTGCTCCTACTTCAACTGTTAGTATTAACACAACTCTTAGCACTACTCTGACCATGATCCCACTAGCCATCATTTACTGAGCACTGTACTAAGCACTTTGCATTTCTGCGTATCTATACAAATGAATAGTAATATGTAAAACACTCTATGACGTAGGTGTGAACCCTATAATAAGGTGAAGAGTGATGCTGAGAAAAGTATGAAACTTGCCAGGGGTAACCCAACTCCTTGAAGGACAGAGATGGGATTGATACCCAGGTATGTCCTTCTCCAAAGCCCATGTTGTTAGATGTGAAGTACGTGGCAGTGTTTATGAGGAAAGAATAAGTGAGAAAGGAATAAGAAAAGGAGAAAAGCATTGGAAATGTCATGGGATATGTAAATTTCAACACTCTTAACTTGATTCCATGTGTCCCTTGTGCTAAGACTTGGGTAATACAAGCAATACAGAAAGGAAATATTTTCAAGTTTTATACAAATGTTTTAAGTTTAACTTTGATTATTAGGATCTATGCTAAGATCTCAATTTGTATCTTCCTGGTTTATCAAATTCTTGAAATCAGAGGGCTCTAGAGATTAAGTGTTTCCCCTCCCAAGGACATTTGTTATTTAAATAGACACTCTGGATTTTAGACCCAGTTCTGCTACTAACTGTGAGTCTTAAGATCGCTTTACCCATTTTTTTTTGCCTATATAATGGAGAAAATAACATTTTTCCTTTGTATCTCAAAATTTTGTGATGATTGTGATAGTACCATTAAAGAACTTTGAACAGTATAAGTAACTAAGAATTTTAGAAGTACTCTTTTTCTAATAAAACTTAAGATGACTATAACCTGGGCCACGTATATAACTTGATATTTCCAAGAAAATACACAAAGGAGCCAAATATTTGATTATTTATCAAAGTCAAAATTCTTGGTGATGTTTGCAAATTTAGAATGGCCAAGGTTTATCAAATAAAATGGAAAGTTGGATCAATTGTCTAATTGGTTCAGTGAGGAAAATGCCTCAGCTTCTCAAATCATCTTTTTAATTAACAAAACCTTTTAAAAATCTGTCAATTTTTTATTTCAAAAATAATATAAATCCACTTATAAAATCTAGAAAAGTACTAAGAGGAAATAAAATTCACTGAAATTCCACTGCTCAGAATTATTTTTCCAATTCAGCTCTGAAACATGACCACAAAGCTTCTTTATATCATTTTTAGCCTCTTGTTATGTTAAATATGGTTTATGCTAAGGAAAAACGAATAATTCTCATCATTATCTTAGGTATCCCTGAAGAGCTAAATATCCGGTCAAAATCTAGACTGTCACATATGTATTGAGGATTAAGGTTGAACACGTGGACAGAATCTAGAAAGAGAAGACAGAGCCCAAGAAAGGTGGCTTGACTGCGACAAGATGGCACCCCCACCCCACACCTGACCATAACTTTTAGTCAGTCTGATCTCTCCCTTTTATAGTATGTCTCCCTTCTGAAGGATTTAAAAAGATCTAAATTTCTTAGAGAACATTTAATCTAGAGGCTGTTAGGCTAAACGGAAGAAACAAATCCTCTGCAGATTGCATGCTCCTCAATAGCTTCTCCCTGCTTTTAGAATCAAATTCTAACTTCTTCCTAGGGCCTCTAAGACTGGTAAGTTCTGATTTTTACCTATCTCCATTTTCATTTCATGCCATTCTTCTCTTGTCAGTCACTGCACTCCAGTCATTCTGGCCTTCTCCATCCTCAAAGATGTGCGCTTTTGGTTATCCCTTGTCAGGAATACTCCGCCTTAAACTCCTTGCCCGCACTCCTCCACCGTAGTTATTCTCTGTATCCGCAATGTCTTTTGATTCCTTTAAAACAGCTCCCCAAACTTGTATTTTTGAAATTTTTGTAACCTCTATGTTAGTGTCTCTCCCATTAGACCAGAAGCTTCTAAGACATGTCTTTTTTACTCACTTTTCACTCCCCTAAACCTAGGTATTGCCTGGCAGTTAGAGAGGATGTGCAAAATAAAGGATGAATATATGTTCTCCTTGGATCAGATCCCAGCACTGCCACTTATTCTTGTGTTAGCTCTGTGACATCGGGCAGCTGGCTTAACCCAATTGTACCCCAGATTTTGGATCTATAAAATGAAGTATAAAATATTTCCCACCCATATCACCTCTCTCAACATTCACCGTTCTCATGATAACTTCCTGTTGAATACATTTGTGACCTTCTGCCTCTGGGCTTTTCTTGAGCTTAGCCAGTGCTTTTCCAAGTGGAAACTTCTGGAAGTTAATGCCAATGAGAAAAGAGCATTGAAAGACAAGTACCCCTGCTTCCTGGTCCCTGAATAATACTCTGATAACACTCTGAGGTGTGTGCTACACCACCTCCTAGAAGTCCCGGTTATCTTCACGTGAAACCTGCTTATTAATAAACTCTGTCCTTCCTTATCCTGCCTCACTTAACCCCCACTGGGGCTTTATGGAGTCATCTTTCAAATAAATTACTTCCACTCAAATCTTTATCTCAAGGTCTGCTTCTGGTGATGCCCAAACTAAAACATGGGGTTAATAATGCTTTTTATGTCATTATCAGATTATTTTGAGGTCCTGTCTCATGGACTTAATTGAAAACACATCTAAGTGTTCAATATAAGTTAGTTGTTAGCTTCCCTTTGCTTCCTTGAGCAACTATTAAGTTGAGTACCTAAGAGTATAGATTCTGGAGTCAGACAGCCTACATTCAGATCTCATTTCCACCACTAACTCTGTACCTTGGGCAAGTTACTTACCTGTGCCTTATTTGACCCTATCTGTAAAATGGGGCCAATATCATTTGCCTATTTCAGGAATTTGTGGTGAGGATTATATAAGTTAATATACACAAAACACTTAAAAGAGGACAGGCACATAGAAAAGGTTCCATGGTTGTTTGTAATTATTATTATAAATCACGTGACACTCCATAATTTTAATATCTACTTACTAAGAAAACAAAAGATATTTACCAAATCTACATTAGATACACTGGAGAGTGAACAGATAAATTGAACATGGATCCATCTAGTCAAAGTTTAAAGTTCACCTAGGTAATAAGAGAGATAAGACTAGCACCTAGTAAATGCTCAATACAAGTACCTGTTACGAGTATTATTATTAATGTATCCTTGCAGAAGGGAGTATGTGTGGGATATACACTCAGTTTGACCAGCAAAAAGCATCCTTAAAGGAGAAAAATAGATAAAAAGTTTACAAAGGTTGACTGGGGTCCTCGATAGGCTTCAATACAAAGTTAAGAAGAATCCATTTGGTTCTGCAACAAAAGGACAGCACTTGAGGTCTTTGATCAGAACAGATGGACTATTAGAACTAAATTTCAAAATGAGGAACATAAAACTATTATGAACCATTTCTTATTGTTGTAATGAGGGGAAGGGTGTGGTTGACCATGGAGAAAAGATGATTGCAGAGTCTCCTGTAGCAGCCTACGTGAGAAGTAAAGAGAATGGAAAATAGAGTAATAAAGACTGGGAATGGGAAGAGCCAATGGTCCCATCTCATTAGAGTACCAGCATATTCCAGTGGACCAAGCACTAGAGTCTGAGCACCTGGCTGGTGTCCAGTTCCTTCATGCCAAACAAATAATCATGGACAAGCATGTAACTCCTCTGCCCTTCCAATAACCACAGAAGAAATCAGAATCAGTAAAGGAGATGAGGGGTGAAAATATCATATTCTATATAGCACTGGATATACTACCTTGTTACATTGTTGTAGACCAATACCCTCCTACGCTTGTTCGCACTTTTCCTTATTTTTTGGTGAGGAAGATTGTCCCTGAGCTACCATCTGTGCCAAACTTCCTCTATTTTTTATGTGGGACACTGCCACATCATGGCTTGATGAATGGTGTGTAGGTCTGTGCCCAAGGATCCGAACCCACGAACCCTGGGCCACCAAGGTGGAGCGTGTGAAGTTAACCACCATACCACCGGGCCGGCCCTGCATTTTTCTTTCTTTGAGTTAAAGCACTAAAAATCATGGTCAAACCAGCAGTTAGTCAATCCAGAGGCACAGTGATGTAAAGTACTCTCAGTCCTTAGTTCTTGAGTGTGAATTACATGCCCTCTACTTCTTAAAGCATGGCACTCTGGGAAATAGGGCCAAGGCTGGCTTTTCGGGATGGCAAAAGGTTCAAAAATGGTTAGGACAGTAAGTAGGAACTGCTGCCTGAGAACTAAACGGCACAGGGAGACAGTAGGCTTCTATACACAGAAGTGGAGACAAAAAATATCAAAAATATCAATACTCTGAGTATTATGCTTTGCTGATATTTGCAAAGGATTTATTCACTATACCAGTCACATTGTACACAGAAAATCTAAGTTTCCTGAGAACCTCAACATTCACCAGACAGCACAGGTGAAACCACACTAGACTGATTTGGATATTGTCCCCCCATCAAGTATGACAAATTTGAACTGTATTAGGGGTTCAGTCAGGAAAGCAAACTCACTATGGATAGTACAGTACAGGGGATTTATTTCAGGAAGAAAACCTTGTACAACTGTAAGAGAAACTGGAGAACTAAACGGCCAAAAGTGGGAGTTGAAGGATCACAGTAATGTCACCAACAGGCCCTCTTCGGCACTGGAGCAAGTGGACAAGTCAGATCTTGCAAGTGGATCTGGGAAGCTAGCAAGTCCAGCTGCCAGAGTGGACATGGGAAGGAAAACTCCACGTGGACCCTCACCTCGGAAACTGGGAGTGGGCTTGGGGCCACTGTTGGTCAGCAGTGTCAGCAGTTGGGACAAAAGCAGGATATGAAGGAGATGGACAAGCACTCAGCTTATCTGCATCTCTCTCACCACACATGTAGCTTTCAGAGAACCTTGTCATTTCCACCTTCTGAATCTGACCCAGATTTCCTTTTTAGTCAACTCTAATCCAGAATCGTATAGGGAAGGAAAATGTAGTCTTAGCTAAGCCAAGTTTGTTGGTCCTTCTTATTTCTAGATGCAGATTTCTCCTGATCATCACTGAGTTTTCTACTGAAAATAAGCAGTAGTGTAAATCAAGAAGAATCAAACGATTATAGATTGGCTAAGCGTTTACCTTCTTAACATATCAGCTGTTAAACGTGTGTTTCAGGCTGTCTCCCCACATTAATAGTTTGTTTGGAGTGTCTGAGCGTCTCACTGAATTAACCAATTGAGCACATTGACAGGCAGGCAGGCTAATCCATGAGCTTTGAGGCTGGGACGTGAGGGTATAGCACAGCCTTAGCCATGGAATTGCAGTATGCGACGGCTCGATGACAGCACTACAGTTTAAAGAGCATCACCCATGTGTGACTAAATTCTACCAGTGATGCTCTTGAAAATAATTTCAAAATAACAATCAGAAAATATTTGATGTAAGAACAGCACAGAGCAATTCACTCATAATTCCCCAGGGGAATGACAGAAGATGGATAAATAAGATTCATAGACGGCCCCAAAGTGCCTTTTAGCTGAGAGAAGTGATGTTGTCCTCATGTAGTTTTTCATCAGAACTATTAAGAAATGGTAAAATTGTGTAATGCCTTTCATCTTAAAATCATGGAGTATCAGGACTGAAAAGACTTGTAGTCATCTTCTGATGCAGGGATTACAAACTCCAATGTCATCACGGGCCAAACTGGAAATAGACTGAGAGGCCAGTCCCTGGGCATAGAATATTTTCCATGGTCTGACTTTTCTTCAGCACCTTTTTTCTCTTCTATTCCTATGTTCTCATTTGGAGTGATTTTGATGTTTTAAAACTATAAGCAACGGGCAGATGCAAAGGGGCAGAATGTCCAGCTAGGTGGTAAACAGAAAAATCTAGCAGTTGAATAGTAGATGATTTTTCTGGAACCAATTCTCTAAACAGCCCATCTGCGTCATCAATCCTCACGTGCTTTGGACTCTGGAAGTGTGTTCTCAAACACAAAGCATGATCCGCTTTCCACAAATATTTCATCACACAACAACAAATCATTTGGCAAATTGTCAACTTCTATTTAAGAGAGACTGAGAGTCTGGGTAAGCAAAATGAATGCATGGCCATGAACTCAGATATATCAAATTATAACCATGGCCTTGGATTCAGTTTAGCAATGCTCCATAAAGAATACAAAGTGGAAAGGACAATGGCAATTATTAAGAGATGCTGTGGCCATGCAGCTGATCTCAATAATTTGCTCCCAGAAAGCACTCTTCCCTCAATTATTGGTGATTCTGACAAAGACTTCTATGACGAGGATGGAGGGTTTGCACCTCCCTCCCTTTCCAGCTGTGTAAAGCTTTAGTCACAAATGTGGCAATTCTGTGTTCTTTGATGTAAGTGCTTTATATTATTCCCATGCATACAAATACCAGTAAAACACACAAATCAAAACAAACACATCCCTGCCCTTTTTTGACTTAAGAAATTGTCATTGTTTCCTGGCTCAGTGTTGAGAACTGATTATAGAGCTGGTCAGAGCATTTGGGGAGTTTTGTTCTTTATTCAAATGTTGATTTTTGTTCTGTATGTACTAAATTTCTCCATCGTGAGCTTCTGGCAAAGTGAGCAGACAACACCTGTTGTTGGCTGCAAGCTTTAGGAAATGCAAGTGTGATTTTTTAATTATAAGGAGGGAGAAAGAAACTCTCTTCATCTGTTCTTTTTTTTTTTTTTTGTGAGGAAGATCAGCCCTGAGCTAACATCCATGCTAATCCTCCTCTTTTTGCTGAGGAAGACCGGCTCTGAGCTAACACCTATTGCCAACCCTCCACCTTTTTTTCCCCCCAAAGCCCCAGTAGACAGTTGCGTGTCATAGCTGCACATCCTTCTAGTTGCTGTATGTGGGACGCAGCCTCAGCATGGCCGGAGAAGCGGTGCGTCGGTGAGCGCCTGGGATCCGAACCCGGGCCGCCAGCAGTGGAGCGCGCGCACTTAACCGCTAAGCCACGGGGCCGGCCCCCACCTTCATCTGTTCTTTTAGTAACCTATTAGGTACATTTTCAGACTGAAATTTTTTTTTTTTTTTTTTTTTTAAAGATTTTATTTATTTATTTTTCCCCAAAGCCCCAGTAGATAGTTGTGTGTCATAGCTGCACATCCTTCTAGTTGCTGTATGTGGGACACGGCCTCAGCATGGCCGGAGAAGCAGTGCGTCGGTGCGAGCCCGGGATCCGAACCCGGGTCGCCAGCAGTGGAGCGCGCTCACTTAACCACCAAGCCACGGGGCCGGCCCCTGAAATTTTTTTTTAACAGAGTCAAAATCTGTTCCTGAAATTAGCACTAATTCTGTACGGTAAACAAAATATCAAAATCTAATGCTAAAAGAGACAAAAATAATTACAATATCAACTCAAGAGAAAGAGTTGATATTTAATATATTGATATACATATTCCTGTGGTCATAATGGTCTGGGTCCCTGATAAATCTGTAAACATGGCATACTTCCACTAAAACCAAAAATGGCTAAATAATTAAAAAATGGCTAAACAGAGCATGATGCTAGCAGATATTTAACAACTACTTCTGTGAAAAAAATGTTTGTGTATACATACATATGTGTTTGTAAATCTATACATGTATGTGTATTTATGTGTGTATTTATGTATAGATACATATATATGTTTTGTGTATTTATGTATAGATACATATATATGTTTATTATTAATTTTACTCATACAATGAATGTGTAGCAGACAACTTTAAAAAAATGAAATATACAATGCTCTTTATTATAAATTCCATAAAGTCAATTTATTCTCACAGAAGGCTTTTGTTAAGTTTTACCGAATGCTTCTATCCCTAGCCAGTCTTTGGTTGCAGTTCAACAATGACTTGGCAGTTGGAGTTGCATTCCAATCCACTAACTCTATTCCAGGTAAATTTATTGTCATTAAATCTGATATGTGATATAATATTAAACTATTTCTCACCCTCATACAAATTATTTCATTTCTGAAAACTTTCAGCATCAGCACTAAATCAAGACCTAATTTGTAGCATTTGCCAATTTCTGTGGTATAAATACTCCCATGGCTGATTTCAAGCTAACAACATAATATCGCTGAATGAGGATTCGGGAAGAGCTATACAATAGTTCTCCATGATACAGTATTTCCATCATACAGGTATGTACTAAATAAAATGTGCTAAAATAATTAGGAAGTAATGAATTTTGAATATTCATTACATTTTTAATATAATTATTCTAGTTTTAAGTTTATATAATTTAATTTTGAATAGTAGCTGTGTTTAACAACTTGCTTACAAAATTCCTGAAAATAACACTCAACTCTCAAGAGCTGCTACGAGTCAGTGCTGAACTGTCAGCACACCCCAGGCTAAATATTTCAGTGATTTTCAAATGGAGATGGATAAAAATGGGAAGTATGGAAGATTTAGGGCAGCAGCACAAATCCCATGCAGGCCTAACAGAATCTCAATTTAACCTAGGTTTCCTGTGTGCACTTATCACATCAGTGCGCTCAACTTCAAAGACTGCACACTAGAACCACCTTCAGAGCTTTTAAAATACCCGATTTTCTTATGTATGGTGAGAGCACTTAAGATCTACTTTCTCAGCAGATTTTGAGAATACAATACAGTATTATTAATTATAATCATCATGCTGTACGTTCGATCCCCAGAATTTGTTCATCTCATCAATAGAAGTTTGTACTCTTTGGCTATGTGAGGTGACCGATGTCTTAATTACTTGATTACGGTAGTATTTCACAATGTATAAGTATATCAAATCATCATGTTGCACACTTTAGATATATACAATTTGTTTCTCAATTATATGTCAATAAAGCCGGAAAAAAATAAATAAAAAAATTAAAAATATAAATCCCAGTGCCCATCAAGAGTAGAATGACAAGATAAAATGTGAAAGATTCATACAATGGAATCCTATACACTAATGAGAATAAACAAACTAAGATTATACACAACAACCTGGATGAACCTCACAATTCTAATGTTGAATTAAAGAAGTCAGATAAGAAAGAGTACATACTGTATGATTTTATATATAAGTATTATATACTAATATATGTATTATCATTATATATAATATATATGATTATAGACATA
Organism: Ceratotherium simum simum; assembly: GCF_057802395.1. Lineage (NCBI taxonomy): Eukaryota > Metazoa > Chordata > Mammalia > Perissodactyla > Rhinocerotidae > Ceratotherium > Ceratotherium simum. Next base: position 74,773,512 of record NC_141904.1, on the reverse strand, counting down.
TGACAGATAAGTTTTGTATTACATATAATATCCATATAAAATGTAAAATTAATCTATGTGACTAGAAGTCAGATAGTGGTTATCCTTGTGTATCTCAGCTGTGATTGGAGGGGCTTCTAGGATAGCGGCTGTGGTCTGCATCCTGATTTGAATGCTGGTTACATTGGGTGGGTTTGATCTGTGAAGATTTATGAAACTGACTCTTATACTTAATCCCAGTGACCAAACTGAACGTAGTTAAATCTGAATTGCTGCAGGTGGGACTCTGGCACGGTATTTTAAAAGGTCTTCACATGATTTCATTGTGAGGTTAAGTTGAGAACCGTATTGTTTCCATATAGATTAATTGGTCTGTCAATTCACACTAGTTTAAAATATACCAAAGTATTTCTTTAAAAAATGTAATAACTGAAATAAATGACAATATGGCTGCAAAAAACCCATACAATTATTAGATATTTTGAACAAAATCCAGCTCCTTATCATGACTTAGAAGGCCCTGGGTAATTGAGCCTCTCTCTCCCTCTCCAGCATTCTAGTTTTCTCTCATTTCAACTCAGTGAAGCCACATGAGAGAGACAAAGTGAAAACAGCAGAGAAAATACCCAGACAACCTGCAGAGTCATAAAAAATAATAAATTGTTGTTTTAAAACACTAATTTGGGGGGGATGGTTAGTTACACAGCTATCAGCAATTGATAACATATATCTACAATTTTAAATGATGTCTGAAGACTTGCAAACTTGTTCTTAAGATTTGCATAATAATTTAATAAAATGAGATACATGAAATCTATTTTTTCCCAATTTTACCTGCTTTTGCTTTAATCATGATTTTGAAAATGTGATTTTGCAAATGTGCGTTTCTACCCCAAATTCCCCTGTTATTCTGGTGAGTTGAGAATTGCTGTAAATGCAGATGGTTTCCTGTTTCCCTGTCACCTTCCCCATATAGGACATGTCGTTTCTTATCTTTAAAACACATAGTCTCCAAAGTAAGGCAGTTTGCACCTAGAGAGTACACAGATGAACTATTGATGGTGAGGAAAGAAAATGTTGGAAATCCTGTACCTGTCTATTTTGTCTAATACATTTGTTAATTTATATTTTTTTGGTTTTATACACACATGCTGGGTTTATATGCATATAACTACTACTTTTTTATTTGCTTGTCATAAAATTTTGGAGACTACCTCTTTAAATCATATTACACTCTGAGCAGAAGCTGGCCTCTGAACACAATCAACGCCAACTTTAGAAAACCAACTGTTACATGGATTTGAGTCTGTGTCAAGAGACGATGTCTTGAATAAATACTGAGCAAAGTTTTCATCTGCGCATTGGATTCTCATCAAAAGCTCTGTCATTTTCTAGTCCTATGGTCCTTTATAGGTCTTATACCTCTGAATTTTAGCTTCTCCAGCTATAGAAGTAGAAGAATCATCCTCCTTCTGCTCACTCTCAAGCACGGATGAAATATTGCGTGTAAAACTTTGTAAAACATAAAGCACTAAGTATAAGGTATAACAAGTCCAATATTAAAGGTTAGTCTTCATTTTCCCTTTAGAACATTCTATGAGCATTCTATGATTATAAACTTATTTTCAACAAGAGTAAATACTGTATATTTCTCAGAATGGGTTTATATTTGAGAAAAATGACCTCTTTTTAAGCAAAGTGTGTGGAAATGATAAAATTCCTCTTCATAGAATGAGAGTTAAGGAGAAAGGGGAATTACGTTTTGCTTGGAGGATTACTCAGAGTGGAGGTCACAGCTGAACTTGGCTGAGAAAGGTTGGATTTGACCTCAATAGTCAGTTTGACTTCAGAGGAAACGGATTTGTAGAAGGACAGCACAAGTGGAGACATTCGAATGAGGAGAGACTTGGGAATGCACATTGTGCAGAGATCTTACTAGTAGTATAGGCTGACTTAAGTGAAGGACACGTGAAGAAATGTAAGGGAAGACAAGGCACATGACACAGGTTGAATTGAATTAATTACAGAACTTTCAATATTTGTGGAAGGAAATTGAATTTGAATGCTTGATTAGACATTTGAACTTCATAGGAAATGGGATCTGTGAAGGACTTGACACAGAGTAATGACAAAATCAGCTGTGCTTTAGGAAGATTTGTCTGCACAGGAGTCTGTGTCAATAAGCTGTGTCTTGGAAAGGATATAGAGGATGCCTTGATAGGGAGAAAACTTAGGAGACTACTACAAGAGTCTTGGGGAGAGGTAATGGGGGATTGACTTGGTTGATAACCCTGGAACTGGAAAGGAATGAACAAATACATCTTGAAATAAAATAGAGCCCAGACTGTTTAGATTATTTGTGACACAATATCACTGGGTATCTGCTACCCAATAATATTAAAATAACATTGGCTGTGGGTTGAATATGCTACTCCCTAAATAAAGAACACTATAATTATTCCTGCTTAGGTCAAGCGTGTCTAAGCAAACTGTATTAGTTAGCTTTGAACATTAGGAGTATATTTGCGTGTTCAGCCTATATCATGATTTTTTTTTAAAGTAAAAAAGTGCCTATCTGAGACTAAATGATATGTTGTGATTGAAACACCTATGCCTAAAAGTGGATTCCAATAATATCCAATAAAATTCTAAAAGTGTTTGGGAATATTGGGTTACCTCTAAGTAGTCTTGGGGGCTTACTTTGACAGGTCAATCATTTATTCATTTATTTAAAAATATTTAGTGCTTACTATGTGTCAGGTATTGAATTATGCATGAGAAATGCAGCCACATTATGACTGGAAATATTTTTACTTACATAGAGCTTCTATTCTGCTAGATGTAGACAGAAAGTGGACAAGTAATAAACAAATGATTAAATAAGTTCAATCCAGATAGTGACAAGAGCACTGAAGAGAGTGAAAAAAGGTTGATGAGAGTGACTAGGGCCAGTGGTGAGGCCAGGTGCTGGCTACCTTGATGGGGTTCTAAGAGAAGATCATTCCACGGAGGTGACTATTCTGAGATGGGTGTAAAGGAAAGAGCCAGCCATAGAAAGATTTGGAGAAGAGTGTTCTGAGCAGCTGAACAGCAAGTGCAGAGGCCCTGAGCAGAGAACAATCTTGATATTTCTGGGAGTGTAAGAAAGAATTATGGCTCTAGTGTAACAAGTACAATCATGTGCCCATAATGACATTTTGGTCAATGACAGACCACATATATGACGGTGTTCCCATAAGATTAGTACCATAGAGTCTAGAGGCGTAGTAGGCTATATCATCTAGGTTTGTGTAAGTACACTCTATGATGTTCGCACAATGACGAAATCACCTAACGACGCATTTCTCAGAATGAATGCCAGTCATTAAGTGATGCACGACGATAAAAGGGAGTTTAATACAAGCTGAGATGGAAGAAGCTGACAAAAGTCAGATTGTCTAGTGTCTTGTTAGCCATGATAAGGAGTTGGTTTTAAATCTCAGGAAAGTTCCAAGTGGGAGAAGAAAAACTCTATCAATCCCTTCATTTATTTTCAATTTGTGGCATAGCTATTTAGGGTAGCCTTAAAACAAAAACATTATCTGATGTTATCACCTCCATAGAAAACTTGACCCTCTCCTTCAAAGACTTCAAGTCGAAAACACTATTTTCTACATTCCCTTCTACTAAGGGCCTACATCCTCTATAGAATGTCTCGTCTGCATATCAATCATTTCCTTCCAATGTTGACAAAACAGAAAAAAAAATTTCTACATTGTTATCAGTCCTAAGAAACAATTTCATTTAGGATTTAAGAATCCATTACTTTGGAGGAAGGTTTGATAATCGTATAACCACCTTTTATCAGTTGACATTGCAAAAAAATGGTGTTTTCAGCGTTTCTAAATCAGGCTATCTCTATTAGAAATTGCAAAGATGTCACTTGACTTAAAAATATAGCCTGGTGTTCCATTCCTAAAGGCGCTGTTATGCTAACAATAAATCTGAATAAGACCGTAGGCAGAGTGTGGGTTGTGATGTACTCAATATTCATCACACTCTGACCTAAAGGAATATCTATTATGTGCTTCTGGGATCCTTGAGCAAAGCAAGTTTCTTACACCTGCCAATTTTCATGGATTTGCTGTGTGATACATCTTCTGCTTTGAAGAAATCTTGGTCACGGTGCATATTTCCATTATTGTAGCTTTCTCAGGTAGTTCATTTGCTCTGGTTCCCAAGTCAATAGAAGGTTATGTTTGAAACAGAGTAAAATTCAAGCAGTCATAAATACTTTCAATGTCCTCTTATCATAGTCCTATGATTGTGCGTATTTAGAAGGAGGTAGATTTTCTCCCAGATTCACTTTCAGGCTACTCCATTTGTAAAATGGCAAGTTGTGTAAAAAATGCTTACAAACAGATTTTTTTCTTTGTTGTTATAAGCCCTAAAAACAACTTCATTCAAGTTTTAAGAATCAATTACTTTGGGAGAAGTTTTGAAAATAATATAAGCTCATTTGTCAGTAGACATTACATGCAAATGGTGGCAGGAAAGACTTTTAATTTCTGGTCTCAGTTTATTCCTCAAGAGTAATTAATACAGTAGGAGAAACCAGCTCATTAGGCCCTGATGACATAATACAATAGTTAGAAGGCCTAAAGGAGGCCTTTAATTCTACTCTGCCAATAAATGTGACTAGCTCCATGTTCACTTTCTTGAATTATTCAGTTTCTCTCTGCAAAAAACAAGTCTCATACTGAATAACTAGTGCTTCTTCAGGACTGATCAAATAGGCACTCAGTCCATAATTTTATAAGATCTGTACAGAAGTGCTTAGCCTACAGCAAAACAAATACAAATGGCACACAGATAAGCCACTTGCATTTATGAACCAAGTGGGTTGTTTAAAAAAACTACTATTTAAATGATAATATTTTGTTAAAATGACAAAGTTAAAAGAGAATATATTAGGCAGAAATTCTTAAGATGATATGAATACTGAATGTCACAGAAATAAAATTTCTTATAACTGGTGATGTTTGCTAAATCTTATTATGTTTGAGTCTATAATACAAGCCCTTGACTTTCACTGACACTGTTCTTTTTTTTTTTTTTTTTTTAAAGATTTTATTTATTTATTTTTCCCCCAAAGCCCCAGTAGATAGTTGTATGTCGTAGTTGCACATCCATTCTAGTTGCTGTATGTGGGACGCGGCCTCAGCATGGCCGGAGAAGCGGTGCGTCGGTGCTCGCCCGGGATCCGATCCCCGGCCGCCAGCAGCGGAGCGCGAGCACTTAGCCGCTAAGCCACGGGGCCGGCCCTCACTGACACTGTTCTTAAGGAATGCAGAGCTTCTGTTAGGCCCTGGGTTCAAAATTGTGCTTTCTCTAAGCCTGGATAACTCATATCCTATATAGCATGTGATTTAGCTGATTATCACTTTTACCCCATTAATCAAGTGTTTAATATTTTAAAAAATTGTCAAGTTTTTACAGATCTGAACTTGAATTTTGAAATCTGCCTATAACTTCTCAAATTTACATAAAATTATAGTAAGGTGAAAGATTTAAAGAAATAACACCTGGTACATTCCAAACCTTTTTTCACTACTGAAAAATTTAAGTTAACCACATCAGTAAACCTTGGGTTTCTCACACGTGTAACATTCTAGCATCAATGAAATCTGATCCTACATGGTTTTTCCGTTTCTGCTTTACATCCACTATAGATTCGTTCCAGCCACTTTGTTTAATATTTATTTAAGAATAAAATATTTCGGTATGAAAACTTCTTGTGCATTGTCTAAAAGAAAAAAAATTAGACTCAGAGTTGCAAGTTTTCCTCCATTTACCAATGTGATCTCCAAATTATCCCATTAACGTATATGTTTTCTCCTACCCTAAGACATGTAGATGGTTCAGTACTTTTGGGGCTAAAAATTAACCTTCTGAGACTGTATTAAACCCCTCAATGCTTTCTTTCCTTCCAGGAAAAATTGTGTCTTTTTTTCATTCCTTTATTTGCTCTGTTTCTCATTCCCAGCAGTGAGTAGGCATTTATCCCAAGTGGAGTTCTATTTCTAACTTAACTTCAGCATCTTCAGTAATTTACATCAAAAACGAATTTTCTAACCTGTATTAGACAAGATTCTTTCCATCACAAAAGACAGAATCTTAACTGAAATTAGCCTAAAATAGGAAAAGGACGCCTTATCGGCTAATATTACATGAAGTTCCAAAGTTAGAGTTAAGAATCTGTGCCTTTCTTCTCTTGGATTTTCCTCCCTCTGTGTTAATTTTATTTTGAGGCAGACTCTCCTCTCACAGCGGCCCCGGTACATCCTTACACTAACTTACGAAGAGCACAAAGGGAATGCCTTTCTGTCATTTTATTTTAGGAAAAGCCCAGGGATTTGCTCAGATATAACATATCCTGAACGAAAGTATGGTCAGGCGGGATGGCATATTCCCATTGGCTGGTCTACAAGGTTGTTCCAGTCTCACTCAAACCACAAAGACTGACTGGAAAGAGTGGCTCCCCAATAAAAATCAAATATTCTCAGAGGAAGCAGAAACGGAGTGAGGGTTGACAAAAACAGCAGATGTCCTCTTAGGACATTTCCATGATATATACTCCCTACTATGTTACTCAAATAGCAACTTGTACTTTGTCCATTGCAATTACTGACTGATTTGCTGGTTTCCATTTTAGGCTGTAGGCTGAAGAAGGCAGCGACCACGGCTTTCTCGTCATTGAAGGTCAACATCCAGCTCAGTGGCTGACACATCTAAGGTACTAATACATATCTGTTGAATTGAATGGAATTGCTTTATTTAGTTTGTTTGACAAGTATTAACAGAGCATCTGCTAGGTGATGGAGAAACAGTAGAGAATAAAGCAAATGGAAATCCCTACTCTCATGGAGTTTATATTTAAATAGGGCCTAGTTTGAAACTTTTAAATGTTACTAGAATTCCACTCTAAAGTCCTAGAACAATAACATCATAACACAAAGACAATGGTATAGGGATAGACTGGACCAATTATTCCTCAGGAAATTATATGACTAAATTTTTTCTACTTAATGATGATCCAAATAGGACCAACGACATTGAATCTAATTTATTCATTCCTTCACTCAACAAATATTTACTGAATCCCTACCAAGTGCCAGGAAGATACAGTCCCTGCCCTCCTAGAGCTTAAAGGTTAGTGAGAAAGAAACATAGTGCATTAGTTTCCTACGACTTCTGTCAAAATTACCCCAAGTTGGTGGCTTAAAACAACACACATTTTTTCTCACAGTTCTGGAGCTCAGAAGTCCAAAATGGGTTCCACAAGGTAGAAACCAAGGTGTCTGCAGTGCCACACTCCCTCCAAAGGTGTAGGGGAGAATCAATCTGTTTCCTGGCTTTTTCTAGCTTCTAGAGCCTCATTCCTCTCATTCCTTGGTTCATGGTCCCATCTGCTATATTTAAGGTCAGCAGTACAGCATCTTCAAATCTCTCTTTGCTCTGTCTTCACATTGCCTTCTGCTCTGTGTCACATCCCCTTCTGCTTTCCTCTTATAAAGGCACTGTAATTTCCCACCCAGATATTGCAGGATAATCTAGTCATCTCAAGATCTTTAACTTAATCACATCTGCAAAATCCATTTTGCTATCTAATGTAAAATTCACAGGTTCCGGGTATTAAGACCTAGATATCCTTGAGGGCAATTATTTCTCCTACCACACACATTAATGAAATAATTAAAAAGTATATAATTAGCAATTACATTTCTTAATTAAATCGGCCTTGGTTTTCTTATAATATTTTTAAAATACCGAAATAGAACAATAGAACTTTTAAACACTCATAATTTCAAAAATGTTTCAGAATCATGATATATGCCTGGATGGATTATGATTCATAGTAAAGGCTCAAAGGCCAATGTCTATAGTAAAAGTGTTAGAAAAAGTTGTAAAGTTAATTGAAAAAAAAAAAAGCCAGGAGAAGAGGTTGGAGGCAAAATTTTAAGTTTTAATTTAGAGTCTGGGGACATTTAAAATGTCAACATTTTGCAAAGATTATAACAGTAAAAATAGGAAGGAAAAAGCATACCATTGTGAAAGATTTGCTAGCCCTTCAGAATGAATAAAAAGTAAGTTTTGGGAAAACAAAGAAGATATACATATGCATAGAAATAGCACTTTATCATTAGAAGATCTAATTTTGTAAGCTAACATAATATCTGCAAGTAGGGAAACACACCATGAAATCTCTAAAAAACAAACAGATTTAAAGCAATGCTCTCTTGTGTATATCATTGTCAGCATCCTTACCTCTGGGGCAATGTTTAGCTCAGATTATCTTATTTAAATAGCTATGGCTTAAAAAAAATACAATCTGTTCTTTCACAAGGAAATTGTACACCAAGGACATATGATTATTTTTCCCTTTAGAATAAAGCAAAAGGACATGTTGAATCACATCCAATTTGGGTAAATAAAAGTTAACAGAACAACTGGAGGATTTCTCAGATTTGATATGTGTTCTGAGAATAATAATTTATTTTAATTTAACACAAAAGGTCTTTTAGAGATACTATGCTGATACAATATACATATTTAAAGGGCAAAATATTAATGTTAACTTTTGACAGGAAGCTGAAACTTGAAGGTAGGAATAGAATTCTTATTCACATATGTAAAATTTAGGGGCACCTTGATGACTCTGCTCTTTTTCAAATCTATTACAAAAAAAAGAGACATTATTATTTAGCTCTGTCTCTTAGTTACAGAGAGCTAGAAGTGACACAACTCAAAATAATGTAATAACATTGAATAAATATGACTGTAGCACTTCTAGCCACTAGATTCTGTAGTAGTAAAAATACTTGTATTTATATGCTTTTCTGATTCTAATGGTTGATTTCTGTGTGTTTTAGCATTCTCACAGCTTTTAACATTAGTATAGCTTTGCATTTCTTGGAATTTCTATTAAATATATGTCTGAGACAATTACTGTGTTTCTGGTTTGTAATTTATTATGTTTGTTCCTGTGTTTCTCCCAATATATTACCACTTTATTATGAATATACAAAACTTCACTAGTACCCATCATCACAGTTGGGGGGAATCAGCATGATATGACAGAAGGGCTGCCCTACAATCAGATGACCTAGTCAATGTCCATGCTCTGTGACCACTCACATAGGTAAGCTTGACAATTAAGACTAGAACTCTATGATCTTAACATACTATGGCTGATTATTTACAAAACAGCCAACATTAGTCCTTTTACTATGTCCATGCCCCTTTACAGTGTAACTTCACAGCTCTTCTCGCAAGAGAGGGAGTATATTTGCATACCCCTTGAATCTGGACTGGTTTTGTAACTTGGGATGGTTAAAAGAATCAGCAGAAATGACACTGTGTCAGTTACAAGCCTTGACATCAAGAAATCTTGCAAGCTTTTGATTTCTCTTAGAATCGTGAGCAGGCACAATGTGAAAGAGCCCAGACTCAAAGGGGATGAGAGAACACTTGGATCAGGGTGGAGGCAGCCTGGCTGTCTCAGCTGAGAATGTCCTAGGCTGCGCAGGTCCCAGAAGACCTAGTAGCTGACCGCAGATGTAATGCACCCAGGCAAAACCAGAATAGCTCACTTTAGCCCATTCCAAATTGCCAACCTACAGATTTGTCAACTAAATACTTGGTTATTTGTTATTTTACCGTGATCAGATTTGGGATGGTTTGTTATACAGCAAAAGCTAATTGATACACAGACATTAATATATTTAGGTTGAATGAAAGAATGTACATTGAAATGGAAAGAAAAAATTTCTGAAGTTATTCTAGTTCTGAGGTAACATTCTATATCACTTTTTCTTCCATATCAATACAGCTTTTTTTTCCATACCAAATTCTAAATTTGAGGGAAAATATATATTTCAATTTTAAGTTTTTAAAGACTTCACTATAAAGGACATAAAAAAATAACTATTATTTATTGGTTATTGATGACAAAAATCATTTAATCACATTCTTTTGCTACAAAAATTTTATATTTGACAATTTATAATTGAAATAATCTTAGTTCTATTTAAAAATAGTACTTGATACATTTTTTTAAGGATTAAACTACCTGTTTAGCCATAGAGATTACCTTCAAAATTTTGTTTATCACTTAGTGATTCAAATAACATAAGTAATATGTTTTTGAAAATTGTTTCACCTGTAAAAAAAAATAAAATGCCAATAGATTATCAATCAAAACTCATAATAATAGAACAGTTTACCTGCACAAGTATTTATGAGTGGTAGCAGAATTACCAGTTTCCATAGCAACCTCATTTCCACCTTCTAAGGTCAAAATTTCTCCCATACAATCAGCAGGAAAAAGATGTCTATCTTCCAGTCAGTATCTCCAGATTCTGAAAGAAACAAAATTGTCATGAAACGACAAAGATACAAACATGCATATTCTAAAATGTATGTGAATTGTTGCATATTGATGCAATTTAATATTAAAATATATTATCCAAAATAAAGCAACCTAAAGCTTTACTTTTTACATATATGTATATTTTGCAAAGTTTCCATAATTTCAGTTCATATTTCCATAATTTGAGTTCACAACTCAGATATACATGTCATTTGCTATATAATATGCTATAGTAGTTAATAGGTTGGAATATAGTTTGACTGAATGTATTCCATGTGGATTAAAACTTTCATTAGTATAATTTTAAGTTCAATTGTTTTTGAAATGTTAAAGGGGGTTAAAAACATATTAAACCAACTCCCACCATTCTGTCAGCTTTTATTTTTGATTTTACACCATCAGGAATATGATAAAATATTGCTCTATTTTATATATATTAACAGTGATTTTATACATTTCATGGATTTTCTAAGTGTTTTTATCACTATTGTTGAGAATATATTCATCAGGCAACATTATCTTTCCTAATGTTACTAGAACTAAAATTAATATTGTGCTACAAAATTTCTGCAGGAAATCAATTTCTGGAAGTGTTATCTTTCAAATGTGAGAAATACTTTTCCTATGGGGTTACATCATAATTTTCTCTAATTTATTTTGACATTTAAGCTTTTCAATGATAAATGAAATCAAGATAAAGTGTTTATTTGGCCTTTACTCTGAAAAAGAAATCTAATAAGAGGCTCATAAAACTCATAATCTCAAAAAAGTATACAATAAGCTCAGAATAAACTCACCTAGGACACATTTGATAAAATTATTATATATCAAATGATAGGATCCTTTGGTAACTTTTAACTTAGTGGAAATATATTTTCTGGCAACTTCAAATACCTTTTGGAAGTATGTGGATTTTAAGCGTAAAGCTACTAAATAATGAAATGTTGATCATTTCCAGATATATTTTTAAGTTTTAAAAATCTTTCATTTCTTTCTGTTACTAGTTACTTTAACTTAAACCACAAACATTGACTGTATTCAAGTTTAAGTTTTTATAAATTTTAAGTTAAAAGCTTTCAAATTTAATCAATGAATAAAAATCAATGGGAAAATAAACAATATTCAGGTCAATATGCTATACTGAGGTGACAATGCCCTTTCACAAATTCTCTCATATCTCACATCATCTTTCCATTCCCTTTGATACCACAGATTCTAAGCCATTAACTCCTTACCTTTAAATGAAATCATATTCTATATCCATTCGTTCATTTATAACTTTTTAACAAATATTTACTTATTTATATCCATTCTCTGCAAGACATTAGGTACTTAGGTGTTAGTGGTGAATCTTAAACCCTTCATTCCTATCCTTGAGTTCTTGCCATCTTATAAGTGACACAGATATTTAACAAAACAGCAAAATCACACACACGCACACACGCACACACATGCACACACTGGTACATAGTTATATGTGGTAAATATGATAATGCCTTGAAGAAAAAAGTGAGATCTATGAGATCTATGGGGTGGGGTTCAAGTAGCATTTTTGAGTTGAGGCTTGAAAGATGAGTAACTCTTAGCCAGGCAAAGAGGGAATGTACCTGGGGTGGGGAGTGTAGGACTGTAGGGATTAAGGAACGAGGAATGAGACTAGCAGTCTAAGCAAAAGGGGGAGAGTATGACAAGGTTTGGAGGCATTTTCAGAATTTGCATTTTCAAAGACCTAGAAAAGATCCAGTTTGATATTCAGGACAGTGGCATGAGACAAGGTTGGAGAATGAGAAGGAGGCTCAACTATGCAAGGCTGATAGACCCCGTTAAGAGTATAGATGTTGTACTTTCAAATTATAATTGAGGATTTTAAGCAGGACAGAATCAATTTAATTTACATCTTACAATACAAACATCATTCTGGCTGATGTGGAGAATGGAAGGGATGGAGTAAAAAGTGGAATTACACAGATAAATTAAGAGGTTACTTTTGTAGTCCAAGAAAAGGATGATGGTTTTGACCAGAGTAGCGGCATCTAAGATAAAGAAAATTGGAACTCTAAATAGTCTTCCTTCTTCAAATCTCTTGTCCTTTCTACTCATGTGAATATTACAACCAAAATTATCTTCCTAAAATAATGAATTGGTCCAATTATATCAGTCTTCTAAAACCTTTGATCACTCTCCATTGTATAAACATCTGAAGTCTTTGGAACGGTATACAAGGTCATATACAATGAATTTCTAACTGTCCTTTTCCAACCAGATTACTCAGTAAATACTCCCAGTCTAGTCTCACAGATCTACTCTCTAATCATTTTGCTTATGCATCGTACATTATCATTTGACTTGCATAGAATTCCCCCTTAAAGTCTATATGCCCCTTAAAAAGTCAGGTAATGGTAGCATGACCATACACCCCTATTTTCCCTGGACAGTTTCTGTTTATCCAAATGTCTTGGTACAATTAGTAATAGTACCTCTTTTCCCAAAAAGTCCTAGTTTACAAGATAAATTATATGGTCAACTTATTTGGTGGACATTCATTATTTTTTCCAACGCAGCAGTTCTACCTCCTTCCTGTGATAAAATCTCTGTGACTTTCTTTTGAGGAACCACCTCCCTACACACCCTCAGTCCATGTAATTGGAGTGGGATTGCCTCCACCTCCTAGCTCTAACGATAAGGATGTGACCAGGGCCTTGTCAACCAGGAGTCTATTCCCCTGGCTACAGTGTTTTGTAAAAGGATGGGCATGTGACCTAAGCCAAACCAATGACAATCAAAGCCAGAACCTTTGTCAATATTATAAGGATAATTAAGTTGCTGAGATATAAATCTGTTGACTCAATGTAGTATCATATTTCACAAGTATTGTCTTGACCCAATTTTGAAGACATGGATAAAAACTCTCGATTTCCCTTGGCAGACACTTTGCTAAGTCCCCACCCCAACTACTTCCCTTATCAGGCTCTAACACTCCTGTATTATAATGCACACAAACCCAATTTCCAGAGGCCTCTAGATAACAAACACCCAGGAATGGCCCCTTTTTCCGTGGGCTGCTGGAATTATTCAAAATACCCAATCTCCTGGAAGCCCACAAAACCTAGCTAACCCTACCCCACTTGCCATACATAAACTACTTCATACAGTCCCAGCTTGCTGTTATCCTGTCCCTGGGTAGACTCCCTTGCGTGACCCTTCTCTCATTTGGATCTGTGAGAAACAAGAGTTCTGCTTCATATATCCCAGGTTCATATATCTGAATGTTATTGTGTTGTGTTCTACCATCCAAAGAACCTATAATCATGCCTGATATCATGAAATTATGAAACCCCTGGCCATGTTTAAAACAATCTAGTATTATGAAGAAAAAGACTAAACTGGGAATCTAGAGATGTTGCTTCTACTATTGCCTCTTCCTCTTAACCAGCTAAGTGGCGCTGGCTGATTCATTTACAATTACATTGATTGTCAGTTTCCTCCTATGAAAATGGAAGGATTTGACCTACACGTCACCTTGAGTCACCTTCCAGCTCTAATGTTCTAAGATTGTTTGATTCAACCCAGTGTATAATTTCATAGCGAATATTGCCCTTTACCATCTGATTGCTTATCAACATTCTGTAAAGAGGGGAAAGCCCAGGAGATATTTTATTTGACAATGCTCTGTAAAGATAGCCTAAATAGCTAATGTTTATGCATCAGTTGCCATTTGTAAAAGTTTCATTTGTAAAAGTTTAAATTGCCTGAAGAAGGAGAATACTTTGGCTCAATGAGAGCAATCCAGATAAGAAGAGTCTGGTTATTTACTCACAGCAAAATGGGGTCAAAATATTCAGTAGGTAAAATTTATGCTGGTCACCTACACGCAGAATAGCCACAGGAATTATTTCTAGGTTCCTAGAATCTTAAAGATTGCTTGAGGCAAAATAAAGGATCCAGGGTATAAACTTAACTTAAAAGAACTTCCAGAAGCTCTAAAAAGTTTTAAAAAATGCATCACTAGCACTTTATTTTAGATGAGGTTTATAGGCCTTGCAGTCTCTTAAACGTCATTTTGACTTGGAGAAGTGGATGTCAGTTCACGACTCAACTGCTAAGGTTATTGTTCTATTATTCCTGGACAAACTTTGTTCCCTCTAGACCACGGCTGGGTCCTTTTTCTCTCATGGAATTTCTCAATGCAAAAGTAACAATTTCAAACACTGTAACAAAAGAATATGTGTAGCTCCACAATCCCTTTCTTGCAATTCCAAATTTTTTTTTTTTTTTAAATCTTGTAAGTTGGGTGACAAAATTCATTTGGTGGTAAAACTTGTCCTGAATTAATGTGAGGTTTTTTAGTCCATTTTATCCAACTTAGTATGAATATGTATATGTTTTGCTGCTGAACCAGAAATGCCGGTTGATGACAGAGCTGTTGCTCATTGGAGGTGTTGTCTAAACACATATAAATTTGTACCACATTGCCTTTCTAAAGGCTAAAATAGGAATCAGCAAACTATAGGCTGCCAACCAAATTTGGTCCGCTGTCTGTTTTTGTAAATAAAGTTTCACAGGAACCCAGCACGCCTGTTTATTTACACACTGTCTATGGCTGCTTTTGTGCTACAAAGGCAGAGTTGAATAGCTACACCAGAGACCATATGGCCCTCAAAACTGAAAATATTTACTATCTGGCCCTTTACAGAGTTAGAGCTTCTGGAAGTTCTTTTGCTGATCCCTAGTCTAATACATTCTAAACTCTGAAATACATCTAGCTGTAAAGATTTCAGGTAAAGGATGTGGAACTGTATTTCTCTAACCTCATGTCTACATACTCAGCCAGAATACCACATGTTTAGCAGAAAAAATGGGTCCTTTATTTTGAAGTAGACCTTGGTGGTCTAGTGGTTAAAGCTTGGCACCCTCACCACTACAGCCCAGGTTCATTTCCTGGTCAGGGAACTATGTCACCCATCTGTTGGTCCTCATACCATGGCAGTGGCATGTTGCTGTGACGCTTGAAAGCTGTGCCTCCGATATTTCAAATAGCAGCAGTGTCACCCGTGGTGGACAGGTTTCAGTGGAGCTTCTAGACTATGGCAGACTAGGAAGAAAGACCTGGTCACCGACTTCTGGAAAAATTGACCATAAAAGCCCTATGAATAGCAGCGGAGCATTGTCTGATGTAGCACCAGAAGGTGAAAGAATGGCTCAAAAAGAACAGGCAGAGTTCCGCTCTATTGTACACAGGGTCGCTAGGAGTTGGAATCCACTCGACGGCACTAACAACAAATTTTGAAGTACCTTCAGCTTGTGAGTGTCCTCCCTTAAAATGATCTTTTTGTACCATGTGTTGTCAATCAGCATTTGACCCCAGAAGGCAGATAAGAGAAGAAATCAGAAACAATTCCTGTGACTGTGAGGTCGTACCCAACGCTAATTTTTCTTAGCCCGGACACCACTAACAGCTTCTTTGTTCGGTTTAGAATTTTTCAATTTTTTAAGCAATGGAAAACCATCACTCAATTTCTTCCCTGGCCATAAAACCATTTGTCAGTCTATGAATGTGAAACAATTGCCAGGAAATCAAGAATGATTAGGGAAGTCAAGTATTTGCTAGACTTCAGGCAGTGGGGAATTCTGGGAGGTTGCTGCCATGTTTAACTGTGGTATTCCCAACAGACATAGGAGACAGTGGGAGTTATCAAAAGAGAGATGGTATCTCTATTCTTTATCTTTTACAAAAGAATTTTCCAACTGTTCTTTGCCCTGGGAACTAGGAACGTTTGGCTAAATAAAAATGCAGGGTGGATGTGCATGTGTAGCTCTGTAACAAGCCTTTGAAAGGGGCTCATGTAGGATTCTAGCTGGTACTCATCCAACACAGTTACAATCCACAGAGAATGCCTAAGATGACCTAACATATCACATTGAATGACACAAGGAAAACATGGAAAGTTATTACTGCTCAACTCTCTCAATCTGATGCTCTTTAATATCTCTAGACATAGCTATGTGACATTAATTTGGGTGATGGAGAATTATGTCCATTAAAACATACTGTTTATAGAAATCCTCAGGTCAATTACAAATTATACCTGTTTCTCACTCCTTTTGTACTATCTGAAACGATTTTCTCACTTTGGTAGTAGGAAAAAGACACTAGTACTAAATGGCTTTGGTGATTGCTTTAAACAGAGGGTAATAGAACGGCCAATGGAGGAACATTACTTGAAATATTGGCCAACTTCTCTCTCTAACTGTGTCTTACTTGTGTTGCTTTAGCATGAAAGGAAACTATTGTTGAAATGCATTACTCCTAATGGGCTTTATTCTTCCTCTACTTACAGCAACATTGCTTTGACATTAGAGAATTTCAGAGCAGAGATCAAGATCCATTTTCAGATGGCATGTTCATCATCAGAACAAATGTGCTCAGCACTAATTGCCCTTTTGTTGTTAATTGACCTGTTAATTAACTGCATCAGATAAATTAAAACCCCCAAATCCATTTTCTTCAGGTAGCCCCACTGTTTTACTTCAGTGTGATAAAAGTCCAGGGCCAGACAGAGAAGAAAATGCTTAATAATTTTTACAACAGATTTCCAATCTCAGCATTCATGGAGTTATTTACTATCAAACTAAATCAATAATAAATTAAAAAATGAAATATTTATGATCTGAAAAAATCTGGTTTAGACTGGGAAACCCCAATTGCCATTAAGTCAGGCAAAGTAGCAAGATAAATTGTGCCATCACAGCCTTTGTTTTCAGAATATAATGCTATCACTTATGATAATTGTTATGCCAGCTCTCAAAATAGGCAGTCATAATAGATGATAGATTAGTAGAAAGATATCACACAGCATGTTTAATGCAATCATAGAAGAAGCATTACTTCTTTTCTTAGAGGAGGCATGATTACATGTTAAGTTGTTAGCAGCATGAAATAAATGCAAACATGTTTGCTTTGAAAATAGTTAGAATCATTTCTACAATTTCTTTATCAGAGCTTTACCGAGCTGTAGAACTTAACTCAGTCATCAGTGCAGTCTATATCACGTGACTTTTACTTGAGGCAGTAGAGTCTTGCTGAAAGAGCCTACTGTGAGGAATTTTTTTTCTAACTATTGAAAAATAATACTTTCAATGAATTTCAGAATTGAAAGAAAATTATATGGATAATATAGGTCAGCTCTTTGCTTTCATAGATGAGAAAACTGAGGTTCTATAGGAGGTAAATATTTATCCCAATTCAGTTCATGACCTACAGTGAGACCTGGGACTTGAAGGCAGATCCCTGATAGAGGGTCCTTCCTACTACATGCCCTTCTTGATCTGTGACACTGGACATGTCACCACCGCATAGCTTTAGCCTCTATGAGCCTATATTCTCAACTGTAAAATACAGGTAGTTGTATCTCATTGAGACGCTCTCGGTATTTATATTAATCAGAATAAGAGAACGCAGGGTGGGTGATACTGTAGTTTAGAGGATTTGTAATGTTGACTCTCCACTCCTAAAAAGGTGACGAGAAATACTTGTTGTTCAGGCATGTCAAAGTTTATTAGACTTACTACAGAAAGGGGGAATGCAACTTGATGTAGTCTTAGTACCGTCTCAGAAGGGAAAGTTATGGATGATGTTTATAGGATTTTATGGCCTGAGCTGAGAGATTTAGGTTGTTCTTGTAAAATGAGGAACTGAGTAGGATGGGGCAGAGTTTATGGCATAATAGCTTTAGATTGATAGGCACTGTGAGATAAGACTCATGACATAGGTCTTGATGTTGGTCTTGAAATGAAACTTTTATGCTCTAGAAGCAAATATTTCTGGAAGCAAGTAACTAAATTATTTTTACTTTCGATATCATTTAACACAGGGATAGGAAATTATGCCAGTTTCAGTTCTCAGTAATGAGTTGAATAGTAGAATGGATGGACTACTAACCAACTGCTACAGCGGAAGTTGAGAAAGTTTTTCTATAAGGGACTAGATGGTAAATACTTCCAGTTTTACGGATCATCTGGCCTCTGTTGCCACTGCTGAGCTGGACTGTTGCAGCACAAAAGCAGCCATAGACGAGATGTTAGCAAATGGGAGTGGTTGTTTCCTAATAAAACTTTATTCACAAAACCACTGTCAAGGACAGGGTTTAAACCAAGGCCACAGTTTGCTAACTCCTGGCTAAAGAATCTCATGGAGAGAAGTTTCTAGTACTAAGTTCTCAGCCCAAGCCTATTGAATATTTGATTAACCTCTAGAATGACAGAAAGCTGGGAGGGATAGTGAGTACATCAGATAGCAAAATTCAGAAATATCTGGATTTACTCCATTCTTTTTAGTCCAGATAGTTCTGAATTTTGCTACTGAGATATATCTCATGTATATTCCAAATTAAAAAAAAAAAACTAATCTAAACCAGAATATTTATAGCAAGATCCTTTTAAAACAAGTATGCGTACAAAACATTTTTCTGTTTTGTTTTGGAGGAAGTATAAATAGACTTACCTGGGAGTAGTATTAGAGTAGTAGAGTAAAAAAAATGTTTATGTGCTTAAGAAAAAGTAGTCAGACTGTGGGAAAATTTTCTTTTTTCCTGCTTTGCTATATTTGTCAGATTAAAGGAAAACAAAACAGATCAGTACAGGCCAAAACAGTGCCTAAATCTAATAAGATGGTATAAAATAAGAATATATATTAGGTCTTACACTTAGGTTTAAAAAATTGATCTTTTTATTCAGAATAGGAGTGGGGTGGGGAAAAGTGACTTTACATCAATTCAAGTTAAAAAAAAACAAAAGCTACATGTGGTAATTCTAGGCCAACATGCAATATTTGCTTATCTTTTCACATAGTTGCCAAAAATCTGGTGTAACTGAGGTTGCATTAATAAAAGTATAGTGGCCAAAACAAGGGAGGTGCTATTTCCATCTTAACCTGCACTTGTGTAACCACATAGGGGGATTGTATTCTCTTCCGAATATCACGGTCTAAGAGGAATTTTGAGAAATTGAAAACCTCTCCTGGGGAGCAGGGCGAGGATGATGAAGTGGCTAGGAGCTTATGAGGGTCAGTGGAAAGAAATGAGTCTGTTTAGCCTGGGGAAGAGAGGATTTAGCAGGCAGAGGAGAGCCATCTTCAAATATTTGAAGGGCTGTCTTGTGGAAAAGGGATTAGGCTTATTATTTGTGTCTCAGGAGAGCAGACCAAAGGGTAGACGTTTCAGGGCAGCAATTTTCAGCTTAATATCAGCCCAGAGCGTTTTAACAAGTAGGATTGTTTAGCCAGTGGTTATGTGCACTGGCTTTGAAACCTAGACAGTCTGGGTTTCTATCTCAAAACTACAGATACTTAATGGCTTTTTGACTTGAGAGAAAGTAAAATAGCCTCTCTGAGCATTAGTTTTATAATTACAAGGGAAAAAGTAGTATCTACTGCACGAGGATTATGCGAGGATTCAGTGAGATTGTGGATGCAAAGAGTAGAAGTGAAATGGTTTCTCCACGAGATACCAAGTTCTTTATGACTGGGAGTACATAAAGAGTAGCTAGATGACACTTTTTCTGGCATATTGTAGAGGTCATTTCCACATCAAGTAGAAGGTTAAACTACATGACCTCTTAAGCCCTTCTAAACTTGTAGCTTTTCATTTCTATATAAGAGCAGGAAGCCAGAAATCGTCTGTACCAGAGATCATTAGATGGTGGTCCGAAAGCTAAATTCCCCTAGCAGCGTGCTTAAAAATTGGGAAACCCATATAAAAATGAACATTCTGGCTTCTCTTTAAATATATGAAAATTTGGCATCACTGAATCCACATTTCCACGCTGTAACAACACAACAAAAAGGCATTAACAACAAGCGTTAGGAGTGCTTGCCCTTCAACACCATTTGCCTTAGTCTGGGAGACCCGGATTGTCTAATATCCAGCCCACCTCACTCTTTCATATCACCTGCCTGGTCTCTGAGGGCTACGTATTTGCCATCTCTGCCCTATACAGGCTAGGCGAGATAGCTGAAAGCAGAGTCGTTTCGGACTGTTTGCCAGGATAGAAAAACAGGAGGAGGAAGAGAAAGAATGGGATACCAGGAGGCTGGCTGAAAGAGAAGATAACAAGAATAATAGTAATAATACAATCTTTTGAATACTGACCCAGTACCAGGCTCCATGCCGAGGACTGTATGTGCATTGTCTCATTTAGTCTTCACGGCAGTCCTGTAAGGTGTGTGAGATGATTGCTCTCACTCTATAGGTGAGGGTACTGAGGCTGGGAGGGGTAGGTAACTGGACAAAGGGTGCCCAGCTAATGAGTGGCTGGAAAGCCCCTCATCTGACCAGTCTTGGTTGGAATCCTGAGCCTGTGCTCTCCACCACAAGGGCCAATCTTGCCGACTTTGCAATTCCACCCAAAGCTGGGAGGTTCAGTTCAACTTTCTGAGCATTGAAAAAGAAACATCTCTCCCTATTAGAGTTGCAAATGGAAGATTCCTCCTTCACTGTGAATAACCCGAACTCTTATAAAGCTATATGGCACTGGCAAGGGTTCCCACTGTGTGCTTTTTGGGCTTAAAACAAAAGTAGCATGCAGTCAAATACAACGCAAAATGTGAGTTAAATAAGTGAACAAGTTCTCTTCCTGCAAGATTTCTCAGTGTCTCTACTATTCTCATGTACATTACAAAACCTGAAGAGAAGGGTATAGTACATACTGTTTCTGAGACTTCCACGATCCTGGGATTCTGTTTTCTGCAATGCTTTTCCTAGGGTAAATGCTCCAAGAACACACTTTGGGAAAACTTGATCCGGAGAAAAGAGCCCTTGACCAGAAATGCAAAGGTCTCAGCGGCCCAACTCTGCCAATAGCTAGGGATGTAATCTGAGTAAGTTTTCTAACCTCTGTTCTTAGATTGCTCACAGTAAATATTGGAACAGTAATATCTGTCCTACTGATTGCTCCTAATTTTTGTAAGGATCAACTAAATAAAGGATTTGAAAGAGCTCTCCAAATTGGAAAAGGCCCAAGATATACACAAGAGATTAAACTACTAAAGTTTCTCTCTCCTACATAACTGATCAGGAAAATTGGTTAGATTTTGATCACTTTCACGCCAATCAGTGATTTTTCTGACCACACATAATGGCGTATCTTCTTTATTTTTAATGCACAGATGTGTCAATTTTCTGACCTACCTGGAAAAGAATTAGTAAAAGAATACCTCTATATTCATATTACCATGAATACAATAAAACTATGTAGTTGTAAGTTCTCTGCTGAGCCTCTCCACGGCTATCGTTTAAGAAAGGAAAGGGGAAAGACATTGAGCACTCACAGCAGGATGTACACTGATTCCATTCTGTTCCCTTTGGCTAAGGTTCACGGCCCCCGGCCCCCGGACAATTGGACCTTTTGCCTTCTCTTCCATCAACCTGTCCCCTGATATGTGTTCCCATCGGCAGGCCTGACCTCACGGAAATAGGAGTTGCCTCGGGAGGAAAAAGCAGTTGCCTGTCAACACTGCTGCTGCAAAACTCTGGGAAATTCCTCTGCTATTGAGAGGCTAGAATTTTAAAACAAAAATAAAAAGGAGAGAGAGAGAAAAAAATAACTCATTTGGGAACAGGGAATGTCATTTCACCTCAGTCTCCTAAGTGCCCCCATTCTTTGGCTTTTTGCAGAAATGTGGATCAGGCTTTTTCACTGAGGATGTGTTATTCTCCCCAAATACAAGAGCCCTGAGAGGAGAGATGCTGTGGCGTGGGGCGCGGGGGATTGATCCCATTTCCCAGCCCTTTTCACATTCTATCTCCTTTGGAGATGGCATTTGAAGGCAAAAAAATCACCTGTTGACCCGATGGGACACTTCCCCACAGATGGGGTATTGAGATATTATCTCAGATTTCCCTCACTTTGTGTCTACTTCCTGCCTTCTTCCCAACAGGACTTATCTGCCTTCCAATACCTGGAAGTCTTGTTCGTATAAACAGTCCTCCACCTTTGTAAAGTGATCTATAGTGTGAAAGGTGCTTTCTCAAATAAACTGTCTCATTTTGATTTTTTAAATTACCAAGAAAAAAAAAGTGAGGCTCAGAGAGATTAACCAACTCTCCTATAGCCACACAGGATAGAGCTTTTCGAAGCATTGTTTATAGTTTACACCCTCTAAACAGTGGGGAGGGAATAACAGGAGGATGTGAATCACACTTAGAGGGAAGGAGCAGTGCCTTCTGCAGTTTCCCCAAAGGGCACGCTGACCAGTGAAAAGAACACTGGACCAGGAATCCAAAGCAATCAGAGATAGTCCACCACCGCCTGTCACCAGTGACGTAATTTGAGTAAATCCAGCCACAATTTCTGGTTTCAGAATTCTATGCTGAGATGGGATAGCAGGAAATTCAGCAGAGATAAGTAGGTGGCAGGCCTCCAAGTAATGTAACACGACGTCAAGTATTAGGCCAACAGCACTTAGACTGTATGTGGCCAAGCTGGGCCTTGGACCCAGATCTTTTGATTTCAAGACTAAGGCCCTTTCCATATTATATACAGGAAGTACACGATTGTTGTTAGCTATCTGGTTATACATACTTGGAATTACTCGGAAAAAAATATCAATTGATTTCCAGCACAAGAGGGAGGTCGAATGTCAAGGTAGTTCTGGGAAAATGTCTAGGGAGGGAGGGGCTGTAGGGAGACTAACAGCAGAGTGTTGCTCTATAAACTGCCTTTCTTCCGGTCTCCGTGGCTGCCTATTAGACTAAGGGATCTGTGGAAGGAAGGGGAGCATCAGAGAACAGCCACATTTCCACCACAGGAGTTCCCTTTCTCCGCATGACATAAACAAAAGGCCATAATTCTGGGGCCTAGTCCCAACCTAATCAGCAGTTCATTTGCATATAGGTAGGTGCCCACTACTTCCCCAGCTCTTATGTCCATGATGGCGTTGGTTCTGTCAGTTCACCCACGTCTGAAGGGAAATGGAAGGGAAAATAGAGTAATTGACTCAGTGGCTCTGTGAGCTCCTAAGAGGAGATAGTAGTAGCTAAGAGTCCACGCTCTGTAGCCAAGCTGCCTTGTTTCAGTCCACCCTCTCCCTCTCACTAGGTAAGGGACTTAGTACTAGTTATTTAACTCTTCGGTGCCTTAGTTTTCTTATCAGTAAAATGGGAATAATAATAGTAGCTACTTCCCAAGTTTGAGGTGAGGATAAGTTAATTCATATAAACTGCTTAGAACAGCATCTCATATGAAGTCAGGGATCAATAAATAGCTGCTATTATTATTGTCATCAGTATTATTAAGTACAAAACAATCAAATTTAAAAGATCAGGTCATTTTCAAGGATGCCTCTCTCTTTGATTATATTGGTCCATCTTCCTGGAATTCTCTAATTTTAGCATCCTGCCAAGATTTAATGACTTTTATTCCATGAAGATTTTTATTATATCTTCATTTAGAAATGCTTTCACTTTCCTTTCAACTTCTAATCAATTTATCTTTAATGAACGAATGAATAAAATATTTAAGGTATGTCTGCTTTTTCATGATATATTTTGCATGGTCTATTTTTCAGGATTGTGAGTGTGTGTGTGTGTGTCCTTGTACACAGGAGGGATTAAGTTACATTAATTCACTGTGTGAATAGGTAATTGGTTACTACTTATGAGTGACTTAAATGTTATCTCAGGGATGTTAGGGAAAAAGCGATCCAGAAGCAATAATAATTTTGAGAGCCACTGTTCTCTTTGTTATCTCGATAGAATTTAGTACAATCTCCTTGAAAGGTGATTCACTAGAACTTTTAAATAAGAGGAATGAAGAGAAGTAAGTAGGCTTAACCTGGACTAACTGCCTTCAAGTTATTCTGTTATCCAGACAGAATAAGAAAATAAACGCGAGAGTAATTATTTTTGCGCTAAAGTGACTCCAGGCTCGGCCGATGCCACCCACCCCTCTTCAAATCTTTAAGCTACGCGTCTTGTGCGTCATCAATGGGACAACCATTCTTTAGGCCCCCAGAAGAGGTGCGTATCTAGAAAAGGGCAATGATTTTGGATTCTGCACCTGAATCTCCAATTGCTTAAACTTGGCCTCCCAAGTGTAAAGCAGTACCAGGGCACGACACATTTTAGGCTTATTTGTTGCAAATAGATTTTAAAAGATATGAGTTTGGAAACGTATTGATCACATTGCAAGATGTTATTCAGAGGTGTTGGAGTAAATGAAATATAAGCACAGCTGCATACTTCAGAAGTTTCAGGTCCAACCTGCTTGTCAATTCCCAGAACGTACTAGTTTTTCAGGGATGTACACATATAAATAAACTAAATGCATATAGAAAAGCACATACATCTTTTCTCTCCAAATCTCTTTCCTTCACACTATCTGACATAAACTCCCTGATGTCCTGACCAGAGCAGTATTTTTGGTTCAGTATTGTTCCTGATTTCTGTATTGCCTCCTGGGGACCTGCCTGTCAAACAGCTAATGTGAATTTTCTCATGAATGCCAATGATATACGGATACCTTTTCCTTCGAACTTTTCATCCCTCAGGCACTCTAAGTACTCTGTGACTACTTCCAAGATATCCATAACTAGATGAATAGCAATTACTTGTAATAGAGGGTAGAAAAAGCAGAGGTCATTTTTATTCCCAGAGGTCTGGGAAGACTTAACTACACGGATACAGCATTTACTGAAAATCCCCATAACCCTCGAGTATGATGAATGGTCACCTCTGTCTCTGCTCTGTCCCGGGAGGTTCCCAAGTGCCAGTGCCCTGAGGTCTCCCTAACCACACAGAGAAGTTCGTCTCCATTCATTCTGACATGTTAACTTCACTGGAGTTTAGTGAGCACTTTATTCAATTCCAGTTCAATTCAAAATAAAGGTTTAATTTGCTTGCCTGTCTTCTGGGGCTAATCTCCCTTTCTTGAACATGCACACTCCCATTAACTCAAGAACAACCCCCTAAGCAGACTTTGATTTGATTCTAAGGGACTAATTGTTCCTTTGGAAGCTTGCACCCAGCTTCTGCCATCATCAACAAGAATGTCCCTTTGTGTACCCCATATCCCAGGGCAGAACTGGGCATGAGACATGATCATGAGACTTTATGTGACTAGTGGCTGATAATTCACATTCTACCTACTTCTGAGCTCAAGTGCTGAATTTCTAGGATGCATATCCTAGTGCCCCACCTCCCCTGAAGACCTACCATTTGTAGGCAGAATACCAAGACATCACCTCCTGCTAAGTATAAAGAACTTTTATCACATAGGAGATATCAGAGCAGGCCTTAGCAGAAGTTAGCTTTACCAAACATCTCCAGGGTCCACCTCTTATGTTAATGGGTCAACCTCCCAGTTGAGAAAAACAGTCGTCAGTTCCTTTGCTTTCTTTATATTCTATGAGTTCAACTTTATAATTTACATTCAAAGAATCTCTGCAGACAAAGTAAAATAAAAAGTTCCATCTTAATTAAGAAAGGACTCACTCTCCTCAACTCTTAGCTGAGTTCCATTTGTAACAGCTGTTATAAACCAGCTTAAAGAAAAATGAAATGATTTGCCTGTGTCGGGGGAAGAGGGAGAATCTCCCTCTGCCCTTTCCCTTAAGGTTCTTCTGGCTGGCCAAATAATCAACAAGACAGGTTAGCAGGAGAAAATAATACCAAGTTTAATAACATGTATACATGGGAGAAAGCAGGGACACTGCGTTACTCAACACAATAGCAGAAATTCTCGTCTTAAATATCATTTTCAGCCAATGACAAAGGAGGATTTTGGGGGTGGGGGGGAGTCAGTTACAGGAGATTACCACTAAAGCACAGTAAACAAGAGTAAGGTTTATTATACAGCCCCAAGGCCTCACCTTCCACATTGATAAGTTACTAGAAATGAGCTCACCCCCCTCTTTTCCCAATACAGAGAGGGAGATACCTTTACAAATGGAGACTTCCCTTGTAAATGATTGTCTGACAACTCCTCGCAGGGCCATCCAAAGAATGTGGCCAGAGAGACAGAACTCCCGATAAGATGGGCTTGTTGGTGCCTTTTCTATTGTAACCTCTATCCTAAATTATCTTTTATAGCAGTCATGATAATATCCCCTTCCTAAAACAGATTTTTTGGTTTTAAATTCTTTAGGCAGTTTGGGAGGGGAAACTCAAATATTTTTCCTGAGCTCTCTGAGTCCTTATTGTCTTCAGCTCGAAATAATCCGCATACCAGAGTGGTGCTTCCTGGGGCAGCTTGCCCTGAGCACCATCACCTGTTGACACAGAGAGGCAGAGGCTTACCTGTATATGTGTATATCTTTTCATATGGGTGGACTAATTCATTTATAAAACATTATCTTCTTGTTCACCCTAAAGTAGACTGTGAGTCAAGGACTTGAGTGCAAGAAGTTTAGCTGGGAGATGATCCCAAGAAACACTGGAAGGGAAGTGGGTTAGTCAACAGAGTGAAGCCAGTAAAGGTTTGTTGTCAGGCCAGTTATCAGTGTGGTCAACTGGATCTCAGTCTCTCTGCAGAGCACTGGCTACAGAACAATGTTCAGTTATCCCAACTGAGGGGCACGGAAGATGGCTACTTATTTATCAATTCCCCATCCATCATTGATTAAGGGTTGCTTCCGGGAGCATTGACTCTCAGGCAATTCTAGTTTGTCTTGCATGGAGAAAAGCATGTTTCCTAGGCCAGAAAACAGTCAGAGGTAGTTAGGTTTTTACAGTTTTACGTAGTCATCAGGGTTGTAGTGGTGAATACTGGGGTTGGGTATGGGAGTGAGAGATATATTGAGAGCATGAACAACAACTGCTACAATTATTAAACCTCTGCCATCTATTAGATGTAGGGTTAGATATCAGCCTTGAAATGCAGTCAGTGCCTTTTATAAAGATTGGACTTCAGCAAAGATTTTTATTACCAAGATTTTTATTGCTAATAATCAATCTTCTTGTTCTGCAATTGGCTTTTTCATTAAGTAAAGAGACGATAGAGAAGACAGGACTTTTAATAAATAAGTCACACTAAAAATTAAGGTTTGGCCTTTCAAACCAATTTTTAAACTCCACATTAAGGAAATGTATCTATATCTACCTATACACGTGTGTATGTATATATTCAAAAGGATTTATTATTTGATAGAAGTAATGATGAAAAGTTAAAGAAAGAAAACAAAAGTTATTTTATACAAATGAACATTGCCTGATGTAAACAGTTTTCAAAAGCATGACCTGGGACTTTAAATCAATAACTATTGATAAATATATAGAAAGTCATGTCTAAAACCAATTCATGTACACAACATTCAAGCTACAGCACATATGCCTCCAGCAGCTGTCATGTAGAAAGCATCGTATGTACCAACATCAATGCTGCAAACTTGCTGGAGTTGAGAAAAGCATCTTATATCTATATGGCATTTTGAATATTAGATTGCATTTCACATTCATATTTTTACTTAAACTTCATAAATATATGTGAGAAAAGTATTATTCACATTTTACAAAAGATGGAAAGTGACAATGCAAAAAGTCAGGTGATTTGTGATAGGTCACAAAGCTAAGAAAAGTTGGAGCCAAAAATCAGCCCAAACCTTTTTCCAGCTTGTGTGTACACACATGAAATCAACGCAATTCCAGCTACTATTTCACTTGCAACTTTTGTTCAGATCAACAGGAACAAATTTCTTGAGTTTCCTGGGAGTGAAGGGTTTCCTGGGATGCGATACTTTGAGTTCTATAATCAGGGCCACCCCAGGCAAACAGGGAAAGTTGGACCCTCTAACTGGCACTTAAAATATGCACATAATTTTAGAAGCATATGCTGAAGTCTTTGGCACTCACACTGCTCTGTAGATGTTCTCTAAAGTTACAGTTCTATAATAGCACACTGCTAATCTCTTAAGATTGATAGTATTCTATAACTTTATTTTCTAAACTAATCCATTTTTTCCTAAGTGGTTCCCAAGAATAGCATTAGCTACATTTGTATTCGAATACCCTTCTCGGAATGTATTTTACTCATTTTTCACTTATATCCATTTACACGAATAGTAAAAAGAAAACCATACAAATAAAAGAAGGCATATACCTAGTTGTTCCGATATTGAAATTAAGATTAGACGAGATAAGAAATGAAAAACAGCCTATCCAAAATAGCTTTATGGAGCTTAATAGTACTCAGAAAGCTTGAATTATTAAAAGTCCAATATCTTTCAATTCATAATTTGAATATATTCAAAAATTTAAATAAATAAAGGGGAAAATCAGTTCTAATGTTGCCATTTGTTTGATCAAAAACTTGAGAAACAAACAGCTACCACGAGCATGTTGTTCTGTAGTAATGCGTGTATCTGTAGGAGGCTGCTGACATTCAGAAGGAAAACAAATTAGGTGAATAGGTAGTGACTTTATCTCCCCGAAACCAGCACAGCTAAATTCCTCACTCCCAAACTCAACGATTCCATCCCTTGAGGCTTCTCCAGGACAATCATTCATCTATGTACCTGAGTTTTGATGTAGGTACTGTCTGTAATTTTCTGTGTAACTCTAGGAAGGTACTTTGCTTGTTTGAATGTCAGTTCTTTATCTGATAAATTGTGGAATGGGGAGGCAGTTGGACTAGATGATCTCCAAATTACCCAGAGGATGAATTAGAGAGGTTGACCTAATGACAAGAACACTACAGCTGTCCCTAGATTAATGGAGCAGCACAGGGTGGGAGGGGGGCCCACTCTGTATCTTGGCTTCACATGTCATCCTGGTCACTTCAGGGTGTCTTCATGTGGGGATTAATGCAACAAAGTAAGCATTATGTAACAAAATGTCAAAAACACATTTATGGTGCATAAATTGAAGGCTGTGGTCTGAAAAATTATATTCTGAGATGAAAGAAAGAGAAAGAGCAACTTCAAAAGGATGAGGTAATTGATTCAGATAGGGCTGTGTCTCTACTATTCAACAAATAGATTAGGACAACTCAGGTGGGATCTAGAAGTAGATAAAGGGAAGCCAATAATGTAAATCTGGTTGGTACATACTTAATTGAGAATATTTCTTATAGACTGCCATTCCCTGCTACACAACTTTGAACCTCTAGGCCCTGAAGTGGGTGCTCACTCAATTTTAAAGACATACTCTTTGCTCTCTATCTCTCATAGTTTTTTTTTTTTTCCTTGAACAATCTATATTTCATGTATATATACACCCACACAAAATTGAATGGCTGTATCAGATATTGAAGTTTCACATACTGAGAATCTCACTTCAACCATTGCTTTAGCCTAATGGAAGGCCCTTAAAAATTCTGAAAAAATAGTTGTGTGTTAGATTGCCTTTCCCAGTGGGCAGGAATCCCATCAATAAAATATATTTAATGCTGAGAATACTTGCTATCAAAGGAACAGATTAAAAAGTGAAAAACTCAATCAACCTATTATTTTTGTATACAAGACATGAAACTAGTTTATTGACTTCACAGATTTCCTCTGGCTGTGTCAGCTGAGTCAAATTATTGGTTAGTATTATTTAGCAATGGCCCCAGTTGAATCTCATGATTATAGGGGAATAAAATATAGTTATTTAGAGAGGTCTATGTGCTTACATATATTTCTGACAGTAGATATCAGTATAGATTAATTTGATTTGTAAAGTTTAGAACTCAAGGAACTTATGTAATTGAAAATGGATTTGGCTTACAATATGCAAAGTATCAATCTTATGGAATTTTCCTCCTTTCCATTATATTATAATATTGTTGGTATGTAATAGGAATATTTATATAAAGTTGTAATATCCACAGAAATTCTTTTTCCTTTTTTGTGGTTGTTGTGTAACTATTACCAGACTGTGCTAGGATATGTCTTTTAAGCAACCATGTTTCCATATCCCTTAGTAAAGGAAAACAGGCATTTTCAATTTTTCTATTTTACTTGCAAATAAATAAATACTTTTACAAAAGTATATGTAAAGTATATATAAAATATATAAAAAGTATATACTTTTTTTGTGTGTGTGAGGAAGATGGCCATGAGCTAACATCTGCGCCCATCTTCCTCTGTTTTGTATATGAGATGCCGCCACAGCATGGCTTGATGAGCGGTGCATAGGTCTGCGCGTGAGATCTGAACCTGCAAACCCTGGGCCACCAAAGTGGAGTGCATGAACTTAACCACTACACAACTGGGCCAGACCTGAAAAGTATATACTTTTATATAATTTATATTTTATATATATATGTATATATATATATATATGTATGTATGTTTATACATATGTATAATTTAGGATGTTTAGTTTATATATGTAATATATATATTTTGTATATATATTTTATACATAAATGTGTGTGTGTGTGCATAATATATATGTATATTATACAAAATTTATGATGGTTAATGCACCAGTGATGTGGTAATGACCTATCAGACAACCAGGAGATAAGAGGATTCAGGACCAGTGGGCAAGGTACTAACTCTCCAGATGACTTTCCATCTATCTTTGCTTTGGTCACTTGGGAAGTTTCTAGTTGGTATTGGGAGAAGGAGGCATGTGGAAGAGACATGAGAAGAAGTTCTAAATGTAACGATTATGCATTCTTTGTAAAAACCTTTCTCATCTCCTCTGGCTTGACCCAAGGCATTTCTTTCAGTCCATAAAGTTTGGTATCTACAACCAAAAAAAATCTCATGTAACAAATATTGACTGATGACCTACTACGAGCTCTTTGTGTCAGTGATAAAAAAAATTGAACAAGGCAAACATGGTCCCTGCCCTCCTGAAGCTTTTATTCCAAAGGTAGTGATGTCAGAGACAGTGGGAAAATAGGCAGAGTCACAGTAAATAAAGATCACGATAAGTATGAAGAAGGAAATGAATGGAATAGTAAGACAGTGACCTGGGGTGTAATGAGATAGGAGTGTCATTGCTGCTACTTTAGATAAACTGATTAGGGAAGATCAAATCTCTGAAAATCCTTCCAGCTAAATGGACTCTTGTCTTACTACATGATAAGACAAAAGTGGGGAATAAGTCTGAGGATCAGATTTAACTTAACCAGCAGAATCAGATTTATCTTAACAAGCATCTATAATTAGCATATATTTGTATATATGCATATGCTTTTTTTTTTAATATCATGTACTGATTTAACTTTCTCTACAATTTTCCATATTGCAGATGAGAAAATGGAAGCTCAGGAAGCCTGCAAGCAAAAGAAGGTAATGAAATCTGAAACTTTTCCAAACAATTATCAATTTAAATATTTAGACAAACATATGAGGAAGACAAAAATACTCTGAGGAACATAATATTGATTTAGAAGATTGGTAGGCCTTAGAGAACTCCTATGATTCTAGAGGTTTTGGAGTGTAGCTAATGGTAAAAGGAGATATTAGAATTTGAAAAATGCTATGAAATATAAAAGCAAACAAACTGAAAACTACAATCCCCAAAAGGCAGAACACATCCAGCTTGCCACAATAACATGGTGTTGGTTTTTGTCTTAAATCTTTTCTCCTAAGATGATATCATCTCAGTGTATTGGGGTTTGTCAAATAACCATTAGGATATATTCTCAGTACTTTGATTAGATTAAGTGGAAAAGTAGGCTTTGATTTATAGAAATTCACATCACAGCCAACTCTTACTTGAAGCATTTCTAGTCCATAAAGCAACACTGAAACTTGAGGCATCTTGCTGACACTATGACTTATTTTTTAATATTTGTAAAGGGCAATAAGTAAGAATGAGTTCTTATATCATTTTACAAGCTGGATGGCTGGTTAGTAGTCATTTTTATTCTGACCTGGTTTGAACTTGCACAATACTCACATTGCCTCTGGCATTTCATTGTGTGCAGATTACATTTTGTTTCTTTCTCTAGCAATTGGACATTGCCTGGGAAAACCAGAAATTCCTAGAAAACCATGCCCTAAGCCTATTGATTTAAAAGACTGAAATGAACTGCTTTCTTTTGCCCCAAATTCCACTTTCAAATCTTGCTTGTGTATCTGATAATTTATTCAACAACCAATCCTAAAAATTAGTGCTCTAAAACTCTGGGTCTGTGTATCTTTGCA
The DNA here is from genome assembly GCF_057802395.1 of Ceratotherium simum simum. Taxonomy (NCBI): domain Eukaryota; kingdom Metazoa; phylum Chordata; class Mammalia; order Perissodactyla; family Rhinocerotidae; genus Ceratotherium; species Ceratotherium simum. The sequence goes on along the minus strand of NC_141904.1, from coordinate 74,741,047 downwards.
CAGATACTGGATCAACAATTTGATAATTTAAAAGAAATCAAATGTAGGCCAGCCCTGGTGGCCTAGTGGTTAAGTTCAGCTCACTCCGCTTCGGTGGCCCTGGTTCGGTTTCCGGGCGCAGACCTATACCATTTGTCTGTCAGTGTCCATGCTGTGGTGGTGCCTCACAAGCAAGAAGAGGAAGATTGGCAGTGAATGTTAGTTCAGGATAATCTTCCTCAGCAAAAAAATAAAAAAATAAAATAAATAAAAAGTATTAACAGTCAGTTATGGGTAACGCAGAATAGCAAAGATATAGATAACAAAAATAAAAATATTTTAATTAGTATTTCTGTTGCACAGACGTATCAGAGGTGCACACACAGAAAACATTAACTTACATTTCTTAACTACCACATTTCCTGAATTTTACAGATAAAGAAAAAGGAATTTTGGCTGATTCATTCATTTATTTTTGTGTTCTTTCTATAATTAAAAAAAAAACAAACTACTGCATAAATGGCAAAGTTCTAGGTCTTGAAGATACAATAGTGAGCAATAGGATTGCACATGATCCTCTAAGACCTTATACAAATTAACATGTTATTTTAATAAACTCTGATAAATGTTATGACATAAACAGTGTTGGTATGGGGAGAAAGACTGCAAAAGTGCCTCTCTGAGTCTACAGAGAATCAGAAAACCTTCCTAGAGGAAGTAACTGAGAACTAAAGAATGGATATAAGTAAAACCTAGTGATGATGTTGGGGAGTGAGGAAGGGGAAAGGATGTTCTGATTGGGGAGAATTACATGTGTAAAGGATAAAAGCAAAAGACAACTAGGCTGACAGAAGAAACTCAGTGAGGTTCAGTATGGCTAGAGCATGGAAAGAAGAAGGTAGGAGACAGTAGGGTGTTTGGAGGAGGCTGAGGAAAGAGAGACCAGACGACAGGTTAGAGAAAGAATGGTGGCCTACACTAGAGGAATGTTAGCAGGTTTGGTATAATTCAAAATTTCTCAACCTGGGCAATATTGACACTTTGGAATTGCTAATCCATTATTGTGGGGGGAAGGGGAGCTGTCCTGTCCTCTGTAGACTGTTTAGCAACGTCTTAGCTTCCACACACCAGATGCCAGCACCACCCTCCTCCAGTTGTGATAATCAATAATATCTTGTCATTGGCAAATGTCTATGTAGCGGGCAAAATCACCACTGGTCCAACATCACATTAAAAGGATTACACATCATGACCAACTGAGATTTATCCCAGGAAGGCAAGGATGGTTCAACACAACAAAATCAATCAGTGGAATATATCACATTAATAGGATGAAGGTACAAATAATGATTATTTTAACTGATGCACAAAAAACGATTTGACAAAATCCGGCATCCTTTCATGATAAACACAATTAGAAAACTAGGAATAGAAAGGAACTTCCTCAAAATGATAAAGGGCATTTGAGAAAAACCTACAGCTAATATCATACTGAATGGTGAAAGACAAAAAGCTTTCCCCCTAGGATCAGAAACAAGACATGGATGCCCTCCTTTGCCATTGCTATTCAGTATTGTACTTGAAGTTCTAACCAAAGGAATTAGCAAGAAAACAAAATAAAAGAAAACTGAGAAGGAAAAAAAATAAAACCATCTCTATTTGCAGATGGCATGATTCTATATACAGAAATTCCAAAGAATCCTAAAAAAAGCTACTATAGCTAATAAGTGAATTCAGCAAAGTTGCAGGGTACAAGATCAGCACACAAAAATCAGTTGTGTTTCTATATACCAGCAATGAATGATCTGAAAAGAACATTAAGAAAATTATTCCATTTATAATACCATTCAAAAGAAGAAAATACCTATGAATAAATTTAACCAAAGAGGCAAAAGACTTGTACACTGATAACTACAAAACATTGCTAACAGAAATTAAGAAAGACCTAAATAAATGAAAAAACATCCCATGTTCATGTATTGGAAGATTTAATATTGTTAACATGTCAATGTCAACTACCCAATGCGATCCACAGTTTCAAAGCAATCCCTATTAAAATTCCAATCGTCTTTTTTGTGGCAATGGGACCTCTCATATATTGCTGGTGGAAAAGCAAAATGGCACAACTACTTTGGAAATAGTTGGAAAATGTTTATTAAGTGAAACATAACATACAACCCTTCAATTCAACTCTTAGGTATTACCCAAGGCAAATGAAAACATATATCTACCCAAATAATTGCTCACAAATGTTAATAGCTACTTTATTCATAATAGCTCCAAACTGGAAGCAACTCAAATGTCTGTAGTAGGTGAATAGATAAACAAATTGTGATATATCCATATAATGGAATACTACTCAGCAATAAAAAGGAACAAAGCTAGTGATACATGTAATTACATGGATGAATCTCAAAAATATTATGCTGAGCTAAATGTCAAGCATAAAATGATACCATACTGTATGACTCCATTTATACAAAGCTCTAGATTCAGAAAAAAAACTAATCTGTAGTGGTAAAAATCAGATCACTGATTGTGGGTAGGTGATGTGGTAGGACTGATTCCAAAAAAGCATGAAAGAACTTTTGTCAGTGATAAAAATATTCTATATCCTGACGATGGTGGGTAGTTACCTGGTAACATACATTTTTCAAACTCATTAAACTTAAAATATGTATGTTCGTTATATGTGAACTATATCTCAATAAAGTTGACTGTAGCCCAGTAGTTAAGATTTGGCATCCTCACTCACCGCCATGCCCAGGTTCATTTCTGGTCAGGGAACCACACCACCCATTTGTCAGTTGTCATACTGTGGTGGCTGCAGGTTGCTGTGATGCTGAAAGCTATGCCACCAGTATTTCAAACACCAGCAGGGTCACCCTTGTGGGACAGGTTTCAGCAGGGCTCATAGACTAAGACAGACGAGGCAGAAGGACCTGGCCACCCATTTCAAGAAAGATTAATCGACCATGAAAACTCTGTGAATAGCAGCAGAGCATTATCTGATACAGCACAGAGAAGATGGTGCAAAATGAAATGAAAAAATGGGCAGTGTTCCCCTCTGCTGTACACAGGGTCTCTAGGAGTCAGAATTGACTCCATGGCACTAACAACACCTGAAGTTAACTAAAAACGTATTCTGGAGGGAAGTAAGATGGAGTGAAGGGGAATGTACAAATGAATAAAAGGGTAGGAAAATAGGGAGAAAGATATGCTTATCTAAGACTTGAAGTCCATGTGTTTCTGCACTTTTGCATAGAATTCTCTTTCAGGCTTGTGGTTGGCTTTGGTTCTTTTGCTAGCACCTTAACGTTTTTGAGTGCACTCTGTTCTGCTGACACTGTCTTTCAAGGTTCCTCAGAACCTGGTAATAAGACAACCCAGTTTAACTATTTCTCAGAACTTTTAAGAAACAATTCAAATATTCTAGGGGCAAAAATCGGACCATCAACAAAGAAATAAAATGATAATCATATTATAATCTACATCTACTGACTTTAAAAGGACTGAAATAATCACTTTACTAATAGTTTGGCTTAAAAAGTCATATTACAATTATTTGGAAAAAGGAATCTGAAAGAACCTGTAACACTTTTTCCAGTGCGTCCTCTTTCACTTCTGCCACATGGACTTCTTTCCAAAAATCCTTTCCTCGGTGGGTGGAAAAATGTGAGATGGGTCAGTGAATTTGACCCGTTATGTATGATTCTATGAAAAGCTAGCCACTTACCATTCTCACCTTATGAATTTATGGATCAGAGATTACATTTGTAAATTAAAAAAAAAAGGAGAGAGGGAAATGATATTTTCTATAGGGGAATTGGAAAGCAGCCATCTTATTAGCACGAAGGTCGTCAGTCTGGCAGAAAACAATAACAACGCAAATGCTAAACTTAACTCTCAGATGTCTCTTGGAGTTGCCAAAACCATTTCCATTAAATTATAAATTAGCAATCAATGACTGTATGAAAAACCAAGTGACCAGTATTTGAATTGAGGAAAACAGCATGAATTGGATTTGTTTCGGAAATAAATAAATATTCATCCTTTTAGCAATTATGTTACCATATTGACCACCTGTCCACCAATTATAAAATCAAGAAGAGAGGAGAATAATAATTGAGAATGAGAGTTGAAAAAAATGATGGAAAAAGTACATTATTAGGGGTCTAAGGACCTTTGGATCAGTGAATTGTGAAACTGTGGGCAAGTCACTTAACCTAGAAGGTCTTATTTTCTGCATTTATGAAAGCAGAACTTTAGACTAACGTCCCTCTTCTCTTGGTTTTGGAGTCAGTGGTCACCCTAACACCCAATTTTTGACCAAATCATCTCACTTTTCTTCATTGAAACCTCTATTAAGTAAATATTTAACTATCTCAAGAATATCTTTCTCAATTCATTTTTAGAAATGTTTGCTTCTTTTTAGGAGGCAATTTATTTGAAATGAAGTTACAATTCCTCCATTCTTCTTCTTGTTTATTGACATTACTATTCCATTAATCATACAAGTCAGATACTTGGGAATCACTCAAAGCCCCACACTTTCCACCCCCACCTTCCATGTATTCAATTAGTCATGAGGTCTTGTAGATATAACTTCTGTTCTATCAAAGGCTTCTTTTTACCTTTAGGATAATGTCTAAACTGATCAATGAGGTACAAAAGGACTTTCCTCGGATTCTGGCATTTAACAACAACAATAATAACAATAATGGATTAACAATTAATAGTTTGCAAACATTACTATGTGCCTCCAGCAGTGTTTAGTACTTAGCTGTGCTATGTATGGATTATATCACTTAATCCTCCTGAAAAAATGGGATAGGTATTTGGTTAGATTGGCTTTCTTCAGCAGCAGACTCTGAGACAAGGACTTGTCTATTTGGAAGTGATCATAGCAAGCACAAGTGAGAGGAGGGGAAAAGGGAGACAGAGAGGGGAGAAAACCTAGTAAAGTGTGCAAGATGGAGTGGGTCACACTGTTCCTCTGCAGACCCTCTGAGGAACCATACAGTATACACTTTGGGATCGTTTCAGGAAAGGATGGAGAAGATGCATTATTTATTGACCTATTCACCTACTGCTTTACTTCATGAGGACATCAAACAACCTGGCACTTCTTGTCAGCATTTCCGATTTGCCTTATGTGTTGATCAGCAAGCTCCTTGGGTCTCTCAGACAAAGAAGCAGAGAGCAACACAGGAGCATGAAGGAGGGAAGCTTGGAATTCTCCAATGGCATCTTTGATGAACTTAGAGGCATAGTGATAGGATGTGGGTTAGCCTTCTACAGTACTTATGAATGTCCCCAATTTTCTGATATGGAAATTGATATAGAAACTTAGAAATAACTTGACCAAGTGTACACAAGTCGTGTATCCATAATACAAAACCAGGAAGATAGAGTCCAGAGCCTGAACCTTTAACCATTACACTGCATTGCCTCTCTGTCTCTTAGTTCTCAGCTGTGTGGAACTACTGGCAGATCCCTGAACAGAACTTGCTATTTCCAGTCTTTGCTTCCTTATCTCTCTGGCTAGCATGTTCTTCTGTCCTCGTCTACCTTGTAAACACCAAATAGTATTCCAAACCTCTCAGAGATCTTTTCATTTAAAAAATTTATTTATATTCTTATCAAAGTAATACAAGTATATATATTTATGAAGTGCTAGAAGTCTTAGAACAATAACAACAATAAAAATACAAATTTCCTCACCAGCCTACCTGCTACAAGCATCCATTTTTAGTCTTCCAGTTGTTCCCACTGGCATTTACTTCTCTATCTTTAAATAATGTCAGTGTCATGACAATATCTTGATTTTTAAGATTTAGCATTCTCCGTTGGCATCCAGTTGTAATAGATGACCATATAATTCTTATATCCCTATTGCCTTCCCAAAGTCTCCAAACGTAATTCTATTTCAACTTTTCTTTAAGTCCATATTCAATATTCTGATCGTTATGACTATCCAAATACTGTCTATGCAGATCCAAATAGTTTGATCAACTTCTCTTCCTTTAACAACTTTTCATTTTTTTCGAGTTAATAACTTCTCCATAGCTTCATTTCCTTTGTTGTCTTAGCATCTATGGATGAGTCTGCTTTGCTTTTCAAGAAGTCTGTAAAACCCTCTTGATACAATTGTCCTCGTGGTCAATCCCGTCAAACAATCCATCCATTCCTTTGAGTTTCCTAAAGCTGCTCCTTTGAAGCCCTGCCTGCATTGCTCCAAGAGACATCTGTTCTTCTCTAGGCCTGCTGAACTGCCATTATTCAAGGGCTTCCCATAGTCTCTCTCCTTGCTGGCTCTCCTGCTTCTCAGATTCCCTGTCTGTGGCCCTCTTTGTTTATTCCCTGGTTTTTGTAGCATGTCGGTAGGTGTCGGATTACAGGGAGTAAATTACAAATTTACAAATTTACAAAAAGTTTTTATTTACTCTCATATTTGCTTAGGATACTCTCTCTATCCCTACTGTGCCAAGATTTGGATCTTTGCGTTCATTGTGCTGGACATTGGAGTCCCTTGAATCCTAAGACGTATGTCCTTCACATCTGGGATATTTTTGTGATAATATGTCTTATATTATTTTCCCCTCCACTTTTTCTTTTTTCTTATGCATGTTTTAAAAATTCCTTAGAATATTTTACTTCGTAGGTTAATTCTTTAACTTTTTTGTCTTATTGCTACTGTACCAACTTATTTTTATTTCTAGTCTCCTTTCTGATAATTCCCTCAACTTTATCTTACGACTCTTGTACTGAATGTAGTTTTGTTTTGTTGTCATTTTTGTTGTTTTGATTTTAGCTATTATAACTAAAGCTTTCAAAAATTATTTTTAATTTCCCTATTGTTTGCATCCCTTATTTTTAAAACCTGTTTTTTATGGATGAAAGAGCTTTAATAATCTCCATGAAGAAGTTGGTGAGGTCTGTTTTGTTTTCTTATTTTTTCTTTATATTGCCATTTTAATAGTTATTCTTTAATTAGAAGCTTTATCCTCTTATACTGAGGGTTTCTCAAATGTCTGGTCACCCTAGCTATTCATTCACATATCTGTATTCATGGGTGTGGTTTTTTGACTGATGGTCTTGATTCTTAGGTTATTAAGGCTAACTCTGTTTTTTATTGGAAAATTCCTAAACATGGATATTTATGAGTCTATATATGGAGTCTCAATTTCTCCACAGAAGGATCATCTAAACTCTCAGTTTTCTATTTCAAGCCTCATGCTATTTTCTTTTCTGTCTTAAGACTGAAAGTCTGGAGCCTCTCTAGCTCGATTTATCTACAAATATTCCTCCAATCTCCCCTGGGTTGTGAGAGAGAGTGAAACAGTCCACTAACTGGAGTAGGTGGAGACCTGGGAGCCCAAGTGAAAGACTTTCAAATAAGCCTTCTGTTTTCAGTTTTAACATCCCTGCCATTGCCTTCCAAGATACAAGATGGCTCCAGTTCCTGATCCTTTTGAGGGAATCTACAAGGTAATTCACTTACTTCTTGCAGTTATCTTCCTGTGACAGTGTCTTGGTATGACTTTTTACCCCCTCTGCATTTCCGTTTACCATTTATCCTTCTGTTTTGTGTTCCTGTAGTTTTTGGGGTTATGCTTGTCTGTATGTTTCGTTGACAATGGAATTTTGGTTTCTGTTTCTTGTTGTCTTAGTTATTTGTGAGTCATTTTAGGGAGGACACAGAGCAAGACATGTCTTTGCTCAATATCTTGAGACAAAAAATTTCACTTTTGTAAAGTCTTCTTTCTTGGCCATCATCAACACTTATCTTTTACCTCTTCTGGGTGACCATTTTAGTGTGTCCAAATTTATGTTCTTTTATTTATTACACTTATCAAGATTCTTTACAGAGCCCAGTGTTCCTATTGACCTATGAGATAGGAAACTTGTCTTTTCTTAAATTTGCATCCACATAGTTTCACATAGGACCTAGCACAGAGAAGGTGCTTAATAATCATTGCCTGAATTGAATTAATAATGGAGGAAGTGAGAGGAAGTTATTCTATGTCATTATCTCTATTCATCTCTTTCTTCTTTACTGCCACACACAGAAACTCAGCTTTCAACATCTCCAAGTCTTGATTCATTGGATGAATAAAGCAGCAGCTAATAACAACCTGTATTCAAGTTATATGCTGGCTAAATATGAAAGAGGCTCACACTGGTGATTACAAATAAAGAGCTTTTCAATTAATGCTACCAGTCATCCTGTCTTTGTAATCATTCCTCGTCTCTCTTTTATCTTACTTCCACTCTCCTGTCCTGCCAATGTCTATAACTGGAATGGTGATACTCATGGAACCACACATGACTGAAGAGTCTATTCTTTAGTACCTAGATCGTATACCACCACCTTCTTGAAGACTTCCCTAGTTTTACAACTGTAAATCATCTCTTTCCCTTTTGAGTTCTGTAATACTTTTGTTATCACAGTGGCTGGCTGTGAGCATGCAAATCTCCATTGAATGGACACATAAATGAATAGTGACTGTATATGAGGACAGGATTGTTCTAGCTGTGTGCCCATACCACAGTCATAGAGAGATATCTCAGAATGATGACTCTCCTAGCCCAGGGAATAGGTGAGGGCTTTCAACTACTGTGTCTTAGTAACATCATACCATTATGTGTAATTATTCATGAATTGCTGTGTGCAACCTGAGATAGTCTGCAACTAAATAGAGGTCTCCAGTTAACACTAGAGAACTACCTAGGATTAACTAGATGACACACAAGAGTTATCACTGCATCCTAGCCACCTGAGTCAGTTCCCCAGGACAGACAGAGCAATAACGATTCAACAGTCTCATTGTGCCAGAGTCACTGAATTTGTTTACTGAATTTGAATACTACAGTCCACACATGTTTCTAATCATCTCTTAATTTAATCCTCAAGATTTTTTGATGTTATTATCTTTCTTCGGAAATAGCCCTTTTCCTAGAATTTACAATGAAGTTTTTCACATATTGAGCAATCTATTTTATTGCATTAATTACTCCCAGGCTCACATTTTTCATATGATAATTTGTTATTTACTTATCTTCTCAACCAATAATTAGACCATAAACTGAATAAGTCATGATTCTGGAAAAAAACACATATGCCTCACATTTATTCAGCAGGAGGGTACAAAAATTCAGCATCTTTTTCAATAAGATGAAGCTAATTTGAATAATATCAATATTTGTGAATACATTTCGCTACTAGTTATTCCAAAGTAATTAGACACTATATTTATTATTCTAAAAGTCCCTTGCCTCGTTAGAAGTTAAAGGCAACATATTACTTCCATCTCTATCCTTCCTTTCCAATCTCATCTCCTACCACTGGCCTGAACGTGGTTTTCTTGTCAGGAAGCCCAAGAGACATCAGAGCCCGAAGGAAAGACACCCTGACTTTCATCTTCACAACCCAGTGCCTACTGTATTGCCTGGGACCTAACAAGTATTTAATAAGTGATAGTGTAATTAGTGAATACTCCATTATTACCATACTTATGATTCTATAAACCTCTGTATTTTGACCTCTCTCATTCATTCATCAATGATTCAAGCATCATTTCTTATGCTTCCTTTTTCGCCCAGTAAAATTTGCTTCTATTTCTCAATGCCATGGCCTTTCTGAATCTTTATGTGACCTGCCTGGGAGCACCTGGTCCCTTTGACACTTGTTTCAAACACTGCACTCTCCCATGAACCTTTGTGTCTATCTTCCCTATTTTGCTGTGAGCTCTTTGAGAAAAGAATTTCTAAGTACCTGAAGAATTATAGGTGCATTAAGATTTGATTGAACTGATCCCTAAATTTCAAACAGAGTTCTCCCGAGGGGCTGAACAATGCAGTGCAGAGGTTCTCCAACTTTTTCTTATCATGTTGCCCTTAGTGTTTCAGTAATATACACATGGCAACACAAGGCCAAAATAAATACCTAACAGTTTCATTTATAAAGTAGTTTTGTTCAAACAACTTATGTTCTAATAACTTAGGGGCTGTTTGAAAAATGTAATATGTATATTTTGGAAGAAAAAATAATATTTTTATTTCATTCTTAAATAACCACTTTTACTTATGGCAAGTCTGCTCCTATTAGGCAGAGCACAACTTCTCAAACCTTGGAATAACAGAAATCCTGTTCTATGTCGATTTTCACGCAGTATTTGCTTTTTATCACAGCACCCACTGGAAACCCAGCTTCAACAAAGACATGATATTGAAAGGAAAGTAGAGCAATATAACGTTGAAACAAAACAACCTCAAAGTAGTAGTTCCTGCAGCAGCTGACACATGTCAAGTATCGCTGTGTTTCTCTGGAACGATTAATTACATCTTGCGATGGCTTTGTGTTCACGGGGGTGCTCTGGAGAGCGTTGGCTTTCAGTTTGGGAATTGAGGGTACAATGGTAAAATACGCTGATTTTGGCAAAAGATTGCCTGGTTTTGAATTCTGGCTCTACTATCTAATGGCTGTTTGACTTTGAGCAATTTACTTGACCTCTGCGTATCGTTTCACTTTTCTGTAAAATGTGGAATGATATCACTTATCTCTTAGGGTTTTTATGAGAATTAAATGTGTTAGTCTACGTAAAGAACTTAAGAAAGTTCCTGGGACTATATAAAGTGGTATTCTTGTTATCAAGCTATTCTTGTTATTATTACTAATTTGAACTGATCACCATGCATTTGTAATAGATATCAGCCAAATACCATATGGGGTCACTATATGTCTTCAGCGGGCTACCACTTCTACAATATTTCTTTAATCATAATGAATCTAATGATGCTATACCACTTGAAACTCACTGAGTAATTACTATGTCAGGAACTGTGCTAAGACTTTTAGATTCCTTAATATCAATTAATCCTCCAAACAACCATAAGAGATAGGGTTACTAGTATTTCCCAGTTTTACAAGTGAGAAAACTGAGTCTAGAGAAGTTAAAATGTACGTCCCAGTTCAACCTGCTACTAAGTGGCCCACCTGGCCAGCATTCAAATCCAGATGTGCCTGACTCCCAACTTAATTCTTCACTATTGCCCCTTCTGATGGACCAAAAGGGAACGGCAGATTCTGTGACCAGACTAAGAATCCCAGATCTTCTCATGACTGAGGGACAAAGCTGAGGTTGTGAAACCAGGTGTAGGTTTGGGTCAGGACCCGAACTAGCTAGAATTTCACAATTCTAGCTTCATCTCAATCACAATCCTAACAACACTATCAACCTGCTCATCATTTTTCCCCAAAGTACTGATTTAGAGTAGAAGATACAGAGAAATCCTCAAGGCTGGTGAATATTAAATGAAAATCTTAATGGAGCCATTATAAGATATGTTTCCTTCCTGCAGGATTCACCTATAAAAGGAATATATTTTTCCCAAATTTGCCAACTTTGAAAGAGACTATTTTAGAAACGTTCAGAGGCTAGAGTATGTGCATAGCCCACCATCTAAGAAACAATGGATGGTATTGATTTCTTTCAACCACTCACACCTGTATATGAGTTTATGGGATCCTAAATCAAGAAGCAATTTTTGTTTTTTGACAATGATAAAGAAAGTAGCTACTTTCCCATGATGGTATACCTGTTTTACACAGTCTCTTCAATTAAAAAAAAAAAGGTTCTTCTATGGTTCTTCTATTGTTTAGCAGAGTTGGATATGTTTTAAAGTGTATCTTTTAATAAAAGTGAATACTTACATATCCTAAATCTAAAAGCAATTCTGCTTTTCTGACATTATTATTTCAAAAGATTATTTTTCTATCTCTTTTCATAAGCCTTGGTTCACTGCTTTCTGAATGCCTCTGATGTAAATATCAGATGTAGAGAACATAAAACACTTTCCTTGAAGAAGGACACTGGTCTGGCATATTTTTGGCCATGTGAAATATTCAAGCATAACACAACAGCTGATAAATGCTCCAATACTGCACAATAATTTTAAAACACCATCCATAGGTAGTTTAAAATTGACCTACTAGTGACAGTGAAAACAGCTATAAAGGACTTGTATGGAGAAGAAATATATGAAAATAATTAAACATTTAAAAAATTATAATAAAAGCACAGAGTGAAAGGAGGCTTTGAAAAAATTTGAATCTGTTTGTAGTTCCTTTGTCAAGAAGCTGATATAGCAGTATACAAATACACAGCATGTGTGTGCACATAAATAGAAATATGGGTCTGTGTGCTTTCCATTTAGATGTATCTCAAAGGATCATCATCAAAATTGGTAAAAAGAGGAGAATGAAAAAATCGTATCACTTTTGTAGATATTACTCATATCCCCTTTTCAAATCTGTTCAGAGGCAATACAAAATGTAAAATGAATTATTATATATTCTAAATAAGAATGCAGTGTGTATATAGACTGGAAATAACTAGACCATTTTAAAAAGTAAAGAGCAGTAGAACAACTGCTGGCTCTGTTTAGAGTTAAAATTCACAGCCACAAAGAGAAACTTCTTTTGTAAACTAGGAAGAGGAAAACGATGGCAGATAATATATTATTTATATAATTTTGAATTTTTTTTTAATGTATTGTGGAGTTGTGTTCTTTTTGGTGTTGATAGGTTTTAAATAAGAAAATTAACAATAAAAGATTACAGACTATTTCAGAAAATTACATTATTTTACTCTGAAATTTTGCACACATCTACAAAAAGCTAACTTTTTAACCTATTGCGGTAATCATTTTGCAATATATAAGTGTATCAAATCAACAGGTTGTATGCCTTAAACTTATTTAATGTGATAAGTCAATTATATCTCAATAAAGCTGGGAAAAAAAGCTAACTTTTTTTCTTTGAGAATAAATATGGAAACCACAGCCATTGGATTTGCATATTAAAATCTGAGTCTGGGTGTCTTCTCTGCAGTCTTGGACAAGTCCCTTGATCTTCTTAGATCTCAGGGTCTCAGTGCTCACTGTGCGTCATAACTTAATACCCAATTTATTAGTTTCAGATGTAAATGCTGTTTTCCTTTTAAAATGTTAAGCTAATTTATATGGCAATCATATCTTTATACGATCTTAGTAAAATAAGAAAAAGATTCTTCACTTTTACCATGATTAATGTTCAAGTTGAATAAACTAAACACACTTAAACAATCAGGCCCATTGACAACTTAGTTTATTACAAATTCTCTAAATATTTTTAATGGCATTTATAAAGTTGAAATGTTCTGTTTTCTTAAGTGTTTTAAAGATCTGACCAATCAACATGAGGACTCTAACCACGAAAACCTTTCCAAAGTACTTAAATCTTGTCAATTACCGTTATAAAATAGTAAATCTTAACTTCTTTTAAACATTTCAAAACTTTTTAAAAAATTAATAAATTTTCTTATACTTTTCAACTTAAATTGGTATGTTTAAAATCAGTTATTTAATTAGAAACTTAAAAGTACAAACCAAGTCTAATCGGGCAGAGGCTTCTCAGAGTTTTAAGTATAATAAGCACTTCGTACACTAACACACAGAAGTGGTCCTAATTAGCACAAACTTAATCCTAAACTTAACTCAAAGGTATTAATACGTGGGTTTGATTTATGTTATTATCTCTATATTTCATTCTAAAACTTCCCTGGGTTAAAAGACATTTATCCTCTAACGAGTTAACCACCTCAAATGAGTTAAAACTTCTTGGGAGGCAGAAATTTGAAGACAGGATGTAGGTGCTGGGAGCTAACAATGCCTTGAGTAATTTTCGGCATCACACTCACATAGACACACTACTAATCTTAATTATAATTATATTTACTATAACAATTGGAGACTCCAAGTTTAAACTCTTCAGATGGAGATGGATTTTTGTGGGTCCTGGCTACACTCTTAAACAGCTTCCCTTGATTCGATTTTGCAACCCCTGATCCAGGTTATAGCTAACTTCTTTCAGTAAACTCTTTGCAGCTCAATTAATTTCATATCTATTTCATATTATTCTTATGTGGCTGGACTACAACTCATAGATATTTATCTGTCTTTGGGGTCACAACTCTGAAATCATGCTAATTGCACACATTAGCACCTAACATAAAAGCTGAAAGGTGATAGAACAGAGAAGTGCATCACCTTCAGAAATTCGCCAACACACCTGGAGCATGGTCAAATATTACTAACCTACTCAGTGTTTATCATCCTGGAAAATTTAAAATTCTGGGCCATTTCATTTTGATCTTTTGGAGTCTAAAATATGATTAATGACACATTTAAACAGCAATCTAATTTTAAGCAGGAAAGGTTATTTATTTTGCCCTCTGACAATATACACAATAAAAAGTGGCATTTTTGACATCTACATGAATGGCAACTGCTAATGAATGTTCTTGAATTTGCTACGAATAAATGTGCAGTCATATCATAATTATATAGAGAGCTGAAGCAACTTAACATTTAGTCCTCAAATGAACAATGGAACTTTTAGGGAAATGAGTATGCAATAATTATAATTTTAAACCATATAACATATTTGATGGTCATTTCTTTGGCTTTTGTGTGAAAAGTACCTGTTTATCAAGCAGGTCTACTGAGTGTCTCTTACCTACTACTAACATTATAACACCTAAGGAACTCAATGTTGTTTCATTATTACTATTATTATTATTATTATTTATTATTATTATTAGTGATCTAAAGGATGTATGTCTGCAAAACAAAATAATCATGCTATAAGGGAAAAACTCTACATGCAAACACCCATTGTAACAATGAAATTATGCTTACAAAATATGTAAATCTCTTTGGTTACATATTCACCTCTAAATTGCTCTGGCTAACCATGAGCCCAGAGAAATATAAGAAGCAAAAGGGGATATTCATTGGATAGACTTCTAACCAACAATATTTATAACCTGATATAAAAATAACACTCAAGTCCACATTGTATTAAGAAAAATCACTTAAGAAATATATAAAGGTTTTCAAAAATGAAAAGAAGTCATCTATATTCTTGACTCTAAGGATATGGGTACCTGTGAACCTGCCTTACTCTTAATTTTTTTTCCCCTTTAGACTATGACTTTCATACTTAACGGTCTTTGGGTCCCAAGAAAATGACAGCAGAAGCTGCCTGGCCTCTTAAGGACTAAGAATTGGTATAGTTTCACTTTCACTTGTGGTCAAAACAAGTCAGGAGTCCAGAGCAGAGTCAATGGGAAAGAAATAGACACTACTTTTGTGTGTGTATGTGTGAGGAAGACTGGCCCTGAGCTAACATCCGTGCCCATCTTCCTCTACTTCCTATGGGATGCCACTATAGCATGGCTTGACAAGCGGTGCATCAGTGTGTTCCCGGGATCCAAACCTGCGAACCCAGGGCTGCTGAAGTGGAGCGCGCAAACTTAACCGCTAGGCCACCGGGCCAGCCCCGAGACACCAATTCTTGAAGGGAGGGGTGGCATGTATATAGAGGGAGTGGAGGGCTTGTGGGTGACCATCTTTGGAGATTATCTGCCACTGAGAGAAGCTTGCATGTCTGTATATTTTTTATAAAGTTTTAGCTTAAAATGGAAATATTAGAACTCTTGTTATCCTTAAAATATAAAGGTTTTGGGTGATATTCAGGAGTAATTTTTGGAAGGATGTACTATTTGTGATTTCATTTTTCAATATTGTTATTTTATATACTTTCCAAACTTTCTATTTTGGACCTATACTTTAAAAATCAGTAAACTGTTTTTTACTTTTTTTTCCCAAATATCTCAATTGACTATTGTGTAAAAAAGTTAACATGAATTTCAGAATTTGCAAAATTCAAAACAAGTTTTGCCTTGTCTAAGGAGAAGAAACTCTGGAGAGGTGATTATTCTCCCCCTAGCCTACGCCATTTCTTCTTGTTTTCCTTATCTGCCTGATGTCAAATATTTGAATAATGAAAAATGAAGTTTCCCACATTGTAAACAGGATGATTGTTTCAATACCTAAGTCTGATGATATTACTTCGTTCTCAATAATCTTCAATAGCACCTCTATTTTCTTAGGAAGAAAATCCAAAGCCTTAACATGAGCTACAAAACCTTTTGGTCAGGTTCTAGTCTGCTTCTCTAGCCTCCTCTGGCACCTGGATCTCTGATCCACCTAGACCCCAACCTTGCCCTTTTCAGTCTCATTCAAGACATGCCCCCTTTGCTTATCTGCTCTTCCTTCTGTATGAACATTTTCCCCTCACATCCAAGTAGTTAGCACCTCGTCATCACTCCCCTATGGAAGTCTTCGCTCGCTTTCCTTATTTGGTCATTTTATGTTCTTACGGCGCCATGGAGCTGCTCTTTTGGGCACTTAGCACAGGTGATATTTTATGTGATGATTTAATTTAAATATATCTCTTCAAAATGCTCCAAGGTTCATGAGTACAAGGTATGTCTCTCTAAGCCCTGATACTCCTCACGGAGTCTTGGCCATGGCAGATAGATGATCCAGATAAATGGTTACTGAATGAACGAATTAATGAGTGAAAATGCAATGAGGAAGTGGCTACTTAATGCACGGCAGACAAAAAAGTTGATCATGAACTATATTCAGTCCTTAATATCTACAAAGAGTGAAAATGCATCTTCTCAATAAAACAAAACAGAAAAGTTACCTGAGGTATTGAGTGAGACTGCTTAACACAACTGAATAGATTTATTAGTGAGCAAAAGGGCCAGATAGAGTATTTCTTGTTAGCAAACTCAAAGTGGTAGATATTGTCGCTACTCACCAATATTGCTAATTCTCCTCTTTTCAGGTACATAAGAAATTTCACTTCTTCACTCCCTTGAGTGATTTGCTTTAGCCAATGAAATGTGAATTCAAGAAATATGTGTCACTTCTGGGTGGAAGCATTTAATTTCCCCTGCAAGACTCTAGAACTCTCTTTTCTTTTCTGAAATTACAGAAGCACATGTTCATATGAAATTGTAACATTGAGCTTTCTCATGGAGGATCGTTTCCTCAGAGATGCATACAGAGAAATCTCTGTTGATTCAAAACCCTAAGATTTAGGGATTGTTTCCCTTGTACACTGTTGGTGGGATTATACATTGGTACAGCCACTATGGAGAACAGAATGGAAGTTCCTCAAAAAGTTAAAAATAGAGGTGGTCAAAGGACACCAGCTTTCAGTTATTCTGATGAATAAGTTCTGGGGATCTAATGCACTGCATGGTCACTGTAGTTAACAAAACTGCATTGTGTATTCGAAAGTTGCTAAGAAAGTAGATCTTAGTTCTCACCATAAAAAAATTGTAACTACGTGAGGTGATGAATGTGTTAACTAACCTTACTATGGCAATCATTTTGCAATATGTACATATATCAAATCATTATCTTATACATCTTAAATTTACATAATGTTGTATGTCAATTATATCTAAATAAAGCTGGAAAACAAAAAACACGTGAAGAGGCTCAGCAACGTGCATACAATATTTGATTTCTCGTTTGTGTCTGTGTTGTCTCTAGTTAAAGTAGATCATATTGACATTTCCTGAGTATAAATCATTGAATAAAATGAGCAAGAGCTCTTGTTTAAAAAAAAAAAAACAAGAGAAAGAGAAAAAGATTTAGGGGTTGTTTGTTACACCAGCACAACCTGATTTATAAATGTCATGATTCCAAACTAGAAGTAAGACATGTTTGTTTGATGGTTTGTATCTTTATTATTAAATATGCCAAACGAAGTGTGAATATATTCAGGTCTAAATCAAACAGAAATTTATTCCTAAAATGCTGTTTGGTAAAGCCAAATATATCATTTCATTATTCTCCTCCAAAATAAGGTAGCATCATGTATGAACATAAGTTATACTAAGTTAAATGCAGGTTAACACAAAAATAAGTTCTTCTGAGCCTCTAGAGAAGCAAGTTATGTATCTTACATTCTTTGAAATATCTGTAGAAGAAATTATCACACACCTCACATACACCTTATCTCTCTATATCTATAAATTGTTTCTGAAACCAGAGATGTTTGCAATGACAGGTTTTACCCTCAAACCTATTTCCTATTACCTTTATGCACTTCTGAATTGTCCTATTAGGCCAAGTCCCTGAAAAGCCCACAATATACATCAACTCCAAAGAGAGGTCAAATACAATTTGCAGCGATGTAATAAATAACGGCTCAAATTTCCCAATTGCTCCATGGAGTGGATTACCGTGGTTGCCAAGGGCAGAGAAATAAATTTAAGTTTAACATTAATTATCATTTTAATATGTGCTATTTTTTTTACACCATTAGATTTAGATGACATTCTAATAGCATACTTGGAATGAGCGCGGATGTATTTAAATTTATGTTTCACTAGTATATTTGGAATCTGCATTCATTAAGCAAGCATTTATTGAGCACCCAGCACATGCCAGACACTGTGCTAGGTGCTGGAACTAAAAAATTGAAAACATAGTCCCTATCCTTAGTGAACTTCAAACTTATTAATTTAGACTTGTTTATGAACTGATGGACAATCTAGGTCAAATATTGATTTAATTTTAATAAGACAGAACAATAATTTTATATCACTTATAGTTATAAAAGCATGCTTAGAAACATTGACATTCAGTTTTCACGTAGTCCTCTGAATTTGTGGAACCCAAGCCAGGTATTATTGGCGGCACTGTATACATACAGAAACTGAGGTTTAGATAGTATTTCATACATTTTATGAGGTTTCATGCTTAAAATGTAATACGACAAAAAATATTACAAACTTAGAAAAAGGTTTGAAAAATGTATGAAAATTAAGGGTTATCTCTTTGATATATGACGAACTTCTTGAGCATAAAAAAAAATGTAGGGGACGGCCCAGTGGCATAGTGGTTAAGTTCCATGCTCCACTTTGGTGGTCCAGGGTTCGCAGGTTCAGATCCAGGGCGCGGACCCACGTACCGTTCATCAAGCCGTGCTGTGGCGGCGTCCCATATTCCAAATAGAGGAAGATGGACACAGATGTTAGCTCAGAGCTAATCTTTCTCAGCATAAGGAGAGGATTGGCAATGGATGTTAGCTCAGAGCCAGTCTTCCTCACACACAAAAAAAGTAAAATCCCAATGGAAAAATGGACAAAGGATACGGGCCGACCTTAACAAAAGGAGTAGATACATTGGTCCAAATACGCATGAAATAGTCAGCCCTGTATTTACGAAAAAATAGGTGATTTAGAGAAATATTGAAATAGAGTTTATTTATGTGTTTGTTTTGCCAATTGAAGAGCAGTTACAATTAATAACATGTAGTGTCTGCAAGTGTGTGGGCAATGGGAATTCATCTGCCTAGAAGTATAGAGGGAGTTGTCTTCCCAAAGGACAATTTAGTAATATACACATTGACATCTTTAAAATAGTACATATCATTTGACATTGAAATTGCAATACTGGGAATTTATCTTAAGCAATAATCAGAGACATCTGTAAAAGATTCAGGTATAAGAATATATATTCACATATATGTATATTCAATATATATTCATCACAGCATTTTTCTTAAGTAGTAAATAGTGGAGAAAAGCTAAATCACTGATGATAGGTTATTGGTTTAAGTAAATTTATGGCACATGCATCCGGTGGAATATCCTTCAGGTTTAGGAGAATATTTATGATATTTGAAAATGCCCACAATATGTTAATTAACAAAAACAAGTTATAAAATAGAACATATAGTTCATCCCAGTGTTGTATTTTATACACACACACACACAAATGATGACTGAAAGGATGCCATATCTTGAGTGACAGGATAATCAATAATGTATATTTTTCTGCATTTTCCAAATTTTGTATAATAAATGTATATAACTTTTATAATCAGAAAACAGGGATTAAAAGAAATGATATTATGTTTGTTTCTCATTTCCTTCACTTGCTACATAGAATAATTTACTGAAGTTATTTAAGAATTTGATATAGTTTGCAAATTTTCAACAGATTTCATCATCGTAGTGAGTCCACAGGTACCATTTGCTTGATGAAAATGAATATAATATATATATTATATATATATATTATAATATATATATTATATAGAATATGCTATGCTATTTTTTGTTAATCCATTCTTTTTTAGGCAGATTCTGAATCCTCTGGATAACCTAGAATATACCACTATCTATCACAATACAGGGATAATTATCATTCTAAGCAAATATGTATCCCTTTTTATATAGTCCTTTTGGTGTTTCTCACTATATAAGGTTATTTCATTTAAAAAAATTATCTTGAAATTAAATAATTTATTAACTTCTAATGCTCATTTCTCAAGTAAGATCTAAAATTAACAATGTTAGCTCCCCAATTGGTAGAGATGAGTACTTAATTGAATTCAAGAATGCGTATTAGAATTTTAATTTCACAACAGCAGGACTCTTCTCTGTCTTGTTCATAGTTATACCCAAGTGGGTGGAATAGCGTCAGTCACGTAGTAAGTATTCAGTCTATGTTTGTGGAATTAATGTATTAGTGAAAATCGTTGTCTACTGTGAACCAGGCACTGAATATACAAAGAGGAACAAGTCAGGATCCAACCCTTCAGGAACTTAGACTCTGGAGGACAACACAACCACAGTTAATAATAAAACAAGTTAAAATATGACCCAAACCTCCATGAATATAATGTGTTACAAAAAGAAAAATCTTTAAAACTGTTTATAAGAAAATAATGGTAAATATACACATCACATTTTTTCAATCATGTATAAAGATGATATTGACAAATTTCAGTGTTCTGAAATGTTACTTAATTAAACTTTAAAATTATTTTTACTATTGCTTTATTACCAGTACATTTTATTGAATTATAATATCATTAATATTGGTAGTTAAGTATGTTAAATTATTAATCTGAATTAACCAGAATTTTTGGATAAATTGAGATAATTTCATGTATAAATGAAAGCATGAAAGAAAATAATATTCAGGGGCTAAAACTCTGAGAATAAAAAAAGTATTTTAGGACATCCAAAGATATATTTATGAATTTTGAAACTTAAATGACATAAAATGATTTTTTTGTTGTTCCACGTTTCTTTGTGAAATATAACTTTTACCTGTTACATAAAGAAGCCACTAATGATAAAAGGAATTGTCTCAAGTATTGTGCAGATAATGGATGTGTGTGTGTAAATGTCTGAAAACTTCTATTTGGCTTTTTATGTTGGACTACACATGTTAAATAGGCTATTTTTCTTTTAAATTCCAGTCTCTCTTTTTCTATAAGAAAGTTGTTTCTGTCGTTCATAATGACTCTAAACATCTTATGACAAAAGATGGAACTAGAGTGAAGTCAGCAAAGAGAAAGCTTTCCCCACCAAAGTGCCCTGTATCCTGACAGGAAGAAGCAGATAGAGGTCTCCTTCTCTCGTCTACAAACCACATAGACACACTTTGCACAAAATAACACCTTAAAGTGGGCACTCCTGAAAAATACATATATTATAACCACTGAGCCAATTTTAAGAGAACTCTTGAATACCCACTTTTAATTTATATATAGGAATGTCAGAATTAGCGTATCGGTCAGCACCACAGATTCACAATTAAGCACGTGTAAGAATTTGTTGACTAACATCATTAAATGCCTAGAAAGCATCTTCATATTACACAGTTCTTAAAAAAAAACTGATCTTCTATCAAGCCTTGAGTAATTGTAACCTTTTCATGCCAAAAAAACTTTAGGGACTTTCTTTTTTTTTTTTTTTTTTTTTAGCTTATTTGTTTATTGCAGTAACATTGGTTTATAACATTGCAAAAATTTCAGGTGTACATCATTGTACTTCTATTTCTGCATGGACTACATCATGTTCACCACCAAAATACTAATTACAACCCATCACCACACACATGTACCGAATTATCCCTTTCACCCTCCACCCTCCCCCCTTCCCCTCTAATCCAATCTCTGTCCCTATGTGTTTGTTTATTGTTGTTATTATCTACTACTTAATGAAGGAAATCATACGGTATTTGGCCTTCTCCCTCTGACTTATTTCACTTTGCATTATACCCTCAATGTCCATCCATGTTGTCACAAATGGCTGATTTCAGCGTTTCTTATGGCTGAGTAGTATTCCATTGTGTATATATACCACAGCTTCTTTATCCATTCGTCCCTTGATGGGCACTTAGGTTGCTTCCAAGTCTTGGCTATTGTGAATAAGGCTGCAATGAACACAGGGGTGCATGTACCTTTGCAAATTGGTGTTTTCAAGTTCTTTGGATAAATACCCAACAGTGGAATAGCTGGATCATATGGCAGGTCTATCCTTGATTTTTGAGGAATCTCCATACTGTTTTCCATAGTGGCCGCACCAGTTTGCACTCCCACCAGCAGTGTATGAGAGTTCCCTTCTCTCCACATCCTCTCCAACACATGGTGTTTCCTGTCTTGTTAATTATAGCCATTCTGCGGGGCGTGAGGTGATATCTCATTGTAGTTTTGATTTGCATTTCCCTGATAGTTAGTGATTTTGAACATCTTTTCATGTGTCTGTTGGCCATCTGTATATCTTCTTTGGAGAAATGTCTGTTCAGGTCTTTTGCCCATTTTTTAATTGGGTTGGTAGTTTTTGTTGTTGAGATGCATGAGTTCTTTATATATTTTGGAGATTAAGCCCTTATCAGATGTATGGTTTGCAAATATCTTCTCCCAATTGTTAGGTTGTCTTTTTCGTTTTGTTGATGGTTTCCTTTGCTGTGCAGAAGCTTTTTAGTTTGATGTAGTCCCATTTGTTTATTTTTTCTATTGTTTCTCTTGCCCGGTCAGATGTGGTGTTTGAAAAGATGTTGCTAAGACCGATGTCTCAAGAGCGCACTGCCTATGTTTTCTCTTCTAGAACTTTCACAGTTTCAGGTCTTACATTCAAGTCTTTAATCCATTTGGAGTTAATTTTTGTGTATGGTGTAAGGTAAGGATCTACTTTCATTTTTTTGCATATGGCTATCCAGTTTTCCCAACACCATTTGTTGAAGAGACTTTCTTTTCCCCATTGTATGTTCTTGGCTCCTTTGTCAAAGATTAGCTGTCCATAGATGTGTGGGTTTATTTCTGGGCTTTCGATTCTATTCCATTGATCTGTGTGTCTGTTTTTGTGCCAGTACCATGCTGTTTTGGTTACTATAGCTTTGTAGTATATTTTGATATCAGGGAGTGTGATACCTCCAGCTTTGTTCTTTTTTCTCAGGATTCCTTTAGCTATTCGGGGTCTTTTGTTGTTCCATATGAATTTTAGGATTCTTTGTTCTATTTCTGTGAAAAATGTTGTTGGAACTTTGATAGGGATTGCATTGAATCTATAGA
Source organism: Ceratotherium simum simum (assembly GCF_057802395.1). Classification (NCBI taxonomy): domain Eukaryota; kingdom Metazoa; phylum Chordata; class Mammalia; order Perissodactyla; family Rhinocerotidae; genus Ceratotherium; species Ceratotherium simum. The sequence continues at coordinate 74,717,781 of NC_141904.1, read as the reverse complement.
TGGCTTTAGGAAGTATGGACATCTTAACTATGTTAATTCTTCCAATCCAAGAGCACGGAATATCTTTCCATTTCTTTGTGTCTTCTTCAATTTCTTTCAGAAATGTTTTATAGTTTTCGGTGTACAGATCTTTCACCTCTTTGGTTAAATTTATTCCTAGGTATTTTATTCTTTTTGTTGCAATTGTAAAAGGGGAGGGATTCTTAATTTCTATTTCTGCTACTGATCGTTGTTAGTGTACAGAAATGCAACTGATTTTTGTATGTTGATTTTGTATCCTGCAACTTTACCATATTCGTTTATTACTTCTAAAAGTTTTCTGGTGGATTCTTTAGGGTTTTCTATATATAAAATCATGTCATCTGCAAATAGTGACAGTTTTACTTCTTCCTTTCCAATTTGGATCCCTTTTATTTCTTTCTCTTGCCTGATTGCTCTGGCTAGGACTTCCAATACTATGTTAAATAGGAGTGGTGACAGTGGGCATCCTTGTCTGGTTCCTGTTCTTAGAGGGATAGCTTTCAGGGACTTTCTTTAATTTACTTTTACATCAGCCAATAGAAAATTAGCGGCATGCCTGATTTCTGACCCTCTCTTTTGTTTATTGCTCTTTACTGATTGGAGGACTTTGACAGATGCCAGAGAGGAAAATTATGTTCTTTTGCCAAGAGTTCTATTTCAACAAATATATTGTACTCCTGATATTTACAAAGATACTACAAAAGTCTCCATACACAGCCTCTTATACAGCCTCTTTAGTCATACCAATGTAACAGAAGCCAAATAAATTAGACTTTGAAATAATATACAAATAAAAGCACTGAAAATAAAATGTCCCTATTGGCCTCTTACACACAAGAGTGATAAATTACTAGGAACTTTACAAAATAACTTATGTGAGTATCTCCTTCCTGCCCTAAAAGGAGACTTAAAAAAGTTTTTTAAAAATCCATCCAATATCCTCACTTTTAATCAGCAGAAGCCATCTAAAGGAAGAAGGGTCTGTTAGCATCCAGCTTTACTGTGTCACGAGCAATTGCTGTGTTAACAAATATTTTGAATAATTGCCTCTACATTTTAAGCATTTACACACATTAAACTTAAGGAATTAGTATAGCTACCACTCCCAAGAATATATAAACTATTGACACCCACTGGCCAGCATTTCTAACTAAATTCTACAGTGTTTCCTAGTATAGTCTCTCATTGGATGAACTTTTGAACTAAATCAAGCACTTTACATTAAATTAATGTTTGTGGAACCAATGGAAAGATAGATACAATTGGCTTTAACCATTTCTTAATTAGCTAATGTGATGATCTAATGAAATACTGAAAAATTTAGGCGAAGTATTCATCTTTATCTTAGTGAAAAATCTGTTTTGTTTTTTTTTTTTGTGAGGAAGATCAGCCCTGAGCTAACATCCATGCTAATCCTCCTCTTTTTGCTGAGGAAGACCGGCTCTGAGCTAACATCCGTTGCCAATCCTCCTCCTTCTTTTTCTTTTTTTTCTCCCCCCAAAGCCCCAGTAGATAGTTGTATGTCATAGTTGCACAGCCTTCTAGTTGCTGTATGTGGGAGGCAGCCTCAGCATGGCTGGAGAAGCGGTGCGTCGGTGTGCGCCCGGGATCCGAACCCGGGCTGCCAGTAGCGTAGCGCGCGCACTTAACCACTAAGCCAGGGGGCTGGCCCTGTTTTTAAGCCTCTAAATAAACTTTGGTTCAAGATTTTGGAACGAGTGTATGCCTCCACCTCTAAAGCACAATTGAACTGTAGAAAACATACCAAAAGGAACATATATATATATGTATGAGCACCAGAAAAAATAAAATACCACAAAGTTTGATGACTTCCTAAAAGGTGGAAAGCAGATGGGGAAAATTCCAGTCAACATGGAAGTATATGACACTGTGCAATACGATGCAGAGGGATATCATTTCCACCACAAACATACACAGTGCTATCTAAGAATACAAACCCTGTAAAGATATACATAAGCAAGGTTGTATATGAGAGAGATAAAGGCTCAGGGGCCCAAAACGAAGAGGAAACTCAGAGGTAGACTGGTGGGGAGGTGGCAGAGCTGGCATAATCCAAAGAAAAGACACTCTCGTCTGAAACAGGAGACCTTAGAGGACTCTACTTGCCTAGTGGAAAAAGTCTCCCAGAGGTAGCTGCAGGGCCCACATTCATTCCTTCTGCATGGTAAGGTAATTCTAAGCCAAAAAATTAACATAGAAGCTAGTCCAAAGCGGGGGAAAATTTTAGAGCCACTCTAGAGGCAAATGTGAAGTGACGCTAGAGAGAAGCGTTTACAACTCAGATGATGCTGGTCTCGCATGGAGAGCAACGTCTGCTGAAGGTGAATTTTTCAGCAAAGGAAAATCATAAACAACAGAAAGAGTGACTTTAAAATAAGCTCACTTAAATTTTTGAAGAGCTAAAAGGGTGGAAGAGGCACAAACCGAATAGAGAGAGAATTTTTAAAAGAAAGAATAGAAATTACAGAAATTAAAAATATTTTCTGAAAAGAAAAATAAAGATTCGAAGGATAGATCAGAGGAAGTCAGACAAATGCAACACAAAAAAACGGAAGATATAAAAATATAGAAAAAATCAAAGACAGAAGAATAGAAGTAGATGCAAATACTTAATGAGCATCCTGAAGGAGAAAATAAAGAGATGGGAAAGAGGCAAGATTAAATATATGATAACCAAGAATTAGGAGCTTGTGAAGGCCGAAATGGGATAAATTTAAAACAATCCCCACATACACACGTGGTAGTGAACTTGAAGTCATCACAGCAAAGAGAAATTCTTAAAATCTACCAGAGTGAAAGACAGATATATCTTCAAAGACGTTATAATTAGACTATGAGAGGCCTTCTCATGAGCAAAATTATATTCAAGGAGATCATGGAGCAGAATGTGCCAAAAATGTTGAGAGAAAAATCCCGGTCCACATGGAGTTCTGTAACCAACTACACTATTATTTTGGAATGTCAGTAAAATAAGTAATTTTCAGACATATAAATTTAAGAGAGTTTAATACTGCTTCTAGAATGAGCTTCAAATGGTCTTCAGTACACAGGAAATGAACCCAGGGAGTGCACATATGTAGCAGGAAGAAATGGTAAATAAAGAACCCAGGGAAACATGTCATAAATCTAAACAAATATTGACAAAAAGTATTGGAAGCAGCTTAAAAAAAAAAGTGAAAATAAAATAATAGAAACATAGACACTGGAAAAAATATCTTGGAGGACATTTAAACAAGTCATTGTCTTGTTTGTGAAGAGGATAGATATAGTACCTTTAGCTTTATTAGAAAATATAAGGTTATATTTTATGTTAGAATATTTATGTTCACCAAAATGTAATAAAGACAGTATGTAATTTTTAAGCTAGTAAAAGTTGGAAAAAAGTGAATAAAGGATACTTGATCAATCCAATAAAAGGCAGGAAAAAAAATAAATACAATAAAATAAACAGTTGAAAATCTCTCTGGAAAGTGGGACTGGAAATTTCCACATATTTTATTTTTTTAACTATTTTTTATTTCAGTATATTTTCTGTAGTTTCATATTTTATTGTTGTTATTTCCAGGTGTATGCATTGCTTTAGTAGGACATTAAAATTTTAATTTAAAAAATAGAAAGAAAAACTGAGTGACAACAGGAAAGAAATGCACACACATTTTGTGATGATGTTCTTTGGTGGAAGAAATTACGGCTTGTTTTTTCTTATATTTGTCTGTGCACTGCTTTTATATTCAGAAAATTAAATAAACTCTTTTTCTTGATCAGGTCCGATTGCTCAGTGTATGCAGAAATATCATTTCTATTTTTAAGCTATATGGATTTGAAGACCAGCATTTCTAAATCTTCTCACAATGTTCCCTGAGCTCCATTTTCATATCTAATTATGATTTACACCTCCAAACTTAAATCTGTACTACATACCCAATATAATTGATTAGACGATGATTATAATTTTCAATCTTTTCATTGTTTTATATTATTTTTTCCCAATTGATCCCAAGGCTCATAGACAAAGGTTATAATAGTAATACTAATATAAAAATGATTGAACAACTAATACAGAGAGTGCTTATTAATTTCAAGGCTTTCTTCCAAGGAATTTTCACATATTAACCTTTTTAATCCTCTTGCTAATACTATGAAGTCAGTACTATTATTATCTTCATTATGGATGGGGAAAGTGAGGTATAGAGAGGCTAAGTAACTTGTTTAAGACCACAAAACTCTCCTGGGCTGGGTAGAGAGAAGAGCAGGTGTGTAGCTGATGGGGGGCTCTTGAGCTCAAGCAGCCCGCCTCCAGAATCTTGCTCTATCACTGTATACACACTCAGAGAACGGAACTGGTTTTACCAGTAAGATCATTTGTTTTGTACTTCATAGGTTACATGATTTTTTTATTGCTTCTTTAAAAAATCTTAATATCTAAGTAATTACATTCATTTAATTGGAAACCTATTATGTATAAGTTTTATACCCACCCTACTGCCATAAAATATTTGAGACTGTTAATTTTGATTCATGTCACTAGGACCCAAATTCACTTAAATGCCTTAGGATTCATTGTAAGATGGTTAAGTAGGCCATAGACTTCATCATTCAAGACTAATAGGAGGTCAAAAGAACATCCAATGACTTTGGGTTTTTTTCCGCCTTTGGTATGTCCTGTGTTACGCCTTCACCATAACAAGTATTTAATACTAGAATACATAGTGCGCATGAACCCAATTTTAACTAGAATAGCTCTTGTCAATATGAATGAGAATAATTAAATTTTCTAATGAAATTTCCATTTAAAAGAATTCTCCCAAACTGAAAGATTTTTACTTAAAGCTCATTAAATAAAGACATTTTTATTCCTCTCTTGTTCTACAGAAACAACAAAGAGAAAGAAAAACGTAGTGGTGGTGGTGGGATACACACACAAAGCCAAAAACCTTCTATCTTCAATGAAAAACGTGAGTGGACGCAACCCCAAAACACAGACTCTGAAGCACATTTCCATTGCTGCCAAATGCTGAAAAACATGACCTATGGCTGGCGGGGTGGGGGTGGTCTAGGGGGAGCATCAGGGAAAACCGGCAAGTACTTTCTCTTCCTCTTATTTGTAGGAGGATACAGATTTTGCCCCAAGACCTGCTAGCTTATAAACCGTGCCCCAACACATGCACAGGCTCCCCCACTATCAACATCCTCTACCAGAGTGGTACATGGTTCTACAATTTGTTACAATTGAAAAACCTACGCTGATACATCACTATTGCCAAAAATCCATGGTTTATATTAGAGTTCACTCTTGGCATTGTGCATTCTATATATGACAAATATATGATGACATAGTGTCTACCATTATAGGATCATACAGAATTGTGTCAATGTCCTAAAAATCCTCTGTGCTCTGCCTATTCATCCCTCATGCATACATTTTGAAAGAAAAAGAAGATTAAAGAGAAAAGAACAAAGAGAAATGCAGTTGAAAAATATAAATCTCAAGAAGAATCAGCTATAGTTTGGGAAAAGTGCTTAGACTCTTAGACACTTAGTCTTACATAGATGTAATATTGCTAAAACACAATTTTTCTGAATATATTTTATAAAAGAAAATAAATAGCTAAAAAAAATCAGGAAATAAGGGAAAGAGAGAATTAAAAAGGAAATTTATTAGAGGAAAATAAACACATTACAGAAATTAAAGCTACACTAGAAGCAGTAATATTGTAACATACATGATTGGATAACACTGTTAAGGATTTGGTGGACCAGCTTCAGGAAATAAAGTGAATCACTGAAAAAGTGTAAAATTAAAAATAAATTTGAATAATATAATAGATATGGAAAACAGACAAATGAGATCCAACATGCCCATAATTGGTGATCCCAAAGAAAAGGAAGAAGCAATATAACAACAATCTCCCTACTCCTTGAAAAAAAATCAAATACATGGTGTAACAACAAAAAAAATTGAAATAAAAGAATCTCAAATCAATAGGGTACACCATATTTAAGAAAAGTTGATGAAGACTGATCAACTCCAGGATATATTCTGGCAAAAAAAGAAAGAATCATATGGACATCCATCCAAAAAAAAAAAAAAAGCAAGTTATATTCAAGGATGGAAATTTCAGACATATCTAAAAACCACTGGACAGCAACCTTCAATATAGGAAAGGTCCCCAGCATTGTTTACAAATATTTACAAATTTTCAAGGGAAAAATAAGTTTGATTCAAGAAAAGTAACTTGTTTTCCACGTATAAGGGAAAAGAAAGAAATGTTCTGTGTAAGCACACAGAAAATACAGCATTTACAACTGTTTCTTTGGTGACGGGGTACTGCTTAGTGAAATCCAACAACTCAAGAAATAATTCAAAATAAAAAATATAGGAATGGTGTATTGAGTAGTAAAAGCCTGTTGGTAAGGACTGAATCTTTTCAAATTTGAAACAAGTCTAAACCAAGACCATAGGACTTAAGCCAGAATGTAAATACTATAAATCTCAATAATGTAAAACTGGTAATATAATTAAAATTAGAATTAAAAATATATATAATGAAAATATAATTAAAATGATGTATTGAAGGAAGATAACCATAAAGTATGTGCACTAATTTCTCTATCATAACAAGCCTTGTAAAGGATTGTTTAATATTTAAACATGCATCCTAAAAAACGACTTCAAAATTTTAATATATTCATAATTATTGTTCTTAACTCTAGAGTTATTTTTGCGGAAGTAATTTCTTCTTTGGAGAGAAATGAATACCTGAAATCTAGCAATTTCTTTCAGTTTCATATCAGCTCCTTGTTTTTTCTGTTTAATCCAAATGTAAAATTAAATTCAACAATTTTTTTAGGAGTAAGGTACGATTACACTCTTTTAAAAGAATATCTATCTATCAGTGATCATATTATCGAAGTACTTCTCATTTGTAAAAAAATATAAACATGTATGGTAAGAAACCATTCTTACTAAAGTCTGTCTCTCTCGCTCTCATTTTGTAATTTGAATTTAGGCATAGGATGTCCCCAATCATAGTTTCTAAATTTTACGATTGTTATTTATGAGTGCTGAGATTTCATTTTTGAACTTTTGTGTTTAGCTTGAGTTATTTTTAATGAGTATACCTATGCTACTGCATCCTAATTAATATAATGTTAAAATAAATACATAAGTGAATAAATAAGCACATATTTCATAACCCTTCTCCTTCCACTAAAAGATTTTAAAAGCTACAAATTTAGTCTTCTGCTACTATTTTCATTTGTCCAAAAACAAAAGTAGGCAAACAACTTAATACATCTCGCATTCTTTTCATGAGATAATTGATTTTTTTTTTTTGTCTAGGCTTAGACCAAATATGTAATAACTTTCAAAATGACAAAGTGAATTTGTTTTCATTACGGAAAGTTAGATGGAGAATTCTAAAAAATCTATTCTGGTACTTCACTAGAAGTGTTCAAAGGAAGCAATGCAATGCAGCAGTTTATAAGTGATGGACTTTAATGCTAAGATGTGATAAGTTATGCATTTATATAACCTCATATAAAGCCTTATATAAAAGATTGCAGATTTATATATTTGAAATCTTTGGACGGTATAGCCATGATATTGCTTTAAAAAAAATCGCTGAAGCATCAGAGATGAAATGACTCTGTATTTCTGTTTGTTATACAAATCTTGTCAGTATTTTTGAGTGTATGTTTGTTTTGTAAGTTTGTGTAGGTTTACACATGTGTGAGAAGGGGGAGGGGCAAGGGAAAGTGTGTCCAGATATCTTCTTTCTTTATAAAATACAATGCACATAAATTGGTGAAAGTCTCTAACAGTAACAATTAAAAAAGATGATAAACAAACCCATCAGATAAATGAAAATTGTTCAAAACAAGCAATTCTATATTCAACACATGGCTCCTTCTTTTACAAAGATCTTTAAAAAACATTGCCACTGTAGATAAGACTATGAATACGTCATTTTCCAAATTGATTCTGTGTAATTCTACTGTTCTTCCTGTTTTTTCTCTCAGTATAACTTCTACTTAGTCATTCTGTGAATGTTTTTCAGAGGACATACTCAGGATGCTGATTATTTAAACATAATAGTTTTCAATTGGAGAAGCAAGAACTATAAATTCCAATTTTCTCCCAAACCCCCAATGTTGACAGTATTCCATTAACATAATGGGTTATACGTGACTCATCTCAGAGCTCTTAAAAGTTTTGTTCCCAAGTCATCAACTTTTGAAACTTTTCATAAAGTATTATAGGTACTTTAATACTGACAAGCTTAACTATTGTCACTGGAAACTCCAGAAAGCCATCATCTAGAAGATGGGTAAGAAGCAAAATGCCAGATAAAATTTGGTGAGCTCATGTGACCTCCAGCCTTGCTAACCAAGCCCTCCCCCAGGAAACTTTTTATAACCATTCCTTTAAATCATCCGTTGGACACTGCAAACCCCACCCCTCTACCCTCTGATGAAAAAAATTTAGCAATCACATTTTCCCATTTGCCATTACAGAAAGGGCATAAAGCCATCTGAAAGTACCAGAATTAGCACTGTCATCCCCTCTTGCCCATTAGTTTTACTGCAGCAAAGACTAGTGAAACACTGAAAAATACACCCGTAGTCTCTCTTTCCCGGGTTTGATCCTAACCTCCCCCGAAGACAGATTCAATACGTTTTCTCTCACAAGGAATAAATGCATTTTAAGCATTAGCATCATAGAAACACAGCAGAAATAAAGCAATAACTTCTCCCCAACCCCAGCTTTTACCTGTTATGCTAATACAAAGACGTTGAAAAGAAGAAAAGCTACAGCTTGCCCAGCAATATTCTCATTGCAGCAGACAACACAATTTTGTACTTACAGATCTTACCGGGGAAATGTCTCGGGATCTTTACAATTTTTCCGCAGAACTCTGTTTCGAGCTCTCAGCCAGGCATGCTGTGCATCCAGGCAGAACCGAGCAGTATGGAATGTCTATGCAGCTGGGAGATAATGGGACTCTTTTTCCCAGCTGGGACTGCAAGCCTTTTATCCGCTGAGTATTGCGTGGCTCTTCTCTGGTCTTAAGCATGAAATACGCTCCTCTCCTGCTGCATTCCTGACGGAACCTAGACAATTAGTTCTTGAGGCACATGTGCAAATCTCCCGTTTGGAATATTCAAAAGGAAAATTCTCCCTACATTGAAAAGCCAGCTCTATCTTCATCATCCTTCACAGAATCAGAGAGAGCTGAGAGCAGCTGCCATTCCAGTGGCATGAAAGATTAAATTCACCCTCCTCTTTTTTTGACTAGAGATAGTCACTCCTGTTGGGTCATCAGAGAATCTCTCTTATTGAAAACTGGGTCAGGCTAACTACTTATTAGGTTTCCAACAGGAAAGGAAGTAATTTTTTCTTCCTCTGGTTTCACTGCATTGTCATTTGCAAGCAAAGATTAAGCCGGGCAAGGGTCTGCACCAATTTAGACTGTATTCAAACAGAAGCTTTCTGAAGCATGCCAGGAACTCCTGCTATTAGTTAGAGTGAAGAGAAAAGGGAAATAAAATCAAAGGATCTTATGCACTGTTACTAAATCTTTTCTAAATCACATTTTTAAAATATGAGCGTGAGGCTTCGAAAAGACAGGTAATTGCGTAAGTAAAGAAAGTGGAGTCAAGTCCAAAAGAGTATTGCTGCTCTCCCAAGTAACAGATTTGTCATCTCCCGAGGCCGAGAACAAGTGTGTATGTATTTGCAAAACAACACTGCAAGGGAAAGAATGCTGTTTATGTTTCACACCCAGACCTCCAATGAAACTTTTTGATGTGTTTGGATCTTGTCATTGGTTTTGAAGAGAGTAACTGCACGTTGAATAAAAGCTAAGGAACAGGAAATGTACCTGCATGCACACAGACACACCAAGAAACACAAACATGGCTACAACCTGAGAGCAGAATAATTGCTTGGACTTATTTTCATGTGGTAATAAAAAGAAATTACATTCAGCATCTTAAAGTGGATACTGGGAAAATGAAATCCACATATCACATGCAGATCAGTCAAAAGACATCTTTCAGACTTGGTTTGCTTCTATGTGATGAGACAGAATGTTTCTATGACTACATTTTATGACTACATTATATAGATTTCTGTGAGTACATTTTTCTGTAAATATATCAGTCACACATCTCATTTCTACGTACGGTCTAGCCACCATCATAAGTGGCTTTAGAGAGGAGTTAATGCTTCTTAACACTAGGTAAACTCAAAATGGGCTGTACTATTCTTCCTCCCAGTTCATGGGGAGGCAAACTGGGTGAATTATTTTATAGGAATGATATTTGCCTTAACTGAACCTCTAAATTTTTTAACTTACAGGTATCTCTCCCTCTTTTGAAATCAAAATATTATTTATTTATAAAAATGCCAACATGCTGAATTATTCTGTCTAGTATGAGAAAAATAGTCACAATGTAGTGAGTTTTTCCATGAAGAGGAATTTGTTCGATGTAAAGGACACCCCTTTACTCAAACGTCCAACACTTCTTCCCCATATTCAAAGATACTGATTGCTTTGCTTCCTGTTTCACAAGAAGGGAATAAGAATCAGAAGAGAACTTGAGTAACTCCTACCACAACATCTAGTCACATATTTGGCCCATAGCCATAGGCTCTGCCTTCACTCCAGCCATAGGAAACCACGCTCCTTCCTCAGGCCAAGCGTTCCACTTGCTTTAGTTACTCTGCTCTCTTATATACTCAAGAGAATCTTCCAGCTATGTGTCCTCTCTCTTCAGAATCATCAGTTCTTCCTGTCTTCCATATCATTACAGCATAGAGATTTGCTGCTATTTTGCCTCTTAAAAATTAAAAACCTTTTTGGCTCACATTTTCCTCTAGCTACCACTCCATTTCCTGCTTCTTTTTACAGTAAAACACCTTAAAAGAATTGTCTATACTCATTGTCTCCAAATTAACCTTTCTCATTCTATCTTGAATCCAATTTGACTGGTCTTTTGTTCCTACAGTTCCATATCTCACTAGCTGCTCCTTCTCAGACTTTTGCTGGTATCTTCTCATTTTCTTAATCTTTAATCACTGGAGGGCACCAAAGTTCTAAGTTAAGGTCTGTACATGAAAAACTACAAGGAACTGCTGAGAGAAATCAAATTAGACCTAAGTAAGCGAAGAAATATACCATGTTCATGGACCAAAAAACTCAATATTTTTAAGAGGTCAGTTCTCTCCAGATAGCCCTTTAGGTTTGAAATAATTCCAATCAAAGTCTCAGCAGGATTTCTTGTGACAATTGTCAAGTAATGCTAAAATTTTTACAGAAATGAAAATAACCCAGAAAAGTAAAATCAAAATGAGAAAGGACAAAGTTGGAGAAGTTATACTCTGATTTTACCGTTTGCCACTAACCTAAAGTGATCAACACAGTGTGATGTTGGCAGGATAGATCAATAGAACAGAATAGAGTGGCTAAAAATAGAACCGCACTTGTAATCTGTTGACTTACATGGTCAATCGATTTTAGACAAAGGTGTCAAGATAATTCAATGATAAAAGCATCATATTTCAAGAAGTGGTGCTTGAACAAATGGATATTCATTTGGAATAAATTAACCTTGACCCTTACCTCACACCATACACAAAAAAATTAGCTTGAAATGGATTACAAACTTAAAGGTAAAACTTTAAAACTTCTGGAAGAAAATATACACGATCTTCAGGTAGAAAGATTTCTTAGGACACACACACATACATACACATTCACACACAAAAACACAAAACATAGGAGAAAAATAGAAATATTAGGCTTCACCAAAATGAAAAATGACTGATCTTTGAAATACATCATTAAGGAATTTTTACAACTCAATAGTAAGAAGACTAATAACTGATTAAAAAATTTAAAAATGTATGAACAGACATTTTACCAAAGATATATGAATGACATTTGAGCACATAAAAAAGATGCTCAACATCATTATTCATCAGGGAAATGCAAATTAAAACCACAATGAGATACCTCTGCATACCCATTAGAAAGGCTAAAATTAAGAACACTGAAAATACCAAAGGTTTTTGAGAATGTGAGACAACTGGAACTCTTACACCTGGCTGGTAGGAGTATAAAGTGTTAAAACTTCTTTGAAAAATAATTTGACAATTTCTTAAAATATCGTTACCAAGAAACTCCACACTTACGTATTTTCCCAAAAGAAATGAAAGCATATGCTTACACAAAGATGCAGTAAAGATTCACGGCAAACTTTTTCATAACACCAAAAGTTGGAAACAACACAAATGTCCATAAGCAGGTTAATAGATTAAAAAAATGATGATACATCCATAAATGTAATACTAGTTAGCACTAAAAAGATAAAAAATTACTAATACCCATTAGTTGGATTAAAATAAAAAATATTATGTTAAGAGAAAGATATTCAAGAAAAGGCAAAGCAATTCTACACTGACAGAAAACCAAGAATGGTTGCTTAGGGCTGAGATGGGAAGAGATTAATTGCAAGTCAGCGTTGGAATATTTTAAAGTGATGAAAATATTCTATTTTCGATTGTGACAGTGGCTAAATGGATAAATGCATTTGAGAGGTCTTATCAAACTGCTTATTGTTGTCGTTAGTGCTTGCGAGTGGATTCCAACTCTTAGTGACCCTGTGTACAGCAAAGCAGAACTCTGCCCGGTCTTTTTGCACCATCCTCTCAGATCCTGGTACTATATCAGGCAATGCTCTGCTGCTATTCGTAGGGTGTTCAAGGTTGAGCTTTTCAGAAGGTCCTTCTTCCTAGTCTGTCTTAGTCTGGAAGCTCTGCTGAAACCTGTCCACCATGGGTGACCCTGCTGGTATTTGAAATACTGGTGACAGAGCTTTCAGCATCACAGCATCACACAGCCACCACAGTGTGACAACCGACAGATGGGTGATGTGGTTCCTTGAGCAGAAACAAACCTGGGCTGTGGTGGTGAGAGCACATAATCTTAACCACTAGGCCACCAGGGCTAGCTTATCAAACTGAACAAATGCATATATTTTATTTTGTGCAAAGTATACTTTATAAAGTTGAGGTAAATTAAATGATGATAATGGTAGATAGTAGATTCTCTTAAAGGCTTTGGAAAAATAAAAATTGACAAGCCTATCATTCTGACCAAATATTTTTGTTGTTCTTGCTGCTATTGTTATTGTTGATTTTAGTGAACAATGAAAATCACCTCTCCAATCTCTTCCATGATTGGTAGTCATTTCAATGCTATTTAGATCTACCTGGATCAGTTTAATTCATTTGTATTTTTCTACTGGATGATGACCATCATCATGATGATGATTTTGAAAGGTAACTTCTATAGCCAAAAACATGTGCCAGGTAGTGTTTTAAGTACTGTGCATTAGCAATTTATTTAATCCTCACAACAACCTGATTAGTGTTATATTATTTTCCACATCTAACATACAAGGAAACTGAAGCACATAGAAGTTAACTACATTGTCCAACAGCATCCAGCCAGGAGATAGTGGAGGAGGAATCAAACTCAGGCAGTCTGGCTCAGGAAAACATATTAATATTGATTTTATTATTCAAATCTTTACATTCTTTTTGACATTTTGCCTACTTACTGTGAGAAGCATATTAAATATTTCCCACAAAGATTTTCTAAAATCAAGTAATCCCTACTTTTCAAGAAAATTTTTCATATTCTGCTGCAACATTGCTTAATTGATAAAGGTGATATATGTGTGTGTATACATATATATCACTATATAAATATCTCACTATACTGTGTGTATATGTGTATATATGTGAATTGCATCTTTATGAATATATATACAGCTATATATATAATTGCATCTTTATGATTTTATAACAGGAATCCTTTTAAATTTGTTTATATCTCTTAGACGTGAGCTCTATTTGGCGTCTCTGCTTTCTTTCTAGTTTGCATTTTTCTGGATATATTTGCACATTTAAAAATTGTTTCTTTGCCATTTTGTTTTAGGTATCTTTCTCATAGTCACCATAGAGCTGGATTTTTTTTAGCTCAATCTAACTCTGTCTTTTTGATGCAGTAGTTTAGTGCACTTGCATTTAGTGTGGTAGCTAACATTTATATTGAAATTTATTTCTTCTTTCTCAGTTTCGCTGAGGCATGGAGTTAGGAGTCTCCCTAGGTGCAAGCAGTCCTCACATGCCCACATGATCTGGGAGATATTGAGACCAAGAGTTCAGTTTCCACCTAAGGGAGTGGGACAGTATCATTCAGCAGGACCCCCAACATCAGGAACAGGCTATCAGGTGTAGAACCTCTCTGAAGGAATTCTGTTACAGAATTCCCTCAGCAGTGAAACTAACTTCAGGGAACTGTGAAGCACTGCTTTTTTTCTCTCAAAGCCTCAAAGAGAACTTCCCTTCATGGCTGCTATTTCCTCTGCTCTCCTGGTACCAAACAGAAAAACAAAAACCCATCATCTCTCTTCCTCCCAACACTTCCCGGTAGAATACTTAGGCTCCTCTCACCTGCCAGCTCTTGAAGTGGGCCCCCATATTTTATAAGCTTCAAGCCTCACAAAATCTTGATCTACTTCTGCCTCTTGCAGGAAAAATATGACTATTCATTATTACTTGATTATAATTGCCTTATTGTGAAGAAACTTCTAGTGACATTTTTTCTCTAAAGGAATTTAAAGAAAGATTAACACATATTATTTTATCGAACTTATACAATTATTTTAAAGATATATAATATACCAACAGAAGCAGTATTGCGTTGTTGGTGTTATTATTTATGTTTTGTTGATTTTTTTTGTGTATGAGTAAGATTAACCCTGAGCTAACATCCATGCCCATCCTCCTCTACTTTATATGTGGGACGCCTGCCACAGCACGGCTTGATAAGCAGTGTGTAGGTCTGTGCCTGGGATCTGAACCCAAGAACCCCAAGCTGCCAAAGCAGAGCATGTGAACTTTACCACTACGCCGGTGGGCCGGCCCTTGTTTCGTTGATTTTTTAGTCAGATACTTAGATTAGTATACACAACTGTTCTAAATATCCCATGTTTAAAAAAATATATTTTATGAGATATTTTTCCCCTGCCCACCATAGGCAATTCTCCTAATATTACTAACATATAAACAATTTCGTATAACTTCCTAAGTGCTTCCTGTGGGTCAGGCACTAACTCTAAACTCTCACTTAACTCTTACAACAACCCTATGAGATAGGTACTATCACCTTTATTTTACTGGCACAGTTGAGAGCATTAAATAGCATGTCAAGGTCACATAAACAGGAGAAGGACAAACGGGGATTTGAATGCAGACTCACTTACCCCCAACATCTGTCTCCTGAACCTCTCTGCCAGGAGTTCTCTGCCACATCCATTGATATATCAAATGGAAGGCAAAATATCTGCTATAATTTTTATGGTTATTTCCACTTTTAAAGACAAATTAAAAATTTCTCTTGAATACAATGTTTTAAGCTATAACTGCACAGACTTTGTGCTCATGAAAATGGTCTGAATCTAAATATTTGGCTCAACTCTCCACTGTGCTTTGAAAAGGAGAAAAGTATTAAATGGTCCCAGGAAATCTAAATCATTTTCTCCCTCACCTTTTTCTTTTCGTTTTTCGTGAGGGAGAGGTAGGGATTAGAGAGTCATGAAGGAAAATCCACTACACATATCACATTTACTTTCCTTCAGGAAAAAGCACATTGAAGGATGGGTGATAACAATTTTCTTCGTCTTTTGCCCCAACACAAAATTGTTTTTTCACTTTATATCACATATGTATAATTTTACAGATATTCAAAAATTCACTTCCCGCTGGAAAAAAGTAACAACATTTTGCCATGAAATGAATTGCTTTTCAAAGGGAAAATAGTCAGTGAAATGCATATATTTTCCTTCTACCACATGGTAAGAAAATGTATATTTTAGAAAGCTATTGAAATAGTTCAGTTCAAGTCCTTTGAATATATTCATATAAAAATAGAAGAATTGTTACACAATGATAACTTACAACAGGGAGTGGGTAAGACCTGGTGTCTTGCAACATGAATTGTTTTGCTTCAACCATAGAAGGACACTGCAAAATTGTTCCATGAAACTGCCTGCCACCTGCTGCTTTCAACACTGAATTTTAATGAGCACCAATTGCTCTGCAAGACTCTCACTATTTTAGGAGTATTATTTACCATGAGGCCCATTGTGATCTTTCTAAATTATAGGGTAAATTGCTTGGGCCTCAGTGAAAATAAATGTATTTCATTAATGCGGCTCCTCTTCTACTCTAATCTTTTTAACCCTGAAGATTGAGAGATTTTTCCATGCATAATAATTATGATTGGATCTTATTTCGTAGACACAAAGAAGAGGTCACAGCATGGAAACTCTAAAATCTAGATATTCATCAAGAGTTTAGCTGCTTAAACAACTGTTCTGCCTCCCCCATTCTTGTCCTTCATTTATGAAATGTACAAACTACTGCATTGAGTTTTAATGGTGGTTAGACATACAAAACTTGAGTTTCATCAGAGTTTCCATTAAACAGAATTTACCTATTGGCCCTTTGACATCATTACCAGAAATACTGCACAGGTTTTTTTTTTTTCTTACAGACAATATACTGGTATTTCTTCTACAATCATACGGTAAACTGATTTATTAGCTTCAATTCTTTGCCCTTCCCTGTATATACACTCTTGTCATTGCTTCATTGTAGGTGAAATGTACTTCCCTGCCCCTTGATTCTGGACTTGACATGTGACTTGCTTTGACCAATAGCACATGAGTGGAAGTTACAGTGTGTTGGCTGTAGGCCTAGATTTTAAGTACCCTGTTTCTGCTCACCTTCTTGTTCCTTTGGTATTGCCACAGAAAAACATGCTTTGGCTAGCCCACAGTTCAAGGAGGATGAAAGACACTTGGAGCAGAGCCACTTCAGCTGATCCACAGATCTGGGTAATAAGTAAGCTGCCCGGCTAAGAGCAACCTAGATGAGCTGAACTTCAGCTGTCTTGTAGACATGAGAGATAAAATCAATTATTATTATTTTAAGCCACTAAATTTGGGAGTGATTCGTTATGCAACAATAGATAGCTAGCCAACACAGATATTATCACTTATCGAAACCAAGTCAACACAGTCTGGATTCTCCTTAGAGCAGAGCCTGAGACAAAGACTTTTGTCTTTTGTCATATATGAGTAATTTATTTGAAAATGTGATCTCAGAGGAGTGAGGGACAGGGAGGGTTAAAAAGGGAGCAAGAAAAGCCAATAAAGCACGTCTCACTGAGTTTTCCCACACTAAGTATGAATGATTGTTCTATACTATGGGAACATCTAAGAAGTCTATCACATCAAATCCCTCTCTGGGCCATCCACTTAGACTGAGCATGGGGGGTGCATTTATCTATTGGCTCCCATACTCAGATAAGGTGACCATATACTCCATCATGTAAAACAGGGCAGTTATGACAGTGAAAGGAAAAAGTATTAATAGCAATGCTGGCACAACTGGTATAACTCAAATCTATCCTGGGCCAATGAGGATGTATGGCCACCCTACATATTGGTCCAAGATTGTCCTAGAAAACATTAAGTCTCCTACACATCCATAGTACACTTACACACAAGTGCCAATCAGGTTTTGCATACCATGGAATCAGAGAAATTACTGAACGGGAAATGAGAGTTGTGAGAGATCAAAGACTGTCAGGTAACATCTGTGTTAGGCTAGATGAAGCATTGGCTTGAATATTTGGTCCTGCTGAGGAGATCTGAAACTGTGCAGAAAAAGACATCGAATTTAGTTCCCATTTTGCACCACTCAGATGTAATTCAAAACCTTCATTAAGTCCAATCAGTAATAGAGTCAGCTTCTGGAATGAGCCAGGCAAATTCCCTGCAACAACTTAAAGGCAAGAGTCTCAGTGAAAAATATCTACAGCCCTGCTAAAACTAGGCTTGGGACCATAACTGATATCCATCATTTCATTCCTTTACCACCAAATCTAAATTTTCCTCACCCTCAGCTAGCAGTTTCGCTTTCTAGGTTGTTTGTCTGTTTAGGTAAACAAAACCTTCTTCTTCCCTGAGGAGACTGTATCCTGAGATTCCTTGCCCTAGTGAGACAACATTGCTACATTTGCTTTTCACAACTATTATTTTACAATAAAACCCAGGAGATATTCCAATGAATAGTCAGCGTTACAGATATACTCCTCCAAGACCCCACTGTGAGCAGCACATGTTGCTTCTAACGATATTAAGGGTTAACTAGTCCCAGCAATATACTAACTTCTTTCTTTTTGTGTGGGTCTGCTAGAAAAAGATGATTAAAGAGATCAGGTAGGAGTCATAGAAAATTTATTGTGTTTCCCTTCTTCCTTTAGGATTCAGAACCTCTAATCTAAGGGATCTGAAATTGCAGGGATGGGGGCACAAATTCTGAAAATGGATAATTGGGCATAATGGTGAGATAGTCTAATTGTACTACCGCCCTTCATTTCCTGGATCCACATATTCCACTCACTGTGGACATCAACATAGTTCAAATGTAGATTTAGTGCCTATATCACATACTGGATGACTGGGCTCTAACTCTACAGGGTGTGTTCCTGGAGCTGTCAACTTAGCTGAATCTTGAACAGTTTATGCCATCAGGATATTTGACTTGCTACTTCTGAGAGAAAAGGCACATGGTGCGAGTGTTGAAAATCCCATTGTCGTTCACCCATTGTCACTCATCCTTTGACATCAAATGGATCCCTTGGGCTTAGGCAATGATATATAGGATACCATAATGATAGATTAGGCGTTCTGTAAGTCCTCAGATGGTGGTGCTGGCAGAGGAACTGCAGGCAGGAAAGGAAAATATATATCCTGAGAACTTTCAATTCTGATAAGAATAAATCACTGTTTCCTTCAGAGTGGATAATGTCCATCATAATCAACTTGCCATCAAGTGAGTACCTGGACTCCTTGAGGAATGGTGACATAGTGAGGAGTCATAATTGATCTCTACTGCCCACAGACTAGGCAATTGGCAGTGGCAGTAGCTAGTCATCCATACGTTGAGGAAGTCCACGCTGGTGAATTCATGTATATCTCCATCCATGAGGCCACAGCCACTCAATTCATGGGCTCTTTGCACTAGCACTTGTATGATGAAGGAGAGAGAATAAGTGACATTTAAGAACAAGTTATTCTCTCCAATTTAGTGGTTGAGTGCCTCTTTGCAGTGGATGCTCTCTGGTGGGCATTAATATGAGGCAAAAAGAGATGCACAAATTATGCTTGCTCTCATGAGTCCATCACCATGACTCTTTGTTCCTTGTTTCTGATTTTTTATTCTTTTTTCTTTTTTTTTTTGCTGAGGAAGATTCTCCCCGAGCTAACGTCTGCTGCCAATCTGCCTCTTTTTGTATGTGAGCCACACCACAGTGTGGCCACTGAAAGACGGGTGGTGTAGGTCTGTGCCCGGGAACCATACCTGGGCCACCAAAGTGGAGCACGCTGAACTTAACCACTAGGCCCCCAGGGCTGGCCCCTGATTTTCTATTCGTGTTCTTTCCAGTCTCTTTACTAACTGGGCAAGTCATTCACTGTTGCTCAGAAGTCCATGTATATTCATAGCTCAGCTCTCTTCTCCCTTCCTACAAAGAGAACAATGAATGAACTGCTCACAGTTTGGTTCTCCAGAAAGACTTCCATCTACCATTGTGTTTAGAGCCACCCCTGAAATAGGATATAATGAGACAGCAGTCCATTTTAGGCTGATGCCAGTATCTTACTCCAACTGAACTGTTATATAGGCTTAAAGTATGTTTTACCTCTTCTTTCAGTTGGTCAGTATTTCCAGGTACAATATATGTTGGCTCAAAAATCTAGAAGGCCCACCAAGTGATGCGCCTCTTTCTTAAAGATAGGGTGTAAATGGTGAAATAAATTATCCTATCTTAGAAGGGATGTCTCAGGAAGCCACAGATATTTGGAAACCTAAAGATGTTAATGTAGCAGTCCCAGAGCCTTTGTGGGTTTATTTCTCATCATATGGCATGTTTGTCTTACTAGGACATCTAAGTTACTTGTCCTCCTTGCTGACTAGATCAATGAGGATAATATTCAATATAGTGTGCCAGTGTGATATTTTGCATAATTCCCAGATAATCAAGGTACCTGTGGACTATAATATGAGAATAATGTAGGAGAATTAACATAGCCTTATAACAAGAGAGTGAATACGTTCTACTATCCTTCAAATGAAAAGACAATCTACTCTTGCTTCCTTTTGCTGATGGAGATTGAGAAAAGCACGTTCACTAGAACAATAGTAACATTGTAAGTGTCAGAGGCCATGTTGATGTGTTCCAGTAGAGAAAACACATTCAGTTTAGCTCAGCAGCTACATTTGGGGCTACCACCTGCAAACAATGTTTGCAATGCAAATGTCATTTTGTTGTCATTATTGCAGAGGCTATATAGGTTAATTAAGTGGAGATGTGATGAGATCGCCAACCTTACATCCTTTAAATCTTTGATGATGGTATTAATTTCCACAGTTTCTCTTGGAATGTGCTATTTCTTCAGATTTCTTATTTTTGCCAGGAAGTAGGGATAAGAAGGGACATTTAAGGATCTTCCAGTTGGCTCTTTCTGCCATAATGACTCTTCCCCTACTGGATGGGGAGCCAATTTGAAGGTTCTGCTGGCTGATGATTATGTATATCTATCCAATTTATACTCAGAGATTGGGAAAATAACCGCATAATTGGTTCATATATACATTGGGCATACAGACTTGGGTCAATCTTTTTTTGGACCTGAATTCCAAAGCCCACATTCTAACTAGAGGACTGCCATGGCTTGCTGCGTACCCAGGTGTCAGTTCAGACTTCATATCCAATAATTCTCAAAAATTCTGGACATTCCCTTTCCCAGAGCACAGTTACTCCAGTAATTGTCCCCTTTAAGGAAGAATTAGAAGCATCTTTCCTGTGTATAATTGCAGTGTCATTACAGGTTCTTCCTGGTCTGCTTTCAATTAACAGGCCCTGGGTTAAAACTGACATCTGGAAACTTAGATCTTAAAAACATAGTGGTTTTTCCATTGTAATCTTTGACATCAGTCTTCTGCTCCCTAGTCCTCTTTTAAAATTTTTTTTTTTTTTTTAAATATTAAAAGTCTGGTACGTCCTTAGTTGACTGCCAATGTGTTACATCTGAGGAAACACCATGATCTATTAGTGGTGACTGAGCCCTACAGGTCAGGAATTTTGATTGTCACTCAGGCTTGCTGCCGATTATAGTAATTGCATCTAACCTGCCTATAAAAGTAAACTACTGCCAAATACCACTGCCATTCTGGAATTCCATCACTTGTATTGATACTAGGAAACCTGGTTCCATAACATGTGATATTGTCGGATCCGGTCTACAGAGGACAGCCACCACCAAAGAGAGCAGTGCACCCCTCCACAGGGTGTTCTTTATTGCCCTAGTGAAGGAATTCTCTTCTTGGCCATCCAAGGAAACATGATGAGAGAGTGTGTTTTTCAGCACCACATAATAAATCCATTTTAACCTTCTCCTTTTCTTGAGTCTTCTGACTCTTTCCTCAATACAATGGCAAGTCAATTTTATCACCTAACCTCTTTTACTAGATTTCTTATCATGTCCAAGTTCCTAGGAGCTATCATAAAGAGTACTAAAGACTGATTCCAGATGTCCTTCCCAGGATTCACAGGTAAATACTCCCGTGACAATTTATTCTCTCCTTATAGTCTACATGCCCTGGGTCTTATGCTTGGTTTCTTTCAAAGCAGAACCAGAGACACAGGTTTACAGTGAGTGGTTAAATCAGGAGTATGAACTCAAGGGACAGAGATGAGGAATGAGGAGAGCAGAAAGAAGAGTCAATTCAAGGATGTGTCATTGAGTTGTCTGGAAGTGACTGGTTCTTCTGTCTCGTTGGACTTTCTGAGATTTAAATAAGTCTCAGAATCATCTATCCACAAGTTCTCACCCACATTGCTCAAAGTTTATCTCATGGGGGCATTAACTCCTTCAGTCTTCTGCTTTGTGTCTGTGAATACTGAACAGATACCCATGGATATCCCACAGCCATGGGGTCACAGAAGACAAAGGGTGCAGAAGACAAAGGGTGCACTGTACCATCTGAAGCAAAAGTTGTCAAATGACACCTGCATGAATCTGGTCAAAGACTGCACAGAGTCAGCCAACACAAAAGATGAGCTGAAAAGATTTGAAGTCAGGCCCAAGAACTATTTGATAGTTAAATGCTCTGAGAAACAAAGAGGATGCAAATAAAATTGTTGTAATTTTTATTATTTAGTTTCACTTTTACATAGGTAATTTTAGTACTTTTGAACGTAGAAGATTAGCAGAGACTTGTTTTGTATTTTACTAATGGCTGGATTCTGCCCCTCCTCACCTTCAGTCATACCTCCCAGATACAAACACCTTTAACTTTATGATTTCTGTTATTTTGGATTTTATTTTCAAAGTTCTATGTTTATTTCACAGACATTTATTTATAGTCCTAATTTGGGTTAAATAACTTTAGACAATATCTTCTAACTTCTTATAATACAAGAATTTATCACTTAACTTTCTTCCCTACATCTTGAGATATGTTGCTAGTCCTATTATTTTTAGATATACTACTAATTACCTTTGAATCTATAAATAGTACACTTAAGCCTCTTATCATTTTGTCAAGTTTAGAAAGTATTTCTACACACTACACCATATAAAAGAATATTATCATTCTAGAGTCTAGAGACTAGGCTACATCTATCTCTCAACTTTGTCAGCGTCCTTTGTTTATATGTACCTGTGCTGAGGAGAGAAAGCTTGGGGAAGATACATCCATGTATGTATGAGGAGACCAGAAGGAGCGCATCAGTTCTGCTCACTGTCCCCTGGAAGAATGAGTCACTTGACTACATCTAGATTCACAGGGCTCAGGAAATGGATATTAGGTGAACAACAAGAGTTTATGCCAGATGCTTTCTATAATATACTGGGTGTTGGGTGTAATAGTCTCAAATCACCATGTTTAGTTTCTGAAGAATCTGCCAACAAATCTACTGGGGCAGTGGTTCACCAGCGGGCAAGAAGACCTTGTGATTTTTACTTCTCTTTAAGTCAATTCTTACATGAGTTTTAGTATAATACATATCCTATAAAATTCTGTAAAATTATTTCTTCCCATTTAATAAATCTAAAGTATTAGTTAATTTAAATCTAAAAATGGAAGAAATGGAGCAATAACTATAAATGTCTACATGATTGGATAGTAAGAACACAATGACTTTCAAACACCTCATAGAGTCAATATCTTGCTTATTTGATAGAAACAATATTACTAGCAAAATTCTATAATACTTGATTGCTCAATATAGTCAACACTATTCTTATTATCTTAGATAGGTTAAGTGAGTGGAGTCATTTGGAGAAATTTAACATAAGTTAAAAGAATTTACTATAAAAGGAAAATACAAATTAATTCAAAATGGTTATATAAATTAGTAGTCTATAGTGTTGGAATTCATTAGACAATTATTCTATGTTTACTTCCTCAATTATAATATTATTTAATTAATGCTAAAACCTGAAATTTTCAAACTGATCTCTTATCTAATAAAAAAATTCATAAAATCAAGTTAAAATGATTGGTAGAAAATAAACAAACTGACTGCGAAAACTAGAGTTCAGGGAAAACTCCTTTAAAAATAAAATGTTTGAAGGGCCGGCCCGGTGGCATAGTGGTTGAGTTCGTGCACTCTACTTCGGCAGCCTGGAGTTTGTGGGTCAGATCCAGGGTGAGGACATGTGCACTGCTCACCAAGCCATGCTGTGGCAGGTGTCCCACATATAAAGTAGAGGAAGATGGGCACTCATGTTAGCCCAGGGTCAATCTTCCTCAGCAAAAAAGAGGAGGATTGGCAACAGATGTTAGCTCAGGCCTAATCTTCCTCACCAAAAATTAAAAAAATGCAAAATAAAAAATAAAAAAATAAAATGTTTGAGCCAAGGTCTAAAGAATGGGTAAGAATTAATTGCTCTAAAGGAAAAGAAAAATATGACCAACACTGGGAACAGTAGGGACAAAGGTCTTGAATTTGAAAGGAAGCAATGAGTATTCAAAACATTAAAAGAAGGCAAGACTGATGGAGAAGCAGCAAGGATGGGAAGAGTGGGGCAGGCAAGGCTGGAACAGCTTCCCAGCATTTGGCACCCTCATATGATGCCAAATAAATACACAGTCATTATTCTAAGTTTATCATTCACTCACTACTCATTCATTTATTTATTCAGTGAGCATTTTTCTAGCTATTCATCATGATATAGATTTCTGAGGGTAAAGAGACAAATAAAGATGAGTTTTTGTTTATATGTTTGTTTGTTTTACACTGAAGAGCTCACATTAAATCTTTTATACAACAAACTCGTTAATATGCATGCCTACAAAGTAGGCATTGTGCACTATTTGCTTCCTGCCGACTGCCGTGGTGTCAGTGTGGCTTTCTGAGGCCACTCTACAGAGACCTTGCTCTAGAACCACCTTCCATGTATATTTATTGAACACTTACTGTGTCCCAGAGCTGCGTTCATTGCTTATACTTTTTCTCTCTCTTCTTCTTTGGACCAACATAGGCCTAGCCTACACAAACACTGTCCAGCGAGGCAGAAATTTAGTAGAGTATTTTGTGTTTGTATCTGAGATCTGCCATTTCTTTTCTGCTATGCAGCAACAGATTTGCACATATTTAGCTCTACCATGGTATCTTAGACCAAGGAAATAACAGGTACCAATCAATATTTGGAGCTTATCTGTAAGGGATTTGCAAGCTCTTTAACCAGACAACTCACTGTCAGCATTGATGGGAGATAATTGGAGATGTTTGGGGAAGAAATGAGAGAAGGGTTAAACTCTGAAGTCATTTAAGCAGACTATATTTTTCTGGATAGTATCAAATGAATAATCATGTGTAAATTATACACCATCATGCAACTGTACCATCTTCAGCTGTCTTCAACACCTTTATAGACGTTTTGTAGCTAGTCAGTTCCCAGTTTATTCACACCATGTATTTCACAACTTTCTCTTTTAACAATCTACAGACTAGAACAGATTGGTTTCTAAAGTCTAAATTTTTTTTTTTTTTGATGGCTGCCGTTGTCCTTCAACTTGGCTGAATCTAGTAGCAGATAAGTTGATTACCACTCAAATTGACTTTCTCAAGTGGAGAAAAACCTAAAAAAAAAGAAAAGAAAAATGACAATGGATTTGCAATGTTGAACTTCATGAATTTGCTAAATGGTCACTAAAACTATTTCCTTTCTGAACGTTGTAGTGTAGAGAGGTCTGTCAAGATGTATATCCACCAATAAACCAAAAGTCCTGGGTATCACTTCGTGACTAATACCATGAATGCAAACATCGTTCAATATTTATTCAGTTATCATTGACTGAATTTGATACGTGTCAGATATTGGCTGGGTAGTGGCAACGTGGAGATACTGATTTAGCTTGGGTTCCCTAGAAGACAGTCTGTGATGAGAATTCTTGTTTTTAAGCAATTTATAAGCTAAGTACTCTCCGGATAAAGGGAATGCCAAAGCAGGATAGGGCAGGGGAACAAAGCTAAGTAGCTGTAAACTAAATCCAGCCCATCCCAATGGAAAGCTCTGGAGCATGGATTGCACCAGAGTTGATTCCACTTTGCAGCAAGGAAAACAGCCTCTGTTCTCTCATGTCAGTCAGTCTTGCCTGTGGGCTTTGGAAGAGGGTGGGTGGAGAGCAGAACACTCTTCCAGGCACAACAGCTCCAGTTCAACGAGGGCACTTCTCTGAAAAATGACAACCATAAGCCTTCAGCAGCCAATTCTCACAGCAGCTGATGGGCTCATGCACTGGCCTGGAAAAGCCATCTGTGCAGGCAACAATAGCATCCACTACAGAAGCCTGTGTTCAAGTTGCCATATAACAGTAGACTTTTAACCTAACTACATAGAGTGATTACTCAGTATCATCAGAGGATTAGAGGAAGAAAAAAACTTAATAAGAGTACCTTATAAAAGTAACCAAACAAATATATATTTAAAAGAAAACAAAAAGTTACCATTCATATTTTTCAAAGATGCTCCTAAAAAAACCTCCTTTGAGGGCCAGCCCCGGTAGCCTAGTGGTGAAGTTCAGCGTGCTCTGCTTCGGTGGCCCAGGTTCAGTTTCCCAGCACAGACCTACACCACTTGTTCGTCAGTGGCCATGCTGTGGTGGCGGCTCACATACAAAAAGAGGAAGATTGGCAGCAGATGTTACCTCAGGGTGAATCTTCCTCAGCAAAAAAAAAAAAAATTCCTTTGAACTCTCATTACCAATATCCAATCTTGGCACTTAGAATTGGCTTGATTGTTTCACTATCTAAATTGTTTATTCCTTATATGGCCATAAAATAACTTCAAAAAGCCATTTCCTCTCTATACTACCAGAAAAACAAAATAAAACACTAAAGTACAAGTGAATATACATTTGTTTTTCCTTAAAACATGCTAGTAAATTGTAAATGTTACCAATTTATTCTCTAATTTGCATAACCTGACTCTATTAATAATTTAGCAAACACAATGGAACTCTAAAACTCCAATATATTTTAATAAAGAAATCATATAGTTTTTCCTCTTGCATCACTTTCCAGCTTTTTCATGCTTGTTAACATGTATTGATTCTGTTATCAAATCATATCACTTTTTGCTTTGATATATCTGTACCATTGAGACAGTCAGCTCCTAGAAGGAGCAGTGTCTGCTTCTTCACGTTTTCTCCATGGAGTGGAGCCTTGAATATAAGAGGTGTTCAGGAAAGGTGTGTTGAATTGGTGACTAGACAGTGAAGTTACATTTTATGAGGCAGTCAGGTTCTGAAGACAGCAAAGAAAGTAACAATTCCATAAAATTAAAATTATTTTTGAAAAGCTTAGAAAACTCCCATCAGGTAACATATATAGTTTTGCGTATATATCCCTGTGTCTGCTCCTCTAATTGCACATGAGCCAGTATTTCTTTATGCTCCTCACTTATTCTTCAATTTCTTCCTCAAGGATAGTGATGTTTTATCACTACCTACTTGAAGATCACTTAATGCATTTAATTCTTTCCAATGGTCGGGAAACTCGGAAACAACCTTTGTACATACTTTCTGCAGGTTTTGATAGTTTGCATTGATTGTCTTTGGTGTCATCACATTTACTGCATATTTAATATGAATAAGGAAATAGAGGCATATCTTGTGCATAAAATTAAATTTGTGTAAGTTAAATACATTAATTATGCAATTTCATTGTATTGCTTCTTAAGTGAATATAATTAGCTTAACAACTTAAAAAAAAGACCCATCTCCCAATAGTTTTATTAAAACTTCCAAATTCCCCCACATCTTTGTTTCTTTCACATATATTCATCATCTTGAAAAGTAGTGAGTGAGTGGTTTCTTTTGGACTTTGACATTGCGTTCATAACCAATAGCCACAGCATAGTAGCCAAACTAGCCTGTACCCGTTCTCTCCCTTCACAGTAACTTGCTTTTCTATATGCAGACTGTCACATTGTTGTGTTTACAGGATTGCTTCCAGCAGCTAATTATTGTAAACAACATAATGCTATATGGTACTGACAAGAGTAAATATGATAATGACCATGCATACTCATCATAGCTTCATCTTTGGAAAACTATTTCTGAAAGTAAGCAATTGATGATAGTTGGAATACAAAGTGAGGGAGAGGGGGAGAATTTGATTACTAGGTTTTAGAGGTTTCAGTTTGCTGAAAAAGTAAATCTCCAACCTAATGACATGCAAGAATGTGGAAGAAAAGGCTCCATCACCACTTGGGCAGCTGTTTACATTTTCTTCCATCTGGAGCACAAGTGAAAAGAATAAAATTTTGTTTGATTGCAGCGACGCAGGTCAGGGAATTAAAAATGCAACAAAATTTCCCTAAAGCAGTATGGTCCACAGACTGATTTCCCCTAAGCCACCACAAATTTATTTCCTTCCCAAAGCAATCGGCCTTCTGGGCATTGAATAAGATGGAGATTTTCCAGCCGTTGTTTTTCCCTTCTCCCAACCTCTGTTGTCATTCATTGTTTCCTTTTGAGGTACCATGTCAACCACAAGCCTCATTTCCATGTAGTTGGATCAAACAAGACAACATTCTTAACCATAGGGAGACAATGATATAAGTTTTGGGAAATTCTAACAGATCTTCTTTGTCTAATCATACACAATGAGATAGACACTGATTCCTGGTGAGCAGCGTAAGACAAATTACATTAGTAGAGAAATAAACAAACACAAAGAGAAATTGGTCTACAGCGAAATCAAATTTACTATGATATGGAAAACAAATTGAGGCTTTAAGCTTACTTACCAAGCTAACCATAAAGGCATTAACATCTACAGTTAATTCCAAATAACAAACAAGCATACAGAATGAAGAGTTAACTTCTATATGAGCCGAAATTTTGACGAGAAAGAAAGACTTTACCCATAAACAAAAGGACAAATAAGCTTCTAATTGAGGAATAAAGTATCTCTATGATGTTTCCATATTGTATTACAAATGTCTCAGAGTATTTGTATACACATTACTCTCCTCTCATTTCATACTGCTGTAAAATGAATTGAAAACAGTTTGAAAATTATATAGTCATTCTGCATGTGTAAAAAAGTAACTGCATTACTTTTGCGATGAAAAATATAAATATGTAATACATTGTGGCTTTTAACATTCTTTGATTGTTTAGCTCAGTTACCGTATCAGTCATTTTCAGTCTTCTTCCTTCACGTGATTTTCTCAAAGCCTGGGTATATTTAGACCTATATTAGTTTTCTATTGCTGTTGTAACAAATTGCCACAAACTCAATGGTTTAAAGTAACATGAATTTCTTACTCTATAGTTTTGGAGGTCTGTTAAGAGAGGTTCGGGGATTCGATCGGAGACGTAAAAGACACTTTCCACTCCAAACAAATGGACTGAGGTATATTTTATTATATAGAGGATAGTAAAGGTGACAGTCTGCAAACAGATCCAAATAGGTCAAATATTAAGAGGGAAAAAACATCAGCCCGACTGGAAAGGGAAAATACCCACATCGGCTGAAGAGAAATGACACAAATCAACCAGAAAGAGAAACACCAGGTTAACCAAAAAGAGAACACATCAAATCACTTACTACACATCAAATCAATTACTTCACATCAAATCAGTTACTCACAACATCCACGCCCCACTGCCGGGAGAGCTCTGTCAATCGACGCGGCTGGGCAAGGATCACACGTCCTGGGCAAGGTGTCCCTTCCACAGGTGGAACTCTCTCTAGGTGGAACTCTCTCTGAGGCTCAGTTTCCAGCAGTTTTTATACCATCAGTAATTTTCAGAGTAAGCAATTACAGAGTTTGCAGAGCAAGCATTTAGTGTTCCCATGCACAAATGGTTATCAGTGGCGTACGTGTACTGAGCCCCCTGGCTAACGTCCCAGCCCAGTAGTTGCGTACGTGCATTGTTCTCTTTGGTTATCGTCTTAGCCCGGCACAGATGGCCAGTCCATTCCGGGCCACGACGCTCCAAGAGCCTTGAAATGTTACAACTTGCAACTCTCTCCGTGGGAGAAAGGCCAGTTCCCGGGAAAAGGCCAGTTCCCACCACACAGAAAGCAGCTTTGTATTTCTTTTTGTGCTGGTGGCTGTAGGTCAATGGAGCGGCCAAACATGGCTGTACTCATGTCAAGACAAGGTCAGAATCCCAAAATCAAGGTGTTGGCAAGGCTGCATTCCTTCTGGAAGCTTTGAGGGAGAATCCATTTCCTTGCCTTTTTTAGCTGCCTGCATTCTTTGGCTGTTGGCCTTTGCCTTACACTACTCCAGCTTCTTGTCTCCGTAGTCCCACCTCCTACTACCAACTCTGGTCTCCCTGTTTCCCTCCTATACGGACCCTTGTGATGGATTACGTTGGGTTCACCCAGATAATCGAGGATAATCTCCCCATCTCAAGATTCTTTGCCTTGTGGCCGGCCCGGTGGTGCAAGTGGTTAAGTGCGCACATTCTGCTGCAGCGGCCCGGGGTTCGCCGGTTCGGATCCTGGGCACGCACCGACGCACCGCTTGTCAAACCATGATGTGGCGGCGTCCCATATAAAGTGGAGGAAGATGGGCACGGATGTTAGCCCAGGGCCAGTCTTCCTCAACAAAAAAAGAGGATGATTGGCAGATGTTAGCTCAGGGCCAATCTTCCTCACACACACACAAAAAAAGATTCTTTACCTAACCACGTCAGAAAGGTCACACAAGCTAACATATTGACAGGTTCTGAGGATTAGAACATGGACATTTCTGAGAGCCCGCTATTTGGCCTATTGCAAGACCTTATAATTTAAGTATGAATTGATTCTTTTCCACGTCACCTAATGCCATGTAAATATCACATTAATCTTTGCTCATTACTCATCTTTCATTTTTGGAATGTTTAACAATTTTCTATTAAAGTTTTATATTTCTATACTATAACAATAAAAATCTCATTCAGGGGGCCAGCCTGGTGGCACAGCGGTTAAGTGCACGCACTCCGCTTCGGTGGCCCGGGGTTCGCAGGTTCGGATCCTGGGCGCGCACTGACGCCTCGCTTGTCAAGCCATATTGTGGCAGCATCCCATATAAACTAGAGAAAGCTGGGCAAGGATGTTAGCCCAGGACCAATCTTCCTCAGCAAAAAAGAGGAGGATTGGCATCAGATGTTAGCTCAGGGCTGGTCTTCCTTACAAAAAAAAAAAAAACTCATTCAAGTTTGCAGTCCATATTCTCAAGCTGTCATTTAAAATTCTTTTCCTTTCACAAAAATAAGAAGTCATTTTATAATGCTTTCACAGAGAATATGTGTTATATATACATATATTTATCATTTATCTTAAAATAGTAAATTTTTCTGAAAGCTGCTTTTCAGATGTGATGACCAATATCTTATAGGTAAGGGAACAATTAAACTACCACTTTGTGTATACCTACTATGCGCTAGAAATTATAGATACCTAATTTTAAATTATCAGAACAAAATTCTAAAGCTAGATATTATTATGTCCTTTTTAAGAATGACAAAACTGAGACTGAGAATGGACTGATGAGTTCTTCAAGGCTGTGCGGTTGGTAGACTATGGACTTATCATTTGAATCTAGACCTTAGTCAAAAGATAGATTCCGTTAGTAGAAAATGGCTAAAATCCATTCTGCAGATTATATTATTGACAGAGTTTTACATAACGGTTATTTAAAAAAGTATTCTTGTATGTATTCTAGTCTGGCTTCTGGGTTCTCTTATGAATGACTGCTTCCCCCATAAGTCTCCAAATGAGTTTATTACAATAATGGTATAATAAGTGAAATGTATCATAACATGAAGTGGACTTCAAGTTTCCATGGACACTCCAGGGGAAGTTGTCTGCTCCTTTGTCATTCTGTTTTTTTCTTGGAGGTCTTCAAAGGTTGTTTTCATATGTGATTTTCTCTTGGAGGCTGTCCTGACCCTCTCCCCCTTGGACAAAGTTAGTCATCATTGCTTCTGTGCAGTTTTCCGGTCCTGTTCTCCATCGTCTCCCCACTCAGCAGACAGAGTGCCGCTCTTCCCTTTTATCCCTCTGCTGCAAGCTCAGGGAAGGAAGGTCCTTGCTCATCTGGTTTAAAAACCGCATCACCATAACCAGGGCTTAGGTGCTAGAATGCCTCTCATGGGCATTAAATTCTGGTAAGTACTAGATGCATAATTGATGATAGAATGGATAAATGAATAAATTAATGAAATGTCAGTTTTGCAGAAATTTTGAAAATAATTGCCAGGACTTTATGTTGGGTTAATATTTAATGGTGTTTTTCTAATTTTTCTTTTGATTTGCAATATGTTCAACATATCCCTGACACGGTGCTGCATTGTTTGTAAATCTGCTCAGTTGGGTTAACACCCCTAAAAACTTTGATAAGAAAATAAAAAGTTTTTTTTTTTGGCAGTATTTCGTGTAAGAATGACAGTGTAGAGAAAAAAAGCACATCTTGGGGACCCATTCAATAGACACAGTGATTAAGTAAAACCTGTACTTTAACAACTGTATTTACTCAATGGAAGATAAGTAGTTATTTTTGTTAGAAAATAAGCGGATTGTTTTACTAAAATGATAAATTGATTAACTGATTTTAATTTTTTTTAATTTTTAAATTAATATTTGTATGTCTCCCAAATTGGAAACTAAGTCACACTATGTAAAGGGACCACAGTTCAGATTTTTACAGGAATCTTTCCTGCATTATCTTTTTTTTTTTTTTTTTTTGTGAGGAAGATCAGCCCTGAGCTAACATCCATGCCAATCCTCCTCTTTTTGCTGAGGGAGTCTGGCCCAGGACTAACATCCATGCCCATCTTCCTCTACTTTATATGGGACGCCGCCACAGCACGGCCTGACAAGCGGTGCGTCGGTGCGCGCCCGGGATCCGGACCTGGCCGCCAGCAGCGGAGCAAGTGCACTTAACCGCTATGCCAGGGGACCAGCCCCATCCTGCATTGTCTTTTATACAGCTATAAGTTCTTATTCTAAAGCAAACATTTGGCCCAGATTAATCTTTTTTTATAAATTTATGTTTTCTTATATAGATCTTGCTTAAGGCAAGGTACACCTGCATAGGCAAAAGCCATTTTAATTTTACAACACTTTCTTAAAGAAGAAGAAAAATAGCTACAAGGCACTTCTTAGGGATTGGAAAATGACAGGTTATTCACAATTGAACTACCGCAAAGTAACTAAGTTGCTTTTTTTCCCCAGAGAAGATCAGTTGGATTCTTCTTTCTACTGGAAAAAATCCATTTGTCAGAAGAGAATTGAAACTACATCTAGTAGAAACTGTTCACATATTTTTATATGACAAAATCTCAGTGACCTCAAAAAAAATTTTCAGTATATTCATTGATACTTTTCCTTTATCAAGTTTTTATTTCAAAGACCTTGGTTACATTTTTATCTGAATTTGTGCTGAACTCAAATTCTGGCCCAGGATTTCTCAACCTCACGCTGTTGACATTTGGGTGTCAAAGGAGCGTCCCTGGTCTTCACCCATTAGATGCCAGGTGTGAAGATCAAAAATGTCTTCAGACATTGCCAGATGTCCCCTGGGGATGAGGAGGACGGCAAATTCACCCCTTCTTGAGAACCACAGTAGTCCTCCCTTATCCAAGGTTTCGCTTTCCACGGTTTCAGTTATCCGTGGTCAACTGTGGTCTGAAAATATTTAATGAAAAATTCCAGAAATAAACAATTCAAAGGTTTTAAATTGTGTACCGTTCTGAGTAGTGTCATGAAATCTCTTGTGGTCCTGCTCTGTCCTGCCCAGGATGTGAATCATCCCTTTGTCCAGCGTATGCACGCTCCATAGGCTATGCGCCCTTAGTCACTTAGTAGCTGTCTTGGTTATCAGATCAACCGTGGTGGTATGGCAGTCCTTATGTTCAAGTCAACCCTTATTTTACTTAATAACAGCCCCAAAGTGCAAGAATAGGGATGCTGCCAATTCGGATATGCCAAAGAGAAGTTATTGTTGTTAATCTCTTACTGTGTCTAATTTATAAATTAAATATTATCATAGGTATGTATGTATAGGAAAAACACAGTATATATAGGGTTTGGTACTATCTGATATTTCAGGCATCCACTGGGGGTCTTCAAAAGTCTCCACACACCCTAGCCCCTTGCCGCAATAAGGGGGGACTACTGTTTGGCCTAGCCAAATGGAAGAACCAAATAGAATCAGTTCTGTGTGAAACAGAGAGACATGGTCTCTGATATTTCTGGACAGCACAGAATGAAGCACTTTATTCAGTAATGATCAGGGTCACTGCCTGTGCTCTAAACCGTGGATTTTGTGCCTGACTTTGAAAACCCGAGAGATACATTATACTCTGAAACTGGGCAGAGGGCGTGTACAGATATTCCCTGGAAACAGAACTAACCCATTTGATTATTTCTCCTGCTGAGATTTATGACTTTAGAGTCAAAACCTCCCCCTCACTTTCCAACCCTTAGTTATGACAGCTACCCTAGTTAACCCAAGTGAAAGCGTGACGTGAATTCGGCCACTCTGACCCTACGCATAGTTCCTGGCTTTTCTCAACAAATTCCAAACATTGCTGAAGTGAAACTGCTGCAAGTATTAGTCATAGATTTACACAGTGAAGGAACAAAAACAACAACAACACACACACACACACACACACACGCTTAAATTTTGCATCAAAAGTTTATAATATATGCCCCTCTCCAATAATGTGTTACATATCTACAACACGTACTGGTTTTAACTTTCTTTCTCCCTGTGATCGTATTAAATTAGTTGTTTGTGTTTTGGCCTAGTGTCCTCTCTAAAATGAGGAAATGGCTTTCTCCTTTCAGGTCCAGTTCTTCCATTTATGGTGTTCCTGAAATGCTGACAAACAGACTGGCCTTTTCAAACTCGTCTGCCTCCTAGGTGAGCAGCTACCTGTTCTTCAGTGATTATCTAATTATTTCCACCAAAAGGGAGTGCTCTGAAAGGACTAACACTTCAAAGCTGGGTTTTGTTTTGTTTGTAAGTAAACAGGGAGCTGGGAGGCAATATTTACCTAAGGGATTTCAAGTAGGGTCACAAGAAATATTATTCGCTGAATCTTGTTACCTTGTTCAAGGTAAGGCAGTGAGTATGTGCACTGAGTATTAGCAAAAGTTACCAGAAGTAAAGAGCCTACACTTTTTAACTAATTTGATAAAATGCAGAGATAATTAATTGGATTATGGATTAATTATCCATACACACCAAATTATGGGTTTGGGGTCTAATTCTCCAAGTTTAGCTGGTTCCCTTGACTGTATAGAGCAAAACATGTATGTTGTTCCTTTGTAGTAGCCTGGTAGGTGCGTTTGTTTGGGTAGAGGGAGAATGAGGCCCAAATTCTGCCAAAACACTTCAGCGGGTTAATTAAACTCAGACAAAAGAATTAGCAGTAGTTTAGTCATCTCCTTAAATCTCCAATCTTCGCCTACGCAAGGGTGTAGCATCAATTTCTTTTCTTGAGGGCTGACAAAAATTTGTAATATTTGGCTGGGATTTTTCCGATTTGTCTGTTTTTGGGGTAGATGTTGCTTCACAACTTAGTTCAAACTCTGAAGTGGCTTTGCCCTCAATATGTGGTTTATATTGAAGCATGACAATTATCTGACACTGTGAGGTTATCTTGTGAAGCAAAATGTATATACAATGTTATAAAGGAGTTTCAGTCCATCTGATGATGCACATTAGAATATCATTTCAATTAAAAAAATCAATGGCTCACTTACATCACCTCATTTATTCCTCACAGCAACTAAATGGGATAAATTTTATTAACTCCATTACATGGATGAGGAAACTGAGTCTTAGTTTCATGAACTGGGTATTACATGGAAGCTGGCCCTTGTTCGTACAGCTTCAAGTAGAACCAAGACTCAGAACTATTTGTCTGAATCAAAACCATATTCTTATCTAAGAATTCTTTCTTTTTTCCAACTACCCACCAATTTCTTCCATTTGAAAGTAGGTGAGTATGCGTACCAGATAATTTAAAAAACATCTTCCACAATCCTTAATAGAAAAGAGCTCTAGACTCAAGCTTATTTTCACCTAAAAACGATTCTATTAAGAAAGTAAGTTGATTAAATACGCACAAGAGAAGTTCGTACTTCCATTAGACACATTCCTATAGAGATTTGAAGACCAATACTTGCAATTTATTTCCATTGAACAAAAATGTATTGAGGGCCGGCCCCGTGGCTTAGCAGTTAAGTGAGCGCGCTCCGCTGCTGGCGGCCCGGGGTTCGGATCCCGGGCACGCACTGACGCACCGCTTCTCCGGCCATGCTGAGGCCGCATCCCACATACAGCAACTAGAAGGATGTGCAGCTATAACATACAACTATCTACTGGGGCTTTGGGGAAAAAAAAATAAATAAATAAAATTATTTAAAAAAAAAAATGTATTGAGTGTCTCAGGGACAAGGCGACAAGCACCATGAGGCTACAATCATTCGCGTATGTGCAAAGCATAGAGTCAGTTAGCTTACCTTATAAGCCTGGGTATAAGACTCCAGCACTTGAATTTTGATATGGGACAGGAAATCTATTAATAAGAAGCCAGATTTCTTGTGGATAACCTTATTTCAATATTAACCTAGAATTTCATCTTTCTACAACGTGTATCTTTGAGTTTCTCCTTAGCTTTAAAAGAGAAGAAGAATCTGTAATCTTCCATAAACAAAGTATAAATAACACTTAAATCGAAGTCAAAATCACAATATATTTTAGGACACATGGATCAAATCTATGTATCTCAGAAGTTCACTTTTTAAAATGTACATCAAATATATTACAAGTAACATATTGTTATGTTTGGCTTTGCTCAGAAAGCAATAAATAAAATCTGCGTCTAATGGCATTTACAAATTAGTAGTAGCTAAAATTTTATAGATGCAGTTTTATTGCCAAAAAAAAGCAGTTATTTTGGGATCTCTACAGCTATAAACCTGCACATAGATTTTTATAGTGCTGAGTAAGCTTGGATAATACTAAAGCATAAAATTTCCCCACACGGCTACTTTGGTTATCTTTGGGAATATTATTCATTTGAGGATTTTTATTTCAAATAACAAATGTGTGGAAGTACTTTTTTTTTTCTTTTCTTGATGTGGACCGAATTAATGAAACTAATATAACAAGCAGACAGAACTAATCTGTCAAAGACGCTTGCAAGACATTTTACATAGCAATGCCCTTGTGTTTGAACATTCTGATTTCTTGTTTTCTGACAATGTTGTAATTTGCTTTAAGAATTGTTTTAATCAGTTGCCAAATGTTTCTTATGCTGTGCTGGATAGAAATAATTGAATTTTGTAAAGATGGAGCAGAGTAACTGGGGGTCTGTTAATTTTTTTTTCATTGACTCTTCTTGCTTTCAAAGCCAGCTTCTAATTAAAAACAATGCTTCCTAAAAGAGATGATCACCAAAGATAGTTTTAATAAATCTTTACAGGTTAGTTCTGATGACACTGTCGGGGTTTTTTTTAACTAGAGGACCGATGTCATTGCTGCAATGACAAAAGTCAGTAATTAAACATCTCTTAGCTAGCCCATGTTAAACCTACAATTTCTGAGAGTTTATAAAAGCATGAAAATAAACCTCTCTGGGGCCATCTCAACTCAAGAAGGATATTTTTAAATGAGCTATAGAATTGAACCTTGCTCTTTCCCTAAAGTGTGTACTTGCAGATTGCAGAACGCTTATTTATAGAACTACTTTAAATACAATCATGGCCTCTTCTTTTGAAAAAAATATGTTTTCACTAAATTTTTCTCATCTCACTTTGAGATGAAAGCCGTCTTCCTTTATTTATGAGATTCTATTCACATAAGGCAGGGTTGTATATTAAAGAAAAGAAAGAACACCTAAAAAAGGTGAAACACCATATCATGATCTTATATCTGTTTCTAGAATTTTTACAACTTGTAAAGGCCTTAGAAATCACCTAAGGAGTAAGAGGTGCTTTGGGGACAAACATTTTCCTTTACCTGTCCAGTATTAATTGTCTTTTCTGTTAGTGATAACACAGCACATAGTCCATTTTCTCCTAATTCCTGCTACCTAGCTGTCTGGAATTCATTGGCCTGTGGTCTTTCCAAGTCCTGGTTTTCCAGCTTCCCATTCCAGTCTGTCAGCTACCCTGGGCCCTTCTAATTAAGTTGTTTTTGGCTGGTGAGACCTCAAGTTGGTTTCTGTTGCTTCCTCTCAAAGAATCTTTGTTGACTTTAGCCCATTAAATAAAAACTCAATTAGGACAAGAACTGTGTCTATCATTGCTTCATGCCCTAGTGTCTGAAACACAATAGGTGCTAAAACAATATTTGTAGACTTAATGAATAAAACTTAGAGGAATAGAGTGACATGTCAGGTCTCACAGCCAGATTGTGCCCGAGTTTGAGTCAGAGATTAAGTTCTCTTTGACTTTTTCTTACATTATTTCTTCCCAATAGACAGCCTTCTCTTAAACTATCCACACCCTTCTCCAGTGTTTCTGAAGGCAGAGCTGGTTCTGGATATGTGTGCCATTTCTTTAACATGGTCAATTTACACTCTCCCGATGCTTCTGGTGTTTTATCTGAGCATAAAAGTATTCCAGGAATGCCATTGGATGACAAATTTATTAAAGTCATAATCCTTTAAATCCTCTAAAAGTCATAAACTAAAAAATTATAACATAAAGTTAAATACAGATTGTGACCAATTATTTTCTCATTCATATTCATTCAACACACAGCATACTGTACACTGTTTAGATAGAAAAAAGTACAAGATCACGCAATTTAGGTAAGAATATAGATAGAACATAACTCCTTGGCTTAAAAGATTATTTTCCAAAGGGTAAAGTTAAACTCCTGAACGTATCCTACAAGGTTGCCCACTGTCTGGTCTCACTTTTTCTTTTTCATCTCAAGTCCCTCTTGCTGTGAACAACCAGAGCCTTCTAGCCCCACTCCCATTTTACCACACATCCTCCACATACACTGGAATCTCAAAGAAATGTCGTAGGCCCTTACTCATACCCTTGCACATACTGCTTGCTCCAGCTCTAATGCCATTCTCTGGGCATCATGTTGTCATCCTCTGAGTCACAGAAAAAACATCGACTCATTCATGAGCTCTTTTCCAGTTGACTCAGATGTATTTATGTCTCCCTCCTTTATCTCTTACAACACATTTTATAAACATCCATTCTAATATTAAATACATTTGACCATAATTATTCTTACATGTTTCTCTCTGAATATTTTACATGCTCTTCAATGATAAGAAATGGATCTTGTCCGTTTAATTATTTCCTCCACTTCTCTCCATGCTAACTGGCACATTGTAGGCTCAACGTGTATTTGACAAATAGAAGCATAAATGAATAGCAACAAGATAAAAAGCAAGAATTCTTAACTCTCAGACCAGGGTTCTTTCCATTGCACCAAGCTGACTTTATCCATAACAGACATGGCGACAGATAATATGTTATATCTAACTATAAATCAAAGTAATTTCCTTTAATTCCAGACATATTTATGAGTCAATTGTGTAAGACTAGAAAGAGGAACATAGACAATTATTTTGATGATTTAGGCTACACATTTTCTAATTCAAATATCTATATGTTTCAGAATATATTCTTTTGGTTAGAAATACCTGTTTAATTATTTCACTTCTTCACTTTACTTTGTGTTGGATATGTGCAAACCTTAAGTTCATCTTAATATTGTGGTTAATAGTCACTCAATTCCAACTACAAATGTAATTCAAACTAGATAAATAAATAAACAAATCTCAACCCTCAAGCTTTGCTTTGGTTGAATATTATGAAATAAACACATTTTGTAATCCTGGTTGACTGGGTAATTGGTACTGCGTAGACTTGGTCTGTGTTTGCTTGTTAGTACATCTTCATTCTCAAGCCATGGTTTCTATTAGACTTAATTATGCTCCCCTGCTACTTTAAATTGAGGGTATCCTCAAAATGAGGATTGTGTCTATTAAATTTAATTACTTCCCTCTGTGGATCAGGTGCCTAAGATGCCGCTATTAAAAGGAGTTTGTTATTGAGAAGCTGCTCCTAAACTGGAACATACATTTATAAAACAACTCCCAATTTCTTCGCATCATGGTTCCAACCAGCTGTGCGCAGTTCCTGCATGAGTCCATTCTTTTCAGTAAACATGCTTTATGGAGTAAAATACTCCAAATAAATATGCATACGTTTTCTTCCCTCTGCATGTCCTCTGAACATTGATCATTTAGTTCTACTTGACTGGTATTTCAACAGGAAATGGCATATCTATTCTAGGCATATTGTGGCTGATGGCTACTGGTACATGAACCTTGAGGCTATATATGCTTTTGCAATAATTAATTTATTAATAATACCCTGCAGGGAGTTGTAATAGAAACCGAAGGGTGGTGGAAGGAGGAAAAACACAACCGAGAATTGTGCCAGCTGTTATTAATAATAAGGTCTATTATTTCAAACACCTTTAACTCAGATAATTGAACTCTGGGGATTTCATCACTTGAATTTTCATTTTAGAATTGTCCCAACTTAATTCCATTGATCTTCAGATGCGTTCTGAGCAACCTTAATACTGATGATTTGTCTAAAATATCTCAAGCAACATTAGAAAAATAGAATACATGACACTATTTCTGTTAATAAGAACACTTACTTGGAGTTATAATACCTCCAAGTCCTACCAAGTCTCTGCCTGCCATCTACTAGCTGGGTGACTGAGCAAATTCCTTTGGTAAAATATAGGTGGTAATTATAATTCTTGTCTTATTTATCTTCCAAGATTGTAAAGATAATGAAATAAGAATTTCCATGTTAAATTTCTGTGTTAAAATTAATTTAAGATATTACTATTCATAAAAGTATATTAGTTCAAGATAGAAAAGAAGAAAACAGCAGAGATGAAGCCAAGCTTCATACATGGCACGTTTGGTGAAAAATGCCCATCCTGTAACCCAACTTTGTTTACATGATTCTGAATAAGTTTGACTGAATTTTTGACCCAACTGATGGGATGTTTTGGCATCCTGAAGACATCGCTTAAAATAGCAATTATTGGGGCCGGTCCTGTGGCTTAGCGGTTAAGTGTGCACACTCCGCTACTGGCAGCCCAAGTTCGGATCCTGGGCATGCACCAATGCACCACTTGTCAGGCCATGCTGAGGCAGCGTCCCACGTACAGCAACTAGAAGGATGTGCAACTATGACATACAACTATCTACTGGGGCTTTGGGGAGAAAAAGTGGAAAAAGGGAGGAGGATTGGCAATAGATGTTAGCTCAGGGCCAGTCTTCCTCAGCAAAAAGAGGAGGATTGGCATGGATGTTAGCTCAGGGCTGATCTTCCTCAATCAATCAATCAATCAATCAATCAATCAATAAATAAATAAAATAGCAATTATTTTCTCACCTTTTATTACCTTCTCCCAGACAATAGCATATGCCAGAAAATTAATTATTAAAAGCAGTTTTCACCATGTAAAAAAGGTGTTCAGTTTATTTGGGTCAGTTCCCAAATAAGTAGTTTTATATGATCTAGATATATCTAACTATATATATAATCTCAATAGGTATAAAGTTATTAAACTTTTAATATTTCCTGAGAATTCAAAAACTCCAAATATATGTTGCTAGTTCTACATTATTTTTCATCCTGAATAGAAAAGAGACATGTTATGGTGTGAAAGTTATCATTAGGGGCAATAAAAAATAAAAAAGGTAAGATTCATAACAGATACTATATTATTAGTCTTTATGGTGAATTGTGATCACATTGTCACTTATACATTTAAAATGAATTCCAAGTCTTTCTATCTCAGAGAGAAGCAGGGAAAACAGGAATTTCAGGAGCTGTCAGATACTCAAGAAGTGACCACTGACACAGTTGGTGAATTGGAAGTTTTTCAAGGTCAAAGTATTAAGGAAGTGCCTAAATGGATGCCTCTATTACGTGCAATAGGCTTATCCAGCTGTTTGTAACTTTGAATCACTGACTTTGTATCAAGACCTGTGAACAATGGACTGACTTTATGGAGGTCAAGGCATAGAGGTCAAGGGAATTATTGAATAGATTGATTACACAGCAAGCTTAGTGTGAGATTATGTCTAATTTTCTTAAGTGCTACTTAGACAATAAATAGACCTGGAAGAAGCTCACAACATGCTAATATTGTGATATGTCTCTAGACAGCTTTCAAAATATAGGTAGTCACATCAAAAACACTAAGTTCTTTCAAACTATGACTGAAGGATAAAATTCTATTTTCAGTTGATTTATTGCACCAAGGTGACTCTCCTCTATGAGTGATTACAACTTAATTTGTTAAAGAAAAATCTGTAAACTGGAAAGAGAATTAAAAACCACTCCATGCTTCTCATACCTCCCTCCAGTTTTAGTAATTAAAAACAAGATTCAGCACCAAAATATCAGCTGCACTTTTCCTATGAATTCACAGCCTTAAACTAGTGGTGTCCCTTCAAGAAAACATATTAAAAATGACAAGGACAGAATATCACTAGGCAAAGAGCCATTAACTTTCAACTCTTCCACCGTTCTCTAATGTTTTGTGAAAAATATGGTAGTAACAGATAATTTATCTGCCTCATTCTAAGCCACTCCTCACCAAGCCATCCAATCTTTTGGGGCATCTTTCTTTCTCCCAGGTTCACATTTTTGCATATCGTTCCTGCATGGAGCCTCCTTTGACTTTCAATAGAGATTCATATTTTAGAAAATGAAGTCAAAGCAAACAAAAATATGGACTTGGATGGGAAAAGAATTCAACAAAAAATGGAGTCAAAATTAAGAAAAACGATGAAAATATATAGACCCGAATAACTTCAATTTCAGTTATTAGGATCATCCAACGTTTTGTGTCTTTAGGAGATTGCTTCCTAATTTATCATTCATTTTGATGACAACAAACATGATATTATCAAGTAAAATTTTATGAAAGAAGAAGGGATAACGTAGCTTATTATATAGGTTGGGAATTTTATTACTTTTTGAGGAGGCTTGAGGAATAATGAATGTTCTCCTTGGTACACAGTTGTACACCACTGTTGTCCCTCTCATCATTGCCATCATCATCATCACCATCATTCCTTCATTAGTTAACAAATACCAAGTTCTATGCTCATCACTTTACATGATTATCTTCTTAACCTGACAGAGAAGTAGGAAAAAGAGATGGCAACTAATCCATCAGGTAGGTAGTAAAATCATCTGAAATTTGCTTATAAAGAGAAGTAAATAGGGCCGGCCCCACAGTTTAGCGGTTAAGTGTGCACACTCCGCTACTGGCGCCCCGGGTTCGAATCCCAGGCGCGCACCGATGCACCGCTTCTCCGGCCATGCTGAGACCGCATCCCACATACAGCAACTAGAAGGATGTGTAACTATGACGTACAACTATCTACTGGGGCTTTGGGGAAAAAAGAGGAGGATTGGCAACAGATGTTAGCTCAGAGCCAGTCTTCCTCAGCAAAAGAAAAGAGGAGGATTAGCATGGATGTTAGCTTAGGGTTTATCTTCCTCACAAAAAAAAAAAAATGAAGTAAATAAATGCTCAGACACCTAGAAAGAACTGGTATAGAACCCAAGATTTGAACTCAAGCAGTTTGAGAGTCTTGCTTTCAATCCAAGTTCTTCATTCAGCACCACGTAGCATTATGTGACATAATGTAAAATGTAAAATTTTTCAATAGTATGTAAATTAAATGTTACTCAAAAAGTGAAGATTACTGAAATTTGAAAGCTTCTCAACACTTTCAGAAAGTTGCTTGAGGGCAAGGCTTTATTCCTAGCATCTATCACAGTAGCCAAGCACAAGTAATGTTGCCAAATAACTTTTAATTAATACTTTATCAAAGTAGAACAAGCATAGGGTTTAAAGAATTAAATAGTGCCAAGTGTTTAGAATAAGCACCATAATTTCCTGCTACTCTTATCCCAACCTTAGAAGAAAAAACTTGCTTCTCTATTTCCAAATAACATGCTTACATTGCTGTCCCTGGATGGATATATATATATAGACTGATATTTATTAAATTTTCTATTGCGGGTGAGGATTTTAGCTCTCTTGCTGTCTACTTTCTCTAGGTCTATTTTCCCCACATAGTTATATCAAATCTTTTGTTAATTCCATGTTCAGCATTTTAATTATCATGATCATGTAAATATTGTTCACTATTGAGTCACAGTGTACTATGATTACACTTTGTTGTTATTCCCTCTTTTATTTTTCCTGCAGTTAAGCATCGTTCATTTTTATTGCTTA
Organism: Ceratotherium simum simum; assembly: GCF_057802395.1. Taxonomy (NCBI): domain Eukaryota; kingdom Metazoa; phylum Chordata; class Mammalia; order Perissodactyla; family Rhinocerotidae; genus Ceratotherium; species Ceratotherium simum. Next base: position 74,673,729 of record NC_141904.1, on the reverse strand, counting down.
ATAGTCTTTGATCTTTTGCCAAGACTTCCCACACTCTCCAAGAGATCTGAAAATCTTCTCAATACTGTATTCATATACTCAGACCTGTAAAGAAACTCTGTCAATTTCATTTTTTTTTTTTTATCCCTTGTAGATCTCTCTTCTGGAGTCACTTTCTTTCTGCTCCAAATTATGCTAATTGCTTTTATCAAGGCCTGTCGTCCAGATATTATTACAGGTTTTTCTTTGACCTCATCTTGTGAATTCTCCAGATCTCTCTCCTGCAGTAGATCCTCTGTTCTCTGGATCCAATGCCTCTTCTTTCTTGTCTTCTTTCTCAGTACCTTTGGAGTGCTTTCAATTCCCATAAAAGAGTGGATGAAAGGAAAATTTTTGAGACACTGAATATCTCAAAACATCGTTATTCTAGCTTCTTACCTAATGTGTAAATCTATATTCAGTCATATTATTTATTAGAATAAATAAATAAAAAGAAAATCTTCACTCTGATTTTGAACACATTTGATCCAATTTTCTTCTAGCTTTCAATGGGGATGCTAAAGAGTTTCCTGCCATACTGATTTTCAATTCTTTGTATGAAACTTTCTTATTATCAGTATCTGGAAGATTTCAGGATCTTCTTTTTGTGTGTGTAAGGAAGATCAGCCCTGAGCTAACATCCATGAGCATCATCCTCTACTTTATATGGGGCGCCGCCACAGCATGGCTTCACAAGCGGCGTGTCGGTGTGCGCCTGGGATCCAAACCTGCGAACCCCAGGCCTCCAAAGCAGAGCGTGCACACTTAACCGCTTGCACCACCTGGCTGGCCCCAGGATCTTCTTTTTTATAACTAGTATTTTGAAAAATAAAATCATGACCATGTGCCGCAGAGTGGATCTTGTCGAATTCATTTTCTTAGATACTTGGTGGACTCTTCTAATGGGAAGACTTGTTTACCTCAGTTCTGAGATTGTTTTTTCCTATATTATTTCTCTATAAATTTCCATTATTTTCTCTGTTGTCTCCTTCTGGAATAACTCTTAGAGGAATATTGGACTGGCTGACTCATTCACTGAATTTTCTTATATGTTCCCTGCTGTTATCTAGATCTCTGTCCCCCTAATTTCCAAGAGAATTACAGATTTATAGTTTGTAAAATTTTACAGATGTTTTTAATTTCATCTAATCATTTCTTTAATTTCTAAGATCCTTATCTTGTTCTCTAATTGCAATTTGTATAGCTTTTGTAAAGCTTCCCCTGCTCTTATTTTGAGATTTCTCTGAGGATACTGATTATACATTTTGTTTGAAATGTTCTACTTTCTGCAAAGTCTTGTTCATCCTGAGTTAGTTTTTTTTTTTTTAATTTATTCATTTGGTCATCTTCCACCTTGGAGAGGTTCCCAAATGTGTTCCTCATTATGGCTAATTGTTTTTATTTCATTTGGTACTCCCTAATATCAATATCTAGATGTCTCTTCTCAGGAGTGGTTCAATTTAGCCAGAAAAGAATGCTCCTATATCTTTCATTGAAGATTATGAGCCTCTCTGCCAGTTTTATAAAAAACAGGAAGGAAAAAAGAGCTCAAGTCCCACAATTCCGTAAGCAGCATCCTACATTCCCCTGATCCTCGATTTGGGAGTAGCTAATTCAATTATTCCAGAGATTAGATCTCCCATCTCTTGGGATGTAGAAGATTTATCCACCTGACTATGAATAAAGGAGTGACAGTCTTGGTTTCCTCTTGCTCTATCTACAGGCTTTTAATCAATATCTCTTTGAAGTATATCCACCACCAACCTCAACTATATGTTTTTCAGCAATCTGTGCCCTCCAACTTGCAGCCTTCCGGGAGTCCTGTGGAGTAAGTCATCTTCTACCTTGTTAGTATTTTCTTCATCTACCATGGAGATTTGACTTTTTTTTCTGTTTTGCTTATTCTATTTCCATGTCTTCAATTCTCTATCTTTTTATATTGTGATTTGGAGATATTGCTTTATCTTAAATTTATTAAGGCCAGAGTTTGCATTTCTGTTTCACATACTTCTTACAGTATAGGAGGAGAAAGGGCCTAAAAACATTTCTTTACCACCTTAAAACTAAAAGTCTGCTAACTATAAGATGGTAGCTATCAATGAATAAATGGATTAATAAATGACTAGAAATATCAGTGGAACTGTTGGTTTGGTGGTCATTGTAAATGTGCCTCAAACACTTGTTGAAAATTGAGTATGAAGCCACAACGAAATAGTAAAATCAGATTGACTACATTTTTCCTTTCCAACAAAGCTTCTCTCCTTTCTAATTTCATAGGAGATGCTGAAATTGACTAGTGAGTGTGGAAAAAAAGGAAATTGATGGTTAAGTAAACACAGTGCTTAAGTTTAAATATATCTAAGAGTTCAGCTATTATTCTTAAGTACCTCCGCCATCTCCCCAAAGTCTATCCATCCAATTATTAAGAATGCAAGGAGATTCCACTGGTTACTCCACTATCTTCAGCGGATAGACAATTACATCTATAACTACAAAAATGCTGCTTTGCAATCTACACCATACTCTCTAGGAATTTTACGTGACAAATTTGGGTGATTCAAGCAATGGTACTTGCTAACTGGTCACAATTGCTGATTGGCTGCTCCTTCAAACAGAATCTTGTGTTAAATTTCTCAAAGATTGAGAAAGATAGGGCATCTTTCTTTGTATCTTTGTTCTTATGTAGAACAAAGATATTATGAAAAAAATAAAAATATGACTTTTAGAATTGATGATATAAAACAATATATTTAGCATAGAAAATTATAATATACACACTGTAGTTTAGGAAGTACTCAGCTTTGCAGAGTCCAAATTAAGCAGGCGTTAAAACTTATTGGCACATATAGAGCTCAAACATGCTCTTCAATGTTTCAAAACTTCAGTAACTTTTACCATAACTATTTAACATTGTGGTATACACAGTTGCTTACTTAATGGAGAATTCTCTGAAATATCACCAAACAACCTGTTAATAAGTCAAAACTAACTTTTTAAGAACACACAGTAAATGAGAACACTATCTTAACAGAATCTTACCAGTTTCTCAGAAAGGGAAAGTCATAAGGGGGGTATTTACAAGACTTGGGGTCTGGATTCAGATATTTCAAGGCAAGGCTTTCAGGGCAGGAAAATGATTGGGCTAGAACTTTTTGTGTGTGTGTGTGTGTGTGTGTGAAGAAGATTAGCCCTAAGCTAACATCTGTTGCCAATCCTCCTCTTTTTGCTGAGGAAGATTGGCCCTGGGCTAGCATCCATGCCCATCTTCCCCTACTTTATATAGGATGCTGCCACAGTATAGCTTGATAAGCAGTGTGCAGGTCCACGCCTGGGATCTGAACGTGTGAACCCCAGGCCGCTGGAAGCGGAGTGTGCGAACTTAACCACTATGCCACCGGGCCGGCCCCCTCTTGTAAACTTTTTTGACTTGAAGTCTATTTCATCACATATTAGTACAGGAACCTCAGCTCTCTTTTGGTTACTATTTGCGTGGACTGTCATTTTCCACTCTTTCATGTTCAACTTTTTTGTGTCGTTGGGTCTAAAGCGAGTCTCTTGTAGACAACAGACAGTTGGAGAATGATTTTCTATCCGTTCTGCCAGTCTGTCTTCTGATTGGAGAGTCGAATGCATTTACATTTAAAGTAAAGGAGAGACTTACCTCTGTCATTCTGCTGTTTGTCTTCTATATGCCTTATGGCTTTTTTTGTCGTTACCGCGTGACTGTCTTCTTTTCCATTTAGTTCATTTTTGGTAGGGAAACATTTCAATTACCTTCTCAATTCCTTTTGTGTATATTCTATAGCTTTTTCCTTTGTGGTCACCATGGGATTACACTTAACATCCTGAAGTTACAGCACTCTAATATCAATTTATACCAGCTTAACTTCAGTAACACACAGAAACCCGGCCCCTATGCAGCTCTGACTCCACCCCACTTCAGTTATTAATGTCACAAAATTACATCTTCAGGCATTGTGTGTCCAAAAACGTATATTAACAATTGGGTTTTTTGATACTTTAGTCTCCTAATGTAGAAAACAGAAAGGGGAGCTACACACCAAAGTTCCAATAGCCCTAGCTTTTGTAATCGTCCACGTGCTTGCTTTGACCAGAGATCTTCATTTCTTCATAAGGCGTTGAGTTACTGTCCCCTGTCCTTTGGTTTCAACCTGAAGGACTCCCGTCATCGGAGGGCAGGTCTAGTGGCAAGAACTCTCTCGGCTTTGATTTATGTGGGAGTGTCTTAATTTCTCCCCCCAATTTTGAAGGACAGTTTTTCCAGATACAGGATTCTCGGTTGGATTCTTTTTTCCTTCAGCACTTGGAATACGTCAACCTGTGCCATCTGGGCTCCAAGGTTTCTGTTGAGAAATCTGCTCATGATCTTATTGGGGAAAATACAGTGAAAGTTGTTTTCCTCTCAGCTTTATAAATGCTGATGATGTCCCCTCACGAGTCTTACGTGACAGAACGTTTTCTTATAGTATTGTAATATCAGTTAAGTTATAGGAGCGTTTTGAGACTAATCAGAGTTTAAGGAAAAGGAATTGAATATTTTAAAGTGTAGACATTATGAGGTCTTTAAAAGCCAAAAATTATTACAGATTTTTAAATTAGAAATGAAAAGGCCACTGAAGCATCCTACAGATTTTAATTTCTAATAAAGTAAATATCATTCTCTAATATTCCACATAAATAAAAAGCTCTCTGGGGTCCTTTATTTTAAGAGTAAAGGGTCTTGAGACCAAATGCTGAGAAAACCACTATGGTTTATCCCCAGCCGTGACTGGCCCATTTGTTGCTCTGACCTCGTAAGGAGCCACTGTGATGGGGTTTACAAATACCTGTATAAGTCTCTGGCCGGGCCTAGGTTTTTTGTCCTTATAGCCCAGGAAGCTACTTGTGGTGACCTGTCGGACTTGGACTGCGGTTAGTTAGCTTGTTTTCCCGTTTGTCTTTTTTCCCATTTTGCTTATTTTTTCCTCATTTTGTTGTTTTCCTTTTTCCCCCATTTTGTTTATTTTTTCCCCCTTTTTTTCCCCTCCCCTTTTTGTTTTTTTTTCCTTTTTCCCCATTTTGTTTATTTTTTCCCATTTTGTTTTTTCCCCATTTTGTTTTTTCCTTTTTTTCCCCATTTTATTTTTTCCCCATTTTGTTTTTTTTTCCCATTTTGTTTTTGTTCCCCTTTTGTTGATAAATTTATTTTGTTATTTAGTGTTAGTATTGTTAGTACAGTCAGTATAGTTAGTATTGTTGGTACAGTTAGTATAGTTAGTATTATTTACTAGTGTAGTTAGTAAGTGTAGGTGGCATTGTTCGTATCATTAGTTAGTATTAGTTAGCATACTATAGTTTTGTTTGTTAGCATAGTTAGCATCGTTAGTTAGTATAGTCAGATAGTGTTAGCAGGTCACCATGCTTCCGGGCCATGAGGCCACCTCTTCTGAGAAGAGGACCAGTATTAACCATTACAAGTTCATTAAGACCATAGGCGAGGGCAGCTTTGCCAAGGTAAAGTTAGCCCTCCACATCCCGACCGGGACAGAGGTGGCCGTTAAAGTCCTTGAAAAGAACCAACAGAGCTCCTCCAACATCAAGATACTTGCCCGTGAAGTCCGCAGCCTGAAGGCGCTGCGGCACCCGAATATCGTCCAATTGTTTGAGGTGATTGACACCAAAGACAGGTTATGCCTTGTGATGGAGCACGTTACGGGAGGAGACATGTATGATTTCTTAAGAATCCACGGCCGCATGACGGAAGAAGAGGCCCGAGGGAAATTTCGACAACTAGTTTCCGCGCTCCACCACTGCCACCGGAGAGGCATTGTACACAGGGACCTGAAGCCGGAGAACATTCTTCTCGACGACGACCTGAACATAAAGCTGACAGACTTCGGTCTGAGCACTATGTTCCTGGGCCGGAAGCTGACTAGCTTCTGCGGCACCCTCTCTTATGTGGCCCCGGAGATCTTGCGGGGCCTAGAATACGACGGCCCCGCGGTCGATGTCTGGAGCCTGGGTGTCGTCCTGTACGTCATGGTCACTGGGTACCTGCCTTTCCCGGGGGACGACATAGGTACCGTGAAGCGGCGGGTCCTGACGGGGCGAGTCCATCTTCCTTTATTTTTATCAGGTGAATGTAGAAATCTCCTGAGAAAAATGTTGACCATTGAACCCAGCGAGAGAGCAACTCTAAAAGACATCCTGAACGACCCGTGGGTGAATGTGGGCCACGAGAAACTCAGGCCTCACAGGGAGCTGCCCTGTGTCAACATGGACCCCTCGGTGACAGAGGTAATGGTGAGGGACCTGGGCTTTGAGTGGGGCAAGATCCGGCCTTCATTAAGGGCAAGAAAATACGACCACCTGATGGCCACGTACCTCATCTTGAAATCCAAGCAACAGGAGGAGGGCCCCCCGACTGTAATCCCTTCCGCTGGCCCCCAATCTTTCCCAACCGGCGAGGGGCAGCTGCTCTCTGCATCTTCACTGAGACGAAGTCACAGCGAACCTCTTCTTCCCACCTGGTTCCACAAAGAAGATCAGCGGCCCGAGGAGAAGCAGGAGTCAGGGCTGAAGGCCGAAGAGCCCGCCAGTGCCCTCCCCAGCCTGGAGTCGAGGACCGCCAGGCCCAGCTCAACCCCTTCGAGGAGCCCTGGGGCCTGCCCCCGCACCCACAGCACCAGCAACGGGACTGGAGCCCCAGAGGAAACCAGCTGCCCCCAGGGTGTATCCTACCACAGAAACTCCCCCCACGCCGGGCAGCCTGATGGGGAGACCCCAGCCTCTCCCTCGGGCCCCAGCCAGGGCTGGCGGGGTGCCGCTGGGAGATTCATAAACTTTATAAGTCGCTTCTGTTTTTGTCTGCCCAGCAAGAAGAAGCACGTCAAACTCAACCAAGTAAAGACGCTTTAAGCTCTGGCAGGGACAAATCAACAATTGTGGGGAGGTCAAGCTGCATCGCCCCCATTTTATTTTATTTTTTTTTTATTTTTTTATTTTTTTATTTTTTATTTTTTTTAAAGATTTTATTTATTCAGTTTTTTCCCCCCAAAGCCCCAGTAGATAGTTGTATGTCATAGGTTCACATCCTTCTAGTTGCTGTACGTGGGACTCGGCCTCACGCTGGACGGAGAAGTGGTGCCTCGGGGCGCTCCCGGGATCCGAACCCGGGCCGCCAGCATCAGAGCGCGCACACTTAACCGCTAAGCCACGGAGCCGGCCCCTATTTTTTTATTTTTTTAAAGATTTTATTTATTCAGTTTTTTCCCCCCAAAGCCCCAGTAGACAGTTGTATGTCATAGGTTCACATCCTTCTAGTTGCTGTACGTGGGACCCGGCCTTGTGTTGGAGGGAGAAGTGGTGCCTCGGGGCGCTCCCGGGATCCGAACCCGGGTCGCCAGCATCAGAGCGCGAGCACTTAACCGCCAAGCCACAGAGCCGGCCCGCTCGCCCCCATTTTAAATGGAGAGCCAGCTGCTGAGCTCCAGGGAGGCTGGCAGCGTGGTGTGGGAGTTTGGCCAGAGGCTGGAGGCCTTCAGCGGGGAGTGGGAGCAGGGCAAGCAGTACGGGCCGTACGTGCACGGACTTCCCGGCGAGAGGACTTGGTCAGGTGGACGACGGAGGGGTGCAAACTGCTGAGGGATTCAAGTCAAAATGGTATCTGGCACCTCCGTGGCCTTCAGAAGCATCGTATCCAGAACACTTGGTGAACTTAGAGGACAGCCTGGAGGCGCCTGGGGGGCGCGAGAAGAGGCCTCCCTAGCTGCAGGTCTGCCAGAACGGACTGTTTTTCCTGGGGCTCTTCTTCCCTCCCCTGCCCTCTCTGTCTCTTCTTCCATGTTTGTGGGGAAGAGGCACGGTTCTTATAAAGTACTTGGTTTTCCAAGCCTTTAATAAACTTGAAGTTCTAGAAAGCTGTGTCACAGAGACGCTGTTTTGCATCCTCCTTGCACAGGATGGGGCTGTGCATGCTGCAGTGTGAGAAGCGTGTAGTGATGTAGTGCTTGGAGTTAGTCAGAACGACTAAATGGGAAAGTGACTTAGAATTATGATGGTAACTCACAACAGCAACGAATGTGGTTCTGAAGGGAAAAGGCTGTGAGGCATATTGCAGGGCAGAAAGACAGAAACTGGGTACTGACATTACCTAACGTTTTCAGAAGGACCAAGGGAAACTTCTGATCCTGTGGCCTTGATTAACTACAACCAAGAGGTCCATAATAGGATAACAAAGTCCCGTGAGCTAGCCTGTGTGGGGCGTCAGACAAGTGACAAGGGTGTGGGCCCCCAGAGCAGTTTAAGGGTCACTTACAAGTGCAGCTGAGTTTTCTGACTATAATGCAGGAGTTAGGCCTTTCCACTGTGAGGATTTCTCCTGTTTATAACAGTGGCACAGAGCAGTCCCTCTAAGAGGCCCGCCTGAGGTGTGGGCTGTTCAGCCAGCTCAAGGTTCCAGGGGAGCTCCACTGGCAGCCAGACATCCTGGGCGGGGGGTGGTTCATCAGAGGGAGGCTTCATCTATCAGGGAACGTCCACATGGGCTCCTAAGAAGCCCAAGGAATGTCCAGAAGGCCGCTGGCTGCTGCTCGTGAGGCTGGGTTGCAGTGTGTGCAGAGTCTGTCAACATGCTCATGAGACTGCCCAGGGACGGTCCTAGCGTCTGGCCGGTCAGAGAAGATTTTCCTTCTCCCTCTGAGAGCAGGGCCAGGATAGGTAAGAAGAGGGCTGGGGATGGGCTGGGAGTCTTGTCACTCCCCCTTCACGTCCCCTGTTTTGGTTTTCTTTAAACAGCCCGATGTGTGGTCACCCAGTGTTGCTCTCCTTGAAATCTGTGCATGGCTCTCATTCCCTTCAGGGCAAGTCCCAGTTCCTCAGTGGGCTTTGGGGACCCTCTGTGACCTGTCCTCCTGTGGACCTTTTCACTACCACCCCCTCCTTGCACTTGACTCACACTGAATGGTTCCGTTTCCCACAGACGCTCTGCCCATGACGTTTACTCTCTGGGAAGCCCACACGCCGGGCACTTGGCCAGACTCCATTGGGCATTCAGCCTGTAGGCGGGGAGGGGAATTTGAAGAACTGGAGCGTGCGTGGAGCAAGGGGTGAGGTGGTGTTTTAGTTATCGGTCGTTGTGTAACAAACCACCCCTAAACTTAGTGGTTTAAAACGAGAATCATCATTTATTTACTCAAGATTTCACAGTTTGGGCAAGGCCCAGGGGGGACAGCTCCTCTCTGCCCTTTGTGACATCAGCTGAGGCCTTGCTCACAATGGCTGGCAAGGGGGTGCTGGCTGACAGCTGGGCGCTCGGCAGGGCTGATGGCCAGGGGCCTTGGTCCTCCTCCACGTGGCTGCGTGGCCTTCCTCACAGCGTGGTGGCTGGTATCTAAGAGTGAGAAAGCACAAGTTGCCAGTCCCTTTAAAGGTTGGGCCTGAGCCTGGCAGGAGTGTCATTCCTGCCATCGTAGAAGTCACAGAGTCCAGGTACAGCTACTGGGCGTTCATATCACAGACCTCGTCTTTTTGTGTGTGTGAATAAAGATGGTATATATTTAAGGCATACAACATGTTTTGGTATACAGATACATAGGGAAATGGTTGCTACAATAAAGCTAGTTAACGTGTCCATCTCTTTACATAAATGTCTTTTTTTTATGCAAGCACCTGAAATCTGTTCTTACCAAATTTCCAGTATATGAAACGGCACTGTTAACTCCAGTCATCGTGCTGCACATTAGATCTCTGGACTTATCTATCCTCCCTCCCGGCAGCTGTGTGCCCTTTGACCGATCTCTCCCCATTTCCCACCACCTGGTCCCCTGCTGACCTCTCTCAGCCACTTGCTGCAGGAACTGCACCCCCTTTTGTGTTGGGCATCACCTCCTAGGCTATATAGCTCCTTGTCCTTGAAGCGCATATTGGCCGGCTCTTGCCCCAAGCCAGCACAACCCCAGATGGTTAGACACGGGGCGGGAGCACACCAAAGCCGAGAAAGTAAGGGCCAGCTGGAAGAAAAGAGAAAAGTAGACCGTTCACCCTGCTCAACGGAGAAACTTCCCTTGTCCCCCTTTCCGCAGCAAACCCTCCTGAAATTAGTGGGCAGAGGGGCTGCATTTGATGACCAGAAAGGCGATGTCTGGATTTAGTTAGCTGGCTCACTAAGGTATTGATGGACGCCATGAGCTGGTGGTCTTTGCTAAATGAACCCTGCGAGTCCCCCCTGTACCCCACCCCTTACCCCAGGGGTCCCTGCTTGCTGAGGTTATTTTTCTTCAGACTCAAGTGATCCTAGCTGCCACCTATCTGGTTGGCTGTTTCAGCCTCCCGGGGCAGCAGGGAACTGTTTTTGCCAGAGAAGCCGGTTTGTGAATTCATGTGCACTATTTTCCCCAAGGTGAGACATTTGCAAGATCAGATGTATTCATATTCCACAAATGAAATTGTTACCGAGCCGGAAGTAGGTTCGCCCTCCCATCGCGCAGCAAGCCGATCTCTGACACCGAGTGTAGTGGAAGAAAGTAGGAATTGTACTGCAAAGTGCTGAGCAAGGAGAACGGGCAGCCAAAGCTGTAATCCCGAACTCCCTGAAAAGCTACACGCAAGGGTTTTTATTTGGGGTTTTAGGTAGGGGAGGGGGAGCATCCATGTGGCCTTGGGGGTGAAGTTTGAAGAGTCCTCTGCACAGGCATGACTGCTTCATATCTCTTCATGGGTCGCCTGTGCAAATTGGAGGGGGTTCCATGTGTTGCCTGAAATGGGTTTTTAGTCTGTGACATCTAAAGTTTACAGTCAGTCATTTTAGCTTCTCAGTGCACCTGCGCAACATTTAGTCAGGCATGGAGGGTGCGGGGCGGTGGAGGCGGTCCTCAGGCTGCTTTCCTATCAGCAGTCCTCCTGCTGTTCTGTGAGGAAGATTAGCCTCGAGCAATATCCATTGCCAATCCTCCTCTTTTAGCTGAGGAAGATTGCCCCTGGGCTGACATCCGTGCCCATCTCCTTCTACTTTATATGTGGGACGCCTGCCACGGCATGGCTTGAGAAGCAGTGCATAGGTCGGCGCCTGGGGTCCAAACCTGTGAACCCCAGGCCACGGAAGCAGAGTGCATGAACTTAACCAGTACACCACTGGGCCGGCCCCAGGATAAGACAAAATTTAAGATAATAATTTAGATGATGGACATAGTGAAGCAAGGATCTTTAAATGATTCTTGATAAGTAAACTGTTGTTTGATAAGCAAGCAAGTTGCTCAGGTAAATAAACTCCTATCTCAGGTCAACTGACTTTTAAGAGTTTTATTTGCACTTGTCCCACCTCCTCCCTGGCATGGTACCACTCCTGAAGAGGGAAATCTATGTTTCTGGTGTGAAACTGATCCCTCATCCTGGCAGGAGTAGAGACGCCCTTAATCACAAATCATTATGTATGTCTGCTCTAACCTGTCTGTGGACTATCTGAATGACTGATGAAAGACACTCTTCTTTCAGAATTCAGGCTGGAAAAGTGGTGGGCATTGCTCACAAACATTGCAATGTGAACTAACAAACCACAGATATCTGGGGCAAACAATTACAGTCAAAACATACAGTATACTGCCAAGGTCCAGAAGAAAAAGCTGGAGAGAACTTCTTTGGAAATTAGGAAATTCAAAAGGACTTATGTGCATGGGGAATTTAGAAAGCCAATTTTGAAAGCTTGCCCAGGGCAAGATGCACACTCAGAAAAGATTAGAGAAGACTTTAAACTTTTATCTTGTGCTAAACCCTAGCTCTTTGCAAGCCTGGCTAAGTGTTGATGGAGTGCCCTGGCACAGAGGCAAGATGCAAAGACTGAGACAGGCATAATTTTTTTTTTTTCATGTTTGTTTATTTTTGTTTTCTGGCATTTAAGAAAATCACTTTCAATACACTACCTGAACCCAAGCTAAGGAACAGAGACTATAGTGATCACACACAACAAGGAATATAGTCTTTTCAGAAACAGTTTGAGAAAATCACTAAACAAACAGACTGCTATAGCTATCATCAATTTTAAAAAACAAAGCAAAATAAAACAGCAAATTGGGGAATGAAGAGAATTTGTATCTAGAGTTACCACATTATAATATTCAAATGTCTACTTTTCAGAAATAAACTCATACATCTATGGCGAATTGATTTTCCATAAGAACGCTAAGACCATTCAATAAAGAAAGAATAATCTTTTCAAGAAATTGTGCTGGAACAATTGGGTATTTTTGTACAAGAGTGAAGATGGACCTTACATCATATACAAGAATGAACACAAAATGGACCTAAATGTAGGCGTTATAAAACTCTTAGAAAAATAACAGAGTTAAATCTTCATGACCCTGGATTTAGTAAAGGATTCTTTGATATGTACATCTAAAACATGAGCAACCAAAATAAAAAATAGATAAATAGGACTTCATCAAAATCAAAAAAACTTTTGTGGTTCAAATGACACTATCAAGAAAGTGAAAATAGAACCCCCTTCTCCCTGAAAGGGAGAAATTATTTGCACATCATATATCTGATAAGTGTCTCGTATCCAGAATATATAAAGAAAACTTGCCACTCAAGAATAAAAATATAACCCAATTAAAACATGGGCAAAGAATTTATAGATATTTCACCAAAGAACGTATACAAAAGGCCAATAAATTCACGAAAAGATGTTCAATATGATTAGGAAAATGCAAATCAAAACCACAATGTCACACAACTTCATACCCACTAGAATGGCTATAATTGAAAAAAAAAAATAGACAGTAACACGTGTTGGCAAGGATGTCAAGATGTCAAGAAACTGGAACTGCCATACATTACTGGTCGGAATATACAATGGTGCAGCCACCATGGAGAATATCTTGGCAGTTCTTCAAAAGGTTAGGCATAGAGTTACTCTATGACCAATAAATTTCAATTCTAGGTATATACCTAAGGGAACTGAAACATAGTTGACAAATATACTTTTATGCAAATGCTCCTAGTGGCATTATTCATAATGGCCAAAACGGAAACAATCCAAACGTTTATCAGTAGACAAATGGATAAAAAAAGTGGTATTGAATGCTGCTGCTGCTGCTGCTGCTGCTCTTTCTTCTCCTAATAAAATAGAATATTATTCAACCTTAAAATAGAATGAAGGACTGATACAATATGAATTACTCTTGAAAACATTATGCTAAGTGAAAGAAGCCAGAAGAAAAAGGCCACATATTGCGTGATTCCATCTAATGAAATATCCAGATAGGCAAACCCATAGAGACAGAAAGTGGATTAGTCATTAGTAGAGGATGAGGTTGGAGAGAATGGAAGTGAGTACTAATGTGTATGGGGTTTATTTGTGGAGTGATGAAAATGTTCTGTCATTAGGTGGTTGCACAATCTTGTGAGTATAGTAAAAACTCTTCAGTTTCACGCTTTAAAATGGTGAATTTTGGGGACTGGCCCCATGGCCTGGTGGTTAAGTTCAACGTGTTCCACTTCAGTGGCCCAGGTTGGGTCCCCGGGTGTGGGCCTACACCACTCATTGGCAGCCATGCTATGGCAGCAACCCACACACAAAATAGAGGAAGACTGGCACAAATGTTAGCTCGAGGCGAATCTTCCTCAGGAAAAAAAAAAAAGGTGAATTTTATCATAAGTGAGCTATATCTCAGTAAAAAATAAATTATATAAAAACAGTAGAGATGGACATTGTGCTGGATGCTTTTGAGCAAGACCTTCATTCTTCGAAAGAGGTACATATAAAGTGATAAACCTTTCTTCTACTGTGCATCGTTTAAGTATGAGTTTTGAACCATCAGACCTAGCTCGTAAAATTGGGTGTGTCTGGTTTGAGGGCAAAGCCTACCTGCTAAAGCAGCAATGAACCTCATAAATCTTTGATGTTATTAGCTGCTAAATTAACCACTCCTATATCCGGCATGTGTCAGGACTGCTTATTATATGACAGTGAAACTCCTTATTGTTTAAGCCCTTTTGGTTGGGGTTTTGGTTCCTTGGAGGCCAAAAGCATCTTATATGAATTAAGGAGTGTAGATAGTAGAGACAGGATAGGTTACTATTATAGATTCTAATGTACAGAATATCAATATACACCACAGCATTCTTTTCAACACTATACAAGATATTTTTAATTAGCAAAATATGTATAAATAAAAATAATTGTGAATCGATTTCAGACCTCTGCCATCTTTTCTTTGGAATTTGTCGTAGACCAATCATTAAAAATGCATTAATTACCTAAATCATTTGTCAGTTATAGCAGATGTTGTCAATGCCCTACCCATACTCCTCAGACCTTACAATTTTGGTGTGCTTCCGGCAATTTCCAACTGTCAGTCAATGTATCTCTGAGCCTAAGGCATTTTGCAGAACCACAGAAAGCTGTTTACCCATGCTTGTGTTGTAGGATGGAAGTCCCAGAGAAACAACACTCTCTCAATGCAGTTCTCAACCAATGGGTCTTGGAAGGTCATGTATAAATATCCAGCTCCCTTTCCCTTCTGGTAGAATAATTGTAAGGATTGTGTTTTGCACCACGTACAAGAGTTTTCTTATAAAACTGAGCTCCAGGGACTCACTGTGCTTGCTGGCTTGACGTCACACTCATTATTACCTCTTTTCCCTGTATCACTTCCCCATAACCCTACCAATGTGTCTGTACCTGCCAAATTAACTGTTTGCTTTCAGATTCTTGTCTCAGGGTCTACTTCCAAGGAAATTCAAACTAAAGTATATGGGCCGGCCCTGTGGCTTGGTGGTTGAGTGCGCGCGCTGCAATGCTGGTGGCCCGGGTTCGGATCCCGGGTGCGCATCGAGGCACCACTTCTCCCTCCATCCTGAGGCCGAGTCCCACATGCAGCAACTAGAAGGATGTGCAGCTGTGACATGCAACTGTCTGCTGGGGCTTTGGGGGGAAAAAATAAAATAAATAAAATCTTCAAACTAAAGTATAGTGTGCTAAAAGAGTAAAGGCAAAATTATCAATCTGAAGATATATGATTTATTCACAATTACCACTTGCACTAACATTTTCATCAGAATCTTCATTTTGCTGTCAAAGGGAAGCGCCAGGAAACAATGAAGATTTAAGAGCACTCAGTGAAGCCATTAACGTTATCAAGAGTAAGGAACTGAATCCGTGGCTGTCCCCCACTTCGGCTTTGCGAAAAGTGTGATTGCCAACAGTTACTATTGCATGTTGAAGCTAATTGGGCTTCTCAAAGAAAAGTTCTCATTAATAGTTTTTATTTCTTTAAGAAAAATTATTTAGGAGCCGTCCGGGTGGCGTAGCGGGTAAGTGCGTGCGATCCACTTTGGCGGCCCGGGGTTCACAGGTTCAGATCCTGGTGTGCACCGACACACATCGCTTGTCAAGCCATGCTGTGGCAGCGTCCCATATAAAGTAGAGGAAGATGCACACGGATGTTAGCCCAGAGCAGATCTTCCTCAGCAAAAAGAAGAGTATTGGCATCAGATGTTAGCTCAGGGCTGATCTTCCTCACAAAAAAAAAAAAAGAAAGAAAAGAAAAATTATTTAATATATTATATTCACTTGTGGAATTGCATTTTTTATTTAATAATTTTATTTATTTATTTTTTTTCCCCCAAAGCCCCAGTAGATAGTTGTATGTCATAGCTGCACATCCTTCTAGTTGCTGTATGTGGGACACGGCCATGCTGGCCGGAGAAGCGGTGCGTCCGTGTGCGCCCGGGATCGAACCCGGGGTGCCAGCAGCGGAGTGCACACTTAACCGCTAAGCCACAGGGCTTGCCCTGAAATTGCATTTTTAAATTAACATATATTGCTGGTATATTTGCTTATTTGTAAAAATAAAATTAATCTATACAAGGAAAGCTTAATTCAGTGTATAAGAAAGAGAATGGAAAAAATGGAGCCATGCTTTTCATGCTTAGATCATGGTGAAATGGGTTGATTTGGTCATCTGAAAATATAGTTATTAATTCATTCAATTAACTTCCATATTTTAAAGTCTTGTATGATCCCTTTGTAAGTTCTTTCCCAATCTGAATGATAGCATTGAATAGATAAAATACACTTTTTTCCTATCACTCTAAAAATACTCTCCCAAAACTCATCATATTCAGAGAAAAATCAGATTCTGTGTTGCTTCAAATGACTTTTGTAGCAAAACTGTTGTTGAATAAAATCATATCATTTTGGTTAGGGACTAAATCTTGGTAGTCTGCCCCAAAATAATAATAACAGTAATTATATATATATGGGGGGGTGGCATTGGTTAAGAAGAAACTAGAAAATGGAATCCTCTTGTGAATTTACTATTTCATCATTTTTTAAAACTAAGGCAGTATGCCAAATGTATTGATCCTACACAGTTATATCCTTCTCAGTGGGGACTTTATTTTCAGATGTATCTTTTTTTGTGTGTGTGTGAGGAAGATCCGCCCTGAGCTAACATCTGCCAATTCTCCTCTTTTTGCTGAGTAAGACTGGCCCTGGGCTAACATCCATGCCCATCTTCCTCCACTTTATATGGGACGCCGCCACAGCATGGCTTGCCAAGCGGTGCCTCGGTGTGCACCTGGGATCCAAATCGGCGAACCCCGGGCCGCAGCAGCAGAGCGCAAGCACTTAACCGCTTGCGCTACGGGGCCTGCCCCCCAGATACATCTTCTGTAAGTCAGTCAGATTTATTATTATATTTCCTTGTTTATGTTACTCAATTTTTTATTAAAAGGATAATATTGTTATGTTTTCATTGTATACATTTTTACAATTAGCTCTTATTTATGGCAAACAGGGATTTTCCAGTTGTTTTAGCCATATAAAATCTCCATTTGAAATAAATTTAAGAATATTAATTGAGTCAATTTAGATAATATTATTAAATATGTATTAGTACATGGAAATGGCAAAAATAGATGGAATGTGACTACAGCAGAAGAAACTTCGTCTTAAAATTAAAACAAGATACTTTCACACTTGGAAGAACATAGTTCTGGGACTATCCCTTGTGACCTGTATGAACTTATTCACTTTATCCTCTTGGCTACAGTTCCCCCTCTGAAACTATTGTCCCTTCTAACCTAATATTTTTTGATTTTGTAATTACTAGTCATAAAACTTCCTATTTTTCAGTAACCTTGCACATATATAATTAAAGTTTCATTTTTATATTTTTCTACATGTCAACCTTGAGGGAGTGCTGAATCTCCTACTTCTTCATTCTGCTAATTATGCCTCATATTGGATCACACTTTTGGCTGTGATTTTCAATGAAAACTCATCTTTAGTGGGTTCTTTTTTTTTTTTTTTTTCCTATGGGAGACCCAGAGCATCAGGAACTTTTTACTACTTGAAATAATTTCTTTGTTGCTAGCATCTTGAGATTTTCTTTCTTTCTTTCCTTTTTTCCTTCCTTCCTTCCTTCTTCTGCTTTTGTTATATTTTATCCAGAAAATTTGTACGTACTTTTAGGGGAGGGAGGCATCATTCCACATTAGGTCAGCTGCCATATTACTAAAAGTTCATTCATATTATATAATATAATGAGAGCTTAGCTTTGTATTCGTATTAGGCAATAAATATGTTTGTAGCTAGATCAACTTTTTATTTTTTCATCATAACTAGATTCCATTATAAAATCTATCTATTCACATTAAAAGATGTTAAAACAAGTAGAGAAAGCTATTTTTCACAGCATTCTCACTATCTTTAGTTACTTATATTTCAGCATATAATTCTTTTGTTAAAATCCCAAGGTTTCAAAAAATCTAAGTAGTGTTAAGAAAATTCACAATCCCATTTAAGGGTACATAATTCTTTTCATTTAGTTATGTAATGTGTTTTCCTGTCAAATGTGATTTACTATGTAATTGAATAGATTTTCATTTCAACATGAAGCATTTTCTGAAAATCATTGACATGTGGAAATGGCAACAATTCCCCTTAAGCTTTGAAAACAATTATGTTAAAGGACCAATTTTGATTGACTTTAAGAAGTTCAAGAGTTCAGTAAATAAAGTAGGTCAAGTATTAGTCATATTTTTATCCTGTAGCAAATGCAGGTGGCCCTTGGACACATTAATATTTCACTAAGTTCTATGTCCTCAATCACACTCAATCGTTACCTTTTGGTTTCTGCTAATAAATATTAGTCCTTCAGAACTTAGCTTAAACATTTTTTATTACAGGAAAACTCCTATGACCACTTAAATTGGGTTATGATATATGCTTATATAATACCTGATCATGGGGTGTATCACACTTCATTGGGGTTACATGTTTAACACCTGTCTTTTTTCCACCACCCTATAAGCTCTCTGAGGTCAATGACTGTGTTATGTGGTTTCCCTCTCTATCTCCAATCCTTAGACTCTTTGAACCAGGAAGGTGCTCAAGAAATAGATGTTAAATGCAAGAATAGATGAATAAACAAATATATATTCAGAACTATTCCTACACGTAATTTCAAGACACATCAGGTTAAAAGGTTTTGAAAAAGAACAATGTGATGTAACGAAATCAGAATAACTGCTACTTTCAAGTGTTGGTCAAATGTGATCTCTGGAACCATGAGCTTGACTGATCATAAAGACCATAACTGTTCTTGGCTGACACTTCTGATATAGCTTTTATTGTTTCTATGGTTGAAAAATATGAGTCTTCACTAAGCCAAACTCATGTGTTCATCTTCTTTTGTGTTATCCTTAATGCTTGGGTCTCAACTTCCTTTTATATAAAACGAGGACAATGCACTGGAATGATGATCTCTAGGGAACATTTTGCGATTAATTTACTAATCCAGACTTTTCGTGTTTGAGATTCACATTTTCTAAAGTATACCTTGTTAGCTTCTTTCTAATATTACAGAAATTCCTGCATTCCAAATGAGTGCTGAACAAAAACAAAAAAAGAAATAGCTGTCGATCTTGAGTCTATATTTTTCTTTTTTGGCATTTTTATTCCAGGAAAAGTCATTTGATTGATCCAGGATTTTCATACATCTTGACCATCCAGCCTATTTGAGTACCTTTAAAGGAGCTGCTTATTTAGGCAATAGAAAAGGAGACCAGAAATCAAGTTAATTGATGCTTCCATGTCCATGATACATATTTTATGAGCAAAATCTCTTTTTTTTTTGGTGAGGAAGATTGACCCTGAGCTGACATTTATTGCCAATCTTCTTCTTTTTGCTTGAGGAAGATTGTTGCTGAGCTAACATTTGTGCCAGTCTTCCTCTATTTTGCATGTGGGATGCCACCACAATGTGGCTTGATGAGTGGTGTGTAGGTCTGTGCCCAGGATCCGAACCTGTGAACCCCAGGCCACCAGAGTGCAGCGTGGGAACTTAACCACTACGCTACCAAGCCAGCCCCAAAATCTCATTTTTGCTAACAAATCTCACTACTCTGTAGGGGTTTCTCAGAAAGACATTAAATTCTGTTCACTTTTGTAGACTTTTTCTTCCCCCAGCTTACAGCATTTAGATGGTCCCTGACTCTGTTTTCCGTTACTTCCATTGTTGCAAGTTTGTAGCAGACAATTTTCTAGTCTATTTATTTAAAGACCACTTTTGAATACAGCTAAAAGAAATATGATGTGGTAACCTATAAATTAGAATTAAGATAGAAAATGTACCATTGTCCAGGCAGGATTTTACTGGTATATTCATTCTTATTGTTGCCTCAGATAATTGGGTTATAAATAGGCACATATCATAAACAATTCAACTCCCTACAAGTTTAGAAATACTTAAAACTGCTTTTTCAGGGCCTCGTTCATTCATTTGACTAAATAAATCTGTAAAGTGCAGTTGCAAACTACCAATGAATCTATGATACTGCATTAAAAAAGAAAGAGCAGAAAATTTCTGTTTATGCACTCCTGGGAACCAATGTGTTATTTGTGGAATATTCTTTGTAGCTAAAATTAATACCTGGACACTTCAGAGTTATTTAGTGCTATACAAATCAGCATTTGAATCTTATTAGTAATTCTCCCCCTACATTTTTTTTTTTAATTATAGTTATTTCATTCTAGTACAAAACACTTCAAGTTTAATTTGAATATTAAAGAGGTTTATCGCAGCATTTTGGCTACTTCTTATAGTGAGTTCTGTTTGGAATTGCAGTCTTAAGTTTCATAAGGCTTTTTAAGGAAGTGATTAATTATTTTGCTGTGGTGGTCTGTAATGTGTGACTCTGATTACTTCAGCATTACATAGGCTCTAGTGTTGAATTTATCTCTTTTTCACTTAGTTTGAAGGCTCTCTTTACTTTGCTGTTTCTTAAATCTGAAAAAAAAGAAAAAGGAAAAAGGAAACAAAAGTCAGCCATTGGAATCACGTATGAAATTTGAGACCACATAGGAATCCAAGAAGAGAAGTTGGAATTTTTAACTCTGAAATCTAGAGAGGTAACCCAGAAGTATAAAGAATCTTATTTTAAAGTTCAAAGGGACTTTAAAAATCATCTTATTCAATCATAATACAGTTCCATTAAGGATCCCATGTTTTGATATATCCTGTCTCCCATATAATCTATACTTTAAGAACTAGTTATTAATATAGTTCCTATTTTCTTTTCACCGAAGTCATGTGTACCTAACATGCAGAATTTCTAATCAATATATAACAATTATTGGAACATCAAAGAATTAATTTCACCCCAAAGCACAGAAACTTGATTTTTTGGTACAGTTTGTGCTTGTTTATTAAAAGCTCAATTTTTTTGAAATAATAAAAAGAGCCTGCACCCACCCTATTACTACTGTCAAGAATTTCATTTCATAAGGAACAAAGGGCAGAGTAAGTAGCCTGCATTAACATGGATTGGTCATTCAGATAATTGTTACCTTAGAAAACTGAGACCAAGGGATTGCATAAAACAAGCTATATCACAGAGATTCAGAGCTTGGGTCATTGCTGGTATTTAAGTTTCTTAATAATGTGGACTATTGTTTTATTCCCAGAATCTGCACTGTGCCTGGCATATAATGGGTGTCCAATGAAAGTTTCTTGAATGAAAAAAACACCAAGTAACTTTAGGATTGTGTTGTGAGTGGAAATTTGAGATATGTGTGTTCCTACATTGGGGGTGGAGAAGGGTAATCTTAGAAATCTAGATGAAAGAGAATTTAAAAATAATTTAGTCTAAATTCCTCCTTCTACAGTCCCAGGATATTGATGTCATGTGATCAAGATCACACAGCTGGCTACCTAACCGAGAACATAGCCAAGTCTTGAACTCAAGGCTTCCAGGTGTGATGAAAATAATTTTGCTTACTTCATTTTTCACATACAGCAAAGAAAGATGACTGTATTTATACAACAAGAAAGTGAAATCAATGCCTAAAGACCCCTGTTTTATACATTCTGCTTCCGTTCAGTTCAGCTTCAAGTCATGAGAAAGGTTGTTAGCTATCCTGATAGAAGACGCTGCTGTTGAATTTCTTGATCATAGTGTTTATAATGCTTCAAGCAATATCATTCAGTAGGCAGCTTAGTTGATATTGATTTTACTAAAGAGAAAAATTTCTCCATATAGGATTTCTGAATCATCTGTTGGCAGACTGGCTGTTAGTCATGGTCTTTATCTATTACATTTAGCTCTGGTCAAATGGCAACGTAGGTGCGGTAGTTGAATCCTCTCTATCAAGGATGATGTGGGATATATTTTAATTTAACAGAATGCATCTAGTTTGAGCCACAAAATTGAAAATTGGCTGTCTATGCACCACATTGAATCTTCTGGTCATCAGGAGGTATCTTTGGTGAGGATTTGAAGCCAAGAACATAAAATCACAGATTGTTCTGCCAACTACTACTGGGTACCACTTGTACCACTGTAGCCACAAGACAACAGGACTCTAAATAGCTATTTTTAACAGCTAGCAGGAAGGTCCTACTCAATCAGATTGAATTAGCCAGAAATGGAAAACTTTATGTGTCTCACTTCTCCATGGCTCACTTCTCCCTGTGCCTAGACACATCTTTTAGATCATGTTTTTGCCACAAAAGAGATGTTTCTCTAAAACTATAATGTCTTTTTCCTCTAATCTCCTTGGTAAGAAAGAATAGGAAAACCCACTTTCATTCTCAGTTATCCCATAAAAAGTCTGATTCTGGATAAGTGATTTATTATCTCATTTGTAATATCAGAGGGTTGAAATATATGATTGTATGTACTATAATATTAACATCTATATGTTAGATTCAGTAAAAAATCTTTAACCTAGGTGACCTCACCTAATTGTTATAAAACCTTAAATATAGTTATCTTCATTTTATTGATATGGAAACTGAGATTCAAATACAATTTGTTACTTATCTAAATTACAACAGAGCCAGGCTCTGAATGCTGGTGGCTGTGGTTCCAAAGACCACTTTTACTATATCCTACTGATACCCTGCTCATTAAGGATGCTTGTGTTTTAGTCACTTCTGGAATATATATTGTAGAGTGATGTCCTTGGATTCCTGTGGCAAAGTAAGCCACTCACTCAGTGATTCTGTCTAATTTACAAATGGAAAATGGAATTCAAACACAAATAACATTTGCAAGGTTAAAAATCTAAGAGAAGATGGTTTCCATACGTGCTCTGTAATGTTTCTGAATTGACTATGGGTTTGTGTGTGATCCTTGGAGGGATCTGAGGGCTTCTCTGGGGTAATCCTTGTTCAACCAAGATTTTTCTGATTTCTAACTGAAAAATTTTCTCGCCTTGGTATGCTTCCTCAAGTTTTCTCTATGATCTCCATCTCACATCATCCCCCTAAAGAGATTACATGAGAAAAATCTGGCTCACAATAATAGATGGCATTAGTTAACATCAACAGTTCCATTTGTTTAAAAAGCATCAATTTTCCCTTTATGTAGAGTTAGAAAGAAAATAATATTTAAGTAGTATAAGTAGGGTTTAAAGCTTACAAATTTATGCTTTAATTATTAGTGTCCCAATGGTCTTTTCAATTGACTTGAAGTTGTACAATTATCCAAAATTTATTTACGTATAATTAAAAGTGTCAATTTTTAGTTTATTTTGTAATTAGATTATTTTGATTGTGCAAATGTATACATGCAGACACACATGCAAACACACATTACTTTAGAACCCAAATTAGACAGATTGCAGGTTCAAAGGGGTAATTTTAAGTTACACATAAGTGCTATTGCTCTGAACTTGAGCAGGCCAGATCTACAAAACAGTATTAAAATTAAGGGGATGCTCAATCATAGAGTTTCAGAATTAATCAGATATATATTCCTTCTATGTGACCCAAGAGAAATATTAGATTCACTGATTGTGTTGCAATACAGTTAATCTTCTGACTGATTTGGCTAAAAGATACAACCGGAAAGTATTTTCAGAATCACGCAAAATGTTGGCATATCTGCAACTTATTTTCCTTTGAACGTTCTCTTTCTAAGCAATATTTCTTACTTTGTTTAGACATACAAGCAAGAACAGACAAAGTGTGATTCCACACCCACGCTATCGTCCCTGGAAAGTTTCCCTTTAAATGCAACTGTCTAGGAATGTGCAAAGAGGGTGAAAGTTTTGCCGTCATATTATCCTTAGAAACCTGTATGACATTCAAAACATAGCAAATTGAAAGAAAAAAGATTGAATTTAAGACAACATTAAAAATGAACGAGACACATTGGTACTTTTCTTTCAACAAGGTTGCTGGAAACCTCTCTTTCCAATAATAACCACAGAAATAAAGGAAAGGAAAAAAATCTTTTAAAGAATTCTGCTTTAATATAAATGGAAAGACTGCAAAGCATGCAATTATAAGTGTGTAAAAAGTCAGGAAGTGAAAAAGCCAAAATAATGAGAGATTCCTATACTATCTCGTGTCACAAGTTGCAGTTCTGTCAGAAGTTTTGGTCTCAAGAGGTATCTTGGAAAGGGAAAAAAAAGGCTCAGGAAATAATAACTAGAACTTGGCTAGGAAAGCTCCTTTATGAGAAGTGTCTGCAGGGCAGAAATAATTGGAAGCAGAGGCTTCCTTGCCCTGACAGGTGCTCCTTGGTTCCACCAGGAGAGGACTCCCTGAAAGATCCAAAACAGAGTATGATAAAGAATCATCTGGGGGTGATCCTGATATTGTATTTGGACAAAGAGAGAGAATAGTGAAGAAAGACATTAACTTAAGTGGACGTTCAAACCATGTCCATTGTGGAGCTAGGAGGCAATTATTGGGGTAGCTCAGGCCAAAACATGCTTTAGCCTGAAGTATCCAGTGGGTGTGCCCTCGAGTGACTGGGATAATTGTTTCCATGCCCCCAACCATTTTTAATGAGTGCTAAGCTGGTGTGAGAAACATTAATGTTTAGTGGAAGGAACGTTTTCTCTTGGCGGCAGTGCAAACAGTGCCTTTGAGAGTTCGTTTCATCTAGTGGAAGGGTCAACACTCATAAGAACATCCTGGTGGAGAAGAAGGTGTGATATCAATGACCACACTTTCGGCTCCAATGATGTTTTAGCTGCCAAGATAGCACCAAAAATTTGACTCCAGTAAAACAAAAGTCTGAGTGATTTTATAATGTATAAAAACGATAAACAAACACATAGAGACAGAGATTGGATTGGTGGTTACCAGAGGGGAAGGAGGGAGAGAGGAGGGCGAAAGGGATAATTGGGCACATGTGTGTGGTCATGGGTTGTATTAGTATTTGGGTGGTGAACATGATGTAATCTATGCAGAAATAGAAGTATAATGATGTACACCTGAAATTTATACAATGTTATGAACCAATGTTACTGCAATAAACAAAAAATTTTAAAAAAAAAAGAATACAGTATCAGAACTTCAATTTCTTATCATGTAATGAAGTAGTTTAAAATCATCCATTATCTACCTATTTATCTGTCTATCTATCCATTCTGGCTAGCTTTTTATGGAGAAAAAGTAGAAAAAGAGAGCTAGAGAGATATCCAAACAGCTATTTTATGAACATCTTCACAGTAAGGAGCACTGAGTGTTTTTAAAAGATTTGGTTGATGGGAGATGTTGAAAGGGACTGATGTTCATTGAGGCTCATAATAATATTATAACATGGAAATTAAAAAATATTTGGAAAACATATATTTCACTCTATTCACCTTAGAACTTTGTTGTTCTAAAAATAATTAATTTAGCAGAGTGATGCCTGAAGAATTTCACATTTAGAGTAGGTCAAAGGATACCATTTGGGGTGGTTTTACTGTGACAGCATGGTTAAACTTGAAACTCTATTTCCCAGAATCCCCTTCACTGTATGGTGACAGGTTAAATTTGGCCAAAAGAGAAATGTGTGTGAGATTTGGATGGTGTAAGTGAAGTAGCGACTATTACTTTCTGGAGCTTATCTTAGTCAGATGCAGTCCTTAGGTATCCTGTCTCATCTACTCTGTGTCTGCTATTCTTGCTGACTCATGGCCTGTTGACCACAATGGTCCCATGTCTATCACCAGATGCTTGGCTGCGTAACCACAGAGGAGTCACATCTTTCCATTGATCTCCCTCCCTTCCTTTCATCATGCTGTAGAGAAAAAAGTACTGGATCAGGAAGTCAGATGGTCTCCATTCTTATCCAGATTTTGCCATAGCTTCATGACCTTAGGCAATCACTTACTTACTCTGTGCCTCAGTTGCCTCAATTATATAATAAAGATATTGGATTAGAGAAGCTCTCAGGTCCTTTCCAGTTCTAAAGGTTGATTTGTGTCTTTGCTACACTTTTATTACCAGTTCCTTTGGGAGGGAGGTGAATCGAGTGAATGATTTCATCACTTCCTCAGGTATGCATACATGCTTGACCCAACAAAGGCTGCTGCCTTCTGAAATCAATTTAGTGCTCCATGCTTTACTTCTGCTCTGATAGACAACACACTAGACACTCAGCTTTAATAAATTTATTTTACTGTCCTGGACTATTTTTTTAATGGATGAGAAAGATGAGTGTAAGTGACTTTTTATGAGTAGGATGAAATAATTACATTATGGGCATAGGGAGACATTAATGCAGCAGTTTTCTATATCTTTAGTTATTTTCAAATAAATACAAATTATGCCACAGATCAGTCTATATGTTTAGAGTTAAAAGAGCAAAAGAGAGTTGTAAGGAGAGATTTAAAATAAGGAAAGATTGGACTCTTTTACTGTTTGGAGTAAAATTGAGAGATAAAAGTAAAAAGATTTCAGAATGTTCTTAATAGCCGATAAAGAAAATATTTCAATTGGAAAGTCATTGGTAATAATTATTTAATTATTATAGTAAACAAAACACTGACATAATAAAAAATACTTCTAGAGAGATGTTGTATATTTCACTTTGCAATGATTGAATAATATCAAGTCCAGTGTACATCTATTTTGACCTTAGGCTAAGCTCATAATATTTGCAACCAAATAGCGTGGTCAGGTCACCGATCCTCAGTTCAGCTCAGAGCTTAGTACCATACTCTTTCATCTTCCTTTAGTCATGATAGTTAGCTTATAATTATTTTAAATCATTTTAGGAAAACTGGTATCTAAACATTCATTCATTCATTCATTCACTCATTTGATGGCTAATGTGAAAGTACTTACTATGTGCTGGAATGCGCAAGGGACTCGATGCATTGTCCCATTTAATCTTTATTGGGACTAAGGTAGGTAATATTATTATCTGCCTTCTACATATTAAGAAATTGAGGCTGAGAAAGTTCAAGAGTTGGCCAGATTGCACATAACTAGAAAGTCTGGAACAAGGATGTGAAATCCAGTGTGTTTGAATGCAAAATCCACACTTAACATTTACAATATACTGGCTTTCAAGTATAATCACATACAGCATCCGAATTTAACAGTATATAAGTCTCCTGCTCATGGGTGTGGAACGTGAATCCAGTGAAGTTCAGTGACTTGTCCCAGGGTTACATGGTCAGAGGCTACAGCACAATCAAAAGATTGGAGATGCTTGTGTGTAGATACAGATAGAGTTCAACTGCGAGGGGGAGTATCAATTGTACTCACTCAAGATCTCTTCTTTTAACCTCTGTCATTTCAAATGACTAGTCCCTTGCTGTTTTGTATACACAGTCTAAAAATGTCACTAAATATAGAATTCTGATGAGAGGAATATTCCGTCTAAAGTCAGAAAGATGAACCAGATGACCTTTCATATTCTTTCAAGACAGCCAAGTGATCTTTATATTTTCCTAAGGTTATCGAACAATTCTCAGTAAAAGTTCATGACCATTTGTTTTTATTTTTGTATTGATGTAATCATTCATTTTTGTTATTTTCTTATGTATTAGGATGTTAAAAACTTAACTATTATTTCTAAAAATTTTTAGTGAGAAGCAAAAACTTGAACACGTGCTTAACATTGACAATTAATATTTTTTTTAAAAAGTGCAATAAACTACAATATGATAATATATGCCTGTGACATTCGTAATTGTGCCAGTCTGACACTTGTACAATCTTTCAGGTTGAATCCACAATTAAATCCTTTGGGCTCCGTTGTAGCTAAATATGGAAATCTTACAAATCAAAGATAAACTATATTAAAATTACATTTTAAATTTAATCAGTTCATTTAATAAATGTAATTTCTTCTTTACTTCATTTTTTTCAACCATTAACATTTACTAGAAATTAAAATTAGAACACTTTTCTTCATAAAGTTAATATCATAAAGCTTCAGTTATTTGCATTATTAGTACTCTACCCCTTTATCTCCAAATGTACCAAACCACTCCTTTTTTTTATTGTTGCATACATAGCATTCATCTAACTCTTCAGCTTAGCTCAACTGTGACCTCTTTAGAGAGATTTTCTCTGATACCTCCCAGTCTAATTTCTACTCCAGTAGGCTGGTTAAAAACATGTCCCCAACTCATCACCTCTTTCTATTTCCAAGCCCCTTGCAATGTGACTTTATAGCTCTTCCCTTCATGAGTAGAGTCTGTTTCTCTACCCCTTGAATCTAGGCTGGTTGTGTGAATTGTTCTGCAAATAGAATACAGTACATGTGAAACTGCGCCAGTTCCAAGGCCCTGAACGCTACTGCTTACTCTCGTGATACTACCGTGAAAACATACTCAGGATAATCTGCTGGATAATGAAAGTACTCTCTTGATACTACCGTGAAAACATACTCAGGATAATCTGCTGGATAATGAAAGACACAAGGCCTAGTCGTCGTGCCAGATGACTGCCAGCCAAGTGTCAGACGTGAATGAGGTCCATGCTAGGACCCCTAGCCCCCAGCTCACACGCAGCTGAGCACCGATGCCAGGATGGGCCAAGCCTGACCCAGATCAGCAGAACCATCCAGCTTACTCATAGATGTAAGAGCAACCATGAATGCAGATGAGTTTAAACTACTAAGTTTTGGGGATAGCGTCTTACACAGTATTATATGATAGACCTTCCTTTGTTGATGTCAAGTGCTTATTCCTCTTCCCTCACAATTAACACTTTTTACACACGATTTTAATCTCTAATCATTTCAGCTACGCATATCTTGAATCCTTAAGTATTTTAAAGACCATATAAGAAGAGCTATGTTAACCATTTTCTACAAGTTATTTATTTATTTTTTTTGTGAGGAAGATCAGCCCTGAGCTAACATCCATGCTAATCCTCCTCTTTTTGCTGAGGAAGACCGGCTCTGAGCTAACATCTATTGCCAATCCTCCTCCTTTTTTTTTTTCCCCCAAAGCCCCAGTAGATAGTTGTATGTCATAGCTGCACATCCTTCTAGTTGCTGCATGTGGGACCCGGCCCCAGCATGGCCGGAGAAGCGGTGCGTTGGCGCACGCCCGGGATCCGAACCAGGACCACCAGTAGCGGAGCGCGCACACTTAACCGCTAAGCCACGGGGCCGGCCCAAAAGTTATTTTCAATACTCAACAAAGGACCTATAATAGTGGGAGGTTTCATAGGGTAAAGAAAAGAACTTTGGAAGAAGCATCTGGTAGGCTAACTGCCTGCACTGCTTCTTTCACATAAGCGACCTTGGGCAAGACTCTTAACCTCTCTGAACTTTCTAATTTTAAGCCTAGAGTATTAGCCACCACACCATGCTTTGGAGAGAACAGTATCCGGATACTATCCTCCCGTTTTGGTAACGAAGCCAGAGGACATGCACTTTTGTTTTCCATTTTACATCATGGACCCAGATTTGAAAGCCTTACCCACTCCAAACCCTCTTGGACATCTCTATCACTTTGTACTACATTAGCATTTCAAATTATCTCTCTTTCCATCAGCTCTTGCCTTTGCCAGTATGTTGAACAGGATCAAATGTAAATGAATGTATTTTTTTGATCAAGAATGTAAATAATATTAGTATATTACTTGTAGACCTGGTTAAACGATATACTGAATGTTGTCGCCTCTTGTGTTAAACATGTGCTTATATATCTGGGTAATTTCACTCACTGTTTCCATCCAAAGGCTTAAAACTGTTTAACTGAAAGAAACACACTATTCTGAGGATGCTTGAAATAGGCATATGTTGATATTAAAAGTACTGAAAAACAAGCAGAAAACAAGCAGAAAAAAATCACCTGATAACTAGCTAATCACTAGTGATTATACTCAATTTTGAGAGAAATTTGTAGGTGTCACAAATCTCATCATGCTTTTGCTTAGCTACATTTAATTAATAAAATTATAACTATATGCAGGTTGCAAATAATCATATACATATAGTTGGATCTAAATGGGAGATTGTAGATACAAATGGTATATTTTATAAATAGTGAGCTATCAGTAGAATTACATTATGAATCTCTTAGCAAGAAAAGAACTTTCATGCCCTAATATTAGCTAAACAAATTTTTTAAAGAAAATGTTTGGCTCTTATAATTCTAGAGCGCTTGTTTTTTGGAACACTGCAGTTGGTTTGAAACCAGGGTAATTCGCCAGATTCAGCCAAGTTTCCGTGGTTAGAGGACATGTTTGTGGTCATTGCGAATGCATAGGGACCTACCATTCAGCAGTAGCTCTTGTGTTTATTCTTCAGGAAATTTGGAACTATAGGTAAGCAAATGAGCTTACAAGCATCTTAGAAACCTTGGGTTGATATCCCACCCCAACAATTATTAGACTTGCTTGATACCAGCAGATTCCACGTGTAGAGCCCAGACACTTATAAAAATTTTATTCATTTCCTCAAACTAAATAGATAGCTTTTCAGAGCTGTGCTGATGTGTGAAGCACTGGCACAGTATAAATTTCATTCATATGATTTAGGGCCTAGGCAACAGAAGTAATCAACCAACTAGTTCTGTTTGTGATTCTCAATGAATTCATTCACTCTAGGTTGGCAGGGTCTCATTCTTTAATTTAGAAAGACTCTAATATGACTTTGAGATTGCCTTTGGGTAGGGGAAAATCTAATTCACCTATATCCTACTGGATGTCACTCTTGGATCCATCAAGAAACCAAAATGTGCTTATTAAATTATTCTGGGTCTAGAACAATATATGCTGATAATTGAGATACAATTTTACCAGTAAAACCGTATTTTATTGATTCTAATATGCATATTTTTCACAATTTAACATCTCTAAAATAGACATGCATCACAATCAGAAACATCTTAAAATTACTATTGGCCAGACAGCATTTATGAGGTAGTTTCTTGCACACATGCGAATTTTGTAAATTTTTTTGGTGGCATCACTGGATTCCAGAAACCCTTTGACGTGTAAATTATTAAACCACTGGAGAATCACTGGAGAAGGACTATGAGTTGCAGATACTGTCTAAAAACCTTCAATTGTTATCATCTGATAAAGTCAGGAAAGCAGTAAAACTTGCAGAAGCAGTGTCGGAGCTTGAAAGAGAATCCTGGAGACGACAGTGAAGTAACCTTCCAAGAAAGTTGCCTTTCCAATGCCTTGGGTGGCACAGAAGACAAAAGGTGTGGAAAACCACTGACGTCAACAACTTTGAGTTGAAAAGTGATTCAAAAGTATTGTATTTTTAATGATAAGATATGTTAAGAGTACCTTAACTGTTTTCAAAGTTATTTCCCATTTTATATACACACAAGAGTTTATTTTTTAATTGTCTAAAAATCCTTCTAAATTATCTTATTTAATAAGTATAAGATTTTAGTGAGAAGAAGACACAATGAAACAATAAGAGAGTGTTGGATCACAGTTGATTTGGCAGCAATTTTTCTTTTTTTAGTTTTACAAAAAATAATGGGTCAATCAACGGCATCTTAGATTTAATAAATAGAGTACTATTTATTTGAGAAATCACGTTAATATTTGCACTCTAGGACTATAAGTTTAGCTTTAACCTGGTCATAAAATGGACACTGAAGACTCAAGCATGCTGTAATAAACCAAATGGTATATTCCCTGAAGAGAAAATTATCAGTCAACTCATTACTGGACATTGTAAAAATATTGCTTATGACAGTAAAAGTCATCCTTATGTTTTATTAAATTTTAATTTGAAACTTATTTTTAAAAAGTTTTTAAAAATACAATATGCCTTTAAAATCCATAAAGAGATTTTTGTTTCACTGAACAATTCTAAGGCACTGCCTTATATATTCGGGGAAGAAAGATATGACTTTAAGAAGGGTATGACTTTACTTGAAACACTTTCTTAATCTGAGAATCCTGGAGATGCTGGGAAGAGAGACAATTTTATTTATGAATCCAGCAAGTCTTGGATCTGCTTTATTTAACGAGTCCTCATTTAGCTTATCCTCTTCTCTAGCATTTTATTATAAGCAGCTGGAAGCCAAGAGGCAGCTTCCACATCCTGCTTAGAAATCTCCTTAGATAAATTATCTATTTCATTAAGCACATTTTCTACTTGCTACTTTATCACAAGTAGTATTGCTAAACTTTCTGTCAGGACATAACAATGATTCTCTTTCTTTCAGTTCCAAGTTTTCTTCCTTTTTCTGTAAGCTCTCACTGACAGCCTCCTCAGCGGCCATCAGGTTTCTGCTAACAGTCTATTCAAAGTCTTTTCAAATTCTGTCTGTCTCTCATCCATAGCCACTGTCAGTTTTTAAAGTTTTTGTTGCATAGGACCCCACTTGTGGTACCGAAATCTTTCAGTTATTATAATTAGAATACAAAAATTCTCAATACTTAGTGGCTTAAAACAACATCGTATGTTATCTCGCACAGTTTCTGTGGGTGAGGAGCTTAGACAGGATATAGTGGGGACAGTTTGTCTTGGCTCCCTGACGTTTGGAATCTCAGGTGGAAGACTGAAAGGCTGGGGAATGAAAACCTTGCAAGCCTTGTTTTCTCACCTGACTGAAAGCGGGTGCTGCCTGTTGACCGAGGACTTCACTTTCTCTTCCTGTGGCATTCTCCACGTTCTAGTTTGGGCTTCTCCATAGCGTGCTTGGGTTCTAAAGGCGAAATTTCAGAGAAAGAGCAGGGAGGGGTGATGAGAGAGGAAGAGAGAGAGAGTGTGTCAGAAGAGAATCATTTTATGACTTTACCGTGGAAGTCGCACAGTACTTCCATGTACTGTGTACTTCTGCCATACTTATTTATCAGAAGACTCACAAAACCCAACTAGATTTAAGGAGAGAGAACATAGACCCTCTCTCAGCGTGGGAGTGATGCCAGTCACACTGGAAGAAGAGCACGTTTGGAAAATGTAGCCTGACTCAGTGGGATTCTACAGGTAAATTCTCTAGAGTTTTGTTTCGTGAAACATACCTCTATTTCACCTTTGTGAGTGAACAGTATTTTCACCGAGTATTATAAATTCTAGGTTACGAGTTTTTTTTTTAATACATTGATAATACCATTCCAGTGTCTTCATTGTCACTTTCTAGAATTTAGTGGTCATTCTAGTTGTTGCTCCTTTGAAGGCATCCTGTTGCTTTTTCCTCTTTTTTTCTCCTAGATTCATTTATAATTTTATGTTTTTGTTTTTCTGTCATTTTGCTATAATATGACTAGGTGTTAATTTTTACTTATACTGCTTGATATTTGTTAGGCCTGTTGATTCTGTTGATTCATGTCTTTTATTATTTGGGGGCAACCATCAGCGATTATCTCGTCAAATATTGCTTTTGCTCCATTCTCTTTTTTCTTTGCTTCCATGCCTCGTCTGTTAGACCTTCTCATTATATCTTTTTGTTTTTTACAAAGTTTTCTATATTTTGCCCCTTTGACTATCTTTAATCTGGATAGTTTCTTTGAACATTTCTCTCAGCTTATTACTTATGTTAACTGAATATCTTTCAGCCAAATCTAGTTTGTCACTGAAACATCCATTAAGTTCTTAATTTACATTATTTTATTTTTCTATTGTAGAATTTTATTTAGTTATTTATTATATATGTTATGTTACATTTTATAGTTTCCCATTCACTGGAAATTTGCAAAATTGCCTGTTATTTTTTTAAATGGATTTTATTTTTTAGAGCAGTTGTGGGTTCACAGAAAAATTGAGAGAAAGGTACAGAGATTTCCCAAAAACCCTTTACTCCCACATATGCATACATCATTATCACCTAAAGTCCATAGTTTACATTAGAATTCTTTCTTGGTGTTGTACTTTATATGGGTTTGGACAAATGAATAATAACATGTATCCACTGTTATTGTATCATACTGAGTGGCTTCACTGCCCTAAAAATCCTCTGTGTCTATTCATCCCTCCCTTCTCCCAATGCCTGGCTCCCACCCATCTTTTTACTGTCTCCATAGTTTTGCCTTTTCAAGAATGTTGTATAGTTGAAATCACACAGTATGTAAACCTTCAGATTGGCTTCTTTCGTTTAGTAAGATGCATTTAAGTTTCCTTCATGTCTTTTCTTTGCCTGATAGCTCATTTTCTTTTAGTGCCAAATAATATTTCATCATCTGGATGTACCACAGTTTATCCATTTACCCACTGAAGGACATCTTGGTTGCTTCTAATTTTTGTTAATTGTGAGTAAAGCTTCTATAAACATCTGTGTGCAGGTTTTTGTGTGGACAAAGTTTTCAACTCCTTTGAATAAATACTAAGGAGTGCAATTGCTGAATCATATGATAACAGTATGTTTAGTTTTGTAAGAAACCACAAACTATCTTCCAAATTGGCTGTACCATTTTGCATTCCCACAGGCAATGAATGAGATTTCCTGTTGGTCCACATCCTAGCCAGTATTGAGTGTTGTCAGTGTTCTGCATTTTGGCCATTCTAATGGGTATGTAGTGGTGTATCCTTGTTTTAATTTGCATTTCCCTAATCACATATGATATGGAGCATCTTTTTGGCTCATTTTTTAATCAGGCTGTTTTTTTATTTTGTTGTTGAGTTCTAAAAGTTCTTTGTATATTTTGGAAAATCATCCTTTATAATAGATGTCTTTTGCAAATATTTTCTCCCAGTCCATGACTTGTCTTTCATTCTCTTAACTGTGTCTTATATCTTTTCTTTTCTATTTCCAATACCTAGAGTACCTGTACTTCTGTTTCTTCTATCTGTTGTTTATGTTAACAGTTTCTTCATCTGCCTGGATATCTTTTATTCTGCGCTGGACATGTATTTGAAATAATATTTGTAGAAATAACTTGAGATCTTGAATGATTTTATCTGCTTCCAGAAAGGATTTTCATTTGCTTCTGTCAGGCACCAGGGCACTATTAATCCTGAATCTTAGTGGAAAAATATCTGTAAAGTACCTATGATATGCCAAGCATTCTTCTGGACTCTGGAATGTAGTAGAAAACTAAGTAGACAGAGTCCTTGTCCTCATGGAATTATATTCTATTTTCAATTTATCAACCTTTGAATAAAGGGAAACTTTGTTCTACTTTTGCTCTTCATATCAAATCCACACTCTTTTGGCATAAAAATCTTTGTTTCCCCCTAAGTGACTACTTTTATCCATCAAAAATATTTCTAATGGAGCTATAAATTATGGGTCCCTTCTGTAGCCTCCCTTCTGCAGTGTTTTGTGGACATGGGGAGGGAAAATTAGAATAAATCTAAATATTAGTTGTTTCAGCAATAACTTTATACTCTGAGGAAAATATGGTAAGTAACCAATTATTTTTAAACAATTAATATCTTGAATTTATCCTTTTAGGTTGAATATTAAATTATGTAATGTGCATATTTATAGAGAGACTATATTGTTCTTTCTTGGAAATGTGAATTTGATTTTTTTATAGTAAATTCTCACAGACAAAAAAATTTAAATGGCTCAGATACATTTAATATATGTACTTAATCTTTCTTTTTGTTATGTTTACAAATATACAAAATTTGGTAATTTTTCACTTAGCTTCTCCATAGGAGAAATAAGTTTACAATAAAAGTGATTAACATCCAAATTCTCTGCTACTAGAAATAATTGAAAAATGCCTATCATAATTGCAAGTCCCTTGAATAAAACTGTGGTTTATCATCTGAGACATAATTGGCCAGAAATATTACCATTTTTATTCTGAAAAGGTTAGTCGAAGCTATGCTCTTTGTGTCTCTATTCAAAACTATCAGTGCAGTTATGATTATAAACTTACAGCACAATAAATGTACTTTACGTTTAAATAGTGCTTAGCTTTTTGTAAAGCACTTTATATTCATAATTCTATTTGATATCTAAATAACTCTTAAATGCAATGCTGGTATTACGTAAGCCATTTTACGGATGAAGAGACGGAGGCTCGGAGGAGTTACTTCCCAAAGCTTACGTGGTATGGCAGTGTTTGAGTTAAAATCAACAAACTTCTGACTCCTAGTCTTGTTCCTTTCTTACACTTTACTAAATATAGTCTGCAGACAACCATCCTGAAGGATGCAATATTAAACATATTTTTTTTAAAGCCTCTATGGCAAATAGATTTGAAAGGTGCCAATTACTGCAGATTTGCAA
Organism: Ceratotherium simum simum; assembly: GCF_057802395.1. Taxonomy (NCBI): domain Eukaryota; kingdom Metazoa; phylum Chordata; class Mammalia; order Perissodactyla; family Rhinocerotidae; genus Ceratotherium; species Ceratotherium simum. Next base: position 74,637,860 of record NC_141904.1, on the reverse strand, counting down.
TGTATGTTAACATATGAAAAACTCTGAAAAGTCTGTTGGTACTGTTTAACTTTTTGTTTAATCCCCGCTTTCTCACATTTATTTGTGCATGGAATTCTTTTTCATGAAGGTACACAATAATATTCTGTATAAAAGTGTTCTGTAAAATATATTACCCAAAGAGCAATGCTGTATTATATTCTATTGCTGGTCTTGTCTTTTATCCTTGTTTGTTTGTTTGTTTGTGAGGAAGATCAGCCCTGAGCTAACATCTGATGCCAATCCTCCTCTATTTGTTGAGGAAGACTGGCCCTGGGCTAAGATCCATGCCCATCTTCTTCCACTTTATATGGGATGCTGCCACAGCATGGCTTGACAAGCTGTGCATCGGTCCACACCCGGGATCAGAACCTACGAACCCCCGGCCTCCGAAGTGGATCACGCACACTTAACTGCTATGCCACTGGGCCAGCCCCACCATTGTTTGGTTTTTTTAGACCAAAAGCACCTTATGGAATTCCAAGAGATGTGCCATGTAGTTGCTACCCTCAAATTGTTTTCAATTCTCCTAGGAGAGAAATAACTTCACTGACCTGAAATATTTCACAAATTTCATTATATCACAATGGACACAGCTTATAAGTGATGAGAAGATGGGGAGATGGAGTGATCAACAAGGGCAAAATTTTCTCAGGTATGTTTTCATGGGGAAGGCTGTTCTAAAAGTCTCCTGAACTGATTTCTATTTTTTTTTTTTTTTTGTGAGGAAGATCAGCCCTGAGCTAACATCCATGCCAATCCTCCTCTTTTTGCTGAGGAAGACCGGCCCTGAGCTAACATCTATTGCCAATCCTCCTCCTTTTTTCCTCCTTTTTCTCTCCAAGGCCCAAGTAGATAGTTGTATGTCATAGTTGCACACCTTTCTAGTTGCTGTATGTGGGACGCCACCTCAGCGTGGCCAGAGAAGCGGTACGTCCCTGCACACCGGGGATCTGAACCCGGGCCGCCAGTAGTGGAGCGCACGCACTTAACCACAAAGCCACAGGACTAGCCCCCTGATTTCTATTTTAATTTTTGCCTCCACTTCTCTGTGTGATCCTGGATAATTCCGTTCATTTAACATCTCCATATTTTTTTCTGTCTTCTATAAACTGGTGTCTAACTAGATCATTAGCTTTCAAACTGTAGCTGACAAAGTTCTTGAGAGATCACAGCAGGGAAGAAGTTAGGAAACGTTTTGTGGCGCCCAGGTCCCTTCTGATTCACCCAGAGAAGCTCCTCTGCTTTTCGTGTTGGTCTTGTTCATCAGACTTCATGTGAACAATGTGTTCACAGGATGAAACTGACTTTGAAACCAATTCCTTTGGAAAACCATTCCTTTCTCTTTTAACATTCTAAGCATCTCACTCTATGGAATCTCACTCTATGGGAATGAAAAATGTGACCTATTTTAATTTTTATGATATATAATCGATCTGTATACAGTATTTATATTTACACTTTTCTTAAAATATTTCTAAGAATGGCATCATTAACTGATAAGCAAAATTTCATAACTGATCAATTTGGAGCACTCAGAATTTGAATCTTGATATCCATCAGTATTTCACAGTAATATGTGATTACTGACAAAGCAAAATTGCAGAGTATTCACTTACTGTTCAATATAACATTAAATGCTAATTTAGAAAGCAGTCTTTATATATTTTGGTTTCTGGAATTTTTGATCAATCACCAGCAGAAAGTTTGCACACTGAGGGGAAATTACTTTGACTATTCCTAAAGACTAATTCAGAGCGCAGGATAAATTCCTTATGAACATGGATTTATAGCAGTATCAGAAACAAAGACACATTTGAGCTTTAGAAGAAGTAAGATCTGGGGAAGGATTTCGTTTTTCAAAGACTATTTAGATATCCAATTGTCTTTCTCTTGAAGTGATTTAGATTTTCCAAAAGGGGACATTTCAAGATGAAGCAAAATGTGTTCATTCCTTTTTATCTCAACAATGACTCTGAATAAAATTATATCTAAATTGTGTTACCTGAAATAAATGAGACTCCACCATCACCTTCTGTGGGATTTATCAGGCAGGTCAGTAAAGCTAAGTGGGAGTAGATTGCCTTTGGGAGATATATTAATGGGCTTCTACCACAGAATGGTTCCCTAATTACTTACCTTGATGTACTTTCAAAATTAAGCATTTTATCCCTTATCTCCTAAGCAACTCAAATATTGGGGGTTTTTCATTCCTACGTCCAAATTGTTTAGGATGAATTTTCTTTCAGGAGAGTGATGGGGTAGGAAAAATATACAAATTTACTGCTTAAAAATCCCTTTGTTATAAAAAAAATTAAGTCCATAAAGTACTATGAAAAAGTTACTTAATCTGTAGATGTATAAAGCAACAAAAATAATGACAGTAACTTTTAGTTAGAAGATTTCCCCCAAACTAGTTTTATGCTGTTCCCATCACATTTTTTTCCTTAGCCAACAGACATGGGGAAAATAAAAAAATAAAATTATTCCACCACAAGATACAAAATGCATCTTCTACTTTTGATTTTGTTACTGTATAGATTTATCAATAGTCAGTTGAAACCCATGTTGGAATGGGGTTGATAGGTATACAGTTAAACACAGCCTGATTCTATGCACGTCGCTAGGCTTAAAGTGAATTATTTCCGTCACACACAGATAGCAAACTACAAGACAGTCTATTGTACAGTATAGTGTGTTAAAAAAAAGAAAAGAAAGAAACAATAGGCCCAAAATGGAGTCACTTGCCCCATGACAGCAAACCAAGACTTAAGTGCAGTTTCAGCCTCTCCCAGGAATGTGACCTTTAGCCAGTCAATCTGGAATTACCTGATCAGCACTAGTGAGGTCTTCTACATCCTAGACCCCTGCTCTTCTCCCAAAGGAAGGTGACCTTGCCTGAAAGAATCCACTTTTTGTTAGAAACTTCTTTTTTCCACCCACTTCTGACTACAAAAACCTTCCGTTTTGTACAACTCCTTGGAGCTCCTTTCTATTTGCTAGACGGGATGCTGCCCGATTCATGAAGCCAATTAGATCTGTAAATTTACTCGGTTGAATTTTGTTTTTTAACACCAGTGATGAAACCTACAATCTGTACATGTTTGAGGCAATTCACTTAATTTGTCTGAGCTTCAGTTGCTTAATCTACAGAAGGCTTACGTCAGAAAAGCCAAGTAAGTGAAAGTTACTTGGATAGTTATGATGGATACGTAAACAAAACATTTCTTACCCTTGAGAGGCTTAACTCCCTGACTATGACACTCTTTTATGGTAAAGCAACAACAACATGTTAATGAAAATGTAAATCTAGCATACTAAAAGGGACATAAAATGGGAAAGTGGGAGGGAGAAATAGAGAGAGAGAATGTAATGTATGTTTCTTAGTGCGTGTGTGTGTGTGTGTGTGTGTGGCTGCAATGAAGAAGAGTTGTTATCCCCAAGTAATTTAAATTCAAAATTGAATGAGTTTAGTACGTGTGGCCCTATCATCACCTTGCTTCTGTAAAATAACATGAAACTCTCCAAAACGCTCTTTTCTAAGTGAAAGTTCAATCTGATACAATTTTTAAAGAAAATGAAAACTCCATCAGACACCCTGAGTAGATCAAAGAAAATGCAAACCTTTATCTTCTGTGTTTCCCTTCACAGTTCAGCAATTCCCAAGCTTAAAGGCTTCAATGGCCATCTCAGTAAAGAATACCTCAATCAAGTGTCACCATGTGTTAATGAATCTTAATAATAATAACAATGAAATAGCTTCCTTTAATGTGTGTAAAGATCTTCATTTGTTATTCATTTAAGAGCTTAAACCTATGGTTAAAAAAGAACACATTTTCTCTGATTGTCAGCCCACTTCAGTAAGTGTAGAACAGTACAGTGTGCCTGTTGAGAATGTAGACAGAGTATCTGCTTCTTAAAACCGTTTTCATCCTTCCTTCCCTGGTTAAACAAATATCTGTTGAATGTCCATGAAGTGCTGGGCTATGCTAAGTACTAGGATAAAAAACTGATTGAGAAAAGGACTCCTTCTTGAGAATTTCTTGAACCAGTGGAGGAGACAGATGTGTATCTATATAATAACGAAAGCATTAATAAATGTGTGTAGAAGATGATCCGCATAATGTGATATGCGCTCTAGCTTAGGGTGTTAAGATGGGGGCAGGTCCAGGGACAGTTTTATACTTAAGAAAAGACTTTCAGGAAAAACAAATCAGGCCTTAGTTGGTCTGTTCTCTCTATTTCTGGCTCTCCAGAGGCACTGAGAGCCAACATTAGTTAAAAATCACACTACATCACACACACTTTTTTAAACATTGCATTCCAAATAAATAAAGGCTATCTTCAAGTGATTGTCCATTCACTAACCTTGTATGAGGAAGGAGTACATCCTTCTTTTCTCCTCTCAGAGTCTGTAGGATTTTGTGAGGGAAAAGGTGGTGTCAACTGGCCAGATTTTAGGGGAAATTAATCTGCTACCAATTTCTTTTTTTTCTGATAAGGATGATCAGTTGTTAAAGCATCTTCTTTTTGTCTTTAAAATAAAAACAGGGCCGGCTCCGTGGCTTAGCGGTTAAGTGCGCGCGCTCTGATGCTGGCGGCCCGGGTTCGGATCCCGGGCGCGCCCCAAGGCACCACTTCTCCGTCCAACCCGAGGCCGAGTCCCACGTACAGCAACTAGAAGGATGTGAACCTATGACATACAACTATCTACTGGGGCTTTGGGGGGAAAAAAATGAATAAATAAAATCTTTAAAAAAAAAAAAAAAAAACAAACAGAGGCTGACATTGACTCTAGTCAGAAGCAAGAGTTCTAGAGGCAGCGTTTGAGATTAAGTTTGAGTATTGACTCATATTTATTGGCCAAATGATCCTGGGAGAATGACTTAGTTCTTTGTGCCTCAGTTTCATCTTTGAAATGGTCTAATAACAGCCTCCTCATAGAACTGGGACGAGGAATAAAAGAGCTACAGGCAAAGTGCTTAGAACAGTAGTTAACACATACTATTTTTTTTTTTTTTTTTTGTGAGGAAGATCAGCGCTGAGCTAAGATCCGATGCCAATCCTCCTCTTTTTGCTGAGGAAGATTGGCCCTGGGCTAACATCCATGCCCATCCTCCTCTCTTTATACGTGGGGCGCCTGGCGTAGCATGGCTTGACAAGTGGTGCATTGGTGTGCGCCTGGGATCCAAACCTGTGAACCCCGGGCCAACGAAGTGGAGCACACTCACTTAACCCGCTGCTCCACTGGGCCGGCCCCAGTTAACGTATACTAAAGGCAAAATAAATGTTAGCTGTTGTATTGTAATCTGTAAACATATATCAGTGTGGGTGGGGCTGAGGTCAGGAGGAAAAGTTAGTCAAACAATGAAATAACTGAAATCTATGTTGTTAAAAAAAATAACCATTTGTTTGTCTGAAATAATCCTTTTCCAGTTCATTTAACATTCAACAAATATTTATCGAGTCCTTACTATTTGGCTCTGGAGATATACAAATATATACAAAATAAACAATATGGGAGAAAATCTTGCCATCCTAGAACTTAATATTTTATTAAATAAAATAACAAAATATTTTATTTTGTTAGGTACAGCACGTTAGCACTTGTTACATTTTGGTATTAAGTCTATGGATGCTTGTTATATGAATTTTTTTTTATTGATGCTTTAATAGTTGTTAACATTGTGAAATTTTGGGTTGTACATTTTTGTTTGTCCATCACCATATATACGTCTCCCTTCACCCCTTGTGCCCACCCCCCACCCTCATTGCCCCTGGTAACCACAATACAGTTTTCTCTCTCCATGTGTTGGTTTATATTCCACATATGAGTGAGATCATACAGTGTTTGTCTTTCTCTTTCTGGCTTACTTCACTTAACATAATACCCTCCAGGCCCATCCATGCTGTTGCAAATGGGACGATTTTGTCTTTTTCTATGGCTGAGTAGTATTCCATTGTATATATATGCCACATTTTCTTGATCCAATCATCAGTCAAGGGACACTTAGGTTGCTTCCACTTCTTGGCTATAGTGAATAATGCTGCAGTTAACATAGGGGTGCATAAGCCTCTTTGGATTGTTGATTTCAGGTTTGTTGGATAGATTCCCAGTAGTGGGATAGCTGGATCATAGGGCATCTGTATTTTTAATTCTTTGAGGAATCTCCATACCGTTTTCCATAGAGGCTGCACCAGTTTGCATTCCCACCAGCTGTGTATGAGGGTTCCTGTTTCTCCACATCCTCTCCAACATTTGCTGTTTTTGGTCTTGGTGATTATAGCCATTCTAATGGGCGTAAGGTGATATCTTAGTGTTGTTTTAATTTGCATTTCCCTGATGATTAGTGATGTTGAACATATTTTCATGTGCCTATTGGCCATCTGTATATCTTCTTTGGAGAAGTGTCTGTTCATTTCCTCTGCCCATTTTTTGACCAGGTTGTTTGTTTTTTTGTTGTTCAGTTGTGTGAGTTCTTTATATATTATGGAGATCAACCCCTTGTCAGATGTATGTTTTGCAAATATTTTCTCCCAGCTGGTGGGTTGTCTGTTCATCTTGATTCTGGTTTTGTTTGTCTTGTAGAAGCCCTTTAATCGGATAAGGTCCCACTTGTTTATTTTTTCTTTAGTTTCCCTAGTCTGGGTAGGCATGTCATCCAAAAAGATTCCTTTATGACCCATGTCAAATAGTGTGTTGCCTATATTTTCTTCTACGAGTTTTATAGTTTCAGGTCTCACCTTCAGGTCTTTGATCCATTTTGAGTTAATTTTTGTGAATGGCGATAGCAGATGGTCCACCTTCATTCTTTTGCATGTGGCTGTCCAGTTTTCCCAACATCATTTATTGAAGAGACTTTCCTTTCTCCATTGTATGTTCTTAGCTCCTTTGTCGAAAATTAGCTGTCCGTATATGTGTGGTTTTATTTCTGGGCTTTCAGTTCTGTTCCAATGATCTGTGTGTCTGTTTTTGTACCAGTACCATGCCGTTTTGATTACTATTGCTTTGTAGTATGGTTTGAAGTGAGGGATTGTGATGCCTCCTGCTTTGTTCTTTTTTCTTAGGATTGCTTTAGCTATTTGGGGTCTTTTGTTGCCCCACATGAATTTTAGTATTCTTTTTTCTATTTCCATGAAGAATGTCATTGGGATTCTGATTGGGATTGCATTGAATCTGTAGATTGCTTTAGGTAATATAGACATTTTAACTATGTTTATTCTTCCAATCCATGTGCATGGGATGTCTTTCCATTTCTTTGTGTCATCATTGATTTTTTTCAATAATGTCTTGTAGTTTTCATTGTATAGGTCTTTCACCTCCTTGGTAAGATTTATTCCTAGATATTTTATTCTTTTTGATGCAATTGTAAATGGTATTATCTTTTTGAGCTCTCTTTCTGTTAGTTTATTATTAGCATACAGAAATGCAAACTGATTTTTGTAGATTGATTTTGTACCCTGCGACTTTGCTGTAGTTGTTGATTACTTCTAATAGTTTTCCAATGGATTCTTTAGGGTTTTCTATATATAAAATCCTGTCATCTGCAAATAGTGAGAGTTTCACTTCTTTGTTACCTATTTGGATTCCTTTGATTTCTTCTTCTTGCCTAATTGCTCTAGCCAAAACCTCCAGTACTATGTTGAATAGGAGTGGTGAGAGTGGGCAGCCCTGCCTCATTCCTGTTCTCAGAGGAATGGCTTTCAGTCTTTCCCCACTGAGTATGATGTTGGCTGTGGGTTTGTCATAAATAGCCTTATTGTGTTGAGGTACTTTCCTTCTATTCTCATTTTGTTGAGAGTTTTTATCATAAATGGATGTTGTATCTTGTCAAATGCCTTCTCTGTGTCGATTGACATGACCATGTGGTTTTTATTCTTTGTTTTGTTGATGTGGCATATCACATTGATTGATTTGAAGATGTTGAACCATCCCTGCGTCCCTGGTATAAATCCCACTGGATCATGGTGTATGATCTTTTTAATGTATTGCTATATTCGGTTTGCCAATTTTTTGTTGAGGATTTTTGCATCCATGTTCATCAGCGATATTGGCCTGTAACTTTCTTTCTTTGTATTGTCTTTGTCTGGCTTTGGTATCAGGGTGATGTTGGCCTCGTAGAATGATTTAGGAAGTGTTCCATCTTCCTCTATTTTTTGGAATAGTTTGAGAAGGATGGGTATTAAATCTTCTTTGAATCTTTGGTAAAATTCACTGGAGAAGCCATCTGGTCCTGGACTTTTATTTTTTGGGAGGTTTTTGATTACTATTTCAATCACTTTACTTGTGATTGGTCTATTCAGATTCTCCATTTCTTCTTGGTTCGGTTTTGGGAGGTTGTATGAGTCTAAGAATTTATCCATTTCTTCTAGATTGTCCCATTTGTTGGCATATAATTTCTCATAGTGTTCTCTTATAATCCTCTGTATTTCTGTGGTATCCCTTTAATTTCTCCTCTTTCATTTCTAATTTTATTTACTTGAGCCTTTTCTCTTTTTTTCTTAGTAAGCGTGGCTAAGGGTTTGTCGATTTTGTTCATCTTCTCAAAGAACCAATTCTTTGTTTCATTAATCCTTTCTACTGTTTTTTTGTTCTCAATTTCATTTATTTCTGCTCTGATTTTTATTATTTCTCTTCTTCTGCTGACTTTGGAGTTTGTTTCTTATTTTTCCAGTTCTGTTAGGTGTAATTTGAGGTTGTTTATTTGGGATTATTCTTGTTTGTTAAGGTGGGCTTGTATTGCTATGAGTTTCCCTCTCAAGACTGCTTTTGCTGCATCCCATATGGTTTGGTATGGCATATTTTCATTTTCATTTGTTTCCAGATAGTTTTTGATTTCTCCTTTAATTTCATCAATGATCCATTTGTTGTTCAGTAGCATGTTTTTTAATCTCCACATTTTTGTCACTTTCTCATTTTTCTTTTCGTGGTTGATTTCCAGTTTCATAGCATTATGTTCTAAAAGATGCTTGTTATGATTTCAATCTTCTTAAATTTATTGAGGCTTGCGCTATTTCCCAACATATGGTCTATCCTTGAGAATGTTCCATGCGTGCTTGAGAAGAATGTGTAGTCAGCTGTTTTTGGATGGAGTGCTCTGTATATGTCTACTAGGTCCATCTTGTCCAGTTTTCCATTTAAGTCTATTTCTTTATTGACTTTTTGTCTGGATGATCTATCCATTGATGTAAGTGGGGTATTAAGATCCCTTACTATTATTGTGTTGTTGTTAACGTCTCCTTTTAGGGTTGTTAATAGTTACTTTATGTACATTGGTGCTCCTATGTTGGGTACATATATATTTATAAGTGATATGTCTTCTTGGTGGAGTGTCCCTTTTATCATTATATATTTCCCTTCTTTGTCTCTCTTAACTTGTTTTATCTCAAAGTCTACTTTGTCTGATATGTATGGCAGCACCTGCTTTCTTTTGTTTGCCATTAGCTTGGAGTATTGTCTTCCATCCTTTCACTTTGAGCCTGTGCTTGTCTTTAGAGCTGAGATGTGTTTCCTGAAGGCAGCATATTGTTGGGTCTTGCTTTTTAATCCATCCTGCCACTCTGTATCTTTTGATTGGAGAGTTCAATCCATTTACATTTAGGGTAATTATTGATATATGAGGGCTGAATATTACTGTTTTGTCAATTATTTTCTGGTTCTTTTGCATTTCCTTTGTTTCCTGTCCCATTTGTTTCGGCCTGCCAATTCAGTTTGGTTGTTCTGTCTTATGACTCTTCTAGTTTTCTCTTTGTTTATCATATGTGATTTTGTTTTGATTCTTTGTTTAGTGGTTACCTTGAGGTTTGTGTAAAATATCTTGTGTATGAGATAGTCCATTATCTGATGGCCCCCTATTTCCTTATACTAAGTCAATTCAATCACTTTCCTCTTCCCCTTCTAAGTCATTCTTGTTACAACTTATTCTATATTGTGTTGTCCGTGCGTGTTTACAGCGATGAGCTTAAATTTATTTTTGGTGAATTCCTTCCTTTGATCTTCGATTTTGGTATTTAAGTGGTTGCTAACCTATTCCGGTAAAGATCTACTATTTTTCTGAGTTTGTCTGCCTATTTTTCTCCTGTATCCCCTTTCTCTTCTTTTTTTCAGGCCTGAGGGCCTTCTTGAATATTTCTTGTAGTGGGGGTCTCGTGACCGTGAACTCCATTAGCTTTTGTTTATCTGGGAAAGTTACTATTTCTCCATCATATTTGAAGGATATTTTTGCTGGATAGAGTATTCTTGGCTGAAAGTTTTTGTCTTTCCGTATTTTGAATATATCATTCCAGTCTCTCCTAGCCTGTAAAGTTTCTGTTGAGAAATCTGCTGAGAGCCTGATGGGAGTTCCTTTGTACGTTATTTTTTGTTTTTGTCTAGCTGCCCTTAATATAGTTTCTTTGTCATTGACTTTGGCCAGTCTTACCACTATATGTCGTGGAGTGTGCCTTTGCCTGTTGATGTATTTAGGTGATCTGTTGGCTTTGCTTACTGGTATTTCCTGCTCCTTCCCTAGATTTGGGAAGTTTTCAGCTATTATTTCCTTGAATAGGCTCTCTGTTCCTCTTTCCCTCTCTTCTCCCTCAGGAATACCTATAATTCTTATGTTACATTTCCTAATAGAGTCAGATATTTCTTGGAGAATTTCTTCATTTCTTTTTAGTGTTAGTTCTCTCTCCTCTTCCATCTGGAGCATATCTGTATTCCTATCCTCTATAATGCTAATTCTTTCCTCCATATTGTCAGCTCTGTTCTTTAAAGATTCCAGATTCTCCTTTATCTCCTCCATTGTGTTCTTCATCTCCATCAGTACTGATTGGTTTTTCTTTATGATTTCAATCTCTTTTGTGAAGAAACTCCTAATCTCATTGAATTGTCTATCTGTGTTGTCTCGTATTTCGTTGAGTGTTTTTATGATAGCTATTTTGAAATCTCTGTCGTTTAAGCTACGGATTTCTGTGTCTTCAGGTTTGGTTTCTAGGTGCTTATCATTTTCCTTCTGGTCTGGTGATTTCATGTACCTTTGCATTGTGGTTCCTGTATTGGCTTTGTTTTTGCTCATCCTGGAAATATCTGGTTGCAATTTCCACCCGCTGCCACAGTTTGGGGGTAAAGGGCTGTGTAATCTGAGCCACCTGCACTCTGTCCCAGCTGTTCGCTGCAATCCGCCTGTCGCTTGATCTGGTCTGGTCGGCTGAGCTGCAGGGTCCAGCTTGTGGGCGCGGTGTCTCTCTTTTGCCCTCTGGGTCCCTGGCGTGGGCGGCTTCTTGTTCACCCCTCGTTATCCACTCTCCTGGGGTGCTCAGATGTTGATGATATCCTGTAGCAGTTCTGAGTCCTCTGTGTGGGAGTTTCCCACTGCCTGAGAGAGCCCGAAGAGCTATGGTTTTCCTGCAGAGGGCCGCCCCTACCCCCTCTCTGGGAGCTGCATGGACCGGGATCACTGATGGGGAGGGAGAGGAGTTCTCCTTACCTCTCCCAACTTCCTCCGGGGGCCCAGCATTTTCCACTCTCAGATGTGCAGCAGTGTGGATCTTTCTAATCTTGCTTTTCTCTGTCTAGGATTCCGTTGTTGGTCTGTGACTGTTCCTTTTGTTGTGTCTTATTGGGGGAAGAGTTTACGGGAAAGCTCACTCTGCCATGACGCTGACGTCACTCCCGTTATATGAATTTTTATAATTTTCTCTATTTTTTTGAAAGGCACACACCCACCCACAGAGGATCAACCTATTTATATGCATTTCTATGTGCCAGGCACTGATCTAAGCTCATTATATTATTGCCCATTTAATCCTTACAAGTACTGTGTGTGACAGATGCTATTATTAAAACACAAATTTTACGGATGAGGACTCTGAAGTCCAGAGAGATTAAGTAAGTGGTAGAGCTGGTATTCACATCTTGGCAGGAAAGTTCCAGAGCATGTGTTCTTCTTAAACACTATCTGATACTCTCACTTCAAATAACAAAAGGTAACGTTTATGGACCGCTTACAATGTGACAAGCCTCATTTTGCATGCATTAACTTTTTTAATTCTTACAACAACTTTACAAGGTAGCTGCGTATCCTCCTTTTAAAGTTGGGAAATGTGGGGGCATAGAGAGGTATAGTAACTTGCTTAAGTCCATACATCTAAAATGAATATCATCAACAACAGTAATAGCTACCTTTGAATATTCAAAATATGTCAAGATAGAATTTCTTTTTAATTATTTTACTGATTCATCAAATTAACTCTGCCATGTGAGTACTAGTCATATTTCACATAAAACATCATTGAGGCTCAAAAAACTTAGGTAAGTCATCCAAGGTCACAAAGAAAGTAAATATCTCTGACGATGTTTGAACCATTGTCTTGCTGACTCCAGAAGTCATGGTTCTCAGCCAAAGGTGTAGAGTAAGAGATTTCAAGCAGTTTCAGATTCACTCTCTAAAAAGGATAAGAACCTTTAAGTAGTGCGATGTGAATAAAATACAGTGACTTCCTTTGCCATATTTGCTTTCAGTACTTTACCAAGCCCATCCTGTTAATTTTTCAACAAAGGTGCAAGATTTCGTTCAATGTTGAATACCATTCTTAATTTCTCCTTTTGAATATACTATGTAGGTCACCTCCTGAGTGTATAACTCTATCCATAATTTACTTACACGGTGAGATAAAAGTTCCATTACACTACAAGACTGATTACCCAGGTTTTTTCACTAAATGAAGTTAAAAGCCCAGAATCTTTATCTAAAGACCATCTGATAGGAATTGTGCTGACATGATACTTTCATTTTTGGTTGGCACTGTAGGGAAAATTTTCATTACTTAGTGATTCCTTGCAAATATTACTCAGGTTATGCTAGTGTGAACCGTTAAGTCCTCTGAAAGGATCTGACAAGATAAAATGGCTGTTTTCCAACTATTTCCATTTAAATCTTATATATAAGCTATCAGAATTCTGTATAGTACCTACCTGAGGCCATAAAGACCTCTGATGTCAGCTCGTTCCATTTCCCACTAGACCAATGTGATAGATAAGAATGTGTACTATCTCCTTTGTTGTCCTTTCTGAGTAAAGTTTTAACTTGTCACTCCTTGGGTTGCTGAGTACAACAATGAATTATGCACTTAGAAATCTGAAAATAGAATTTCTTTATCTGCTGATAATGTATAATTTTTTTAATGGACAAGTCCAGCTAAGAATTCTCTTACATTCAGAGAACTATTTCAAAGATCAGCTGAGGAAAAAAAGGAAAGTCCTTCAATAACCCAATCTTCACTTAACAGATCTGTAGGTCAAACTCAGACTTCATGATCTGTAGGTCAAACTCAGACTTCAGAGTGCTTCTGAAAGAGACCTTAAGAATTAGCTAAAAATGATAACCAAATGGTGACTTCCATTTACATTGTCATCTTAAAATACGTCTGAACAAAGTTGGTATGTGGGTCAAAGCTATCATCGGAATATAAATCTACAGTAATGGGAATATAGAATTGGATTTCAGGGCATATGAACTAATTTATGTTGTATCTAAACATGTGTATTGACTCAATGGACTATATAATCTAGTTCTTCTACATGGATTTACTTCAAAGCTTATAAAATATATTTGTGGGTTACTAACCATCTAATTGTAATAAAGTACATAAGAATATCTTAATGGTGAGGAAGTAATGATGATAATGCTGCTGCTGCTGCTGATAACTTACAGCTATTGAGTTCCTAGTATATTCTGTCTTAAAATAAAATATCTCATTGAGTAAAATACTTCATTTAACACTCAAGACAATGAGTCTTGAACATATGAGATATGTGTTATTATTTATTATCTCAATTATATAGATGGAGTAATTGGTATTTAAAGAGATAAATTTTCATGCAACTCATAAGACACAGAGGTGTGATTCAAATCCTGCTCTGTCTGACCCAAGAGACAATGATTTTAACTCCATCTTAAATTACAGATATCTATTGGAAATGAGGCACAAGAACATGCTTGCTCATAAATCATGTTACTTTTTGTGTTATCTCCTCACATGCAAAAAATTCCTTACAATCGTTTACCTTCATAAATAAGCTCTATCCCCCAAGTTGCTCTTGCTGTAAAACTTGTTAGTTTTCTTCTTTCTTCTCAAAAAAGTACACTCAGAGTAGATTTCCACTTCCGGTTATAATTTAATAACTGGTACTAAACTAGCCTTCCACCATATAAAACTGTATAATTTGACAAAATATATGAAGGAGCTGTTTCAGGCAGTGGACAACAGGCAGCACAAGACTGTGATGGCTGAGAGAAGGGAAACACACAAGGTGAGCATTACAATCCAGTCCTCTGCTTGAGTATAATTTCATGACCACGTTTCAGAGAGCTGTAATCCATGCATAGCTTGGTGTCCAACAGAACAGAAGAGGCAGACAAGCGAATTTAAGCAGCTAATATGGTTAGCATTTGCAGGACAGAACAACAGAGAAGAGAGAGCTGAGCAGAATGGAGGATTCCTAAGTTCACATGAGGAGTCAGTGACTTCGGACTGGGCTATACAAACACAGGACAAGCCCTCCTGAGGGTTATCAGACCATGTGAAGAATGAAGGGGTACTCTAAATAGACTTTGACAAGTTAAGGATGTATGTTGTTCACCATGGAGAACCAATTAAAAAAAAAGGGAGAAATAGCTACGAAGTCAATAAAAGAAGTAAAATGGAATGCTAAAAGAAATAATAATTTTTTAAAAAGCAAGAAAAATGCAAAAGAGAAACAAAACACTGAAGTAACAAATGGCAGACGAATAGCAAGATGATACACTTAAACTAATGAGATCAATAATTATATTAAATGTAAACATATTATACAGTCCCAATTAATAGGCAGAAATTTGGTAGACTGGATAAAAGTAAAGCAGATCTAATTATGTTTTTCTACAAGAGATGAATTTTAAATATAAGACAGATAGAATGGAAACAAAAGAAAGGAGACAAAGATATAACATGCAAAGAGTACACATAAAAAGGTAAGATGACTATGTTAATATCAGAGAATATGTATTTCATGACCAAAAAGATTACAAGAAATAATGAGGAACAAGGTATTGCAAGAGGAGCAATTTACCAGGAAGACATAACAGTTATAAATATGTATACATGTAATAACAGAGCATTAAAATTGATGATTCCAAAAACTTTCAGAAGAGGAAAAATTGACAAATACATAATTATAATCAGAGATTGTTAACATCACTCTCTCAGTAATTGGACAAGCAGACAAAATAATATGTATATAGAAGATCTCACTTGACCTAATTGACATATACAGAACTCCGCACCCAACAACTGTGCAGTATACCTCATTTTCAAGTGCATAGGAAACACCAAGACAGATCATATGCTGGGCCATAAAAAGTCTCAATAAATGTCAAAAGTTTGAAACCCCATAGAGTACATTATCTGAACCAATAGAATTGACTTACAAATCAACAATAATAATATAATGAGAAAATCCTACATATATTTGGAAATTAAATTGCACATTTCTAAATAATCCACAGATCAATAAAGAGATTACAAGGTAGAAAAAATACTTTGAGGAATGAAAATGAAAACTATGTATAAAATACATAAATATCAAAATATCAAAAATACCACTGATGATGCTTAGAATGAAACTTTACAAATAAATATGCTTAGTATCAAATTTAGGATGTTAAATGCTAATACTAGAAAAGAAAAAGAAGACTTAAAATTAATTATCTAAAGTTTTAACAACAAAAGCTGGAAATGTTGAGCAAATTACCAAAAGTATATAGGAGGAAATAAAGAAAAACAAGAAAAGCAAAAAAAACCCCAAAGAATCAATGGAATAGAAAACAAACAGTAGAGAAAATTAAGAAGGCAAACGTTGGTTCTTTGAAAAGATAGCAATATTGATAAAATCCTATCAGGAGTCATAAACAAAAGAAGGAAACACAAATTGCCAATATCAGAAATGAAAATGGTATATCCTTACAGAACCTATAACTATTGATAAGAACATAAAGAAAACTTGTGAAGAAACTTATGCCAAGAAAATGAAAAGTTAGATGAAATAGAAAATTTAATAAAAACACAATATTCCAAAATTTACTGATGAAGGATTAGGAAATTTGAATAGCTGTGTATTTGTTAAAGAAATTGAATTCAGAATTTTTTTAAAAAATAAAAAGAAAGGCTTCTTATGAGGAAAATACCAGACCTAGATGCTTTCATTGATGAACTATATAAATATTAAATGAAGAATTTATACCAATATTACATAAACTCTCAGAAAGTGAAAGAGGAAACGCTTCCCAACCAATACCATGAGGCCAGCAGAACCCGGATGTCAAAAGATGATGAAGCCATTTCAGAAAAAATTATTACTGTTCAGTACCCCACATGATCATAGACACAAAAATTCTCAGTAAAATAATAGGAAATCAAATCCATCAAAATATAAAATGGAAAATACATTTTGACCAAAGTAGGTTTTTTTATTTTAGGAATACAAGATTGGCTCAGTATTCAAAAATGAGTAAAATTCACTAAATCTAGAGGATAAAAGATAAAAATTTTACAGTCATCTCAGACGCAGAAAAAGCATTGGAAAATTCAACACCCATTTATGATGAAAACTCTTGGCAAACTATGAATAAAAGTAAATTCTTTAACCTGATAAAGCACATCTTTGAAAAACCTACAGCCAACATCACACAAGTGATGAAAGACTGAATGCTTTCTCCTTAAGATCAGGAAATGAGGAAAGAACATCTGTTCTCACCAGTTTTATTCCAATGTTTCTGGAGATTATATTCGGTGCAATAAGGCAAGAATAGTAAAAGGCATAAAGATAGAAAAAGAAGTGATAAAGCTGTTTTTATTCAGAGATTACTTGATAGTCAACATTATAAAATCTTGAGATATGTACAAAATATTCCTGGCTGGAAATAAGAAGTAAATTTTGCAAGTCACAGGATACAAGGTCAATATATAAAAATCAACTGTGTTTCTATACACTGGCACCAAAACAACTGAAAAATGGATTTTTAAAAATATTATTTACCAGGCTGGCCCGGTGGCACAAGCCATTAAGTGCGCGTGCTCCGCTGCTGCTGCCTGGGGTTCGCCGGTTTGGATCCTGGGCGCGCACTGATGCGCCATTTGTTAAGCCATGTTGTGGCGGCGTCCTATATAAAGTAGAGGAAGATGGGCACGGATGTTAGCTCAGGGCCAGTCTTCCTCAGCAAAAAAGAGAAGGATTGGCAGTGGATGTTAGCTCAGGGCTGGTCTTCCTCACTAAAAAAAAAAAAATATATATATATATATATATATATATATATATATATATATCATTTACCATAGCATAAAAATTAAAATAATTTGAAATCAATTTATCAACAGATATGAATAACTCTGCAGTAAACACTGGAAAATATAGTTGAGAAATTGTAAAAAAAAAAAAAAAAAAAAAAAAACTAAAACTAAATAAATAGGCAGTTGGGCTGGCCCCGTGGCTTAGCAGTTAAGTGCGTGCACTCCACTATTGGCGTCCTGGGTTCGGATCCCGGGCGCGCACCGACGCACCGCTTCTCCGGCCATGCTGAGGCCGCGTCCCACATACAGCAACTAGAAGGATGTGCAACTATGACATACAACTACCTACTGAGACTTTGGGGAAAAAAAAAAATGGAGGAGGATTGGCAATAGATGTTAGCTCAGAGCCGGTCCTCCTCAGCAAAAAGAGGAGGATTAGCATGGATGTTAGCTCAGAGCTGATCTTCCTCACAAAAATAAATAAATAAATAAATGAAACTGTTTAAAAAAAAATAGGCAGTTATATCATATTCGTGGTTCAAAGGATTTCCTATTAAAAAAATTTTTATTCTCTACAAATTGGTCTATGAACTTAAACCCATCCCAAACAAAATCCCAGGCCTTTATTTTTTTCAGTTGACAAGTTGATTCTGAAATTTATGTAGAAATGCAAAGCACTTAGAATACCAAAACTGTATTTGAAAAGGAAGCATAAAATTGAAGGATCTATCTTATCTGATTTCAAGAGATAGTATAAAGCTGTTATCAAGACGGTAGGGTATGACATAAAGTGAAACGTAAAGTACAGTGTCATACTGGCATAAAAACTGACATAATGATAGATCAATGGAACAAAATTAGAGTCCAGAAATGACTGGCGCTTAGGTGATCAATTGATTTTTAACAACGGCACCAAGATAAATTAAGAATGAAATGATAATCTTTTCAACACATGGTTCTGGAACAATAGATATCCATATAGGAAAATAAGTAAACCTTGACCTCACTATAAGTTTCCTAGGGCTGATGCAAAAAATTACTATAAGTTGGTGACTTAAAAGGGCAGAAATTTGTTCTCTCACAGTTCTGGAGACCTGAAGTCTGAAATCCAGGTGTCAGCAGGGTTAGTTCCTTCTGGAAGCTCTGAGGGAGAATCCGCTCCATGCCTCTTCCTTAGCTACGTCTGCTGGCAACTCTGGCCACTCCTTGGTTTATGGCAGCATAACTCCAATCTCTATCTTTGCCTTTACATGTCCTTCTCCTCTGTGTGTCTGTCTCAAATCTTCCTCTCCTTTCTTTTGTAAGGACCCTAGTCATTGGATTTTAGTCCCACCTTAATTCCAGGACACTCTCATCTCAAGATTCTTAACTTAATTATCTGCAAAGACCATATTTCCAAATTAGGTCACATTCACAGGTTCTGGGGGTTAGGACTAGAACATATATTTTTGGGGCCACAATTCAACCCACTACACTCCTATCTCATACCACGCACCAAAAGTAATTTAAAATGAATTGTAGATTTAAAAGGAGAAGCTAGGGGCCGGCCCCATGGCTTAGTGGTTAAGTGCAGGTGCTCCGATGCTGGCAGCCCGGGTTTGGATCCTGGGCACGCACCGACGCACCACTTCTCCGGCCATGCTGAGGCCGAGTCCCACATACAGCAACTAGAAGGATGTGCAACTATGACATACAACTATCTACTGGGGTTTTGGGGGAAAAAATAAACACATAAAGTTTAAAAGGAGAAGCTAAAATTATTAAAAATTTCAGGAGAAAAAAACATAGGAGAACATCTTTATCATCTTGGGAAGCAAAGTTTTCATAGATAATACACAAAAAAGCTTGAAGCCTAAAAAGAGAAAAAAAAATTGGCTTTCAAGAGAATAAAAATCTTCTGATCTCAAAGGACACCAAAAAGAAATTTTAAAGTGAAGCCATATTCTAGGAAAAAATATCTGTAACATATGTCTGACAAAGAAATTGTATCTAAAATATTTAATGACTTCTTATATCTCATATGCCCATGATAACAGGCACGTGGAGAGAGGCTCAATATTGGTAGCCATCAAGGAAGTTCAAATGAAAAGTACAGTGAGATATCCCTTCACACCTGTAGAAGGGGGTTGAGGGAGAACCTAACAGGCAATTGTTGGTGCTGATGTGGAGTAATAGCTGGTGGAATTGTAAAATGGTGCAACGACTTTGAACAACAGTTTGGAGTCTCTTAAACACACGTTGCCTATATGATTCACCAATTTCACGCCTAAGTATTCATCCAAGAGAAATAAAAACGTGTCCATGTAAAGACTTATACACAGACGTTCTTAGTAGCTTTATTCACAATAGCTCCATACTAGAAACTACCCTGTGATCATCAACAAGTGAATCGATAAACAGATTGTGGTATATTCATGCATATGCATACTACTTGGCAATAAAAAGGAATCAACAGTTGGTATACAAACATATGGATAAACCTCACAAGTATTAGTTTCCTAGGCTGCCCTAACAAAATGCCATAGACTGGATGGCTTAAAAACAACAGAAATTTATTTTCTCACAGTTCTGGAGGCTGAAGTCCAGGATCAAGATGTCTGTAGAGTTGATTTCTTCTGAGACCCCTCTCCTTGGCTTGCAGATGGCTGTCTTCTTTCTGTGTCCTCACACTGACCCCTTGGTCTGTGTTGTCTGTGTCCTAATCTCCTCTTCTTATAGAGACTCCAGTCACATTGGATATGACCTCATTTTACCTTAATTATCTTTTTAAAGGCCCTATCTCCAAAACAGTCACATCCTGAGGTATTAGGGGTTAGAACTTCAACATATGAATCGGCAGGGTACAATTTAGCCCATAACAATGATTTTGTGTGGAGTGAGTGAAGCTGGACGCAGAGGAGTCTACACTGCAGGATTCCATTTATACTGAATTCTGAAGAGGTATAAGTAATCTATGGTGATGCAAATTGGATCAGTATTGTTTGGGGAGTGGTATGGTGGTGGTGGTGTATATTGACTGCAGTGGAGCCCAAGGGAACTGTTTGGGAAGATGGAAATGTTCCGTTAATGCTGGTTACATAAGTGTACACATCTGTCTAAATTATGGACCTGTGTGATTTTATTTTATGTAAATTATACCTCAATACATTTGACCACGGAAAAGGATATTCAAATTTTGGCTTAGTAAACATTTAGTACTGTGCTAATCTCTGGGGATAACAGTATTCTTCGAAATTTATTTAGTCACCTTGTGTCAGACCTGTGCTCACTTTAAGTTAATTTGATATTTATTTTATCATTCCCATATTACAAATAAAGAAATTGGGGCTTAGAGAGTGTACAGTGCACAGCTAGAAAAGTGTTGTAGATAACAGCATGCACACTTTGGCAGTGTAATTCAGATCTCATGCTTGTAACCTACGATTGTTTCAGGGAATTCTAAATTGAGTGGGTCATTTCTTTACCACTCGATTCCTATGTGGATTTGGGTAGATCACATTGATATTGTGTTTAGTTTCTTATCTATAAAACGGAAATGATAGCTATTTGTTGGACAAGTCTCTCTCAGAATATCTTAAAGGCCTAAAGTATTTTCTCAAAAATATGTAGTTTTGCTGTAGTTAAGTATAGCATTTTTAAACTATGACCTTCAAACTGGATTCAAGTAACTCAAGTAAATGGTCTTGAATTTATTCTTTTTTCAAATGGGGAGTAATGAGAAAGTTTTTTCACCAAAAGCTTGGAAATTATTATGTGTTTTCCTGATTATTTGTAAAATATGCTGTTAATCTTGCCTACTTTCTCAAATTATTTTTGTAATGAAGGCTAGAATAAAATATATAAATTGGTGCCTGTTTTAAAGGCAAACATCACACCTAGCAAAATTTTAAGAAGTTAGCATATATGGCACAAAAGTCAGAAAATACACAAAACAATAAAAAGGGAATTAATAGTGCTCAAAAGAAAATGTAAAACCAATATTGAATGTGCAGCATATTTTGAGATTTGAAAACAATTCTGTGTGCTGACTGACCAACAATGTCTAGAAATACATTTTCTCTATATCATACATCTATAAATCCTGTATATCATACATGTATGTGTGTATGTGTGTGCGCGTGTGTGTGGTGAGAATACTCTTAAATAAAAGAAGAAAAAATATAATTTTTGATAATAAAAAATATCAAAGACTTAATTATTTAAGGTAGTGGATATACTAAAGAGTCTTTAAACATAAATCTTTTCAACTTTATCCAAGACTTCAATATACAGTTTTTGTCAAGTAGTGTGATGGTATTTATTTTACTAATGTGTTTTTTAATTTACATATACCTTATATATGTATATATATGTGAATATTTATGAATACCTATATGAATGTATGTAAAATTATTTTCCATGTAACAAACATTTCTTAGTGAACCAATTCAAATTTTTAAAACAGGAGCAGAACCGCTATTTACACAATTAACAATTTTTTTTTCCTGCAATGATATGATTATCTTGCATTGTTGTTTTTTCCAATCCACATGTTTTGTACATGTATATTGCCATGACAAACAATCTCAAGAAAAAATATTTTATTTTAAAAATGTGTAAAACTATTATATTTATCTACACATATTAATTATTGAAGACAATTCTGCCGAACTGCATGGAATCATTTAAATCAATCACCACACTTAAGTCAAATAATTTTTTTAACAATTGGATCTCAATTTGTTTCTGTCTCTGAAGCTATATTATGTGGCTACTAATAGTGAGGTTTGCTGAAAACGAAATGTTACGAGTTTTCATTATTATTATTTTGTATTGATGAAAGAATTAGCAAGGAGTTTAATTTGCTGAAAAAAGCCGAAAGAAATTTTTATTAAAAAATAAAACAATAAAAATAGAATACTATTTTTTCATTGAGAATAGTTAGGCTTCTCATTAGCCACACACTTTTATTCATGTTTGATAAGATGAAATAATAACTAGCATTACTAAATATTCTTTAATTTCATCAAGAATGATAATGGTGTACGCAATTTTCCTTCACACTTGGGTAGTGGTAATCATACATTATATTTTTTTACTAATAAAATACATCACCTATAGATGAATCAAAAAGAAAAACATATCTCTATAAAATTCTTAAATATCTAGTTAAGATGGAATGGCTTCTTTTGGCAGGCAACCTTATATGGGATTTTTTTAATGTGCCCTTTGAAAAACACATTCTGCTGATGTTCACGGCTCTTTTTTGATCCGTGGCATCTTTCTTTTAATGCACATCACAGCAAGTAATACCACACACCTGTTGCTTTTTCACATCTCCTTTTTGTAAATTTAACTTCACAAACCAATTAATGTCTGCGTCCAACATGGAGTTACTTGGGGGGAGGAGAGAGTTCCATAAATCATCTGGTTAGTTGCCAATTTCCAATTATGATAAGAATAATCAGTTTGTGCGACTATAGGAACAACCAAAAAGGGAGGGATGAAATAGGCCAATAACATGTAGGTTTCAAGTACCCAGAACTAAGTATCTCCAATTCCAAAAGTGACAATTCAACAGTGACAATCACTTCTGGAGATATTGGTCAAAGAAAACTATTCACATTAACATTGTTGGACAGGTTACAAAGTATGTTCCCTCCCACATGTAAGGCATAACAAACCTGGAAACTCCCATGTCACTGCTGAGGCACTTTGGCCCCAGTGATTACCTAACTGGTTTTAATTAGATGACTTGATCTGATAATTCATTTGGGCAGTGTTGTGTCTTGCTATGCTGCATTCTTATTACTCCATTCAGTGCCTCAATAAAGAGAGGAAAGATGCCTGAGAATATAATCACACTATCTTATTTTATAGATGAAGAAACAAATATCCAACTTTCACAATATGAAATATATATCTGTATATTTCTTTCATGGATGTACCTCAGACATTTTCTTATTTCAGAATTACTGCTATAATTGTGGGTTGGTGAAAAGCATTGAGATATTCCATCATTTGCCACAAGAACAATCTTTGATTATGCTTTTGCAAATTGTGTGAAAATAACAACAAAAGAATAATTAAACTCTATGAAACAATAATTTTAATACGCTAACATTTCAATGTTAATAGCTTCTTTAGCTTGGGCTTTTATGCCCAAAACTGCAGCCTTGAAGAATTTCCTTGAAATACTATTTAAAGAAAAATGATTACAGAAATCACTAGTGTCATCTGTTGGTGAAACTGAAAATTACAAGATAATCTTAGAATTGGATTTCTTAAAAAAACCTGTTTACCATTCTTAAAGGATCCATTGAAGAAGCATCTGTGGGTTTTCAAAGCTAATAGAACTGCTTTGTGCCTCATTTTATCATTTCTTGTCATTAAAAAAAAATAGTGCTCTTTTAGCTCATGGTTGAAAAATGACAAAACTGTTTTGCAAACTGAGTTAGAAATGGGAGTCTCTTTTAGATGAATGGATACATATTTACATAGTAAATAGGGATGCTACTGTAGAACAAGATAATAATAATACCTCCCTCCTCTTTCTATTATTAGCTATATTAATATTGGCAGGCTTCTTTGCACCTGGGCAAAGTAACATTAAGAACATCGAGTTTGGAGTGTAGGAGAAAGAAAGATGCATATTCAAAATTTTCTTTCAATTGAATTAATAATTTCTACTACCCCAAACCCTCTACATCCTCTCACTTCCCTTTTTTCCAAAAACTTATGAGTGAAATGGCAGTGATATAAATGCAAAAAGCGATGGAGTCCCCAGGGGAACAAAGCCATGGCTTCTTTATAGCTTCAAAAAGAGAACGAGAAGGGGAGGGGAGGAAAAGGGAAGGAAAGGAAAAGAGATGAAACCAGAACTGACCACTTCTTCTGATGCACAGGGGACTTACATTCTCGCCACTCAAAATGGTCTTCAACCAGTACCTTTGGCAATCACCAGAGAATTGGTTCAATATGCAAAATCTCAAGCTCCAACTGAGATCTACTGAATCCGAGTCAACATTTCAATAAGATCTTCAGGCAGTTTATAATTTATGAGAATGTTAATATTTGGAATCACGGATCACATCACTTACCTTGTTTAAGTCTCACAATGTTAAGTACATACTTTTATCTCCATTTTACTGATCAAGAAATAGATCCTCAGAGAATTTCTTTTCACTTTTTCATATGTCCCAAATAAAGCAAGAAGTCTTCCAGAAAAGGAGTTGTTATTAGTGTACTTATCACAAATGACATTTTTCTAGAAATTATTCTTTGCTAAATTAATTATTTTTATTTGATCTGTATCATTTATGTGTGAATATTTTTTTCTCCTATTAGACAGAATAGAGGCTGTTTTATGTATCTGTATTCCTAGCTCCACGTTTGTCATGCCAAAAATGTTTAACAATTTGAGAGTACATATACGTGTAATTGTATCAATATTCTCTGTAGCTTTGGGCAAATTTCTCAACTTCTATTAGTTTCAGAGTCATTATCCATAAATAATAATCTGGTAGCAGAATGGTGGTTCTCAATTATAAAGGACCTTCAGCCCTTTTAGAGAATAAATATTTCAAATGCCTTCGTTATTATCCTGAAATTAAATGCACAGACATTATTGTCTATTGCTACACAAAATCTAAGAAAATGGAAAAGTTATATAATGCTCTAAATTGATATAATGGAGAAACAAAAGGAAATCAATTGGTAAAATAATGTATTTTTCACTGAGTAATTGCTTTAGTATGACTACACTAGAAGATAAAATACAAAGTCACCTTCTGTACCTATTCCCCCAGAATTCTCATGAGTTTTGTAGCCACAACTGCAGACTGATATGTGATTGTATTGACTGTTTATTTGGCACAACTGGTGTGACTATTAGTCCTGTAATTTCCCCAAATGGCCAACAACCTTTAGTGAAATTTTGAGGAAAGAAAATTGATTTGATTTATTAAGTTCAAATAATTTGACCAATCAGGGCAAAATACATGCTGACTGACTTGACTGGACCAAACTTTAGTCCCCATCCCAAAAGGCCCCAGGACATTGACTCACTCTTGAATTTAAGCAAGCATTAGAACAGGGAACAACTCCTCCTGAAAGGCCTCCTCCCCAAAACTGACTGACCTCAAGGAAAAACAGTCCCAGATCAACTGTTCTATCACAGTACCTGCTCATCGCACACCCCCACATCCAGTTCCTTCCAGCTTTATCTAATCCTATAAAAGAAGAGCCCATTCTGCCTGGGCTCTTTGAGATTCTTGCAGATCTATGGTAGACGTGTTCTCTCTATTGCATTAGTTTTTTTAAGTAAAATGTCTCCTTATCTAAGTCTGGAATTTCTTGTGAGGCACCTGTAGAAATTCAGAAAGGTGTGTAGCTGGAGAAGGTAACTGTCCTTGAAAGGACTCCATATTGTGGTCATCTTTCATAGGCCCCTTTTGATCTTGTTAAAGACAGCCTTCATAACTGAATTTTAATAAATTTTCAGAAAAAGAAGAGTACAATGTAGTAGATCACAGTCCCTATCCCAGAGCTCAGCACCTGGGGCTAGGGTCTAGTTGGCAGATCTGAATGCAAAATATTTTGTGTTTAAAAGTAAAGCAGAGTTAGATGCTGAATTATGAACTAGGTGATTAATAATTAGGCAATTATGAACATATTTTTGAAAGTTATGTGATATGAAAAGCTGTATTCATCACGTAAGACTTTTCTGTGCACTGTGCTTTGTAGCAACATCAGCTACCAAAAGCCAATAGTATTCCCAGTTATAATAACCAACACATCCCACCAAACTCCAAAATGCTGCTTAGAAAACCATACTACCTCGGTAAAAACTTCTGCACTAGAAGACATCAACCCTGTGTTGCTTGGAAAAAATTCCACAATTCTAAATCAATATAGAACAAAGAATAAGTACTAAAAATGATCTATTTGCAAGATTATATGTCTTTCATTAGTCTGAACTAATAAATCCCTAAAATACAGAGATGTGTGTGTGTGTGTGTGTGTACATGTGTATTTATACCTCACTTCATTCCAAAAGATTTAAGGACGTAACACTATTTTATTTTTTTATCCTTTGATATATTTCCAAGGCTGGTATAATAAACAGGTCAAAACAATCACTTTTTTTAAATAGGAAATTTAACCCTTTTAAAGGCTCTGTATGTCTAAATTGTGTAATTAACATTATTCTAAATGTATTATGGGAGCATATTATATATAGAAGTTCTGGTAATTAAAATTATGGAAAATCATTTGATTTTGTTTCCATTCATTCATTAAGTCAGTCAGTCAGTCAGTCAGTCAGTCAGTCAAAAGAAAATTAGATCCTTATGCAGGGGATATAGTCCTAAACAACCTAGAAAATACTCATGAAGCTTAGACTTTATTGGGAGAAGAAAGGTAAATAAAGGCATACACAAAAAATAAAACCATCAAATAAACACATAAAAGAATAATAAGTGCTAAGGAGACAGTTGAAATAGAGCCATGATGGAGAACAATCAGACTGCTACCTCAGACTGGATGGTTAGAAGAATCATATCTAATGATATAGCATGTAAGATGACATCTGAATATTAGGAAACGACCAGATGTATGAAGATTATGAAGAAAAGGCAAGAGGAACAGCCTGTGCAGTGACCCAGAGAGAAAGAAGCCCAGCTTAACTAGAATTCAATGGGTAAGGAAGGGAGGTTACAAGAAGTCAGAGAGGTAGGCAGGGGCCACACTGGAGGTTACTTAAAAGTCTTGCATTTGTAAAAATCTAGCACATTATATTATTCAGAAAGCTCTGAAAGGAAGTGGTCTAGCTCATTCACCCATGCATCCATCTATTCATCCCTGCATCTGTGCATGCATGCATCCATCCATCCATCTATCTATCTGTCCATCCATTCAGCCATCTAGCTGCCCATCCCTCCATCTATGCATCCATCTAATAGCCCACAAACATTTATCACATACTATGTTCTGTTTGTTTTTGAATCGTGAGTGTAATGACAAATAAATTCCCAATCACTGATTTCAAAGAACTCACGGTCCGTTGGAAAACAGTTTATTTTACAATTAATAGAGAGCCAGGACCCCTCCTTCTCTCACTTTTGTTGTTCTGAGTTCTGATGCAGAACGTGCTGGGAGTTTTACCCAGTTGAGTTGTCAGCCTCCTGGCCTTCACACAGTAATGAGTCTGCAGTGTAGGACAACAATCAAGCCCCTTATCTTCAGTTAACTCGCAAGGTAAAGCCCCTGATGGCTGCATCAAACCAGATTAATGTGCCTCTCTCACTTTATGAGAACACGCGCCTTTGGATATAGCTTTAGACAGATACACTGGTGGTGACGGTAAATAGATATATTGCATTGTCTGCCTAAGTGTACAGATACACAAATAGATAAATTCAATTGGGAGAAAGGCAGGCCTTGGGCTACCAGCATCTCAGCCCTGGGAAAGCTGATTGCTAGTGCACTGACAGAAGGAAACTATTTACTTGTAACAAGGACCGTGCTAGGCTGATTTGACAACCTCTGAAGTAAATATTGTTTAAAGCCATAACAGAAGAAGAAATTACTTAACCCCCCCTTCCTTGTAAACCAAGGGAAGCTTGTCATATGACATTTTCCCCTCAGGGACTTTATGTTGTAGTTCCCCTAAAGGGTAACTATTAAATAGATATGATGGCTTTATTATTTAGATTCTGTTCTGAGGAAGAAAAAGTAGGGAGGGAAAAAAGTGAACTACACAGCATGCTCATTAAGAGGTAGATTTTTCTAACTGTTTCCTGAATGGAATTTCTGGCTCATCTGACCTCTATTTTTTTGCCTCCTATATTTGCTAGAAAAGAGTTGAGGGCTTAGCATGATATCTTAACTGTGATAATTTGCCGTAGGGAAAAAGTTAAAATGTCTTTAGCTGAGGAATAGAGAAGAGATTCACTAAAAATATCTTGCTGTGCAAATATAGAAATGTTGCACCCTAGACAGCACAAGAACAATCTCCTCCAAATTTCACCTCTAGAAATTACTACTGTGTTATAAAATCCCCATTGAAATGATGTAGTTGACTCTCACTCAGGGTCAGTTCAGAAATACTCATATCTAAATAATAATACAGTTCAGGCTACCTGTGTTCAGAAACAAAACAGTTAGGATTTACCCTTCACCCCCTGCAGTGTTCCTGAGATAAATCCTTCCAGGAGAATTCAAGCTGTCGTTAAAAGCATATCACCATTTTGGCTAGCTTGAGAGTTTAACAGCCTACGGTCAGAGTTAAATATTAGGCTGTTTGTAGTCAGACATAGAGGAAGAGGAGAGGTGAAGGAAACTATTTCCTGAATCCTGTCAAAGTGGACATCCTGTGTACTGCAGAAATGTTTTGGGGTTGACCACATACATTCATCTTTCTCAGGGAACTACTACCTCTACCCAGCTGTGCCAGCCATCAAGAAATCACTATGGGACCCTTGGCAGCAAATGATTGGATCAGGTATGGATTTGTAACCAAGGTTGGACCAATCAGATTCTTTCTCCTAGGAATTTGGAACTGGAGCAAGTTAACCTTAAGTCCACATAGGTGACTTCAATTTGGCACAAGTAAAATCAGGCATAGTGTGATGGCCATTGACAAAGAAAAAAACAGAGAAAATAATAATAAAGTTCACACTGAGAAAAGCCAAGACCTCTCTGTTGTCTTCACCCTTGATTCCATCCAGTTTTCTTTATGAGCTTAAGCAAGTTGGAAAGGCTTCTATCATTTGAAACTAAAAGATTTTAACCAAGACGCTGCTCAAATAACTAGGCCACAAAACTTATCTTCTCAATTGCCAGTACTACACTTTACCAGAAGTATACATGTATTGAAATATTAAATAAATAACTAGTTTAGTGTTCTTTAAAGTTAATAAACCATGTTATCAAATTTCATTGAAGCAGCTAGTATATATAAGGCTCTGACAGTTTGGTTGGACTGGGAGAACTAATAAGATGTCCCCAACTTTGTAAACGGGTGGGTGGGGTTCCTGTAGCTACCTTTCTCTATTACTGTTAGGCACAACATACAAGTATCTATATGGAATGAGAAGATAAGACATAGTGAATGTATGGGTCACAGTAGTCATGATTTTAACTAGCACATTCAGACACATTCAGAGTCTGAGAAACATCCCAGGAGTTTTCAAGACTGTAATAAACCAAGTTCTCCGAGAAGATACTAAAGTAAAATGATGTGATAAGCTCCTCTGCTTATATAGACCTGTCCTTGGAGAAATCCAATTTCAAATGCTTGGGGAATCTGTCCAAAGAAAACAGTCCAATAACATATCAGGAAATCTATAAATCCAAGATGTTAAATGTCAACCTACTGTTAGTTGGATGTAAAAGCTTGGCAATTAATCTCTAGAGGCAACAATTGCATGTGTTGGAAAATGATTGTGGAGTAAAGTTGTTAATCAGACTCACTTGGCAGATAATGTATTAGATAAAAGAAAGAGCTGATGAAAATTATCTAGAGCACTAGGATACACTCAGGTTTATTAACTTTCCTATTTGGGGCACAGTGAGTCTAGTCCAAAAAAAAAAAGTAGACTTAGAACATGTGGATGTCTAATATGCCATGATTAGTAATGGAGATTCGATTAGAGAAATGACTAAAGAAAACTAAATTGTAAGTTCAGTGCTCATGGAGGTGCATTAGTTTGGTGCCATTCTATACTACAGACTGTTCCCAGACCTCTGGAAACAAGTGTCGACAAAAATATCTGGAATACAAGAATTTAGTTAGGAAAGCTTTATTGCTCATACAGTTTGCAAACCGGGAAGACGTGGCCTTCCACAGCAAACCAGAAGTACGCTCTGGGAGAACAAAGAAAGGAGGCTGCCTTTATAGAAAAATTTCCCACCCAGTTTCCCACTCAGGTCCGCTTATGCAAATGAAGGATGCAAGCCAAGTTAGTCCTAATTGGTTGGGGCATGTCACAGCTTTATTGGTTAGGTCCGGGTGGCTGTTAGGAGCTTTCGTAAAATCAGGAACTTTGGCGGAGTCAAAGCTTAAGAGTGCATTCTATGTTTTTTCTGAGAACAGAGTATGTGACCCCATCCCAGTCCCATCATGGCTACGTGACTGCATTTTGTTTCTAGGTCCCAGTTAGCCACAAAGGGTCTATCTGGTTCTCAGGCGTCTTTTTGGTTTCATTTTATTCCACACAAGTAGCTATTCTTGGTTCACAAGACAGAATCCTCAGGCCAGCATTCAAATTCCATTGCTACCACTCACTGACTGTGTAACGTTGGACAAACCACTTAATTCCTTTGAGCTTGTTTCTTTATCTATAAAATGAGAAAAAAATCTCAGTAACACCACCAAGGAAAATAATTATAATCTATTTCTTAAGGATATTTGGGGGATCAAGCTAAATGCAATAAATCAAAATGTTTGATCAATTACACAGTGCTCTGCAGGAGTTAGGTACCATGTTTAACCTCGTGTTTCCCTCATTTCTTCATCCTTGATCATCACCATATACACGTGCCCATTTATTCATCTCTAGCCTGGCATATTCTCCATCCTCATGCCCATCCAGCTCCGCTTCCCTCCCACACCAGGTCATTCTACGCTCTGAACCAAACACCAATGCCTTTGAAATCAAACTTATCTACAGTCTCCTCAACAACTTCACATAATGCCCCCCTCTCCCCTCTTCTTTCACTTAAAAGAAACCTGTTTAAGAACAAAACTATTTTTTTCTTTTCTCCTCTTTCATTAGACCCGGAAGATGTTGGAATTTTTCTTGCTCCCCACTCTTATTTGCTCATGGAAAAATGGGCAAATTTTTTAAGTCTTCTGAATTTCTTCTAAATTGGTAAAATATATCATGGGGCTTAGCGGGTGATTAAATTAGGTAATGAATATAAAATATTCTGATTGTTCTCCTTTTGCCACTGCCCCTCCCATCCATTGTCTAACTCCTATCCGGGGTTGAGCTCTGTAGAAGGCATCATCCGGGCTCCCTGACCCTCAGGCTTCTGGGTGGGTTTGGCAGGACATAGGAGGGCCTGAGCTGAGAGCAGCCTGTGCCTTCCACCTTTCTGGCGGTGGCTGTGTTCCTCTATGGCTGCAGTCTCTCTCAGGCACTCCCTCTTCCACAACCTTCATCTTTACTCCGATGACATCTCCCTTCAGGCCTGGGGGTGTAAAAGCTTCTCATTTTTGCTAGACTTTGGTCACCTCGCCAACTGCTTGATGGTTCCCTTAATCCTGCCCACAGTCGGTAAAAATATCCCTTCTTTAAATTCTCTTCAGTTAAATCCTTTTAATTAAGCCATCTTTTTTCTTCCAGAGTGCTGACTGATGCATAAAGCATTTAGCACAGTGCCTGTCATGGAGCCAGCATTCAAGAAATGTTGGCTTTTTATGTGTGACAAAATAAAATATAAAATGATGAAATGATTATTCATTTATTATTATCATTAATCAGTGTCAGTGTATACAACTTCTGAAAAACCACCCTAAATTAGTAACTGTGGGTCTATTCCAAGATTTCCATAGACAAAGAGGTCTGTAAAACCTCATAAAGATCCACTATTTTAAGTAGTTTGTCAGTAAACATAATAGTCAAAATCAAATTTGTCAATTTTTTTTGAAATTAAATTCATTGTTTTAAATTCTGTTTTAATTGGGGGATTTTCAGTTTTGTTTTGCTCTGCTAAGCTGAGTAATCAGTTTTAAGGTCTTTTATTTTGTCTTTTTTTGTTTCTGGTGAAATAATTTTAGTTGAAAAGACCCCTCAAGTTGCACGTGATGGATCAAAGGCAGTTTAAGATTCCACAGAAAGGAAGTAGTGTTTTAAACACTGGCTTATAATAGTTGAAAAGCATTTACATAGAATCCTGTCTCTCTCCTTTACAACCCTAGATGAGAAAGCCATTATCTTCTTTGAGAACCATCTGTTAAATAAGAATAATTATAAGTCCTGCACCCAAATCACTGAGTTGTTGTGAGTATCAGTTGAGTTAATATAGACACAAGAACTCTATTTGGTGTAAGGTAATTCAGTTACAAGCATTAACTTGAGTACCCATGATAGGGCAGACACTGTGGAAGGTTTTGAGAATACAAAGATGAGTCAGCACAACCTTCATTGGTGGTGGGCAGGGTGGCAGTGGGGAGTTGACATGGCACGAAAATTGGGTAAATAACGTGCATTGGTTTGCTAGAGCTGCCCTAACAAAGCACCACAAACTGGGTGGTTTAAACGACAGGAATTTATTATCTTACTGTTCTGGAGCATAGAAGTTCGAGGTCAAGGTGTCGGCAAGGTTGGTTCCTTCTGATGCTGTGAGGGA
This sequence comes from Ceratotherium simum simum, assembly GCF_057802395.1. Classification (NCBI taxonomy): domain Eukaryota; kingdom Metazoa; phylum Chordata; class Mammalia; order Perissodactyla; family Rhinocerotidae; genus Ceratotherium; species Ceratotherium simum. The sequence continues at coordinate 74,605,199 of NC_141904.1, read as the reverse complement.
AGGATCTGATCCAGGCCTTTCTCCTCAGCTTATGGCTGGCCATTTTCTCTCTACATCGTTTCACATCGTCTTCCCTCTTACATGTCTGTGTCCAAATTTCCCCATTTTATAAGGACACCAATCATATTGGATTAGGGTCCACCCTAATGACCTCTCTTTAACTTGTTTACCTCTGTAAAGACTCCACGTCCAAACAAGGTCATATTCTGAGATACTGGGGGTTAGGACTTCAATATATGAATTGGGAGGGTGGGTATAATTCAACCTATAGCATAATGAATACAGAGAGTGACAATGTGCTGTGTGGTAGAGGAAAGCAGGGGACAATTTGAGAGCATAAAGATAAGAATGTTTACCTGAAATTATTGAAATTCTGTCTTAGGCTTCGTTCTCTAATTTCTCCCTTATTTAATTAGCTTGAAGTCCTTTTGTGTTTTCTCAATATCCAGGTTTTACTACATTAACCTCTTCTATTCATTATATATGAATATAATTCTATTCGTTAACCTATTCATTAACCTACAAGTCATTAGATTCCTCTCTTTTCAAGTATTTCAATGGGACCGACTCAAAGACTCAGGACTCAAGTTCCAGTTAAGGCATTAACTAGCTAGGTGACCTTGGGCAAACCAGTTAACTGCTCTGAGCTTCTCTTCTTCTACCTGTAAAGCAAGGGATCAGGTGGTGAGCTTACTAAAATATCTTTTAGCCCATATATTCTGAGGTTCTAATTGTTGTATGGGTGCTGACACATACTAACAGAGGACCCTTCCTTTTTGAAGAGTTCAGCTCTGTTAAATTGGGTAATAACTTTACCAAATTCTGTATAAAAAAGCACAGGTTGTACTGAGCAGTACTCTAAATTAATTCATTTAGAGATAAAAAGTTAATATGAAATTCTTAGTCTTCTGGGAGGAGACATTCAATTAGAGCGTGCCTGGGTTCAGCTTTCACTGTGATGGCTCAGCCTAAGTGGAAAATAAAGTGGATACTTAGTCATATTAACTCAGGGACTTGAAACATATCTACCATATTATTTGGATACTATAGTCAGAAATTTTATCTCCCAGAACTATGATCTTGGCTTCGCTTTTCCACTTCATGGTGTGTAGTTGCTCTTGAAGGAGTCCGGGGTATGTCACTGTGGCATAAGGATTATTTTGAGCTGAAGGCATTAGAGATTCAACAGAAGCAAGAACAGGCTTTCTCTGCACTCCCCTTAACTGCCTAAAGGTAGAGCCTTCTAGAAGAATTTAACGGTCATTAAAAAAACCCCCTTTAATGAAGGATTGCCATACCAGGGGGAAAGAGAAACTCCTGTCACCAGGGATGAGAAATTGTATAAACAGACCTTATTAAGACAAACTTCACCTGCCATTAGTTTCCCCCATATATTTCTCAGTCATTTCCTGACATTTATTTTCCCTTAAAATCCCAAACTTCTCTCCTTACTAAGCTGATATATAAACCTCAAATTCTAATCACTTCTTTGAGTTATATTTTCTGTGTTCTCCCTTGTAGGTGTACATTAGTGAATAAACTTTTGTCTTTTCTCTTGATAATCTGCCTTTTGTCAGTTTAATTTGCAGGCCCCCAAACAAATACTTAAGAGCATAGAGAAAAAGTTTTTTCTTTTGGACATTCTCTACATCAAAATGATGATTTAAGAAGTATTTGACTAGTAAATCTATTTAATTAATTGTTGGGTTTTTTTTGTGTGAGGAAGATCAGCCCTGAGCTAACATCCGTGCTAATCCTCCTCTTTTTGCTGAGGAAGACCGGCTCTGGACTAACACCTATTGCCAATCCTCCTCCTTTTTTTTCCCCCCAAAGCCCCAGTAGATAGTTGTATGTCATAGCTGCACATGTCTTCTAGTTGCTGTATGTGGGACGCCGCCTCAGCATGGCCAGAGAAGCGGTGTGTCAGTGTGCGCCCAGGATCCGAACCCAGGCCACCAGTAGCGGAGCACGAGCACTTAACTGCTAAGCCACGGGGCCGGCCCTATTTAATTAATTGTTAATTTAATAGCGAGAGTGAAGATAGTTCAAAAGTCATGCTTTTAAAAGTAGAAGGAAGCACAGTCCTCATATTGGTTGTTTAGGGGTAATTATAGAAAAAGAAACATTACCTGTTAGTAAAACCAGTATGGGTCATGAGCATCACAGCACATTCTTTTTGGCCACAACTTTGAGATGTTCCTTGAAGAGAAGCTGCTAGTATGGAGTTGCAGTGATAACAAATCAGCATTTTCAGTGGAGTAGGCCAATGCTGCCTCGGGAGCAGTCCCTTCTGGTGATAATAATCCCACACATTACACTGAAATATATATTAGCATTCCTGGTGGGTTCAGTGATATAGGTATCAAAATGTCCCCCTACTGTGATTCAGCTTAATGCCCTTAGGGACACAAGTTACAAGCCCAGGTTGTGCTAACTCACACCAAATTGCACATTTGGAGAATCCAATTCCTTTCAGAGGTCGAAGCAGAGGGAAATGTGACTACTTGATGAAAACCATGCTGAATAATAAAATAGCAACCCCTTCATATAAAGTTAGTTTGTGGAATACTTTTGCACAGCTAGCAGTATGGATGGGAGCCCTCTGCATAGCTAGAGGTTAACACAGAGATGGTTATGAGGGAGACAGACTGATCAAGTGCAGCCCAGATGAAAGTCATTGGAGGGGGAGTTTCTGATCCCGGTCCTTTCGTTTGCCATGTACACTTGGTGAGACCCGGGAAACTTTAACGGGGACCAGGCCAAGAGGTATTCTGTGAAATTTGCCCCAAGACTCTTTTCAGATGTCAGCTCTTCATTTATCCACTCATTCCACAGCTATTTATTCATGGTCTGCTGTGTAGCAAGCATTGTACTAGGCACAGGAGATAGAAAAGAGAACAAAGCAGACGGAGTTCCTGTCATCGTGCAGCTTCTCGTATGTTGGAGACTAGTAGAGTATGCCTGGAAAATGGAGGAGAATGTGGAAGGGGTGCAGGTGTGCAGAAACCTAATGAATGCAGACCCTAAATGCTAGAAAACTAAATGTCACATGGAAGTCAGTAGGGGTCTGTTGAAGGTGTTTAAACACAAAGAAGGCATATCTTGTTCTGTGTTTCAGAAAGATCATTCCAGCAAGCCTTGGTAAGGGTGGATTCGTGGACAAAGCAAAATAAAAATCTGCAAGCAGACAGAGCTGCTTCTTCTCATGAAAATTCAATTAATAATGGCTAATAATGGCATTTATATTTTCTATGCCTTAATCTCCACACATATGAAATAGGTCAGTTGCGCTAAATCAGAGGTTGGCAAACAATAGCTCTGGGACCAAATTTGGTAGGCTGCCTGTTTTTGTAAATGACTTTTTATTGAAATATGTCATACTCGTTCATTTTGCATTGTCTTTGGCTGTTTTTGTGCTCCAAGGGAAGAGCTGAGTAGTGGCAACAGAGTCTTTACAGCCCACAAGGCCTAAAATATTTTCTACCTGGCCTTTACAGAAAAAAAAAACCAAAATTGCCACCCTTGCACTGGATAATTAGTTGGTTTTCTTCCAGTCATAATACTATTTGAGTCTAATCAAATACTTGACTAAATACCTACAACCCCTCCCCCCTTCCTTTCTCACACATGCACTATTTATAAAGTCATAAATACACATACATAATGATTTGGGATGTTTCAAGATAATTGAATATGTTCGTTAACTGAGATTTACATATGCTCAAAATATGAATTATAAAATTTCAAATACTGAGAAAGCTAAAAAATGCATTAAACCATAAATCTAGACTTAATTGAACTTAATATCTGATGATACAAATTGTTTCGGAGAGAGGTGGGATAAGAATACTCGGTATAAAGTACTAGAAAGTGGAATATGTAAGATAAGGAACTGAACATAGCATAATGAGAATGATATCTCAGAAGTGATTTACTGAATCAATCCCTGACATCACCTTTTCCAATGATCATTCATTTAACTTCTAAACATGTTGATGGTTTAATTGTTTGTATTATAGCAAATGTGATGACCTGACACACCTTTACAGATCCATGGAAAGATAGCAGAACTGCTTAGAGGCCTCATCTTCTCAGAGACTCACAGTTTATTGCTATTAAAAATAAAAATATATCATATTTATATAACACGTTTCCTGGGAAGAACTCATTAGATCATTTATTCTCTCGGATTTTTATTTAAAATTTCATGGCTCAAACTTATATCAAACATTTTTTAGAAATATGTAGAGAGAGATCATTTTTAGCTATGTTTTATCTGTGGGGAAATTAAAGTACGGAAACCACCATTTACTTTATTTTCCTTATTTTTGTCACTTAGTGACAGAACTAGTTAAGTGTGCTACATACAGAAATGAGATCATATAGACTGGGGCCTACCTCCTAAACAAGAATTGATTGGATATTTCCTCAGTCAGATGGGTAAGGCACTGAATGCTGAGATTATAAAGTTAGTTTCCTTTCTGAATTTCATGAGTGTCTGAAGTTGTCTGAGCCTATTTTCCATTAAGGGGAAGATGGATGCAATGCCAATGTAGGTAAATCTCAAAGGTATTCCAAAAAAAGAGTGAGAACCTAATGGTTCTGAGTAAGAAAATTTCAAAGATTTTCCACCACTGTCCTTGTTTGGAATAAAGTTCTTTTACGACCACTCAAGTCCTATAGACTACTCGAAGCTTAGTTCAAATCTTTCTTCTTCCCTGAAGCTCTTCCAAGCCCGTCCAGTCTTAGGTAGTTTCTCACTGATCTGAATAACGTTGGCAAGTATTGAGTGTTTACTATGCTGCAGGCACTATACTACCTAACTCACATGGCAATGCTAGGGCAGGAGCTATTTATTTTAGTATCCCTATTTTATAGATGAGAAAATCGAGCTTGTCCAGTCTACGGGAGGAAAAATAACTTTCCCTCTACCCTTCTAGGTTCTTGGCTGAGACCCTCCCTATAATAAAAGCCAGATTAACAGGAGAAAACAAACAGAAGTTTAATAACACGTATACCTTCTGTATACATGGGAGATACCAAAGAAAACTGAGTAACTCCCCAAAATGGTCTAAGCCATCACCTTAAATACCATCTCCAGCTAAAGACAAAAGATGTTGGGGGTGGGGAGTCAGGTATAGGAGGTGACTGGGAAAATGACAGTAAACAAGGATATGGTTGTTATGAAGATTTAAGTCATTGCCTTCTCTGTTGGTAAGATTTCTAGAGATTTAATCATCCTCCTCTCCCCAGTACAGAGAGAGAGACACCCTTACCAATGAAGATTTCCCGTATGAATGTAAATGTCTCTTACAAAAGGGTAACTTCTACTCATTTTCAGAGCTTTTCCTGTGTCTGCTGTTTCTTAAAAATAATCAGTCTAACATAACGCTTATGCTACAGAGGCATATTTTAAGGAGGCTAATTCTGCTCCCCTTCACCAGTAAGTGGTAGATACAGGACTCAAACCCAATCGCCCTGACTCTCAGGTCCCCTCTGTTAACTGCTATGCTATTCTGCTTCCTACCTCATCACTCCCTGTATACCCTGCCATTTGATGTTTTGCTTTTATATTTCATAAATAAGCCTTACACTTTTATTTTAGTTTAAATAAAGCATTTGCACCTTTTCTCCCTAGATCTATGCCACTTAAGGATGTGACCGTCTTGTCAATATCTGGAAGCTAGGTGGGTGTGCACAAACATCTCCTGAGTGACTGACATAAATGAATATGTGTGTACCAGGGTTGTCACTGCACAAAAAGAGGGTTCTCTGCCTGATGCACATAAAAAGTAAATTACTACACCACCAGCTTTTGAGAAAAGAAAAGGCTTTCTTGTGAGGTCAACCAGCAAGGAAACAGGAGGCAAAGCTCTCAGATCTGTCTCCCTGATTCAGGGTTTGGAGTGAAATTTAAGAGGTTAGGGAGACAAGACTGGTCTGTGGAAATGCTCACAGGGCAGGTTTTGATTGGAGGCTTTAAACATTCATGGTAAGGGAAAGGGCTTTAACACTGGATCTTCTGAGACAATGGACCCCCCACTTCTGATAAGAGTCCGACTTTCAAGTTTCAATTGCATTCCGGTCCTTTGGTTCCACGGAGGGGAGAATCTTTGGTTCTGATGTCATTTCAGGTCAAGATTTTCTCCTCTGTGTATGCTCTGGCTACATGACTTGCAGTTTTGGCCCCTGAAAAACAACTTTTAATCACTCTCATGATAAGATAGGGTCAGTCTGAACTGGTCATTGTGGGCCCGTAGTTACAGTGTATCTGTGTAGAGTGTGTATCTTCAATGATGCAAATGTCAGATGCCTTATGAAAGTACTTATGGATGTTACCAATCCTAAAGCCAGAAGGCATTTCTCCTCCCTTAAACAACTGTCTCATGCTCTGTGCATCACTCTTCTAGAATTTTTTACATACTATCTACTACCATAAATCTTTGAATATATTTCAGCTTCCTTTTTAAATTATTAGCTTCCTGAGTTTAGGACTAAAGTCATTTTTTTCTTTTATCTCTGCAGTTCTTAACAGACTGTCTTGTACATGATCTGCAAAAATATAAATCTCTGCTGAATAAATGAATAAACATCAGTTGATTTTATCTGTTCATTTGTTATTTTGTTGATCTGTTGATCCAAGTCACGATCTTTAGTTTTCTTGTTCAGATCTTTTTCTTAATCTAGAAAGTGTTCCATATTGTGTGATATCTAAAAGTCCAAATAAGACTTTAATTGGAGTTCTGCCTTTGATGCTGAACCTTAGGGCCTATAAGGAGTTTCTCTGATGTTGTGGTTAACTTCATATCTAAGTTATACATTTGAACTGTTTGAGGTGGCTTAGCAATATCAGACTGAGGTCACCTTGAGGTCAGGAACATCATCTTCTTCCTTTGAAATTAACATTATTTTAAATTAAGCAACTCTGGATATAAAGAAAAATTGGTCAGGATTCACCATATAACGAGCTGTATCTACAAGAAAAAATGCCTTTTGCAAACCTGTGACAGTCTACAAAGTCATATGTCCTTTTACTTTTTGTTGAGTTTATTTCCAGAAATACTTTTCTTTCTTTCTTTTTCTTTTTTTTTTAACTCTCTTCTGTCCTCTTTTTTCTGTATAGTTCTAAAAAATTTCCTTACCAATATTGATAATCTCAAATCACAATTTTTATTAGGCAGAGTTTAATTTTAATTACTCATGATACTCCGCTCTGATTTTCCAGTAAAGATACTTTAAGAAGGAATAGAGATGTGATGCCTCAGTACATTACTTTTTATTAAGTTTTCTGAAGAAGTGTGAAGATTATTAATTATCGAATTTTTAAGGTGGGAAACACAGAGGTTTTACCATGTTCAAAAACATCTACAAAAATTATCTTTAGGACTCACAAACTGTACTTTCTTTTCCACTGTTGGTGAGGATCAGAGTAGAAAACTCTGGGGCCAGACTGTGGGCTCTCCTGATTCTTCTATTAATAATAAAAGCTAACATTGATGGTGTACTTATCATGTTCCTGAATCATATTTTACACAGATTATCTCCCTTAATCTGGTTTATGTGCTATATCATCTTTAATTAAAGTTGAAATACCAGTGAGAGAGGACCAGAGTCACAAAGGAAATAAAAGCAGAGGTGCCAAGACTTTTTGAACTCATGTTCTCACTTTTATCAGTCAGAATACTTGCACATGCAAAAATCAGGGATGGTCAGAATTTTGCAGGGAGGGGTCTGTGTAATGAACTTGTTCAATTACCTCATTTTACAAATTAGAATTGGATCAGCAAGTTGAGATGACTTGCCTAAGTATGTTAGCAGCTGTGTCTGTTATCTAATGCTGTGCAAAAATCCACCTCAAACCTTCATGGATTGAATTACAACACTCAATTATATCCCATAATTGGGCAATCAGTGCTGGTTCAGGGGGACAGTCCTTCTGCTCCATTTTATGTCTTCTGAGCCTGGAATGTCCGAGATGCTTCTTCATTCACGTGTGTTCATTCCAGGATGGCTGGAACCACTAGGGGATGGCCAGTCATTCTCTTCTTTTCCACTTAGCCTTTGCATGAGCCTAGCTTGAGCTTCCTCACAACATGGCATCTGGCTGGCAAGAAGGAGAATCCTGAAGCCCTGATCTTTTTTTTTTTTTTTTTTTGGAGCAGGCAAGGATTTTTTTTTAATGAAAAAATGCAACATAGAAAACACTAACCAAAAAGAGAAAAGGTTAACAAAGTTAACTGAAAAATGGATTACAAGCAACAGGTAAAATTCACTACGAAATGTAGTGGGGAAAAAAGCATATTTTTTTCCCAGCAGGAAGAAGAAAACAATGGGAAACTGAAGGAAAAACAATAACGGTCAGAAAGTCAATCCAGTTATAAAGTCGGCAGGCATGATTTTGAGCAAAGAAGCCCTGATCTTTTTAAAGGTGAGGCCTGGAACTGTCACTTTTACTGCATTCTATTGGTTAAAGCCAGTCACAAGTCCTGTTGAGATTCAAGAGGAGGGGAAGAAGACTCCATCCTTTGATGTGTGCATCAGCATGTGATTGAAGAAATTAAGAGCCCCATCTTTCCAGACTGGCTATCACAATAGGACAGCTGAGAGGAACCACATTCCTCAGCCTAGATTTGTTTTAGTTCTGTCTCATCACTGTGTCTCTCCTACTTGTGTTTCCACGGCATTATACCTCTTTGAGAAGAGAAACTGAGTTTCTGATCTCTTCCATGGCCTGAACCCTTGCACCTAATGTTTTGTTAGACCCATTGTGTATACTAAATAGTTATTTGTTGTTATTTACTTACTCCTTAGTGCTATTCCCTCTCCTCCCCAGACCAGACTTTTAAAAAATCTATCTTAGAAAGATAGAGTGGTATGGACCCTGGAGAAAACTAAGTCAGTTATTATTTATTGAGAGTTTGCTATCTGTCAAGTGCTATGCTATGTGCTTCTACCATGTTATTTTGTGTAAACCTCACTACAGTCTAGAGAGATATAGTATGGTTTCCGAGGACCAAGGAGTTCAGGTCATTTGTCAAAGGTTACACACTAGAAGGTAAAACCAGGAAAACAATCCCAGTCTTCCTACCTTCCAGGCCATGGTCTTCTCACATGCCAGACTGTAAAGAAAGCTGAAGCAGTTTATCCCTTCAAGAAGTTTGCCAGTAAAATGAAGAGAAAGATAGGAAGAAAGAGGCAGGAAACATAGAGAAGGAGAGAAGAGAAAGAGAAGAGACAAAAAGAGAGGAGGAGAGGAGGAGAGAGTAGAGGGCAGGAGAGGAGAGAGTACTTTTTCTGTGTGTGTGTGAGGAAGATTGGCCCTGAGCTAACAACCATGACAATCTTCCTCTATTTTGTATATAGGATGCTGCCACAGCACGGCCTGATAAGTGGTATGTAGGTCTGTGCCTGGGATCCGAACCTGCAAACCCCAGGCCACTGAAGCAGAGCACGCGAACTTAACCACTCTACCACTGGTCCAGCCCCGAGAGATTACTTTTTAATATTTAAAAATACCTTAGAAAGATGGTGTTTTGTGGATATGAAGGTTGAGCACATTTGAAAGCTAATTTGAGTCATTAGATAATGAGAGATAAAAGATGCAAGTAAGGAAACAGTTTCCTGAGGGAGCAATGTCCGCAAGGAAACTAGAAGCAAAAGCTGCTGGAGTGGAGATGAACCTGTTGGCCTTGGCAGTGAGGACAGGCATTTCCTCCTCAGACACAGTGATAACAAAAGAGGATGAAGGAAGCCCTGAGGACTTTTGAGCAGGAGAGGAGAAAAGGTGAGAGAGCATTCAAGTGATTAGAAATCTCATTGAATACCATTTTGGGGAAAATACTCAAATTTTGATAAAAACAAATGATGCTACCCAAAACAAAGAAAAGTTAATTAAAGAAGATGCTTGCATATTGCTCCTTAAGGGACATCTTTCAGTGAGAGAACTAAAGAATAACCACAGCACAAGACACTTCTCTCTTTCTTTTTAGAACGTCTAATCTTTAATTTCGAAATAACCGCTAATATCAGAAAAGGATGAGTAGTCAAATTAGAGCTTAATATTATTGAGTGCTAAATTCTCCAATTATTTCCTGCCTCTGAGATTTTGTAAGTAGAAGATTAACAGTCTTCTCAATATTTGAAGCAATAAAATATATTTTGGAGATCATAATAATATCCTTTACTTAGAGTGTGCTGAACAAGAAGAGGTCAAGTTCAAGGAGTAAAAAACTTCCACAGATTCTCAAGTGTTGCCCAAGCCTCTATGGTTTTTCCAATTTTTATGCAATGCCTCAGACTATCTTAAAGAAAAATCGATGTAACAGGTTGAACAAGGGTTTGGTTTGTCTTTCTTTTCAGATAAACCTCTTTTTAAAAGCTTAATATTTCATCAGGAAAGACCAAAAAATAAGCCTCAGGGAATTAGCCATAATGGCATTAATGGGTCTCTGTAAGAATAGCCTGCAGCAAAGCTTAAGAGTCGTCATCCACTAATCCTAACATTAGCTGACGTTAATTTTGAAGTAGTTATTGCTAATGTGAATTACATATAACGGATTAAACTATATTTATTTGCAATCTTTCAAATTCAAGGGGATGTTTTCTCCCTCTGATATATACATTTAAACTCCCATTCACGCCAATCAGGCCGGCTTTCTCTCTTAAGATTGGGCGAGAAGCACCTAATCACACCTAATCCATTTTTAGTGGGAAGAGGGAGTCTCATGCTTTCTTTATTCCTCATGCTTAACTCTTTCATTTCATCAGATTTACCACCAATGTTTTTGCTGGAATATTAGTAATTGTCCTCCACCCTCTCAATAGCCCTACACAGTGCAAAATCACTATTGAGATCATTGAGGGTGTGTCAGGAACCACAGCAACGTTTTCCTTGGTATTGTGGGAGATCAAGATTTGGCCATCCTAAAATATATCTCTTTACCTTGATTGTTTTCTCTGAGGGACATTTGACCTCCCCCACTAACTGCCTAAAGAATTTGACGTGGTGGCTCCTTCCTGGAACAGATCTTCTATCATGATGGCTGTAAAGATAATGTAGGATAAATGTTACAATAGGAAAGGCACCAACAAGCCCATCTTATCAGAAGTTCTGTCTCTCTGGCCACATTCTCTGGATGGCCCTGCAAGGAGTTGCCAGACAAACATTTACATTTATAAGGGAAATCTCCATTTGTAAAGGTATCTCCCTCTCTGTTTTGGGAAGAGGGAGGATGGCCTCATTTCTAAAGACTTATCAATGTGGAAGGTGAGGCCTTAAATCTGCATAATAACTTTACTCTTGTTTACTGTGCTTTAGTGGTAATCTCCTGTAACTGACTCCCCCTACCCCCAAAATCCTCCTTTGTCATTGGCTGAACATGGTATTTAAGATGAGAATTCTGCTATTGTGTTGAGAAACGCAGTGTCCCTGGTTTCTCCCATGTATACATGTTATTAAACTTGGTATTATTTTCTCCTGCTAACCTGTCTTGTTAATTATTTGGCCAGCCATAAGAACCTTAAGGGAAAGGGCAGAGGGAGATTCTCCCTCTTCCCCCGACAGTATGAAAGAATTCAAGAGAACGTGTCTAGTGGTTAAGGGCATGGAACCTGGAAGCAGACTACCGGGATATAAATGCCAGCATGGCCACTTTCTAGCTGTGTGACCCAGGACAAATGGATTATTGTTGGTCACCCAATGTTATATTTTTTGTTTGATTATTTTATTATCTTGACGATGTCAAAGTACTATAGAGTTTAATCTCCAGTTTACTATATGTGAAATGATGAGCTGATTGAAAAATAAAAATAATAACTCTCAGTTTTGTTTGTACAATACCATGTAACTCAAATGTCACTTTCTCAATGAGGCTTATCTCATTGAAAATTTATACGGGTACTCCTTCATTTTGACACAGTACTTCCAAAACTTCTAACCTGTTCTATTTTTTTTTCATAACACTTATTTCCTAACCTGTACTATTTATTTATTGTCTTTCTCCTTCTACTAGAATATCAACTCCTTAAGGTCAGAGATTTATATTAGCTTTATTCCTTAATATATCCCAAGTGCCAAGAATAATGCCTGGACTATAGCAAACTCTATATAAATAATTGTTGAGTGAAAGGAGGAGGAAGAGAAGAAAGGATGGAAGGAAGTACAATTGTTCTTGTCCAAAAAAAAAAGGCGGTGGGGGGGAGGTTGGGTGGCCAGGTGGCCCAAACGGTTAAGTGCGCACGCTCAGCTGCGGTGGCCTGGGGTTGGCTGGTTCGGATACCGGGTGCGCACTGACACACTGCCTGTCAGGGCATGCTGTGGCGGTGTCCCATATAAAGTAGAGGAAGATGGGCATCGATGCTATCCCAGGGCCAGTCTTCCTCGGCAAAAAGAGAAGGATTGGCAGATGTTAGCTCAGGGCCGATCTTCCTCACAAAAAAAAACCAAAACCAAAACCAAAACAAAAAGGCAAGGGGTAGAAAATATGGGTGTATCACATATAAGATTTAAAACATTTTGAGGATATAGTAACAATATGAAATTGTTCTTTCTCCATGAGTAGTTCATTCACCTTTTCTAGCTTAAGCTGTGACAACAAATTTAAAGCTTTTAAAAGCAAAAATTTCCTCAACAGAAGAAAAAAATAGCTTTAATTGTATGTAAAAAATAAGCATAATGTTGATGACATGCATAAGGCCAGGGGTGCTCATTCTGACTCACTTTGCTTTTGTATTCTTTCATTTTATAGAAGCATCTTTCTGTAAATAGGGGCCACAGATATCCAGGAATCACCTCCCTCAGAAGTGGAACCCACAGAACAGAGTCAGCTCTCTCTAGTCCCAGACCTAATTGGCAGAGAATACCTACAACCCACCACCTTGGATTCCTGGTTCAGGACATGGTATCCATCTTGCTTCATCAGCCCAATCACAGGTTTGCTATCGCTCAGATATTCAAATTATTTAATTAGCATTTGAATTGGATCTAGAGGTAGAGTCACTTACAACAACTTACAGAGGACAAACACAAAACAAACTTATGTCAAAAACAACACCAACAATCCCAATAATTGTGTAGACCAAAGTCAGACCATATTTGTGCCACATTGCATCATTTGCAACTTAGGAACAAATTCATAAGTATCCTAAGAAAATGGTGCACAGAACTGACAACAATTGGGAGAAGAAGGTCTATACTAGGGGTGATTAATTTTATCCAGTTTCAGGAAGTTATTAATATGTTATCTTCTTGGGTGATAAAACCTAGATAGCATCTTCATGCAAAGGATTTCGCATGCTACTTTCTCCACCTTCTATTTTTTCCTATCCCACCCCTCCCTGCCCCATGCCATATAAGCAGACATTCTTTCTACTAATTCACAATTCTTATATTTATGTAGGAGTATGGGGGGAATTTTCATACCATGCCACCTAAGATGTTTAGGGTGACCATACATCCCAGTTTGCCAGAGATATCCCCAGTTTCGGTCAATATTCCTAACGTACTTATTAATAACACCCCTCTTTTAATTTGGAAGATGAATGTTATAGCTACCCTAAAGGTATTGAAGTCCAGATGCCAAGAAAAGAGGAAAGAAAAAGTTTCAAAGAGGACACATCATAGTAAATCCACCTTCCAACGCCACTACTTATTACTACTGTACACACTGGAGGATTCAGAAAGACTAAAAGCAATATTCACACAAGGAGACTCTAGTAATCCACCCCCTGATTTACATCATTGCTACATCTTGAAAATGTCATTCAACTCATGGGTCCCAAGATTTTACTAACATCTATTTATATTAAAAACCTGTCTTTGGCCAAAAAACGTACTATGCTAAAACCTTTCTTTCCAAACATACTTACAGATTATTGAACAGAAAGGTTGGTATCTTGGGGCCTGTCTGGAGGCTTAGTGGTGAAGTTTGCATGTTCAGCTTTGGCAGCCTGGGGTTTGCAGGTTTGGATCCCGGGTGCAGACCTACACCTGCTCATCAAGCCATGCTGTGGTGGCGTCCCATATACAAAGTAGAGGAAGATTGGCACAGATGTTAGCTCAGGGACCATCTTCCTCAAGCAAAAAGAGGAAGATTTGCAACAGATGTTAGCTCAGCACCAATATTCCTCCCTGCCCCCCCACCAAAAAATAAAAAGAGTGGTATCTCACCAGGAATGACTTCCAACATTTGATTCAAGGGCTGATGTCTACTTGCTCCATACCTCAAAAAAATTATTTATCCATATCAAAAGCACAAAAACATATTCTTAATAACATAATGTAAGTGTTCATATGATTATTGTTATTTAAGTCTAGGTGAAAAATAAAATCTGAAGTGTAATAAGTAAAAGAAACCCATCAGTTGAGCTCAAAAGATTTAAAATGTAAACAGGCTATTTCCCCTATAGACATTATGTCATTGGTGGGAAAACTATAGATTTCCTATAAGCTATCCTAATTCAACAATCCTCTCCTCATTCAATGATCTCTTTCCTTTTGTTGGAAAATCATGATCACCTCTCCCTTTGGTGACATATTAAAACATAATTAACAAACTAAAAATTAGTTCAAACAGGATGAACACGCAGGCATAATAAAATCAGTCTATTGATTGTCGTTTAGCTACTGTTTCACTCTCAGGCAGCGGGGAAGTGACAAATGGTGGGCCATGAAATCATCAGCCTGCAAGATCATATCATTTAAATGGGAGGATTACACAAGGCTTGTATCTGCAGAAAATGACACTCCTCTCAAATTACGATTCCAGCTACTCCAGTGGCAGAAATGACCATCATCAATATGAGAAAATGTTCAGGATCACAGGAAATGTTGTCCTCCATTTCTCTTCCTTCCCAATACAGCTCTCTGCTCTCTGAAATGAGATAGCTGAATAGTTGCTGGATCGTTTCCTAATGATTAAAGATGCTGCCTGCGTTACGCCATACGTTTTGTTGCTTGTATATTGGGGCTCTAATGAAAAGACAGATACCTCACTACACGAGAAACATGTTTAGGCAATGCCCTTTTCCCAGAACTGGATTAAATCAGGATGCTTAAAAGGGTTTTGCTTTTATGATACAAGTAGTTTGAGCCCTACTGGCACTGACTTTAAACACTGCAAGCAAAATATTAGTTTTGGGTCTATGGTGTATTCATAGCCTTGAGTGTCTCCAACAAGCTTATCTGGAGGATTTTGTTTATGTGAAAGAAATTGCTATGATCAATCACTGCATAGTAAGGGATTAAACAAAATGCTGAATCGAGAAATGTTTTCCATTGGCTCTGTTCAGCAAGAGACAGGAGCACTACAAGTGAGCTGTTATATATTCTGCAAGAAAACTGCAATTTATGTTCTAGATTTTTTTCTTCTGTGGTTGATATGAAACCTCATGTTTCAGGATCATTTTTTTCCTCCAGCTCATATTACGCATTCTCCACAGAGCAGAAGGCAATTTCAGTTGCCCAACCTTGCCCATTATGAGTATTTTAGAAGCTTATATTTTTCTTGAAATAGAAGAAAACCTCTGAAATTCTCAATGTGAATTGCAGAAATGAATTCAATTTGTCTCCTCTCTAAATCCGCATGAAAGTGGCCAAAATCATTATCACCATTTCATAAATACATTCAGAAATTGAGAGAATACTTGGGTTGTAGGAAGCTCTTCAAAGAAATAGCAACGATGAGAAAAGAAAGAAGAATTCTGAGTCCTAATTTCCAGGTATGATGATAAATCATATGGCCATATGTGTCCCTCTCTGATTTCACAGGGTAGAGCAGGCATTTGAAATCACATGGGGTGATAACTTTGGGCTGTTTTTGTAGAGTTAGCAATAGGCAACTTTTTAATATTCTAATTTTTTATTTCTCCTTTTCTTTTTTCAGTTCCAAGCCCCCATCTAGTCAGATACTTAAAAATTATGTCCCCTCACTTTCTTCCTGATGCTCCAGTTAGACCTTTCCAGTAGTTTCCTATCTGGTGCCCTCCTACGCAGGCTCAGGCTTCTTCAGTGTAAAAGCCGTTACTGGATGACTCATTCTAGAGTGATGCTCTGGATAGGTCATTCTACTGCTCGAAAATATCATGAACATTTTCCTATAGAATAAATGTCAAATTTCTTATCTAAACCTTCAAAGTCCTCCACCATCTGGTTGAAACTGATTTTTTTTTCTTCAGTTTCCTTCCTCACTTCTTTTTTTTTTTTTTTGGTTCTTTAATCAAACCCTACACTCCAGACAAATACTCTTTATCCTGTAGCTTTACTAATTTGTTAGGGATCCCAAAGGCCTTTTCTTGCTCTTGAATTTACCCACAACTCAATTTTTTAAGAGCAAAGGTGTTATCCCTCCTTCCAGCCTCGTCCTTACCAGCATGCACTCTACAGCATCAGTCCCCAGCTTTTTAAGTACAGAAGAGAACCTCCTGGTCTTTCGTACTCCCACAGCTTATTGCCTGTTACCCACCTTAGCACATCTCACCTCATATCCTAGGGATTTGTAATCATGTTTTAGTGTTCCTGAGCCTGCCAGGCTACCAACCCTTGAGAAGAAGATCCACGCCTCATCCATTTTTCCTTCCCACTGATAAATAGTGATTTACATGTTGCAGGAGCTCAACAGGGTTTTGCTGAGTGAATTAAAAGAAGTGTTTCATTTTTTTGATTCTGTTGAACTAATCAAAACTTATTTAAGTTCCAGGCCTTCACTGAACTCCCTTCTCTGTTAAGAAATTAATAGAGGCAGCCCTGATGGCTTAGTGGTTAAAGTTCAGCAGTTTCACTGCTTTGGCAGCCTGGGTTCGGTTCCCAGTCATGGAACCACACCACCCCCATCTGTTAGTAGCCATGCTGTGGCGGCAGCTCACGTAGAAGAACTAGAAGGACTTACAACTAACATATACAACCATGCACTGGGGCTTTTGGGAGGAAGGAAAAAAGAAGATTGGCAACAGATGTTAGCTCACAGTGAATCTTTCCCTGCAAAAAAAAAAAAGAAAAGAAACTAATAAACTGGTTTATGATACTGGAGGTTAATGGGTTACTGTTCTATTCTCACCCCAGTTGTCTGCATTTAGAAAGAGGCTTCTTAGTGACACTGCCTTGGAGCATTGGCAGCTTTTATAACATGGACAGAAATACATTTTTTTCATGCTCTGCTAACCCTTAATAACATTCAGCTTAGAGGATTTGCCTTTACTGCTTTGCCCATGAAATGCGAGGACTCCTTTGCCCTTGGGGATTAAAACCCCAAGCTCTGCTGACCCATATCTTTTCCTCTTAAGGAACACTTTACAAAGGTCTTCTTCCTACAATTTAGTTTACCTTGTTTAAACCCAGCCTGGGCCTCGCGTCCTAAACAATTTGAAGATACATTTTCTTTATAAAAAAGTAAAATGTTGAGAAACAATATGGAAATGGACAATGATTAGACCATCTATAAAAATAGAACTCTGACCCATGGTGTGCTGAAACCAGCCAAACCTGGTTGCAGAACCCAACCTGCTATCTACAGTAACCAGTCCAAGAAGTCAGACTACTATCTCTATCAACCAGTCCAGGAAGCCAAACCATAACCTCCATAACAATTGGCTGAAAGGGGCACAAATTTTTAAGAACTAAAAGCTTCCCTAATTTTTGACCCCACTTCCAGCTTAGGACCAAAAGTAGAAAGCCAAATACGTACCCCTAACCAATCACATAGGATGCCATGCTTCTAGTAGCCCACCTACAGTGTCCCCAGACTTGAAGCCTTCCCTATTTTCCACTAGAGAGCTTTCCTACTCCTGCCCGCCCTTGAGTCTCTGCCAAATGCAAGTGGTGGTGGCGGACTCCCTTGCTATACAAAGCCCTGAATAAATAGTCTTTGCTTGTTTTCATTTGGATTTATTTCTACAACATACTAGTAACACTAGTAACTAGAAAGTTTTAGAGAACATTCCTCAGTGCTCACCTGGGAAAGTGAGCTTGGTCTTGCTCTACATCAGTTCTCTGCTGCTACGTTAAAAAGTGCCCTGAAACTTAGTGGCCTAAAATAATAACTAGTTATCATTTATCATGATTCTGTGGGTTTGCTGAGTGGGTGTTCTGTTGGCCTTACGTGCATCCACTGATGATGTAGCATTCAGCAGGTGGGTTGCTTGAGAATTAGGCTCACCTGGGACTACCAGGACAGCTAGCACAGCTGGGTCTCTCTCTCTGTGTGGTCGTTTGCTCCACAGTATGGCAGTGTCAGGGCAGCATCCTAGGACTTCAGAGACAGAATCTACAAAACCTCTGGAAGTCTAGGCTCTGGAACTCACATATTGTCACTTCTGGTATATTGTGTTGTTCAAAGTGAGTCACAAGCTCAGCCCAGAGTCAGAAGAGTAGAAAATGCCTCTTGATGGAGGCTAAGTAAAGTTATACTAGAAAGGGGCATACATGAAGAAATGGGAGATATATTTGGCCAGTAAACAATTTAGCACACGCTTGTAAGGCAGTGTTCAGACCACTGTGTCTGCTTCTATCATCAACTAAGCAGCACCAGATTCCCACCTGCTCCTGGGCTGGAAGTGGTAATAACAAGTTGACTGTGGATGAGGTCGGGGGTGGCACCTGCACTAGGCCAAGTACCATCCGTTTAATCTTCTCAAAAAATTCTCTAGTGATTTATTTACAATTCAGCCCTTAAAATATATATCAAACACCCATTGTTCCAGGGACTGTGGTAGCTGCTAATGATACAAAGATGAACAGAACAGTCAAGGAGTTGACAATGTACAAAAGGGGGTTAAGCCCATAATATAAGGTAGGGTAACTTAACAAGGTAGAGTTAAATCGCAATGAAGATACAAAGTTTCAACTGAGTGCATTTGGCAGCGCATTACTTGAGTTTCTATTCCTTTTTTGTTTTCTGTACCTATTGTTTTATAAATGCCTCTTCTTCACTCCATGTGTTCCTGGCTGGACTGTTAATCAAAAAATTAAGTCACCCCCAAGATGATCCAGGCTGGCCAATCTGATATCCCAAATCCCTGGACAAAGTGATTGGTCCAGGTGATCATCTGCCACAAGTAGAGCCAACTGGAGTTTCTTCCTCCCTTCCTCCCTTTTTCTCTTCCTTCTTTCCTCCCTCCCTCCCTGCATCCCCTCCCTCCTTCCTCCCTCAGTCCCTCTCTCCCTCCCTCCCTTCCTTTTCTTTTCTCTCTCTCTCTTTTTTTCTTTCTTTCAAGACTGACAAAGATGAAAGAGATTCACTGCTTTTAGAGAACTATAAAGTGTAGCCTGGAGCTGCTGCATGGAAAGATGGGGAAAGGGAGATGTTTTCCCTACCACTTAGAAAAAGCCAAAAATAACTCCCAGATTTCCCAGTTATTTAAGGCAATAAATTCATTTCCTCCATTCTGTTTGAGTAAAGTTTTGTCAGACACAACTGAAAAACACTGTAAAGTCATTGAACATTATTGTATAGAGGAAATTGATCAATGGAAAGCAGGAGTAACTACAGACAGACTGATCATACAGATGGTAATAGAAAAGTGAGGAGCTCAAGAAAGATACTTGTCAATTAACTTAATTGTGATAATCATTTTACAATGTATATATCAAGCATCACATTGTCACCTTGAATACATACACTTTATTTGTCTCAATAAACTGGGGGAAAAAGACACTTCTTTTTTACTGAGGTCATAATAGTTTATAACACTGTGAAATTTCAGTTGTACATTATTATTTGTCAGTCACCATATAAATCTACCCCTTCACCCCTTGTGCCCACCCCCAAGTCCCTTCCCCTCTGGTAACCTCTAAACTGTTCTCAAAAAGACACTTTTAAAGTAGAATCTATCATGATTGAAAACTCACTGTCAGGAGTGCAAGTAAAATTAGGCTGAGGTTTTGAGTCTTATATATGTAAAAAAAGAAAGACAGAGATAGAACAAGGGAGGGTGGGAGGGTGGAAGGAAGGAAGGAAGGAAAGAAGGAAGGAAGGAAGGAGGAAAAAAGAAAAACTTTTCTAACCTGTGAGTTCCTTAAAGGCAGATAAAAGATGAAATATGTTTTAAGCAGGGAGAGTGAAATGGCAATCCAGTTTATGTTTTAGACACTTTGTTGACTGCAGTGGATAGACAACCTTCAAAGAACTGAGAGTGGGATCAGAGTGGTTAAGTACTTTGCCCACGGTCACACAGCTAGCAAGTGGCAGTGATAAAATGCACACCCCGCAAGTCTGGCTCCAGTGCTACCCCATTTGCACTTCACTCCACTACCCTTGTAGACAATGAATTCTCAAGTTCTTATGACATTAAATATATCTCAGCCCAGTGCAAATAGTAATGACTCATTTGGACTAACATAATAGCTTCCTAACTGATGACCTTCACTTGAGTATTCAGTCTCCTTGAATCCATCCACTACAGAGCTATCATAATGGTCTATAAACATACACACACACCCCCAAAGTCTGGCCATATTACACCTTTCTTCAAAGTTTCTCTGTCACGCAAAGGAGAAAGTATAAGCTCCTTAGCAGACACATAGGGATGTCTAAAATCTGGCTGCATTAGTTATCTAGGGCTGCTGTAGTAGAGGACCACGGACTGGATGGCTTAGACCAAGAAATTTCTTGACTCGCAGTCTGGAGACTAGAAGTCTGAAATCAAAGTGTAGGAAGGGTTGGTTCCTTCTGAGGGCTGTGAGGGAAGGATCTG
This sequence comes from Ceratotherium simum simum, assembly GCF_057802395.1. Lineage (NCBI taxonomy): Eukaryota > Metazoa > Chordata > Mammalia > Perissodactyla > Rhinocerotidae > Ceratotherium > Ceratotherium simum. Next base: position 74,584,514 of record NC_141904.1, on the reverse strand, counting down.
TTCCAGGCCCCTCTGCTTGGTTTATAGATGGCAGCCTTTTCCCTGCATCTTCACAACAACTTCCTCTATGAGTGTCTGTCTCTGTGTCCAGATTCCCCCTTTATATAAGGACCCCAGTCATACTGGACTTGGGCCTACCCTAATGACCTCGTTCTAACTTGATGACCACTGTAGTCAAAACCCTATCTCCAAATAAGGTCACACTCTGAGGTTCTAGGGGTTAGGGCTTCAGTATATGAATTTTGGGGGGAAATAATTCAGCACAAACACTAGCCCTGGCCTCGTGCTTAGTCTCCGCAGATTTCCTGCCTTTATGTGTTTCTTTAGCAACACTGAAGTACTTGTGATATCGAACCTGAAGTGAGTTCACTCACCCGTCATGCAGCAAGCCAATCTCTGACACTGGGTGTAGTGGAAGAAAGTGGGAATTTTATTGCAAAGTGCTGAGCAAGGAGAACAGGCAGCTCACTGTAATCCTGAACTCCCGGAAAAGTTACAAGCAAGGGTTTTTTTTTTTTTTTTTTGGGAGGAAGCTCAGCCCTGTGCTAACATCTGCCGATTCTCCTCTTGTTTTGCTGAGAAAGACTGGCCCTGGGCTAACATCCATGCCCATCTCCCTCCACTTTATATGGGACGCCGCCACAGCATGGCTTGCCAAGCAGTGCATCAGTGCGCGTCCAGGATCGGAACCGGCCAACCTGGGGCCACCACAGCCAGCATGCGCACTTAACTGCTTGCGCCACCAGGCCGGCCTCAAGCAAGGGTTTTTAAAGGGGAGATCAAAGGAGAGAAGCCATGGTGGTCATGACCACAGGCATCCGGGAGAGTGACTGTGCAAGGGTCCGAGCAGACATTTTGGTGTTGAGTCACTTGTTATCTTTATCCATTCCTTATCAGTACCTTGGGACCAGGTGTCTTGGGTTCCACAAAACCAGCTTTCTGTGTCATCTCAGACCCTGTGAGTGATTATATGATGGGAACTGTGGCTTTGCAGGTCGGCGCCTTCCTAGCAGCCTGCGTTTGGCCTTGTGAGGCTGCTTGCAGGGGAGGGAATGGCAAGATAAGGGAATCGCAGGTGGGTGTCCTTGGTTGTCTGTCCCTGTGGTGGATGGTGGATTCTAGTGCCAGGAAGTCAAGGAGTTGAGGTCTGGGAAGCTTTAGCTTTTTGATATTCTCTAGATATCTGTTTCCCTGTAACAAACCTCAAGAACTGGTAATTAGTCAAAACTTCAGAGTGAGGCCACCTGGGCTTTTAACAATTTGTAACATCTATTTGCCTTGTGAAGTTCAGGTATACAAAGGTTTAAAAAAAACGATATTTACATATGAATGTTACTTAGAGGAGCAGGGAAAGAGGATGAGTGCTTTTGGTTTTAACCCCATATATGCTGAGTCTAATGTAGGGGAACTGATATCAGGGCAGCATCACTTGTAGTCCCTTAACGTAACACCTCCCAACCCCCGCCCGCCCCTCCTGCTGATTCTGTTTCCATATCCTGATGTTGTTGAACTTTCTATCTGCTCTGCACTGTTTTGGTAATCAGTTCTTCATCATCCCCTTGACCTGGTAAACTCCTACACATTCCTAAGAAGCCTCCCTTAATGCCTGGGCTACATAAATGCCTCCCCAAGACCCCAGCATTTGTGTCTATCACAGCATGTTCCACATCCAGGAGTTTGGGAGAAAGCCTGAGTTCATTTGCCAAACTTACAAGTTTGATTTATATAAAGCAAACACTCAGTTTATGTATGAAAATAGAACTTCCCTAGAGACTAATTGGCCCAAGCTAAATGTTTCTTCCCTCAAGGCAGGCCTATGTAGGATGCCAGTTAGCAAGGTTGCTTTATGAGCACAGAATCAGAACTAAGAGAATGAGATAATTCAAATGTTAGTTAGATGGTGCTGAGCTAAGGTGATCTGATAATCTTTTCTCATATTGTGGATAACTACACCAATTCTATAGCAGCAGTAGTAGAAATAATAATAATAGTAAAACGTATTAATATTTTATATTAACTCGTGCACTATGCATTGTATGTAAAATGAATTATTTCATCTAATCCTCACATTAAGCCAGTAAAATTGATGCCATTATCTCTATATTAGACCTAAGGAAATTAACATCTAGAGAGATTAATCAAATTCTCCAGAATTTGAACAAACAGTATATAACTCCAAATTCCTCAATCTTACCACCTCACTCTGCTGTTGGTGAAGTACTCTCTCCTCAAAGGTGAAGGTATTCTCTCTCCACTGATCAATGCTTATTTGGAATCTTCCCACTTTTTCTTTTACGAGTCTATTCTTCCAACACTGATCAACACATCTTTTGACAAATATGCTCTTTAGTTTTCGGTTATGTCTTGATGGCATGAAAGCTGTCCTATTTCTATCATACAAGGCTGCTTACCTATGCTATTGTCTCTTAAATTCTGCTGTTAAATCTCAGACAGCAATTTAGAAAGTTGAAGTTTTAGGAAGATGTCTCACAGTTGCCTGTAGGTTCTGGCACCAACACATTGTATTATAATTATCTCTTTTATGTGTGTCTACTCATGAAAATAAAAGTCGCTTGTTATTAGGACTATAAAGTCCAAATAATTTTTCTTTGCATCCTTTGCATTCTGTCTCTAACAGAGTGCCTCTTACATGGTAGATACTAAATAAATAATTGTTGAGAATATTAGTTGTGTGTGTGTGTTTGCAAGCAACAAAAGACTGACTCTAGCTAGCATCAGAGGAAAGAGATGGATTGGAAGAATACAAGCATTTGTAGACTCAGAGGGGAGACTTAAAGAGTAGGCTTAGCAAAGACATGGGCCCGTACAGTCTAGGGGTCTTGTAAGACTTGTTGTGCTATCTTTTTCAGGTAAATTATCTGAAATGTATCAACTTTTACTATTTCTAATCTTTGTGTTAATCAGGTCAAGATGGACTAACCAGGGGTATGCATGGTCATTTGGCCATAAGAGGGCTGGCTACCTTGACTGACACCCCGCCAGATTGTAGTCAGTGGAGGCCAGACTAGTTCCCTTAAAGCTGGGGCTATTGCCTAAAGGTAAAAGAATGCAGGCCGACTACCAAAAGAAAAGAAGCTCGCTATTCTAGTGATTTAATGATAGGACACTTTTGGAAATGTGAGCTTGGCTGGCATGGTCAGAAGATATTAAGCATTTGGGGGATTAGAGATGTGCATTCAGAAATCACTTGCCCGTGATTACTGTGTAAGGTTTTGAGAATAGGTAAAATCACAGAGGAAGAAGCAAAAGCAAACAAACAAAAAAAGAGAATAAAAATACAGAAATTGGGAAAACCATAAATTTTTAGAGAAAAAAGAACAAAAGGTAGTAAACCTTCAGAGAATTACCTCACCCCTCTGAAGCCCAGTTTATTTATTTTTTGTTTTGTTTTGTCTTTTATAAAATGCAGATTATAACTGCGTACTCCTTTGGTGAGTGATGAGGATGAAATGAGACAATTCATGTAAAGCTCTTATTAAACTGTGTGGCTCATTAATAAACGTTAACTGCCATCATTATTCAGAAAAGGAGATAACAGAATGCCATGTTTTAGCAACTAGGAAGTTGGGAAGCTCAATCAGTTTCATGCTTCAGAGTGACTAAGAAAAGTAAGACTGGGGAGCCAATAGTTAGAGAATTGTAGGAAATATTTTTCAGTAAATGAGAAAGAGTTAAAAACTGTATGGGTGGTGAGGTAGGGCAAGGTTAGGGCAGCCTTTCTTCCAGAAGGAAAGTCGAAGGAAAGTAGCTGGGAATTCATGAAATTCTCCCTGCCAGCTGCCAATTTGAAATCTGTCCTGTTATTTGTGTCAACCCCTGGAATTTGGATGTCCCCCTTTCTCTTTGTGCTAGAACCTTGGAAAGGATAATTCTGAAACTAAACCCAGACTTTTTCATTATCTGTAAGCATGTGTCTACCTTTGGGTCTCAGAAGAGAGCTTTCTAACTGAAAATTCATATCCAGGCCTGGTTCAAACAAAACAAAACAAATAGAGTAAGCAAAGCAAAAAGGCAGCTGACAGAAAGTAAGATTGCTCCCCCTCACCTACACCTCTGAAACATCCATTCCCAAGAGCTGGGAGAGCTTCATCAGTACTTCCTGGTTTTAAGCTGACATAGAATCAGTCCATTGCTTGAATTTCCATTGAAACAGTTCAGCTAGGGGGCTGGCCCTGTGGCCTAGTGCTTAAGTTCCACGTGCTCGGCTTCGATGGCCCAGATTCAGTTCCTGGGCATGGACCTATGTCACTCATCTGTGGCCATGCTGTGGTGGCGACCCACACACAAAAAGAGGAGGATTGGCATGGATGTTAGCTCAGGGCAAATCTTCCTCAAGCAAAATAAATAAATAAACAGTTCAGCTAGGTTTCCCCACCATCCATAATTTTTATTAAAAGAAAAAAATATATTTTTTATTGAACTTGCATAAAGACCAAAACTACTAGTTGGAAAGAAAACTTTTCTATTCCTGTCACATTTTTGGTGACATTGGTGAGTTTTTAAGCATAAACTTACGTTTTTGAATGCTAGATTATTTAAGTGGAGTTCTATGTATACATTAATGAAAAGTCTTGTTCCTTTTTGTGCTTATAACTCTCCTGTTTGCATTCTATTCATCCGTTAATACTCACTTAAATACTCCCTTTTCCTTAAATTCTGCTCAATTCTCCCATTTGCAATTAATCTCTTCCATACAACATTTTTTTCTCACTGTCTACATTATCTTCTAATACAGTTCTGTACATCCACTAGTTAAAAGCTCCTTGAGGGAAGGTACTTATGTCTAGGTTAGTCTTTCCAACAGAATATAGCATAGTCCCTTGCTGTTAATAGGTACTCAATAAATGTGTTTGAAGCAAGTTTTATTGATGAATATATTTTTTATAGATCAAGGAAATATTGCTGTGTTTAGCTTGCTAAGTCTATTTTTCTGAATACTCAAAATTCTACTTCCATATCATCTGATAGTAGGGCCCTTGGGGAAATATTCTCATGCAAACTTAAGAGACTTCAAATCAATGAAGATGGAAAACGCATATCTATACTCAGGTCTTCCCTTTTTTTCCTCCAGATCTACTCAATCAAATTTAGTGGTTGGGCTAGAAAGACCCCCCAAAAGCTAACAGCATTGTGCAAATTAACATTAGTAGCAGCAAAGACAGTATCACCAAAGGCTACTGAAATTGTGTTTCTAGCAATCTCAAACCTAGTTTTAATGCAAACTCTTTGTTTCTGTGTTGAAGAAGGGCTACTGTATCTCAAAATGTAACAAAAACTCATCTTACCATTTTGCCATGGACTCCTGGACTCATCGACTTTGAGAATAGGAAAGAATCCTTATTCTCATCAGATCTACTCTCTCAGCCCATTTCAGAGATCAGGAAACTGACATACAGAAAGATTATGTAACTCTGTACACACATAATCACTTATCGTGGATATGTTGGACTGAATAGCTCCAGTACCAGAGAACTTATAAAGATATTCACAATGCCTGCCCTTAATTAAGGGCACAGATCACGTTGCCTCCCTTAACAGAGACGGGATTACTTATGTTGCTATATTTCTTCCTGGCCAGGTGTCTACTTCTCATCTGGTATAATTTCTGTATCACTCACCCACACTAGACCAAAGTGGCCATTGGCTCTCTGAGAGCTCTACAACCAGCAAAAGCCAACCTGTCCCATCTTTGACCTAACTCCAGTGGTACACATCCCACTACATCCTCTATTCTTATTGATGAGAAGGTTAATGAGTACCTTTTGCTAGGAGTATTATGTCCCCCAGATCCCTTGTAATTGTTGTAATGATTTTGGAGTATCAATCTGCTTTGCTGGGATTTCAGGTCAATTATTGTTGAATCTCATAATTTTCACACTCTATGAAGATTATCTTTGCTGAAGATTGCTGACCTTTGTTTTATGAGATGGGTCAAAGCAGTAGGATTGAGACTCAGAATATTTTATTTATTTATTTATTTATTTATTTATTTTCCCCCCAAAGCCCCAGTAGATAGTTGCATGTCATAGTTGCACATCCTTCTAGTTGCTGTATGTGGGACGCGGCCTCAGCACGGCGGGAGAAGCAGTGCGTCGGTGCGCGCCCGGGATCCGAACCCGGACCGCCAGCATCGGAGTGCGAGCACTTAACCACTAAGCCATGGGGCCGGCCCTAGACTCAGAATATTAATAGCTGATAAGCACAATTATCTGTAACACTGTAAATTCCGTGTTTCATGTAATTCACTACTTGTGTTATTTCGTGCCTCTCAGCTCAGCTTGAAATAGTCATTAGATGGACAATGGGAGTACCTAGTGTGATACTCTGTCACTGGGGCCATTTAAATTTTTCAGAGCCCAGAGGCAGGTTAAGATCAGAGGCAGTGTCTATTTGCCTCATTAGGCATTTATTTAACCAGCTTCATCAGCTCTCTGTCCCCAAGTTAGCACTGGAACCTCAGGCTTTAATAATGAACACAAAGTGGTTGAGGACTGGCCTGATCTATATTGATCACTAATGAAATCCCGGTGCTTTCAAAAACTCTTCAATAATTAAACCAGTCAAGACAGACACCAGGTTTAGTTTGCAGAGTACTTACAGCAATTGAGTAGGATAATTGATGATTAAAACACAAAGGATCTGCAATTTGTTCCCTAGAATAGGAATTAGAACACCAAAGAGAATACATGGGCCCACAAATGAATGACACACATGAAAATGGGTTGAAATGTTCAAAGAATTATAAAAAGTAATTCATTGTCAGCATAGATAGAATATACTATATTTCAGCAAAATGAATTTTCATTTAAATGTTTATAAAAGAGTCAGGATTTTCTGCCCCTCTCTCTTTGGGAAGGATACTGTGGAAGAGAAATATAAGTTATCCAGAAAAAGCTCTGTAATATCACCAGAAAGACATTGAAAACTGAGTGAGGTTCTTAAGAGCAACTGGGGAATATAGTGTCCAGTCATATTTTCCTCCCACATGCCTTAGATCCTCTTAGTTTAACAGAGTATCATCCCTCTGGGACATTACCAGAGCTGGCTTCCTCAGGTAATCATATAAGTCTGCTTTTTGAGAAACTGCATGAGGCAGGAGGCAGTTAAGGGAGCAGAAGGACGAGAAAATGGCACTCTATGGCATTGCCACAATGGAATAAGCCACCAGCTACCACCAACATTCAAAGAAAACAAACACCTTGCACATGGAACATAAATAGAGCAGCCTTGATAGAATACTGCAAACATTTGGTGCTGAATCTATAATATAACGACAATGGAAGAAAAGGGAATTTGTTTTGCTTGCTAAGATGATGCCCCTATTCCACCAACAGTCGACCATATACTTATTTCCTTACTAGGAGTGGTGATAGGTCTGGACTCAGCCATGCAAACCCTGTAACCCATTTCCCTCATACTAATCAACAATTGTTTGCAAGCAAATAACCACCATTGGGTAAGATGCTAACTGGACTATCTGGAGATTAAACTCACAACTGTCTTCTCTTTAAAATTGGCTGTTCGACAGACTTAGCTAATTCATAACTCCAATATACACATATACCTTACTTTAAGCAAACTTACTTTCATACAAAATAGGTCAAATTTTCCTTCTCTGTTACCACTCCTGTTTTGTTTCATTTATGCATTATACATGTATTTACTTGTTCTATTGTCTTTCTAACCTTCACCAGAATATAAACTCTCTGAAGGTAAAGTCTGCATCTCTTATTAATCACTCTCTAGTGCCTAGAACAGTGTCTGTTAGAGGATAAGAGTTAATAGATAATTTTTGAGTAAATCACTCAATCTATAATCAAAAGAAAATTAAATGGTGGGTAGGTTAATTTTTTAAATTCTTTCCCAGAGAATAGGAAAATATGAATAATTTGGTGTTTTAGCAATAGATCTGAAGCTGAAAAGAAATAAAAGTTAATCTGTAAACTCTCTACCAGAGAAAAAGAATTTTCTAACTGTGAGCGAGGAGAAACTTGGTTAAGTTTCAAACTAGAAATCACCTTTATAGTTTATCTGTAGTATTGGGCTACATATCATGATGATCGGTAGCCTCCAAAGACTTTTGAAATATATACCAAGCTCCAAACTCCTCAGCACAGCAAACCCCAAATTTATGTCCACTTCAGTCTTTGCCATTTCAGTGATAATTTACTACTTGGGCTGGAGATAATAAGCAAATACTATATATTTCTGCTCACTTACACGGACAAGAGCCTTCAATGACTAGCATATCGTTTATTTTATAATACTGTAGTGCTAGTCAAACATTCTTATCCTCTCACACCACATTTGCATTTGGTGATTTAGTATAAATCAGTTTTTTGTTCATTGCCTATTACTATAGGATTAGAGTACTTACTGATGATTTTGTCTTTCTGGAGGGAGGTTGAAGGTTGAAGGGTATATGTGTATATATATGGGATGGATGTTTGGGAAAGGGACCATGAGGTGTAGAGGGCATCTCCAGGTATAATGGAGAGCTGTTGACTTGGTCTTTTAGACTACAGAAAGAATAGAATTTGATGCACATTTCTCTCCTAATAGTCCATGCTGTTAAATGAATAATATTCCTTACGAAGACCCAGTTTGTACCCATGTACAAAGTGTTTGACAGATGCCTCTTTAGAGGTGATATTGCTCTGATATACAAGCAAACCAAGGCAGGAAAACTTCTCTAATAGCCACAAAAATTTGTCGTCTAACTTTAGCTTGAAAACCTCCAGTAATGAAGAGTGTAGAAACAAAATGGAGTAGAGATGTAGAGAAGTATCGATGCTTACTTGATGGCCTTTTTTGATTGAAATCAATTCATCGTCAACACGTTCCATCCATTAGCAAGTTCTACCATCCTACTACTAAACCATATGTGGTCTATCTACTTCATCTCCATTGCTCACGGCCCACTCTATCCTCGTCAAACCACTATCATACCTCACCTAGCACACCGCAATTGTCTCCTACCTTGTCTCCTTCCTTCCATACTTGCAACCCAGCAACTGGTTCTACGCATGGCTGTCAAAGTGACATTTTCAGAACATAAAACGTCTCATATCTCTTCCATGCTTAAAGGATTTCAGCTTCTTCTTTCTATCTCACCCAGAATCAAATCCAAATTCCCAAGGACTAATGTATTGTCTGACCTTTGCTTACCTTCCCAACCAGCCTCCCTGTCCCCATTTCTGTCCCCTTAACATACTGTTCCCTGCTTCAAGACTTTGCATATTTAGTTTCTTCAGCCTGCAAAGCTCTCCCCCCTTATCTTCCATTGGCTGAACCCCATACTGTACCACAGGAGAGCATTCATTCACTTCCATATAGAGCATTAACCTCCTTTCCAACCTGCACAGTCATTCTCTGTCCTACTACCCTGTTTAACTTTGGGGAACTTGTTAGTATCTGAAATTATTTTATTTATTTACAGATTCATGTATTTCCTTGTATATTTGTTGATTGCCTCTATTTGCCTCTAAAACATAAACTCCGTAACACTAGAGCCAAGTCCAGTTTTGCTCACTAGTTCAACTCTAGTTGTCCAGAAAAGTTTCTGACTCATAGAAGCTGTTCAGTAAATGTTTATTGATCTAGGTAAATGAACAAGAATTCTAGTTCAATATAATGAGTTTCTGACAATCATAACTTCCTTACAGTGGAATAAGCCAGTTGGAAAGTAATAAATCTCACTGTATTTGGGCCGTTTAACCTCTGAAATCTCATATTATCTAGTATAACTATAGCACTCATCATATTGTATTAAAACTCATAGTTTGCATGCCCTTCTCGCTGAACCCTGGGAGCTATGAAGTCACAGCCCATGTGCTATTCAGTTCTGGATCTCCTGTACCTTTCACAGTAGAGACATTTCTCTATAATGATATATGTTACCAAAAGACCTCATTCTGCATAGTAGCAGGAGATGACAAAGCAAATCTTAAGTACGTTTTTTAACTGAAGCACAAACATGAAAGTAACAATTACCCGTGGGGTTAACTTGGACTGCCTAGGCAGGCAGCTTAGTATAGCTAAATGTTGCCACAGAATATTTTAATAATGCCCAAAAAGCTTTAATTGAGGAGGTCTGGTAGATACTGAAACAGCATAAACGGAAATAGAGATCTAAGACAGGCTGATGGTAATGTGGACTTGGAAGGAAGTACAACTTGTCACTGATTGGACAAAGTTAATGATGAGCCTGTCTAGGGAGGAAGCCCTGCCTGCTTGGATTTGGTTGGAATGTTCCAGAAGGACTCCCACTGCCAGGGCAGTGGCTGAGATGATGGCTTGTCGCTTTCTTGCTGAAGGTTATAATCTGTTAACACTTGCCTGGCTCCTTTTGCTAGATAAAATCGCATGTGAACCAATAAAATTTTGTATAATACTGACATCATTCCCCTACTTGTCAATCATATATGAGCTAATTTGAATTATAGAAACATGTGTAATGGCAGACTAGAGATAGTGGTGGTTAAAAGAATGATGTAGGACGACAAGCATATTTTGACTTAAAGGGCATCTTCACAAGTTTTCTTTGGCAGTCAACGCCATCTGGAAAAAAAGAGCACATTTAATTGCTTCATCTCAGGATAATGGAGTGTAGAAATGGACTTGTGATCTGAGCTATTTCATTTGGAGATGAATAACATAACATCCATCTTTTAGGGAGTTTTCTCCTATCGTTTTGACATCCTCATGAAGAAGTTTGGACGCCATAGACACTTGCATTTGATTTTACATTTCTAAAGGCTAGTCTTAGTGTTGTTAATATTTAAGGAGTTTTGTTTCTCCTTTAGAACATAGCATACGTCTATGTAATTAATATCATGAACACTACGGCTAGTGATGGTTTTAGAATGCTAACTTACATATTATTAGCTAATCTTTTTGTGAATGTTCTCACCTGTTTTTGAGTAGCTCTTAATAAAATATGACAGATTAAATCATGATGGATGGATGATGGCCTTTTATTGTTGACCTTTCAAATTATGAATTGGCTGCACCTTCAACACGTTGATTAAATAGCATTCTCCATTATTAAACATTCCTATGTAAAGACTATGCTATATCAAATCCATATCTAAGTTATATGATTTAATAGATGAATTGTCTGTAAGTTAATTAAATATATGAAAACCTAGATAGGAAAATTATGATCAAAGAGTAGGTATAAGTTTGTAAATAGCCACTACTCATTCTTTTAGGTTGAGTGATTAATGTTAACAAGCAGACAGGATAGTACTTGAACAAAACTTTTAAACAAGTGCTGTGTTTTATAAGTTAATAGAAACCTAAATGAGGGTTATGGAGTTCTCTCTTCATCATTTTGAATCAAGTTACGTACAGTCAGGAGCTTTTGGATATCAACAGTGGGTGAAGAAAGTAATGATGCAACATTGAATCATAGATTCTCTGAGTTAAAAGAAATCTTGTAACTCACTTATTGGAATCCTATATCTGATAAATCAATCCCATTTATAAACTTGTTAATATATTTGTCTTTCAGTCTCTTTTGAACACCTCTAGGAACAGGAAATTGGTTATAAAGCAGCATATTCCGTCTTTGAATACCTCAGTCTGTTAGAAACATTTTTCTAAAGCTGATCAAAATCTGTGACTTCACAACTTCCATCCACTGATAGAGTTACAAAAATACACTGAATTCCACTAAAGTATGACAATTCCTTTTATAAGTAGTTATTCTAGTTAGGAAGCACCCCCTAATTTTTCTCTTTTCTCATACATAAATATGACTTCTCCATTTTTTTCCCAACTCCAGCTTGTAGATATTGATTTACAAAGTCTCCACCTTCCTGGAGATTTTCACCCAAGTACACTCAATTTTTAAGTATTTCATTATGTCCTGACTACAACTAAACACAGTACAGTCTACTCTCATTAAGTTAGAAAGCTTTAGTTCTGGAAATTGCTATGTATATAAAAGTGTATAAAATGAAACATGTATGAAACGTATTTCTCTACTTTTCACATTGGCAAAAACAATAACAGAATTATCAATAGCCACATTAGAACAGGGAGTAAGAAGCATAACTTAGAAGAGAGAATGCTATAAGCACATGATGAATGAGCAAATGCAATAGTGCCCAAACTCTCAAAATTGAGTTTTAGTGGTATCCAAGTGGAGCTTAACTTATACAAAGCCATGGAAAATGAAAACACATATTGCTCAAGCTGATTGCACTCCAGGCATGAACTCTCCAGTCTAGACTGGATTGGGGCGAGGAGGCGCTCTCATCTGTACTTCTCAGAGGAAGACAAAATTCAAAATGCTCACACTCCTGCACTTTGCAGTACTGTCACAACTTTGACTCATGACGAGCCTGCTGCCAACTAAAATCTTTCCACACACACATTGCTATTGCTATTTGACTCTATCTTTCCCTTCTTGGCCTTTTTTTTTTTTTTTGCTTTTGCTTTGATTTTTTTCCCCCTTAATTCAAATATGTTGATCCATACTGTATTTTATTTTATTAGAATCAAATGATCATTTCAACATGTTGATATGGAGTTGGATCTCAACACTACTATTCAAAGTTGTTATTACTTTGTTTTGAGCCATTCAGGGTATGTCAATGGTCTTAGCCAAAACATGGGTAAAATTAGAATCAGACAGAGAAAAAAACAGAGGTCTTTAGCTGTGGACTCTATTCTAAGGTAATTAATTTCTATTTATCACATCAAATTTGAGTATGTACTGTTGATATTTCTAAAAGGTGAGTGATCTGGGGAAAAATAAGTTAAGTTAGGGTCAAATACAACCTGTTAATCATCCACTAGTGATAACGCCATTATGAATCCTATACAATTTTGTGTCTTATTTTGCCCAAGTTTTCTAAACATACTTGTTGCCTCATCCTTAGCAGATTGAAAATAATACCATACCTTGGATTTGTTCACAAAAGAGTTTATATGTGATTTCCTACATGATGCTCATGCTTCTCAGTGTCCCATAGTGTACCAGAGGCTGAGTGTCACATGAGCCATGCATTCTTTTAGAACTTCTCAATGAAATCATTTCTTTATTCTCTTCACCGGGCATGTTAGAAATAGATGCTTTTGGGACCAGCCCGATGGCGCAAGCGGTTAAGTGCGCGCACTCTGCTTTGGTGGCCCGGGGTTCCCAGTTCCAATCCTGGGCGCGCACCGACGCACTGTTTGTCAAGCCATGCTGTGGCGGCGTCCCATATAAAGTAGAGGAAGGTGGGCATGGATGTTAGCCCAGGGCCAGTCTTCCTCAGCACAAAAGAGGAGGATTGGCATCGGATGTTAGCTCAGGGCTAAGCTTTCTCACCAAAAAAAAAAAAAAAAAAAAGAAATAGATGCTTTTGTAAGCTTTTCAATGAAGCAAAGAGAGAACTCCTGAAGGGTAAGATGGTTTTGACAGTTTGATTCATTTTTTCAAGCCATAAGCACTGAAAGAATAAACAAATAAACAAAACCTGTCAGGTTGGCTGTCAAATATAATTAGACTATAATGGCTGCTATGAGACCTTAGTTTATTTCTAGCACAACGAGCTGGAGCAGCTCTTTGCTGCGATTGTGCCAGTGGTGGATTTAACAGGCCAGGCATCGGAACCTAATTAATGGGACAGTCCTTTCTTTTCAGACTCAGAGAATGTGCCAAAGATTCTCCTCACAAAGGTGGCCAAGAAATTAAGGTTTGGTGTGAAGCAGTATGAAAGGGCTGACCTTCACAATCAGGAGCCTAGAGTTCTCATCTTTTCTCTGCCATTACCTGGCTTGGAAACTTCAGGCAAGACACCCAAACACGGGGTATCTCCATTTTCATATCTATAAAATGAGGGATGTGGACTGAGTTATCTCCTTTCAGGACAGCTTTAAATTCTTTTATTCCATTCGTTACCTGGGAGCCTTAAAAATCAATCAGACATTAAACAGAGAATATTCAATTGACTCCAGTTTTATTTTGCATTTCATTGGACATTTTGCCTGTGGTGGAAATCAATATTATTTTTGTTCTTAATCTAGGAATATAAGAAGCTAGAAAGGGAAGTAAGGTGGTAGCTAAAGTTGGTGAGAAAAAGAAAAAAGATTCGAAGATGCCTTTTTCCCTTAATGAATCTGGAAATACTGTGGGGATCATCTAACTAACAGATCTTTAATTATTATACACAATTGAGAGTGAAAATACTGCTACTGTTGTACTTTTTGAATTAAAATGTTTAAAGTCTGCGAACCCAACAGCCATCCCTTTCCTCCTTCCTTGCTGATATTATGCCTTGCTGGTGGACCTGATCCAAAGAGGCCTCTGAAAGCCAGTTGTTCAATTTCCAGGAATTTTGTAAATCAGTTATTAAACACAGATGTTATTAAAAATTAAATTATATAAACTCACAATTAACTCCATTAAAAACAAGGTAATAAAAGCTCAAAACTTGGCACTTCCTAGTATCTTACTGTCTTGTACTTTTATCTTTGCTCTTGAGTTTATTTGCACTTACTGCATCTGTATAGTGGAAGTTCTCTATAATGGTATGCTACTGCACATCTCTTCTCAACTCCACATTCAGTGACATCATGTTGGTAGCATGAAAATGGCAATGTTTGGAGTATTTACACCACGGAAATAGGCAAATGCTATAAGTCAAGACTTGATTTATTGTTTTGTTGATTATCTAGATGTAAGAGAGTGATGGAAAATGATAATAAGATAGATTAAATTTAAAAGTGTGTGATATCTATAGCTTTTACATTATGAAAAGTGCAAAACATTGAGGAATTGTCCTTCTGGTATTTGAAGACTCAGCAAAAATGTCTCTCACGTTATTGATAAACAGTTGGACTTGTGACATGCATCTTCACGGTTGTTTTACTTTAGTATCACTCATTAACTCAAATGAAATTATCAACTAACATTCATGTTGAATTACCCCAATGAGCTGCAACCATAGTTGGATTGTGGATATAGAGTTTGGAAAAAATCAATGGACACATTCTGTATGAATCAATTAGGTATATGGAATTTACAATAAAGAATATTGTATATATTATTAGTAAATAGTGTGCTACACATCCTTTATATCAATGAAATTTATAATACACTTACATATGTACAAATGTGTGCCCTCTCTTCTGCCAGCCGTTGGTCAAACATTTACCAGCATACCACTGATGTTGCCTTCACAATTGAACGTAAAATCATCAGAAACTTGTGTTCCCAATTCCCATTGCAGCTAGGGATGGCCGTTTATCCTAGTTCTGTCCAATTACACTAAACTTGCTGAAGTCCTCTGAGAAATATTTTATTAATTGGTAGAAAGGAAGAGATAGGTGAGAAGAAAGTCTCTGACTTTTCTTTCTTTCTTCTTTTTCCTTAGGAAGATTGGCCCTGTGCTAACATCTATCGCCAATCTTCCTCTTTTTCTTTTTTTCCCTCCCCAAAACCCCAGTAGATAGTTGTATGTCATACCTGTACATCCTTCTAGTTGCTCTATGTGGGATGCAACCTCAGCATGGCTTGATGAGTGGTGAGTAGGTCCGTGTCCAGGAGCCGAACCTGTGAACCCCGGGCCACCGAAGCAGAATGCGTGAACTTAATTGATATGCCACCAGGCTGGGCCCTGCCTTTTCTTTCTTTCCTTAGATATCTTTATAGAAGTTGATGCTATGAGCTGCAGCAACCATTTTTTGACCGTGGGGGGAAGATTAAGAGAGTTGTATAGAAGTTAACTGGAGCTCTGATGTCAGAAAGTCATTAAAACCATCCTGGATTTACCGCTCTCTGTGCTTCTTTTTGAGATTAAGTAGTACATTCTTATTCTATAAGTCATTTTTTATTCAGATGTTTTCTTACTTTCAGCCGAAAACACCCTAACTGATATAATGGCATTTACTTCTCATCTTGGGTGCTTCTCAAGAAATCTCCTAAACACACATGATCCTTTATTTAAGTTGCCACATTGATTTCCTTCTTTTGTATGTGTGTGTGTGTGTGCATGCAGGCAGATGCTTCAAGCCACACTCATTCTTTTTCTTGAACACTCCATGTTTTCTTCCACATTGGGCCATTGCAACTGCCATTCATTCTGGCTGTAATACTCCAAAACCTTCCGCATTCCACTTTCAGTAGTTTAAAATGTATAAATCTTTCATCTTTCATCTCAAGATCACTTCCTTAGCATTACTTACCCCATGTCATTAACTATCCCTGTTTGTTATTATTTATTTCATAAAACAGCATCCTTTCTTTTGTAGCATTTATCTTGGTTTTATATTTTACATTCATTTGTATAATTATTAATTAACAGTTAATAAATATCTGACAACTATTCTTTTTATTAATAATCTTTTATTCCTTTTATTAATAATATGACATTGCATTTTCACTCTACTAATCTCTGAACTTACTTATCACTCCATTATACCTGAAATAACTTTTTAACTTGTTTTCCAGGACACCGTCTATTTTTCATTCTTCACTGACTGACTGCTCCTTCTCAACCTCCTTTGATGGCTCCATCTCAGCTCCTTGACCTCTTAATATTAGAGTGTCCCACTACACAGTTCTTACATCTCTTCATTTCTTGATATGACATTCAGTCCCTCTGGGATCTCATCTAGCCTCATTTCTTTAAATAGTATCTGTGACAACAATAGCCCAGAATTTTCCTTCCAACCACAGCCTAATGGAAATATCCACCAAGAACTCAAAATCAACATGTTCAAACTGAACACCAGATTTGTTCCCATTCCCCATCCCCAAAGCCTTCTCCACCCACACTCTTCCCCATCTCAATTAAAGGCAAGTCCATTTGTCCACTTATTCAGGCCAAATAAACTTGAGTTAACCTTGACTTCTCTCTTGCTTTCTCATTCCAGGTCCTATTGAGAAAGAAATTCTGTAAACTCTACCTTCAAACTACATCAAGAATGCATCCACATCTCCCCAACTCCATCACTACTATCCTTCTCCAATCATCCATTATCTTTCATCTGGATTATTGCAATTGCCTTCTAACTGGTTTACCTTCTTCCACTTTACTCCTCTTCAGGGTCTTCTTTACATAACAGCATTTGGCTTTTACTCTAATTTAGAAAAGGAGGCTTTGGGGTATTACGGCAAAGCCTTTACAATGGCCTACAAGAAAATCTGGTACTCTGTCACTCTCTGCTCTCACATGCTACCAATCTCTGTCTTGCTCAATTCACTCTGGAGCCACCAGCACTCCCCTGAATCAGGGTCTTTGCACTGGCTGCTTCTTCTGCCAGGGGTCTCTCAGACAGCCACATGGTTCACTCCTAACCTCCTTCAAGTTGTTCCCCAAGTATAACCAGCTCAGGAAAGCCTTTACTAGCCATCCTTTTAAAAATTGAATACCTCCTGCTCCTAACACTCTCTTCTCTGCTTTATTTTCTCTCTAGCACATGTTGTCTTCTTACATAGTATACAGATTACTTATTTATTCTTTTACTATGATTCTCAATGACAAGAATGCAAGCTCCATAAGAACAGGAATTTTTACCTCTTTTTTTCAATGCTATACTCCTGGAGCTTAAAATAGTGCTTATTACACAGTAGATTTTCAATAAACATCAAGTCAATAAAAAATAAGAACCAGAACGATGTTTTATTCCACAATAATCTATCTCCAGTGCTGAACTTAGTGTATGACCCGTAATTGACTCTCAATA
The DNA here is from genome assembly GCF_057802395.1 of Ceratotherium simum simum. NCBI lineage: Eukaryota > Metazoa > Chordata > Mammalia > Perissodactyla > Rhinocerotidae > Ceratotherium > Ceratotherium simum. Next base: position 74,566,811 of record NC_141904.1, on the reverse strand, counting down.
AATATTTATTGAATGAATGAATGAACTGCCTAGTATCTAGAAATTGCTTAATAGATCCTTGATGGCTGATTAATTATTTATGTTATGGGTCTCTGACTATCCAAGGTAATTCTGATGCAGGTTATTTGAGGATGGCACGTGCAGAAATACTGGACTAGGGGCAGGGAAGAAAAGTTAGAAGGAGAGGAAATCCCCTGTGTGACTTTTGTCATCTTCCTTTACCCTACAGTTTCTGCTTGAGTTGCAACTCAAGTGCATGATGCTTATATACATCAGCACCAAGTGTTTTGCATCTTGGATGTTATTGCTCAGTAACGTATGTGAGACACCTCACACGAATGCACAGGGTGTTGTCTTCCCTAGAAAACAACAGACAACCACGTGCAGTTTTTCATCTACCATCATCCACTTCCAGGTTGCAGTTCACTACAGCATCAGCTCTAATGTCAAACAAAGAAAGAATTTGTGTTTGGCTTCATGTGACTATATTTAAGGGACATTTATTTTATATTTGAGTGTGCAATATTAATTTTCTTGAACTTACCAAAATGGTGATCGGCTATCATAAAACATCTATACTTTTCTTCTTGAATCGTAATCTTTTCCTCCCTTCTTCACTGCCTTTTTTCCGTTTCTTTTCTCTTCTCATCCTCTCCCCCTCCTTTAAGTTTCTTTTTACTTCCCTTCACCCGCCTCTCTTTTTTTCTTTCCTCTCTTGTCCTCTAGTGAAACTATGGCCACGTGAGTGTATGAATGACAGCAGGCACCAGCATCTTCCATGTTATACACGGGGTTCTGAGCACAGCATGCCTTTGGCCCAGGCGGGTGTGGGAACCGAGAGCAGCAGGCTAGCCATCTGGAGACGACCATATGGGTGGTGTGGCATACATTCTCACAATTGGCGGCTGGGAGGATCAGAAATAGAAAAGGGAGGTTTGACTCCTCTTAATCAAATTAACAACAAAAAAAATTAGACTTTGAGTGGGTACCAATATGGAGGGATCCTAGCTTAAAGGAGAAGCATACTTTTCCTAAATATTCATATATGGCTGCATATTTAAAGTTTTTTTAAAATTTAGAAATGTTTTCACTTTTATATAGCTATTGAATGACTTTCTTCTCTTGCATCTTATCGTCATCATAATCATCATTATTATCACTTTAATAGCTACTATATTAGCAGTTTAATGAAAAACTAGTTGTTTAATACAGTAGTTCCATAAATTGTAAGATTAAAAGAATCATGGTGGGAACTTTTTTTTCTTTCTGCTGATAGCCAGATTCCAACTCAGATAAACTGAAACAAAATCTTGGATAGTGGGTGTAAAATAGTATGAAAAATGGAATAGGTTTGTTTTTTTTTTAAATCCGCCCCTAGATTGATTCTAATCATTAGCCATCTTTTTTAAAAATTCTGGCCTAGGAGTCAAAGAGCTGTGTTTCAGTTGTAACTTTGATCTTTCCCAGAGCTTTAGGCAATAACTTTGGCTTCTTGGGACTCCATTTCCTCATCTCAAAACAAAGAGATCATAATAAAAGATCTCTGTATTCAGAAATTCTGTGATGGGGTTTATCATTCTAAGTTCTCTGTAGTTGAACTTGAACAAAAGGGATAACATAGAACTATTGTACACTAAAATAAATCAGGAATGATGTCAGAAAAATTAAATAAGTTGCCTGGTGAAACAGATTAGAGTGTCTAGTCTTATAATTACTAGAAATGGTTCCATGATAGCTATTTTGTTAGCTAATCTTCTATCTTCTACAAAATTGAATGAACAAGGAAGTTGAGTGACATGTGTAGAGAAAAAAAAATATTTATTACTTAGAGTATTGAGCTCATTTCTGTGCACATCATTTTCAGAGTTATCTGTATTTTACCTAGACTATGAAAAACATGTTCAGGAAGGGGTGAGCAGGGTTAAAAGGGATCACAAAAACATTTAACATGAAGATTGATTGAATAAGTGAAGGTCATTATTCCTGAAGTAAGGAGGTCCACATTAGAGTGGGAAGCATGATGCTTCCCCTCAAATATCTGAAGAAATATTAGGTAGAAAATGAATTACACTTCTTTTATGTGCACTAAAGGAAGTCCATGCACTTATTCCATAAATATTTATTGAGTAGATATTATGCATCAGAAAATAAGCTGGACCCCATGGACCAGATATTGAGCGAAAACAAATATGGCACCTGCCTTCACAGAAATTTCAGTCCAGAACCTAACAAATCCTAGAAATAAAGATAAAATTATAAATGTGACAAGAGTTTTGTAGGAGAGAGAAATCAATCCAGTTAGAGAGGTTAGGAAGTGTTTCCCAAGGAAGAAACCATTGAACTGGAATCTGAAACATGATGGAATAAGAAGGAATTAACTTTGCAAAAAATGATTTTGTGCGTGTGTATATGTGCCTGAGGGTACTGCTGAATGGAAGAGTGTTCTAAGTAGAAGGAATAGCGTGTGCTAAGGCCTTATAATAGGAGGGACATGGTCTGATTGAGAAACCAAATAGGTGGTTTCTCACACATAGGTTGAAGGAGAGTGTGGAGTGATTTGAGGCTGTAAAAAAGGGCTAAAACATTTAGGATTTTATAGGTCATATTAATTGGGATCAGAAGCCATTGAAGTGTTTCACATATGGGATGGAGCATGTGATACCATTACATATTTATTTAGATAAACGCAATGTGAGAACCATTGGAAGAGTTACAAAAATGGTCGTGGATTAACCAGTTAGGAAGCTTCCCTCTCCAGACAATAGATAGTGAACAGTTAGTCTTAAGTAGTGATGATGGCCATGGAGATGGAGAGAAGTGGGTATATGTGTGGGATGTTTAGGAATGAATAGCACCAGAATTTTTTGTTGAACTGTACACTGACAGGGAGAAAGGGAGGATGTCAAGGATGACTCATGGGTTTCTGGCTTGCACAAGGGGTGGATGGTGGTGTTTTTCTTTCGCTGAAAAGATTACACTGGCGGAGACCAGGTTTGAAGACTTATGTATAGAGACTATGGGTCGAATCAAGTAATGCGGGGTTCACGTGTCATGTTCAAAATGTTTAAATCACCAACCCCTTACACACATACAGTCTAGAGAGTCAAGTCACAGCTCAGTACTCATGAAAGCCAGGGCTGCTGGAAAGTCTGGGAGAGAAAGGGCAAATGAAGAAAGACCTTTGCGAAAGCCGCTTGGTTCTTCTCAGTCCTGATCTCGTTTTAAAGCAATGCTGAGACCAGCATAAAAGAAGCCTTCAGCAAATATTCAGCAAGAATCCAGTGACATTACCCAGAGGTCTGTATTCAAGGTTGAAAGCGGTACTGGAAAAAATAAGCTTGTCTCTGTCTTGCTTGCTTGGCGCTAAGCCTCAGTGCCTGCTGATAATTCAAGCTGTTAATAAAAGGAAGGCAACCTTTTCCCCCACATCAACAATGAAAGAAATAAATAAAACACCATATGAAGAAATGTGTAAAGCAAAAAAAGTAAAGAAATAGCTGAGAAGGGAGAAAACAAAGTCAATAAAAGCTATCGATCCGGGATGCTTTAAGAATGTAAACATTCGATATTGAAAAGAAAACAGAAACATAATTGTAGAGGCTGTTTAATATTTGCACAGCCTTCATTAGGATGCTCACTACAGTTAAAGTTTCTCAAGAACCTCCTTCATAAACATAGTGTGCCTACAATTAAAGAATGCTCTCTCCAGTTGTCTGAACCACTGAATAAAATAGCTCTGAATTCCCATTGACCGCTAAGAATTTGAAAAGCTATTTTACTTAAAATAGAAATTGTAAGACATTTGTGAAGTTTTACTGTTGGTACACAATTCTACTTTTAATATCTTCAAGTTTTTAAAATGTTGGTGTTTGGCAGTACACTATGCTGTGGAAAAATTATAGCACGTCTTTCTCAAATATCTTAGGTTTATGACAGAAAGCCATCACTAAGAAATCAATCATTCTTCAGGCTAAATCTTTTCCAGTTTTGCTTCAGAAACAGTCAGCAACTTCAAGCTTTTAAAATGATCATTTCTTTGGTAGCCTATAGGCTGTTAAATCGTGCAAATAATTAATTGATGTAATTAAACACATAAAGCAACACTTGCAAAATTTTGTACTGTGAAAATTAGCTAGAGTTTTACAGTAAATAGGCAATTAATGCAAAAGAAAAGAGAAGTAAAGAAGTACATATTGAAATTCTGTTTTATGTGTGATACAACCACAACCAGGGGGAAATTTTCTAATTGTTCCTCTTGGTAGACGTGAGAACAAAATAGCATAAACATTTATAATACTAATTGATCAATTTGGTATACTTAATAATGAACCAAATTATTAAGTCCAGTTTTTTGACGTATCTTCAATTGAGACGGAAGACCTGTAATGAATTGCGGAAGGAAAGGAGTTTTTTGAACAAAAGGGGGCAAGTCGCCATGCTGATACCCCTGGCTGCAGGCAAGCTTGTTAAACCTCTGTACCCTAGGAGATACACTTCTTGTCCCCGCTCCCGGATCACCCCTGACCTCCCTCGTCAGAAGTAGATCAGCACCCCCACCTGTTTCTACCACTGTCTGTTCTCTTATCCTTCATTCTTTTTTTTTTTTTTTTTTTTTTAAAGATTTTATTTATTCAGTTTTTTCCCCCCAAAGCCCCAGTAGATAGTTGTATGTCATAGGTTCACATCCTTCTAGTTGCTGTACGTGGGACTCGGCCTCACGTTGGATGGAGAAGTGGTGCCTCGGGGCGCCCCCGGGATCCGAACCCGGGCCGCCAGCATCAGAGCGCGCACACTTAACCGCTAAGCCACGGAGCCGGCCCTTATCCTTCATTCTTAATAGCAGCCATCCTGATTGACATTACACTCTGCACTTTTTATTTTTCAACATCTCTTTCTTCCATTAGAACTGACTCTTGTCGTGTTTCTGATATGTTCTGTTTCCCAGACAAATGACTAACACGTTGTAGGGATCAAACAATAATTTTTGCAAAAAAAAAAAAGCACTCATTATGTGCCAGGCACTGCACAAGATGCTTTACCTGCATTTTTCTGATAATTCCTTAGTATGCTTAGCTCATAATAAACAATAAAACTAATTATGTTAAAATGAAACGAAACACTCTTCTGGCATAAAAGTTTGTTTAAGTTCCAGTTAAGTCCACCTAACTCTAGTGGTTGAAATAGTTCCAATGACTAGTTTATCAATAAATGGCTATTTGACTAAATTTACTACATTTACTGCTGAATCTAATCAAGTATATCATTAGTAATAGAATAGAAAAGCAAATATATTTTATTTATGTATGTATCCCTGGTTTCTGAAATTCAATAGGTACGTAATAAATGTTTGTTGAATGAAAGAAAAAAATAGCTATATCTAGTTTATGTTTATAGCTACAGGTGCACAGTTACTCAGACCTGTGAGAAGAAAAATATCTAAATTTCACTTGTGCCAACTGCTTATGTCTGGGATCAGAACTCTGCAAATATGCTTATTTATGAATACACATATTCATTAAATGTGTCAGTGAAAAAAGGACAATACACATAAAATGGAAGTGACAAAAATAAGTAAATAAGTAAATTCTGTGAATGACAACCCTCTAAAGCAGGTGCTATGAACTCAATTTTAAGTTGTGTCCCCCCCAAATTCATATGTTGAAGCTCAACTTTCAATGCGATTGTGTTTGGAGATAGGGCTTTTAGGACATAATTAAGGTTAAATGAGGTAATAAGGGTAGGATTGTAATTCCATAGGATTGGTCCCCTTATAGCAAAAAAGAGTTTGGAGATCTCTCTCTCTCCCTACACATACCCACCAAGGAAAGGACATGTGAGATCACAGGAAGAAGGTGGCTGTCTGCAAGCCAGAAAGAGAGGTCTCACCAGGAACTGAATCAGTTCCTGGTTTGATCTTGGACCTCCAGCCTCTAGAATTGTGAGAAAGAAAGGTCTGTTGTTTAAGCTGCCCAGTCTATGGTATTTTGTTATGGCAGCCTAAGCTAACTAATTCAGTTGGTGTTATTATTATACCCATTACATTGATGAGGAAATTAAGGCTCAGAGAAGCTATTTTGCCTGAAGTCATAGAGCTAGGAAGTGGCAAGGACAGGATTTGAACTTAGGACAGTATAACTCCAGAGCCCATCCCGTTAACCATTTATAGTGCTTCCAGGCATCGAATAGGTAAAGGGGTGAAGATACAAAAAAAAAACATGCCATGCGGAGGAATCATAGAGGAATGAGTATGAGCCTAGAGAGGGAGTTAAAAGCCAAACTAAGCAGGGCCTTTTAAAAAAAAGTCCTATTTTCCTAAGAGCAAAAGAAAGCCATCGAAATAGCTTAAGCAAGGAGGAGGATGAAGGAGATGGGATGATGGAAGAGATGTGGATTCTGAAAAGGCCACGCTGGCTACAGTGTATCTGTTAAAAATATTGAAAAGACTTGATCTCAACGGTGAAATAAAAATGGTTATTTGAAATCTTCAAATTCTTATCTTTTCCATGAGTCAGCTCACTGTCTGATACATCACTAAAAAGGTGGAACCGTTTTAACACGGCAAAGAGGGTTAGAAACGTGAGGTATGCCTGCTTAAGCATCTCAGTTACAGGTAAACAGTGTGTTATTTTCCCATTGTTATCATAACAAATTACCGCAAAGTTAGCAGTTTACAACAACTGAAATTTATTAACTCACAGTTCTGTAGGGTCCTGAGGCCAGGTAAAGTGTGACTTGGCTGGTTCCATCAGTGCCATACAATTGTAGAAATTGTTACTGAACCAAGTGGGCTCGCCTCCTGGTGAGTTAAATAAGACTCAACACCAGTGGACGTTGTCTCACGAAGTAAAATGTATTTGCAGCAAATAAGAGGCCATGAAGAATCATTTCCAAAATCATGCCATCCCCAAGCAAAGGGAAGCAGGAACTTTTATTTCAGTTGGGGAATGACTATTCAAAAGGAAGAGGCGGGTGTTTGCTTGCACAGGCTCAGTTGGAGAACATGCTTCCACATAATGAGGCCTAAGCTCCTCCTGGAGAGATCTTGGCATTAAACATAAGGCAAAGGTCATGGGCATAGCTCTTGTGGTGAGGCTTGGAAGTTTCAGGATGGCTGGTGGTTACACGTCCTTAACATACAAAAGGAAAAGAAACAATTTGGAAAAACAGTTAATTGCTTCCAAACCCACCCTTGAGTTTCTCGAGGCACCTAGTCGGTGACAAAATGAGCTCCTCATTTCATTACTGGCTGTCTGACATGGTCATTCTCACCTTCTGGAGGCCATATTTTCAGGCCATTGGCCCCCTTCAAAACCAACAATGGTGTGTCTTTGAATCTCTCTGATTCTTCTCTTTCTGCCTTATCTGTCCAATGCATCTCTTCTGCCTGAATAGTCTACCTTAGTCTTCTGCTTTTAAGCGCCCATATGATTACATTGGACCCACCCAGATAATCTAAATTAATCTCCTTAAATTAAAATGAGCTGACCAGTAACTTTAATTCCATCTGCAAAATCTCTCCAAAGCAGTAACTATATTAGTGTTTGTTTGAATAAACTGAGGATTGTAATCTTGGGGGACATCTTTAGAATTCTGCCTACCATATATGGTCTCCATTTTCTAGGCATACATCATTTAGAATTAATTGTGTAGCTTGGAGGATGTCCTTGAACTGATTTCTTTTGCTTAATTTCAGTCACTATAAACATATATTTTTTCATTCTTCCTTTAGTCATAAAACAAGTTATATAAAAATGCGCTCTCTTGAAAGAAATCATAATTTCTGATGCCAGAGGTGGATGTGTCATTACATTTGGAGGCAGTGTATATGAATAAAGATTGAAAGCTTAGAAATAAATTTCCTAATATGATAAATTAAGATATTCCACTCATTCCAATTATCTTTCCAGCAACTCATCATTCCTCCAGGATTTCATTTTGCTATTTCAGATACAAGTGACATATTTTATTCAGTCAAACCAGCATTAATAATTTCACAGCGAAAAATGACAAAAAAACAAGTGCACTTTAGATGATAGATGATGGAACTTGGAGGTAGAAACAAATTCTGATTTCACTTATTTTACTATCTATGGCAATACCTCTAGCAATGAAGGGAGAAAGGGTATTTCATGGTAAATGTCTGCATCCTAAAGCAAGGAATAATTTGTCATTATTAGTATTTTATATAAGTCTTCATGCTTCATCTAAATCAATCTTTGCAAAAACATTAGATGCTTCAGAGATGCCCTTAAGGCAGCTACCAAATGATATCCCTGATTTTGAAGGAGTTAATGTGTATCCCTTAGAAAGTAGCTTATCCGAAGGTAACTAAGGTCTTTGAGAAAACATTGCTCTAAAATATGATAAAAAATTCTATGTACAGATAAAAGAATAAATTAAATATATTTAATGGATTCCAAATCTAAACTACTTTACCTCTAGGAAAAAATAAGCAGGTAAGATTTAGTGAACAGCTAAACATCTTTCTAATTTCAAAGAGCTTTGAAAAATAAGTGAACATTCCAACAACTTATAGGGAATTAAGTTTCTCTTTTCTAAAACAGGAACAATAAATCTAGGAGCCAGTATAAATAGTTATTTTTCAATTTGCCCTACAGTGCTCCCAAAGTCATATGTCTCATGTTCAAAGTGAACAATGTCTCTATGCTCTCTGTAGGGGGTCAGCAATAATGCAGAGGAGATGCTAATTACATGGTCATTATAGAATGTGCAACATGTTGATTGATTACTAGACACAAACGTCTATGCAAATAAAGAACTGAGGGCCAGAAGTTATGAAACACAAGAATAAAAATGAGGTCAAGAATCCCACTTGAGTCTCCAACTCTGACTCTTTAACCAGTAAGTGGGGAGATTATAGAGTTTAGTCGTGTTTCATTTCGGAGTTCATGTTAAATATACAATGTAACTAAAAGGTCATCAAATTGTTTCTCACATATTGTCTGAATATTGTGTATAAGTACTTAGAAAGCAGTTGGTTGTGATGTAGGAAGATGTCTTTATCCTCAGTACTTGTCACTTCTTGTTGCTTTAGAAAAAATCTACAACTTCTACCATCGACTCCAAAGTGTGTTCTTTTTCCAAACAGGCAGGTGATTTCTAAGCATACATTGCCTATAATTCTTTTAAAAAATCCAAATGCAGTCATGTTTATCTACAGTTTATAGAAAATCACTCATTTTTTAATACTATAACTACTTAACACTAAGAAAAGTACGGGTAACTGACAGTATATGTCTTCTCATATACAATGAAGTTTATATTTTGGCTTAAAAAATGTAGGTCAATTCACCAATACTTTGATGAAAAGAGTAGATTCAGTTTACCTCATAGACTATCTATTAGGTATAATAGAAGTTGCTTGTTCCAAGTCTCACCATGAAGTTGAAATGATATATAAATATATATCTTTCCACCATTTAAATGTAACTCAAACCCAAGGGTATCCAATGAGCAGTGCTTGCAACCTACATGGAATTTAGTAACAGTCCTGGAGCCAACCACTTTATAATATCTTTGGGCCTCAGTTGTGTCAGAGTGCAGAATAAATCAGGGGAGTGAACTGCTGTTTATGCCTTCTCCAGTCTTCTGCCATGCTCAGGAGAACAGCCATTTTTACTTAATAGGACTCTGAAAAAGATAGAGAACCTGAGTGAACACAACCTTGCAACACCATTTTCTAAAAGAGGACCACATTTAAGAAAAAAGAAATGTTTTATGATGCATAGGTTCCCTCTAAGATTTCCAAATTTGTCATCGTTCCTTATTAGTAGATTGAATAAAATCATGGCTACATTACTAACAGGGCAGAATTCTGTGGAAAATCATACAAAGGTGAAGTGAGGTATATTTGTTAGGAAAAAAATGAAGGAAATGTGTTCTAGTTTCAGTGTGGAGTAACCCACAGATGTCTAAACATTCCTCTGACAAAGTTCTGGGATATATTCTACATAAACTAACAATTTGTAGACAGTTTGATGAAATAATTGAGCACATACTCTCCAGAGAAAATCATTTTGGCTTGAATCCTGGCTCTACCAATTACTAGGAATGTGATCTAAAGCTGTAAATACAGATAATAAAATATTTGTTTGTGGAACTGTTGAGGGGATTAAATTAGGTAATATACATGAAGCATTTGATAGAGTGCTTGGCATATATTAGGCATACAATAATGTTAGCTAGTAATATTGATAGAAGTAGAAACAAAGCAACTTGAAGACAATTATAGCGAGATGTTGCAGTCAACAGCATATTGCCACATTGATGCTGTAAGATCCTTTTTTTTGGAGTTTTATATTTATTTTATTTAGGAACTACAACCTGTCTATCTTTGAAAGGACTTTAGACAAGTTACAAAATAAAATACGAGAGGATAGAGTCAATATGAATGAAATCACAATTAATTATTTTCTTTCCTCCTTACCTAGTACAGTGCTTTGCACATAGTCAATGTACAAGTAATGTTTGATGAATAAATAAATAAGGGGATGGAAAGTTGAGTGAATATATGCATGCATAAATGAAAAACATTCTGGATCATCTGAAAGATACCGAAAGATTATATTTTCAAAGTCCGCCTTGAGCAGATTGCCACATTCTGGCGATAATTCTAAAGGTAAAGAAAAGTAGGACAAAAAAGAAAATATTTAGGTTATCTACTTTTACTTCTCTCCTCAGGGAAAGAAAACATTTCTTTTTCCTGGCATTAAGTGTGAGCAGAATTTGGAGAGGGCTTCTGGTATAGAGGAACAGGATTCTAGTTTCTCCTCCTGGTTTTGCCACTATCTAGCCATGTGACTTTAATCTCCCTAGAACATTGGATTCCTCAGATGTAAAATGAAGGGGTAGGACATGAGTGTTGCTAAAGTTTCTATTACCTTTTTGTAAGTAATTTAGATAAAAGACACTGTCTGGAGCCACTCTGTCAGGTAGTAGGAGTGGATTCTCTCATTAAAAATGCAACCTCAATAAGTCAAATCTATTCTACTCTAGTGGAATATAACTTGTGATTCTGAGATCCTGGCCACTGCTAACACAAAGGATCATTCCCTCCTTGATTAGCTGGAGGCAACAGAACTCAGGCTCTGGATACAAACAGACTGGCTTTCCATCTTTGCTCCTGCTACTTAGCTGTTGTCAGATAATCTCTGTATTCCTCCTCATCCTCATCTTGTAATAAGAGAATAATAATAGCATATACTTTCTAAGTTTGTTTCAGGGTTAAACGAGTTACTGTTATGTGTGTAGGGATGTGGCATAGTTAGCGCCAATAAATGTCCACTGTTAACATTGAAGCTCAGAATTGGTTAGAGAAGTTTTCCAGAAGATGGAAGAACAGTTGATTTGTGTCTTCAAGTCTATCCTACTAGACACAACTCCCTTGATGGCAAGGACTATGCCTTTATTTACTCTTCAGCACTAATTTACAACAAATATTTGTTGAGCTCTGTCTACATCCCAGGCACTGTATAAAGCACAGATGATGCATTAGTGAGCAAATTAATACACATGGACCCTGTCCTCAAAGGGCTTGCTGGGACAGAAATTAACAAAACAATACAACAAGTAAATGTCTTAATTTCATTACTTGACTTCATTTGTTTTAGTTGTATAGTTACCCGAGTAGTAAATATAGGAGTTTATAACCAATTTTATGCTTATAAATACTTAAGAAAAATAAGAAAGAAATTAATTCTTTAATAAGGCTGTGTATATTACTTAAATTAATACAATGCATTGCTCTGCTTTCATATTTAGCTTAAGGAAGCTAGCTTGGCCCACATCCTTCAAGATGGCCTTGGAAAACCTCTCTGGAATACTAAAGCTGAGTATTTATCTATTCAACCAGTACTATTCAGCACTGTTCTAAATGCTAAGGATGCTTCAGTGAACAAGACATAAAAGATCCTTAATCTCAAGGAATTTATATTCTATTTTAGAGGGACAAACAATTAACCAGCAAATAAATGAATACATAAATAACGAGAAGAACTATCTTACAGTGGAAAGTGCTTTGCAGAAAACTAAAAACTAGGTAAGTGATAACATGATATCATGCTCCTGGGTGACTGTGTTAGGTTGAGTGATTAAGAAAAAGCCTCTTGAAGGAAGTGACATTTGAACTGAAAGCTGATTGATGAGAAGGAGCTATTCATGGGAGGAATTCATGGAGGAAAACAATCCCAGGCAGAGGAAGCAGCTAGTGCAAAGAACTAGAAGAGGGGACTTAGAATGTTGGAGCAACAGAGAACTCAGTGAGGCTGGAATGCAGTGGGCAAGGAGGAAGAAGAGATCTGGCAGCAGATGGAGGAAGAATTTGAATCATATAGGACTTTGTATGATAAGTAGGGCGTAGAGATTTTATTCTAAGTGAAATGCATACTCGTTGAACGTTTTTAAGCAGGAAAGTGGCTAACTGATACATGATTTAAGAATACTTTTCTGTAATTTAAGAAGACTATAAGGACTGTAAAAGGGCAAAAACAATTAGGAAGTTGTTTCAGTGCTTCAGGCAACATACGATGGTTGCAGTGGAGATTTTAAAAATAGAAAGATAGGGGGTTTATTTTAAAGGTAAATTCCACAAGAACTGCTGATGCATTGGATGTAGTAGGTAAAGGAAAGAAAGAAATTAAGGATGATCATAAGAATGTTGGCTTGGGAAATGAGACAGAAGATGGTATTATCTAATCAGATAAAGACTTACTGGGAGAAAAGCTGGTTGGGTGTATAGACCAGTTGTTGATGAACTTTCTCTAAAGGGCCCGATAGTAAATATTTTAGTCTTTGCAGACCATACCATCTCTGTTGCAACTACTCAACTCTACCTTGCAGTGTGAAATAATTTATAGACAAATGTAAACAAAGGGTGTGGTTGTGTTCCAATAAAATTTTACTTAACAAAATTATTTGGAGGGTCAGATTTTAATCACAGTTGCAGTTTGCAAACACTTACCATAGACAAAAAATTTTGTTTGGGTCATATTAAGTTTGAAATGCCTATCAGAAATGCAAATGAAATATACTAAGTTGGATATATAATACTAGAGTTCTGGGGCCGGCCCAGTGGGGTAGTGGTTAAGTTCGCATGCTCCACTTCAGCAGCCCAGGGTTCACAGATTCGAATCCTGGGTGTGGACCAACACACTGCTCATCAAGCCATGCTGTGGCAGCATCTCACGTACAAAATAGTGGAAGACGGGCACAGATATTAGCTCAGAGCCAATCTTCCTCAGCAAAAAGAGGAGGATTGGCAACAGATGTTAACTCAGGGCCAATCTTCTCCCTATCCCCCCCAAAATAAATAAATAAATAAATGCTGGAGTTCTGAAGACAGGTCAAGACCCAAGGCTGAAATTTGGGATTTATCAGCATTTTAATTGTATTGAATTAGGGCCCCAATATTGAGTTTGCAGAAGGAGAAGAAAAGGAGATTCAAGGATAACATACTGAAACATTTCAATATTTGGAATTTTAAGATCAAGAAGGAGAGATCAGAGAGATAGGAGGAAAACCATTATAGTCTAGCATCAGTGAAATGAAGGGAAGAAGTAATTTCCAGAAGTCAGTTATAGCCCACCATGTTGAAAACTGCTAAAAGGTTAAGTAAGATAAGAATAAAGATGAGACTATTTGATTTGCCAATGTGGAGGATATAGATAACTACTAGTTGAATTTCTGTAGAATGTGAGAAGTGGAGATAGCAATAAAAGACAATTCTTTCACAAAATTTGGCTGGGAAGGGGAGTCAAAAGTTTGGGTCATGGTGAAATGTGGGGTCAAGGGATGGCTTTTTATTTAAGAATGAATGATGGCAGAACATGTTGATTAGTTGTTGGGAATGAGTCAGCGGAGAGAAAAGAACCAATGCAGGGAGAAGAAAAAGAGGGTACATGTAATGATAAATTCTACAATAAGGAAAGATGTGCTCAAATCCAGAGCAAAAGGGAATCAGAGTTGACTTTGTCTCAGAATCTGGAGATCTTGGATAAGTCACTTGCCTTCCTCCTTCTGGAAGCTTTCTATAACAGTCAGTGGTGTACCGGAGCCCATTTGAATCAGCTAGAGAGCACCAATGTAAAGTTTTCAGGAATTTTAATTTTTGGTAACTTGAAATTGGTCATGCTGTCAGTATTTACTACAGAGAAATAGGCTAATCCTACAAATCATTACTTTTTTTTTTTTTTTTGAAATAATCTGAGGGTGTTGGACTGTTAGTGACCTGGCCTTCATATAACACAAAGAGACCATTACAGGAATTCCTTCAAGATGTCTTAATACTGAAGTTTCCATGTCAAAATCCCACTATTCCAACCATTGTGGGCTATTGCTGGAAACTGGTACATAAAGACACTCAAAAACCAAGATATGAACTAGGTTTCAAAGCACTGACTCTTCATAGTTAACTGAAGTGTTTCAATATAAAGGGGACCTTGAACCTTAAAAAAAGTCGGAACTATGAAAATCTGTCTGGAATGAGATTTACTCAGATGCCTACTCTCATGACAGTTTTATTCTCACTCAATGCCTGGGCTTTTCCCAATTCCAATTGGCCCATGGAATCCAGGTTCCCTGCTTGTGTTGTTCAAATATGCCACTTCCAATTGGTTGCTGATGCTGATCTCTTCCCTGACCCTAACTCCATTTGGTTTCCCAAGCTAGGTTTGGGCAGCCTGGTCATCTTTTCCCAGTAGAGATCCCTGTTTTCATCTATTTGGTCTTGGCAACTCTCATCTTGGTGTTGATAACCTATTATGGACTCAATGTTTGTGTTCTCCAAAATTGCATATATTGACATCCTCACCTCCAATATGATGCCATTAGGAAGTGGGGCCTTTGGGAGCTCATGGTCATGAGGGTGGAGCTCTCATGACTGGGCTTAGTACCGTTATAAGAAGAGAGAGGAGAGTGCTTCCTTTCACTCTCTGTTCTTGCTATGAGAATATAAAGAGAAGATGTCTTTCTGCAATACAGGAAGAGTGCTCTCACCAGACACCAGATCTGCCAGAATCTTCATTTTGGACTTTCCAGGCTCCAAATCTGTTAGAAATAAATGTTTGTTGTTTAAGCCACCCAGTCTATGGTATTTTTGTTAGAGCAGCCAAAATGACTAAAACTCAACCTATACCAACAGTGTTTGATACACAATTACCCCAGAGAGCTTCTGTTTTACAAGCGGGAATAATGGTTATGTATGTGAGGCAAATAGAAAGTCAAGCTTATTTTTATTTTTAATTACTGGAAAACAAACTAAAAACTAATTGCTACCAAGTCTTCAAACTCTGTTAAGGGAAACTCCTGCCAGAATAAACAGATGGCCTGCAAGCCTCCTTCAAGAAGCACATCCCACCACAGGCAGGACTCTGTGGCATCCAAGCATGTGGCATAAGGAAGGGTAAAAGAAGACATTTAGATCTGTTATCCAGCACATTATGGGCTCGCAGGTTTAAAGCTGGTGTGTCCTGTGCATCTAAATCAATTACACTTCTGATAGGATAGTGGGGAGAGGAAGGAGAGGCAAATTAATTCTCTTGAAAGAGTCTTATTCTTCTAATTTTTAATAGATTTTTCTAAGATTTCTCCCTGACTAAGTACCTGGTTGAGATAGAGAATAAAGCAATTTGGGAAGGCAGATATTTTATCTCTTTTCTCTTCTCCAAAATATCTTTAGATATAGATAAATAAAAAAACTGAATGCAAACATAAGTAGTTACTATTATATATTAATTATCCCATTGGTCAGATGTTGTGATTGGACAATGAACCCTGCTCCAGGATCAGCTATATCATTCTAATAACAAACAATAGTCTTCAGAAGTGGTAGAAGAAATGAGAAAAAAAAATGATCTTCATTACTTTTATTTTTACTCTTTCCATAACTTTTCTCATTAACCTACATTTGTCAAGTTTATATTGCAATTTTATATTATTTAAACTATTGGAGAAATGTGAAAATTAGAAGGAATGGTAAGCATCCCTAAGCTTGGAGGGAAAAGAGGATTGGAACTGGAAAATCAAAACAGGTCACAAAGATTGTATTTATTTTAATTGATTCTATCTTTTGTGCTTTCTTGGTGAAGGACTAGAATTCTATAAAGAATTCTAAGGATCTGTGGAATTATCTGCTTTTTAAAAATGTGGTTGATCATTATAAATCATGGCAACTTATATTTGTACATGGCTTGTGTTATATAATATATATTCATATGCAGCACATTTTCATTATTTATATTTTACAAATGAGCAATGAAATCCAGAGATATGGAACAACTTGGCTTGAGCCAAATAGGCAAACAATGGCAAAAACCAAGAATGAAGTCAGGTCTTCTCAACTGGGTGTCGTTGCTCTTTTCTTTAGTTAAGCTAGTAGTTGGAGATTCTAAGCACTTACATTGATATCTATTCATTAGTTCAGTTAATATGTGAGCAATAATTGAGACTCATCTTGTACTCACTCTGCTAGTACTGAGTATACTATGGTGAATAAAACACAAATGGCCCATCCCTCATTGGAGCTTAGAGCCTAGTAGGCTGTAGAGAACACAATAACAATTAAAGAAATGTCCAAAAAATAACAAAACATTTAAGATAAATGTTATTAAAAGATGAGCCGTGTGCTCTTAGACAACAAATGGGGTAGGTCTCAGTTGAGGTGGCAAACAATAAGGGTAGGTCACTCTGATGATGTATAGTTTAGGCAGAAACGTAGAAATTGGAAAGAGCCAAGTAGGTGAAAGTGGGAGAAAAAATATTCCAGCCAGAGGGAACTTGTGGCAAGGAGATGGTTGGTATATTTGGAAACTGAAAGTTGTTCAGTGTGATGAGAATGAAAAGACTGAGGGGGGAGGATGTCAGGAGGAGAAGCTAGAAAGGCAGTCAGGGGCTGGAAGAAGGAAAGTATTGCAGGACATGGTGAGGAGTTTGCATTTTACCCTGGGTTTAATGGGAAGTCAGTGCACTGTTTCCAGGAGAGAATGACGTCATTATTTTATGTGATCCTCTTAACAATGCTGTGAGATAAGTAGGAGAGGTATTATTATAGCTGGTGGACTACAGCAGTAACAGACACAGAGAGTTTTAGGTAACTTGCTGAAGTTACACAGTCATTTAGTCACAGACATCTCATCCAGATTTCCCTGCCTAGCCCAGTAGAAATATCCAAAGTAAACACTCAGATGAGAATAAACACCTCATGGCTTAAAAATAGCTCAATAGTTTCTGAAACTCTACTGTCAAAATGCATAAGTCCCAAGCCACAGAGAAGAAGTCAACTTTCGGCAGTGAATTGCAGTTGTCTTAGTTTTAGGGAATTGAAAACCAAAATGCTTGTGTGGATTTTTGGCAGTGGACACACTGTTTACAAGGATTGTGATTTCTTTAAAAAGAAAACGCAATGTTTAATACATAAGTTTTATCTACTGCTTAGTATCATGAGGATTAATTAGTTAAAGCTACACAAATACGTTGAGGATAAAGAGTACTAACACGTTCCTGCATCATGTTCTTGCTGCTTTAAATCAGACACTCCAAGATTGGAATTAGTTTAGAAGCTTTCAGTTCCCTGAAGGAAAATTTTAGATTTTCTGGTTTTCTTTGTTTCTGTTTCCTCAGTGCCTATGACAATGTCTGGCTTCAAATAAGTACTCAATAAATTTGTGTTCCATGAAATAAATTAAAATATGGGTATAAAAACCCTTTGAAAAAGCAGCATTAAGATAGTGATTATTTTGAATTTAATTGCTTTTTTATATCACTGATTATATTACTTACATTAGTTCTCTGCATATAAAGTCGTGAAAATTAACTGAATATGTGTGTGTGTGTGTGTGTGTGTGTAATTTATTACCATATTGTGAAACAGTGGCGATGTGGGATGTGGGGTCAAAATGTCAGTGTTCTATTCATTGCCTTGTCTCGCCACACATTAATTTATAAGGCCAAGCAGAGAAACTCCTTAGAACATTCTTTAGAATGTTAGGACATACTTTCAAATGTCGTTAAACAGAGATCTTTTAGCATAAAGATTCTCTTCTTGCCCTAACGAAAGATTTGAAATCTTGGTCACCGTGTCCACAAGGACCTCCCCAGTTACACAGTGCCTAGGCTCAAGGTGCTCCGTAAATATTTGGAGAATGAGTCAACGAATTAGTGAGTAGACTAGGTTCAGATACGTAACAAAGGAGTCTGTTCTGTACATCCTCACGCCCTTTCCATCTGTATTTTACATCATTCATTCTTCAACAAATATTTTTTTAATTAATTAATTTATTTATTTTTTGAGGAAGATTGGCCCTCAGCTAACATCTGTTGCCAATCTTCCTCCTTTTTTCCTTTTTTTTTTTTCTCCCCAAAGACCCAGTAGATAGTTGTACGTCATAGTTGTACATCCTTCTAGTTGCTCTATGTGGAACACCACCTCAGCGTGGCTTGATGAGCAGTGCATAGGTCTGTGCCCAGGATCCAAACTGGTGAACCCTGAGCAGCCAAAGCGGAGCATGTGAACTTAACCCCTATGCTACCAGGCTGGCTCCAATAAATATTTTTTAAAAGGCTTCATTTATCAGATATTACATTAGGCTTTGTATAACAAGACGGAAATAAATGTGATCCTTGGAGGAAGCAGGCTTTTAGGGGAGGCAGGTCAAAAATAAGAAAACATAGGGGCCAGCCCCATGGTGTAGTGGTTAAGTTCAGCAGGCTCCGCTACAGCAGCCCAGGTTCCTGGGTTCAGATCCAAGGTGTGGACCTACACCACTCATCAGCCATGCTGTGGCAGTGACCCACATGTAAAGTAGAGGAAGTTTGGTGCAGATGTTAGCCCAGGGTGAATCCTCCTCAAGCAAAAAAATAAATAAGTAAATAAGAAAATGTATAAATAAAATAATCATAAACTGTGATACTGGCATGTGGTAACCAAACTGGGTACTGACATATAGGATAGAGGAGGATATGGGAAGCAGGAAAGTTTTGGAAGAAGAGAAGCAATCAATTATGAGGAGCACCTGGGACTGAGGTCAGGGGTCAGTGAGAGGCTCCAAGAAGGGACAATCTTGGGATTTCAGAGAGCATAAAGGAAGAGGGTAAGGCTGGAGTGGGGTGATCAATATAGAAAGTGGAGCATTGTAAGGTTGGAAAGATCAAAAGTCATTAGATAGGGTTGCCTGGTAAAATACAGGGCAACCAGTTGAATTTCATATAAACAGTTAATATTTTTTGTTTTGTATAAGTATTTCCCAAATATTTCATGAGATATACTTATACTAACAATTTAATTGGTATTTACCTGAAATTCAAATTCAGCAGAGTATTTTTATATAGAGAGTTGACACTCATTATTTATGGAATCTACTTTTGTGAATTCACTTAACTCGCTAACATTTATTTGTAACCCTCAAATTTAATACCCACGGTGCTGTCACAGTCATTCATGGACATGTGCAGGCTATCAGAAAGTTTGACTCACCCAACACACACTTTCCCAGCTGAAGTAAAATACACAATTTTCTACCTTCTTGTCTGAGCGCTCATACCGTACAGCATTCTTTTCAAAGTCTATTTAGTGCCACAAATTTTTTTTGCATTTTTGTACTTTTGTTGGTAATTTTGCTGTTTAAAATGGTTCCAAGTTAAAGTGTTGTCTAGTGTTGCTAAGCACAAGAAGGTTGTGATGTGCCTTAGTGAGAAAATATGTGTGATAGATAAACTTCATCCGGACATGAATTATAATTCTATTGGCTGTGAGTTCAAATATTAGTGAATCAATTGTATATATAATGAAGTGTCTTTAAAGTGGAACACACATAACGCAAGGTTATGTATTGATTGGTTGATGAAAATATTTCAACCAGAGGCTCTCAGAAACCTAACCCTCTATTTTTCCCTAGGAGCAATAGTTCCATATTCACTAATTCAGTGTTATCTGCAATATTATAAGTACTGTGAATAATGAAAATCAACTACATATATATACAAATGGATTGTGTGTGTATATATATATGTGTGTGTGTATTTTACATATATTGACATAACCATATATTATATATCTATAATTCATAAATGTATAAAATATAAATATAAAATTTTAGAGCATTATCTATAAATATATATACTTATTTTATATATAAATATATATATATTTTGCTTAATCTGGCAACCTGAGATATCCTCTAGAGTCTCTATAGACCATGGTATGTAGTTAAGACGCCATTCCACATTTTCATGTTTGATAAGAAGCCATTGAAGGCTTATTAATGGGAGCTTACATATGGAGAATATGTTGTGTGTGGGGGGGAATATTTGGAAACAGAGAGAACAATTAACTGCCTATTGTGGTAGCCAAGGGAAGAATTGATGATAAACTGGTTTAAAGATAAAGAACTGCTGGTAGAGATGGAAAATAAGTAACCCTTTTAAACTTCATTTTTAAAGTAGAATAAAACTCTGGGCATTGAACAGCCATATGTATACACATGAGCGGATAGATCGCAGGGAAGGTTAGAGATGGAGGTAGTACTATCTATCACTTTAATGCATCATTATGAGATCAAAATGAGATAATACATGTAAAGAAGCTGGTATAATTTATCCTCAGGGGAATACACAGAAATGTTAATGCATTCTCCCACTTTTCTCGCCACTCCACAGACAAGTCTTATATTTTGCCACAAATATTAGTTGAGATGATTTTTTTTCATAAAAAATGAGTTTCCAGGATAGTTATTTTTAAACAGCTCATATGACATCTTTTTAACATCAACATAATTTTCACATCCATGAAAAGCTACTTGCAAGTGGCTTGGATGTTCCCTTAGGTTTAGTGGTATAGCCGCATATTTGTCAACTGTCCAAAGATTTCTTAGTATTACACAGGAATAAACATACAAATATTCAGATGCTCCTGTTCTTGGCCGGCATCAGCAGCGTAAGGCCCCAAAGCCTGCCATGTGATCCAAATCTTCTAGTCTTTAAATCAACATTAATGGCTGAGATATAAGAGCAAACACTTGTTTGTGTTCCAGAGTCATCTGCTATGAAATCCATTTGGCAGGTCAAGTTGGAGAAATGTTGACACACAAAATGTTAAATAAAGGTTTGCTTTAAACTTCCATACTTCATAGAGCTCAAGCTGTTTCTGGTTTATACTGTAAGATCAGATGTTATATACATTCGCCCATTTCTAGCAGGCAGATGTTGGGAGAATCTGAAGAATGTAATGGAACCATTTCCAGATGCAAATATAGGGGACAGACTGTCAGAAACTTGGTTATATTGGCTTGGAATTAGCTTTATGTTAAATGAAATTGCTTTACTGAACTAACTCAGTAATTCAACAACTGAACACAAGAACCCACACATGTTTATTCAAACTGCTTGTATATATGAAATGGGTAACAATGTCATGCAATTTTGAACCATTAAGGTGGGAAGGCACAGAGAAATAGACAGAGGGGAAGGAAATCTGTAGTTTCTAAATGTCTGCTCAAAGTTCTCTCAATGAAAAGTCTGTAACAACTCAAGGGAAAAAGAAAACGTCAGTTATGTCTATAATCTAATTATACGCCCAATCAGTAGAGTCAGAAGGAAAATGAGTAAAATTCAGTTTGTGTGGTATGCATACAGGCACGTACCTGCACATACATAGGGAGTGAGAAAATATGGATGGAGTGAGGTGTGACAGATGACATTTCTACCTGAGACATGGAATGCAGCTTTTGCTGATACCCTGTGTCATAATCTAGTATTCAAGTCCAGATAAAGCCTCATGCAGAGTGACTCTATCTTCATGAGCAAAAATATGTTACCAGACTTAGGAGGACAACACTATTCCTTTCAAGCTTTTTGTAAGGCTGTTTAACATTTTATTTGGCCCAATGGACATCATCAGTGGATACAGCATCACCTAGAGTACATTTGTGTGTATTTAAGAAGCAAAGATGAAAAAGGCAAGACAAAACCATTGTTAGGCACCGCTATTTGTACATCCAAGAGTCTTGGGGATTATAAACTTTTTAGCTTCTTCTGACCCTCTCCCTCAAAATGTTTATACACAAAAAACTATTTTCTCCTCATTAAGCCTTATTATCTTTGTGATTATTACATCTGAATAGAATTTTGAGGTTTCCAGCGAATTCTTTTATACACTGGCTCATTTTCTTTTTCTGCTCTCAATTCATACCACTAAGCATGACCGTAAGGCCCTTCAGGACCCCACTTCTACTTGATCTCTCCCTTGCCTTGCTCAATACCGACAGCATTTAATCCTCCTCTCAATCCTCATTCTTTCCCCAGATTTGTAACGTTCTTCTTTTCCATCTGACTCTGTGGTTGGTAGTGAGGTTCCACAGTCTCACCCTTACCTGGGAACTTATTAGAAACACAAATTCCAGGGCTCAAGCCCAGACATCAGAATAAGAAATTCTGAGGGTGGAGCCCAGCATTTAGTGTTTTAACAAACTTTCCAGGGGATTCTAAGACATAGTCAAGTTTTAGAACCACTGACCTAACTCATTTTTTGAGTCCCAGCTCATGTGTCACCTCCTATGGGAACGTATTCACAAATCTCTCTTAATGACCAAATTTCCCTCCTCCTTGTGTCCTTATTAATTTGAGTATATATCAATGTTAACCATATTGTATTGAAAGTATTTGCTCATATTTCTGTAGCAAGGATCAAGATGTATTTGCTACAATTCATATGTGTAAAATGAAACAATGACCAAAAGTTTATTTTCTACCACTGGTTTTATTGTGATTTAGGTAGGTAATGTAGCATAGTGGTTAAGATCCTGAATTAAGTTCTGGCTCTGCCACTTACTACCTGAGTGATTTTGTGGAATTTGCTTAATCTCTGTGTGTCTCATTTGTAAAATGGACATAGTAATGTCACAGGGCTGTTGTAAGGATTAAATGGGTTAACACATGTAAAGCACTTGGCATAGTGCCTGATATATAGAAAGCATTATGTATTTGCTATTATATTTTTGCTCAGAATTGAGGAGAAGGACAAAAAACTTGAATGGACCTGTTCAATATGCTTCAGTCACTTCCAGAATAAAACAGCCTCAGGTAACTTCAGGGTCTGGATAACTCTTGTTTCAGGGATTTTTTCCATTCTGCCTCCTCTTTGCCTCTTTGCTGGGTGTTATCTGGACATGGGGGGGAGTTTGCATGTCCTCATGGAAGCGGGAAGGACTCTGGTCTACATGTTGTTCTTTTTGGCTTGCTTCTGCTGACCTCTGATTGGAGTATAACATATATCACTTGGGTTTTGGACATTAACGTCTGTTCTCTCTGGGTCTAGACTGCAGTGTCTATAGCCAGTATCATTGTTGGCTATTCTTCAGATCAGCAAGGGTAATATATGATGATAGTGTTCATGGAGCTTAGACACATGTCCAGATGACTAGGCCTCCATCTTGGATTTTGCTGATTCTGCTAACTCTCAGATTCATTAGGCCTCCATCCTGAGAATGCCCACCGACAGCCCCTGCTATGGGACTCCTGCCTTGAGGCTTATTCTCAATTCCCAGCTACCTTCCATGTACTGACACTTGACTTTTGGATTTTTGTCATATGCCTACTGATTATGGGGGAATATGGGAGAATTAACACTGACCGTTGTCTCTAGATGCCATCTCCACTAGTATCAATGACCATTGCAGTCCCGTAGTGCGTCTTTCTGTGAATGAGAAAAAGGTGCCCCTCTGTGGCCACACAGCATGGCAAGTGGACTGTGCCTTTCTTTGATTTAGAAGAAGGTACCACTTCCCTAGGGCCACTGTTGTTAGGGCATATGGCAGCATTTCAGCTCCCTGTAGCCCCCTCAGCCTGGTCCCCTTGAGAAGTGAACATCCTGCACGGGTTTAAAAGCAGCTCTGCCCACATCTGTGTTTCTCTTTTGCTTCTCTCCTGTGGGCCCACTGATAGAGTGATGGGGCACTGGGTAAAGGAATCAGAGCCCCAGCTGTATTTTCTGGATTTCCCTTAAGCCCTTTCTATCACTTCACGCTCACAGTGTCTCCTTCCTCTATGGCTGACAGCCTGGGGAGAGGAAGGGGAGCATGTGAGACCAGTCTTTGCAAAGGGACAGAAACGTTATCCAGTGTGACACACTCTAAATCTCTCTTCCAATCCTGGACTCCTCCTCCCAGAAGAAGAGTTTTCCTGTTGCCCTCCCCAGCTGCACGTGTGCTTCCCACACGCTGGTTTGAGGTAATATTCCATATATAATATGTGAAGGACTTCCTGTGGATTTTAAAAATTACTACTCTCTCATATAAAAACCTGGAATTCAAGACTTGCTTTAGGCTCAAGACCTAGGTAGATCTGCTATTCCCATGAAGAAACACATGTCATTGATTCAATGTGTAGAACTTTGGAGCAATGTGGTTGTAGGGAAGGAAAAAAATATATCTGTTAACTGCAAATTAAAATAACACTGAAATATCACCACACACCTATTAGAATGGCTAAAATCCAAAATACTGACAACATCAAATATTGGTGAGGATGCGGAACACTTATTTATGGCTGGTAGGAATGCAAAATGATACAACCACTATGAAAAATGGTTTGGCAGTTTCTCATAAATCTAAACATAGTCTTATACAACCCAGCAATTATGCTCCTAGATATTTACTCAGCTGAAAAACATGAAAAACATGTCTATGCAAAAACCTGTACATGAAAGTTTACAATGTCTTTGTTTAATTATAAAAAATATACAACACCACTGCAAGATCTTAGTAATAGATTTCTCATTGGCCATTTTGTGTCTGATGTGGGCCTGTTTAGTTACATTAATATAGATTTATACGTGCCAAGCAACGTGTGTGTGTGGGGGGGCAGGTGATTAAAACAAAGATCTTTGTTGTGAGCAGATATGTGGTCAAATGGGGGAAATGGAATTGTATTATGGTTTGTGTTTCCTAGAGATACAACAGACACATTTTTTCAATATGTGTGTATTTATTGACATGGTACATTTTATAATGTAGTCCATGTATTTACATGTCAAATAATAAATGAGAAATCCTGAAACTCTAAATTTTAAATCATTCACATGTCTTTCGAAGTATATTATGTGCCATGATCATTTAAAAAATAATTTTAGTGGAGATTGTTTTCCTAAAATGCCATTTTCTCATCAGATCTGTTTTCTTTCCTAGTTTTATTTTCTAAATTAAATTTTAAAATACATAGAGGTGCAAGATGAGTTTAGGAACAAAATACCACATATTATTACCAAATCTGCCTTCTCATTGCCAATGTCATAAAAAAAAAAATTACCCTTCAGCAAGGGTGTGATGTACAATGGGCTAGACCTTAGGACACATGGGTTCGAGTCCTGATTATGGCCATAACATTAAGATCAACGGTCTTTAATCTCTCTGAGCTTCCTTTTGTGCTTGTCTGGTGTGGAAAATGAAAGTAGAGAAGATGATTATTAAATTATAATTTTTTTTTCTATGCTAACTCTATTTTAAACACCAATAAAAATTTTCTATGGATTCATGAGAGAACACTAGTTCCAGTCATTTTAATATAGTAACGGATTCTTACCTCTTTCATATATTAGAACTTCTTTTTTCCCTACAATGATTACTAATTTTCTTGTGTTTTCTTTATTAAACAAACTGAAAATTAATTTTGCATCATGTAATCGCTTTTTTATCCAAAACAATTACTGCAAAAATTATTATTGCAAAGGTAATTTTAACCTAATTATTATTAAACTTCTGCTTATTATGATAAAAAAAATTACTGATTTATTTTGCTGGCAGACAAAACAGTGTTTCTTATTATTAGGCGTTTGTTTTCACCAGATTAGACTAATATTTTCTTTCAAGTACAGAAGAAAAAATTGTACATATATATATATAGAAAGCGACTAACATAGAAGTTAAAAAAATGACAGCTGAAATTCCTGTAGTTTTATACTTTATCGGGTCAAAAAATTACTCAATCTAAGTGTACCTATTTGCAAAATTGGCAAAATCATTCCCTGCTTTAATGTCATATAATGGTAAGCTCTATTCTGAAGTATATAAATTCTGAACATTTAAAATGTTTCTGTTTGCAATATTCACACTATGCTTCATTCCCATTCCAAGATAGGTTCTATCAACATAAGGCTTAAGTATTATATATGAATAAAAATCAGTGTCTCTAAAACAGGGCTTCTCAACCTTGGTACTATTGACATTTGGGGCCAGTTAAGCTTGTTTGTTTGTTTTGGTTGGAGGCTGTCCTGTTCATTGTAAGATGTTTAGCAGCATCTCTGGTTTCTACCTACTTAAGGACAATAGCAATCCCATCCCAAATGTCACAGTCAAATATGTCTGCAGATATTGCAAATGTTCCCTATGGGGCAAAATCACTCTTGGTTGAGAACCACTGCTCTAGAGTATACTGAACCAAATATAATCTGAACTCAATAGCAAGCTTTAGTTTATAATTCAAAAAACAAAATTCAATTAATATCTTAAATGGCTATTTTCAGGTGGATGAGGTCAAAGAAAATTTTCTGCTTATTATTTTTTTAAATTGCCATCTTAACAGCATTATTGATATATAATCCATATACTATACAATTTATCCAAAGTGTACAATTCAACAGTTTTTAGTATTGTGCAACTGTCACCAAAATCTAGAACATTCACATCATCCCCTCAAAAAAATCTTGTGTCTATTAGCAGTCACTCCCATTATTTCCCCATCTTTCCTTCCCAGACCTAGGCAACCATTAATCTACTTTCTGTCTTTATGGATTTGCTTATTCTGGACATTTCATATAAATGGAATAATAGAATATCTGTGGGTTTTGTAATTAAATTCTTTCATCTAGTATAATGTCTCCAAGGTTCATCCATGTTGTATGTAGCATGTATCAGTACTTCATTCATTTTTTATTGCAGAATAATACTCCATTGTATGGATATAACACATTTTATTTATTCATTTACTGTAGACCAAATGTCTGAGCACGCTCAATAAAATTCATAGTTGAAACCTAATCCCCAGTGTGATGGTATTTGGAGGTGGGATCTTTGGGAGGTGATTAGGTCATGAGGCATACCCCTCATGAATGGGATTAATGTCCTTATAATAGAGATCCCAGAGAGCTCTTTTGCCCTTTCCACGATGTGAGGACACAGTGAAAAGACAGCAGAGTATGAACTAGAAAGACGGCTTTCACTAGACACCAAATCTGCCAGTATCTTGATCTTAGATTTTCCAGCCTCCAGAAGTGTGAGAAATAAATTTCTGTTGTTTATGAGACACTCGGTTTATGATATTCTGTAATAGCAGACTGAACAGAGCAAAACATCATTCATCATTTGCTTATTCTTGTAGTTGCTAAGAAAATTGTGTTAAAACTCTCCCACTGTATTATGAATTTAGCTATATTATTATTATTATTATTATTATTATTATTATTTTGGTGAGGAAGATCAGCCCTGAGCTAACATCTGCCAATCCTCCTCTTTTTGCTGAGGAAGACTGGCCCTGGGCTAACATCCATGCCCATCTTCCTCCACTTTATATGGGATGCCACCACAGCATGGCTTGACAAGCGGAGCGACGGTGCATGCCCGCGATCCGAACCTGTGAACCACAGGTCGCCGCAGCAGAGCTCGAGCACTTTACCACTTGCGCCACCAAGCCGGCCCCAAGCTATACTATTTTTGTTCTATTTTTTTAATGTGTTTTGAAGCTAGTAGATGCTTAAAAATATTTTTTTAATCTCTTTCTGTTGTTTTATCTTTTTATCACTATAAAATGTCCTTCTTTATCTCTAGTAATGTTTCTTGACTTAGAGTTTACTTTCTGTAATATTATCAGCTTTCTTTTGGTTAGTTTTATCATTATCCATAATTTTACTTTTAACTTTTTTCATCCTTATATTTAAAGTATAGCTCTTGTAAGCAGCATAGAGTAAAATTTTGTTTTAGTCTTTAGTTTCAAAATCTTTGCCTATTAAGTACAGGATTTTGATCATTTTTATTTAATGTTGTATCTGAAATACTTGAATTTAGATTTACTATCCTACGATTTCTTTACATTTTTCCTACCTGCTCCATATTGCTATTTTTCTTGTGTTTTGCTTCCTTTAGATTGAATGTAACTCCCTCCTCTGTTAGCTTACTGTTATACATTTTTTAAATTTTCTTTTGGTGATTTCCCTTGAAATTATAATATGCCTCCTTTTTCATATTTAATATAGATTAGTATTTTTAAGCTTCCTGGAAAATGCAGGGACCTTAGAAGTTGTTAACTCTATTTATTCTTTCATGCTACCATTGTCATATATTTTTATATTTTATAAAATGTAGAGAGGATATTGCTTTATATTATAAGTATTCTTTTAGATGTCCCAATATACTGTTCTTTTCATTGATTTTTACTCCTTCTTGCTTATGAAACATTTTCGTTATGCCTGAAGAGCTCTCTGTAGTATAGTTCTGCTGGTAATGAATCCTGACATTTTGTTTAAGTGAAAACATTTTAATTTTTCCTTCATTTTTTAAGTATATGTAAGCTGCTTTATTTTTCTATAACAAAACTGAGTTGGCTCTTGAGCTCTAATTTCTGCAAATAGAAAAAAAATATCTTTGATCCTAGATTCTTTCAGTTTAAAGATCAGTTTCTTTTATTTGTCCCTACATTTTTAAGGACATTTTTGCTGGGAATAAAATTCCAGATTGGCAATGCTCTACCCCCCTCCCCAAGCAATTTGAAGATCACATATTTTCACATTTATATATTTTAGCATTTTTTCCATAATGTAATAGGTGTGGTTTATTTGACTTTATGCTGCTTGGGAATTTCAGTGTGACATGCATCTATGGCTTGATATCTTTTGTCAGTTTGGGGAAATTGCCAGCCATTATATCTTTAAATAATACTTCTTCCCCATTCTCTCTCCATTCTCCATCTGAGACCACAATAACAAATATTTTAGACTTTAATTCACATGCTCCACGTTTTTTATGCTCTTGTCTGAGTTTTCCATCTTTTTTTCCTCTTAATGCTTCAGTATGTCTCTTGTAACCTACTTACCAGGTCACTAATCTTGTTGTTAACTGTATCTTTAAATCTCAAGTGCTTAATTATATTTATTATATTTTACAGTTCAATAATTTTATTTATTTTATAGTTTACAATTAGTGTTGTCAAATAAAATAAAAGGTGCCCAGCTAAACTTGAATTTCAGATAAATTCTAGATTCTTATTTGCTAAATCTGGCAATTTTATTTCTACTGCTTTAATGAAAATTTCCATGGCCATCTAATTTTTTGAGTATATAAAACACTGTTATTTGAAAATCTGTCTATGATAACCTTAATATCTGGATCTTCTGGGAGTCTGTTTTATTTTATTCTTCTTTCTCTTGGTTTTGGTTACATGGACTTGCCTACTGGTGTGGTAGGCAGAATTTTAAGGTGACAGTCAAGATTCTTGGCCCCCAGTGTATATGCCCTGTGTAATCCTCTCCCTTGAATGTGAGAGGGAACTGTGACTGTGATGGGATATTACTCCCATGATTTTATTATTTTATATGACCAAGGGATTTTACAGATGTAATTAAGGTCCTTAATAGATTGACTTTAAATTAATCAAAAGGGATCTTATCCTTATTCATCCTTATTAATCACATGATTAGGTCAGTGTGGTCTGATCTATCACATTAACTCTTTAAAAGTGGGTTTAAAGCTCAAGGACAAGAGAAGTCAGAGATTTAAAGCACGAGAGAGATGCTCTTTTGCTGGCCTTGAAGATAAAGTAAATTTCGGTGTTGTGAGAGGGCCTATGAAAGGGGACAAATAGCAAGGAACTGTGGGCATCCTTTAGGAGCTTGGAGCATCCCCCAGCCAACAGCCAGCAAGAAAACAGCAACTTTGGTCCTGTAGCCACAAGGAGCAATAACTTGAACATGCTTAAGAGAGGACCTCAACCCTCAGATGAGGTCACAGCCATAAGTGACACTTTGATTTTAACATGTTGAGATCCTGAGCTAAGGATTCAGATAACCTGTCCTGAACCATGGAAACTGTGAGAGAATAAGTTTGTGTTTCTTTTCTAGTGATTTTCAGTATGAGGATTGGCCTATAGCAGACTAGCTGAACTTTACGAGAAGCAAAAGAGATTTCATATAAAATTTTAACAATTCTAACTCGAGAAATGCAATCAATCCAAATAGATGCATTCTAGGTACATGATCATTTATAAAGGTTATTCTTGACCCCATAAATACAAGTGTCTAAAAATGCTCTGTTTAGGAAAGACAAGAAAATCAAAATTTGCAAGTAAATATGGAGGGATATTAGAAGAGGGATATTAGATTCTTAGATTTCTAGACAGTTTGCCTTCAGCATTATTTTCAAAATCATACTCCCAACTTTGAATTCAATATGGTGAACTAGACATACATATTTACTTCGCTACTGAGAACACACTGAAAGAAAAGTAATAATAGAAGTAAATTTAGAAATGCAAAGGAAAAGAAAGTGTACAAAAAGGAAAAAATTTCGACAAATTTCTAAGTGTTGACAAATGGATGAAACAGGTAGAAAAATTAGCCTCGTTAGAAGTGAGAGAGTCTGTCCAACAGACCCTCTATGGGCCTCTGGCTTCAGAGTGAGCCGGTACCGGAAGTTTTGAGAAGACAATGGGGGCAAGAAAACAGAAATTAATTGAAGGGCTCTGTGTGGACTAATTCCACAGCTTGACAATATTTTCTTTCTCAGAGCAGCATAGAGTGTAAAAGGCAAAAACATTTACCACGAAGGAAGAAATACTCCCAAAGTAAATGTCTCTTCTCTAGAAGAACTGGATTATCTCTTTCGGGAAAGAGATAATCCTTAATGAGGATGCCGATTCTTATCTTACCTTAGCATATGGGGAATCTGTGACCAGTATTACTGTCCTTTTAAAGTATAAAATGACAACCAGAAATTGCTAAAAGCAGCAACTTGAAAGAGTGAGAACAAGAAAAATAAATTGAAGAGCATGTTCCAAAAGAAACAGCCCAAATTTATGGAAGTGAAATAATTTTAAAAGTTATAATCTATACTGAAAGATTCAAAAACCTATTACTATCATTAGGATAGAATAGTATGCTATACAATTTAAAACCAAGGATGGTCTCTTACAGAATGAAAACATAATTGTCAAAAATCAATAATAAGACTTTTAAATAAAGTTGAATAATTCTCATAAACTATGAAGAAAGAAAAAATACCAAAAAAGGAACAAACTTAGAAGTTTCAATATCTCAGAGAGAACAGAAAAAATAAAGAAAACAAAATAATAAAAGAAATAATAGAAGATAACTTTTTGCAGTGATGAAGACAGACATACACCTTCAGATTTGAACCCAGAGTATCCATAAAAAGGAATGAAAAAGAATCCGGGCACATTGTCATGAAATTTCAGAACACTAAAAATAAAAAGACACTCCCAAAAGTATCCTGAGAGAAGAAAAGCAAGTTCCCTACTAATGAGAGGAGCATCCGATTCTCGTCATCTATTCTGGATGCTAAAAAGCAATGGACAGATAAATAAATTGGGGAGGGCTGAGAAGGAAGTGAAGGCACGAGGGAGGAAGGAAGGAAGGAAAGAAATGACATTATCAGACACACAAACAAAAAGAAAATAATCTCCTGTTTGCTCACCCATTTATAGAGGTAGCCCTCATAAAAACTAAAAGTAGAAACAAAAGACTTTGCTTCTGTGGAGGAAAATGGATGGGAGAGAGATTGTGGTTACTCTTACTGTTATTTTATTATAAACCCCTCTGCAATCATTAGATTTGTAACCAGTGTTAATCTTAAGCATGGCTTGATTTAAGGAAATTTAATTAATTATTTAATTATTTGGATTAAACATCAATTTTACCTGAAAAATTTCAGCCCAACAGAAACAACTTGTTTTGATTATTATAAATGCAATTAGACTAATTTTGATTGATCTTTTAATTGTACTACTCTCTCCTAGTTTTCTCTAAGCCTAGTCCTGATGTAAATGATTCAGAGTAGTCAGTCGGGTTCGTAATTTTTCAATTGAGATACAGTCTCCCCTGTAAAAATCCATGGTAAAGAAATTCTCTTCATCATGCCTGACATGTGACATCCATGGCTAGAGTGATAAGACAATGCAAGAAACATGCATAATAAGGCTTGCTAGAGAGAAATTTAATTTGAAAAAATATATTTTATCTTCATAGGTGGCTGGTTATTGCATCTTGTCATAAAATCTAAATGATGTCCCTGGTGTTGGAGTATATTTGAAACAATAAAGGACTCGTACAGCCATCAAATACATGTTTTGCTTCCTCGTTTAACTGACTTCCAGAGTTACCGATATTATAATCTAAACAAACATGTTAATATGCTGTTAATGGAGTACAATTAAAGTTTTGTTTTGTTATTTAATTTTGGAGAGACTATTGAGATTATCTAATTCAATTAATTTATGCATCTCTTGTCTGAACAATTGATTACACAATCAGATTTAGACCTTTGCAAAAGAGCATAAATACAATGCAGACCGAGCTAAAAACAACCAGCTCCATTATTACTTGGATTTGTGTGCAAAGCATATTTTTGGCCCCAGGGATATTGCAGGTTTTTCCTTCCAAAGAGAAGAAATATACTTGGGACTATATAACGCTTCCATCTCTAGAGGGGAAGGTGATTCATGAGAAATTCTTTTCTTGTGTTTTTTTTGTGCTATACTCAGAAATGGAAAAATGTGTAGCAAAGCCTGTAGAACATGGAGACTATGTCAGGAGGAAAGAGAATATACAGGTAGGCTCTGAAAAGATGAAGGAAAGTAGGTTTAACACGGGAGGCAAGACAAAGTCCTTACTCTAGATATCCAAGTTCAACTGGAAACCAACATAGAACTGTTGGAAGTACCCAGAAACAATGACAACCCCCTTATCCTCAATGCTGTGAGGCCACATATGCCCCGTTGTAACTACTGGCCTTAATCTCACTTTTCTTTTAGATGTTCACCCAGAGCTGAAGTGCTTCATTTCCTTCTCTAGTTCCAGGAATGGTAACGAAACTCTCCCAGCCGTCAAAATGATTTTGTGGAACTTCTGGCTTGTACTCTTTCATCTGCTGTGAGTGTCTTTAGCTGAAATTTTCTCTAATTGAAATCCCAAACATTCTTCAGTTCCGAATCAAATTCCACTTGCTCTTTGACTATGCCTTTGATCCCTCTAACTGAAGGAGTTTGTCTCTCATCTTCACCCTTACGTCATGTCACTGGTATAAAATATAGCACATACAGAAATATCTTGTAGATATTACTAACAATTGTTTATCTCTTCAAAGCATCACCAAATTTCCTTGAAGTTCAGGAGTATGTTTTGTTCCAACTGAAAGAGGCCAGGTAGAGTTTAATGAGCTCTGGACTGAACTTTGAATCCTGTCCATTACTAACAATGTCTATGATCATATTTAAAACTCTTAATAATTTTGAATCCCAATTTTTCATCTATAAAATGAAGGTGCTTCATCAAAATAACCGTGTGATCCTACTTCTACTCCACACTGCCTAACATAACACTTTTGATGTAGTAGGCTTTTATAAACATTTGTGGAATATTGAATGAATTTATTTCAGGAGTAAATGATGCAGGATGACAAAATGGAAAGCATATAAAATACGGTCCTTGAGGAATGTGTTTCCAAGTCTAGCACTGATGCTTACAGGCTCTGTAAGTTTGATCAAGTCCTAATGTATTTTTCTGTAAAGTCGCCGTGGGGGCGGGGGGGAACAGAGGTAATTCACATTCCCCTGTGCAAATCAAATGAAGTAATTTATGGTGGGATTATATTTTTAGATATATGTCTCATTTTTCTCTATGTATATTGCACTTTTCCACTCAATGAGCTTGTGCTTATGGATACAGAAGAGAACAAACTTGAAATAGCCAAGAGGGCTTCCTGGCTCCTTCTTGGCCTCAGTGTACAGAGGCAATGCAGTAGGCATGAACAAAGTGCTTGTCTCAGAAATAGAGATGTAAGAAAGATGAGGAGAAGTGATGAAAGCAGAGAGGATAGTAGGTCCAGGGCTGAGCTTCTGAAGAGGATTCAAAACCTGAGAAACAGGGTACATGGCACACAGAGACAGAGAGAGGCAGAAGCCATAAACAGCTCAAACAGAGAACCACGCGTCCTGATGTTATGTCTCCTCATGAACTGGTGCAGATGACTCTTTGACCAGAGCTCATTCTCCATCTTGGCGCTACGTAAGATTCCATATGTGTCTACAACACGTGTTAAGTTTGGAGAAACCCCGAAAAAAACTGAGGTTAAGTTTTCCATATTCTTGGTAGGATTAAAATATGAATAGTCTAAAAAAATACATTAGTGATTTTTTTTGCATATCAATATATATGGGCTGAGAGTCATATCTTCAAAACACATATGAAAGCTCTTTATATACTGCAAATTGCTACTGAATAAGAGTTACTCTTTAAAACTATGATTAAATGAGTGCACTGGATGCAATTAGAACAGTGCCTGGAGTAAGGTATGCAGCAATAATTAATAATTATTGTTGTTATTATTGTCACAGTACTAACACTAGACATAAACTGTAGTTGGAGAAGCTGCATCTACACATGAAATGGTAAGGAGAATTAAGTGAGCTTCTGGTACGTGCCCATGTATAGCTAAATCATGACATCTTTGACTTGAATGTTATCAACTATCCCATCTTTGTCTACAAAGAACTAATGAGTCCTGGATTGACACAAAGGCAGCAATAAAGTGGAAATTAGGTAGTATGGGACAAACGGCAACCTGAACATCACTTCTAGAGTAACGTTAAGTTTACCAGGGTGAAGACCTATTCCAAGTTCACATAAGTAGCTTATTCAAAAAATGCCTTAAGGAATGCTGTATCTTCATTTGGGTAACCTGTATATCATGTCCAACTCCAAGTCAACACTGGTAGAGACTAAAAGTTTAAGTGACAATGACTTGCTGATTAATTTTATGCTTAATAAGCAATGACTTAACTCATGAAAAACACTTGCTATCGAATATGGCACCCTACTGTTTAGCACAATTTAGTTCCAAATTAAACACTGAATCCAACACAGGAATGTTAGAGTCTAATAAGTTTCTGATCTTTATAAACTAAAATAGGAAGTTCTTCTGTTGAATTGTATTAAATATATAATGGATTTATAATCTTCTACCCACCCACCCGTGCCCCATGAGGAATACCATAAACCCATAAAAACTTCTCCCTAGGGGTTTTTATTTTATTTTTATTTTCCCCTGAGTTATAGCCTTCCTACATCAAAGGTTACTAGGGATTCTAGCTCTTTAGAGCAAAAGCTTTGCTATACAGAGCTGACAGTGGGATCTTTTGAACTTTGCTAATCTGAACTGCTTCTCTCCATGCCTAACATGATTCTGAAGTATCTGAAAGACTCCCTATCAATTGACTCATTCAATTCTTATTCTTTTTTATTGCTTTTCTATCAGCAATCCTATGGAAAAGCAATGCTGAGATTTGCAGTCACTTCTTTGTAAATCATGCTTACTAATCTT
Source organism: Ceratotherium simum simum (assembly GCF_057802395.1). Classification (NCBI taxonomy): domain Eukaryota; kingdom Metazoa; phylum Chordata; class Mammalia; order Perissodactyla; family Rhinocerotidae; genus Ceratotherium; species Ceratotherium simum. Next base: position 74,531,208 of record NC_141904.1, on the reverse strand, counting down.
TGGATATCATTATAAAATATCACATTTGTACAGTGAATTTCCACTTAATGTGTTTCAACAATGACTCATTTTCTCTTTTAACCAAAGAGTGAAGCATTTTTAATCTAATTTTTGAGGGAAGCCAGGCATTAATATTATTCCGGGTATACAGACGAGTAACTTAAGGCATGACCCTACTGCTAGTGGTTGACAAAGCCTAGTGGACCAGAAACTCCAAACTGGACTTTTGTCTGTAGATCTTAGGCTCTTGTTACCACATATTGTGGTTTAGAAACCATTGCTTTCCAGCCTTCTGGTTTCTCGTCACTGTTTCATTCCACTTTTAAGAATGGTGTATTCCAGGAGCCAACTAAAAGATCCCCAAATACTCAAAGCTAGAACAATGTGAATAACAAAATAAATCAGTATTCAATTATAACCCAAATTATAACATGAATATTCATGAGTCCATAATGAAATAAGTTGTGATTTAATTAAATTTAATAAATAGATAAATAAATCAATCAACAAATAAAGAAAATAAACAAATCTGTGTAGAAGAATGTCAAATAATTTATGTAGTCTTCCCATCTGTCTCAAAAAGGTGGAGCATGCCCTGCTCCTTACGTGTAGGCTGTGTATTTAGTAACTTCCCTCTGAAGTGTACAGTGTGTAAAGGAGGAAAAAGTAACTTTACAGTGGAGAAACCCGACAAACATTACCTTAGCCAAGTGATCGAGGTCAACATCAACAGTGATAAGTCACATTGATAGTATGTACCCTTGAGATGATGTGATGAGGATGGCACATTACCTTTGTGGTCTTCCTCTCAAAAATCAGTATCCTAATCTAATCATGTGAAAAACATCAGACATACCTCAAATGAGTGATATTCTACAAAATACTTAACCAGTACCACTCAAAAATGTCAAGGTCACCAAAAACAAGGAAAGTGTAAGGCATGGTCCCAGTCCAGAGGAGCTTGAGGAGACATGAGAACAAAATGTAATGTGGTATCTTGAAAAAGAAAAAGGACACTAGATAAAAACTAAGGAAATCTGAATAATCTAATATCTAAATAATATTAGTTACTAGTAATGTATCAAAATTAGTTTATTAATTGCTAACAAATGTACTACACTAATGTAGGATGTTAATAATACGGGAAACTGAGAGGAGGAGAGGAACTCTCTGTACTACTTTGCAATTTTTCTGTAAATCTAAAACTATCGTAAAATTAAGAAATATATATAGCTTATTCTTCTTTCTATATAATCATCTGCACATCCTCTTTCCACTATTATGTCTGCTTTCATTGTCCTAAATAACATTTACTAAATTTTCATTCTTATTTTACTCTTTCTTGTCCTTTTTCTTGATTTTCCTTAGTAGTCAGGAATCTAAGTCTGCTACCAAAGCCGAAGAATCAATTCATTTTTCAAAAGATGTTGATAATCTGAGGAAAAGAGGATATAGATTTGAGGCCCATCTTGCTCTCCTCCCAAGCAGAAAAATGCCAAATCTTGCCAACCACCAAGTCCAATGGTGGCTCCCCATAGAAAAAGCAAATCCACTTTAAAGATTTATTTACAAAGCAGAAACCCAAATCCCCTTCCAACTGCCCTCAACTGCAGGGAACTACACAAAGGGCTTAATCCCCTAACAATCTAATCAATTCCAAACTGAAAACTTCATTTTGCTTTTAAAAGATTAACACTGCCCAATTATACTTGCTGCCTACACAGATTTAAAATAGATACTGTGTGTCCATGCTATTCACTTGATTATAAAATTAATCCATGTAAGGGGAAGAGGAAAATGAGTTTGAATGTACTATTTGCTTTTTAGAGGAAACTCTAGATATAGAATAAAGACAAAAGCCTGGGAGATTTGGAAATGTATTCAACAGCACCGATCTGAATATTATGACCTCAAGAAATAGGAAAAACATCCTCTCAACACCTCTTTCAAAATAGGGTTTTGTTCCTGGGAAGAAACTTCTAGGTATCTTCAATGCTGTCCCAGCCATACTTTAGAAATGCAAATTCCGTGTGGAGGTACAATAGTAAATTGACTTTCTTTAAAGGTTTTATGATCAGTGTCAAGCCACTGACTGTCTTCTATGGTTTTGAGGCCCCTGTGATAAAGGAGATGTGGGAGCAGGCTAGGCAAGTGGGTGGGCTGAAAGGGCAGGGAAATGGACTCCTCACAGCCTGTCCCAGTCCACACAGCTCAGTTGTGCAGGAGGGAGTCTTTGAGATCCTCTCACAAGTCGGACTACAAAGATTCAACTGCCAGAGAGAAAATGTGTTTTAAAAGGACAGCTCTCTGAATTTTTAAGAATTCTGGAAAGAGGTGAAAGTTCAAGAGCTGCTGGTTTTCTTTTCCTCTATATTAGCTTCCCCCAGTGTGCTGTTTATGCAAAACTACTGCAAACCAGCCTTCAGAGTTCTATATTCTATCCACAGTCAATATCTTGAGAGAGGATAAAATGGTGAGGAGAGTCAGCAGTGCTGTGTCTTGGCCAAGTCTTTGCATGCTGTAGTCTACTTCAGAGCTTCTCAAATTTTCATATGCTCAGTAATCCCCTGGGATCTTCTTAAAATGCAGATTCCAACTCAATCAGTATGGGATGAGGCCTAGAGTCTGCATTTCTAGCAAGCTCCCAGGTGATGCTAATGCTGATGGTTTACAAACACAGATAACTTATGTTTATGCAACAACAAAAGTACAGAGTTTGAAGGTCTAAGTCTTGGCAATGTTGGAGGGCATCTCTCATGGACAACTTGTCTTTTTTTTTTTACTGATGTTTTAATAGTTTATAACATTGTGAAATTTTTGGTTGTACATTTTTGTTTGTCCATCATCATATATGTGTCGCCCTTCACCCCTTGCACCCACCCCGTACCCCCATTGGCCCTGGTAACCACAATACAGTTTTCTCCGTCCATGTGTTGGTTTATATTCCACATATGAGTGAGATCATACGGTGTTTGTCTTTCTCTTTCTGGCTTATTTCACTTAAAATAATACTCTCCAGGTCCACCCATGTTGTTGCAAATGGGATGATTTTGTCTTTTTTTATGGCTGAGTAGTATTCCATTGTATATATATACCACATCTTCCTGATCCAATCATCAGTCAAGGGACACTTGGGCTGCTTCCACTTCTTGGCTATAGTGAATAATGCTGCAGTGAACATAGGGGTGCATAAGCCTCTTTGGATTGTTGATTTCAGGTTCGTTGGATAGATTCCCAGTAGTGGGATAGCTGGATCGTAGGGTATTTCTATTTTTAATTTTTTGAGGAATCTCCATACCGTTTTCCATAGAGACTGCACCAGTTTGCATTCCCACCAGCTGTGTATGAGGGTTCCTGTTTCTCCACATCCTCTCCATTTGTTGTTTTTTGTCTTGGTGATTATAGCCATTCTAACAGGCGTGAGGTGATATCTTAGTGTTGTTTTGATTTGCATTTCACTGATGATTAGTGATGTTGAACATTTTTTCATGTGCCTGTTGGCCATCTGTATATCTTCTTTGGAGAGGTGGCTGTTCATTTCCTCTGTCCATTTTTTGACCAGGTTGTTTGTTTTTTTGTTGTTCAGTTGTGTGTGTTCTTTGTATATTATGGAGATTAATCCCTTTTCAGATATATGTTTTACAAATATTTTCTCCCAGCTGGTGGTTTGTCTGTTCATTTTGATTCTGGTTTCATTTGTCTTGTAGAAGCTCTTTAATTTGGTAAAGTCCCACTTGCTTATTTTTTCTTTAGTTTCTCTAGTCTGGGTAGGCATGTCATCCGAAAAGATTCCTTTATGACCAATGTCAAATAGTGTGTTGCCTATATTTTCTTCTATGAGTTTTATAGTTTCAGGTCTCACCTTTAGGTCTTTCATCCATTTTGAGCGAATTTTTGTGAACGGCGATAGCAGAGGGTTCACTTTCATTCTTTTGCATGTGGCTGTCCAGTTTTCCCAACACCATTTATTGAAGAGACTTTCCTTTCTCCATTGTATGTTCTTAGCCCCTTTGTCGAAAATTAGCTGTCCGTATATGTGTGGTTTTATTTCTGGGCTTTCAATACTGCTCCATTGATCTGTGTGTCTGTTTTTGTACCAGTACCATGCCGTTTTGATTACTATTGCTTTGTAGTGTGTTTTGAAGTCAGGGATTGTGATGCCTGCTGCTTTGTTCTTTTTTCTTAGGATTGCTTTGGCTATTCGGGGTCTTTTGTTGCCCCATATGAATTTTAGGATTCTTTTTTCTATTTCTATGAAGAATGTCCTTGGGATTCTGATTGGAATTGCATTGAATCTGTAGATTGCTTTAGGTAGTATAGACATTTTAACTATGTTTGTTCTTCCAATCCACGTGCATGCGATGTCTTTCCATTTCTTTATGTCATCATTGATTTCTTTCAACAATGTCTTGTAGTTTTCATCGTATAGGCCTGTCACCTCCTTGGTAAGATTTATTCCTAGATATTTTATTCTTTTTGATGCAATTGTAAATGGTATTATCTTTTTGAGCTCTCTTTCTGTTAGTTCGTTATTAGCATACAGAAATGCAACTGATTTTTGTAGACTGATTTTGTACCCTGCGACTTTGCTGTAGTTGTTGATTACTTCTAATAGTTTTCCAGTGGATTCTCTAGGGTTTTCTATATATAAAATCATGTCATCTGCAAAGAGTGAGAGTTTCACTTCTTTGTTGCCTATTTGGATTCCTTTTATTCCTTTTTCTTGCCTAATTGCTCTGGCCAAAACCTCCAGTACTCTGTTGAATAAGAGTGGCGAGAGTGGGCAGCTTTGTCTCGTTCCTGTTCTCAGAGGAATGGCTTTCAGCCTTTCCCTGTTGAGTATGATGTTGGCTGTGGGTTTGTCATAAATAGCCTTTACTATGTTGAGGATCTTCCCTTCTATACCCATTTTGTTAAGAGTTTTTATCATAAATGGATGTTGTAACTTGTTAAATGACTTCTCTGCATCTATTGAGATGACCATGTGGTTTTTATTCTTTGTTTTGTTGATGTGGTGTAGCATGTTGATTGATTTGTGGATTTTGAACCATCCCTGTGTCCCTGGTATAAATCCCACTTGATCATGGTGTATGATCTTTTTAATGTACTGCTGTATTCGGTTTGCCAATATTGTGTTGAGGATTTTTGCATCTATGTTCATCAGTGATATTGGCCTGTAATTTTCCTTCTTTGTATTGTCTTCAGGGTTGGTTTCTGGGTGCTTGTCATTTTCCTCCTGGTCTGGTGATTTCATGTACCTTTGCGTTGTGGTTCCTGTATTCACTTTGTTTTTCCTCATCCTGGAAACACCTGGTTGCAGTTTCCACCTGCCACCACTGTGTGGGGGTTAAGGGCTGTGTAATCTGAGCCCCCTGTGCTCCGCCCAGCTGCTCCCTGCGATCGGTCTGGCCGCTCTAGTTGGCTGAGCTGCAGTGTGGGGCATGTGGTGGGGGGGGCTCTCTCTTTTGCCCGCTGGATCCCTGGATGGGGAGCTTCTCACATGCCCCTTGTTATTCACTCTCCTGGGGTGCTCAGATGTTGATGGCACCCCTGCAGCAGTTCTGAATTCTCTGTGTGGGAGTTTCCCATTGGGTGAGAGAGCCCGAAGAGCTACGGTTTCCTTGCAGAGGTCTGACCCTCCCCCCTCTCTAGGAGTGGCGCGGACCTGGATTGCTGATCTGATGGGGAGGGAGAGGAGTTCTCCTTACCTCTCCCCACTTCCTCTGGGGCCCCCAGCATGTCCACTCTCAGATGTGTGGCAGTGTGAATCTTTCCGATCTTCCTTTTTGCTGTGTAGGAGTCCATTGTTGGTCTGTGACTGTTCCTTTTGTTGTATCTTATGGGGGAAGAGTTTATGGGAAAGCTCACTGTGCCATGATGCTGATGTCACTCCTCAACAACTTGTCTTTTTTAATGCCCACTGCCATTCTTCTCCCAGTCCACCAATTTTTTAAAATCCTTCTCTCCTCAATGCTCCTTTCTCTTCACATATACACAGCAGTTAACACATCCATATTTTTTCCTTTTATCTTAGATTTCTTTCATTTCCTTTGAATGAATATACATGTTGAGACACATTACCATGTGAATTTCAGTTTTTTCCAGCATCCCTTTCTAGATTTATTCAAAAGCTAAATTTTTTTCCTCTTTCTCCACCCCCATCCTTAGCATAATTTTAGCAGTTTATTGTGTTAAAACTGTATCTATCTTCTACCTAACATTAGGTTTATATTGCAAACCATCCTTCTATTAGCCTAACATTGGAAGGTGCCCTTCCTAATTTCCCCTTCCCCCGATTGATAGAATTCTAATGATGGTTATCAGAGCAACACTGATGTGGTAGTTGACTAAAGACTATTCACACACAAACACACACACACACACACACACACACTTTCTGGAAAGCCCATATAAAGGTGCTAGGTTAGTTTTATTTGTTTGTTTTGTTTCACATTAAAAAATTAAGTCAATGGGAGTTATGAATGTGTAAGTATATGAAGTGTGTGTAGTGAGAAGAGATACATTAATTTTCTCTAAAAATATAATGAGTAATTTTCATAAAATTATTCTAAGAAAGAATCATTTGAATTATTCTGCCATATTATTTTGCTCTTGGAATTGAGAATAAGCAAGTATAAGTGAAGGATGAGTAAATATCCTATTCTTAGTGGCCTATTCCTGTTCTTTGTGGCTTTATCGTTTGAAAGATTTGAAATGATATAAAAAACATACATTCCTATATTCTGTATAATTAAATATAATCTCCCTCATAGGGTATGAAGACAGAATGAGAAAAGCTCAGTAGTTAGTGAAGTCTGCTTTAATTCATCTACTACTCATGAATAATAAAAGAAAATAGCCAATCATAGCAATTTTGGTCTTATTTCCATTGTTATAAGTGGTTCCTTCTTTAGGAAAGTTATTCAGTAAATGAAAAGATCCCACCTATAGATTGGATTGCAGAAAACCTGCCTGTTCTGCATTGTGAATGTAAGCAGATAGATAAATCACTGTGCAGTGGTGCCTCTTTACCTGGAAAATTGGTCTGAAATCAAAATGTAATCAAATACTACACACTAACTTTATAAATAAAGTAAGTTCACTAACCTACTGTTGGATATGATGCTGTTTGATCACGGTACTTCAGGCCCTGGTATTTAGTCAACTAACTGTTCTTGTGTGTGTTTATTGTTGTTATTGTGTTGTTTTGTTTCCGTAATCATACACTGAAGCAGTTTAGTGTAAAATTCTTCTGACAATGCCAGCTCAAACTGCTTGCTGATGGAATCTAATTAGGACCTCAATGTTGCTTTGATTGTCTAGCACAATATTTTAGAAGTAAAGAAAAGAATTTGACTTCCATGAGAAGAGACTTGCACTTTAGTTCATCAAGGAATTTTTTCTCATATTCCCATATTTCTACTCAACCAGCCAATTCACTGGTGTATATTACCTGACTTACTTTTAAGGGAATTTGAATTTGAATTTGATTCCCTGTTCTAGAGTCGGTCTCAGCAAAGAATTGAAGTAAACACCAGTGCATCTGCTGGGTGGCATTTGCTGGACTAGCCCAATTCATGCTAGACTTTTCAGTTTTAATTACCTTTCAGTATGAATCTGTCTATTGCGTTATTCAAGAAATTCGCTCTTAGCTACATAATAACTTCTCAGTGGTAAACAGAACACCTGATACAAAATCTGGTAATTCACTTTGTTCATTTCCTTGTTAATTTAAAATGAAAACACATACTTAGTTAAAAATTCTCTTCATATACCTAAAAGATGGGGAAAAACAAACCTCTGAAATATTCTAAAATAGCTAGAAATTGTTAAGCTCATCTCCCCTTTCATCCACATGTGCGCAAATTAACCAATATGTACTTAGGACTAGCAAGTTCCACTTTATTTTGACAATTAGTCAAATAATAGTGATCATGTTCTTTCCTACTTATACTTTTTGAAATGAGAATTAACATTTCTCTAAAAGGAAGCTGTATCAAACTGATCTTAATAATTTTATAAAGAAAGGCAATATGAAGGACTCCTCAAAGTTCTTCTGGATTTTTAGGATAATTATTACCATATTTTATATGTACAAATAAATTGTGGATGGTCGTCAATCATTATTGAATTTTCTATGTGGTGGCAATATCTGCATGAGATTTTACTTTCAAGTTGGCTAATGCATACATTCAACAAGTACCTACTATCTGCTCTGTAAAATGCAGTGTGCTGGATTCTACACAGTAGTCATCTCCTTTGCTGTGGAATCATTCTTGTTTCGTAGGTTATTCTTTTACTCATTTTTGGCAGTTACATCACGCTCAGGCAATGGAAAACTGTTATCAGCTGCAGGAAGTGAGGGGAATAACTTATCTGTGTTTGGTGTTTTAGAGAGAGATGGAATTTTGTTTAAATTCTGGCTCTGTTACTTGTGATACTATGCAAATGACTCAACATACACGTTTCTTTATCTGAAAAATGTGAGTAATCATAGTCTCGGGCCGGCTCCGTGGCTTAGCGGTTAAGTGCGTGCGCTCTGATGCTGGCGGCCCGGGTTCGGATCCCGGGCACGCCCCAAGGCACCACTTCTCCGTCCAACGCGAGGCCGAGTCCCACGTACAGCAACTAGAAGGATGTGAACCTATGACATACAACTGTCTACTGGGGCTTTGGGGGGAAAAAAATGAATAAATAAAATCTTTAAAAAAAAAAAAAAAAAAATCATAGTCTCATACAGTTTTATGGGCTGAATTGTATCCTCCCATAAAAGATATGTTGAAATCCTACCCCTCAGTACCACAGAATGTGACCTTATTTGGAATAGGATTGTTGCAGATGTAATTAGTTAAGATGAGGTCATACTGGAGTAAGGTAGGCCCCTAACCCAAAATGACTGGGTGCCTATAAGAAGATGGCTATAAGAAGACAAGGATACACACAGGCAGAACACGAGGAGGTGCTGAAGGCAGAGATTGGAGTCACACAGCTTCAAGGAAAGCGAAGGATTGCATAGCTTCATCCAAAAGCTATGAAGAGCCAAGGAAGGATTCCCCTACAGGTTTCAGAGGGATCACTGTGCCACTGACACATTGATTTTGGACTTAAAGCCTTCAGAACTGTGACAAAATAAATTTCTCTTATTTTAAGTGGCCCAGTTTGTAGTATTTTGTTATACCAGTCCTAGGAACCTAATATTTATAGCTAAATGAGATAATGAGAGTGCTAAACAAAGAACCTGACACCAATTCTCAATAGACGATTGCTGCTTTATATTTGTAGTTATTTTTTCTTTCGCATGTGAAACATAATTAACCAAGGAGATATGTCTGAAGATTTGAGAAGATTGTACTCCTCAAATATTAAAAAAATCTTTTTAAGGAAAGCAAACTTTCTGTTCAAAATACAATTTAGGGGAGAATGCAAAAATAATAAAAATAGGTTGAGAAACAACTTTTACTTTTGCTATAGTATAGTCTTTAAAAGGTGGGTGCATTTGTTTCCTCTGAAGGGAACCTACTTCTAATATTGACCAACTGACCAACTCCTGACTGACTGAATAAGTGAATAGATATGCCTTTTGCCCAGGGTTCTCGTCTTTAGAAGACTCTCCTCTCTCCTATTTCATGTAATTCACATGGAGTTGATTCTGCCCCAGGTACAGTTGCATCACCTAACTTGGTTTTATGAGCCATAAGTGTCTTTAGAATAAGGGCCACTATGAGGTAGAGCTGAGTCTGGTTACCTTCTCCAGCCACATGGAGAAAATTACTTATAGAAGAGAAAGTAGTCAATGTGCAGAGAGAAAATGAGTTATAAAGGAAGGAAAAATATTTCAATATCATGATTGGAGTCTTGGATCTAGTTAAGCCTGAAACCAACTAGACCAATGCCTGGACATTTTAGTCACTATGGCAAGAAATTCAGTTCAGTTTCTTAAGTGAAATCAATCGTTGTTTTGCATCAGAATCACCTGGAATTTGCTTCCAGAGTTTCTTTTTTTCAAATGTTGTGACTTGGGCATCTCTCCTAGTAATTCAAATATGCAGCGATGTTTAAGAATCACTGAGCTAGTTAAGGAGTGTTGCTGTCACTTAGAACCTACAGAATCCTGAATAATGAAACAGCTTAATAAACTACCAAATGTAATGTAATGAAATGTCCTGAAAACTTACCAAATAACATGAAAAGAATTAAAAAGGTTTAAATCTGTGTACACCCACACACCCTACCCCCAAACACGCCTGCTTCTCATGGAAATTGGATTCTACAATTTTTGGTAAGAGAGATATTTAGCAATTTTCGAAGAATATAATGACTCTGACTCTAAGTCTTATTCAACTATAATAGAATGTGAAAGTGTTTTAATAAAAATGGAGTGTAACTTCTCTATATTTTACTCCCCCAAGTATGAAGCAGAAGGTAGAATAACATGGATCTCCTGTGAGTTTTATCTAAAATATTTATGACACTGACACTACAACAAAATGAAAGGCATACAGAAGAGAAGACAAGAGAAAGGAAGAGAGGAAAGGGGAGGGGAGGGGAGGGGAAGGCTGGGGAGGGGAGGGGAAGGGAGAGAAGGAAGGAAGAAAGAAACTTTATCTTAGGAAAGTTCAGTACCTGCATTTTGGCTAAACTTTTAAAGTTCAAGGTTTATTTTGTATTATGTTGACCTTTTAAAATTATGCAAATGCAATCTTCTTTTTGACTACATTTCTTGTTCATTTTCCTAACAACCACAATTTTATGATTTATGATGATCCTTCCTGGTATGATAAATATAGCATGATGCATTTTGCAAAAACTCAAATCCGAACAGTGCTATTTTTTTTTTTTTCATAAATCTTTGTACACTAAGCCAACTGTTTAGGAGAAAAAGAATGTAAAATAACCACATTTTATTGTGAAGGGTCAGAAAATGCACTGAAAATCTGGTGAAACAATAGCCTTTGGAACTTAGGAGTCAGGCAGATATAGGTGTATGTTGGAGGGGGTCAATTTTTTTTAAAAAGGATTCAGACTAGCCTTAGGTCTCACTCTGGTCTTGTTAGATATAGTTAACTCACATCAATCATATATATGACTTTGAACTTGTATCTCTAATAGCTAAATTTTTTAACCTAGATGGCTACCTGTAAACTTTTCATTACTTGCCACCAGGACTGGCTGTATAATTTGCCCAGCCCCCTATAAATGAAAATGTGAGCACCTTGTTCAAATATTCTTAAGAATTTCAAGATGGCAGCAGCAGAGCATTAAAGCCCAGCATAGAAACCTTCTCATTGTGGGACCTTGTGTGTCACACACCCATGAAGTCTAACTGTCACTAATAAAAATTTAAATGTAGGATAAAAATTGAAAAGTGCTCTTGAGAAACTCTGTATTTTGGTGTTTTTTTGTTTTGTTTTGTTTTTTGTGTGTGAGGAAGATTGGCCCTGAGATAACATCTGTTGCCAATCTTCCACTTTTTGCTTGAGGAAGAGTGGCCCTGAGCTAACATCTGTGCCCATTTTCCTCTATTTTGTATATGGGTCACTGCCACAGCATGGCTTGATGAGTGGTTGTAGGTCTGCACCCAGGATCCTAACCCGTGAAGCTGGGCTGCAGAAGCAGAATCCACGCAACTTGAACCACTCAGCCACAGGGCTGCCCCTATTTTTTTTTTTTTTTTAAATTAAACATTTTCCTTTGAGACTATTCCCATGCACTTGTAAGAACTAGGACAGTTAGCCCTTCTGTACCCTTTACCCAGTTTCCCCCAGGGGTGGCATTTTGAAAAACGAGTGCAATATCACAACCAGGATATTGACGTCGATATAGTCAACATACAGAGCATCTCTGTCACCATGGGGATCCTTCATTTTGCCTTTTTATAGCCACACCCACTTCTATCTTGGCAGTCATTTGTCTGTTCTCCATTTCTATAATTTTGTCACTTCAAGAATGTTATATAAATGGAATCATACAGTATGCAACCTTTGGGGATTGGTTTTTTCCACTCAGCATAATTCATATTGTTGAGTAGTACACCAAGGTATGGATGTACCACAGTTTGTTTAGCCATGTCCCACATGAAGAACATCTAGGTCGTTTCCAGTTTGGGGCTATTCTAGACAAATCTGCTATGAACATTCCTGTACACATTTGTGCATGAAAATAAGTCTTCACGTTTCTGGAATAAATGCCCAGAAGAGCAATTGTTGGGTTATTCAATAGTTATATGTTTATCTAGGAAACTGCCAAATTGTTTTCCAGAGTGGTTCTCTTTTCTTAATTTCCCACTAGCTACGTAAGAGTGATCTAGTTTCTCTGCATCTTCACCAGCATTTGATGTTTATTTTATTTTGTTTTTGAATTTTAGCCATTCACATAGGTGGGTAATAATATTATATTATGGCTTTACTTTGCATTTCTCTAATCGCTAATGATATTAAACATGTGTTCACGTGCTTATTTATCGTATATATCCTTTTCAATGAAATGTTTCTTCATGTCTTTTGCTCATTTTCTAATTGGACTGTTTGCTTTTTGAAAGTTGAGTTTTCAGCTTTCTCTGTATTTTTTAAATAGTAGTGCATTGTTGGATATGTGATTTGCAAATATGTTCTTCCTACCTGTACCTTTTCTTTCTATCCTCTTCACAGGGACTTTTGCAAAGAAAAGGCTTTTAATTTATCGATTTTTCCTTTTATGGATCATGTTTTTAAAGATTTTTTTATTTTTTTAAATTTATTTATTTCCCCCCCAAAGCTCCAGCAGATAGTTGCATGTCATAGCTGCACATCCCTCTAGTTGCTGTATGTGGGACGCGGCCCCAGCATGGCCAGAGAAGCAGTGCGTCGGTGCGCACCCAGGATCCGAACCCGGGCCGCCAGCAGCAGAGCGCGCGCACCCAACCGCCAAGCCACGGGGCCGGCCCTGGATCATGTTTTTAATGTCAAGTCTAAGAACTCTTTGCCTAGATCTGGATCCTAAAGATTTTCTCATATATGTTTTCTATAGGTTTTGTAAGTTTGCATTTTAGTCGATGATCTATTTTGAGTTAATTTTTGTAAAAAGTGTGAGACTTAGGTAGAGATTCTTTTTTTTTTGCCTATAGATGTTCTATTTCTCTAGCACCATTTGTTGAAAAGGTTATCTTTTCTCTTTTGAATTGTTTTTATGACTTTGTATAAAATCAGTTGGCTATGTTAGGGTGAGTCAAACTCAGGATTTTCTGTTCTGTTCCATTGATTTATGTTTCTATTCTTCTACCAATACTGAACCATCTTGATTACCTTAATAAGTCTTGAAATTGGGTAGACTGATTCCTCCCACTTCATTCTTCTTTTGAGCAATAGTTTTGCTCATTTGCCTTTCCATATAAATTTTAAAATAAAGTTGTCTATGTCTACAAATATCTTGCTGGGATTCTCATAGCAATTGTGTTAACCAGGATATCATTTTGGGGAAAATTGATGTCTTTACGACTTTGAGTCTTCCAATCCATTAACACAGGCTGTTTCTCCCTTTATTTAGATAGTCTTTGACTACTTTCATGAGCATTGTGTAGTTTTAACATAAAAGTCTTGTATGTGTTTTATTACATTTACACCTAAGTATTTCATTTTTTAACAATTGTAAGTGGTATTGTACTTTTAATTTTGGTGTCCACGTGTTCCTTGCTTGTCGTATAGAGATGCAGTTAAGTTTTACATATTAATCTGGTATCATATGACCTTGCTGAAATCATGAATTAGTTCTAGGGTTTCTTTATTTCTTCCTTTCTAATGGGCATGCCTATTATCCCTTTTCTTGCCTTATTGTGTTGGCTAGAATTTCCAGCACTATGTTGAATAAGAGTAGTGAGAATGGACATCCGTGTCATTTTCCCAGTCTTAGGGGGAAAGCATTGTCTTTTGGCATTAGGAATAATGTTAGCTGTAGTTTTGTTTTTTGGTTTTTTTTTTTTTTGGATGCTCTTTATCAAGTTGAGGCAGTTTCTATTTCTGTGTTTCTGAGTTTTCAATACACGTGGTATATTTTGTCAAATGATTTTTCTACATCAGTTGATACAGTCATGTGATTTTTCTTCTTTAGCTTATTAATATAGTAGGTTACATTGTTTTATTTTTGAATATTGAACCATTCATGTATCCCTGGAATAATCCCACCTGGTCATCTTGTATAATTTTTTTTATACATTATTGAATGCTATTTGTTAATATTCTGTTAAGGAATTTTGCATATATATTCATGAGGAATATTGGTCTGTAGTTTTATTTTTTGTACTGTCTCTGTCTGGTTTTGTTATCAAGGTAATGCTAGTTTCATAAGGCAAAATGGGGAGTGTTCCCTTCTCTTGTATTTTCTGGAATATATTGTGTAGAATTGGTGTTAAATCTTCTTTAGACATCTGGTAGATTTTCTAGTGAAATCCTCTTGGCCTGGAGATTTTTGGAGAGAATTTTAAAATTATGAATTCAATTCCATTAATAATTATAGAGCTATTAAAATTATCAATTTCACATTGGGTGTGTTGTGGTAACTTGTGGCTTTTGAAGAATTTGTTCATTTTGTCTAGGTTGTTAAATCTATGTGTATGTAGATTTGTTCCTAGTATTCTCTTATTGCTCTTCTGATATGAGCAGTGGGATAATGATTTATCCTTTTTCATTCTGTATATTGGCAATTGTGTCATTTCTCTCTGAGTTTTCTTTTTTCTTTTGGTCACTTTTACTAGAGGTTTGTTAATTTCTTGGATCTTTTCAAAGAACTAACTCTCTCTTTCATTGATTTTCTCCATTCTTTTTTTGTTTTCAATTTCATATGGTTCTTTTCCTTTCTTTATTATTTCCTACCTTCTGCTTGCTTTGGGTTTATTTTGCTTTTCTTTTTCTAGATTCTTAAGATAGGAGCTAGGTTATTTGAGACTTTTCCTCTGTTTCTAATAATTTAGCACATTTCCTACAAATTTTGATATGTTGTATTTTAATTTTTATTCAGTTCAATGTATTTTTTTATTTTCGTTGCAACTTCCTCTTTGATCTATGGATTATTTAGAAGTGTGTTGTTTAGTTTCCCCATGATGGAGGTTTTCCTTTTACCTTTCTGATATGGATTTCTACTTTGATTTTATTTTTGTAAGGGATCACTCTATGATTTCAATTCTTTTAAATTTGTTGAGATTTTTTATATGGCCCAAGATACAGTTTATGGTATATGCTCCATAGATGCTTGAAATAAATGTGTATTATGCTGTTGTTGGGTTAAGTGTTCGATAAAGGTTGATTAGATCCTATTGGCTGATGGTTTTGCTGAGTTCTTCTATATCCTTGCTGATTTTCTGTCTAGTTGTTTTTTTAATTGTTGAGAAAGGGAAGTTGAAGTCTCCAGTATTAATTGTGGATTTACCTACTTTTACTTTTAGCTCTATCAGTTTTGAGTTATATATTTTACAGCTCTATTGTTTGGTGCACAAACGTTTTGGATTGCTGTGTCCTTTTGTGGTTTCATACATATCTTTATATAAAGTCCCTTTCTGTCTCTGCTAATTTTCTCTTTGCTCTGAAATCTTTTTTGTCTGATATTAATTTAACCACTTCTCCTTTCCTTTGATCAATGTTTGCATGGCATATCATACCCCATCCTTTTATTTCCAATCTACATATATCGTATTTGAAATGAGTTTCTTGTAAAGAGCACATAGTCAGGTCATGTTTAAATCTACTCTGCTATTCTCTGTCTTTTAATTGGTGTATTTACACCATTTACATTTAATGTAATTATTGATGTGTTAGGGCTTATGTCTGCCATTTTGTGTTTTGTTGTTTGCTTTTTCTCTGCATGTTTTGTTTCTCAATTTTATTTCTTGCCTTCCTATTGGTTAACTGAAAATTTTTTAGACTTTTATTTTGATTCATCTATAGTGTTTTTTAGTGGTTTTTGTTTGTTTGTTTGTTTTGATATAGAAATTTTAGTGGTAGCTCTGGGTATTATATTATTCATATATAACTTATCACAGTCTACTGTGATTTTACCAGTTTGTAAATTTTGTAATTTTACCAGTTTGAGTGAAGTGCAGAAACTCTGCTTATTTTATGCCCAGTCATTCTTTCATGTTTATAAATATTTTTCTCAAATATTTTCTCTACATACACTTAGAACTACATCAGATATAGTTTTAATATTTTACTTCAACCATTAAAAATAGTTTGGAAAACTCAGAGAATGAAATTTTATTATATTTACAACAATTTTTCTTACTGTATTATTATTTTTTTCTTCCTGATGTTTCAAGTCTCCTTATTTTGTCATTCCCTTTTTATTTAGAGGAAAATTTCTGTTAGCCATTCTTTTGTAGTAGTTCTGCCAGTGACAAAATAATATTTCTTCATCTAAGAATGTCTTGATTTCCCCTCAGTCATGAAGTATGTATTTACTGGGTATAGGATTCTTGGTTGAAAGACTTTTCTTTTAGTATTCTAAATTATTGTGCTACTTCTTTCTGACTCCTGTGGTTTCTAATAAGAAATCTACTGTCATTTGTATTGTTTTCTTCCTAAAGGAAAGGTGTTGTTTTTCTCCAAATACTTTCAAGATTCTTTTTCCTTATCTTTAGTTTTCAGTAGCTTAAGTATGATGTCTCTTGGCATAGATTTTTTGGGGTTTATTCAGCTTGGGGTTCACTCATGTTTATGTGTATGGGCATAAAACATTATAAATGATATTATTAGAAAGTTTGGGGAAATATTTACTTGATATTTTCAAAAAACTGGCTATCTAACCAATTGAAAATTGCTATATAATATATATATGTAAAGAAGGCATACAAATCAATAAAAAACACATGTCTATTCAATGGGAAAAAGGGTTATTTATGGCAGAGGTAATTCACAATATAAGAAATACAAGTGCAAAATAATCATATATTAAATTGTTTGTCCTAGCTAACACTGTGTGTTTTTTTCTATCAAGTTGGGAAAATTAAGGAAAAATTTAAAAATAAGGAAGGGAAAAAGAAAACAATATTTCCTAGTCTAATGCAGGGTACACATTTTGTGATAATTGTAAATTTGGAAATAAATTCATTTGGAATAAAATCACTTTTTATGAACACATAGTGGAAGTTAGTGCAAAACTCCCATATTAAAAGTGTGTTAAGGGGCCAGCCCCGTGGCTTAGTGGTTAAGTGCACGCGCTCTGCTACTGGCACCCCGGGTTCGGATCCCGGGCGCGCACTGACGCACCACTTCTCTGGCCATGCTGAGGCCGCGTCCCACATACAGCAACTAGAAGGATGTGCAACTATGACGTACAACTATCTACGGGGGCTTTGGGGAAAAAAAAGGAGGAGGATTGGCAATAGATGTTAGCTCAGAGCCAGTCTTCCTCAGCAAAAAGAGGAGGATTAGCATGGATGTTAGCTTAGGGCTGATCTTCCTCACAAAAAAAAAAAAAGTGTGTTAAGTAAACTTGGGGGCTCTCACCACTTCAGTGGCCAGTCACAGAACCATGCCACTTATCTGTCAATTGCCATTCTGTGGCATCAGGCTCACATAGAAGAACGAGAAGGACTTACAACTAGCATATACAACCATGCGCTGAGGCTTTGGGAAGGAAAAAAAGAGAGAGAGAGGAAGATTGGCAACAGATGTTAGCTCAGGGTGAATCGTTCCCTGCAAAAAAAAAAAAAAAAAAAGTATGTTAAGGATGATGGAACTTCAAAGCTCCTGGGTGGAGTGAATTATAAATAGTTTTAATGTAATTGCCACATAGCTCTGGCTCTTTAATGAGTGAAAAGTAATAGCTACCATTGTTTATCAGGACTAGTCTTGAATGATGCAAGTTTTGAATTAGAAGAGTCTTTCAGAAAGTCCTCTTTCAGAAACACGCACCACACACACACACACACACACACACATAAGTCAGCTCTGTTATAATATGACAAAGGTGTTCCTAAAAATCACCATACTATGCAAAGTCATGAAATAAAAAATACAGAGCTTATTGGAAAATGGAGTTGGGACATAATACTTGTCAGTGACATACACACACAAAAAGATAGGAAAGTAATAAAAATTTTAGCACATTTTTATGCACATTAAATGGTTAAGAAATATAATTACAAAATTAGATATGTGCTTCACCCTCAAAAAGACCTGAAGTTTGCCTGCAGATGTGGGTGTTGGAAGGTTTTCAGCTTGTATGGAACTATGAAATGGTGGAAAAAGGGTTATCTGAAATCAGACAAAAAGTTGTAACACCAGATATGGATTGGCAAGTTCATAACCCATGCTGAATTGAGGTAGCTAGCTGGTAGATGTTTGAGGTGTGTGCATGTTTACATTGTGTGTATTCCTACAGGGTTTGGTCCAAACAGGTGCCCTTTTGTGCATTCATCTAGTGTTTCTCAAAGACCAAGTAGAATGAAAGCAAATGTGACATTTGTGTTATGTTCAAATTGTCCTTTAAATATCAATAGTATTGGAATAAATTCACTTGTTCAAAACAAGCATTTTACCAGAACTGACTGTACCTTCTTACAATCAGATACATTTGTTTGCAGGTGTTTAAGTTGGAGTAGACTTTCTGTTATATAATTTAATACAGTTTCTTTTAATATCAAATAAACCTTGTGAAATCGGTATGCCATTTGATCCAACATATCAACTTTGGGGACTTTACTAAGGAGTTAGAAATATTTTATTTCAAACATATTTAGTTTAAGGATAATTTAAAGACACATAAGTTAGACCCTACTTAATGTATAAATATAGGCATTTGTTTTAATAAATTATGGTATATCCATATCATTAACTACCATGCAAATATTAAAGTAGCTTTGCAAAAGTTATCTTTTGAGGTAAAAATATTCATGGCATACAAGTACAGAGAAAAAGAAGATATTAAAGTAATATGTATGGTGAAATATAAGTTGATATATATATATGAAGGTGTGTGAAAGAATATCAATAACTCAGTGCCCCCGGGTGGGATTAAAGTTTTCACTTAACCTTTTTGTTCCTTTTATTTCTCAATATTTAGTGATTGTTTTCTTTTTGTAAAAATATACAATTAGCATTATAATAAAAAACACATTATACGTTATGCAACTTATTATGTGATTTCAAAACAGTCCTATGATATATATATATATATATATATATATATATATATATATATATTTTTTGCTGAGGAAGATTGGCCTTGAGCTAACATCTGTGCCCACCTTCCTCTACTTTGTATATGGGACGCTGCCACAGCATGGCTTGATGAGTGGCGCATAGGTCTGTGCCTGGGATCTGAACCTGCGAACCCCGGGCTGCCAAAGTGGAGCGTGTGAACTTAACCTCTATGCCACCGGACTGGCCCCCAGGTGATATATTTTTATTAAGTGATTTACCCATGGCACCAAATTTTATTAAGTACAATGCCTTTATTAGGTGCAAGTGTTATGACTCTACATCTTTCCCCTCCACCAGGCATGCATACCACATGTCTCTACTTGGGCCTCTGGCAGACATTGCTAATTGATCCCTGACTGTTAACTTTTATCAACACAATATTGATATAACTGCCCCTGAGCAATCAGAACTGGCACATGAAATAAAATTTATTGGCTTCTTCTCTATTTCATCACACTGGCCAAGAGGACTAGTATGATGTATTCCCACTTGAACACCCATTGTCAGTACCAATTGTAAGAAATTTGGTTTGGTTATTTTTAGAGCTGGCTAAAATGAACTATATATTTACCGCATTGTAGTATGTGTATTTTTGAAACAGATATGTGTCCTACAAAATCATGAGGAAAAGATCTATATTTTCCAGCACATAATACTTATATTGTTTCTGATGTGTCCTCAGAGGGTTCATTTTCAGATCCTACTCTTGGACAAAATATTGCTGTGCTCTCCTTTACTGGTGACATTGAAATAAAACTGCTGTGAGCCAAGGACTAGAGAAATAAATACCGCATGTTTTAAAGAAGCTAATTTGGCAGCAATTGGGGAGGGGTGGGGGAAGCACTGCTATGCCAATGTCAAAAACAGCCCTTCCTCAAATCCTATCCTTTTTGCTGTGCAGAACAACCTTCACGAGTTATACTTCTCTCACATCCTGAAGCCAAACTTAAAAGTTTAATCCCACATGAGCTAAGAATGAAATCCTTTATAAAAATAGCTCCTGGCCAAAAAGCCCTAGTTAAAAAAGGAAAGAAAGGAAAGAAGGAAGGAAGGAAGGAAGGAATGAATGAACGAAGGAACGAAGGATGGAAGGAAGAGAGAAAAGTAGATAGCACACGGAATAGTAAGCCAACAGAATTCTAGCACTGTCACCCTACCACCTAGCATGCAGATTTTGGGCAGCCAATGTCAAGCTATGTTGAGAAAAAGCATGAATCTCTGGTGCTTACAAATTCAATTCCATCAAACAAGTATTTATTGAGTGTCTTCCGTGTGCTCAGCAATGTTTTAGACAACGTGGAAGAAACAAAGGAAGTATAAGACAGTTACTACCCTGAAGGAGTTTGCAATCTTGTTGAAGAGCTTCCTCTGGAAAACAATTTGCTGCTGAATGAGTTACAAATACACATGATTCAAAACACCCTGTGGACAGAAAATCTATCCACATGTCATCCAGCTGTCATTTTAATGGAAGTTCAACCACCTCATTTTTAATTTACCAAAGGAATCAACCCAGAGCATGCTTACGTCTTTAGCCTTGTCCACATTTCAAGTGGATCATTCTAAGCAAACAAACTCACTCTCAGACCCCGAATGCTATGGGCGAACTGTGCTGGAGCTGCCTGAATTTGCTCCTTGACCTTGTCTGTCAAGTATGATAGTCATTTTTTTCTGGGTAATGCATTATCACCGCATCGCATTTTGATGATGTATTATACTTAGACATCATTGAAGAGGCAATTTGCTTTGATGATGTACCGACGTGCCATAGATCACAAGTCTGAAAGAGCGGAAGGAGGAGCACCCTGGAGGTCTATCACTCAAGTAGTGATGCCATCCATAGAAGAACAAGGGGACGATTAATTTAAATTATCTGGACAGGAACTGGGCTGACGACAGGACTCTTGACCCTTCTCCAAATGCAAAATGTAAAAATAGTTATATTAAAAATGCTATCACATAGTTATAAAAGAGCAACATGAGAGATCCTCTGATTATGAAACTTTTTAGTTCACACAGGTGACAAAAATTTGTAGACTAAACACACACATACACACACACACACAGATGAGTACAAGTCAAACTGGGGTAATGGGAATAAGATATATGAATTGTATCAATGTCAATATCCTGGTTGTGGTGTTACACTACAGGTTTACAAAATATTACTATTGGGGGGAACTGGGTAAAGCTTATACAGGATGATTCATATTATTGCTCATAAATGTGTATGCTTCTACTATTAACTCAAGAATTTCAATGAAAATATTTTTTAATTGCTTCTCAGAGGCAAGACCAAAATTTTCATCTGTTTAGAGAATTATGCAAAAAAAGCTCATTGACCTTCTTTTTAAAAAATTTCTGTTCTAAGGGGAGATGTTGGCAAATATTTGATATTTAACTGTGACCCTTATATTCATGTTAACTAATGTTCAATACAAGGAAAAGGTTCTGTTTAATGAAATTAACAGGTTTTAAAAGATTTTAGAAAGGTATTTCAGTATGCATGTATAAACACAAGAAAGCTTAGTGTTGTCCTTTATTATCAAACAAGCAGCTTATGAGAGCAAAGCCTGTGAAGACAAATTTAAATAAAGAGGTTTACATGAAGGCCTGAAGATGAGACCCATATATAAGCTCTTCTAAAAGTAGAGTTCTTGATGTAGAGAGTGTATCTACTTGACACAGAAATATTTTTTGATAAGTGGACTTTCCATTATTAGTCATATTTAGTGAAATAGAATTTATTTTTGGACAATATAGACACTGAAAAGATGGTTATAGATAGCTGTTAGCCTAGGAGAATGGTTTTGCCTACCAGGAATAGAATGTAGATGCACAAGTACAAGAGACAGAACTATAAAATGCAAAATGAGCAATGTAACGGGATGTGAATGTAAAGAGAGCTTCCTATGGGCAAATGAAATGAAGATGCTAAGAATAGGATGAAAGGAAAATATCAGGAGGCAAAGACTCTGACACTTTCCTGGTAGTAGGAAGGCAAATGAGATCATGTTTATGAATGAACCAAAATGCTCAGAAAATCAGCAAAGCACTACATAGTGGGGGTGAAAGTTGTTCTTTACGAGAGAGCCCTCAGTAGTTGGTAGCTGGTAGTTGCGGAGATCAGAAATAGGAGGAAATAGGACGTAAATTAGTTACACGGAACTGCTTCCCCAGCTATTCTTTGCAGTGGGATGTTTTCTCTCTGGCTGAGGCCAGAGTAATAATATATTCCAAAGAAATTGATGAATCCTATCTGCCAGGGTGGGGACTCCCAGAGAAGATGTTGAGACAAGGAATAGAATGAAAATCACCTTTATGTGGGGGAGGGGAGGCACATGACTGCCTATTCTCTGCTCATGTCTCTAAAAATAACAAACACCAGTCATTGTTGATGATCACTCCTTTTGTTCAGGGGTAGAGGCCAGTATGTGACACAATAAAAGAAATAGAATTTAAATGTATAAAACACAAGAGCATTAAATACAAAATCATTTGTAACATTAAATATATGTATTTTTTTGTGTGAGAAATATTAGCCCTGTACTAACATCTATTGCCAGTCCTCTTCTTTTTGCTGAGGAAGATTGGCCCTGGGCTAACATCCGTGCCCATCTTCCTCTACTTTATTTGGGACACTGCCACAGCATGGGTTGACAAGCCATGCCTCAGCCCACGCCCGGGATCCAAACTGGTGGACCCCAGGCCGCCGAAGCGGAGCGTGTGAGCTTAACCATTATGCCACCGAGTCGGCCCTAAATATTTTCAACAAGGATAAAAAGACTAGTTGGTCAGAATTCTGACTATTGCTTTATTTTATTTGAATAAAGACCATTACGCTAATAAACAAGTAGGATATTCCTGTGGAGGAAAGTGTAACTAACCAGTAGAAGGTTCATTGCAGTTGTTTGTACAATTGTAAAGATGTGAGTATATAACAATGTGTGTGTATATGGGTGTGTATAAGAAACAGTGATTCCACATCTATACGAAACTTCATTTTATACTGGAGAAAATTATCATGAAAGTTGCAAAGAATTTCAGTTCTGAATCCAAATGCTGTTAGAATTGACTAGAGTGAAAACATGTTGCCATGGGCTGTCAGAGGTGATATGATGATATACAATAGAGAAAATTTTTTCACTGTTTGCTAATAGCTGGAAGGTCAAGTTTCTTGATTTTAGAAATCATAATCAATTAACCAGGAAGAAAGATTAAAAGCAAAACAGAAAAGAAGAGTCAAGGAAGAGGGAGGAGAGGCCATTTCTACTAGGGGCTGCTACAATTCAAGATTTCCTTATAATGCCAGGGGTACATTTTCAAAGAAATAAGGACAAAAATAAGAACACACAAAAGGGAAAAACGTGCTTCTGGAATGGCAACCAAAGTGGAAATTGCTGACAGATCACATCAGAATATGTGCCATTTGTGACGAACCCTTGGACGGTCCAAACCGAGAGACAAATTAATGAATTCTTCATCTCTTCCCCAATGGAAAAACTCATCTGGGTCTCTTGCTTTAGTTCACTGACACTCCACTTATTTCTTTCTCTTTCTTGTTCTTGTTGCTTATTTCTTGCTTTTTCCCACATTCAGTTCCATTTGCAGATTCAATACGTGGAGGCACGTGGATAGATTTGGTTCTTTCTTTTTTTATTTTTAAGTAAATTTCAAATTTATGTGACACACATTTCAGTGGTAAAGATGGATGGTGGCACCAACCGATGAAGACCGTCGAATTCTGAGATGTATTGGAAGAATGGTTTTAGGAAGATACTAGAGATTTGTTCACCACAGTAAACACTAATTTGTTTTGGAAACCAACCACCAAATTCTCTAAAAAAACTTATGTTTTGGGTAAGTTTCAAACTCTATGCTACTGTTTGAACTTACTAATACAATTAAAGATTTTATTCCCTCAATTATTGTCTAATAAAGGCCTTGGTAACAATGAATTAATTTTTAAACAATGTATAGTAGAAAATACAATATAAAATACAAATTCTGGTTAAAACGACTTCAGGAAATTTCCTAATAAAAATGAAATACATGGAAAATTGTTATTATGTGGTCACATTAAGAATCTTAATCTTGTAAAATAAATAAATTTCTTGTAAAATCTTCTTAAATCTTGTAAAATTCCAATGTTGGAATTTGTGACATTTTAAGAAAGATTGAACAATTTAGGGAAAAAACACAAATAGTAATATTTATAAATAATAAGCAATTTTATATGATATCTAAACTGATGGTATAAAATTTAAGAGGCTGAAAGTTTATTACAATTGAGGACTAGCTACTTAAAATGAGGCCAGATTTTCTAAAACACAGTAGTTGAGTTTAGGTGAAGTGTCAATGATTTTCAATGAAGTAAATAATAAAAACCAAAAAACTGCTGTTTATAGCAGCAAATAAAGTTAAGAACCTGGGGTTATTTAAAATGGTATAAAGGTAACTTGTAAATGAGGTGGAGGGAAGAAGAACCTGTTTTCAAAGATTAAAAGCCTATTATATAAAAGACAGAGAAAACTTTGATATAATCTCAAGTGAAAGACTTGGACCAAAGGACGGAAATGCAAAGCAGGTAGTCTACTGAAGATCTATTTCAAAATGGAAAAGATTTCCTGAGCTTTTGTTCAGTTTGCAGTCATACAGGTTCTGAGGGGATCTTTCTAAAGGTACTTCAAGCATTTTGCAGGTCTTATACTTTCTCATAAATCTGAGACCCTATGAATCGGTATGCAGTGTTATACTCAAGAAACAAATATTTTACAAGAATGTAAATAACGCAGTTTACAAAAACCGATGAGGATTAGTAAAGAGTTTCCAGGGGTAGCTGGAGCATATTCTTAACTGCTGAATTTGAAGTCCAACACCACAGCTAAGATCTTGGTATCTCTTTTAAGAAATCAAAACGCACCTGGATGACTCTTCAGCTAGGTCCAGCTTTGCTGGGATAGTGAATATATTAACTTCTCTAAAGAGAGAATCAGTGTGAATTGTAGGCGAGATGGCTGAAGCAACATTCCTGTGTTCTGAGGAAGGAAATGCTTCTACTATTGGAATTCACCAGCTAAAGCAGTCCCAGTTTATTGATACTTAATTCAATCCTGCCTTAAACTCTGCCTTTCTTTTACTTTTGAAAATTTGGAAATGTGTTCGTTCCTAATTGTAATTCTCTACTTTCCTCACTGACAAAGCGTGATAAATGCCAAGGCCACGAAAGCTCTTCTCGTTGAGAATGAAGTTAACAGGCATGTTTTTCTTAGACCTGTGATCCAACATACCACAGGTTTCCAAGAGGGCTTATTCTTTTTTTGATCTCAACGTGATTGTTCTGAGTGAAAAATTTAAAGCCCTTTCGTGTGCCGTTAGCTTGTCTTCTGGGAATAAAGGCATAACGTATACAGAGAATGGGAAAAAAAACTTTCTTATTTTGTTAGCCAAAAGTGTTTCTTTAAACAATACTGCATCAAAAGGCCGGTGGCAGCAGCATTAATTCTATTCTCAAGATGTTCATCAATTCAGAGAACAAAAGTCCCTATTTGTTCTTTTCAGTAGTTGAACACAGCAAAATACAGCATTATTTTAATAAAGCAAAGGAGGATTGAACATTGCTATTGCCTCAGAATTAGTTAATACTAGCACTAAAGCTCCCAATTTTTCTATTATGCACTAGAGATAATTTTTCAATAAAAAGATGATCTGTGGCTTACACAGAAAATAAGTCAAATAATAATTATATACTCTCAGAAAAGAAGCACAAGACCCAAGTATACACTTTTATAGATTTACCATTATTTTTATCACGTTCCCTATAGAAAAAACTGCTTTGTCTATTGAAAAGAACTAAATTATGACACTAATTCACACATATGTTAATATTTTGTCATTGTCATCCGGATTAATTCTCAAATTTATTTTGAAACTAATCATACCTCAGTAGTTTAAGGACATTGATAGATTTTGAATCTAAGAAAATCCTGGGGATTTTATCTCTTTGGAAACAGTAAAAATGGACTGCACTCAAGGATGCACATTACACATATAAAGCGATAGACATTTTTACATATTTTGGGTTGAGGATTAAATCTCAGATTGTTACCAATGGGATGGTATCTACTTGAATTTAGTTTAGCTGGAGTAATCACTTAGGAGTCAGGCCATTCAGGTTTTATTTTGTTTTGTTTTTTGGTAGTGTTGCATGCTAAGGAAACTAATTCTTGGAATTCAAGTCTCTTGAAAAATGGAATAGTATATATAGAAATGATAGAATCACAAGCACCTAGACTATTCACATCAATTTTAAGCATGACGATTTTAAAGGGATAAAGACAAAATGGAAACTTTTTCATGGTAATAAGCAATATGATGAGAAAGGATTCTGAACTATGACATGTTAGTGATTGCTATAGCACACAGATGACTCTGGAATATATGTCAGGATTGTATATAGCACCAAATAATGTAACTAGGCCTAATGATGGAAGGCTCCATGAGGAGCTTTCAGTTCTACGTGAAAATGTGGGCACTATACAGAGGTGTCATGGACTTCCTAGAACATTTGTCTATTTGTTAGTTGGTATTTCCGTTTTTAAGTTAGAAGTATTAAAAAATAGGCAAGATAACATTTGGCAGGGAAAGTGTAGAAGAGCTAGCCGGCCCTTCTAATTCCTCATATCCATGATTATGAAATAAAGATAAAACTGAATGATACCAAGTATAGGATTGATTATATAACAAGACAGTGTGCTATCAAAACACAGCTTGGCTCCATGTAAACCTATGTCTCAAAAATATATATTTCACAGCTTACAGCTCGCATATCTGAATATCATAAGCATCTAATGAAGCTTCATAGTGGATTCAATGCAATATGTTGTATATTCAAGCATAGTATGGAGTTGTACAAGTCTTCTTTTTGTCATTAATATTAATAATAAAATAGGTACAATTTTTATTGGCTAATGATAATGTCTTCTGTGCTGTTCTAAACACTTTCACCCAATAATTTCTTGGATCATTAGAATTAAAGCAGTAAAGAGTTAGGTAATTGTTTAAAGGTCATCCAGTAAATTATAGAATGAAAACTCAAGCTTAAGTTTGTCTGAAACACATAGGACCTATCTCCATGATTTAATCACTTTAACCGTGCTTGTGGGGTTTATTTTTCACTTATATCACTCCAGTAATTATTTTAATATCTACTTCATTCTATATAGATAAAATATGAAGGAATGTAGCTTGCGGATATATAATTAATTTCACTGAAGTGGTATAATTAGTATGAAACATGCCTAGAAAAGAAAGACTATGAAGACAGAGTTTGTTGTTATGTTTCATATAATAAAAATAAAAATAATTGTTGAAGAATAATTCTAGTCAAGTATTATTTTAAAGTTTGGGACACATGTATTTATTTTGTTGGCTTTTGTCTTCCTTCCTGCTTGAATGGGACACATTTGAGTCACAGATATTTTGGCAAGGTCTATGATGAATGAGGCTTTTGAAGATAGGAGGCAACCGCTGCTGACTTCAGCCCCTGGAAATTCTATGAGCACTGACGTTGTCTGCCTTTTACAGAAAGTAAGTTTTTCCTTGAGACCTTTGACCCCAAATAAGTTTATTTTCTTGCCTTTCCTCCCTCCCTAGTGGTTTCTCTGGGCAGCAAACTAAGTCCCTTTCAGTCAAAAAATAAAGATCACACATCATTTGACAGCTTTGTTATAGTTTCATATATGTGCTCGTTGATTCAGGTAATGTCATTTGTTTTGGCCTGTATCTCCACACATAAAATAACAGGGGATTATTGAAACAACTATCCAGGTAACTCAGGCAAAAAGTTTTGTTTGCAATAATTAGGGCTTTGCATGAGTTAGCAAGATGTATTTAAAAAGTGATGACTAACATCTGTCAGCAGATCACTGAACTATCTGAGTTGTATAGATATCACTTTCTTTTATTTGTTTCTCCACCTGATAGATGAAACCAGCTAAACTTTAACACAAAAAAGCAGAATGATGTACTAGAGGTGACGAAGAATTATTAACTAGCTACAAGAAAGTTGGAGAGGATCATTAGAAAAATCCACAAAAATTACAGTTTTCTGCAAAGAGCAATAGAGACAGCCAGGGAACTAAAATATGTCCAGCTCAGGCAGCTGATTAGTGTTAGGGCAAAAGCCTGTTGATGCACTTTCTCCTGAATTGGAATTCCCCAGGAATAATAGCTCAGTGATGTGCAGTCCACGGAGACAAAATGCGTATGTTTGTTCCACCCTTTCAAACTTCTACCTGAGGTCAACAATAAATACTATAATTAAAGCAGTTTGTGAAATATGAACCTGGAGAGGTGAAAACAGGAATTGCACAGGTGGGGAACTGTCTAGTAAAGTTGTACTCCAAGAACGTGCAGCATGACAGCTCAATGGATTGAATCTTGCCCATGTGAGCGCCTCCACATTTGCTGAAACACTCCAGACATACTAAATGAGGATGATTCTAGGTAATGCTGAAAATTTGTGACTTTTGATAAGGAATCAATTTCAAGGTCTCATTCCATAATCTAAAAGTAGCTCAAAAACTAAGATGTCCACCACCTTCACAAATCATTTCTCATTAAGTTTTCAGGTTTGCGTCTTTAACTCTTTATAAAGATCACCTAGAAAAAAGCACCATCTGGTCAAAAAGATAAAGTTTATTCTTCCATATGCTTCTCTGTCCTAATCTATGTGTTGAAGTCTAAAAATTTCCATTTTATAATCAGTTATAATAGATCTGTTATATGTACCCAGATATGACCAGCATTAGTTAGCCTCTCCTAAGTCCTCGTGTGAACTTTGCATTATTTATATTGCTATAAAATATAATCATTGTTTCTGTGTCTGCCTACTTTTAGACCAAGTACTTTCATCAAGAGTTAATGTTTTTTTGATGTCAAGTAAATTCAACGAGTAAAGGAAAGTATTTAATAAGTGGTTTTGAAACGACTGGATAACAGTATTGGGAAAAAAAGGAACCTCCACCCCTGCCTCGCTCTAGACACTCTCACTATAGACAAAAATGAATTTGGGACAAATCATAGATCTAAATGCAAAAATTTGAACCATAAACCTTCTAGAAGAAAACATAAGAGAACAGCTTAGTGACATTGAGGTAGGCAACAATTTCATAGGACATGAAAATGCTAACCATAATAGAAAACAATGTATATTTAGAGTTTACTAAAAAATTATAGCTCATCAAGAGACAGTATTAAGAAAACGAATATGTAAGCCATGGGTGATTGGATAAATATCTATAACACATACATCTGACAAAGAACTTGCACCAAACATGTGTAAAAACTCTTACTAATCAATGACAAAAGGAAAAACAATTCAACAGGATGATGGGCAAAAGACTTGGAAAAAATACTTCACAGAGAAAGATACACAAATGGCCAAAAACTTACAAAAATGTGTTCACTGTTATTAGTCATAGAGGAAATGCAAATTAAAATGACCATTGCTAAACCATTTCACACTCACTAGAACGCAAAAATTAAAAAGATTGGCAACCACAGAAGTTGGCCAGGATGAAGATTGTATAAGTTTCCTATTGCTGCTGTAACAAATTACCACATACTTAGTGGCTTAAAACAAGACAACATTTTTATCTTATAGTTCCGGAGGTCAAAAGTCCTAAAATCAAGGTGTTGGAAGGGTTGTATTCCTTCTGGAGGCTCTAGGGGAGAATACATTTCCTTGCCTTTTCCAGCTTCTAGATGCCACCTGCATTCCTTGGTTCATGGCCTCTTTCTCATTTTCAAAGCTAGCAGTGTAGCATCTCTTCTTTCTCCATCTCCCTCCCCTCTGTCTCTGCCTCCATCATCCTATTTCCTTCTCTGACTCTGATTTTCCAGCCTCATTCTTATAAGAACCCTGTGATCACCCTTGATCCAACAGATAATCCAGGATATCATTCCTATCTCAAGATCCTCAAATTAACCACATCTGCAAAGTCCCTCTTGCCGTGTAAGGTAACATGTTACCAGGTTTGGGGATTAGAACATCTTTGGTGAGCTCTTATCTTGCCAACCACACAAAGTAACTTGAATTCCCAGAAATTACTGGTGGAAACATAAAATGGCACAACCCCATTGAAAAACAGGTTGGCAATTTCTTATACAGTTAAACATAGTTCAATATATACAGTTAAACATAGTTCAATATATACAGTTAAACCTTATGACCTAGGAACTCCAGTTCAGGTTATGTACCCAAATAAAAATAAAACATATGTCAACAAACAGGCTTACATTAGAATGCTTATAGCAACCTAAATTATAGCAGACAAAAACTGGAAGTAACTCAAAATAATTATCAACCAGAGAATGGATAAATACATTTTGATATATTCCTACAATGGGATACTGTTCAGCAATAAAAATAAACAAACGAATGATATATGCAACATCATCTATGGATCTTAAAAACACTGTGTTAAGTGAAGGAAGCCTGACACAAAAGACTACACATTGTGATTCCATCTCTAAAAATCCAAGAACAAGCAAAACAAACTGGTTGAGCAGAAATCAGAAAGCGGTTGCTGCTTTGAGGGTGGAAATTGAATAGAAAGGCATATGAATGAACTCTCTAGGGTTACGAAAATGTTCTCTATCTTGCTTAGGGTCTTGGTCATAACTCATCAAAATGAACACGTAGGATTTGCGCATTTTATTGAATGTAAATTATACGGCGACAAAAATATTTTAAAAAGTAAACATGTTTAAAAATTCTTGCCTTGACAAACTTTCAAGACTTTATGTTACATTTTTCTGCTACATGTCTCAATTCTGCCTAAAGGTCGTACAAATTTCATTATATTAAACCTGCGTAAAAGAAAACAACCACCACCATCGCCACAAAACCTTATTAATTGTGAACACACATGTGCAAATGATCTATTTTCCTCGTCCTTGATTTCTTCTTTCCCTTTTCCTGGATAACTTATCATGATCACCGAAAGCAAGCAACCTGACTTATTAGTAAACAGGAAAATGATTTTTCTTCATGTTAATATACCACAGACAGCCCTATGGCAAAACACTTTTATTACAGTCAATTCTAACAATATTTGATTCTGAAATAAAATTTCTGCATCCTTGATTGATGATTTTCTTTTATGTTAAATTAAATGAAGATATGCTGTAGACCTAGAATCAATCAATCTTTCCCTCTATCTTTATTCTCTGTGTGTATGTATCTATCTATATGGAAAACATAGGTTATTATCTGCTCATATTTTTACATTTTGCACTAAACTTTCTGTTAATTCCTCTTAGAATATTCCTTTGAATATTCTGTTTCTTCATTAGAATTTTTGATTCTGCCTAAACAAAGGAAAACACTAGTAATAATCATACTAATGTTCCCTAGATCCTTGTTGAAAACATAAGGCATACAAAGAGATTCTGTTTCCCCTTAACCCACATGTGCTTCTTACATTGAAATTCCATAGCATTTTGTTCACCGAGGCAGGCAGCTGACATATTCATGTTCATCATTTCAATAAAACCAAAGCAAACATTGCAGTTCTCCAAGAAAATCTTAGTGTGAATACTGATGAAGTTAACAGTGATGTGCAGGCTTTCCCTGAAACTTCTATTTAACTCAAATACTGTCAAAATAACAGTGGTTTTTACTTGTGCTTCTCCCAGCTACTCTAGTCAATGGTGCCTTCATTGAAATTATCCTTTGAAGATGATTTTTGTGACATCTGTGTAAGTCCACAGAGCTGAATTGCCTTCTAAATAATATCTGCTTATTCCCAGGTATTAATTAGGAATCTCAAAAATTGAGTAATAAGACCAAAAGATGCTTTTGAAGTTTTCAGTAAGGGAAAAGGTTTGCCTGATGCAGCTGCTCTCATTGTGAGTACAAGGAAGATCATTTAATCGACAATAAGATTGATCCTTATATCATAAGGCAAGACAGGATGCAAAAGGGAAGGTAGATGGTAAAGGAAACAGATATTTTATACTTTTATACTGGTCCAGAGGCATAAAAATATGATGCATATTAAATTATCATATTGACACCAAAACATACGGGTCTTTAAGAATGTAATTTTGAGTCCAATCTAGGCATTTATAGCAGAAAAAATGTCAGTAATTGTTCCTAATATTATTATATATTGTAAAATATGCCGTTGCAGAAAAACAGTGCAAAGTATTTACTAATCTGTATATGTGTCTCCAATTTTGTCTAATCAGATAATGTTACTTTGGTTAACTTTCTAATATTAATTAATAATCATTCAAATTCACCTGTTACTGAAAAGATTCAGCTTGCGCCAAAAAATAATCCTTTGGGTTATGAAATGCATATATATAGCTAATTCAGCTCAGGAATTAATTACAATTTAAGGCTAGATTTCCCAGCTGGTACTGGTGAGGCCAAAGACCTGGTTTTCAATCAACGCAAGTTTTGTCATTTGCCTTAAGATTCTGTACTGTGATTTTAAATTCCCTTATTCTTAAGAGCCCATTCATCAAAGACATCGTCCATGCCATTATGAAATCCATATGTCAGCAGGGTTGGTTCCTTCTTGGGAGCAATGAGTGATAATCCGTTCCACGCCTCTGTCCTAGCTTCTGGTGCTGCTGACAATCTTTGGTGTTCTTTGGCTTGCAGCTGCATCACTGCAATCTCTGCCTCCATCATGACATGACCCTCTTCCCTCTGTGTGTCTGTCTTCACATGGTGTTCTCTGCGCATGTGTCTGTCTCTGTTTCTTTTCTTTTCTTATAAGGACACGAGTCATATTGGTTTGAGGGCCCACCTTACTCCAGTATGACCCCATCTTAACTTACATCTTAATTACATCTGCAAAGATTCTATTACCAAATAAGGTCATATTCACAAGTACCCGGAGTTAGGATATCAACATATTTGAGGCAATTCAACCCACAACCAATAGGATATGCGTTTATGGCTCCTGGCTATTTTTATTTATTTTCTTTTCTCACTCTGTCATATTTTGCCCCTATTCCTACCTAGAAAAGCTTCTTCTACCTAATCTTAAAACACCAGCTCAAATGTCCATTCCCTTCATAGATTTCTACATCCTTCTTGAAGCAGACTCATTCTTTCCTTGTAGTAATTTTCCCACAAGTCTTTAGAACAAGGGTTACAGCACCATGTCTCATATATAGTATGTTCTCAAGAAATGGTTTTTAAATGAATAAGTGGTACTTATATTTCATAATGTTTATAATGATCTATTAGGTAGAAATCTTTGAGCGTATGAGATCATATATTATACATATACTCATGCATGTTCTTGATAATATTTATCCATTTGAATTGAGTTATTTTGTAAAAGTGAATACTGAATCATGTAGCTGGATAGTAAATGCTTGCAAATCATTTAGTCTATTCCTGTCTCTAGAAATGGATCAAAATCGTCATCACAAATAAAAGTATATTGATTTTTAGAATCTTCCTTAACCTCATCCCTTTCACTTTAACAGATTTGTCTAAAGATACAAAATAAACGTAATGTTCAATTTGCGATAGAATATAATCTGGAAAAATGCAAAACATTTTAAAAGTATAATATATGAAAAATGATATGATTATTTTAAACAGACAAAATTATTAGAAGTGTATCAACCACAAAATATTATTAGGAAAATATTATAGTCATTCACTGAGTGTGTAATCTATAGACCAAATCCATTATCAATAGGCCATTAGAAGTATACATTTAGCAATTTATGGAGGAAGATGAAAAGGTCCTAGTGACTTACTCTTTTAGTTAATGGTTCTAGGAAAAATTTAAGTTCCACCAAACTGAAGTTTAGAGAAATATCTCTCCTGATTGGGCTAGATGTTAACATAAAATCAATTAGTTCCACCTACAGTGTGTGGAAAGTGTAAAGGCATTAAATAACTAATAATAATATTTGTTCTTAAAAAAAATCATTACATTTGATATAAAAACAGTAGGTAGTAACATTTTTCACCTTAGTCTAATTTGCATAAATTCTCTTTCCAGTACCTTAGCCAGTTTCTCAAAACTGTAGGCACCAGTACTAGCCATATTTTCAGCCTATTAGTATACTACGTACTAACAAATGTAGTTATTTTATAATATAATAGCATAGAACTCTGACATTATGTAATTATTCCACGTGAATATTTATATGAATGTATTTACATGAATGTTCCAAGTGTTACTTTGGTGGCTACACTTTCCATAAATATAGTTTTATATTTATATTACAAATGATGATTCAAAGAACAGATTTCTTTAACCTTACCAACTACAGTCCAAATAGTTTCCTCTCGTTTAAACTAATAACACTTTACACATATATGCATATGTATGTGTATTTTATGTATATATATGTAGATGAGTATGTATGTATGTTTGTGTCTGTATGTTTGCATTTTTTTTTCCTGAAAATATCTTATCCAAATTCTTTCTAAAATCTATTGTTGAATTGATTGTCTTAAGGGAGCACAAAACCCTACTTGATATTTAAGGTCTAGGCTCCACAATTGACTTTATCTTCTCACCTCCTCTTCCCACAGTTGCCCTCCATGCTTCAGTTAAACAAAAGTACTGACTAGTCCCGAATCCTTCACTTTGCATTCACATCCACCGAAGTCTAACTCATCCTCAGTGGACCATCTCCGATGTCACCTCCTCCCTGAAATCTTTATTAATCACCCCAATTAGAATCAATGTTCTTTTCCTTTAAACGTTCTCAATGCTTTAATCTCACTTAGTGCATGTAGAACATTGTCTGCTTTACATTATATTAATTATCATAATAGATGCAGCTCAGCTTTGAAATGATAAACTCATTCAGGATAGGAATTTTCCTATTCATCTTTATGTTCCCATATGGTAGCATAATGGTCCAGAGTGGATATTCAAAAAATATTTGTTGAATTGTTGGATAGAAGTATTTAATGCAAATTCTAAAGTTACCACTTATTAGTAAGAAGTTGTGCCACAGAGACTCTGCCTTGAGTTAATCAGGCATAACTTTATACATATATCTCTAATATTGAAAACAAAAAATTACAATTAGAAATTAAAACAGAGTATTTAATAAAGTGTGAAAGTATATCTTATTTATCTTTCCTTACTTTACTTGACAGGACAAAGTCAGTATTTTATATTCTGGATTCTGAATCATTCTAATTGTCAGAATAGATAAATATGGATTCTTACAGGCTACATTCATGGTGTGTGGGTATTGAGGAGGATTCACAGAGGGAGAGGAAAGAACCACTAGCTCTCAGATGTTAGATTTTCACAGAAATATGATATTATCTTACATTATACCTCTATTTACTCACTTACTACTCCCTGAGAATAATTATTAAATCCTAAATCCAGAAACCTCATAAAGATATTTATAACATTTTATTTTAGCAACAAAGAAAATAGACCACAGCTTTTTAGTACACTTAGTCTGACTAATCATAGAATTTAACAAAGGCATAAAATCTGTGATAATAAATATGCAGAAAACAGACTTAGTGCCTTAGTTTTCCTTCATGGCAGAATTCACCACTCAGTCATCCAGATTATTTTTTTCTTAAATCAAAGAAGATTATAATATTAACAAAGAATCCACAGAGAGCAACAAACCTGAAAAAAAGTACTTCCTCTTCATTTACCAGAAACAATAGATGTTTTACTAACCTCATTTTATATATGTTAGAGATGCTTAGGTAATTAGATATCTAAAGCCTCTGGAGAAAGCAAAATCACCCAGGAACTGGGCCAGAATTTAAGTAAAAGAAAGGTATGAATATCTACAATGACAACTTACTAGTAGTCAATAATAATTTGTGCAAAATTGAATAAATGAAGCTATACATAAAAATTACTCAGCTAAAGGTCTTTCTTTTGTGTATTTTATTATTTGAATGGCTAATAATGCTGTCTATTATTTGAGGAAGAAGTCTGGCACAATTTATAAAGTTTCTGATATTTGCTTTATTTTCTTACATGTAAAGTCACATACGTTAGATATTTTCAGGAGATGAATCGCAGGTAAATTGAATGATGACATCTATTAAAATCAATCTAATCTTAAATAATCTTTAAGACACACTTTTCCTTGCGTGCATAATAAAAAGACATAGACATTTATTTAAAGCAGAAAATTTTGATGTGAGTGACATTCATTCACTTCAGTGACCTTTGCTCTGAGTTGGACAAAGTTTTTTCTCCTAAGAGAACTACGAAAAAGTAGAGTCACTTTTCACTTTTAAAAGGTAGATTATATCATTGCATGCTCTTTGAGAAACTTACTCGTATTGAAGAGAACGGAATTATTAAGGATCTCAGGATCGTAATGTTAAACTGTATTAACATTTGGCTTTAGAGATTAATTATTTTTTGTTAAATGGTCTTACTGTCAAAAGTTGATTTTTATCATTTATTATTACATTTTAACTTACATAAAGTAAAATTCCTTTTGATGGCATCCAGACCTATGAGTTTTAACACATACATAGATTCTCGTAACCACTACCGCCAACAGAATAAAAAACAATTCCAGCATCCCAGGGGATTCACAGATGCTGCCCTTTGCAGTCAGACACTCCCCCCAAACCTACCAGAGGCAGCAACCAATCTGTATTCTGTTCCTAACAGTGTTACCTTTTTCATATTGTCTTTATCTACTAAGACTCCTGCGAGGAATTTAATTGCAATTACATTAAATCTAAAAATAAATTTGAAGAAAATTGCATCTTAACTATATTTGAGTCTTCTAATCCATGAGCATGGTATGTCTCTTCATTCATTTAGATTGTCTTTGATTTCCTTCATCAGCATTTTGTGTTTTTTATCATACAGATCTTACATGAAATTTGTTATATTTACACTTAAATATTTCATATTTCAGGGACTATTATAAATGGTATTTCTTAAAATTTTGATTTTCAATGTTTCATTGTTAATGTATAGAAAAATAATTGATTTTCTATGTCAATCTTGTATCCTTCAAACTTACTAAAGTCACTTATTAGCTGTAAGAGCTTTTTTTGTAGATTCCTTGAGATTTTCTACATAGACAATGATCTTGTCTACTACTAGGGATATTTTTATTTCTTCCTTTTCAAATTATGTGCCATAGATATTTTTCTTGCCTTATTGCACTTGCTAGGACTGAAAGCAGTATGATGCTGAATAGGAGTAGTGAGAGTTTGCATAATTAACTGTTCCCACTAATAGGGGGAAAGCATTCAGTATTTCCCCACTAAGTGTGATGTTAGCTGTAGTTTTTAAAAATGTAGATTTTTTTCAGATTGAGAATATCACTTTGTATTCCTAGTTTGCTGAAAGTATTTTTTTAAATCATGAATGGATGTTGATTTTGTCAAATGCATTTTCTTCATTTATTGATATGACTGTGTGTTATTTTTTTCTTATTTAGTCTGCTAATATTACAAATTACATTGACTGATTTTAGAAAGTTGAACCAGCCTTCTTGCCCCAGAAAGTGGTCCATTTGCTGAAAATTCCATGTGCAATTGAAAAGCATATGTATTGCTGGGTACAGTGTTCTATAAATGTCAATTAGGTCAAATTGATTGATAGTGTAAAGTCTTCTATATCTTTGCTGATTTTTTTGTCTGTTCATTCTATCAAGTATTGGAAGAGAGTGCTGCAGTTACCAAGAATAGTTGTGTATTTATATATTTCTCCTTTTAGTTCTATCTGTTTTTGCATCAAATACTTTAAAGCTATGTGGTTAGATGTATAAACATTTAATTAGAATAGAAAAAACAATTTTTAAAAAGAAGAACCAAATTGGAGGACTCACACTGAACGATTTCAAGATTTACTAAACAGCAGTGGTAATCAAGACAGTATGGTTTTAACAAAAGTACAGACACAGGTATTAGTGATACTGAATAAAGATCCAAGGAATAGACCATCCTTTTATGATCAATTTGACAAACATACAAAGAAAAATCAGTGGAGAAAGGACAGTCACCAACAAATTGTGCTGAAACAATTGTTCATCCAAATGGCAAAAAAAAAAAGGAGAGAAAAAAGAAAGAAAGAAAGAAAAAAGAAAAAGAAATAAACTTGCCCTATACCCCACATCATATAGAAAAATTAAGTCAAATGGATTGTATCCCTAAATGCAAAACCAAAAATTATATAACTTCTAGAAGAAAACATAGAGAAAAATCTTTGTGACCAAGAGTTTGGCAAATAATTCTTAAATATTACACCAAGAGTATAATTCATAAAAGAAAAATATTGATAAATTTGTTTTTATTAAAATCTAAAACTTTCATTCTTTAAAAGGCACTGTTAAGAAGAAGATGACAAGCCATAGAAGAAAAAATATTTAAAAATTCATAACTGATAAAAGACTTCTATCAGGTATATGTAAAGAACTCTTAAACCTCAGTAATAAAAACAAAAGTAACCTAGTTAAAAATGGACAGAACATTGGAACAGACACTACACCAAAAAAACCATATATATTTGGAGAAAGAGAGACATGTGAAAAGATCTTCAATGCAAACTACAAGTGAGATCTATGAAATACCATTACATACTTCTTAGAATGGCAAAAAAAAAAGAGTTTTACAATAGCAAATTTCATTGAAGATGTGGAGCAACTGGAAATCTCATACACTGTTGATGTAAATGTAAAATGGCAAAACACATTGGAAAATAGTTTGGCAATTTCTTATCAAGATAAACATACATCTATACATCTGAGAAATAACACACCTAGGTATTTTCTCAAGGGAAATGAAAACATATTTACAAAAAACTCTGTGCACTAGTTTTTTTATATTAGTTTTATTCATAACTGTCAAAATCTGTAAACAACAAATAGCTTTTAATGAGTGAATGGGTAAACAAACTATGGTCCATTAATACAAAGGAGTATTACTCAGCAATGAAAGTTAAAAACCTCAAACTACTGAACAAGCAAAACGTGAATAAATCTCAAATGCACTGAGTGAAAAAAACTACTCAAAAGGCTACATCCAAATGATTCCATTTACATGTGTTCCTGGGACAGTCAAAATTAAAGGGACAAAAATCACACCAGTAGTTACCAGTGGCTAGGACTGGGAAGTGATTGGCTACAAGAGGCACAGGGTACATTTTCAGTTGATGGAAATATCTTGAATGTATTGGTCATTACATAACTATATACATTTGTCAAACTCATAGAACTATATACCAAAAAGAATAAATTTTACTTTACGTAAAATGTACCTGAAATAACCTATCTTTAAAAATAAAACATGGCTGAGAGGCGAGTTGTTGAGGAGTTTTAGAGAAAAGAAAACTTGTTTTGATTTTTATTTTGGAAGTGCTGGGGAGCCACTTGAGGATTTTGAGGAGGAGTTAAATGAGTAGAGATGTGCTGAATAATGATTTCTCTGTTTGAAGCACGTAGGATGGATCATTTCATAGGTAGATAAATGATTAGAGGGAATGTGTGCTATAATTTTCCTGTGGTTGCTGTTGCTAAGGAAACATCATGCCTGGTAAACCTATTTACTTTTCTGTTCTGGAAACAAGAAGGCATACTCACCAAGAAATTGATCTATCTATTTATTTTAGTTTACACTATTTGCCAATTAGCAAACAAGGAAGGGGTATTGTTTTATTTTCACTACATATATTTTTAATTACTTTATAAAATTTAATATTTAACACTACAGTGTATTATTGTTATTGTAATTACCCCTACCTACCTGAAAGTAAAACCATCTAATAGACATTTTAGGAGCTCAGGTCTTGGTGGGAGATAGCATGACTTATTGGAGAGAGTATGGGCATTTGAGCAAAATGACAGGTTGAGTAAGAGCTCTGTTATGTACTATTGATTGATCTTGTGTAATTGTATGTACCTTATTTGCATCATCTTCTAAATAAATAATTAATTATAATAATGTTAATAAATTTCCATCACTTGTTTGTCTCATTTTACCCACAAAACAAACCTATGTGGCGAGAATTATTATCATATACTAATAATATATATTTATACAGACAGAGAGAAACATGAAGAGAGTACTGCACGTACGACTTATCATATATTGTTTATTACATGTCAATTCTTCCTCCATCCCCTGACCTTCTTTGCTAACCAGGACAACTGACGTGGTTTAATCGTGTTATGTACTCTCTGAAATCACATATTTGGCTCAATTAAATGCTAAAGAAAGAAACCGAGTAATTGAAGTCCACATACTACATTCCATATTTTTGGGAATTATAGCTTACCATCTTGCTTATAATACATTAATTTACAGTATAACATATTGATAGACTCAAGGGCTTGAGGTCTCTGATATCTTTAAAATACTATATCTTAATATATTTATAACTTTCTGTATATCTGCTTCACTCAGAAATGCTATGGAAGAGGAAAATCAATATATTAGATACATGGGGAGAGTTGGCTAAACTCTGCATAGCCACGTTTTAGGTGTTTCTTCAAATGAAATTAAATGCCCTAGGCATGTGTTTCCTTTAAATAGAAAGTAAACAAAATTACTAACAATCAGGAGATTTTGGTGCTAACATCACTTCTGCCATATCCAACTTTTCCCCTAAATAATGATTTAACCAATCTCTTTACCAGTTATCTCATGTGTACAGTGAGAATACTGAGCTATGTTGTGACATTGCTGGAACTGGCCATTCAGAATACAATGCTCTTTCTCCTAGTATTTTTAAATTTTCCTTCAGAAAAACACCCACTTCCTATTTTTATGTTTCTACTGTACATGGGGCTCCACCTCTGACTCTTGGGGTGGACATAAAACTTTGGCCCAGGCAATCTGAGCATGACCGGAATATACCACTAGTGATTTGTTCAA
The DNA here is from genome assembly GCF_057802395.1 of Ceratotherium simum simum. NCBI lineage: Eukaryota > Metazoa > Chordata > Mammalia > Perissodactyla > Rhinocerotidae > Ceratotherium > Ceratotherium simum. The sequence continues at coordinate 74,490,153 of NC_141904.1, read as the reverse complement.
GGATGAGCATGCGGCCCTCATAGTCAACAAGATAGATTACGGGAACTTTTTCTAAGACTCTTGAAAGTGAAATGTGAAGCCTTTTCTACTAAACTTGATAGGCCTTGGGTAGCCATCTCCCATCACTTGGATGTTGAAATTAAGCCAACAAAGAGGAAAATACAACTAAGACATAATAAAAGCTGGATCCTGAAGACATTTTTAAGCCCCTAAAACCAGCCACTCCTGAAGTTATATTTACCCTTGAATTGTTAAGTTACATAAAGCAATATATATTTTTTTGTTCTTACATTATTATAGTGGAATATTATGAAAAGATGTATATGAGCATATTTATCGCTTATAGCCAAAAGTCTGATTTGCAGGACAACTATCCAGGACCCTTCCCACTCTAAAATTCTCTATAATCATTAAATTTTTCAATAAAATCCATTAATCAATAACCATGTTTGAATGTATTACATGAAAAGATGGCATATGTGTTTTAAATAGTCAAGCTGGCTAATGCATTGAAAAACCTGGGCAGAGAAACAGTGGCTTCCCTTTGCAAACTTCAAAATTAAAGAATTAGGCTAGACATCTCACCAAAGAAGACATATAGATGGCATACAAGCATATAAATATATGTTCTGCATCATATGTGATCAGGGAAATGCAAATTAAAACAACAATCAGATACCACTATATACCTATTAAAATGGCCAAAATCCAGAAGACTGACAACACCAAATGCTGACGACAGTTTAGAGCAACAGGAACACTCATTTATTGCTAGTGGGAATACAAAATGATACAGTCACTTTAAAAGACAGTTTGGCAGTTTCTTACAAAACTAAACATATTCTTACCATACCATCCAGCAGCCATGCTCCTTGGTATTTACCCAAGTTTCTGAAAATTTATGTCCACACAAAACCCCGCACATTATAGTTGATAGCAGCTTTTTTCATAATTGCCAAAACTTGGAAGCAACCAAAATATCCTTCGGTAGGTGAATGGATAAATAAACTGTGGTACATCCAGACAGTGGAATATTATCCAGCGTTAAAAAGAAATGAACTATCAAGCCATGAAAAGACATGGAGAAACTTTAAATGCATATTACTAAGTGAAAGAAGCCAACCTAAAAAGACTCCATACTGTATTATTCCAACTATATGATATTCTGGAAAAGGTAAAACTATGGAGACAGTAAAAAGATCAGGGGAAAGGGGAGGGAGATGAATAGTCAGAACACAAAGGATTTTTAGGACAGTGAAAATACCCTGTATGATATTTTAATGATGGACATATGCTGCTATACATTTTTCCAAACCCATTGAATGTACACCAGCAGGAGTGAACCCTAATGTAAACTATGGAGTGTGGGTGATTGTGATATGTCAATGTAGGTTCGCTGTTGGTAAAAAATGTGCCATTCTGGTGAATGATGACGATAATGAGGGAATATATGCACCTGTGAGAACAAGGTCTATATGGGAAATCTCTGTACCTTTGACTCAATTTTGTTGTAAACCTAAAACTTATTTTTTAAAAATAGTCTTTAAATTTTTTTGAATAGACTAGAAAAATTTTCCCCTTAATTTACACTAGTAGTCCTTTTACACCAAAATGTTAATCATACAGAAAGATTGCAAAATACAACTCACCTATATTATCTGAATTTAATAAATCTTTCATCACAGCTGGGGAATAATCATTGTGTGTGTCAAACCTATGAACTAAACCAGAAATCTAGTAAGACATAGTGGTGGACTCTTTAAGGATCATGGAAAGTGTGTCTACTATCAGATTTTAAGTCAACTTTTATTCTCCCCAAAGCCATGCTTTGGATTCATGTTGGGAGATCTTTTTTGGTAGAAGCCAGGATTGCTGACAGTAGGCCATTTAGAAACTACTACCATTATCTCTTCTAGGAAACTTAAGAATGAAGGAATGAAATAACCTGGCATGTCTTTTACTCTCAAGAAAACCATTTAAATATTATATCTATATCTCCCGGGGGCTGTGGAGTGAGGAAACCAAGGGTATTTGTACATGTGTGAGTGTGTATGCACATGTATGCACAGTTGGTATTTCATATCCCCAAATAGATATTTTGTGCTGCATTACTTGATTTTGTTGCCTGGTTGGCTCAAGTTTGTTGCATAATCTTAAATGTATTTTCTTAGACAATGTTTAAATTATACTCTCATAAAGCCTGATTGATTACAAAGCTAAGCTCACATGGTGTGCTTAAGAAATATATACACAATTAGGGCCGGCCCTGTGGCTTGGTGGTTAAGTGCGCGCGCTGCGATGCTGGTGGCCCGGGTTCGGATCCCGGGTGCGCATCGAGGCACCACTTCTCCGTTCATCCTGAGGCCGAGTCCCGCATACAGCAACTAGAGGGATGTGCAGCTACGACATACAACTATCCACTGGGGCTTTGGGGGGAAAAAATAAAATAAATAAAAAAAGTCTTTAAAAAAAAAAAGAAATATATACACAATTGAATAAATATTGATAAGCATAGCCTCATTGATGGGATAAGTAACCTACATTATGCGCTCACTAGGGTAGTGGCATGAGTAATCCTCTAGTTATACAGGGGCCAGCAAACTATGGCTCCATCAGATGAAATCCAGATCTTGCTTGTTTTTTATAAATAAAGTTTTATTGGAACAGCCACCCAGTTACACCCATTTGTTTCTGTGTTGTCTGTGGCTGCTTCTACCCTACAACAGCAGAGTTGAATAGTTGCAATAGAGACGATATGGCTTACAAAGCTGAAAATGTTTACTGTCTGGTCCTTTACAGAAAAATTTTGCTGTCCTCTGCCCCAATATATTTAATTTTCATATTGTCTATCATGGTGAAAATGTAACTTTAGTCTTTACCCATATAAGCTTAATCCTTAAAAAATAGACGTAAGGACTAAGATTCAAGTGGGAGTAAATTACACAAATGTCAATAAATATATAATAATAACATGCATTGTATTCATATTTTACTTTCTGTAATCAGATAAATTTTAAATAACACTTCAAAGAATTAAGATAGATATTGAATGTAAGGAAAACAACATGAAGAAATCAGGATATTTTTCTATGTGTTTCATTTTTTTAACAAAATTTTATTATAATTTAAAGTATTCAAGATTTCATTTCCTACTGGGTGGTATAGGAATTTTTTTTAATATAAGCATGCATATGTTTTGCCTAAACATTAAAATAATGTTTTCATGTTTAGAACATAAGTAGCAATGGAATGAACCCCATATGTTAAGTAAACTCTTTGTGGCTGGAGGTCTTCAAGTCCAGGCAGTTGCAAAAGGGCTATTATGGAGGAGATTCAACACAGTATGGAGGATTCTCGAGATTCCTTTCAGATGAGATTTTGTGAACTGACTTGTTGACATTTGGGTGAAATAAATAGGACCGAAGAGCCTCCACTTAAAAAGAAAGTGTGTGTACATGCACATCTCAGTATGTTCTGGAGACTTCCTTTTTAATCCTGTGGGTATTTACCAAGCCACTTTTCTACTGCTATGGGAGATACAAAGTGTTACAAGATATGAATCTTGCCCTCAGAGAGCTTAGATTTGGTTTCAAGAGTTCTGTGAAGAGATTGTTCACATTAGCTGATGTATTCAGGAAGGTAAGGTATGAAGGCATAAAAAATGGAATGTTTGTTCAAAAGAGTTAGGATTTACATAGAGAGAAAAGGCACAGGAAAAAAAAGGTGCAGTATGCTTTCAGAAGAAAACAATTCAGTTACTTTGGCTGAGATCAAAAGAAGTGAAAATCAAAAATATGAGACCCCTAGAAATTCATCAGGTAGAAATAATCACTGTTCATATTTTGATATATGCCCTCCTGATCTTTTTGTATATCTGCACAGTTCTACAACATCGAGGCATGTTGAATACAAAAATTCCATAACTTGATTTTTCCACTTAACAAAATAACTATTTTCCCATATAACTAGGTATTCTTTTTAGCTTGCCTACTATGTCTTGTGTAGTTGAATCATAACTTACTTAATCCCTAGTATTTGATATTTCTAGTAGGATGGTTAAAGAGGAGCATGATTTAAATAAATTTGTATTGCCCATAGATGAATCTGATATTTGAATTTAGATTGTCATAGACAAATTTTGCAATGACACAGTACAAGTAGCAATACCATTTTTAAGTCTTTGATATTGCCTTATAAGTTTATTTGGTGGATTTGGTTAAAGAAAGAGACTAAGAGGAGCCATGGACAGACAGCTTGTTTTACATTTAAATACCAAGTGTGGCATGTTATCATAGATGTGACCTTAAGTACACAGTTATCTTAATCAGCCCCTTTGTTATAAAGCTATGACAGGATTCAGTTGTTTTTTACTGATAGGTATTAGGAGAGATGGAAGATTCCATTATTCCATTATTCCAAGACTGGAATCCACGATTCCATTATTATCCACACTTCTCTGAATTGTATCAGGATACTGAGAGGATCATTCACTTTTATGTTTCCTTTTGCCATTAATATTATTTTTGTCTGAAGAGAAGGAAGATGAGTCACAAGCTTGTAACTTTGTCCAAACTTTTCTCCTAAGTCCCATTACCAGCCTCTAGCTTTCCCTTCCCTTTTGTACTTTTCTGCTCATATTTCATATCCTGTAGACTGGGAGAATAATATCTTTGGAAGGAGTTTTTTATCTATCTTTTGTAGAAAGGAATGTGTGTTGTTTAAAATATATGTATCAATAACTTAATGGAGAATTGATAAAAATAGAAAAAGTGATTCCAGATAAATGTACTTTTAAAAGAATATGATTGTCCTCAAAAGAAGAAAATTCAGAGTTTAAAAAAATACACATTTTTTATTGAGTTTATCTCTGTAGCACTTTCATGTTCTTTAATCTCTTTTCCTTTCTTTTTTATCACTTGGTTTTTGAAAACTTAATTCTCTGTGCTGTACTTTGGGCACTAAAAAGTATATCTAGAATGAGAAAACTTCTTAAATTTTGCTTTTTATTAGAGCAAAGATCCGTGCATGGAACAAGAGAGAAACAAACCTTATAAGATTGATGGGGGAAGAGAAAGAGAAAGAGAAGTTGAAGAAACAGAGGTGCTAATAATGAGGATTTGTTTGGTCCCAAGCTACAAAGCATTCTACCAGGCTAAGCACAAATGTCTCCTTCTCTTGTTCTAGGTCAAAGAGTCTCCTCTTAATCATACAGTTGGTTTATGGAAGTTATAAATATAATTTTCCAGCAATAAATGGGGAAGCAAGATTAAATTGCAAGTGAAATTTCTGATCTAAATTCTAAAAAATGCTCTTGACACATGGCTTTTCTTGGTAAATTAATAACATGCAATCCTAATTTGTTTTCTGGTATAACTCACCATATATGTGGTGATTTGATTTAAAGTCGGTTTAAAAAAAATAGTAGGTTGGCAATTATCTAGATAAATTTTATAGGGTATTGATCTGCCAAATCAATATTGACCAAGAATCACCCTGCATGCGTTTGGTGAACTATGTCGGATAGGAAAGTCATGCTCAAAGTCGCTCAATTACAAGTCTAACATTTTGGAATAGCAGGTTCATTGTGAATTCATCTACTTAGAATAAATCAGCGATAGGCAGTATGAATTATTTAGTGAATTTATCTCCTTGCTAACAGTTCGTGATTTCTTTCATAAGTACCCGAGATGGATTCTGAATATCACTCCTCTATCTGTGGGTTTGCAGTGCTCTGCTCTAGCCACTGTGCTCTGCTAGTGGCTGTGCAAAACCAGAAGGATAGTTCAGACCAGATGTTTAGGATCTCCGCTTCAATTAAGTGATTATTTAACATAGTGTTTTTGTAAATAGATTTGACTTCTCATTAAGCACATAAATCACAATTATTAGGCTAGTGCTAGAGGAGATACTGTAGCTTTGTGGTTTGGGGAGTTGGATTCAGACTTTAAATCTGCCTTTGCTGATTAAGAGTTACGTTGTGTTGGGTAAGTCATTAACCTCTTCAACACTCATCTATAAAATGGAGATAAGAATATCTATTGTATATAGTTGTTGTTATGAGTAAATAAGACAGTGCCATTAAATCACTTAATCTACAGTAGCTCGATGCATGGCAGGTCTCTAAATCCCCTCTTGAAAGCTCATCACAGCCAGAGGTCCTAACTTAGCAACTCCCCTATATGATGTATATTATGGACAGTAAGGTTAATTTCTCAGTATGAACACCAAGAAAATTAGGAAGATAAATATTTATTGGCTTTAGGTTCTGCTCATCTTCAAATCCATAGCTTTATTTTAAATCCTTTTGGATTTTATTTATTTCAGGCCTCACAGCTGTTATCTTAGGTGGGACTCCAAAAACTTTTTAAAACATCATAAAATTAAATTTGGAAATAGCACTTTGGCAGAGCTTTATTTTCCTCATAAAAATGCATGCATACATATGGAGAGTGTTTCTTTTTTTCTTAATCTTTTTCTGGTGTTAAATATCTTCAAGTAAACCGAAAAAATATATATGATTTTCGCCTACCATTTCTAAGTATCTGAGAAATTACAGGATATAGCACTCACGCTTACGCCATAGTTGAGATTTTCACACAAAAGTATAAAACCGTATATATTATTATTACTAAGAAGTCGTAAGTTGAAATAAATTCTGATCTTGTGAATAGTAATCCTGTGTCAAAATGTGACATTTAAAAGTTAAATAGATCAATAAAAGAGTTTTTCTCCATATGCTTGTTAATTTGTTTTTCTCTTCTATTACAGGGTATTAAAGCAGATTTTAAATCATAGTCTTGTCTAATAGTCATGTTCTATATTATAATTAGCTAACCAAACTACCTGTGTTTTAGTAAGCATGAAGGTCTAGTCTTCACTGAAAGAAAATTTGGTGTATTAAAATCTAGACCTTAGGAAATTTGTGTTTGTGTCAAAATAATTTAATTTTAGATTATTTTAAAAATCTGCTTCCTAGTGCAATGAAAATTACATGATTAAAAATAAAAACTTCTATCTATGGATAATTTTCAGAAAAGTTAGCAGATTTTAAAAGTGGTGGTAAGCTAATTTAAGATAAGTAGACCATAATCATTGTCCAAATCCTAGCTAAGGATGAGTTACAAAGCTTTTTTCCCTTTACTAGGGAGCAGAACTGTAACAGAACCAAATGAAGATCATTTTAAATCAAACCGATCAATCTGGCTTCTCTGCCTTAGGATGTGTTTGGGATGCTCTATATTCCAGGTCTCTGTTGATGGGGTCATTTTGTGCAAACTCCATTATTGATGTGTTGAGCCAAGAGTTCCAGCTTAGACAGGACCTACATCAACTAAACCGTGATTTTGCAATATCCAACTAATCTTAAAATTTACAAAACTCTTGGATTTTGGCATGATGCCTCTGAATTCCTGACTCCCAACTTTCATTTCAGGATTATTTTCCTGTGGTGAAGAATAGGGAGATTCCTTTGGTACAACCTGGCCAACAACTGTCCCAACCCCAGTAGAAAATTAGTTGTACGGCCCATGCTTCCTTTATCAGCAATGACAATACAATAAATATCAGCTAATTGCCCTCCTTATCATGGCAGCCACTCATGTGGCTACGATCTTTGATTATAGTCTTTTCTATGAGGGAGGAAGTGGTAGTAGGTGTGAACTGTTGTACTTTGAATAATGTCCAGACTCCTTATAAGACTGCATGGTCTGACCCTTAGCTCTCTCTCCAACTTCATCTTATACCACTTTTCCTTTTGTTCAAACTCTGTACCAGTGTTCTCTCAGGTTCTTAGACAAAGCAGCCAGTTCTTGCCTCAGAACTTTGCACATGATGCTAAGGGAGAAGTCAGCAAGAATGCTGTTTCAGGTCAAGTCCTATTGAAGGTAGTTTCATCCTGATCTCACAGGATGCTAGGACTTCATACTCCCACAGCTATCAGCCACTGACTAAGGGCCTTAGGGTGGAAGGCGGATGTAAACTCCCAAGCGCTCTGGCTTTCCATGCCTAGGGCAAAGTGTTTCCAGCAGCCCTAGGAGAGACAGCCAAATAAGACTTGCAGGTGCAGGTGATTGAAATCAAAAGCACACTGAAGCTGGAGGAAGGTGACTCAGAAATGAGAAATGAGAAGAAAGAGTCTGGGCACTACACCAATAGGGTCTTATGACATCCATCGTATAAATAGTGTTTTATCACTAATAATCACGTATTCCTTTGTGTTTTAATTCTTTATCTCCTACTCCATACTTATAATTCTGAGGCTAATTGCTAAAAGGAAAAGTGTTACACATCAATGAATTGTCCAAATAGTATTGGCAATTGGCCTCAGAGTCATAAGTATGGAATAGGAGATAAAGAATTAAAACACAGAGGAGGAATCAAAGCATTATCAATTCCAACAACAGCAAAAGGTTATATAAAGAACAGTGAAAGTAAAGTTCATTAAAAATCAAGAGTAAAAGAAACAAAACTTATGGGGGTCAATGGAAGACTAGTCTGTCAAATTGATTCCCAGTTTAGCAGACCTTTTCCCCTGCTAGAGGGAACAACTCCTTAATCATCTTGATAGTCCTGCTAGCAAGGGAGATATGCTAATTGGATGCCTGGCCCAGTTTTCTAAGATTGAGCAACTACTTTATTTCATAAACTGTTTTTTTACAAAAATCTGTATAAGCAAGGAGAAAAACAACACTCTGTTATGTATTCCACGTAAGAACTTAGAATATAAACGAGAATTGGTAAGATATACTGAAAAGAGTGAGGAGGCAAGGTTACTATTTCCCCTTTTCTACCACAAAATGCCACATGCTAACACATAAGGATTGGCTAAGGCAACTCTGGGACTTGGCTAGGATTCTGGTAGTGTCTTCCCTTTGAACTCCACACCTCATTCACAACTAGGGTGTTATCTGAATTTCACAGTCTCTCATATTTATTCTGTACTTTTTGCAAGAGCCCTGGTTTAAGTAAATGGACAGGTGATTTGTTTTGCCATTCCACATTCATTCTGCCTTGTTTTGGTGACAGCACAGCAATTTCCCATTGGGGAATTACTTCTGGCCCATTATAAGCAATATGGTGGAACTGTGAGTTAAGATGATGTAGTTCTCCTAGTCAAGGAGTGAATTTGTGATTCATACTAGGTCAATCCAACACCTTCCCCATCTCCTGCTGGTCTGAGTCAAGTGGAGGAGTTCAAGCACAGAAAAAGGGTGAAGTTGATACATTCTAGTGTCAGTGTTCAGGTAAGACAGAATACTGCTAGCTGGATGATTGGAATAGCCATTGTTTCTGCCCCATCTATGATACCTCAGCCATTTCTTTGATTTTGTGAATTCTGTGAACTTGCAATAAACTTAATTGATATAAACAGCAAAAGGAGTTGGTGGTTAATTAGCCTGCCTCCTCTCTGCTAAGGTACAAGCTAAACTTCAGTATCAAAGCTCTTTGTAGTTTAATGCAGTTAAAACTTAACTGGGTTGAATTCTAGTTTTAGTCCTGAAATGTGTGTCACTGGAAGTAGCTTTATGAGGGCATTACCCCGAGTCTTGCAGAACATCTGTTTTATGGCAGGTGCTGAATAAACGTCACATTTGACAATAGTAAATTGTGAAAAGAAACAAATACTTGAGTTATCTTAAGCAAGTCATTTGATGCTCTGAACGTTTTTTCCCTTAGCAATGAGATGCAAAGGCTGGATTTCAAGCTGAAAAATCCTATGCTTCTTTGAAATGCCCTCCCCTCCCCCAATGTAGCCAATAATTACTACTTACTATGTGCTGGGCTCTAATCTTAATTCCTTATATGCATTATTTCACTTAATCTTTATGACAACCCTATGAGAAAGACATTAGCATCAGTTGGGAACTCATTTGGTTACAAGTGATAGAAAACCACTTGCACTGGCTTTGACCATTAATTGTTCTCACTTCACAAGAAATCTAAGAGTCAGCAGCTGATGTCTTGTTGATGCCAAAATTAGAATTTCCCTACATGTTCACAGATTGCAGACCCAGCTCTTTGCATTGTGTCCTTGTTTGAGGCAAATAAAACAGAGAAAGGTGGGACAGTCTAGAATCCAGATCTCATTTTTTTTCATCAAGAAAGAGCAAGCTTTCTTCACAACCCATAGCCAATTTCCACTTACATCTTACTGGCTGGAACTGTTACATGGCAGCCCTTAGCTTCAAGGGAGCCAGAGAAATAGAGAGTTTAGCTGGACATATTTCCAGATCTCAAATGGGTTCTGTTGGCAATGAAAAAAGGAGGAATAGATGTTTGGAAGACAAATGACACAGTCAGCTGCAATAATTTTTTAATTCTATTTTATGGTTGAGAAATAGAAGCACCAAAAGAAGAATAACAATGTCAGACAGCTAGTAAATTAAGAAGAGAGCAATTTGAAACTAAGCAGTCTGATTGAGAATCCAAACTCTTAACAAGGGTATGGTCAATACGGTACAGGGCCACAAACGGACAGCCAAGACTATTTAGAATGTCTAACTGTTTTAATACCGAAGTGTGCAGAAACCGATTGGATCAATGGGGCCAAATTTTTAAAGATTACTTGTAAATTTGTGTTAATTATGGCAAAAACTATTTTTTGTCATCTTCTTAATGTGTGTACTGGGTCTTAAATCAGTTTCCAATTAAGAGAATTGCATTAAATCTTTCAGGTCCGTATATTTCAAGATCATAATCCACATCACCATATATATCATAAGGTTTTGGAGAGAGTGCGGGGTAGTATAAATAGTTTACTTTTGGGAGGCCAAAACCTAGGCATGAAACGGCATATTCTACGTGAACTCGCATTAGTAAATTACGAGTCTCAGTTTATTGATGTGTGAAAGGAAATAATAACAGGTACACCATTTTTCAGAATAGATTAAATACACATAAAATTTCTATCAGAGTACATTGGCATATTGTAGATAATAAATGGCACATATCCTTTTAATTATTTATGAATGTTTCTGAGTTTCTTTCTTATTACCAAAAAATACATATACATTATAGCAAATGTTTTAAACACAAAAAGTAAAATCAAGAAAAGAATATCACCTATAATCCCACAACAAAGCAATGAAGACCATAATATTCTTATGTATTCTATCCTATTTTTTCTTTTTGAATATTTATTGGAGAAATACATGTCCCAGATAGCTAATCAAATTGTACAGACAAACCCACTATAAAAAATCCACAGTCTAGACTCTCACTCTTCTGCAATCCTAGTTCTACTTTTTAAGGAAAACTATAAAGTTTTAGATAATACAATTATACAACTATTTCTTGATCTATCAACTGTAGAAAATATCTATTGAGTCCCCAATGTGAAAAACAAAGATTTAGTTTGCTTATATCATACTCTTTATTTTCTCCTCCAATTGCGTTATAATTCTATTGATTACATTTTCCACGTTAAATAATATACTTAAACCCCAGTTTCTTGCTCCATTAACATTCAGCAGTATCTCTTGACTTTTTAAGATTAGAATTTTAGTTCTTTTACTTTCGCTGCCACTATTCTCTGTCCACTCTCTCTTCCATGTTAATGTACTACCTTCTGTAAGTTACGCTTTAACTTCTACACTGTTGATGTTTTTAATATTAACATTTTATATTGCAAATACAACCGAGTTTATTATGCATGGTCCTTAGGTTGATGCTAAAAAGTAGTTTCACGATTTACAATTATATAAATATTTTTTGGTTGTCCAACAAAGTACAATGGGAAGACTGCATTTAGTTGTCCTCTGATCCAACATCTGCACTCTGTGTCATGTACAGGAGAATTTTCTTGGCATCAAGTTCAAATAAATCATCTCTTCTAATTGCCTATACAAGTCAGTTTGCTTCATAATTAGACCATGACATTCCTGTAAAACTTTTTGTTTTTCCTAGAGTTTTTAACTGTTTTCCTGGTTTTCTTTACTGATCATTTGCCTTTACACATTCATGCTCTTCTAGATTTTTAATCTGATTATCCATTCTGTGGTTTCCCCTTTTCTGGATGCCTCCTTCAGGAAGTCTCTCTTCCTCCTGTTTTAATCCAAAATGGTTATAATCCAGGTCGTCTGTTCAGCTGCCATTCTGGTACTTCTCATCCTAACTTTCCTGGTTGGATCCACTGTTTCCTGACCTCATGTGTTCATTTTTCTTGGATTATTCTTTGTTTTTGCGAGAGCTTAAACTGAAGTTAACTTTTAAAGAATGGTTTGTCAGAAGAAAGGCAACAGTGTCATTCCATAATGTTTTTTTAAGCTTTACATTTGATTTTTAGTTCAACTAGTATAGAATTCTAGGTTAAAAAATATTTTACTCCAAAAATTTGCAGTTCTGGGCTGGCCTGGTGGCATAGCAATTGAGTTCACATGTTCTGTTTTGGTGGCCCAGGGTTCGCCCATTCGGATCCTGGGCGTGGACCTGCTCACCACTCATCAAGTCATGCTGAGGTGGCATCCCACACAAGAGCTACAACTCTGCAACGATGATATACAACTATGTATTGGGGCTTTGGGGAGAAAAAAGAGGAAGATTGGCAACAGATGTTAGCGCAGGGCCAATCTTCCCCCAAAAAAGAATTTGCAGTTCTAAGACTTCGTAAGGATACAATTAAGTATGATTTTTTTTTTTTAATTCATGTTTCTGGGGACTTTATAAGCCATTTCAATCTAAGTTTTCATACCTATATTCAGTTCTGGAATATTTTCTTTCATTATTTGATAGTCAGGTTTTATTTGTATTTTAATCTCTTCTTTCTGTTTTAAAAATATTTTCTCTTATTATTATAAATGACAATTTTCTTGTTCTCTAATTGTTCCTTTTACATAGCAAAGTCTTTTTTAGAAATGTAGTAATTTCTCAAATCTTTCATTATGGGCTGGATTACTTTAAGTTCTCTTCTGTTCCCTAAGTTATATCTATTTCCTTTTAGAATAGATTTTATGTTTCAGTTCCTAGGTTTTTCTACTTGATTCTGCTAGCTTTCCTCATAAGCATGATTCAAATTTAAGAAATAAGGATGCAGACAATGTGATCTTTCATTGTGGCTTGATCAGTCGTACGGTTTCCCCTTGATTTTCCCCACTGAGTTGGAACTTTGACCAGAATCTCTACATGGGGTAGGATGAGGTCTGACGTGTTAGCCAGCTGACTATCAAGCTTCCTCCCCCAATGCCAAAATGACCATGACATTACTACTAATACTGACAAGCGCATTTAGAGCCTTAACTTTCCTCAAACTGTTGCTTGGCAGAAGACCTCACTTGGGGTTTTGCTTGAGGGTAAACGTCAGATACCTATGGTCTAAGACTGGCCACAGGATTGCTACTTGGTTTAATCGTTCTGCATAATTACTATTTGGGCCCCACTTGCCCCTTGCCCTTGGCTGTGCTTACTGTCTCTGCCTCTATAGGCTTTTGGAACCCATAAAACATATTGGCTCCCAAATCTCTCAGCCTTCCGTATTCTGGTATGTGTGGGGCTTTCTTCATGTCGGTCATTCATCAACCCACTTCCATCTAATTTTTAGCTCTCATTCAGTTATAAATTATCTCCAGTTATCTTCCTTGTTAGAATATAATCATTTTGTGTTAGTTTGAAACTTAGGAAATAGCCAAGGTTTAACCATTTTGACTAACAAAAATGGTAATTTTAAATTGTGGAACCAATGCATACATTCTGTAAGCTATGCTTTCTCTTCAATATTTTTATTTCAGTCAGTTCTCAGAGAGGATGGGAGGCAATGATTACACTAAACTATCCATCTTGAATACGAAGCTTATATTATTTTTATTGGGACTATTCACAGGGATGTAAATTAAGCCGTGCTGGATTATAGACCTGACAGAGTAAGTTCTTTTTAGCCTAGAAAGGCTGAAATGGTCATATGGTAAGAAAGAGGACTTTTTCTACTCAGTATTTTCTACCTAAGACCCGAATATTTTGCAGATCTTACTTAAAATGATACTGGGCAATTTTGGCCTGGTAACCCCTCCTTACCGAAAACAAAACAAAACAAAAAAGCCCCCAAAAGACAACAAACAAAAACCTCCTATACCTCAAATACACAATTTTTCCACAAAAGGTTAAGCTCAGATTAAATCCAAAGGTGAAAAATACAGACTTTCCTCCTTGAAAGAGAAGCATCAACTTAGCTCACGGTTCTCTTGGACAGACACAAGTAGGAAAACATGTCAGGGTGTAACCACATGCTTTGAGGCCAGGAACATGAAGCAGACATTCTCTGCTCGACTTCTGTTGCCCACACAATGGACAAGCTGGGAACACAGTCAGGCCAGCAATGACAGGCCAGAGTGTTAGATTTAGGACTCCCGCACGAGGCTGCCCTGCCATCCTCTCCAGATTGCTGTGCAAGATTTGCAGCTCTGCTCTGCTTTCTGCTGCCAGTAAGAGACACAATGGGGAGGCAGCTTTGAAGAAGGCAGGATATGTTTGAACATTTACAACCTTGGATGTTGCAGTAGCTTCTCCAGGGACACAGCATTGAGGCCCTGATACTCCTTATTATCCTCAGTGCCTGTGGCCTGAGAGTCTGAGGAGGTATCCAAGGGGATGTGACCCACCCACATCCCAGGAGAGGGTCGAGATACTGAGTACAGGGTTAACATTTCATTCATGGGCCAATTTATTTTTTTGTGTTGAGCTGACGTTTTCATTTATCTTTCAAATGAATTCTGCAAGGATCAACCAAATTCCTCCATTCTAATTGAAGATACTTAAAATCTCAGATTGACCTTTATTCTGCCACAATAAAGACATTGTTTTAATCTGATTAATTTCCCCAAGTATGAAATGATATCATATTCTGACTAAAAAAAAGGTGGGGGTCGCTGAAAATGTTGATCTAACTTAGATTGCAGCTGCGTTGTAGATTGAACAAACTTTGTAAAAACTACTTTTATTTTTATTTATTTATTTTTTGTGGGAGTAAGATCAGCCCTGAGCTAACATCCATGCCAATCCTCCTCTTTTTGCTGAGGAAGAATGACCCTGAGCTAACATCTGTGCCCATCTTCCTCCACTTTATGTGGGACGCCGCCACAGCATGGCCTGCCAAGCAGCACACCGCCCAGGATCCGAACCCAGACCGCCAGCAGCGGAGCACACGCACTTAACCGCTACGCCATGGGGCCGGCCCCAAGTAATAAACTACTTTTAAATTGTTAACAATTATAATAGAAATGTGTTGTTCTGGCCAATCCACATCAATTTTTCTGTATTCTGGTGACAGCTCCCTATTTTGCTTTGATGGATTGGTCATTTAGTGGAATTGTACACCATAGTATCCTGCAAGTAGGTGGGCATGTAATCCACATTTGTCCTATCCCACTTGCTAGAGAATCTCAACCTAGAGCAGAGTGATCAAAAACAGAAGACGGTTTTAGCTGATTTTCCCCGGGGGTCATGCCCTGAATAATTTGATCTTAATTTCCTGCTCCTGGGACCCCTGGAACTGTCTCCATTTTTGTCCAGCCCCAGCCTTTAATTCTTTAATTATTTCTTTAATTTTCTAAGCTACCCCTTATATATCAATAAATTTATTTTCACCTTAAGAAAACTACAGTTGGGGCTGGCCTGGTGGCTTGGTGGTTAAGTTTTCCTGTTCCACTTCGGCGGCCCCGAGTTCATGGGTTCGGATCCCCAAGCGCGGCCCTACACACCGCTCATGGGGCCATGCTGTGGCTGCATCCCATACACAAAAAGTAGAGGAGGATTGGCACAGATGTTAGCTCAGGGACCGTCTTCCTCACCAAAAATTAAAAAAAAAAAAAAAAAAAAGAAGAAGAAAGAAAACCAGAGTCAGTTCCTGAGAAACTGTTACAACCACGTAATGACCTATTTAGACTGGGAATGTACCAGTGTCCAGAAAAGATGGCAGCAGATCTGGTATACAAGTCTTTTGATCAATGGCATCTTTTTTTGGCCAATTGTGACACAATGTAAATGAACCATGTTCTTCAGCATTGCTAAGTCAGGATTAATTCTGCCACTGAGTTCAGACTCAGCCTTATTCTTAATGAATTATGATTCACCCAACGCAAATACAACAGATTCAAATAAAACTGCCACATGATTGTCACATCACATATATGGTCAGGTAGACACAAGGCCAGGAGAAAATGTCAGAACAAGAGAAAAGCAAGACTCCAGAAAAATGCTACCTAATTTTTTCTTCCTCTAACTCTCTGTATAAAACCATTATAGTGACATTGACAGCAAAAATGACATCATTATGCAAAAGCTGCAGTTGTGAAAGCAACGATAATCTTAAAGAAGGGCAGAGCTGAAGCAAGTGCATATGTGTTAAATACATGGGAAGAAAAAGAACTTGTGTTTCTCCAGGGACTGAGGGTAAGTCTAAATTAAAAAGCATCTTTAAAAGAAAGAAAGACCACGTCCATCAGCTGTTGTTTCAGCAGAGGGGTCTTCTCTGGAGAATATTTTCTCTAGAAGGAAAATGGTTAGGATACCACGTGCTATACAGACAAAAGGAATAGTATACTGATTCATCAGTTGTTTGAGATAGGGAAATGGGACAGGTTAAAAATCGTGAAACCTAATTGCATTATTAAAAAACCTGAGGATCCACCGACATTAACAAAGTGAGGCAAAAAATTTGTATTTAGTGAATTTTAATTATATTTTTTACTTTTTTTAATTAAAAAAAAATT
The DNA here is from genome assembly GCF_057802395.1 of Ceratotherium simum simum. Taxonomy (NCBI): domain Eukaryota; kingdom Metazoa; phylum Chordata; class Mammalia; order Perissodactyla; family Rhinocerotidae; genus Ceratotherium; species Ceratotherium simum. The sequence goes on along the minus strand of NC_141904.1, from coordinate 74,473,456 downwards.
TTTTTTGCAGTAACATTGGTTTATAACCTTATATAAATTTCAGGTGTACATCATTATATTTCGATTTCTAAATAGATTACATTATCTTCACTACCCAAAGACTAATTACAGTCCATCACCACACATATTTGCCTAATCATCCCTTTTGCCCCCTTCCCTCTCACTTCCCCTCTGGTAACCACCAAACCAATCTCGGTCTCTATGTGTTTGTTTGCTTTTGTTGTTGTTGTTTTTGGGGGGGACATTAGCCCTGTGCTAACATCTGTTGCCTCCTCTTTTTGCTGAGGAAGATTGGCCCTGGGCTAACATCTGTGCCCATCTTTCTCTACTTTATATGTGGGACACCTGCCACAGCATGGCTTGATAAGCGGTGCGTGTGTCTGCGCCCGGGATCTGAACATGTGAACCTCGGAACACTGAAGCAGAGTGCGTGAGCTTAACCACTATGCCACCGGGCTGGCCCCTGTTTGTTGTTGTTTTTATCTTCTACTTATGAGTGAGGATTGTATCGTATTTGACTTTCTCCCTCTGACTTATTTCGCTTAGCATAATACCCTCAAGGTCCATCCATGTTGTCACAGATGGCTGGATTTCATCGTTTCTTATGGCTGAGTAGTATTCCATTGTGTATATGTACCACATCTTCTTTATCCATTTGTCCCTTGATGGACACCTAGGTTGCTTCCAAGTCTTGGCTATTGTGAATAACGCTGCAATGAACACAGGAGTGCACGTATCTTTATGCATTTGTGTTTTCATGTTCTTTGGATAAATACCCAGCAGTGGAATACCTGGATTGTATGGTAGTTCTATTCTTAATTTTTTGAGAAATCTCCATACTGTTTTCCATAGTGGCTGCACCAGTTTGCACTCCCACCAGCAGTGTATGAGAGTTCCCTTCTCTCCACATCCTCTCCAACACTTGTTGTTTCCTGTGTTGTTAATTATAGCCATTCCAACGGGAGTGAGGTGATATCTCATTGTTAATTTGATAGTTAATGGTATTGAATGTCTTTTCATGTGCCTGTTGGCTATCTGTATATCTTCTTTGGAGAAATGTCTATTCAGATCTTTTGCCCATTTTTTAATTGAGTTAATTTTTTTGTTGTCGAGATGTATGAGTTCCTTATATATTTTGGATATTAACCCCTTATCAGATATATGATTTGCAAATATGTTCTCCCTATTGTTAGATTGTCTTTTCATTTTGTTAATGGTTTCCTTTGCTGTGCAGAAGATTTTCAGTTTGATGTAGTCCCATTTGGTTATTTTTTCCTTTGTTTCCCTTGTGCTGTCAGGCGTGGTACTTGAAAATGTATTGCTAAGACCTATGTCAAAGAGCATACTGCCTATGTTTTCTTCTAGCAATTTCATGGTTTCAGGTCTTACATTCAAGTCTTTAATCCATTTTGAGGGCTGGCCCCGTGGCTTAGCAGCTAAGTGTGTGCGCTCCGCTGCTGGTGGCCCGGGTTCGGATCCCGGGCGCGCACCGATGCACCGCTTCTCCAGCCATGCTGAGGCCGCGTCCAACATACAGCAACTAGAAGGATGTGCATCTATGACATACAACTATCTACTGGGGTTTTGGGGGGAAAAATAAATAAATAAATAAATTTAATCAATTTTGAGTTAATTTTTGTGTATGGTGAAAGATAATGGTCTACATTCATTCTTTTGCATGTGGCTGTCCAGTTTTCCCAACACCATTTATTGAAGAGACTTTCCTTTCTCCATTGTGTGTTCTTAGCTCCTTTGTCGAAAATTAGCTGTCTATAGATGTGGTTTCTTTGTGGGCTCTCGATTCTGTTCCATTGATCTCTGTGTCTGTTTTTGTGCCAGTACCATGCTGTTTTGGTTACTATAGCTTTGTAGTATATTTTGAAATCAGGGAGTGTGATATCTCCAGCTTTGTTCTTTGTTCTCAGGATTCCTTTAGCTATTCAGGGTCTTTTGTTGTTCCATGTAAATTTTAGGATTCTTTTTTCTATTTCTGTGAAAAATGTTGTTGAGACTTTCATAGAGATTGCATTGAATCTATAGATTGCTTTAGGAAGTATGGACACTTTAACTACGTTAATTCTTCCAATCCAAGAGCATGGAATATCTTTCCATTTCTTTGTGTCTTCTTCAATTTCTTTCAACAATGTTTTACGGTTTTCAGTGTATAGATCTTTCACCTATTTGCTTAAGGTTATTCCTAGCTATTTTATTCTTTTTGCTGCAATTGTAAATGGGATTGTATTCTTAATTTCTCTTTCTGCTACTTTGTTGCTAGTGTATAGAAACACAACTGATTTTTGTATGTTGATTTTGTATCCTGCAACTTTGCCATATTCATTTATTATTTCTAAGATTTTTTTGATGGATTCTTTAGGGTTTTCTATATAAAGTCATGCGATTTGCAAACAGTGACAGCTTTACTTCTTCCTTTCCAATCTGGATCCCTTTTATTTCGTTTTCTTGTCTGATTCCTCTGGCTAGGACTTCCAATACTATGTTAAATAAGATTGAAAGTGGGCATCCTTGTCTGGTCCCTGTTTTTAGAGGGATAGCTTTCAGTTTTTCACTATTGAGAATGATATTAGCCAGGGGTTTGTCATACATGGCCTTTATTTTATTGAGGTACTTTCCTTGTATTCACTTTATTCAGAGTTTTTATCATAAATGGATGTTATATCTTGTCAAATGCTTTCTCTGCATCTATTTAGATGATCACATGATTTTTATTCTTCATTTTGTTAATGTGGTATACCATGTTGATTGATTTCCAAGTGTTGAACCATCCCTGCATCCCTGGAATAAATCCCACTTGATCATGGTGTATGATCTTTTAATGATTTGTTGTATTTGATTTGCTAGTATTCTGTTGAGGGATTTTGCATTGCTGTTCATCAGTGAAATTGGCCTGTAATTTTCTTTTTTTGTGTTGTCTTTGTCTGGTTTTGGTATCAGGGTAATGTTGGATTCATAGAATGAGTTAGGAAGCTTCTCCTCCTCTTCAATTTTTTGGAAGAGTTTGAGAAGGAGAGGTATTAAGTCTTCTTTGAGTGTTTGGTAGAATTCACCAGGGAAGCTGTCTGGTCCTGGACTTCTATTTTGGGGGGATGTTTTTGATTACTGTTTCAATCTCCTTACTGGTGATTGTTCTATTCAAATTCTCTGTTTCTTCTTGATTCAGTTTTGGAAGGTTGTATGAGTCTAAGAATTTATCCATTTCTTCTAGATTGTCCAATTTGTTGGCATATAGCTTTTGTAGTATTCTCTTATAATCTCTTTTATTTCTGAGATGTCTGTTGTTATTTCTCCTCTTTCATTTCTGATTTTATTATTTGAGCCTTCTCTCTTTTTTTCTTGGTGAGGCTAGCTAAATGTTTACAAATTTTGTTTATCTTTTCAATGAACCAGATCTTTGTTTCATTGATTTTTTCTATCTTTTTTTAGTCTCTATTTCATTTATTTCTGCTCTGATTTTTATTATTTCCCTTCTCCTACTGCTTTTGGCCTTTGTTTGTTCTTCTTCTTTCACTTCCTTTAGGTGCACTGTTAGATTTTTTAATATTTTATTTTATTTTATTTTTGCTGGGAAAGATTCACCCTGAGCTAATACCTGTAGCCAATCTTCTTCTCTCTCTTTTTTTCTTCCCCAAAGCCCCAGTACATAGTTGAATATTCTAGTTGTAAGTCCTTCTGGTTCTTCTATGTGAGCCACCACCATAGCATGGCTACTGACAGACGAGTGGTGTGGTTCCACACCCAGGAACTGAACAAAGGCTGCTGAAGCAGAACTCACCAAACTTTAACCACTACGCCATCAGGGCTGTCTCTAGTGAATTTTTTAAATTAAAATCTACTAATAATATTGTTTTGAGCTCCCTAAATCCCTTTCTTCAGTCACATACAACATACATTAATTCCTATATTAATATATACATTAATATAATGTATATATGTGACACATATGCACATTAATATAAGGTATGCCATATATCTTAATACACATAAAATACGTACTGCTTACAACTACGTGACATTGGGTAAATATCCTACTGTTCTATTTCTTTATGTATGAAATAAAAGTCTAATACCTACCACATCTAGTTGTTGTGAGGATTAAATAAGGTAACATACAAAAAGTACTTGGAAAAATATACATGTCATTACATGAGTGATAAATCTCACAGTACTTTGTTTGGTAGAAAACGTCTCTGATCCCTTTATTATCCCTGTAATATTGTGTGATAATGTTAGTGACAGGAAAATAATTACTATTTCCCTCAAATTATTCTGAGTTAAAAACTTGAAACTTTGAATTATATAGTTTTTGATACAGTAATATATGGACCTGATACATGCATTCAATTATTCAAATAAACAATTTTAGGTACATATTTTATGTTCAATTCTGTGCTGTGTATAGCAGATGCAAAGATGAAAACAGTGTGTCTGCTCCAGATTCTTATGGCCCAGTAGTTGAGAAAAAGGCTTAAATGATAGAATTTAGATGAAAACCTTCTATATGCTGTGTGAATACAATTTATGTGTGCGACTTGGTGCTTATGAGATATTGACAATGAACAAATCAGGCTATCTATCCAGGAAAAGCTTTAGTTCTCTAGGATATGCTTATTGCCCCTTTCTTTGTACCACTGTAGAATTTTTTATATCGAGAATTGGCATTAAAAATAAAGGTTGACTATATAAGTTAAATAAAGAATTGTGGTACTGGTACTAAGCTCCCCAAACATTATAGGTAAGTTGTAGGGAAGTTAAAAGTGAAGTGAGTCCTTGGGTAGAACATTTCTACAAAACAAACATTTCTAGTCTCTTTCAAAAATGACTTTCTTCGAGCCAGCCCTGATGGCCTAGTGGTTAAAGTTTGGTGCTCTCACTGTTTCAGCATCCTGGGTTAGTTTCCCAGTCACGAGACCACACCACCCGTCTGTCAGTTGACATGCTATGGCGGCAGCTCACGTAGAAGAACTAGAAGGACTTACAACTAGAAGGTACAACCATTCACTGCGGCTTTGGGGAGGGGGAAAAAAAAGAGGAAGATTGGCAACAGATGTTAGCTCAGAGTGAATCTTTCCTTGCAAAAAAAGAAGACTTTCGTTAATCTGGTTAATAACCCTCCCTCTTTGGCAGGTACAGAATATTTCATTTTTGCTCTGATGTCAATGACTTCCTTTTAGATTTGCTTTCTGTTCCTATAAAGGTGCTCATTACAAAAGAATGGATCCAACAGTAATCTGAAGTCCTAAGGAGTCAATAGATAAACAGCTTATTGTTTTGATAAATAGGAGGTTTTAACTTGAATGCCCTGGATTATCTATTTATATTAACCAAATTAACCATTAACCAGTCATATTATATAAACTATATAATCATACCTTTTAGTATTTTATGGGATATTTATAAGGTCTTGTTGTTGCTGGATGCCAATTTTATCATCATTTGTTTGCCTGTTTATTTGTTGCCAAATAAAATGTATATTCTCTGTTCCTGTGTTTGAGGATCTCCAAGGTTTTTAAAAACTTGGTAAAAGGCAGAGTTCACTATAAAGATGAAAACATAAGACACTTGTTTACTACCTATTTTATGAGCCACATTCTCCAGGTTTCTCAGTCATTCCAAGAAGCACCTAATATCTATTTAATAAATTCTTTCACCACTTACATCACCTGCAGTGTGTTTAGATTGGTCACAAATAAAAATATGACTGATATTGAAAGAAACAAATGTTTGAAAAGTTCCCACTATATGCTAGGAACTGTTGACACTTTTTGGAACCTATTAACAACAACAACAATACTTTATTCACTATTTCACTATTTGTAAAAATTGTTCATTTCAACTGTGTACATACTGAAAAGACATAAACGTACTCCAAATCATTATAAAATGATTGCACATTACGAAAAAATCTTATCATAAGGCACACCAAAAGATTTTCTTCCCTTCCAAATGGTTGAGAGCATACCAAGCTTCGCCAAAGTTGTGCAAATGAGGAAGGGAAATTTTTTTCACATACCGAAGCCTAAAGCACATCCCCTTGCTAATACTATTACAAGCTTTTTTAGTGCTTACAGCAAATTTCCATTTGTGGTTCTTCTTGAAAAGAAGGCTGGGGAATTTTTGCAAGAGTTCATCATTTTTCCATCTCTCTCATGAATTTTGAATAGATAAGCATCTTGCTATGCCATTCAATTATTCTGAAAAGTTAAAATAAAGCAGACCCTTGGGTTTACAACTATCTACCTACAGGATTAGATGTGGAACCATTCTGTGCTGCTTGTGTTTTATATTTGCTACTCATTTCCAGAGCCTGACCTCAGCTGATAAACGTTTTACACTTTTAGTTGAAAGTAAAGGAGCTGAAAGAAAGCTTTTCTCCTCTGGGGAATGTTATAGTCCCAGCTACTTTATGTTCCCAGTGCCTTTCTTCACACCTAGAAATGTGCGAAGCTACCTTGACAGTGTGCTGGGGGGTTTCAGTTACTTATCAGTATTCCTCTCCATGAGTCTTTCTGTAAATAAGAAAATGAAATTTTCTTAAACAGAAGTTTCCTCCTAATCACCTTTTAGGTAAAAGCAAGTCAGAGCTACGATTATGGGTAGCTGCATTTCTTCTCCTTATGATTTTTTTTTTTTTTTGAGCAAATTTTTCAGCTTCCTTCCAAAAGATTTCTGAATTAGGCCTTAGGTAACATTTTCTGATTCAGAATAGAATTTCAAATAGAGAGAAACCAAGTCAAGTGCCTGGAAGGGAGAAAAATATACAGTCGTGCATTGCTTAACGATGAAGATGCATTCTAAGAAATGCATTTTTAAGCACTTTTGTCACTGTGCCAACATCAGAGTGTACTTACACAAATCTAGGTGGTATAGCCTACTACATACCCAGGCTATATGGTACAACCTATTGCTCCTAGGCTACAAACCTGTACAGCACGTTACTGTGCTGAATACTGTAGGCAATTGTAATACAATGGTAAGTATTTGTATATCTCAACATAGAAAAGTTACAGTAAAAATATGGTATAAAAGGTAAAAAATGGTACACCTGTATAGGGCTCTTACCATGAATGGAGCTTTCAGCACTGGAAGTTGCTCTGGGTGAGTCAGTGAGTGAGTGGTGAGCGAATGCGAAGGCCCAGGACATTACTGTACACCACTGCAGACTTTATAAACACCACACAGTTAGGCTACAGTAAATTTATAAAAAAAATATTTTTCTTTCTTCAATAATAAATTAATTTTAGCTTACTGTAACATTTTTACTTTATAAATTTTTAATTTTTTTAACTTTTTGACTCCTTTGTAATAACACTAGCTTAAAACCAAACACACTGTGCAGCCATACCAAAATATTTTCTGTCTTTATACCCTTATTCTATAAGTATTTTTTCTGTTTAATTTATTTCTTTTTACTTTTTAAACATTTTTGTTAAAAACTAAGACACAAACACACACATTAGCCTAGGCCTACACAAGGTCAGGTCATCATCAATAGCACTGTCTATTTTCACATCTTGTCCCACTGGAGGTCTTCAGGGGCAGTAATGTGCGTGGAGCTGTCATCTTTTATCATAACAATGCCTTCTTCTGGAATACCTCCTGAATGACCTGCCTGAGGCTCTTCTTGAGGAGGTGTCACTCTTTTCAGAAATATGTCCATGGTGGTTTTCTTGGTTTGTTGCTTTTTTTCATCATAGATTTTCTTTTAAGCAGATGCACCATGAACATTCTTCTCTATTAATGAAAGCCTTTTGGTGCTGGAGTCCGTGTTTTCAAACTTTTTAATACGCTTGTTGAGGTCTGCAAAAAATTCTGCTAAACCTTCACTGTGAATTTTCTTGGAGGATCTTCCTCTTTTTCTTCTCCTGCAGTTTCCTTTTCTCTTGCCTCTTCCTCAGCTATGTGTTCTGTTTCAGTTCTAACAACTCCTCATTAGTCAGTTCCTCAGAAACCACCTCTAGCAGCTCCTCAACGTCATCCTCAACCACACTCAGGTTAAAGTTGTTTACCATCTCAACCACATCCTTGTTTATTTCTGCAACTTCCTCATCCTTGTCAAATCCTTTGAAATCATGAACGAACTTCCTGAGTGTCTTCTTCCAGAGGCCATTCATACAGTCGTTGGTGACATCACCCCAAGCCCAAGCAAGGTTCTTGGTGCAGTCATAGATGTTGTAATCCTTCCAGAATTGCATCAGTGTCTTCCTCAGTTGCAGCAATAGCCCTGGCAAAGGTCCTCCTCATGTAGTAGGCCTTAAAAGCTGCTATAATTCCTTGATCCCTTGGTTGAATCAAAGAGGTGGTATTTGGAGGGAGAAACACTGCTTTGATATTGGGATGAAGATCAATAAATGGATGATTTCACGGAAGAGTAACAATAAGCACAATCTTGAAAGGTATGTTATTCTTAGTACTTCTCCATTTCACTGGCATAGCAATTCAGGAGGGCATCTTTGAAGACAAGCTGGGTCATCCATGACTTTCTATCACTCCTGTAGTACACTGGCAGTTTGTGTTTATTGATATGCTTGAAGGCTCTGGGTTTTCACTGTTCCAGGTCACAAAGGGTTTCACTTAGTAGCCTGCAACATTACCCCAAGCAAGACTGTTTTCTTGCCCCTAAAAGCCTTGAAATATGGCTTTGACTTGGACTCCTTATGGGTGACAGTCCTTTCAGGCATCTGTTTCTAGAATAGGGAGGCTGCATCCATATTGAATATTTGCTTTGGGAAGTAATCTTCTTCCACAATCAGCTTATCTAGAGTTTCCAAAAATTCTTCAGCTGCCTTCACATCAGCACTTGCAGACTCACCACTCGATTTCATATTATGTAATAAATAACAATTCTTGAATCATTTAAACCACCCAAAGCTGGCAGTAAATTCAACATTGTAGTTGGGTCCAGCCTTTTCTTTCAACATCACAAACAAAATTTTTGCTTTGGCCATGATCATCATGGTGTTGACAGGGATATGTTTCTGTGTTTGGTCTTCAATTCAGATCATTAGCAGTTTCTCCATGTCTGATATAGGCCCTTCTCAAATTTTTGTTAGTCTCATTGCCATCAATGAAACAGATCCTTTTAAAGCTTCCATCACTTTGTTCTTGCTCTTCAAGATTGTAGCTGTGGTGAAATGGGACCTGTTTGACTGGCAAGCAATAATTGTCACTAATTTTTCACCTTCACAGTCCTTAATCACCTTTAATTTTGTTTCCAGGTCAATCGCTCTATGTGGTCTCTTACTGGCAACATTAGCAGTGGATTTTATACACCTAGGGACCATGATGAACAAAACAACATGAGATTAAATGGAGTGCAGGGGAAATGATGCAATCAAGAGACGCATTGAACATGAGATGTATGAGGCTGCTGCTGGTGTAACACAGCACACTGTTTTACAATAAATTTTTTTATAAGTAGAATAAACATGCTGTACAATAATGATAAAAAGTATAGTATAGTAAATATATAAACGGGTAACATAGTCGTTTATTATCATTATCAAGTATGATGTACTGTACATAATCGTTATGTGCTATACTTCTATATGGCTGGCAGCACAGTAGGTTTGCTTACACCAGCAGCACCACAAACACATGAGTAATATGTTGTGCTACAATGGCTATGACTAGGCAATAGGAATTTTTCTGCTCCATTATAATCTTATGGGACCACCATCGTATATGTGGTCCATCATTGACTGAAACATTATTATATGCCTCACTACATAAACATGACTATAGTTTACTCTTTAAGGCCAGGCCACTGGCTCCCAACACCTCATACTGTGTTCCCCTTAACCAATTATTTTCTAACGATGGGGAAGAGAACTCTGCCGGTAGACTAAGGCAGTCTTGGGGTGTCAACGTTTTTGCAGCTGCAATCCAGGAAGGAGAAAAACCGATGGCTGTACTAGAAATTTCCAAATTACATTTGTGACATCTTTAAAACTGGAAATATCCAACTCATGGTGCTATTTAAAATCTGCACTTAGTCTTTGTTTGCTTTGCAATGAATCTGTGATTGTAGAAGAAAAGCCTCTTGACTAAGACAACAGTGAAGAGAGGAGACTTTATAGCAGGCAGCTTGGGGAGCTTATATCTTCTTTGCAATACACAGAAATCATGTTTGAAAAGGCTGTAAATCTTCAAAGCACCCCTGTCTGCAGTCTTAAGCCAATTCAGTGTTGGCAGAGGTATCATTCTGGGAGTCGTTTTTTATCTAATATCAACTTGAGGGAACAGGGAACGCACGGCATTTAGGATTAACATAAAGCTTTATGACCACAAGACCACGGAGGTAGAGTGTAAAGAACTAACATAGCAAATTTCTCCATAGTGAAAAACGTCATTTTGCTAATCAGTTCTAGAGTTGGGACAGTTCATTCTCTGAGCTAGGGAAAAAGAAATCTTTCATTCTCAAAATTAGTGGATGATCACAACCAACAACAAATAAATACTTGAGTCCAAAATAAGTTGATTTAAATCATTTCAAAACATGATTCTATATTATAGAACTCAAGTTATAGAGATCTTAGAAAGAATAATGAGATATCATTGTACTTTTACCACAATGGTGAGATTTCAATTTAAAAATTAAAAAGACTGACAACATCAACTTTTAGCGAGACCCTGGAGCAAATGGCAGCCTCATACTGGAGACAGCATGATTTGATCTTATGATTTTTAGAATTTTTTGCCTTTGTCTCCTACAGCAGGACATATGCACACTCTATGATCCAGCAATTCCACTCTTCAATATATAATCAATAGAAATACACATGCATGTGCATCAAAAGATGTGCACAAAAACTTTCATAGTAGCATGCTTTGTAACAGCCCCAAAATGACAAAGTCCAAACGTGCATCAACAGCTGAATGGATACATAAAACATGGTAATTTATGTAATGGAATATTACACAGAAATGAAAATGAAAATGCAGCTACACAAAATAAAAGAATATATATTCATATTTTCACTTATAAAATGTTCAAATTGAAGCAAAAATTGAGTGGCTTTAAACAACGCAAATTTATTGACTCACAGTTCTAGAAGCTAGAAGTCCAAAATCAAAGTGCCTTATGGGTCATCTTCCCTCTGATGGTACTAGGAGAGGATTGGTCTTTGCTTTTCTAGCTTCTGGTATTTACCAGCAATCCTTGGTGTTCATTGGCTCCTAGATGCCTCATTCCAGTCACGTGGCCATCTTTTCCTGTGTGTTCAATCATTTTCCCTCTGTGCATTCCTATCTCTGTGTCCAAATTACTCCTTTGTATATGGACACCAGTTATATTGGATTAGAGACCCGTTCTATCCAGTATCTCATCTTAATTAATTACATTTGTCACAACCTATTTCCAAATAAAGTTACAGGTTGAGACACTGGGAATAAGGATTTCAGCATATCTTTGTGTAGGGAGACAATTCATTATAGTATACCTCATAATATACCTGAAATTCTCAATGTGAAACTAACAAAGTAAAGTGAAAAATAGCTGGAATTGGATAAAAGCTGCATGCACCCCTGTGTAGTGTATACCTACAGCCTTTATGGTGCCATGTTTGTCAGTAATAACTCAAGCGTCAGCATTCAAGGGTGGTTTCTCTGGACACAACCATTATTTGACTTTCCTACAGTCTACATTAGTGTATGTGTGGATGGCACTGCCCAAGTCTTTAAAGTTATGTATATTCCTAAACCAAATGTCAAACATCACAGAGTCAATCCATTTCTTTTCTGTTGCAGGACAGATCGGCGATCCTAGCATATTAAAAGTCAAGCATCAAGCCATGAAAATGTTAATCTAGTGCAGAGATAGCACATTTGGGGGTTTATAGAGCATTATAGCCTACATCCACGCTCATCACAGACCTTGGTAAGTGAGAACAGAATACACTTCAACAGAGTTCACAACAGACCTCATACTCCATCTTAACACCACATTCTAGGTGGCCATTCTCAATCAACTGGAATGGATACATAAGATGAAACCTATGATTAGGGCATACCGAACATGGCAGGACCAGCCCCAGGCTAAATGATCAGGTCAGGCAAGTTTGACCTCTGTGACATCTTGCACACCTTCCATTTTGGCTCCTTTCTCCTCTCTTCATATTCTTGGCATTCTCCTGATGTCTCTGGCTGCCCACGACTCAGTGGTCTGTAGTCTCAAGAAAGATAGCTCACAGTGGTAATTAGCCATGTTGCCTCCACATTCAGCCATCAACTTTTGCCACTTCTAAATTCAATTTCTAGTTAAAGGATAATATGTATATTATAATCATGACTGTGAATGGAGTAATTTATTACTGCAACTATGGGAAATTACCTTGACGCCAAAGCATTGCTTAATTTTGATAAGAGAGGTAGTATGTTATGACGGTAATGGGCTTTGACTCTTGACTCAGAGGGTCTGGGTTCAAATGTTGGCCATGTCACTCATTCACTTTGGGCAAATAACCTTTCTGGCCTGAGCCTTTATTTCCACCTCTGTGTAACGTGGATAAATGAAAGTGCCTATCTTACAGGGTTGTTGAGATGAATGAATGAGTTAATACAGAAATGCCTTAAAACATTTTCTGGCATATAGAAAGCATTTCAAGCAGTTAGATATTTTAATTGTATAATTATGCAAACAAGAATCCTAGGTAAGATCAATAAATTTTAAAGGCTAAAAAGAACAAAAATTTCTATTCGATTTTCACCTATATGCTGGGCACTGTGTTAGATTTTAGAGACATAACTGTGTCTTGAAGGAGAATTTGATGACAGAAAGACAAATAGAAATTAAAATAGAATATGGTAAGTACTATAACGACTTTATTTAGCCTTGTTATGAGAACATGCTGACATGACGCATAAAATTTTTTTTTTACTTTGAAATTATTTACTGTTACTAGGTGTGATATTTTCTTTGTTACTTTACAGGATAGGAATTTTCCGGTTGAACCAATTAAGTGTTTTTTCCAAAGGTCTGACTATCGTGTCTTCTTGTTTCCTTCTTACCCCATCGTTCCTCATTCCATGCTTTTCTAGCCCAGATTATTAGATATTCTTGGATAATACACTTTATAGATGAGTGGGAACCCACTTTGGGTTCTAAGAAACTTCCCTGTAGTTCAAAGTTGGGTTTGTTCATGAGAATTTATGAAGTTTGTCTGAGTTAATTAATTCACTTGTACTTTCAATAAAAAATGTGTGTGTATGTGTGTGTGCACATATATATATGTATATATATATATAAGTTGAATTTTGGCTTATAAAAAATGACATCTTATTAGACATTGCATGTAATTTATTACAAACATGATATATTTTCTCTCATGCTTTAGTTCAGCAATACTGCTTTCCATAGTTCCTAAACAAAAAACATTTTGGTCAGTATTCGAAGATTTATTTTTAATCTGAAATTGCTTTCTTGTCTATGATGCAAATAAGAAGGAAAACATCATGAAGCTGTTTTCCTATTTAAACTTGCCTTTTTAACATAATAATGAAATACATACATTTTAGAAATATCACTTGTCACCAAATATACAGACCAGGTAGGATAGCAGGTCCTGGGCTCTAAAACTTTACTATTGCATATACACTTCATTATTCACAAATAAATGTTCAGAGTACCCAGTTATTTGCACATTTTGAAATAGAAATGTTGTCTTTAAAGTTTAAAATCCACACTTACACGCTTCAGGCATTTGATAGAATTCTCTGGTGACAAAAATAAATGTTGTTAAATACCAAGGCTATAGATTAATGTTCAGAAACATTTTCAAAATACTCCATCAGGGCTAACTCTATATTAAAGATCTGATTCTAATTCTTAATAAAAGACATATCTGTGTGGTTAATATGAAAAGAATTCTAAATTTGCCATTTACTCTCTCATGTAACCTCCAGAGAGGCCTTGAACGAAACCCTCAGGATTCATTATCATATTTCATATTTCGTATCATATTTCAATATCTCAGGATATTAAAAGAGAACACATATTGGAGCATGAATATATAAGTTACTCCAGTTTCTTCCTGTTGACAAAATTAGTTATGCAAGTAAAGAATGAGTTCACTATATTTCATCCAAATTCACTATTTTATTCGTCTCTTCGGCATCGCCTCCCGATTTTCTAAACCCTTAGCTGTCTACAAACTTAGCTCTCTATAAACTTTCTATGCATAGTTCAAACAGCAGATGCTGCCCTTTGAAATCTGTTAGAAGATGTAACCAAAAGTAAGCAAGTAGGGGAAGAAGGGCAGACCTCAGTTGCTTTCTATTTTGCAATAGCAAGAGTCTATTATAAAAGCATAGTCTCTTATCCCTATTTTGTTTGAGACATTGACCTCTCCATAGCAGTTAAAGCACAGTGTGTGGTTTCTGTTGTGAAGAGTTTTAAATCTACTGTTAATGTGTATGTTTGCTGAGCGCTTTCAGGCCTGTGCTATTTTCAATTTTAATTCAAGTTAATGTGGGAAGGTCTTGAGTCAACCTTTAGAAATACGGATGTGTTGTCATGATCAACAATACAAGATGGCATTCAATAACCATTGGGAAGGAAGAAATAACACTGGGCACAAATAGAGTTTGTGAACTCTTATGAGGAGATGCAACACAGGTTGTGAATTTTTTTTTCCTGTGGAGTGGAAATAAGAATGTTATTATGCTGAACATAATAAGGAGTTGTTTTCTTAGACCAAAATACTCCAGTCTGTCTTGGATTCACCTATGCTTCAGATCTGGTTCGTATTGTCATCCTTGAAGAAATGGTTTAAAATCAACCAAAAATCTCAAAGAGTGTCAAATAATGTTTAAACTTACATGTTATTTTCATCACTAGTTAGCAGTCTTTAGACTAAACAAAATTTATTTCAATATATTATAAAATTAACACGAATCAATAGTTTGGCAATGCTACCTTTGGTGAAAGACCTTAACTACCTCAAGAGTTTTTTCCAAATATAATAGTAACTAAATATAATACAAATTTTAAGAAATAATAGCACAAATTTTAGGGCTTTATATAATGCGTTATTTTTTATGAGTGTTCTTTATATATATATTTTATGTAAGGTGATATTTTTTTCTATTTGGATTTCTCTTAAAACTATGTAAAAGGGAAAATAATAGATTTTTGCTAGTTTTGGGATTTTAATTTGTTTTCCTGATTCCTTTAAATGCTACCTTTCTTTCCACAAACTTTAAATACCAATAGAAAATGAGATACATATAAAAAATATCCAGAGACAAATTTTTGAAAGGTCTGACACTATACCCGGGGTATGTAGATTTGAGATTGTTCGGTCAACAACAGAAAAGAAAAAAAGGGATGAATTATCTACAAAACCCAAAACCAAAGGAGAAGAGATTAAAGTCATTCTAGGTTCTAAAAGAGTTGGGGAACTGGGAATGAATGAGTCTAAGAATCTTGGGATGATTAAAGCTCTCTGGAAATGCAATGTGCTGCCTCAATAGGTAATGAGCTCACTACTGTTGGAGGTATTTAAACAGATATTGGATGGCAGTAATTAAAGCTATATGATCTCCAAGGAGTCTTAGAACTCTTATGTCCTATGTTTCGATAAGCTGAGTCTAAGACATTTGGTGCAAAACACCATCCATTTTTTTCATTTTTCCAGTTTTATTGAGACATAATTGACACACAACATTGTATTAGTTTAAGGTGTACAGCATAATGACTTCATATATGTATATATTTCAAAATGATTACCACAATAAATTTAGTTAACATCCAGCACCTCGCATAGTTAAACACTGGTTTTCTTGTGATTGAGAACTTTTAAGATCTACTATTAAAGTTGTGCTTATTTCGGTGATGTCCATCTCTCTTATTAACACTTTCAGGGAAGGAGCCGCCATATCTATTTCACTCATCATTTCATACCCAAATCCAAGATAGTTCCTGACACATTGTGGATACGTAAAAATATTTCTTTTTTTTTTCACTATTTTTAATTTTTTTCCACAACTTTATTGAGATATTATTCACATATATAGAAGTTTAAAGTGTACAATGTGATGACTGGATACATGTATGTATTGCAAAATAATTACCACAATAAGGTTAGTTAACATCTCCATCCCTTCACATAATCACAATTTTGTGCGTGTGTAGTGATAACATTTAAGATCTACATTCTTAGAAACTTTTAAGTATATAGTACAGTATTACTAATTATAGTCACCATGCTGAGCATTAGACCCCAGATCTTATTTACCTTATAGCTGAGAGTTTGTACCCATTGACCAACATCTCATTTCTCCCACCTCCCATCCCCTGGCGACCTCCATTCTACTCTCTGTTTCTGAGTTCAGCTTTTTTAGATTCCGTATATGTGAGAACACAGTTTTTGTCGTTCACTGCCTGATTTATTTCACTTAGAATAACGGCCTCAAAGTCCATCCATGTTGTTGCAAAAAAAGACCACCCAGTTTAAGAAAATGGGTACATTTCATTAAAAAGATTAAAACAAAAATGATTTTTAAATATCATCCCATTTTGGTGTCAAAAAGACACCAAAGAGTAAAGAGACATTTACTTGCCTTCCTCTTCCCCTCCCCCGACTCTACTGAAAAGGAAAAGAGAAAGGTTAGGTCTATACAGCAAATAAAGAACTGACCCTCAGAATACCCAACGGTAATTCAAGACACATTATCTAGCAGTTTCAAGCAACAGAATCATTTAGAAGTTTTTCTCATCTTCTGCTTCTCTTTGTGGGTATAGATACAACCTTAGGAAACCTATTTTGCTCAACATGGCATCCAATTGAGATAAGTGTGCCTTCCATGAGGTGAGCACCAATGGCCCATATTTATACAATTTTATTAGTGGGATATCTAAGGATTAAAATAAGCCTCTCATCTTGAGACTGTCCTCCCACATATTTTAAAAAGTACTTTAATATAGGCTTTTGGTTTACCACCAATCTCAGTGAAGAGCTAATGTGTGACAATTACATCATATGGTATAGAAATCTATAAGGAGAATCTTGGGATTATGTTATTTTCACGCCTTTTTGTATTTTTCAAAGGATCTAACCTAGAAAGTACTGAAGCGAAATGCCCAGTAAAGCCACCAGATGACATTAATGTACAGCATGGAGTGGATGATGAATGGAGTTGCTCTTGTCTCCTGAGCTTTTAAAATGTCGTTGTGCTGCCTACTGATGATTCTTTGAAATTCCCTACCTCTTCAGATCCTCGCAGAGATTTTTCCTCAGGTGGAGAAGAAAGAAACATATGACACAGGAAAGAGTGAGCTAAAAAAATTTAGAACCAAAATAATCCAATATTGGCATGGATGTAATTCACTATATTTAATAACAATAATGAGGTTCTTTCAACTCGTTTCAAGGAATTCTTTGTATTCCAAGATAAATGACTGTTTAGGCAGGAGCTGGTATATTTGTTAACCAATAATGTGCTTTATTGTGTTACTGGTTTAAACATGGTGTTTAATTTTTTTTTAAATGACAACGTTGTTTCAAGAATCACAATTTAAAAGCCCTTCAAGATGCCACAAAGAAATCATTAGTCTAGTAGAGTATATTTTTGTATAATTGATGATAACTGTGTAGTGATGTGGTAAGGTGGCAATTAGGCATAATTTGCTTATGCAAGTGAGTGGAGAAAAAATGGGGATCAATATTCAATCTACACCTATGTGAAAAGCAATTAGTTTAATTTATGGGGAAAAAACCCCTCAACAATGGCTAATTATTCCAAAATGACCTGAAACACTCATGCAAATTAGTAGAATTAATTATACATGAATGATTAGATTATATAAATCATTTTTAAAACCTTGGAGTTTCTATAGTTAATCATTCATAAAATGTAGCAGAAAAAGTGATTTAATCATATAATGGATGCAGCTAGAGAATAATCATCAGGTTTTGTCTACAATCTGCTGGCATAATGCCATCTCAAAATAGACAATAATCAATGTAAACAAAACGTGTGCCATAATTTCTCACTAAGGTATAATAGCTCAACAAAGAAACATTTATCCAATAAGACACTCTTTTGTATAATCATTATTTCTCTCTCAAGTCCCACTTAGTGTGTACAGGAATTCCTGAGTTATAACATTTCATCTTCCCTTCGACAGTAAAACTCAAATATCTTGATTTACTTGTCACCAACTCTGGTTTTTGTTTATGAAATCAATGAAGATTTACTCTGTGCCTCTTTTGCATTCTATTCTTCACACAACCATGCCATTCTCATCATTACTGCTATGAAAGAAGCAGAGTTTCATGAGAATCTGAAAACAGCATATTTGTTGTCCATCTGAAATTAATTTTAATTCAGGTTTTAATTTAAATTCTGACTCTCTTTATCAACATATCCATCTATTATCTAAATACATATGGATTCACTTCCTGACTTTATTGAACTCCAAGTGACGTGATTGAATTTAAATAAATTAGGGGCAATCCTTGGGTCTGACTTCATTCTCCAGTGTAAAGTTACAAAGCTGAGTCCTGTCAATACAAGAAGTTTGTTTCAGCTGAAGTTTCTCGAGTATAAAGATAATATTTTTAGGAAGGAAAACATACACACATATGGAAGATCGGGGACGTCCCAACTCAGGCAGCCCATTTTGGTAGGCACTCCACTTTTTGGAATATCTTTGACTTATCTCAGTACCTTTTCCTGCAGAGAGTCAAAATACCTCTCACAATGATTAATTTTCTTATAAGCTTGCCTTCACGGTGTCACTTGAGTTTCATTCTAAAATAAGTCTAGAGAGGTGGAGTCAAGATGGCGGCGTAGGCAGACTCTGAACTCACCTCCTCCCGTGGACACAGCCAATTTACAACTACTCGTGGAAAAATTACCCCTGAGACAGAACTGAAAACTGGATAAGAGAACTCCTGCAACAACGGACAATCCTAACTGGGGTAGAAGAGGCAGAGAATCCCTTCCAGAGAGGAAAAATGCCGCCTTCACAAGCCTCCAGCTTCACGGCCGCGGGAGCAGCTCACAGGTATGCACCCTCGCTGGAGGCGCGGGGTCCTGAGCCGGGGAGCGCCCCCGCTGCGGGCATTTTGTGGACCCAGCACAATCGACACCAGCGGCATAATATCTGACTTTGCCTGCTACTAAAGCATTGGGGAGCACCCCCAGAAAACCCGGTTCACAAAGAAACTAAAACTGGCTCTTAAAGGGCCCGCGCGCAAACTCACCCATTCCAGAAAGCATCCTAAAATCACCAGAAAGAAAGATGCACAGTGCTGGGGTGAAAAGAGACTCACCTAATAGGCCCTGAGTGCATCTCGGTGAGGGGTGAGACCTCTCCAGGGACTGGGACATTGGCGGCAGCCATTGTTGTGGTCTGGTGTGAGCTTGCTGACACAGACGCCATTGGAGTTCTCCCTGAGGCCTGCTAGCCCAGGGTCTGCTCCACCCACTAGAGCACCGATTTAATCCAGCTCAACCAGGGCAGGCAGCCCACCCTAGAGACTGGCCCCACCCAACAACAAGCCCTCAGGCAACTTGTGGGCCTGCATAGATTGGTGACTGGATTCTCTGCAGCCTGGCAACTGAGCCGACTTCACTGGGCCAGGGTGTGCACAAGGAGCTGGTGGAGAGTGGGGGGAGGTGGCGGAGTGTGTGGGGCTCCCGCCGTGGAGAGACTGGGTCCGCTTGGGGGTTGGAGCGCTCACACCGGGCAGGACTGTGTTGACTGTGTGTGTGGACCTGTGGGCAACAGGGCTTGTCAGCTGCAGAAGACTTGTGCTTCTCAAAGACCCACATAGGAGGTTTGCCCCACCTTCCAAAGCCTGAAACAATTGGGTGCTCCTGTGCCTGAGGCCAGCCCCACCCAGCTGCAATCCTCAGAGAGCTGACAAGAGACCTAATAGGCTAGAGGCTTACAGCAATTGTAAGGCCCTGAGCCTAACAACCTGCCACGCTGGGGGCCTACTCAGTTAAAAGAAATACTGCAACACAAATGTGGTATTAGAACTTACAGCCAACTGTGCTGGGGCTCCCCACACCTGATAAAGAGACTGAAGGGCCCACAACAACTACAAGCAGCTGAGCATTACAACAGCTGGCCAGGAGCATAACTCAGCCTCCCTGGGTGCCTACAGGGAGAGCAAACAGGCCACAGCAGAAGGATACACGTAGCCCACATAGGGGTCACCCTGGAACATTGAGAACTGAGGGAAGCACACTGGAAACCTCCTAAGGCATCACTTACATAAGGTCACCTATCCAAGAGCAGGAGACGTAGCTGACCTACCTAATACGTAGACACAAGCACAGGGAAAGAGGCAAAATGAGGAGGCAAAAGAATACATTCCAAGTAAGGGAACAGGACAAAACCCCAGAAAAGGAACTAAGTGAAACAGAAATGAGCAACCTACCTGACAGAGAGTTCAAACTAAGAGTGTTAAGGATGCTCACTGATCTGGGGAGAAGAATAGATGAACTCAGTGAGAATGTCAACAAAGAAATGGAAGATATAAAAAAGAACCAATCAGAAATGAAGAATACAATACTGGAAATGAAAAATTCACTGGAGGGACTCAAAAGCAGAGTAGAGGATACAGAAGAACGGGTCTGTGAGCTGGAAGAAAGACTAGAAGAAATTACCCAAGGTGAACAGGTAAAAGAGAAAAGAATTAAAAAGAGTGAGGACAGTCTAAGGGACCTCTGGGACAACATCAAGTGCACTAACATCCGTGTTATAGGTGTCCCGGAGGGACAAGAGCGAGACAAGGGGGCAGAGAATCTATTTCAAGAAATAATAGATGAAAACTTCCCTAACCTAAGGAAGGAAACAGACATCCAGGTACAGGAAGCACAGAGAGCCCCAAACAAGATAAACCCAAAGAGTCCCACACCAAGACACATCATAATCAAAATGTCCAGAATTAAAGATAAAGAGAGAATCCTAAAAGCCGCAAGAGAATGTCAAGTTACATACAAAGGAAACCCCATAAGGCTATCAGCTGACTTCAAGCAGGAACCTTACAGGCTAGAAGAGAATGGCACGATATATTTAAAGTGCTAAAAGGAAAAAACTTACAGCCAAGAATACTCTACCCAGCAAGGTTATCATTCAAAATGGAAGGAGAGATCAAAATTTTCCCAGATAAGCAAAAATTAAAGGAGTTTGTCACCAAGAAACCAGTGCTACAAGAAATGTTAAAGGGACTGATTTAAGGGGAAAAGAGAAGACCGTAAATAGGAAAAATTATCTATTTCCATGATTAGAACATAATGGATACAAATGCACAAAAAAGAGGTTAGATATGATATCAAACACATAAAAGGAGGGAGGAGGGGAGTTAAAGAGTACAGCTTTCAGACAGAGGTCAAACTAAAGTGACCATCAATTCAGTTTAGAAGAAGTAAGAAACAGAGAAGGACTACTACAACACTGAGGAAAAAAAAAAAAAGTTAAAAAATGGCAGTAAGTACATACCTATCAATAGCTACTTTAAACGTCAATGGACTAAATGCTCCAATTAAAAGGCATAGGGTGGCTGACTGGATAAAAAAACAAGACCCATATATATGCTGCATACAAGAGACACACTTCAGACCTAAAGACACTCACAAACTGAAAGTGAAGGGATGGAAAAAGATACTCCACGCAAATGGCAATGAAAAGAAAGCTGGGGTAGCAGTACTCGTATCAGACAAAATAGACTTTAAAACAAAAACTGTAAAAAGAGACAAAGAAGGGCATTACATAGTGATCAAGGGAACAATCCAACAAGAGGATATAACACTTGTAAATATCTACACACCCAATGTAGGTGCACCTAAATATATAAAGCAATTATTAACAGACATAAAAACAGAAATAGACAGTAACACAAGAATAGTAGGGGACTTTAACCTCCACTTACACCAACGGATAGATCATCCAAACAGAAGATCAATAAGGAAACATTGGCCTTAAACGACACACTAGAACAGATGGACCTAGTAGATATATACAGAGCATTCCATCCAAAACCGAAGAATACACGTTCTTTTCAAAGGCACATGGAACATTCTCCAGGATTGATCACATATTAGGCCACAAAACAAGTCTCCATAAATTTAAGAAGATTGAAATAATACCAAGCATCTATTCTGACCACAACCGTATGAAACTAGAAATCAACTATAGGAAGAAAATCAGAAAAGCCACAAATACATGGAGATTAAACAAAATGCTACTGAACAACGACTGGGTTAACGAAGAAATCAAAGAAGAAATCAAAAAATACCTGGAGACAAATGAAAATGAAAATACGACATGCCAGAATTTATGGGATACAGCAAAAGCGGTTCTAAGAGGGAAGTTTATAGCGATACAGGCCTATCTCAACAAAAAAGAAAAATCTCAAATAAACAATCTAACAATGCACCTAAAGGAACTGGAAAAAGAAGAACAAACAAAGCCCAAAATCAGTAGAAGGAAAATAATAAAAATCAGAGCAGAAATTAATGAAATAGAGACCAAAAAAACAATAGAAAAAATTAATAAAACCAAGTGCTGGTTCTTTGAAAAGATCAACAAAATTGACAAACCTTTAGCTAGACTCACCAAGAAAAAAAGAGAGAAGGCACAAATAAGTAAAATCAGAAATGAAAGAGGAGAGGTTACAACAGACACCTCAGAAATACAAAAGATTATAAGACAGTACTATGAAAAGCTATATGCCAACCAATTTGACAATCTGGAAGAAATGGATAAATTCTTAGAATCATACAGCCTTCCAAAACTGGATCAAGAACAAGTAGAGAAGTTGAAGAGACCAATCACCAGTAAGGAGATCGAAACAGTAATCACAAACCTCCCCAAAAATAAAAGTCCAGGACCAGACGGCTTCCCTGGTGAATTCTACCAAACATTCAAAGAAGACTTAATACCTATCCTTCTCAAACTCTTCCAGCAAATTGAGGAGGGGGGGAAGCTCCCTAACTCATTCTACGAAGCTGACATTACCCTGATACCAAAACCAGACAAGGACAACACAAAAAAAGAAAATTACAGGCCAATATCACTGATGAACATCGATGCGAAAATCCTCAATAAAATACTAGCAAATCGCATACAACAATACGTTAAAAAGATTATACACCATGATCAAGTGGGATTTATTCCAGGGATGCAGGGATGGTTTAACATTTGCAAATCAATCAACGTAATACACCACATTAATAAAATGAAGAACAGCAATCACATGATCATCTCAATAGATGCAGAGAAAGCATTTGACAAGATACAGCATCCATTTATGATAAGAACTCTGAATAAAATGGGTATAGAAGGAAAGTACCTCAACATAATAAAGACCATCTATGAGAAACCCACAGCTAATATCATCCTCAATGGTGAAAAACTGAAAGCTATCCCTCTAAGAACAGGAACCAGACAAGGATGCCCACTGTCACCACTCCTATTTAACATAGTATTGGAAGTCCTAGCCAGAGCAATCAGGCAAGAGAAAGAAATAAAAGGGATCCAAATTGGAAAGGAAGAAGTGAAACTGTCACTATTTGCAGATGACATGATTTTATATATAGAAAACCCTAAAGAATCCACCAGAAAACTTTTAGAAGTAATAAACGAATATGGTAAAGTTGCAGGATACAAAATCAACATACAAAAATCAGTTGCATTTCTGTACACTAACAACAAAGTAGCAGAAAGAGAAATTAAGAATACCATCCCATTTACTATTGCAACAAAAAGAATAAAATACCTGGGAATAAACTTAACCAAAGAGGTGAAAGATCTGTACACCGAAAACTATAAAACATTTCTGAAAGAAATTGAAGAAGACACAAAGAAATGGAAAGATATTCCGTGCTCTTGGATTGGAAGAATTAACATAGTTAAGATGTCCATACTTCCTAAAGCCATCTATAGATTCAATGCAATCCCTATCAAAGTTCCAACAACATTTTTCACAGAAATAGAACAAAGCATCCTAAAATTTATATGGAACAACAAAAGACCCCGAATAGCTAAAGGAATCCTGAGAAAAAAGAACAAAGCTGGAGGTATCACACTCCCTGATTTCAAAATATACTACAAAGCTATAGTAACCAAAACAGCATGGTACTGGCACAAAAACAGACACACAGATCAAGGGAATAGAATCGAAAGCCCAGAAATAAACCCACACATCTATGGACAGCTAATCTTTGACAAAAGAGCCAAGAACATACAATGGGGAAAAGAAAGTCTCTTCAACAAATGGTGTTGGGAAAACTGGATAGCCACATGCAAAAAAATGAAAGTAGGCCCTTACCTTACACCATACACAAAAATTAACGCCAAATAGATTAAAGACTTGAATGTAAGACCTGAAACTATGAAACTTCTAGAAGAAAACATAGGCAGTACCCTCTTCGACATCGGTCTTAGCAACATCTTTTCAAACACCACGTCTGACCGGGCAAGAGAAACAATAGAAAAAATAAACAAATGGGACTACATCAAACTAAAAAGCTTCTGCACAGCAAAGGAAACCATCAACAAAACAAAAAGACAACCTAACAATTGGGAGAAGATATTTGCAAACCATACATCTGATAAGGGCTTAATCTCCAAAATATATAAAGAACTCATGCATCTCAACAACAACAAAACTAACAACCCAATTAAAAAATGGGCAAAGGACCTGAACAGACATTTCTCCAAAGAAGATATACAGATGGCCAACAGACACATGAAAAGATGTTCAAAATCACTAACTATCAGGGAAATGCAAATCAAAACTACAATGAGATATCACCTCACGCCCGTCAGAATGGCTATAATTAACAAGACAGGAAACAACATGTGTTGGAGAGGATGTGGAGAGAAGGGAACTCTCATACACTGCTGGTGGGAGTGCAAACTGGTGCAGCCACTATGGAAAACAGTATGGAGATTCCTCAAAAAATCAACGATAGAAGTACCATATGATCCAGCTATTCCACTGTTGGGTATTTATCCAAAGAACTTGAAAACACCAATTTGCAAAGCTACATGCACCCCTATGTTCATTGCAGCGTTATTCACAATAGCCAAGACTTGGAAGCAACCTAAGTGCCCATCAAGAGATGAATGGATAAAGAAGCTGTGGTATATATACACAATGGAATACTACTCAGCCATAAGAAACGACAAAATCCAGCCATTTGTGACAACGTGGATGGACCTTGAGGGTATAATGCAAAGTGAAATAAGTCAGAGGGAGAAGGTCAAATACCGTATGATTTCCTTCATTAAGTAGTAGATAATAACAACAATAAACAAACACATAGGGACAGAGACTGGATTGGTGGTTACCAGAGGGGAAGGGGGGAGGGAGAAGGGTGAAAGGGATAATTCGGTACATGTGTGTGGTGATGGGTTGTAATTAGTATTTTGGTGGTGAACATGATGTAATCTATGCAGAAATAGAAGTACAATGATGTACACCTGAAATTTTTACACTGTTATAAACCAATGTGACTGCAATAAACAAAAAATTAAAAAAAAATAAAATAAAATAAGTCTAAACGTTTTTACTATTTTTAATTTTTTTTCAGTTACTGTATCCCCAACTCATCAATGGCCTCTGTAAAACCTTGTTTTTTAACTTGCAACTCTAGTCTTCATCTTTGCCTTCAACATCATAGCTTTATCCTTCCTTACGTCCGCCGGCCCTGGTGCTGCACAGTGGACTAATACAACGTTATTAGCGTGCTATAAGGACTCTGCACACGTTCTCAGAAATTACAGGAAGGCATTAAGCATGAATCTTCAGAATGCCCAAGTGCATTTTATAACAGCTCAGATGACACTGAACTATATTATGTTTTTGTTCTGAATGGAGCCCCTCAGAGAGGAGGTAAAAAGTTATCTGCTGTCAAAAAGCCTTGACGTGTTTCCAGTCATGAAAGTTGCACATTGGAGAACTGAACACAGTTTTGTATGGAATATTCTGACCTTCTACAGAGAATGAACAAGTGTGAACACAAATAATAGAAAGCGCTGGGCTCTGAGCTCTGCCACTGGCTCCTGATTATTGCAAGCTCTCTCACAGCTAGTTATTAAACCCATAAAACTTGCAGTTATCAACCTTGCGATTCACCAGAGATATGTAATCTGGACCTTGGAGGGTGACCAGGGGCAAAAGTTTCTCACCTAAGCACTGCAATAAGAATTTCAAATTTCTGATCACCTTTCTGAATTTAAGTTGGAAGTCAGTAGGTTTGAAATAAGTCATTCTATGTTTTTTTATAGTAGGTTTAGATTTGAATGCACTTTTATTTTGATTTTCTGATATTGTCTTTACCACAAGTACGTGACGTGAGTACAGCATTGTATGTACGTGCTGTTGAATCATAGATGAAAAGAGAAAATGAGACCTAGGATGAGAAAATGACTTTCTTGGGTTACATGGAATGTTGGCCCAGAACTAAGATTAATCTCTGATATTTTTCCTTTGGGCGGACATTGTCTGCTAGATTAGGCTGCAAAACTAAAGGGTGGGTATGATTTGTTCAGCTCAGTAAGCAGAAGTCCACAATCAATGTCCCTGTATCAATCCCAGGTCCCCAATATATAGCTTACACACAATATATTGAACCCCTTCAATCTTTAGGACAATCGACTTCAGAATTTTAAGAGTCTTAGAACTTATGAAACAGGAAATATCTTAGAGAATACCTAAAGCAGTCATTTGTTGATCAACCTTGGCTGCACATTGGAATCCACTGCAAAGCTGTAAATTCTGATACCTGGGTTCCACCCATAGAAATTTGATGTAATTGGTCTGGAGTGAAACCTGGACGTTGGCATTTTCAAAATTTCTCCAGAGGATTCATATGTATAACCAAAGTTGGGAACCATTGATCTAGAGGCAGTATCACAGTCTTATAAATTTACATGCCTACAGGAGTCAAAAAGATTACATAAAAGAGGAAAGTAGGATAGGTAGAAGAAAAATAATATAGCTATCTCAGACTATCAATTATTTTTCCACTCTTGATTGATACGGGTAAGAGAAATATTGCTTTGCAATCAATAGGAAAACCAGTGCAAGCTCAATGTCAAATGGTAACTGATGCTTACACTTTGTGTGGGGAAGTCCCAGGGAATGTTGGGCATTGTGTTTAACTAGAGAATGCGTGACCCTCTAAAGGAGCAAATGCTCTCAAGCTCCACCTGAATTTGGGCTTAGAGTTGTCAAGAGAGTATAAAAATTAATTTTTTATTTAAAATTGCTTGATGTTTTAAGTGTTGGCTCAATTAATTAATCAAAAAATATTCAAAACAGAAGGACTTTATTGTTTTTTAAAGAAGACAAAGGAAATGAGTGTCTGAGGAGGAGAACCTCCCAGTTTCAGCCAATATATATATATTTTTTAACCACATGGTTGGGGTGGAAGTCCAGGCTCCACATGTGGTCTTCGCTGATACCGCAGCGGGAGGGGGAAGCTCATTACTGCCTGACATGGATGAGAGATCCAGCTTCCTACGCTGCCTTCTCCGACACCATCCTGGTGGGGGCTTGGAGCACCTCAATGCAGCCTGGTAAGGGTGGTCTAGGCTCCTGACTTGGCTTTTGCTAGTGGTGGTGGGACTAGAGTTTTTTCAGCGGTGTTTGACTAGAGTAATGCAGTATTACCTGAAAGTTTTCTTTCTTGCTAGGCTATCCCTTTTCTCCTCCTTTGGCTAGATAGAACAGGCTTTTATTGAGCCATTTTTGTCTACACCCATCATCCTTCCTGGGTTGCTCCCTCTTTATCCCTAAGTCTGTCTTCTAAGAGTCAACATGAGAACCCAAGGAATTCACCACCACTTTTTCCCTTGGGGCCCAAGATCTTTAGCCAGTCCAGTCGGCCTTCTTCCCTCCACTCAGAGTCTACTTATGTTTGTTTTGTGTAAAATGTCCAGGGTTTTTAGTCTTATTTAGCAGGAGGAAAAGGGGAAAAGTGTGTCTACTTCATCACTCTGGAAATGGAAGTCTGTTACAATATGATTTTTGAAAGAAGATTCTAGGACGTCATTTAGCGATTGCTTGTAATACGTAGTAGTTCTGTTAATAAAAAGATCTTTCTTCGTATACAAGGTGAATTTTTTTTCCTTTTAAAAATATATGATTACTTTCCACTGATGGATAGTACTTGGGGCTTATAAAATCTCATTCTTTCAGTGATTGGCTTTCAGTTCTACAGTATGAACCTGGGAGCCTCACCTCACTGCTGTGGTCCCTGAGAAACTCAGCACACAGCAGTTTCTGTTTACAAAGCTCACTGACAGCGTTAGCCTGACTATATGTCAAAAGCTCTGCATTTCTATGGCAGTATCACCCATTTCCCTTCCACAGACACCTAAAATTTCAGATAGAGCAAAGAACGTGGAAGAAGATCAACTAGAGCAAGTAAAATATAAATTAGAGTCTATTCATTGGATTCAAACCCTAGAAGAGCTGGCAAATACAACTTCTCATTGGTGTTTTTAAAGCTATAAAAATTGTTCACAATAAAAACAATCCCATAAGACTTTTATAATCATTATTGTAACATGTGTTTTCAAATCAATAGTCCAGATGCAAAACTCTTTTAGAACTTCAAAATCAGCGTGTTGTGCCTTATTTATGATTATTGTACTGCTTTAATAGTGTAAGCTTGTGAATGTGCCACTGCCTAAAACAGTGCACTCTGTATCCAAAACATTGCCTGCCCCAATACAAGGCATCAATAAACGTTGATTGAATGTTGAATGAATTAAACACATATTGCTACCCTACCTCCCAGGTTCTCATTCTGGTACTTTAATGTCCCCAGGATTCCAAAAGAGTACTAGTCGGATACTCATAATTATAGCATTTAGTAAATGCTTCTGTGTGCCCAATGTTTGTGCACATATCATACTACTTTCTTGACTTACGGAATCCCCCTCTTAATTTCGTGTCTCTCAATTTGCCATTACTCTGGCTGTATCAGTTCCTTAAGAAGCTACATTCTTCACATTTGATTGGACTGTTCTCTTGATTTTAAGTTTTATGAGTGTGCAGATCAATGTCTGCCCTCACCAATTTTTCGTGAGCATGCAGCCTGTCAAGATTATTTCGTTCAGCTACCCACCACGTGTCAATGTGGGTCAAGAAGTCTGCTGTTGGAGAGGACTACTGAAATCTTTAGTTTTCAGTAGAAGAAAGACTACTTCCGTCCATGTCAGCGGGCAGCGAGGCCAAATCTCTCACGATCTAGAAATATACAGCAATCAAGAACCTTCTCGATGTGGTAAAGGCACACAGAATAAAAAACAGGAACACAAGCCCATCACAGGAAAATCAATGATAACCTGATGGTAAACAAGTCAGAAGAGGACGGTATCACTCAGCTTCATGAGGTGACTCCACTTATCAACAAAAATGCAAAAGGGTCTACCACAAATATTTAAAGGATTGTTTTGTGGAAGAAGAATGAGACTCATGTTAAATATTAACATGAATTTATGTCAACATGTAGAAACTTCAAGCGGATAAACTCAGTCTCAACATAGGAAGATCTTTCTAGTGAAACAATTTGACTTGTTGTAGAGGGGCCTCCCTCAGAAGGCAATGAGTTCTACCACTAAAGCTATTAAAGTTTAGACTAGACATCAATTCCAGAAGTGAAAATCAGTGGCTTCAAAGGGAAACAAGCCTTAAATGGGAATTGGCAAGTTTAGGTTAAACTTCCTCCTAACACCAGCATTCTGGGATTCTATCAAAGATGAACTCAGACTGTTGGTGTTTGCCTGGAAACTCTCACAGAAAGAAAAAACAAAGAAAAAAAGCCAAAGCATAAATAACTGAAAATAGATGCTAACATAGAAGTAACACCTACTCTACAACTAATTGCTGGTGTGATTCTCCTCTAATTACATGGCTGTGAAGGTGTCTTTTCTTTTTAAATCTTCTGCCAGGATGGCTAAATCCAAGCATAGTTTACAGCAGCTCTAATAGGGAAATATATTTTAGAGTAGAATTTGTTGAGTTCCTGTCAGTACCTGTCATTATTTTATTTGATCTTATTGATTTCAATAGCATTCTTGGGTGATACTTTCCAGATTAACAAGTGCATTGTTTGCAGAGAGGAAAGTAAACACTTTTCCCTTAATGAAATGCATTAAAGAATTAACTTTACGTCAGTCCATTTTATAGAAGTGGTATTTCTAAGCCCTGTTAAAATTGTTTTATAGACTTCCTAACTGCTGTAACACATCAGGGGGTAATCACATTAGATGTTGCCTGCTGAGCCTGGCAAGACTTGGTCAGTAGTTTAAAGGAACTGTTCCAATAATACAGTCAGCTCACTAGTAGCTGGGTGACTCTAATTGAAATAACCCAACTGCACCATTAGTCCAAATGAGCACTTCAATCCCATTTATGCTTCATTTGAAACCAAAATTAAGAAGATGTCACTTACAAAAATGAGCTTCATTATAATATTGTCCTCAAGGGTCATGATACTGGCAAGATACTATAGGTGAAACCTCATACTGATACACATTTTTAAATCATTTGTCTATTAATTTTTTAATACAAGTACCTATCACCTATGAAATCAAATCATAGAAATCCCTATGATATAATAAATCTTAATACATCCATTTCAATTGACCACTCTTAGGTGAAGATCAAGCAGACTTTATATTAATACTCTTGACAAAACCTACTCTCCATCGTGTTGATGGAGATTATGCCATAATAACCATAGTAGCTAGCCTCACTGATCCCCTCCACTGACCTCCCATGATCCCCACCTCCTGCTATTGAGACCCTTATATAGTCTTCTCCCACATTGTACCAGGGTTGGTCTGTGTGACCATAGAATACAGCAGAGGTGATGATACATTACTTGTAAGATTAGGTTGGGTTCCCTCTCTCAGATTGCTCTTCCTGAAGGAAGCCAGCTGCCATGTTGTGAGGACACTCAAGCAGCCTATAGAGAGGGCCATATGGCTAGGAAGTGAGGTATCTGGCCCCAGCAGCTATGCAAAATAGTAAACACGTTGTTTTAAGCTACTAAATTTGGGATTATTTTTTATGCAGTAATAGATAATTAAATTCAGATTTTAGTGCTTTAGAAATGGGATGCTAAAATAACAAAAATTCTGGAATATGAGAGTGATTTTGGAACTGAGGAGTGGGCAGAAGCTGGAGAAGCTGTAAAGATTTTGAGGAGAGTGCTAGTGAAAGCTTTAAGTGCCTTGAGCACAAAGACTTAAAGGAAAGTGAAGAAAGTCTCACGGAAAGCTGGAGTTTAGTAATACTGTTGCTTGCAGTAATGTGTAAGGTAGAAAATGTGTGTAAAGAACGGAGTGATCTTACTAACAGACTGTCCAACCAAAGTATTAAGTGTCCTTTGGTTCTCTTTGCTGCTTATAAGAAAATATGAAAGGAGAGATAAACTAAAGGAAGGATTATTAAACAAGAAGAGATCATCATCAGGCTAAAAATAGTATGTTAATAAATATGTAATGAAAAGAGATGACATGAAAAATTCATTAAAATATGCAAGAAATAGAAAATTTGAACAAATTCATTGACATGAAGTAAATGGAAATTGTAGTCAAAGACATGTTTTCCATTTCAGCAGCCCTACCTTATCCTAAATTATAAAAAAAATAATCCTAGATGAATTCACAGGTGAGAATTACCAAACTATCCTGGATAATTTATTCTATGCTTATTAATTTCCTAGGGCTACTGTAATGAACTACCACATAATAGGTGGCTCAAAACAACAGATATTTATTCATTCAGAGTTCTAGAACTAGAAGTCCAAAATCAATATGTTGGCAAGGCCATGATCTCTCTTCTAGCTTCTGGTGGATTTTTTTTAATAGACTTTATTTTTCAGAGCAGTTTTAGGTTCATAGCAAAATTGAGTGGAAGGTACAGAAATTTCTCATATATCCCCTGGCCACAAACATGCCCAGCCTTCCCATTATCAACATCCCCCAGCAGAGAGGTGCATTTATTACAAGTGATCTATGTTGACACATCGTTATTATCCCAAGTCCGTAGTTTACATTAGGGTTCACTCTCGGTGTTGTGCCTTCTATGGGTTCAGACAAATGCACAATCACATGTCTCCACTGTTATAGTATCATATGGAGCAATTTCACTAAGTTTTTAATACTCTGTGTCTGTCTATTCATCCCTCCCTCTTCCCTAATCTCTCTGGCAACCACTGATCATTTTGCTGTTTCCATAGTTTTGCCTTTCCCAGAATGTCATATAGTTGGTATCATACAGAATTGTTTCTTTTCAGATTGGTTTCTTTCACCTAGTAATATGCATTTATGTTTCTTCTGTGTCTTTTAATTGCTTGATAGCTCATTTCTTTTTAGCAGTGAATAATATCCCATTGTCTAGATGAACCTAGATTATTTCTCCGTTCACCTACAGAGGAGTGTCAAGCTTGCTTCGAAGTTTTGGCAATTAAAATAGAGCTGCTGTAAACATTCATGTGCAGGTTTTGTGTGAACATAAGTTTTCAACTCATATGGGTGAATACCAAGGAGCATGACTGCTGGATTCTACAGTAAGAGTATGTTTAGTTTTATAAGAAACTACCAAATTATCTTCCATAGTGGCTATACTGCTTTGCATTCCCACCAGCAATGAATGAGAGTTCCTATTACTCACATCCTTGCCGGTATTTGGTGGTGTCAGTGTTCCGGATTTTGGCCATTCTAAGAGGTGTGTAGTGGTGTCTCTACATGTTTTAACTTGCATTTCCTTGATGATATATGATGTAGAGCATCTTTTCATATGCTTCTTTGCCATCTGTATGTCCTCTTTGGTGAAGTATCTGTTAAGGTCTTTGGCACATTTTTTAATCAGGTTGTTTGTTTTATTATTGTTGAGTTTTAAGAGTTCTTTGTATAATTTGGATAACAATCCTTTATCAGATATGTTTTTTGCAAATATTTTCTCCTAGTCTATGACTTGTCTCTTCATTTTCTTGACAATGTCTTCTGCAGAGCAGAAATTTTGTATTTTATTGAAGTCCAGCTTATCAACTCTTTCTTTCATGGATTGTGCTTTTGTTGTTTTATCTGAAAAGTCATTGCCAAACTCAAGGTCATGTACATCTTCTCCTATGTTGTCTTCTAGGATTTTTATAATTTTGTGTGTTACATTTGGGTCTTTGATCCATTTTGAGTTAATTTTTGTGAAACGTTCTGCCTTTTTCACTGGCTCCTCCTCTTCTGAGCTCCATTCATTTCCATTCTGAAAATCCACCCCAACTGTTTCTGTTCCTATGATTCTTGGCCATGGTGGTCTGGGGACTGGTGGCGATGAGGCTCTGTCACTGCGGGACCAATCCAAATCCTCATTGTCAAAGATGACTGTCTCTTTGAGTCAGATGAAACACTACTGAATCACGTGCATCTCTTGGAGGCTCTCAGAGTCAAGGAGATCGTCGCCATATCTGCCATTGGAGCATTCAAAAAGGAACAGTATTCCTGACAGAGTTCATATCGAGATACCTGTACAACCAGGAATCAATTGACTATATTTGAGATTATAGAAAGGCACAGTGAGATGCGGAGTGGTCATCCTTATCAATAAAACTGATGGTAAAAAAGTTGCTGTGTTACTGATGGATTCTAAGAGAACCGTTAACAGTCAACTTTAAGAGATTCAGCCACAGTTTTTGCCTTTAGCACAATGATCAGCTGATAAAGGTGTATAACTTATCCCAGAATGTCCAAGAAGATGATTTTCAGAACCTCCAGCTTTTCACTGAGTATGGCAGACTGGCAATGGAGGTAATATTCCTGAAGCCATTTCAGAGTCTGATACTTCTTGTTTGAGACTGGAGTTCCCCATATGAATTTTCATATGGAGCTGGTGGTGGCACCAAATTCTTGGAAAAGTGCCTCAAGTTCTCAGGGAAACAGCATGAATGTTTGACAGCATGAACTACAGAATGTTTCACAACATATCTATTCCTGTTTCACCAAAATATATTGTTTTCTGCTACCTAATTTTAGCTTAAAAGTAGCTACTTTGATGGAATACTGAAAGAGACAGATGATGAATTCATCAAAACTTGAAAACACTTATTCTTGGCTACTTAGTCCTGAAATCCTAGATATTAAAGAGATTAATAGAAATAAAATCACCTGCCAAGGTCTGGTGGACTACTTCAAGGTTCATATAAAGATCTATCAATAGGTGAAGAATTACTGTATCCCAAATCTATGTTACAGGTCACCACAGAAGCTACTGATTTAGCAGCCTTGGCAACTGCCAAGGATACATACAACAGCAAAATGGAAGATATTGTGGTGGTGACAAACCGTTTCTGGTCCCAAATGACTTGCAGACCAAACATCTGGACGTTAAGGCAGAATCTGTGAGGCTATCCTGAGGGGTGAAGAAGATGGTTGAGGAGGAATTTAGCTGGCGTTATCTGTAGCATTTGGATAGTAAAATAGATGAACCCTGCATCCAGTATATCAAGAACAGTGACAGCAAAAATATCCTCCATGCAGCTCATACACTAGCCACACTATTTATTGTCATTTTTATCACATATGTGATTGCTGGTGTGACTAAATGCGACGGTTTGCACGTCATAGCTAGACTATACAATATGATAATGGATTTGACCCTTGTCACCTTGTGGTCCTGGGCATACATCCGGTACTCTGGAGAATACCGAGAGCTGAGTGCTATAATAGATCAGGTGGCTGCAGCCTTGTGGGACAGGCTTTATACAAGCTTTACAGTACAGCAGCAACCAACAGAAATCTGCATCATCAAGCTTTTCTTGCACCAAAGTTGAATTCTACTGAACAATCAGAAAAGAAGAAACTTTAATCCACTTTTTTAAAAATACAATTGTATGACCAATTGTCTGTTAAATATTCAGTTTTATGTCTTCATGGAAGCATTCAAAGTGCTTTCATCAGAACAGAGTAAAATATCAAACACCTTTGAACACTCAAAATGGCTTAGTTCTTTTACTTCAGTGTTTAATAAACAGATATATGTATGCATGGTTATATTATCTTGTTAACATGTACAGTTTCCTGATTTTGTCTTGTTGTCGTAATTTAAAGTATTTGCTTGTTTGTGATGACAGTATATATGTTCTGCTGGAATTTACTAAATTCTACCACTAAGTTATAATTAAACCATATGGTGATATTTTAAAAATCTGGGAAGAGATCTGTGTCTAGATTAATTTTTTTGCATGTGGATGTCCAATTGTTTTAGCACCCTTTATTGAAAAGACTATCATTGCTCCATTCTATTGTCTTTGCTTCTTTGTCAAAGATCAGTTGACTTTGAAGAACTTTGTTCTTCTGCTTTAATATCGTGTTGGCTATTCTGGGTCTTCTGCCTGTCCATACAAACTGTAGAATCAGATCATCAATATCCACAAAATAACTTGCCGGGATTTTTATTGGGAATGCATTGAAACTATAGGTCAAGTTGGAAAGAACTGACATCCATGAACATAAAATATCTTCCTATTTACTTAGTTCTTCTTTGATATCTTTCATCAGAGTTTTGTAGTTTTCCTCACACAGATCTTATACAGTCGTGCGTCACATAATGATGTTTCGGTAAACAACGAACTGCATATATGACGGTGGTCCCATAGGATTAGTACCATGCAGCCTAGGTGTGTAGTGGGCTACGCCATCTAGGTTTGTGTAAGTACACTCTATGATCTTCACACAATGATGAAATTGCCTAATGATGCATTTCTTGGATCGTATCCCCATTGCTAAGTGACACATGACTGTACATACTTTGTTAGATTTATACCTATTTCATTTTTTTGTATGCTAACATAAATGACATTCTGTTAATGGTGTTTTTTATTTCAAATTCCACTTATTCATTGCTCATATATAGGAAAATAATTGACTTTTCTATATTAACCTTGTAACCTGCAACCTTGCTGTAATCACTTACTAGTTCCAGGAGTTGTTTTGTATATTCTTTTGAATTTTCTACATAGATAACCATGTCACTTGCAAACAAACACAGTTTTATTTCTCCCTTCCCAATCTGTATACTTTTCACTTGCTTTTCTTGTCTTACTGCATTAGCTAGGACTTCTAGTATGATATTGAAAAGTAGTGGTGTGAGGGAACATCCTTACCTGATCTTATTGGGAAAGCTTCAAGTTTCTCACTATTAAGTATAATGTTAGCTGTAGGTTTTTTGAAGATATTCTTTATCAAGTTCAGGAAGTTCTCCTCTCTTCTTAGTTTACTGAGAGTTTTTATCATGAACAAGTGTTGGATTTTGTCAAATGCTTTTTCTACATCTATTGATATGGTCATGTGATTTTTCTTCTTTAGCCTGTTGAAATTAATTTTCAAATGTTGAATCAGCCTTGCATACCTAGGATAAATCCCACTTGGTGATGGAGTATAATTCTTTTTATATATTGTTGGATTTGATTTGTTATTATTTTGTTGAAGATTTTTGCATCTATGTTCATGAGAGATATTGGTCTGTAGTCTTCTTTTCTTGTAATGTCTTTGTCTGGTTTTTGGAATTTGGGTAATGCTGGCCTATTGCACTGAGTTAGGAAATATGCCCTCTGCTTCTACCCTCTGAAAGAGATTATAGAGAACTGGCATAATTTTTTGCTTAAATGTTTAGCAGAATTCATCAGAGAACTCACCTGGGCTTGGTGCTTTCTGTCTTGGAAGGCTATTTGTTATTAATTCAATTTCTTTAATAGATAGGCCTATTCTGATTGTATATTTCTTCTCGTGTGAGTTTTGGAAAATTGTGTCTTTGAACAAATTCATCTTTCTCATCTAGGTTATTAAATTTGTGGGCAAAGAGTTGTTCATAGAATTCTATTATCCTTTTAATGTCCATAGGATCTGAATTGCTGCTCCCTCCTTCATTTCTGATATTAGTAGTATGTATTCTCTCTTTTTTCTTAATTAGCTTGGCTAGAGGCTTATTGAGTTTATTGATCTTTTCAAAAAAAAGCTTTTCGTTTTGTTGATTTTCTCTATTGACATTCTGTTTTCAGTTTCATTGATTTCTACTCTAATTTTTACTATTTATTTTCCTTTACCTACTTTGGACTTAATTTGCTTTTTTTCCCCTAGTTTCCTAAGGTGGAAGCTTAGCTTATTGATTTTAGATCTTTCTTCTTTTCTATTATATGCATTCAATGCTATAAATTTCTCTTTAAGCACTGCTTTTGCTGCATCCCACAAGTTTTAAAAAGTTGTGTTTTCATTTCATTCAAAATATTTTAAAATTTCCCTTGTGATTTCTTCTTTGACATATTATTCAGAAGTTCGTGGAGAGGAGTCAAGATGGCAGTGTAAGCAGACTCAGAACTCACCTCCTCCCGTGGACACAGCCAATTTACAACTACTCGTGGAAAAATTACCCCTGAGACAGAACTGAAAACTGGATGAGAGGAACTCCTGCAACAACGGACAATCCTAACTGAGGTGGAAGAGGCAGAGACTCCCTTCTGGAGAGGAAAAACGCCGCCTTCACAAGCCGCCAGCTTCACGGCCGCCGGGAGCAGCGCACAGGTACGCAGCCCTCCCTGGAGGCGCGGGGCCCTGAGCCGGGGAGCGGCCAGGCTGGGGGCATATTGTGGACCCAGCACAATCGAGACCAGCGGCATAATATCTGACTTTGCTGCTACTCAAGCATTGGGGAGCACCCCCAGAAAACCCGGTTCACAAAGAAACTAAAACTGGCTCTTAAAGGGCCCGCACGCAAACTCACCCGATTCAGGAAGCACCCTAAAGGTGCTTTACAATTGCACCAGAAAGGTGTACAGTGCTTTGGTGACAAGAGACTCACCTAATAGGCCCTGAGTGCATCTCGGTGAGGGGTGAGACCTCTCCAGGGACTGGGACATTGGCGGCGGCCATTGTTGTGGCCTGGTGTGGGCGTGCTGACACAGACACCATTGGAGTTCTCCCTGAGGCCTGCTAGCCCAGGGTCTGCCCCACCCGCTAGAGCACCGATTTAATCCAGCTCAGCCAGGGCAGGCAGCCCACCCTAGAGACTGGCCCCACCCAACAACAAGCCCTCAGGCAACGTGTGGGCCTGCATAGATTGGTGACTGGATTCTCTGCAGCCTGGCAACTGAGCTGACTTGAGCAGGGCAGGGTGTGCACAAGGAGCGGGTGGAGAGTGTGGGGCGGTGGCAGAGTGTGTGGGGCTCCCGCCGTGGAGAGACTGGGTCCGCTTGGGGAGGTCGGGGCGCTCACACGGGGCAGGACTGTGTTGACTGTGTGTGTGGACCTGTGGGCGGCAGGGCTTGTCAGCTGCAGAAGACTTGTGCTTCTCAAAGACCCACATAGGAGGTTTGCTCCACCTTCCAAAACCTGAAACAATTGGGTGCTCCTGTGCCTGAGGCCAGCCCCACCCAGCGGCAATCCTCAGAGAGCTGACAAGAGACCTAATAGGCTAGAGGCTTACAGCAATTGTAAGGCCCTGAGCCTAAGAACCTGCCACACTGGGGGCCTACTCAGTTAAAAGAAATACTGCAACACAAATGTGGTATTAGAACTTACAGCCAACTGTGCTGGGGCTCCCCACACCTGATAAAGA
The DNA here is from genome assembly GCF_057802395.1 of Ceratotherium simum simum. Lineage (NCBI taxonomy): Eukaryota > Metazoa > Chordata > Mammalia > Perissodactyla > Rhinocerotidae > Ceratotherium > Ceratotherium simum. The sequence continues at coordinate 74,434,853 of NC_141904.1, read as the reverse complement.
GACTGAAGGGCCCACAACAACTACAAGCAGCTGAGCATTACAACAGCTGGCCAGGAGCATAACTCAGCCTCCCTGGGCGCCTACAGGGAGAGCAAACAGGCCACAGCAGAAGGATACATGTAGCCCACATAGGGGTCACCCTGGAACATTGAGAACTGAGGGAAGCACACTGGAAGCCTCCTAAGCCATCACTTACATAAGGTCACCTATCCAAGAGCAGGAGACGTAGCTGACCTACCTAATACGTAGACACAAGCACAGGGAAAGAGGCAAAATGAAGAGGTAAAAGAATATATTCCAAGTAAGGGAACAGGACAAAACCCCAGAAAAGGAACTAAGTGAAACAGAAATGAGCAACCTACCCGACAGAGAGTTCAAACTAAGAGTGTTAAGGATGCTCACTGATCTGGGGAGAAGAATAGATGAACTCAGTGAGAATGTCAACAAAGAAATGGAAGATATAAAAAAGAACCAATCAGAAATGAAGAATACAATACTGGAAATGAAAAATTCACTGGAGGGACTCAAAAGCAGAGTAGAGGATACAGAAGAACGGATCTGTGAGCTGGACGAAAGACTAGAAGCAATTATGCAAGCTGAACAGGTAAAAGAGAAAAGAATTAAAAAGAGTGAGGACAGTCTAAGGGACCTCTGGGACAACATCAAGCGCACTAACATCCGTGTTATAGGTGTCCCGGAAGGACAAGAGCGAGACAAGGGGGCAGAGAATCTATTTCAAGAAATAATAGATGAAAACTTCCCTAACCTAAGGAAGGAAACAGACATCCAGGTACAGGAAGCACAGAGAGCCCCAAACAAGATAAACCCAAAGAGGCCCACACCAAGACATATCATAATCAAAATGTCCAGAATTAAAGATAAAGAGAGAATCCTAAAAGTCGCAAGAGAATGTCAAGTTATGTACAAAGGAAACCCCATAAGGCTATCAGCTGACTTCAAGCAGGAACCTTACAGGCTAGAAGAGAATGGCACGATATATTTAAAGTGCTAAAAGGAAAAAACTTACAGCCAAGAATACTCTACCCAGCAAGGTTATCATTCAAAATGGAAGGAGAGATCAAAATTTTCCCAGATAAGCAAAAATTAAAGGAGTTTGTCACCAAGAAACCAGTGCTACAAGAAATGTTAAAGGGACTGATTTAATGGGGAAAAGAAAAGACCACAAATAGGAAAAATTATCTATTTCCATGATTAGAACGTAATGGATACAAATGCACAATAAAGAGGTTAGATATGATATCAAACACATAAAAGGAGGGAGGAGGGGAGTTAAAGAGTACAGCTTTCAGACAGAGGTCAAACTAAAGTGACCATCAATTCTGTATAGAAGAAGAAAGGAACAGAGAAGGACTACTAAAACACTGAGAAAAAAAAAAAGTTAAAAAATGGCAGTAAGTACATACTTATCAATAGCTACTTCAAACGTCAATGGACTAAATGCTCCAATTAAAAGGCATAGGGTGGCTGACTGGATAAAAAAACAAGACCCATATATATGCTGCATACAAGAGACACACTTCAGACCTAAAGACACTCACAAACTGAAAGTGAAGGGATGGAAAAAGATACTCCACGCAAATGGCAATGAAAAGAAAGCTGGGGTAGCAGTACTCATATCAGACAAAATAGACTTTAAAACAAAAACTGTAAAAAGAGACAAAGAAGGGCATTACATAATGATCAAGGGAACAATCCAACAAGAGGATATAACACTTGTAAATATCTACACACCCAATGTAGGTGCACCTAAATATATAAAGCAATTATTAACAGACATAAAAACAGAAATAGACAGTAACACAATAATAGTAGGGGACTTTAACACTCCACTTACACCAACGGATAGATCATCCAAACAGAAGATCAATAAGGAAACATTGGCCTTAAACGACATGCTACAACAGATGGACCTAGTAGATATATACAGAGCATTCCATCCAAAAACCGAAGAATACACGTTCTTTTCAAAGGCACATGGAACATTCTCCAGGATTGATCACATATTAGGCCACAAAACAAGTCTCCATAAATTTAAGAAGATTGAAATAATACCAAGCATCTTTTCTGACCACAACGGTATGAAACTAGAAATCAACTATAGGAAGAAAATCAGAAAAGCCACAAATACATGGAGATTAAACAAAATGCTACTGAACAACGACTGGGTTAACGAAGAAATCAAAGAAGAAATCAAAAAATACCTGGAGACAAATGAAAATGAAAATACGACATGCCAGAATTTATGGGATACAGCAAAAGCGGTTCTAAGAGGGAAGTTTATAGCGATACAGGCCTATCTCAACAAACAAGAAAAATCTCAAATAAACAATCTAACAATGCACCTGAAGGAACTGGAAAAAGAAGAACAAACAAAGCCCAAAATCAGTAGAAGAAGGGAAATAATAAAAATCAGAGCAGAAATTAATGAAATAGAGACCAAAAAAACAATAGAAAAAATTAATAAAACCAAGTGCTGGTTCTTTGAAAAGATCAACAAAATTGACAAACCTTTAGCTAGACTCACCAAGAAAAAAAGAGAGAAGGCACAAATAAGTAAAATCAGAAATGAAAGAGGAGGGCCGGCCCCATGGCTTAGCGGTTAAGTGCACGCGCTCCGCTGCTGGCGGCCTGGTTCGATCCTGGCACACACGGCGACCGCTTCTCCAGCCATGCTGAGGCCGTGTCCCACATACAGCAACTAGAAGGCTGTGCAACTACGACATACAACTATCTAGTGGTGCTTTGGGGGAAATAAATAAAAATTTAAAAAAAAAAAAAAAAGAAAAAAAAGAAATGAAAGAGGAGAGGTTACAACAGACACCTCAGAAATACAAAAGATTATAAGAGAATACTATGAAAAGCTATATGCCAACCAATTCGACAATCTGGAAGAAATGGATAAATTCTTAGAATCATACAACCTTCCAAAACTGGATCAAGAAGAAGTAGAGAAGTTGAATAGACCAATCCCCAGTAAGGAGATCGAAACAGTAATCACAAACCTCCCCAAAAATAAAAGTCCAGGACCAGACGGCTTCCCTGGTGAATTCTACCAAACATTCAAAGAAGACTTAATACCTATACTTCTCAAACTCTTCCAAAAAATTGAGGAGGGGGGGGAAGCTCCCTAACTCATTCTACGAAGCTGACATTACCCTGATACCAAAACCAGACAAGGACAACACAAAAAAAGAAAATTACAGGCCAATATCACTGATGAACATCGATGCGAAAATCCTCAACAAAATACTAGCAAATCGCATACAACAATACGTTAAAAAGATTATACACCATGATCAAGTGGGATTCATTCCAGGGATGCAGGGATGGTTTAACATTCGCAAATCAATCAACGTAATACACCACATTAATAAAATGAAGAACAAAAATCACATGATCATCTCAATAGATGCAGAGAAAGCATTTGACAAGATGCAGCATCCATTTATGATAAAAACTCTGAATAAAATGGGTATAGAAGGAAAGTACTTCAACATAATAAAGACCATATATGAGAAACCCACAGCTAATATCATCCTCAATGGTGAAAAACTGAAAGCTATCCCTCTAAGAACAGGAACCAGACAAGGATGCCCACTGTCACCACTCCTATTTAACATAGTATTGGAAGTCCTAGCCAGAGCAATCAGGCAAGAGAAAGAAATAAAAGGGATCCAAACTGGAAAGAAAGAAGTGAAACTGTCACTATTTGCAGATGACGTGATTTTATATATAGAAAACCCCAAAGAATCCACCAGAAAACTTTTAGAAGTAATAAACGAATATGGTAAAGTTGCAGGATACAAAATCAACATACAAAAATCAGTTGCATTTCTGTACACTAACAACGAAGTAGCAGAAAGAGAAATTAAGAATACCATCCCATTTACAATTGCAACAAAAAGAATAAAATACCTAGGAATAAACTTAACCAAAGAGGTGAAAGATCTGTACACCGAAAACTATAAAACATTGCTGAAAGAAATTGAAGAAGACACAAAGAAATGGAAAGATATTCCGTGCTCTTGGATTGGAAGAATTAACATAGTTAAGATGTCCATACTTCCTAAAGCCATCTATAGATTCAATGCAATCCCTATCAAAGTTCCAACAACATTTTTCACAGAAATAGAACAAAGCATCCTAAAATTTATATGGAACAACAAAAGACCCTGAATAGCTAAAGGAATCCTGAGAAAAAAGAACAAAGCTGGAGGTATCACACTCCCTGATTTCAAAATATACTACAAAGCTATAGTAACCAAAACAGCATGGTACTGGCACAAAAACAGACACACAGATCAATGGAATAGAATCGAAAGCCCAGAAATAAACCCACACATCTATGGACAGCTAATCTTTGACAAAGGAGCCAAGAATATACAATGGGGAAAAGAAAGTCTCTTCAACAAATGGTGTTGGGAAAACTGGATAGCCATATGCAAAAAAATGAAAGTAGGCCCTTACCTTACACCATACACAAAAATTAACTCCAAATGGATTAAAGACTTGAATGTAAGACCTGAAACTGTGAAACTTCTAGAAGAAAACATAGGCAGTATGCTCTTCGACATCAGTCTTAGCAACATCTTCTCAAACACCACGTCTGACTGGGCAAGAGAAACAATAGAAAAAATAAACAAATGGGACTACATCAAACTAAAAAGCTTCTGCACAGCAAAGGAAACCATCAACAAAACGAAAAGACAACCTAACAATTGGGAGAAGATATTTGCAAACCATACTTCTGATAAGGGCTTAATCTCCAAAATATATAAAGAACTCATGCATCTTACCAACAAAAAAACTACCAACCCAATTAAAAAAGGGCAAAGGACCTGACCAGACATTTCTCCAAAGAAGATATACAGATGGCCAACAGACACATGAAAAGATGTTCAAAATCATTAACTATCAGGGAAATGCAAATCAAAACTACAATGAGATATCACCTGACGCCCGTCAGAATGGCTATAATTAACAAGACAGGAAACAACGTGTGTTGGAGAGGATGTGGAGAGAAGGGAACTCTCATACACTGCTGGTGGGAGTGCAAACTGGTGCAACCTCTATGGAAAACAGTATGGAGATTCCTCAAAAAATCAAGGATAGAACTACCATATGATCCAGCCATCCCACTGTTGGGTATTTATCCAAAGAACTTGAAAACACCAATTTGTAAAGCTACATGCACCCATGTGTTCATTGCAGCGTTATTCACAATAGCCAAGACTTGGAAGCAACCTAAGTGCCCATCAATGGACGAATGGATAAAGAAGCTGTGGTATATATACACAATGGAATACTACTCAGCCATAAGAAACGATGAAATCCAGCCATTTGTGACATCATGGATGGACTTTGAGGGTATAATGCAGAGTGAAATGAGTCGGAGGGAGAAGGTCAAATGCCGCATGATTTCCTTCATTAGGTAGTGGATAGTAACAACAATAAACAAACACATAGGGACAGAGATTGGATTGGTGGTTACCAGAGGGGAAGGGGGGAGGGAGGAGGGTGAAGGGGATGATTCGGTACATGTGTGTGGTGGTGGGTTGTAATTGGTATTTTGGTGGTGAACATGATGTAATCTATGCAGAAATAGAGGTACAATGATGTACACCTGAAATTTTTACAATGTTATAAACCAATGTTACTGCAATAAACAAAAAATTAAAAAAAAAAAAAGTTCGTTATTTAATCTCCACATATTTTTGGATTTTCGAGGTATCTTTTTGTTATTCATTTATAGTTTTATTCCATTGTGGCCTGAGAGCAGACTGTATGATTTCTATCATTTTAAATTTGTTAAAATGTGTTTTATGGATCAGAATGTGGCTGATGTTGGTGAATGTTTTATGCGCTGGTGAACTTTTGGGGGGGCACAAATCAACCCATAACTGTCTGCCCTCTGGCCCCCCGAATCCACAACCTTCCCACGTGAAAAATACATTTACTCCATCCCAACATCCCCTAAAGCATTAATTCATTCTAGCATTACCTTTAAATCCAAAATTTTATCTAAGTATTACTCAAATTTCATCAAATATTAACTCAAAAAGTCCCACATCTCATTACCTAAAGCATCTAAATCAAGTATGGGTGAGATGCTGGACATTGTCCATTCTGGGACAAAATTCCTCTCCATCTGTGGATGTCTGAAACAGAGAAAGCAAGTTGTCTATTTCCAAAATGCAATGGTGGGCTAGGATAGGATAGACTTTCCCATTCCAAAAGGAAGAAATTTGAAGGGAAAAAAACTTCATAGGTCCCAAGCAAGTCTAAAACCTGGCATGGCAAATTCCATTAGATTTCAAGGCCTGAGAATAATCCTCTGTGGCTCTGTTCATAGGGCCCCATCAGAGCAGCCCCACACTTTCAGCCCTCCACAGTAGCGTCCCTGCCCTCTTGACCCATAGCAGTGGCCACCCCACTCTCTCAGTCTTCAAAAATCCTCCTAGCCTATGAGCCACTCTTTGAGTCTTTCTTCTCCCTTCTTGAAAGATAACACATGTTTGCAGCTGAGTAACTCTAGCCTCCCACTTCCTGCCTATGGTATCCCAGAAGTCCAACAGCTTCCTTCATTTCTATCCTCTTCAGGCCCAACAGCAGTATTTCTGCTGAGATAGCGGATTAGATCCATGAAGTCACATACCTAATCTCTCTAGCCAAAGCTTATCCAGGCACATCCTTGGTGTTTTCTTTCTAGAGCACACTTTCTGATTTTTTGAAATATGAATGGGCTGGGAATTTTCCAAATCATCAATCTCTCCACCTTTATAGCAAGGATCACCTTTCCTCCACTGCCCAAAATCATGGTCTTCATTTCTGAGATGTCACCAGAAGCACTTTTAGCATCCATATTTCTACCAACAGCCTCTTCAAGGTAAACTAAGCTTTTTCTAGCATGTGCCCCCCAAACTCTTCCAGCTTCTACTTACTACCCAATTCAAAACCACTTTCAAATTTTTAATTATTTGTTACAGCAACCCCAGTATCCCACTTTCTAGTGCCAAAATCTGTGTTAGTTTCCTAGGGCTGCCATAATAAACTGCCACATATTGGATGGCTTAAAACAAGAGAAATTTATTCTCTCGAAGTTCTGAAAGTTAGAAGCCCCAAAATCAAGATGTTGGGAAGGCTATGCTCTCTTTCCTAGCTTCTGACGGTTGCCACAATTCTTGGCATTCCTTGGCTTCTGGCTACGTAATTTCAGTCTCTTCCTCTGTAGTTACACGGTAATCTTCCTTTTATGTGTCCGTGTCTTCACACAGCCTTCTCCTCTCTCTGTGTCTTCGTGTCTGTGTTCTTCTCATTTTCTTATAAGGATACCAGTTAGATTGGATTAGGGACCACCCTAATTACCCCATCTTAATTTGATTACATCTACAAAGACCCTATTTCTAAATAAGGTTATATTCCAAGTACGGGGATTAGGATTTCAACATATCTTTTGAGGGGATACAATTCAACCCAGAACACATGTGCTTTACGTTTTTTTCCACAAAATTAAAGAAAAAAAGAGTGAAAGCTGCCAAGTTTATTTTATCAGCCTAATATAATTTTTATTCAAAAATCATGATTTATATGAGATTATATAAGAAAATATTATTGATTATATAAGAAAATAAACTTTTAGCCACATTTTGCTTATTAATATAAATGCAAACATCAGCAATAAAGTATTAGCCAAACCAATCCAAGAGTACATCTTCACAACTGATAGTACATTCTGATGAATTAGAGTTTATCGCCAAACTTCAAGAACGTTATTAGCTAGGATAAAGGTTTAATTGAAGTAATGAGGAAACCTGAAATTTCAGTGACTTAAATAAATGGAAGTTTATTTTTATCTCATGGGAGATTCTGATCGGTTCAAGGTGGTGTGGTAGGTCTTACATGCTTAATCCATGGCTTCTGAAGTCATTCCCGTCGTTGCCATTTCCAGTCAGCAAGAAGGGAGGGCTGGTCATGGTCAATCCAGGGCAGATGATGCGTCTTATGTTGGAGATAACCTACAAGTCACTCATAACTCTACTATAATTCCATTTCCCATGTTTAGTCACATAGCCCCAAATATCTGCAAGGAAGACTTGCTTGAAATGTAGGCACATGGATAAGTCAACACACATAGATTGGGAGGAATGTCTACATTGTATAAAATGGCAAGGTGTGTACGTCTAGAATATATAATTAAAGCAACAAAAAGAGATTCAAGATTCCAACTAGAAAAATGAGAAAATATCAACAGGCATTTTACAGAAGTGGAAACCCCAGATTCTCAAACACGTAGAGAGAATGCTCAAACTAATTTTACACACATTAGACTGTCAAACATTAGAAAGAAGGCATGGCAGATGCTGTGGACTGGCTCTTTCAAAATCCTTTCCACTCTCTTTTTGATGTGCTTTTCTGTATTACAGAGGCTGGAAAGCTAAAATCACTTTCTCCACATTCCTTTGCAGCTAAAGTTCTGGAAACAAATTAAGTTCTATCAGTAAAGTGAACACTCATAAATTGGGAAGATGAAAATATGATAAAGGCTCTCTTCCTTCCCTTTTCGCTATTTTCTGCTAGCAGGAACTGGTCAAGAGATGTGAGTTGTTTTCTGCAGCAATATTCCATTATCTTTTGAGGATGCCAAGAAGTATTTGCATCAGTAGTAATGGTGGGAGCTCCTTTCTAGTTGTAGTTTCCTGATAGGCAGATAGTAAGTACAGCAGTACGTTCTTAAGCTCAATAGTTCCATGGTGGCCTCAGAGGTTGTAGCTACCTTTTTAAGATATTGGAATATTGTTCTGATGTCATTCCCGGAAGCCTAGTATAGACTTGCTTCTATATCCTATTTTTTTTTTTTTTTTGGTGAGGAAGATCGGCCCTGAGCTAACATCTGCCAATCCTCCTCTTTTTTTGCTGAGGAAGACTGGCCCTGGGCTAACATCCGTGCCTATCTTCCTCCACTTTATGTGGGACGCCGCCACAGCATGGCTTGACAAGCTGTATGTCGGTGTGCGCCCAGGATCCAAACCGGCGAACCCCGGGCCGCCGCAGCGGAGCACACACATTTAACTGCTTGCTCCACCGGGCAGGCCCCTATATCCTATTTTTTGAAAGCACATAATTAAACTACATAAATTAATTTCTCCTTAAAATGCATAAATTAATTTCCATTTCCTGTAATGGAACCTGATTGAAACCACTGGATAATGCTGAGTTTGGTAGATGGTGAGGATAGAGGAGTCTCTTGGACTCCTGCTGGAGACTGATAGAGTCATTTTGCAGAGCCACTCATTAGTCCCTAGTCAAATTCAGTATATAAATACCACATTCCAACTAATTCTGATTCTAGATATATAAGTCAGATACATGCTTGCACAAGTCTATAAGATGTTGGCAAGAATTTGTTGCAATGATGTTGGTGATGATGCGAAACTAGAAGCAAAATGGGCATTCATTACTGAGGAAGTGATTAAGTAAAATACACCATATGCTCACCTTAGAGAATTGCACAGCAATAAGAGGCAATGAACTGGATATACCTGTACCAATATAGATATATCATAAAAACATATTGTTAAGTCAAAAGTGAGAAATAGAATAAGATCAATAGTAACAATACTATTTATGCAAATGTAAAACAACAAAACAAATTTTATGAAGCATTCATCAACAGACAGATACCCATCAAATGCATTAAAATCTTTGCTTTGTTAAGGGAAAGATAGTAGAAAGTGAGGAATAGGGATAAAACAATGAATGAAGAAAAATGAATTAATGGTTTTATTTATCTATAACATAAGAGTAAGCTTACATGTACTTAGGAGTACATTAATTCATCCCTCTATACCTGCAGTCGAATAATTAGAATTCTGTTTATCTAACACAGAGGAGTAGCATACTAAAACTTAGTTGTAATATACACTGTGGTTGTCTCTGTAGAATTGATGGTAGCCTCCCCCATTGTATAACATTCTTGTGGTTAGATGAGACCAGTAGAAAGGGTAGGACATAACTGGCCAGTTCCAAACAGGATATTCCCATTCACCCTGGCCACAATGATCACTGTAGCTAGTCCAAGTCTAAGTGTCCTATCCTTGGCTACAAGGTTGGTTTCATGGCTGACCCAACCTGCAGGACAGTCAGGATTTACGCTGGGAACTCTGGGTCAAAGATTTCTTGAAACTGCCATTGACCTTTTGCAAATCTGAGGGATGTCTACAAGTAAATCTGGCACACCTGGGGACAAACCTAGGCGATTCATGAGAGCAAGGGCTCCGGACTTTATGTTTACATCAGCCAATAAATCTCCTTTAATGTTTAAACCAGTTAAAAATTGAATTGTATGGAAGAGAGAGTGTCCTATTTCATCCAGCAAATATACATTGCTTTATCTCTGATTTTGTTTTTCCTCTTGCTGTGCCCTACTAGGTGTGAGTGTAGGCATGAGTGTACTAATGTAGGCACACACATGTACTTATTGGCAATAGTCTGACTGCATGTTACAGAGTGCCAACCTTGATGTGGAAAGAACTGGGTCCAACATGCAGCTACATTTCCTACTAGTGTTACAATCATGAAGACGATACTCAGATTCTCCATGTCTTCTTTGGTGAAAAACAGACTAATACCACTTATTCCATGTGTGCCATAGGACTATTTTAAGGTTCAGATGAATTTACATATATGAAAGGGTTTTTTAAACTCCCTGTTATTATATAAGTACAGTTATTATTATTACTCTGTATATATTGCCTCTATAAAAGCATTTAAAAAGTCAAATCCCCAATCTCTTCAAGTTTATCTTGTATTTTACTCAACTTCCTTCATTTTTAAAGCTGCACAAGGGAAGGACAAGATGTCATTTTTTACTTTGAATTCCCTATCTTTTGTCAGTGTGTTTCACAACCTTAGCTTCATTTAAGCATAGTTCAGCGGTAAATCTCTCTATATAACTGCACTTTCAAGTTGCTTAAAGATATAACATAATTGGGTGTACCTTTAACCCAATGGCTTAAAATCCTAAAGGAATGGTGTGCACACAACATCTTCTAGTATTCAATAGCCTGAGATCAAATAAAATGCAATGAACGACGTCTGCTCCTACTGAACTGGAAATGTTGTTAGTGAGATACTGGACACAGATGACAGTGCTACCTCAAGAAACCTAATGAGGGAGTTTTGTAAAGCCAAACCTTTTAAAACGTTTGAACTCCATAAAAACCTGCAGGCATGACAAATTAAATGTGATGCTTACCTCTGATTCTGAGCGGCAGCTTGTGTCATCTAATTCCTGTAAATAAGAACAGATGCGCTGTTAGAAGGTTTTGATTTGTGTTTTTATTTTTCAAGACCCATCTAGCATAGTGAGGTTTTTCCATTTGGGGGGTGGTGGAGTAGCTTTGATTTCTCGTTCAAGCATGTCAGAAGTGGGAAAAGAAGTCTCACTCATCTCCATCCTATTAAAAGAGAAGCTCAAAACAATTTACAGAGTTTGATGTGCCCTTTAAAGATGGATGAAAAGAGACTGATATATTCAAATAGATCTTCAAAGTGTTTGAGCAAGAGAAAAACATTACTTTAGCAAGTTTTGAAACATAACAATTATAGTTTCAGTTTGTATTCACGTTGCACCAGCAGCAACTTGAGAAGTCAATAAGCACCTAGAATAAATAAACAGGGTGAGGATACTGTAGCATCCCATTTCTAGGCAAGCCTGCTACACCTATAAATTACACACCCTCTGCTTTAAGAACACATGTTGTTATTTTTTAATAGGGCGATTTCTTTAGCAAAACATAGAAGTCTCGACTTTAGCACATATGAAAAAATACAATTTACAAGTTTGGCATTTTCATTTCTGCCAATGACAGTTTCATGAGAGCCTCAAAAATCTAATTAAACAGTTCACAGACACATATTTAAAAATATTCACATGACGATGATGTGGGAAGGCGGATGATAATACTTTTCACTTACGTTGATGTTTTACCCAAGCAACCCAGAATAATGCAATGAAGCTTGCGTAGTGTCATGGAAGAACATGGGGTCTATTTGAATCACAGTTACATAGTTGTGTGTAATAAAACAATACATAGTGGTCTTTAAGTGGCATTTTTCTGAATAGTCATATTTATATACTAACTATATACCACATATTAAAATTATAAGAGACTCTTCAGTTCTCTTCACATAATGCTACAACAGTAACCGAAAAGCAAAAATATTCAAATTACATGGACATTTTTCCCTACTCTGAAACAAAATGACTTTTTAACATTTCATTTTTTAAAATCAAATCACTGGTTTCTTTCGGCACTATGCAAATACAACTTTCAACTACATGTATACGTTCTATTGATAATTATATTTTTTAAGTAATAAGCAACCAAGGATATAGGTAAAATACAATATAACCAGAGAGTAAAAATTCATTTTTTGTCATTGTTATCATTGCTGTTTGTTCGACCTCATTATAAGAGAGTTAAAATCTATTTTGAAGGATGTTGAGAAAAATAGGGAATGTGAAGCAATTAATTCAGATCACCAATAATACTCTCGATTTTATTGTATTAGATCCTACTATCTTTTGGTAGCAATATCACAGAAAAGCATAAGATTGAAGAGTCAGTTTCTCATGACAATGCCATCCTTTGAGATGATTAATTGGATGATTCATGCCGTCCATACATGATATAAGTTAAGAGCCAGATTTCTGTCATCTTTGAAACCCTAGATCCACACAAATTGGAACAACTATTATTAATGAGTCCAGAAATATTTTCTAAATAAATTTAAATATATATATCATTGAGAGCTGCCTACACACAGTAGTGTGATGGTCACCAGCATGGGCTTTAGAGCCGGCCCGGTGGCATAGGGGTTAAGTGCATGCACTCCGCTGCCGGCGGCCCGGGGTTCGCATCCCAGGCGCACACAACGCACCACTTGTCAGGCCATGCTGTGGTGGTCTCCCATATAAAGTGGAGGAAGATGGGCACAGAGGATAGCCCAGGGCCAGTCTTCCTCAGCAAAAAGAGGAGGATTGGCAGATGTTAGCTCAGGGCTGATCTTCCTTACACACACACACACAAAAAGAGCATGGGCTTTGCCATTAAAGAGACCCAAGTCTGAGACTGTTTACAGCTATGTGTTTTTGGCAAATATCCTAAGTGCTTAATTGTCAGTGTACCAATCAGTCAGGCTAGTACCATCTACCACATAGGGTTGCAGGGAAAATGAAATAAGGCAATACATTTAAAATGCTTTGTATTGTAGACTCTGATACATGTAGCTGTAATTCAGAGTAATTACTATTATTGATAAGTCAGTCCTCAATAGTCCTCTAATAATCCTATTAGATTAGTTATTAGATTTCCTATTTATTAATAACCTATCACCCGTGTAAGCCTGGACTTAAACACAGAGGTTTGTCTTGGAAAGGGGAGTGTTATGTGATGAAGTAAAAAAAAGCCTCATTAAATACTTGCACAGTCATAGCTTTTCGTTTAGAGCCATTAACTAGCAATTGCATGGAGTCAATAACATAAGATTTTCCTTCAGAAGAACATTGAATTGATTCCTCTTTGATCTGTTATTATAAATCATCAGCAGTACACCTATCTAGTCCAGAAGCGACATAATTTCACTTTTTCATACATATTTTTAACCTTTACTGAAAAATATGTATTAGGCCCATCTGCTCACGGTACTATTACACAAACAAGGTGCTGCTTCCTGCCTGTTCTCTGTGAGCTCATGATCTGAGTAACCCCAACTCAGCACACAAGCATATGCTCTTCAGAGGAACTGTGAGAGACACAGGCAAATGAAGAGGCATTTTGGGATTAAAAGCAATGATCATCAGAAAGGATACCAAAATAACAACAAAAATATCAGAAAACTTTGTATTTAACTTTTTAAATAGGTAATATAGTCACATGGATCAAAATCCAAAAATATAACAAAGGTATACAGAGAAAATTCTCCCCCATCCTTATCCTCCGTCTGCTCAGTTTCCACCCTGTATAAGATAAGCTGTTATCAGTATCCATTATTTAATTCCAGAGTTCCTTTAGGAAAAAATATGCCAATATGAATATATATCCTTATTTCTCCTTTTCATGTACAAAAGGTTATCTAACACTTATTGAATAGTTTCTGTGAATTATGCAATTTGTCAAGAGTTTTAAATCCACCAGCTCATTTCATCATTACAACAATCCAATGAGGCAGGCCCAAATTCTGTATGAACATGAAATCTACTTGCATCTAAACTGTACATGAACAGCCAATTCTGCATGAGATAGTCTACTGTGTCTAATCACGAAGTACTAAAGTCCAACACGCACTGAATAAAATAAACTGCCCCCCACACCCCACATCTTGCTAAATGAGCAAATGTAGTCAGACTAGAGCTATTAGGACACAGCAGTAATATTAGTGGAATTATCTTTAAAAATACAAATTAGATGTGTGTCTATAAGACATACTATTGAACTCCTTTGTAATATAGAACAAATCCATCAGTTAGAGCTTAGTCTCCGTATATTAGTTGGTAATAAAAAAAAATTGAACTAGGGAGAAAAGCAAGAACAATTTTAAGTGAGGATTTACCTTCTTTTCCTCTAATAAATATACCTCAATAAACATTTATCTCTGTCCTTATGTGCAATACTTAATGACTGGGAAAGGGAAACCTATTAACCTGCGGGGGAAATGGAGATTGGATAGGGAAGCCTCATCTCTGCCTCCAGGCACACATTATAAGCAATGATCAGTAAAATTAAATCTTACTCTATACAAGAGAAATGATAATCAGCAGACAGTGGTATCTTATTGTGTGTGGGGTGAAAATGAAAATGATGGCCATTAGAATAGTCTGAAAATAGTTCCACGAATCAAAAAAAAAAAAAGATACCATCATGAAAAATGACATTGTAGCAATTTGGAGAAAGCTATATTTTTAGTTAGATTGCAAACATATCACAAAAATCATAGTTAAAATTTCTTCTTGAGATTATACACATATGCATTTTTCCCCACTCAAGACAGGCAGAATTCTCCATCAAGATTAGTTTCCTTTGGGGCAAATTTGTGCCAAGAAGACTGAAGATTGTATGGAATGTTCTTATTTTGCTAGGTTGAGTTGATAGAGAATTGAAAGTATCAGACTTGTGTACACTCTCATGATTTCAAAATTAGCCACTTTTATTTATGGCGTTATATTGCTTGAAGCAGTTTACCTTTTCAATAAATAATTAAAACATACCTCTTCCAATTTCTCATTCTGCTTCTGGGAAAAAATATTACTAGAAAACAAATGGCACTTATATATTTTTCCTTGGAGCTACAGGAGAAGAGGTAAATAGAAGATAAGGAAAACTTGGGTCTTTGCCATGTTTTAAAAAGAAGAAAACTGTCATTTTCCCTAGTCTTTCAGTGTTTCCTTTTTTTATGGACAATGTTCTAAAATGTTTACTGTGTGGTCTAGGGTACTTGCTAACTTGATTTCCATTTGACATTTATTTAACTCTGTGAAATCTAAATTGAGCACTATTACTCTATGTAAACTATTTTACAGCCTTGGTGAGGTATAATTGACATACAATAAACTGCATATATTTAAAGTGTACCATTCAATTAATTTTGACATATGTATATACCCATGGAACCACCACAACTATTATAATGAACATATCCACCACCCCAACAGTTTTTTCATGCCCTTGTTATATCTATCCCCCTCTCTCCAGGCTTTCAGTCAGTAGAGATTAATTAGATTTATAGAATTTTCTATAAATTGAATCATACAGTACATATTTTTTTAGTCTGGCATATTTCAGCACAATTATTTTGAGATAAAACCATGTTGTTTCATGGATGAATAGTTGGTTAGGTCATTCCTTTTTATCACAGAGTAATATACCACAATTTGTTTTTCCATTTACCTGTTGATGGATATTTCAGTTGTTTCTTTCTTTGAATATAACCAGAAGCCAATATTCTACAAAGCATAATAGCTCTCTTCTAGTCCTCATCTTCCTAAACTATGGCATTTGGTACTGTTAACCACACATTTGTGTTTTGAACTTTCCCGTTCTGAGACGTCTGTTCCCCTGTGCTATTGCTATTCTATTGCCCTCATTTCTGACAGGTCCTCCTGTGCTCTTCGTGGCATGCATTCTTTCTCTACCTTCGCTGCTCACTGCCCTCAGTTCTCACTTGGTACTTCCTCTCTTTGAAGAATCAAGTACTCCTATGCTTTCGCTGATCTTGCATGTCGATGATTTTCCAAATACATGAATTTCCAGGTTCAGGCTTTTCTGTTAGTTTAAAATCATCATCTTATTTCCCCTCCTAAAAACGGCCTTTAACTCACGTCACTCTATGGACATTGCACTTGCAGAGGTAACTGGTCATGTTCTCACTTGCAAACTCAATGGCTTTTCTCATTCCCCATTCTCTTTGGATCTTATTCCATCTCTAGATTTTGAATTCCAAAAGAACAGATCTCCTTAAATTTGCCATGATTATGAAAAATTCAACCAAACTTACTACCTTCAATTCCAATTGGCTTCTTTAAGTAAAATTATTCAGGTTTTTTTGTGATGACATCTTTGGTCAAGTATCCCAAGCTCAGCATTTGAATTAATCCTTGCTTTATCCTCTTCTTTATCTCCTATGACCAATCAGTCTCAAATCATAATTGCCTTTGAAATATGTCTCAGAATAATTCCTTTTTCTCAGTTTTTACATCTCCCACTCTTTTACAGGATAACAACATCTCACGATTTCTTGTTCATCCCCCATCTCTCATGTTCCTTTCCAGTCTCCTCTGCTTACTGCTCTCAAACCTCCCCAACTTTATCTTGCATTCTTTGACCTACGGCTCTTCAGTGGTTATCAGTTGCTTCCTGCATCAAAAAATGAGCTTCCTTCACCCATAATTGGAGAACTACCCTACCGAGCAAATCAGTCTCTTGCTCTTCCCCAGTTAATAACTCCCTTCTCTAATTGGCAATCTGATCTATGCACATCCTTTATGGTATTTGTTCAGCCTATTTCTCCTGCCCTAAAGATTAAGAGTATAGGCTCTAGAGGCAGACTCCCCAGGCTAGAATCCCTGCAGTACTAATTGCTGCTTATGTCATGCTGGGGGACACTGTGTCTTCTTTATCATCCACAAAGTAAGGTTGTGAAGATTAAAGGAGATAATTTATTAAAAGCCTTGGCATACAACAGGCACATGAAAAGATGTTCAACATCATTAACTATCAGGGAAATGCAAATCAAAACTACAATGAGATATCACCTCACGCCCATCAGAATGGCTATAATTAACAAGACAGGAAACAACATGTGTTGGAGAGGATGTGGAGAGAAGGGAACTCTCATACACTGCTGGTGGGAGTGCAAACTGGTGCAGCCACTATGGAAAACAGTATGGAGATTCCTCAAAAAATTAAGAATAGAAGTACCATATGATCCAGCTATTCCACTGCTGGGTATTTATCCAAAGAACTTGAAAACAGCAATGCGTAAAGATACACACACCCCTGTGTTCATTGCAGCGTTATTCACAATAGCCAAGACTTGGAAGCAACCTAAGTGCCCATCAAGGGACGAATGGACAAGGAAGATGTGGTATATATACACAATGGAATACTACTCAGCCATAAGAAACGATGAAATCCAGCCATTTGTGACAACACGGATGGACATTGAGGGTATTATGCAAAGTGAAATAAGTCAGAGAGAGAAGGTCAAATACAGTATGATCTCACTCATTAAGTAGTAGATAATAATAACAACAAACAAACACATAGAGACAGAGATTGGATTGGTGGTTACCAGAGGGGAAGGGGGGAGGGAGGAGGGCAAAAGGGATAATTAGGCACATGTGTGTGGTGATGGGTTGTAATCAGTAGTTGGGTGGTGAACATGATGTAATCTATCTAGAAATAGAAGTATAATGATGTACACCTGAAATTTATACAATGTTATAAACCAATGTTACTGCAATAAACAAAAAATTTAAAAAAATTATATTCAATTTGATAATCACTTCCCCATAAAAAAAAAAATAAAAGCCTTGGCATATGTTAAGTGATCAACAAGTTAGCTATTATGGTTAGATAAATCCTACTTGTTTTCACAGACCAGCTCAAATTTCAAAGAGCAAACCAACTTAAACCTAAGGGCAATCTAGGGCAATGTTTAAGAGTATTGGCGGGCCAGCCCTGTGGCTTAGCAATTACGTGCCCACGCTCCTCTACTGGCGGCCCGGGTTCAGTCCCGGATGTGCACCGACGCACTGCTTGTCCAGCCATGCTGAGGTGGCGCCCCACATACAGCAACTAGAAGGATGTGCAACTATGACATACAACTATCTACTGGGGCTTTGGGGAGAAAAAGGGAAAAAAAGGAGGAGGATTGGCAATAGATGTTAGCTCAGGGCCGGCCTTCCTCAGCAAAAAGAGGAGGATTGGCATGGATGTTAGCTCAGGGCTGATCTTCCTCAAAAAAAAAAAAAAAGAGTATTGGTTGCCGAGATGGACTGGATGGATTAAAAATCTGGCTCTATCATTCTCTAGCTGTGTGGCTAGGGAAATTCTTTAGCTATCTGTGTCTCAGTTTCCTTATTTGCAAAATGGGGATGATATTACTATTCACCTCATAGGGTTTTCTTTCTTTTTTCTTTTCTTTTTCCCCAACACCATTTATTGAACAGACTATCCTTTCTCCATTGTATATGCTTGGCTCCTTTGATGCAAATTAATTGACATATAGGCATGGATTGATTTTTGGGCTTTCTAGTCTGTTCCGTTGATCTATGTGTCTGTTTTCATGCCAATATCATACAGTTTTGATTACTAGAGCTTTGTAATATAGTTTGAAATCAGGAAGTGGGTTGCCTCTAGCTTTGTTCTTCTTTCTTAAGATTGCTTTGGCTATTTGAGGTCTTTTGTGGTTCCATACAAATTTTGGGATTGTTTGTTCTATTTCTGTGAAAAATGTCATTGGAATTTTGATAGGGACTGCCTTGAATCTGTAGATTGCTTTGGATAGTATGGACATTTTAACAATATTAATTCTTTCAATCCATGGGCATGCTTTATCTTTCTTCCATCTATTTGTGTCTTCTTCAATTTTCTTCATCAATGTCTTATAGTTTTCAGTGTACAGGTCTTTCATCTCCTTGGTTAAATTTATTCCTAAGTATTTTATTCTCATAGAGAATATAGATTCAACCCTGAGTTGGCAGTATCAGTACCACAGTTGGACCTGGTCCCTGCATGGATTCCTGTTGATAGTTCAAAGTAAACATTTGGTAAATATTCATCTTTATGTGACGGTGTCTTAATGTTGTAGTAGTTTTCTTCAACTTTCCCCACACCTGTTTCTAATAATCTTCTAGAATAGACTCTGCAAACTGTAGTCCATTGGCCAAATCTGATCCACTGTCTGCTTTGTAAATGAAGTTTAAATGGAAGACAGCATGGCCATTCATTTGCATATTGTCTATGGCTGCTTTCACTCTACAAAATCAGAGTAAAGTAGCTGTGACAGAGACCAATTGGTCTGCAAAGCCCAAAGTATTTACTACCTGACTCTTTATGGAAAAAGTTTGCTAACCCTTGTTCTAAAATATTAATTTCTTCTCTAGTGAAGGAGGGATGTTCTTCCAACAAAAACTTCCAGACTGTGGAATGTCAGTGGTTCAAACTTTCTCATTACTTTGATATTTATCCCTACTGAGGATGTACACACTCTAATATGCTAAGTGTTTAGCTTGCATTTATACTTGCCTCAAACCAGACAATTAATTTTTTAAAAAATAATCATTCAGTCAATTTTAAAGATTAAAAATAATCAAGAGAACCATTACTCTGGCACCCTGTAGTAAAATAAATGGTTGAATGAAAATGTTTACTGGTTGCTGCCACGTGCAGAAACGACCTTAGAGTTAGCTATACCAGCTATCAGCATGTATACCAAATTCTTTTTAATGATCCATAAAGTCAAATGGATACTAAAACAAATTAGAATTATTAGGCTGGTATTCATATCCCACCAAGATGTTTTTAAGCACCTCTCTCAATTCTCCCCAACTCAACAAATACTTCCACCATCCTAGACTCTTCCCTGAACATCAGAGCAGGTTATTTTCATATCTTCACTAAAGTCATTTCTTTGCTTGAAATTCCCTTCTGCCTAACATCATTTTTATCCTTAAAATACTCTATTAATAAAATCTCCACTCAAATGTCATTCACTCCATAATATTTTCCTACCATTTCAGCCAATATTATTTTTATGCTACTTATTTCTAGTTCATGTCATAGAAACTAGTGTACATGTCTCTCTTCAATGATTACATTGTAAATTCCTTGAAGGCAAAAATCATTTACTTTAGGCATCAGTGTGATTCGAACATCAGGAGCCTATCTAGTGCTCCTGCTTATAATCCTCCCAATAATCCTGAAGACTGGGAAAGAAATAAGGAGAGCCTAATAGTTTCCAGATTAGCGGAACTAAGAGATGTAAGACACATACAAGAAATAAAAAATCTGATGTAGGAAGCAGTATTGGAGGGAATGACTATGCAGCCTCCACATTAGTAGAAATCTCCCTAAAACTATCCAGATGTCATTGTAGAAAAGCTAATGAAGACATCCGCTCAGTGTTTAACTACTGACACATCAATAAATATGATTGTTAGACTCCATTCACTCAGATTTCAACGACTTTATGTAAAATGATGATAATTTTCTCTATGAACATTGGTTTAGCATTAGCCAAGTAATTTGAAAAATATAGCTGGAGTAAAATAGAGATATAAGGATTTGTTCCTGAAAAATCATTAGATATTCAGAGCTCTTACCATGTCTTCTCTCTTCTACACCAATATTTTTAACTTAAGTTAAAATATGAGAATATTATGGGTTATATATATTTCTTATGATAATATATGTATATATCTATACCCTATAATATACATTCATTAAAATTAAAATTACTTAGAAATACTAAGTGGAATGAGAAAACCCATATCACACATAATGCCACCATGCTGTTAATATTTCAGTAGAGGTATGCATACAGTTCCCTGTTTCAGTAACACTGTCACACAGCTTCCACACAAACCTGAACAGGAGTGAGAAAAGAGAGCTAAGAGCATCGTTCTCTCCTAGTGACACCACCCTCCCTCTTCTCCTTCACACGTTTGCCATTCCACCACAATATGTCTCACAGACCAGAGCTCTTGTGATCATGTCGCACATGACTATTTACGTTAGTGACTGCAAGACACTTTTACCAGCAAGGCTCTTTTTCCCATATGGCACAGAGGATCTCAGTCTGACCCCACCTCCTACTTTCCTTGACTCCTAAATCTGTTCCACTCTTGCTCAGCCTTGTGGACTTCATGGCTCCAGCAAATTAACTCCTATTTTCAGCCTCTGCTCTGAGCATCCCCTTAACCATTTAGCTGTAATTGAATCCTAGCTCTTCCCTGACAACATGGCTTCCCTTGTGACCCTCTCTGAGCTGTGACAGTTTTCTCTCCCACATCCCTGGTAACTCTGGGCCTGAAGGTGGGATAGATCCCCTTCGCTCTTCAAAGCTTCTTTCAGACCATGATTTCTCTCTGCTCCCTAAAATGCCCAGCTTTGTAGCTCATGTCATCATATTCTACCATCTGCCTCCCATCCATGGTCTAGTCATTGACACCTCTTTGGGTTTCCTCTTCCATGTTCCTGAAGATTTTAGCACATGGACCACTGCTACTCTTTTCAACCCAACTTCTGTGATAATTTCTTGTGATTGCAATAATAATCTAAACAATCCTTCCAGAATGCTGACTTCTCAATTTCTTGACTCTCTGTCCTTCAATAATCTTGTCATCACACTATCTCAGCCACCCACTCTCACAGTCAGAATCTAGATATTTTCATTTCTAATAACTATACCTCCTCTAAAATCTTAGTTTCAATTATTCCCTTTTCCAGCCATTAACTCTTTGTCTGTCCAGCTACAAAAATCTTTCAACCCCACAGGAGTTATTATCTATTAATTCTAGAGATTTTTACTGATCCAGGGTGAAACGATACAATCTCTCATTTGCATAAACCTTCAACTCTGTTATCAAATCCTGTTTCTCCTTTCTATTTTAACCCCTTTCCTCATCCTCAGCTGATAATCTTGCTTCCTATTTTACTGAGAAAATAGAATCACATATAAGAGTATTCCAGTTGTACCAATAACCTATCTCCATCGATCAACTATCAATCTATCTCTATCTGTAAACTGTATACCCTATATTCAATACTACTATTATTATGGATCATCTGGAGTCCCAGTCAAGACCAGCTTCTTTGCTTCTGCAAAGGAACCCATCTCCTCTCACCCTCTCCCAGTCACTGTTTCTTCTATCCTAATTGTCCTTTATTTTTCCTCTTTATTTCATTATTGTCACTAGCACATAAGCATGCTATAATATTTCTCATGTAATAGCGAAACCAAAAACCTTCCTTCACTCCACATACCCTGCTATCTGTTGTTCCTAGTCTTGGCTCCCTTACACAAAATACTTTCTTACTCTTTCCACATCCTCTTCTTCCATTGTCTTAAAACCACTACAATTAGACTTTCATTTTCACCACTCTACCAAATGCTCATACAAATGCAACAATTCATCTCCATGTTGCCAAATCATGTTGTCAATTTTCAGCCATCTTACTTGACTATAAGCTGTATTTCAGAGAATTCTTCACAAACTCCCATTGAAATGCTCACACCTGGCTTTTGGGTGCCACTCTCAGTTCTCTTCCCATCTCACTGTTGCTCTTTTCTTTATTATTTGCTAGTTCTGCCTCATCTCAGCAAGCTCTACATGTATGAGTACTCTCGAATTCAGTCCATGGATGCCTTCTTTTTCAGTCTATATGCTCTCTAGATGACCACTCAGAGTCATTACTTCCAAAAGCCTTCAATACCATCTATGCACTTGTGACTCCAAAATTTGTATCTTCAGTCAGAGTTGTATATCCAACTTCCTAATTGACATCTTCATTTGACGCAAAAAAGGCAACTCAGTCTTTGCATGCTCCAAATGAAATTTCTGATTTCCTCATAATCCTATGAGGAAATAGGATTCCTCAGTCTTTTCCATGCACCCGTTTACTTGGTCAGGCTAGAGACTTGGAGTCATCTTTGACTCCTTTCTTTCTCTTACTCGCTGTACCCACCCTTCAGCAAATCTTAATTGTTCTGTCTTTAAATTATTCCAGATCTTTCACCACTATCATCCTGCTCCAAGTCACCAACATCTCTTATTTTGCTTTATGAAATAGCCACCTAAATGGCTCCTTGCTTCCATTTTGCCATTTTAGTCAATTCACTATGTAATGGGTCAAGTGACCCTTATAATTGGTTATTCAGGTCATGTCACTCCTTTGGTCAACTCCATCAAATAGGCTTGAATCTCAGTCAGAGTAAAAGTCTAAGTTCTTACAATGGCCTACAACCCACCTATGATTTGGCCTCCACTGTCCTACCTTCTATTATCTTCTCTCGAGCCGACTATTTTGTAGCCTTACTGACATTTTTTCTTGCACATACCCAACATTCTCCTATTGGCAGACCTTGTTCTCACTGTTTTCTGCCTGTAACAGAATTCTACTGTATGTGTATATCATAATTTACTAAAACTATTCCCTATTTTTAAACAATATATCTTTATTTTTTCAGTTTTACAAATGATGCTACAGTGAATATCTTCAAACATGTATCTTTATACATGTTTTGAATGTTTCCCCAAGATATGTTTTCAATTTTTAATTTTCATAAGTGCAATTAAATTCATCTCCAAAAGAGTTGTAGTTTTTTCAGTGAAATCAGCTCCATTCAAGTCTGCCTATTCCACTAGCCCCTTGTTAGATTATTATCATCTTTTAAAACATTTTTGGCAATTTGGTAGGCAGGAAATACACTTGATTTTTTTATTTGAATTTCCTTGAGAAGAATGAGAGTGAACATTTTTCTCCTATGTTTCCTGACGTGATGCATTCATGATGTGAATTAACTGACTGCTCTTCTCTTTTTCCTGATTTTATTTTATGTTATTTACGTTTTTAAATTGATTTTTAAGAGTTCTCAATAAAGTAAGGACATTAACCCCTGTCATAATCTCTGATAATATATTTATCAGGATTTTAAAGTAATCTATTTATGATTTTTTTCATTTAGTAGTTTTTCATTTTATTATAGACATATTTATCTGTCTATTCCGTTATGACTCCTTGATTTTGTGTCAAGTTTCTAAAGGTTTTATCTCACTTCCAAGGTATATATCATGGAAAAATTCCTAAGAGCAAAAATATCAAGTTTATGCAATGATGTCTACCACATTACTAGTTTTCACTAATATCCAGTTATTCTTTTCCTCTCAAAACATTAAAAACTGCACTTATTAGCCTCACTGTAGTGTGTTGGAGTCATATGACCAGTTCTGGCCAATAGGCTAAGAGGGGAAACTACCTATGTCATTGCTGGGCTGAGCAGTGAGAAGGCTGTGTACTCTTCTCCAGTCTCTTTTCCATGCCACATGGAAGAAAAGGCCACACGCTAAAGATGTCACAGAGAGAAGAAAGTGCACCTCTTTCATTCTGGATCTCTGAGGGACTATGTAGGTAGTCAAGGTGTTACGCTAAGGTAACAAACAACTCCAACAATCTCAGAGGCTAAAATAATAAAAGTTTATGTTCCCTTGCACAATGTGTCTCTTGTAGATCTGTAGCAAAGCTCTTCTCATCGTGGTGCCTCAGGGACCCGTGCTGAGGAAACAGCACCATCTTCTATATTGCTAGTTGCAATGTCAGAGGAGGGAAGTCTGGAGGTTTACTTCAGCAATTAAATGTTCCAGTGCAATGCCTGCAACTGCTGCTTACAAGTTCTCATGAAGAACAAGCCACATTTCCCAACACAACCACAAAAAAGCCTGCACGTATAATCCTACCATGTCCTTAACAGGAAGGACAAGAAATGTTTGCTGAATGGGACTAACAGCACCAGCATAAAGCAGAACTGCTGAGCCAATCCAGACATGTAGCATGAGTGAAAAATTAAACTTGTGTTGAGATATGCTGCTGTGACTTTGGCATGTTAATTTGTTACTATGGCATAGCCTAGTATATCTTGATTAGTACAAATGGGAAAGACACAAATAAGAACAAAACAAGGAATCTTGAGACTGGCACACCCAATCAGAAGTCATGAATGTAGAACTTTGTCTCAAACAAAAGAAAGTAGACTGTTAGCTGAGAAAAAATTGTATAAAGAGTTGAGAAACAAACCTAAGAATGTACAAAATGCTAGTTTTATCCTATGTAAAAGATTATTTAATTATGAAATTCATTTTTCTATTAACTATGTAGGATAAAAAGTAGACAGAGATCAAGTTCATATTCTCGCTAGAAATTGTCTTGAGAATAAAGAGAACTAAATTCTGACTCAACTTCTGCTGTTAACTAGTCTTGAGACTGGAGAGAAATTACATGTCTTCTCAGGATCACAATTTCTTTGTATGAAAAAACTAGAGTTTTTAAATAGAAAAATGGTCCTCAAACTTGAATGTTCATAAGAATTATTTGGGAAGTTTATGAAAAATGCAGAGCCTTGAATTTCACTCACCAGATGTTCTTATTCAGCAATTCTAGATAATGACAAGAAATCTACTTTTAAATGAAATCATTGTCCTCAAAAATATCTGCACTCCCATTTTCATTGCAGCATTATTCAAAAGAGCCAAGTTATGGAAACAACCTAAGTGTTCATCAACAGATGAATGGATAAAGAAAATATACATACACACACACACAAACACACGCACACACGGTGGAATATTATTCGGCCATCAAAAAGAAGGAAATATTGTCATTTGCAGCAACATGGATGAAACTTGAGGGCATTATGCGAAATGAAATGTCAGACAAAGAAAGACAAATATAGTATGATCTCTCTTATATATCAAATCTAAAAAAAGATCAAAGTCAAAAAATAGAGATTAGATTGGTAGTTGCCAGGGACAAGAAGATGGGGGGAATGGGTGAATGTTGTCAAAGGGTATACACTTCCTGTTAAAAGATGAATACGGGGCCGGCTCCGTGGCTTAGCGGTTAAGTGCGCGCGCTCTGATGCTGGCGGCCCGGGTTCGGATCCCGGGAGTGCCCCGAGGCACCACTTCTCCGTCCAACGCGAGGCCGAGTCCCACGTACAGCAACTA
The DNA here is from genome assembly GCF_057802395.1 of Ceratotherium simum simum. NCBI lineage: Eukaryota > Metazoa > Chordata > Mammalia > Perissodactyla > Rhinocerotidae > Ceratotherium > Ceratotherium simum. The sequence goes on along the minus strand of NC_141904.1, from coordinate 74,408,548 downwards.
GAAGGATGTGAACCTATGACATACAACTATCTACTGGGGCTTTGGGGGGAAAAAACTGAATAAATAAAATCTTTAAAAAAAAAAAAAAAAGATGAATACGTTCTGGGGATCTAATGTACAGCATGGTGACTATAGTTAACAATATGTATTGTATACTTGAAAGTTGTTAAGAAAATAGATCTTAAAAGTTTTCATCACAACAACAACAAAATGGTAACTGTGAAGGTGGCAGATGCATTAACTAACCTTATTGTGGTCATCATTTCACAATAGATACATATTTCAGGTTAGCGCATTGTACACCTTAAACTGACACGATGTCATATGTCAATTTTATCTCAATAAAGCTAGAAAAAAAAGACACAGAAATTCTGCTCAGGAGGTCAGTGGGTAAAACATTTAAGAAACCTACCTTTTTAAGATATTCTCCAATTTATTGTCAGATAGTTTAAGGGTAACACTTTGGGGATCACTGTTAGAGACAATGTGTAAGCTTTATCTGATCATTAAAAATAAATAGTATTCTAACAAGTGTTGATTTTTCAAACAATGACAGTCTATTTCTACAGGGAAGTCACTTAATTTTTTTTCTCTGAATACTGGGTCACAAACCATTTTTTTATTTACAAAAATTATAAACCATTTACTATCATTTTCCCAAGGGCTGACTGTTATAATGAATTGCAAAAATAAAAATGTTGCAGTGCTCTAAATCACAAACACCTCTGATTAAAGTCACACAGCCAAAGGCTAAAATTGAATAGTTTTGGTAAGCAATAAAATAAATGTTTTCGTTTGAAATGGAACATCCAATTATCCTACTGACCGCAAGACTGATTGAGAAGAAAAAGAGAAAATTCTTGAGCCGGTAATAATGTCTTCCAAATACTTAAAAATACATAATACCAAGGTGGAAAAAAACAAAATATTTACCATTGAAATAAGCAAAATTGTTAATTCCTTCTTGGCTATATAATTAGTCCAGGGGTGGGCTAACACTTACCACTGAGTGGGTTAGTACTAAATTGCAAAACTTCATATATAGCAGAGTCAGCAGAAAGGATCCCATTTCTCCAGGGTTTATAAGTGCAACTTTTCAGAGCAATCACCACCTGTTTTTGATGTAATATTTATATTAGATACCCAATGCTGTTCATCACGAAAGTTTGTCTGTAAATTAGCGCAGATCCATCACTTTAATTGGGGCCGTGACCTCTAACTTCCACCTGGTTGTGTTTTGAGGTTCCATTGTGAACGTACGCAATTGTAAACAGGTGGAATTTTGCTGGCATAGGGAAATTGTAAAATGAGTTCTCATTCAAACATTTTAAAACCTACTAATGTGAATTTTTGTTCTTGCAAATATTTGTGATGTCTACTTTATGTTTAGTTCCATCGTGACAGTGAAGTCTTTCTTGTTACAGAAGATAGTAACAGTAATAATAATATTATTGTTTATAGTAATAAATATTTTGAATTTTATTGCTTAAGCTAAAATACCCCTTTGGGGCATAAATATTAAATTTCACAATTTTTCACTTTGTCGGTTATATTGGTCCTTTTCTGACTACTGCGGCTAAGTTTAGCGACCCACAAAGCAAGAAATATCCCTAAATTCATAAATTTCTAGAGAAACAGTCATTTGACTCTAAAAATAATCAAATTTCTTGATGAGGCTAGATACAAATTGTGCACAGAACAGTCTCCATATCAGGAAAAAATTATCCCAAGCTATAGAGAGTGATAATTAATATTAGCCCTACAATTGGCTTTAGAACTGAACACACTCAGTCCTCTTATTTTATATATGAGAAAACCAGTACTCAGATAACTAAGTGATATGCTCATTAGTGACAAAACGGGGGAGAGAATCCAAGTTTCTTGGAACTATTTCAAGTACTCTTCCCAGTTTGCTGTTCACAGCAATTACTCTTAGTTTTGAGAATCAAGGACTCTCAGTACATTTTTGCTTCTCAGAAGCAAAGAAGAGCCTAGTCAGATAGATGAGTCACTGGCAGGAGTTTGGCTCAAATTCAGCATCCCCCAGAAACCGACAACCATTTGTCCATTAGCTTCTTTAATGTAGTGTAGTGGAAATGAAAAGATCATGGGACTGGGTGGGTTTCAGTATTTTAGTCATAGCCATGTAACAAACAAATTTCTAGCACCTGAGAATAAAACATTTAGTAAGGGTTTTATGGTAGTTCTCAGTGGAGAAGACTGCATAGATCTTAGAAAGTGAGTTCTACTTCTTTCAGAAGAAATAGGTTCACAGTAAAAAAGTTCAGTTCACCACCTAAAATAGAAATATCCCTTGAAACCTCCAAATCCTTTTGCTCACAAAGCAAACTTCTGGTCTATAATTTGATAAACTGAGTGGATTTTCCCACCAGAAAGGTCACGCCCCATGAAGACAAATAGTTCTGGATTGTAGGCCACATAGAACTCTAATGTTAAATCACCTGTCATTCTGTTTTTTTAAGATAGTCTCTGGTGAATCTGGTCTGTTTCAATTCCTCAGATGATTGCTGAACAAACTGATAATACAGAACTTCTCAAATGTACAGTTACTTCATGAAATCCTGGATTTACTACAATGTTGGAGAGGAAAAAAGTAAAAGGATTTCCTTGTGCTGGACAAGTTCATAGAAACAACAGAGGACCATCTCCCAGCAACAGTGCACAGAAGCATCCTCCAATGGGGAGACCGTTGGGTTTGGATTGTTTTTGACATGTCTTCAGATGCTGAGTTCTCATGAAGGACAGGGAAACTCATCATAGTTAAGATTGGCGCTGTCTATTAATATCACATTATGTAGTGTCTATAGTCAAATAAACTTGGTGATTGGGCCACCACTGTTGGATTTTATGAGACTTTCTATTTGATTTAATCCTCTTGGTGATTCTGAGGCAGATAAAGACTGTTTTCATTTATAGCCTTATGTCCAGGTATTACTGTTTATCAGATAGAAAACAGAGACACAAACAAATGGTTTAATCAAACAATACAATTCAGTCTGCAACTTTTTCTTCGTAATTTGCTATCTGTTCTGAATGAAATGTCCCCTTGACACTTTGGGAAATTTTAGTAGAGATTGCATTTGTTTCAATACACTGTGTGTGTGTATGAGGAACATTAGCCCCGAGCTAACGTCTGTCGCCAATCCTCCTCTCTTTTTGTTACTGAGGAAGATTGGCCCTGGGCTAACATCTGTGCCCATCTTCCTCTCTTTTATATGGAACACCGCCACAGCATGGCTTGGCAAGTGGTGCGTCAGTCCACGCTCAGGATCTGAACCCAGGATCCGAACCCGTGAACCCCAGGCTGCCAAAGCAGAGCATGCTAACAACTGCTACTCCACCCAACTAGTCTGTGTTTCAATAGTTTTTTGAGAGCAGTACCAGTTTTTTGACTATAACAGAATTTTAATATGGGGCGAAGTTGCCCCACTTTTATTCTTGTTAGACAGTCAAAATTGTTGGTAAATATACGTTTATATGTCACATTGATTAATTTCAATTTCTTCTACCAAACTATCAGCCCATGAAGCCAGAACTCACATCCATTTTGCTCAGAATTGTATACCCAGTATATGATCTATTACATGATAGAACTCAATAAATAGTTATCAGTAAATGAATGAGTGAATGAAGATGACCCTAATATGTGGATTATTAAAATAGTCAGAGATAGTGCACTATGGGTTTCTTTTGTCAGAGAATTTCTTTTACTGCATATAATTGAGAATCATTCTATTTATGCTTAAATGAGTCCAAGAATATTGCCCAAATTAAGAAATAAAAAGTGTCATTAAAAACACCAATAGCAACAATTCGCACTTGTACTGCTTAGATGATAATCTAAACAATATTCATTTAAGACAAGCACAAAGATAGAACAATAAAAGCTTTTAAAAGAGATGTCCAGTATTTTGATTTTATATACACTTAAAAAGGATCAGGGTAAATTTTAAGCTTTTCTTTATTTACCTTTTATGCAACAATAAACATTGGTTTTCTGATAGTCTCTGTGTCTTCATTTGTTTAGTCGTCACAAATAGATTTATACCCATATTTAATACACTTTATATACACTGTGACATACATTATCTGACTTTAACCTAACAGTATCACCATGATAACCATTTTCTTCTCTTTTTACAGTGGGGAAATTGAAAATAAGAGAACTTATGTTGTCTAGTGTCACACAACTAATAGGTACCGGGCCCAGCATGTGAAGTCAGGTGTCTGGCGACCAAACTCACATCCTTTCCTCTACCTCAAGGAGCCCAAGTTTCCACAGCAGGTCAAGTTACTCGTAGGTCTTGTTTCTAGTTTTATAATCCCCATTTCAAGGGCAATTCCACCACTCTCTGCAATCCTGTATCTGGGCTCCTAATATGTGGATACAGTATCTCCAGTCTTTTAGCAATTTGACTGTTAAACATTCAAAGTGAACAAATATGTTCTGTACAAGTTCTTTCTCCTTCTCTGTGCAAAAGGCAGCAGAGGATGTGAGATTTTCCTAACTTTTAAAACTAATTTTATTGGTACCTATAATACAGGTTTGAAGCTACAAAAAACATAAGAAAATACAAAAGAAAAATGTAGAAAAGTTGTAAAGAAACATGGGAAGGAAGGAAGGAAAGAAAGAGAGAAAGAAAGAAAGAAACAAACAAACAGAAAGAAAGAAAGAGAGAAAGGAAGAAAGGAGGGAGAGAGGGAGGGAGGTAAGGGAGGAAGAGAGGAAGGAAGAAGGAAGGAAGGAAGGAAGGAAAGAGAGAGAAAGAAAAGAAAGGAATGGAAAGACTTCAGGACAGACAAAAGGACTTAACATTCCCAGAAAGGCTGCTACTCTTTTCTCTGTCTACATGTTAGTAAATTATAGATGTTACAGATAGCTATATACTGTATTTTTATTTAATAAAAATGAAAATGCTCATGCCCTAAGGCCACTAGTGTGTCTAAAAGTGTGTTTGCTGTAGTATTTTGGCCATAGAAAAGAAATTGGTAATAATTTGAATATTTTTGAGTAAGAAATGGTTGAGCAAATTATAGCATATATTTCTCATGGATATAAACCAATTATGCTTTTCATAAGTTAAGTTCATATATACTGACCTAGAAAATTGACTGTACTAAAGTGACAAGTTAAAAAAATGAAAGCAAGTTGCAGAGTAATAATTTTAGTATATTCACATTTATGTGTAAAAAATTTTAAAAGATAGAAAAATGCATTTGTGTTACTAGAAGCACAGAGGAAAAACTGGCAGCATATGTGCCAATCTGTTAACACCAGTTATTTTAAGAGATTTAGCTTTGGAGCAAAGAAGAAAATTATATCCTATTTTATTCTCCTTATATACATCTGTATTATTTGAAGTCTACATTACTTTAAAATTAAAAAGAAAACCTTCATACTATATTTTTAAATTTCTTCTGAAATTAAACCTAGACCATCATGGTATCATGATGGACATTTACCACATAGTATTTGAGCAAAACTATCTTTTAAGAAAAGTTCTAGGAAAGCTCCAAATAATTAGATTATGACATACATGTACAGTCATTGGTTTTTAATAGTAAAACCATCTCAATGCTTTTGGAATATAAACAAATGTTTTGTTAGGGTTCTCACAATTGTCACTCAGTACATAGTCAGAATTTAAACCCAGACTTCATTTAATGTCGCTATACTACACACTAGTAGAGGAGTTTCGGGGACAATGTGTTGAAGCAAAGGAAGATTTCAAATACGTCTACCATACAGCAATGAAACATCTGTGAGCAAGCATCGCCCTATCTCACAGACCTGGAAAAAAAGTATGGATGTGGTTTACTTTAATTTCTTTTTGAAAACTTCTTTAACTAGGTTTTAAACTTTAAAATTAGCTAGAGATCACGAAACCTCAAAACACCATTGGGGGGGGGGGTTCAGAATCAAGTCTAACATTGTTCTTGTGAAGTTTTCTATCATTTAAATTAAAAATAGCATAATTTTTAAGCCAATGAGAAAGTATGGAAAATCCATATTTAGACATATTCAACTCCCACTGCCTGAGTATTTGCCTCATCCCATACACATTGCAAGTCCTCAGACTACAATTTTATTTATGTGAGAGAGAAAGAAAGAGACAGAGAGACAAAAAGATAAAGATATAATGACAGAAAGACAGACTGAGAGAGACAGCAGAGAGATGGGGTGGGGAGTAGGGAGAGAAAGAGGGAGGGAACGAGGAAAGAAGGAAGGGAGAGAGCAATTTAAGTCTGAGACTCAAGCTTCAGAGCTACAGGATATTATAGAAGAATGTACACATAGTAGGCAAGCAATAAATATATGTTGGATGAATTAGTTTAAATGTTTCACAATATCTTCATTCTCTAGATTGTCAATCACAACTTTTTTTTTTTTTTTTTGGTGAGGAAGATTAGCCCTGAACTAACATCCGTGCCCATCTTCCTCTACTTTACATGTGGGACGCCTGCCATAGCATGGCTTAATGAGCGGTGCATAGGTCCACGCCCAGGGTCCGAACCCACAAACCCCGGGCCACCAAAGCAGAGCGCCTGAACTTAACCACTACGCCACCAGGCCAGCTCCAACATTTTTTTTTTAGAGTAATGAGAAATCGGAAAGGAGATCAATATTCAACAGACAAGGACTGCTTAAAAAAAATCTATGGTGCATCCATCCATTGACAACAATGTTACAGAAGTACATGGATAGACATGAGGAGTTATTCAATATATTAGAGATAAAAGAGCGTTTAAACAATGTAGACAGTATAATCTCATTTTTGTTTAAATCTATCTTTTGAAGGATATGAATAAAAATATCAATAGTAGTTATTTCCAGATAATGTTTTTGTTTATGGCTCATCTACATTTCTGGATAACTTGTATTACTTATTAAAACAAAACAAAACTATGATGGACTTTAAAAATAGGAAAATAAAATCTCCATTCAGATGGGATATCTGTGCAGCCTGAAAAAACTCAGTCAGAGGTGTGTGTCTTTTGTGCATGGATAGTTGGGGGATGGTGATGGAGATCTAGGAGCACTTCCACTTTTAGATCACCATGTGCCCCTTGGCTGGATTTTGGAATGATTGAGGTAGATTTTAAGAATACCGACGCCTGGGTTTCAACCTCCAGAGATCCTGATTTATTGTATCTTGAGCTGTGGCCTGCCCATGAACCTTTTTAAAAGCTTTCCCAGTGATTCTAATGGTCAACCAAGATTGAAAAACACTAGCTTAATGTTTTCTTTTCTTTTCTGAAATAAATCTCAACTCAAATCAGAGTGTCTTTCTCCATTAAAATAGATGCACAGGTAGGAACAACACCGTTTATTCTAGGTCATTGCAGCTTCTGCTCCTCCAACCCACCTTCATCTTGTATATTCTGTTTCCAGATTCACATCCTGCGTTTCTTTCAAAATGAATACAAATTCCTTCCTGAACCACTTCATAATATCACACAAAAATCACTGAAAGTACCTTCCACAAGGTTAGTTTGCCAATAACTATTCTTATATTAATATATTGAACTGAGCCACCCTCCTGTCCCACATGACTGAGCATGTCGTCACAGCTTTTATAGCCCAAGCCCACCCACCCCACCTCTAACACCTAGAAACACACATTTCCCCTCCAATAGGAATACACATTCAAAGTTCATTTATCAGCTTTATAACTCTAAAATGTACATATATGTTAATCTGATATAAAGGCATGATTTTGGATAGAACTACATCTGCATGAAATAAAAATCTTTATTAAATTCTATTTGCCTTTAAACGACCTTCAAATCACTTTGGTAAACATTTCTTAGCCATGAAGTCAAATCTGATGAAATAATAACTCTGTAGTGTACCAAGTGGTAGGACTAAACTGAGATTACCAATTCATTTTCTCTTGAAATCTTTTGAACTCTGGTAGACGAAAAATTAGTGCAATTAATCCACTATGTCACCTCATAGACAATAAAAATACCTAGTTGGGGTAGCACTTTTCATCAAAAGGACTCCAAGCACTTTACACACAACTATCTCAGTAAATCTTATGACAGCCATGAGCACTAGGTAGGCAATTAACATCGTCCCCATGCTCCTTACTGGGAAGCTGTCGCAAGGAGAGGTGAATAAAGTTGCTCAAGTTCACCTAGCATGTAACCGAATTTTTGGCTATCCATCCAATGTGTATTATATTAAAATATACTTTTACTTTTTACTTTAAAAAGTAAAAATTCAGTTTATCATCATCTGAAATATTGTTCAAGAGTCTAGAAAAATGATATTTTTATGTTCTCTAGAAGCCCTTATTACTTAACTGATTTTAGGTGGAATTTGCCAATTCCTTTTTCAGTATTTGTGTCTAAGTTCACATAGAGTACCAGTGGCTGCCATTATCTAATGCTGCATGTATTGCTCTGTTGCCCCATTCATACATAAGTGAAGTATTACCAATCACAACACATTTTTAAAAAATAATTTGTAGGATTATGCATTGCTTTACAGCTTCCAAAATAATTGTATTTTACAATAAGAATTTTCACTAAAGCGTACCATGATACAAACTATTTCTTTTCTATAAAGGCAAAGACTAATGACTAACCATAAACAGCATCCCCCATCCTTTGTGGAATAACGTTAACAAAAAGAGAAACTGTTGGTCCTTATTTATATGAGTCTTCTTACACTGGGAAACGGTATCATTGTCTGTTCAAAGACTTCAGCACTCTAGCTTGTGCTCTTCTCCATCTCATTGAATATATATGTCTTGACTTTTGACTGGAGATAACTATGTGATTTTAAGTTAATCTGGTAGAGAGCTTTGATTGCATTTCAAAACTTCCCCAGGCCATTTAAAGTTAGAAATGTATTATTTCCTTAACACTAACGTACCACCGATATAAAATGTTCATAGAGCATAATGTTCAGAGGAACAAATGGTGCTATAATAAAGAAAAAATACGTTTACTCATATCCCACAAATCGGATAATTTAAAAACTACAATTTTAATTTCGAATATGATCTTTATTATATATTTTATTACCTTATTGAAACTATGAGTTTGTAAGTTTCATAAATCAAGGAATATATCTAATTTATCTTTAGAACTTTGCCGATGTCTGGTACAATGTCACACACAAATTTTTTGGGTTTTATAATGTTTATTGAATAAATGAAAAAATGAATGAATAGTTAAGTGAAGGAAACTATTTGAAACATAAGTAGTGTTCTTTGGATACTAGGAATCTGTGAATCTTGAATCATTAGGGAAGGAAGAGAGGGAGTGAAGGCGTAAACTATCAGATAATTGATATCCAGGCACAAAGAGAAAGTTCAGCAAGATGAAAGGAAGATATACACCATAGACAGTATAATTAGGTTAGTGTTAAAAGTTTAACAGGAGCTTTTAAAACTGAATTTAATACCTGTTTTATGTTAAAAATGTTAAAACAACGTTTCTTTTGAAATAGCAGAATGCAAAGAAAATAATGAGTGGGCTTCAAAAAGTCTCTAGAATCCTTAATATATAAAACAATACTAAAATATATCAGCTAATCTCATGGAACATAGGGCAGGAGAGAGAATTCAAGAGATTGAATCACTTACAAATATTTTGTTTGATTTTGAAATTCATACGTATATTTATACACACACACACTACATATAACACACACTATACACACATGCATAATACACCTGGATGCTTGTCATTCAGTTCCTGTCCTCAAGGAACTTATAGTTCTCTTGAGGGAACTAGATCTTAATCAAATAACTATATAAATGAATGGAAAATTCTGATTTTGATACATATCAAGAGGGAGAAGTAAGTGATGCTCTAAGAGCGTAAAGCTGAACAGATTTGACGTAATTTTAGTCTAATATAACCCTAGAATATCGTCCTTCTTGTACCTCCTAGCCTCCTCATAGCTGGAGAGGGCGGAGGAGACCATGGGATTTGGTGACCTTTCACAAATAAGGCAAAGTGAGTGTGCTGCTGCTACCCTCCCTCTTTTCTCTTTAGAAAAATAAATCAGTTTCCCCATATACAGAAGAAAAAGAGGATGGATTTGATGGATACATGAGAAGAAGCAGAAGATAAGCAGCCCTTTAAAAATAGTTTTCATATTAACACAAAAATCTATTTCCACCAGTTTTAGTCCTGAATCAAAACTCAAAAGGTGTAATAATTTAAAATTGAACTTTATATATTCATTGACTTTTTTTAATTGGGAGAGGCCAGTTCAAGCTTACAAATCACAGGAGGTGAGTTTTCTGTTGTGTATCTATACACAGGTCCAAGGAAAAAAATGCACTAGGAATTTATTTGCATTACTTTTAAAATGTTCTGAAGGTAATAACTAAAAGCTAATTATTTGGACTCTGTAATTCACAGAACGTTATAATGAGAAGAAATCTTAGTGATCATAAATACGGTCCTTCATCCCCAAAACCCTGTTTCTTAAATGAGGGACATCATGGCCAGAGAGACTAGAGATGGCTACTAGAAATTTCAAGTCTTCTAAAAAGGATAGGAAAGAGCCTAGCATGATAGGAAAAACGTGTGCCTAGAAGTCAGGCATAGGTTTAAGTCCTCCCTCTGTGGTTTATAATATTTTTCATCTCTACTCAGAATAGCCTTCCAAACCACTGACTCTGCCTTTTGATCTTTCAAGCTTCATCTCCAGTTTAATTTGTATTATAACAACTTTGTCTTCACTGCTCCTGCTCTACTCTTAGAAGCTGTAATATTTGTTTTCGCAGTTAGCCACATAAGTATTAGTTTTCCCTATCAAGCATTCAAGCCCAAGGTGTTTGTGCTATTTGTCTTATTATGTGTTATTTGTATTTGTACTCATTTTTAACTGTCTTGCACATATGAAATGTCTCAAAGATTTACTCAACCTATTAATTACTGAGGAAACAAGTAAGATGTTAAAACTGGTTCCAAGAACATTTGAAGAGAGAGGTATTTATAAACAATTTCATAGAGGAATGTTAGGATAAAAATGCTGGGTTAATAAACACAGACCTGATTAATACCCAACAGGGCAATAAACCATAAGCTTCTGTATTTACCACTGGTCAGAGTTATGTGTATCTCTGCCAGGCAAACATTTACAATTTAAAGTCAATTCACTAAGTATGAGCCTATATTTAATAATAAAATGACTTAAAATACATTACTTAATATTTGCATGAGTCTATATTTCTAGATGATATTGAAAAAATATGCCATCCGTTTACTTTATTTCAAAGTCTGAGATACTTTTTCTTAACATTTAAGAAACTGTACCCAAATATAAATATTTTTCAAATGGATGAATGAAAAAATGAGTCAACAAAGTTTAGCAAATAATTTGATATATCTGGATGTTAGCTTCCTTATCTGTAATGAAAAATTATACACTTTACCTTACAGGGAAAGTAAAACAGTTGTAAATAAATATCATATGCCTAGTGCCTGCTCTCAGTACATATCACCTCCTGTCCCCTACTTCTCTTTCTCTTTCTTTGTCCAGTGTTTTTTCCCAGCATGCCTCTTGCTTCACCATGAACTTCCTTCTAATTAATGACATGTATTTTCCCATTCATAAAGAAAGTCCAGCTTTATCATGCCTTTATATGTTTGCAGAAACTCTTGAAGTATGAAATACATGAGGCAGAAAGATCTAGAGCAATATATATCACAGCTGTAAGTTATTAGCTTATTAGCTTAACCTTCTGGCACCTTGTTTTCTTGCCTCTTATGTTATTTACCCAAGGCTACCCATATGTTTTTTTCCTCCAATTACCTACATGTTAGTTTACTCACATACCCCAAAGTTTCATCTCAGCCATATACTACTTTTTCTTAATTTATTGTGCTCCTAGCTGTGGAACAAAGATGGCCTGGAGCACTTTTAAATCGGGGACATGTGATAGGAATTATTTTTCTCCTCATGTTTTGTCAATGGCACAAGGGAGCCTCCTGTGTGTGTTTCCCATTAAGCATATGGAGATGCTAATCATCAATTCACAGTATCCCTGTTTTCATGGGAGGGGATTGTGGTGGTGGTAACAATTAGCTGATCATTAACTCTTGCAATGTGCCTAGTCAGCCTATTTCTATTTGCATATTAAACTAATGGCTACAAGGGTAGAGTGAAAGGGGCATGAAGGAGATCGTTACCTTAGTATAAAAAATAATTGCCTTGCTTCTTGGAGATAACAACAATTTCCTTAGAATTTTTTAGTACATAAAAAAAAGGAATCATGAAAGTAGGGCATGACAATGACAATCTCAAAAATAATCTATGCACTCTACAACTTTTTTTTAAAAATAAACCTAAATCATTTGCCTGTTTAAGGAAAGATTGATATTGGGGACTCAAAGCAAAACATAACAAAAAGCAAAAAATAAAAACTATCAACCTCAATTCCTATTAGAAGAAATTATACATAGGATATTTTAAATGACTGTTCTTTGAAATGTTGTCGAGATATACAGTGTTATAAGGTGTTACCTTCAAGTAACTTTGTGATACTGGAACTGTCATGGGTGTCGTACATATTTAAACACCAGAATAGGCAGTTGTGATACAGGTGCAAATAAAACAATTAAGCAAATAAAACCAATTGACTATTCTGGGGGGATTTTAAAAGACTAAAATGAGGAAAGCCTTATTGAAGAGGATTGGCCAATGTTCTCTCAATTATTTGATACAATTCAAGAGTGTGGATGTGAAGAACAGCAAATAGAGGGTCATAAGAACTAGAAAAACAAATGAAAGAAATATTTATTGTTCCTATTCCAAGAATCCTCAACAAATCAAGATGCTTAGGTAAGATTTGTATCTTACATAAACTTTTACAGGTGAAATTTAAATTGATTTTATTCTCTACTCTACAATAAAATGGTGAACAGTTGATTATCATAAAATAAATCTTTCAAATACTTGGAAACAGTTAAGTATCCTCTTAGCTTTCTTTCTACAATGTAAAATTACTTATAAACTAACTTATGAATCACCCACATACCTTTAAAACAAGCACAGTATATAAATTAACAATTCCCCTTGAGGAATAAACTCATGTGTTCTCTCAAAATATATGCAACATTTTCCATTTATAAAACATTTTTCTGCCAAAGCGCATGGAGAGCCTCACATATATCATTCTAATAGCAGTGCTTTGTTTACATTTAGCATGTTTATACAAAAAATGCAAACCAGTTTGGGGGCAAATTCACTCTTTTAAACTGTTCTAGGAGACAGAAAAAAATCCTCTCTAAATTTAAGAACAGTGTTAGTGTTCTCTTTTTGTAGATTTCCATGGATCAAAATTCGGGATAGAATTCCATCTGGGAAAGAAGGAAGGGAAGGAAGAAAAAAAATGAGAGAAGAAAAAAGGGAGGGAAACAAAGAGTGAACTCACAAAAGAAAAAAAGACACTATCGTTTCTTTCCTTACTGTCAATTCTTACCTCTCATTTTATCTTTCCCATGTCAGCAGCAGCTCTGATTTTTTTCTTGCCCCCAAAATTATCCTTTCCAAAACTCAGGCTTCCTCTCAACCTATAGCCCATCTTTCTTTCCATTGTGTAATCTACAGTGTGACCTCGACTTCCTCAATATTGACTATATCCTTTGTTAAGCCTTCCTGGCTTCCATCCTCAAGATGTGGCTAAAACCGTTGTCTCATGCAGTCACCAAATCAAAAGATCTTTACAATCCTCACCTGGTAAACACCCCTCTCTTCAAAATCCTTTGTGACTTCTTTGCAGTTAGCATAATACTAATCCCCTATATTCTTGAAACATTCTATTTTAGTTTTCCATCTAAAACTTCCAGGCCACTCTTCTCTCTTCCTGAGCCGTCTTTCATGCCCCAGATTCCTTGTTTCTCCAGGAAGACCTCTTCCCTTCTTTTTCTACCTCTTCGTTAGGGATCTTATCTACTTTGACAGCTTTAATTCTCACCAATTATTGGACAATAAACATCAGCATAATTTGAACATTGGAAAAAATGAATGAAGAGGGAGTCTTTCCATATCAAGACATATAGGTTTTGATTGAAAGAATGATACTCGCTGATAATCAACACAGATTAACAGCTAAAGTAAGTCGTCAGAATTAGGACCTACTAGATACAAGAATTTAATATGTGATAATGAGACATTAAAACCCATTGGAAATGAATGGATTTTTCAAAACATGGTATAATATAGCCACTAATATGGCTATATTAGTTTTCTATTTTTGCCATAACAAATTACCACAAACGTAATGCCTTAAAACAAGACAAATTCGTTATTTCAAAGTTCTGTATGTGAGAAGTCCAACACAGGTCTCACAGGCCTATAATCAAGGCGTCTGTAGGGCTGTACTCATTCCTGGAGGCTCTAGGGATTATCTGTCTCTTTGCTTATTCTGATTATTCACAGAAGTCAGTTAGGACTGAGGTCCCAATTTTCTTGCTGGCTATCAGCTGAGGGCTGTTCCCACATTCCTTGACATATAGTCCCTTTCTACTTCAAAGCCAACAACAAGGGGTCAAGTCCTTTTCATTCCTAATCTCTCTGACCCAGCTGAGACATTTTCTTTGTTTTTAATGATTTAATCTATGATTAGATTGGCCCCACTCAGATAATCTGTCCATTTCAAAGTCTGTATCCTTAATCACATTTTTAAGGTCCTTTTGACATGAAAAGTATATATTTATAGGTTTTGTAGACTAAGGTGTGGACATCTTGTTGGCGGTAGGGGGCATTATTCTGCCAACCACAAACCCATTGGTCAACTATTTGAAATGTAATTTACCACCAACCCCGTGTATCTTATGTTTAATTTAAAAAGTGCCATATTAACAAGTTAAGCAAAAAACAGAAAAGGAAAAAAATACATAAGTAGATTCAACTTGGACTGAGAGTAGACTTTTCAAATATAAAGTCAACACTAGAAACCATAAAGGAAAATATAGGTTGATTTGACTTGACTTCCGTAAGACTGAACAATTTTGAATGTCTGTTCTCATAACATTTTTCCCAGGCCCCATTGACCCCAGCTGGAAAATTCCACTTAGCCTTGAGTTAAAACAAACTTATTGAGCGATAAACAATCATAATTTCTCAAGGAAGCTGTGGGATTCTTTTATTCTTCCTCACACGAAAAAAAATAGTATTTTGCTGAAAGTGTGCATACCAGGATGTATGAACCTTTGCTCTGATTTCCATTCTCAGAATTTCTTCTATTTTTCTTCAGAGTGAGTCATACTCCAAAACTTTATAAAATGTTTTCCCAGAGTAATTGCTTTGAAACCACTTCTTTAGAGGGTTTTTCCTTCCTCATACATCAGTTAATAGAGAACATGCATTTTCCTTCAGACTTCCTAATCTACTTTAACACTACATAAATATTTATGTATCAAAAAATTATGAACAAAATTAAACAGCAAATAAATTTAGTAAAAATTTGCAGCAAATATTATATTTAAAGGTCAACACACGGATATATTCTTTTAAATTAGTAAACAAACTCACTAAATACATTAAAACATATATAAATTTTTATATATATGTGTATATGCAGATGAACACTTACAGGAAAGCGTCCAGGTAAACGGACACTTTTTTTTCTTCTGGAAAAAAATAAGAAAAGAAACCAAGCCAAAGACCTATTTTAATATTTGATTCCACTTTTAATCAAAGAAATTCAGATCTAATTAGCAAAATTTCTTTTTTAATCTGATTAATTGGTAAAACTCAAAAGAATGATAATTCTCGAGCTTTATGAGAATACTGTGAGCACTGCCCCCTTATACATTGCTAGAAATGATATGATCTTTTGGAGAGAATCTGGCAATATATATATCTAGAGAAAAAATCTTTGAGACCATCATTTCACTTCTAGAAACCTACCCCAGAGACAGCGTTATAAATGAGAACCATGATTTATGTCCAATATGTGCACTATAAGATTATTTAAAATACTAAAATATTGGGGGGTGAAGATTCGCCATGTTCACAAATAGGGTATGCTCTCCTGTGCCTTTTCCTAGACACATTTCTAGAAGCCAACTTCTTTTTTTGCTGTTAAGGGCACGTTCATTCTCCTAGGCACTTGAAATCAGAACCTGTATGTCATCTTTGATTTCCTATTTCAACACTATATAAGTGTTATCAAATTCTATTGGTGACAACATCACAATATTTAGCTCATCTCTCCTTCACTTCAGATTTTAACAATGGCCAAATTAGTTTAATCCCTGTTTGTTTTCACCTGGATTATTATAACAAATATTGAATTGATGTCTGTGAATCTTGTCTTTCCCTTTATCAATCTATGCATAACAATGCTTCTGTATTAATTTCTTAGATTTTAAAATTCAGTATATTTGATCCTTCCAAGAGTATGTACAAATTATTCACCCTCATATATATAACCTTCAACAGTATGTTCCTAACATATTTTCAACTTTTCACTTATTTTCCATATGTACCTTATCCTCACAGATTTAGTGTTGCTCTGAAAATCCCTGGCACTTTCCTTCCTCTATGCCTTTATGCATGCTGTATCCTTCACCAAGAAACTCTTCTTCCCTTGACATGTCTAAATCCTCTATTACTAGTCCTTATCCATTTAAATTCTATCCTGCTTTTGTTTTTTAAAAGCAAGATCATTCAATTAATGCCCAATGTTTTCCTAATCCCCCTTTTTCCACTCCCTTGAATATTCATAGCTTTAGGTTTGTCCTTTTTAGAAGCATTATGTACTTTTTAATTTTACCTGCCTGTGTTGTAGATTTCTGCACTTCTCTGATTCCCTTTGTTAAATCCTAGAGCCATTGAGAACAAGGATGTTGAGAAAATACTTGCTGTTCAAAAAATGATTGTGGTCTTGTGCTCTGGTGGAGGACAGAAAGTGGGCAGCCTTTTTTTTTGTTGCACTCTGTCCATATTGGGTTTAGATTTGTGTGACCAAAGACTAGTCTAGGAGATTCACTTCAATGAGCATATGGAAGCAAATCATAAATCCTTCAGCAAAATTCTTATTCTGCTGGAAATGAGAAAGTTATACACGGCGCCCATTGCAGTTTGGCTCAAAATCGAATCCTTAGTCACCTCTGTGTTTTCAACCATGCATCAAATCATGCTTTTAAAGAAATACAACTACTACACATCTATTAATGTTTGCATCCTGAGAAGTACACATGTAGTTTTCAATCCTTGCGGTTTGCCTCAACCATTTCTTTTGAATCCTGTTAAGACAGAAGGGCCTACCTGATAGAGTTCTTGAGGCAATTGTTTCTCTTTGGAGCCCCGCGTCATACTACAAACTAGTTTAAAATGTTTCTGGAAGTAATAAATCATTAATTTAAAACGAATCTTCATTACAAAAGCTTGAACGTACTTGAAATAGCTAAGAAACTCTTGAAGTTATGAATATATAAAACCTCAAAGCTAGTCATTTTATAAATAAAAATCATTAATTTTTAATCAAAAGAAAATTTCCTCAGTGTACGCTCCTAAATGTTTTATATCCGATATTCAGTGAAAGGTTTGCTCTTTTTGGCTGCATTATCCTTGATGCCCTGCTCATTCTATTTGCCTTAATCTCAGATACCACTCCAGCATGTCTCTACAATTGATTTTCTTAAGTAGAACTTAAGAGTCCAATCCTGGCATCCAGCCTGACTTTGTAGAAAATACAGCAGCCCGATCATTTTAATTTTTGTTTTTAATTTATGTTGTTTCTGAACTATGTTAAAAATATCTCTTTGGACTTACAAAAGAGAATTTCAGAAAGGGTATTTTGAGATGAGATTTCACTTTAAAGTTCAAGTGGGTTATAGGGTCTTATAAGAGTCCTCTGGTAGAAGACAGCACTGAATTTAGTGGGGCTTTCTATTTCAGGTGATAAAATATCACATTAGCTTGATATTTTCAGAAGAATCCCATTTTTTCACTAAGAATGTAAACATTTGTTTAATTTCTATTAAAGATGCATTTTTTAAAGTCACATTTTTGTAGCCAGTTTCTTAACTTATATTTGGAGTCTAGTTTAAAATGTTTAAAGGTACATTTTAATATATTTTAAAGTCCATAAAAAGATAAATAATGTGGAAAGCTGATAGGAAATATTTTTAAATTTCATCTTAATATAAAACTTTTTGATCAATAGAATTCTACTTTAAATGGTGCATAGTCTAGAAAGAAACCAGAAAACTAAAAACAAAAGAAGCTAAGAAAAGTGAATTTAAAAATAGCTACTATAATAATAGAATATTCAAGGAAGACTATAGATCTAAAACTATTATATGACTATACAACCATGATTATACTTGGGATTTTTAAACCCTTCATAATATAGTTAAACACTAAAACAAAATTTTTATTTTTTATCCTGAGTTCAAATATTTTCTTGTACAAAGGTCAGCATATATGACCTAATTAACTTTGGAAGTGAGCAGAGGTTCTAAGACCAAAGGCAAAATAAACTGCAAACAAGTACTCTAGTTGGTAAAGTTGTTTCCCCTTGGGGTATAGGTTAACAATTCAGAACCCCCTAAGCATGTATACTGGAATTGAGCAATTAAGTTTATGGATGGCAGATAGTGGGAGCCAGATTTCTTACTATTTGCATGGAGGATTCTAGACAAGCAAGGGGGAAGATTAGAATGAACCATGTCATAATAAATTAGGGTTAAAGCCATCAGTATGAACTCATACTTAGCATAATGTAGATACAGATGGGTCTGTATAGAATTATCTGCAGATCTGTGTATATACACATGTGTTGGTATACACATATATGTTTCTTTCTCTATCAACTGCAAGGGCCTAGAAGCAACCATATACCAGTAGCAATGAGCATACCCACATCCAAATCTTGATTTCTCCAATAAAAGGAACCAGAACTCCTTGGAGAAATGGGTGATTGTAGGGCTTGGACAGGGAATATATAAGATATTCTGGAATATCTTGTAGCGCCAGAGAGCAAAAACATGAAGAAAACAAAACAAGCAAACAAAAATAACAAGAGGAGATGTCAAATGTGACATAGCAGTCAACTGAAAGTTCAAGCTCCTAATGGTCACAGCTGTAACAATATGAGCAACAAAATTAAAAATGTAGTTTTAGATTATAACCTAAAGTATAAAATGAATATCTATGAGTCCATACTGATATAAATTAATGATTGAATAAATAAATAAATGGAGGGGAATGGACAAATATCTCGTACAGAAGAATCCAAATTAATTCATGTAGAAACCGCCCCCGCCACCAAAAAGACGTAGAACATAACTTCCCACTCCTTAAGCTTCGCATAGTGACTTCCTTCTAAAGAATACACTATGGAAAGTGGAGGAAAGAATAACTTTACAGTGGAGAAACCTTACAAACACTACGTCGACTAAGTGATAAAAGTCAGTGTCAACGGTAATAAGTCATATTGATAGCATGTGCTCTTGATATGAACATGAGAATGGCACTTTACCCCATAGTCTTCCTCCTAAAAACCCATGACCGCATTCTAACCATGAGAAAAACATCAGACAAATCCCAATTGAAGAACAGTGGACAAAATACCTGACCAATAGTCCTCAAAACTGTCAAGGTCATCGAAATCAAGGAAATAAGTCTAAGAAACTGTCATAGTCTATAGAAGCCCAAGGAAACATGATGTCTAAATGCAATGTGGTATCTTGGATAGGATACTGGAACAGAAAGAGATGAAACATGTTCCATACTAATGGAAGATGTTAACAACAGGGGAAACTGGATGTAGGGTAAATGAGAATTCTCTGTATTCTAT
This sequence comes from Ceratotherium simum simum, assembly GCF_057802395.1. NCBI lineage: Eukaryota > Metazoa > Chordata > Mammalia > Perissodactyla > Rhinocerotidae > Ceratotherium > Ceratotherium simum. The sequence continues at coordinate 74,388,743 of NC_141904.1, read as the reverse complement.
TGATAACTTTTCTGTAAATCTAAAAATATTCTAAATTAAAAGTTTATTTTAAAAAATAACAACAGGGCCGGCCCCGTGGCTTGGCGTTTAAGTATGTGCGCTCCGATCCTGGAGCCCAGGGTTCGGATCCCGGGCACGCACGGATGCACCGCTTCTCCGGCCATGCTGAGGCCGCGTCCCACATACGGCAACTGAAAGGATGTGCAGCTACGACATACGGCTATCTACTGGGGCTTTGGGGGAAAAAAATTTAAAAAATTAAAAAAAAAAAAAAAAAACTTTTTGGGGTAATGGCAACTGTGTTTGACCCTAATGGTATTTACAAAACTGTGTCAGAATTCATAGAACTGCATGCATGAAAAAGGTGAAATCTGTTGTATGTAATTAGATCTTAAATAAACTTAACTTTAAAAAATGACCCATGCGATGTGGCTGTCAGGAAATCTATGAAAGTGATAAACCTCAGAGCATGTCCCTCTTTAAACAGCAGTGATGAGCAAGAAAAAAGATGTAACTCTGTTGCGTTAGCTTGAGGCACAGTGTCAGTGACTAGCTTTGAGCACTTTTAATTGATTTTAAATACATTGCATGTAGTGTTAGATGTCAGGGACTGATTTCAGTCATTAATAACTTACTTTAAATACAGTGCAATACAGAATAATACCTAAGAATACAGTGTTGGAGTCTACTTTAGATTTGAATCCCGGTTCTGCTACTTACTAGCTGTGCATACATTGGCAACGCATCTTGTTCACCAAAGCCTCAATTTCCACATCGGTGTAATGGGAATAACAGCACTTATATTCTAGAATGTTTTAAGTATTAAATAAAATAAATGAAATTTGGAGCTAAGTATCATGCATAAATTGGAAGAGGCGCTCTATTAATGGTAGAGCACCATTATGCTTATTATAATGTAATTTTATGTTTATAACACTGTGAGTTGGAGAGGGCAAAGTACTGTAAAACTCTAATTAAAAGGCAGGCCAAACACTTCCAATAGTTCTCAAAATATGGCCTATTTTTTTCACCCTGGCTTTTGATATAATATTAAGCTGAGAACTAATGCTAAATGCATTCTGGTCAGGTTATAACAATCCCATTTCTGTTTGAGGGAATAACCAGCCTAATTAGTGAACGTCTGCAATGACCAATTTGCTTTTCCTGGAAATCTAGGGTAAAGGGCTCGCTTGGTGGTTTTCACCCACACAAAAGAAACTATGTTTTCCTTTCTGATAAATTGTGTAACTCAAAGGTCAATAATGGTCTCATGCATCACAAGTCCCCTCTCGTGCCTCACGGTGCCTCAGGGCACCCATTCTAATGTGATCTGTCAGCCCCTACCTAACAGATTTAGTACTTACTTGTAATATATTAATAGCTTCATTTTCAGATTTTGCTTTCTTCCCGAATAGCACTAAGAAATTGATTGCCAGCTCACTGAGTTGAGAATGGAAGCAGATTGTTGAGCATGAATTATGATCACGAAAATAGCATCAAGATTGCAGATTTGAATATGATAAATAAGAGATAAGTTACAAAGGAGTTGGGGAGCAAGTCGAGGTGGTTTTACCATTAGAAATGGAAGAGTTGGGCCTTTACAATATGTTTTAAGCTTCAGAAAGAGTTGCCAAGGCATGCAATAAGAAATTTCTATCTACCTCAAAACGTCAACATTTATTTTGCTTTTGTTTTAAAGCACGTGGTTTTCACAGATCTTTAAAAATGCATGGCAAACAAATGGGTCCTCATTTAATCTATGTTAAATGAAAGAGTAGAAAATATATCAGATATGGAGTTAAAAGAACTATGTTCAGATATTTCTTCATTACTCTACCAACATAACACCAGGGATGATAAAGTCATTTCATCTGTCTAAATTACCAGACCTTCTACATCTGCATCACAAGATTTTTGTGAGATTCAAATCAATTCATGAAAGAAAGAATTGATAAGTTGGACTTCATTAGAATTAAAATTTCTTCTCTGCAAAAGACACTGTCAAGAGAATGAGAAGACAAGCCTCAGGCTGGGAAAAAAATATTTGCAAAAGACATATCTGATAAGCGACTGTTATCCAAAATATACCTAAAAACTCTTAAAACTCAACGATAAGAAAATGAGCAACCTGATTAAAAAATAGGCAAAATACTGAACAGACATCTGGACAAAGAAGATATATGGATGGCAAATAAGCATACAAAAAGATGCTCCACATCATACGGCATTAGGGAATTGCAAATTAAGACAACGAGATACCACTACAAACTATTAGAATGGAGAAAATCCAAAACACTAACAACACCAAATGCTAGCAAGGATGTGGAGCAACAGGAAGTCGCATTCATTGCTGGTGGGAATGCAAAGTGGTACAGCCATGTGTCTTCACAGGTTTGCCATTTCTTTCTTACAAAATTAAACCTACCCTTGCCATATGACCCAGCATTTGCTCTCCTTGGTATTTACCCAAAGTTGTTGAAAACTTATGTCCACACGAAAACCATCACATCATAGTTTATAGCAGTTTTATTCATAACTGCTAAAACTTTAAAACAACCAAGATGTCCTTCAGTAGGTAAATGGATAAATAAACTGTGATATATCCAGACAATGGAATATTATTTAGTACTAAAAAAATGAGCTACCACACATGAAAAGACACGGAGGAATCGTAAATGCATATTACTAAGTGAAAGAAGCCAATTTGAAAAGGCTACATACTATATGATTCCAACTGCATGACATTCTGAAAAAGGGAAAACTATGGAGACAGCAAAAAGATCAGTGGTTGCCAGGGGTTTGTGGAGAGGGTGGGATGAACAGGCAGAGCACAGAGGATATTTAGGACAGTGAAACTATTTGAATGATACTATAATAGTGGATACATGTCATTATACATTTGTCCAAATTCATAGAATGTACGACACCTAATGTAAACTATGTATTTGGGGTGAGATATGTCAATGTAGGGTCATCAATTGTAGCAAATATGCCACTCTGGTGAAGGATGTTGTCAATGAGGGAGTGCATGTGTGGGGGCAGCGGTATACGGAAACTCTCTGTACTTTCCCCTCAATTTTGCTGTGGGCCTAAAACTTCTCTAAAAAATAGAACATATTTTTTTTAAATGTAGTGTGTGGATCACCTGCATTAGAATCACCTCAGGGCACTGGTGCTTGTTATTAATACACATCCCCACCCCTTACCTCAAACCTATAGAAACTTAATCTTTGGACATGGGACTAGATAACCTGAATTTTTAATGGGCTACCCAGATGATTCTTAAAAATAGAGTAGCCATATAATTTATCGTCCAAAGTGGAGATAATGAGAAGAAGAAAGCACTATTAATAATTATACTAAGACTTTCTTCAGGCAAACTGGCACATATGATTACCCCACTTAAGAACACCAACTTGAGAACTGCTGCCTACGATAGTGGTTCTCATTCCCAGATGCAATTATCTGAGGTGCTTTTAAAAAATACTGATGTACAGGACTTCTCCAAAGCTATTAAATCAGGCACTGGCATTTTAACATAGCTTTCCAGATGATTCTAAGTGTAATCATCTGATCCCCATTAAAATCTATGAACAAGTTTTTTGAACAGATGGAAGAAAAGCACTTTTGTCTGAAAAGTAAAGATGACATTATCATATTAAAAAAAATCTGGTATCATTTTTCCCAAAAATACCAGGAGCTTCCTATAGCTCATGGGCCCTAGGTAGCTCAGAAGAATATGCTTTCAATACAGTACTACCAGAGGGTGACCACAGTTACTGAGTTTTATGGGTTGAGGTAGCATAAGTGACACGAAACATCCTTCTGGGATCAGAAGAAAACATCCTGGAGCAATGGCCTAGAACAGGAAAGACTTCCTTTACTCAGAGAAATCACTTTTTCAGGCCTATGGAGAGATCAGTGGCAAGAGAAGAGGAAGGACTGCTGACTGGGGGCACATAGTTAAAAGGGAGGCAAGAAATTCCACGCAGGTGGGAGGCCAGGTTCCTCATGGAAGGAGTGAGCTTCATGAAGGGGTAGCTGGGAAAGAGGAAGTGGTAGAAGTGAGTGCCTCCAATGGGAACCCATGACTGTTTGGCAGGCCTGATTTCAGTTCAAATTTGGGAAGCACCCTGTGGCATGGGTGAGACCAGAGACTATCAGCTTTCATGCTGGGCTTGGTAATCACCTTCAGAAATCATCCTCAGGTCTTTAATCCTTGACCTCTATTCTCTTAAGTAATATCCTTTTCTTCTGCCATCTACCTAGAGCAAATTTATGGAAATCTGGCTGAAGTCTGAGGTAGTTATGAAGGTTTCATGATGGGGAACAGAGAGGGCAAAGAAATTGGGCACAAGATGACAGCATTAAGACACAAGCTTTGGAGACAAGCAAACCTGCATTCAAGTCTTGACTCTACCGTGTACTAGCTGTGGAGTCTTTAGTCCTTTCTCTTCTGCAAAATGGTGAGACTAACATCTGCCTCAGAATTGTTGTGAAAATTGAGATAAGACATGAAAAATGAATGATGCCTTAGGTACTTAGCAAATTATTAGTACTAAAATAAGAAAGAATGCAGGAGTTTTGATGGTTGTTTAAGAGAAAAGAAGGCCAAAGAATAATCAAGCATGTAGACAATAACTTGGCAAATGAGTGATCGAGAATATGGAGTAGGACAGGAGCTCTCAATGCTCAAAGATCTGAAACAACAGCCCATGGAGGACTTTCTCTGATAGAAAACAATTAAGTGTTGGTAACCAGACAATCAAGGTTGTGAAGGAAGTCCTTGGAAGCAGAAAGGTGGCATTAACAGTCCATAATAATCTAAAAGGTCTATAAAAAATGGAGATTTTGAAATAAATAAGTCAAAATGAGTCTTTTTGTTTTTCACTTTTGTTTTAGGATTCTGATTTAACCTATGAATAAGAGCTTAATATGTTGCATACTGGTATTTTGTGATTCTCAGGGAAAAATATTTTCAGTTATCAAAAAAAATCTGGGAAAATGCTACATTTATTAAATATTTCCTTAGGGCCGGCCCCGTGGCTTGGTGGTTAAGTGAGCGCGCTCCACTGCTGGCGACCCGGGTTCGGATCCCGGGCGCGCACCAACGCGCTGCTTCTCCGGCCATGCTGAGGCCGTGTCCCACATACAGCAACTAGAAGGATGTGCAGCTATGACACACAACTATCTACTGGGGCTTTGGGGGGAAAAAATAAATAAATAAAATCTTTAAAAAAAAAAAAAAAAAGAAATATTTCCTTAGAGATTCATATGTTAAAGGGTTTAAGTCGCGAAGCAAAGTTTAATAAAGTATTTACCAAACATCTGATCACAGAATACTTTTTATAAGTAATGCTTACTTACATCTCTAGCACTAGAATTCCTAGAACCCTTATTTTAGGTGGAAATGGGTAGGTCATCTGGTCTAAATCATTCATTGACAATTGAGTTCGTTTATCTAGATTTAGATAGGTTTAATTTAAAACAGCATTATTAGCTTTCATCATTTTGAGTCAAATTAATGTGAATAAAAGATTTGTTTTTTCCATCATTTTTGTGTTTTTACAATGGAATTAGTTTCACATAAAAATGTAGTTCATCATTGTCCACAGTAATATTTGGCTGGCTTAGTTACCTTTTACTCTTAAATGTTTCTAGACTTTCTCATACACATATTTGTGAAAAGCCAGGCTGACTTTATATAAACTGATTTTATTGACAATTTCCCAGCCTTCTATTTTGCTCTGTACATGCCTTGATTTAGCATACTCATATTTGTTTTCTCTCTAAATGCACTTAACATGTAAACATCATAATATGTTTTTTCTTTTAATATGTAAAATTGACATTTTATATGAAGTTGCCAGCATTTCTTCTTAAGTGTCTATTTTCATCTCGTTCAGAATTGGCAGTATTTGTTGTTTCATATAATTTAGAGACAACTTTTTTTTTATTCCTTATAGTAAATGAAACCGCTTTCTGTGAGTTTCCAGATCTCACTTATTACATCCATTAGTTTGGGAGATTTTCATTTTTTTTGCTTTGACAATAATGTTCGTATGATCTTCTTAAGAAATGTTCTGATTATTTGCAAAGAAGGAACTAAATATAATACAGCATCTTTCTCAAGCCATGCTATTTCTATTTAATTAGATTCATTTGAATTTTTCTCCAATTAACAATTTCTCAGACATTGTCATCCTACTTCTCTTCCTTATTCCACTGCCTAATTTGCTGAAAATATGGGCTACACCTGCTGCTTCCATTTCTCATTTGTAAGACTCCGTAATAGGTTTCTATGCTTTTTACTGACACTGTATATCCATGTAGACAATAGCCATCTGTAATAGTTTCCTACAGCTGCTATAAAAAATTGGTACAAACTTAGTGGCTTAAAACAACACAATCTTATTGTTTTACAGTTCTGGAGATTAGAAGTCCGAAATGGGTCTCACTAAGTTAAAATCAAGGTGTTAGAAGGGCTGTTTCTTTCTGGAGAATCAGTTTTCTTGTCTTTCCAGCTTTAGAGGATAACTACATTCTTTGGCTTATGCCCACTTTCCATCTTCAAAGCCAGAAATAGCCAGATAAGTCTCTTTCACATTGCCTCTCTCTGAAACTGACTCTTCTGTCTCCCTCTTCCACATACACAGAGGAGTCTTGTGATTACATTGGTCCTACTTGGACAATTCAGAAAAATCTCCTTATTTTAAGGTCAGCTCATTAGCAACACTAATTCCATCTGCAACCTTAATTCCTCTTCACATGTAACATAACATATTCACAAGTATCAAGGGTTAGCATGTGGGCATCTCTGGGGCCCATTATTCCACCTACTACACTTTCCTATCACCAAATTTAATGATCTTTCTTCCTTTCCTCTGGTACTTTCTTGACCTCAGTTGACTTTCTTTCCCTTTAAATTCTCCAATAGATCTATCCTCTTCATTCCTACTTACGTTGTTCTATCTCAATCTCCGTTGTTGGTAATTCTTCTTTTTTGGAACTCCATTGTGGGTGTTCTGTGAGGTTTTCTGTAGCATTACAATCTCTTTTTATATTCCTTTTTTGGAGAAATTCTCTATTGTTCATATCAAGATATGATTTTTACTCTATGCTAATGATTCCAAAATGTATATTTTTAGTCTTGATCTCTCTCTCTCTTTCTCTCAACCCAGTCCTATATTTTCCAACTTTTATCAAATAACTCCACTTGGTTATTTCGCAGCCCTCTCAAGTTTACCATATCTGGTGCCAAGAACCCAGTTTCTTAGCTGTGGCTCTTTAGGACCACGGAGTAACTCAAAGGAAGACAAGACACTGACGTTTAGACTCTTAGAAAAGATTATTGACATAATTGAGTCTAGAACAACATGAAGTATTAATGTCTAACTCAAAGATTTATTTAGGACAAAGATTTTAACATTCCTTTCTTCCCTTGCACAACTCCTTACAAGCATTGTAACAGCCCAAAGTGTAAGGCAAGAAGTAAATAGGAACGTTTCCATAAGAGTGAGAAAAATTGTCTTGCCTCCAAGGAGGACCACTGATTTCTTTACATGTGTACTCACAATATGTCATGTTCTACCAAAAAGCACTAAAGTGTCAGGATTCATTGATTATCTTGGTGTTCGAATCCCTCTTCCGTATCAACCGTCAATGGATCAGACACATAACTCAGTAAGACATGCTTCTACATAACAAGTAGGTGAAAGACGACACAATCCGTGTCAAAGAGAGTGTTTACTATCTCTTAGCTCTCTTTACTAAATTAAGAAAATGCAGGATAGAGAGGTAGAAGATGATTCAATCCTTGACAAGTTATGACTCCAAACAACTTAAGTGGAGACGTCAGAACAATTCCCCAATTTTTAGGCTTCTAAAATATTTGCAATATTCCTCCACAAAAAGCCCCACCCTCTCGATCTGTTCAGTTCAAGGATTACTTGATGCCACATTTTATCCACTCATTCAGGCTTCGACCTTCTTGGTAGTTTTAACTACTTTCTCTCAATGTCTTTTCTCCTTCGCAATCACATCTATTAGTCACCATGTCCTGTGACTTAATCTCTTCTATTGGTGGCTTCCTTTCTACATCCAATGCCTTCATTCCAGTTCTTAATTATTTTCTCTAAATTGAGATATTACAATATCTTATTAACAAATTCCCTTGCCTCCATCTCTATTTCCTCTTTTTAATGAAGTCTACATATCATTGCCGGTTAATCTTTCTAACTCACTAATTTCTTATTGTTCTACCTCAAAAATTTTTAATAGCTCTCCAGTGCCTGGAGGATAAAGCTCCAAATATTTAGACTGTTTTTATGAGTCTTCATAATTGGTCAGACCTACCTTTCCAGTTTAATTTGTCATTATTGAATTATATCAACTGTATATTTTGGATCATCACAAAATGTTCTGTAAAAACAAATCAAAACAAACGAATTAAAAAAATTTTTGTGAGTCAGCCCTGATGGCCTAGAGGTTAAAGTTTTGCGCATTCTGCTTCCACGGCCCGGGTTTGGTTCCTGGGCACGCAAGCACACCACTCATCTGTCAGTTGCCATGCTGTGGTGGCGGCTCACACAGAAGAACTAGAAGGACTTACAACTAGAATATACAACTACATACTGGGGCTTTGGGGAGGGAAGAATAAAGAGAGAGGGAGGAAGATTGGCAGCAGTTGTCAGCTCAGGACAAGTCTTTTGCAGCAAAAATATATATATTTATATATATTGTTCCTATAGATTGATAGAAATAAAGGCTTTAGAAAAATGAGACAGGTTTCTTTACTCTGTGACTTTTCAGAATCTCTAATAACAATATGGTAAAAAACTCAAAAAGTAATCCTGAGAAGCAGGGATTCTAACATACAATTGATCACAAAGTCCTTTTTGTTCATAAAACACTATTGATCTTTTGAATGGCGCTAATGTCCCAAGAGACAAATTTTGAGAAATCTGCCCTGTGCTACAGTTGGCTGTGATCACTGTTTTGTGCCCCCACACGATCTGCATATTCATGAGGTGCTTGTAGTTTGGTGCAGCTGGTTTTTCTTCACAGTCACTTCTTCCCTCTTATTAGTTGCCCATAGACTCCCATCTCGAGAACAACATAAAATCCTACTTAAATGAGCAGCAGTAAAATGTTATTTGTTTATTTAACCGTAAAACTCTTAGAACTTGACTTAGTACCATCCTAACACACTCCAGCGGTTTTTAAAGATCCTTACTCTCGCACACTTTTAATCACTAGATGTTAAGGCCTGGGTGAATATCATTTTAAAAGCGAGAACTAAGTAAACAGGCATAATTTTGAGAAAATAAAAGCAAGAAAAATATAAAAGTCAAGATAAAATTTGACTACAGAGATTGGTTTCACACACACAGGGAATACAAATAATACTTATAGATTCTTAGGCAATATTGAGACTATATAATTACTAACAATGATTCCCACGCACTGTACTGAATGCCTACTACGTGTGAGTACTCTGTTATAGTCTTTGCTAACATTACCTCATTTAATTCTTATAACAATCCCATAAAATTGGTAATATTGTCCCTTATTTTGATTTACTATGGAAAAGAATTATTCATTGATTTACTACAATTCACACAACTACTAAGTAGTCGAGGCAGGCTTTAAATTTGTGTTTTTAGCTGATCTTAAGCCACCAGGCTCCACCGGGTGCTGAGTTTTGGCCCTCACTATTAGAGACACAAGGAGATTCTGGTGATGATTCAAAAGATAGTTCAAATTATGATATAAAGGGAATAGTATATATGAGAATCTAAATAAATATTTCTTATCTAACTAGAGGAAAGAAGAAAAAGCTAAGATAGGAAGCAAATATACTGCACATCCATTTATTGTGCCAAGGGAGTGTTATTGTATCATTGAGAGCCCTCAGTTGCAAGCACAGAAATTGACTCTGGCAAAACTTACTAAAGAGAATCTATCGAATGGATATTGAATAGCTTAGAGTACTATCAGGAAGCCCAGAGAACTAGACTAAAAAATGGACAGAAGCAAGGAAGAATAGGCAGCTAGGAAGATGATAATAAAATCTTTTCAGAAAACAAATTCATTGGGGACTACACAGCTATCCCCTGGAGCAGTGTGTGCCACAGATCTTAAAGCCATGGCTGCTGCATCTGGACACCACCACTGATCCACTTACGCTATCGCCCCTGGTAGTCACATATTTATGCTGCCACTGCCTACCCCTGCAGTAGATTCTTAGCCAGTCTTACCTTTTTTTTTTTTTTTTTTGCATCATCTCCTCCAAATTTAAAGACCTGTTTGGAAGCATCTCATTGACTGACCATGCCTTAGTTGCAAGGGAGGATGAAAAAGTTGGTACCTGCTGTTTTCAGCTTCTTTTTTTTTACTTTTTTAGTTTTTTTTTTGTGTGTGAAGATCAGCCCTGAGCTAACATCCATGCTAATCCTCCTCTTTTTGCTGAGGAAGACCGGCTCTGAGCTAACATCTATTACCAATCCTCCTCCTTTTTTTTTTCCCCCGAGGCCCCAGTAGATAGTTGTATGTCATAGCTGCACATCCTTCTAGTTGCTGTATGTGGGACGCGGCCTCAGCATGGCCGGAGAAGTGGTGCGTCAGCGCGCGCCTGGGATCCGAACTCGTGCCCCCAGTAGCAGAGCGCGCGCACTTAACCACTAAGCCACGGGGCCAGCCCTGTTTTCAGCTTCCAAAGAGAGAAATAATCTCTGCCTTTTACCAAGACTCTTAAAGTAGTGATTTATCCAAACATAGGATAGAGGGTACAGATACTAAGTCTTGAAAAAAATAACAAACATCCTCTACAGTCTACAATGTCGTATGACTTCTATTTACATAAAATCTAGTACAGAATCCATGGTTCTAAGCTTCGGCAATCACTTGAGGGACATGGGTAAGTCATTCTATTCAGTTGATATTCAGTCTCCTACTACATGTTTAGAAATCAATAATTTTGAACTGAGGATCATTTAATAGGTAGCTAAGAATACACTGCAGGTAAAGTTAGGGATTATATTAAAAGAGATTGTTGAGGCAATCACTTAAATCAGTACAAATATGGTTTAAACAAATTAATATAAATATGACAGACTTTTAACAAATTACTTAGGGAAATCTGTGGCAAATGTGTAGATGGCTAATGACAGATAAAACAACTACATCAATGTTTAATGTTTCTTTTCAGCCTAAGGAATCTACCTTTTACATAACAGTGACCAAATAGTTAATGAATAATTTTTATATGGAAAGCACTTAAAATGAGTTATGGATAAAACAAGGAATGTGAAAGACAAATATGAATGTTTCACTGAAAGAGCATACTATTACGGAAACTGAAAAATAAAAAGTGATGAGTATCACAAGAAAGATTCAAATAAAATACTGCAGAGATATTGGTTTTACATGGTAGAGTCAGAAAAGGCTTCATAAAATGTTGCATGTAAGACAGATGCTGAAAAGATGTGTAGAATTCTAGAGGCAACGGGGAATTCACAGCAGTAGGTACAGCATGTGAGAGGCATAAAGTGGGGGCATGTGTGAGGAACAGTGCACATAACCGTGTACCTAGAGAATAATGTTGTTGAGGGGGGTGGCTTGAAATGAGATTGGAGTCACATTGTCCTGGCCTTTAAAGTCAGCACTCAACCAGGAGGTGAAAGGCCTGGCTTCTGGTTTCTTCTTCTACTCTGACACTATAATTCTTGGTGTAAGTTGTTGCCCTCTGAATTTCAGTTCCTTTCAAAATAAAGGGAGTGGACATGAGATGAGCTAAAGTTCCTAACAGTTTTGATAGCTAGAGTATTGTTTTGTTCTTAATACCTACCAATACAATTTACTATGAATTTTTGAAAAAATGAAGAGAGTACAAAGAAATAAATCAAGGATAATAACATTGTTATGACTGTTTCCTTCAACTCTTTTCTTTCTTTCTCTTCTTCCCTTACTCCACCTATTTACCTATTTATCTGCCTGTCTGCCTATCTAGCTATCTATACATTCAACTATTTCTTTTTGAAATTAGAATCTTAAGTTTACTAGATTCTATTTTCACCTAAAATACATTGTGAACATTTTTCCATGTGATTCTGTATTCTTCTATTACAGCAAACTCTTCATGGCTACCTGGTATTTCATTGATTAGATATCCCATGGCTATTTAATCAATGCCTGTTTTTTAAATAGTTAGGTGTATCAAATTTTGGCTTTTGATTTGTTTTACTTAAGGTAAAATTTTAGAAGTTGAATTGAATCGTTAATATTTTACAATCAGGGCCTCAACTCTGTAAGTTTGGTAGTTTGGGATCAGATTTTGAATGTGAAATTTGACAGCTATGGTATCATAATCTCCAGAAATCTAAGTTCACCAAAAGGATAAAATGCCTGCATCTATATCTGTGAAACCAAATTGAAGCTAAATCGGTTGCAAATGATGGTTTCAACAGCAAAGAAAAACAATGTGAGAGAATTTGCAACACAAAAGTCATGTACTTCATGCACTAAATGTTGGTGTCATATTAAGGGAAATAGCTATCCTATTTTGTATTTCACCAGGACTGTGTTATACATTATAGATACTGTTGATTTTTTTTTAATGGTCATATTAGAGAAATATTAGCTCCTAAACTTGAGATCCATATCTGTCAATTCAGTTGAAAAGATACATGTTAAATACATTGGCTTTTAACTCTACCAGTGGCCTGTTATCTAACACTGCTCCTTTTAAAATGATAAAACAGTTATGATCATAATCTAGCTGAAAACAAGTTATTTAAAGCCATTTAAATGTCTCCAGAACTTGCAGGCTTAAAATATGTATGTCAAAATGGACAGTCCAGTGAATTTATCTAAGTTTTATTTTAGAGCAATGGAACTTGCAAGAGTGAAGTAAATGTGAACTATTGTTAACCTGAAATTTAGCCAAAGGGCACTATTATAAAAAATGAAATGATGGCAGAATGATCCTTAATTCATTTTCTATATGCAACACCTATCAAATGCATCATTACTATTTCCATTACAGCAGAATTTTACAAGTCCTTCTATTTGCTGTCTCTGGAGCAAGGGCATTTCTAATCAGTGTTACTGTGTTTGGAAGCTTGTACAAATGACTGGTGTCTTGTTAATTCTTTAAATGCCAGTTATAAGCACATTTAATTCAGAGTAAAAATTTTATGGCTGTTAAATATCATACATACATGCAAAAGTGTTTCCAGGCTGCTATGCCTGCCATGATATTGTTGTAAAATTTCTCAGTTTCTTGTGAATTTTGTTATGCAATTATATCCCAGTACAATTAATCCAGTGAAAATAGGAAATACTTGTATATTCCAAGAGATCACAAATGAGAAGCTTTTAATTGGGTATGAAATTCCGTTCACATTCATCAACAGAATTAAAAAAAAATAAATTTACCTACCTTCTGTCACCCTCAATTATGAATTGTTGAAAATCCCCTTAGAGGGCATACTGAGGGAACAAACTTTTTTTCGTAGAGGTCATGATACCCAATGTTTCCAAGTCTTAGCCGTTGTGAATGATGCTGCAAAGAACATAGGGGTGCATATATCTTTACAAATTTGTGTTTTCATGTTCTCTGGATAAATACCCAGAAGCAGAATAGCTGGATCATATGGTAATTCTATTCTTAATTTTTTGAGGAATCTCCATACTGTTTTCCATAGTGGCTGCACCAGTTTGCATTCCCACCAGCAGTGTATGCGAGTTCCATTTTCTCCACATCCTCTCCAACACTTATTTCTTGTCTTGTTAATTATAGACATTCTGATGGGCCTGAGGTGATATCTCATTGTAGTCTTAATTTGCATTTCCCTAATAATTAGTGATGTCGAACATCTTTTCACCTGCCTATTGGTCATCTGTATATCTTCCTTGGAAAAATGTCTCTTCAGATCTTTTGCCCATGTTTTAATTGGGTTGTTTGTTTCTTTGTTGTTGAGATGTATGAGTTCCATATATGTTTTGGATATTAACCCCTTATCAAATATATGGTTTGAAAATATCTTTTCCCAATTGCTAGGGTGTCTTTTCATTTTTGTCGATGGTTTCCTTTGCTATGCAGAAGCTTTTTTGTTTAATGTAGGGCCATTTGTTTCTTTTTTTCTTTTGTTTCCCTTGCTTAGTGAGACAGTGTTTGAAAAGATGCTGCTAAGACAAATGTCAAAGAGTGTACTGCCTATATTTTCTTCTAGGAGTTTTATGGTTTCAGGTCTTACATTCAAGTCTGTAATCCATTTTGAGTTAATTTTTGTGTATGGTATTAGATAATGGTCTACTTTCATTCTTTCGCATGTGGCTCTCTGGTTTTCGCACCACCATTTATTGAAGAGACTTTCCATTCTCCATTGTATGTTCTTGGCTCCCTCATCGAAGATTAGCTGTCCAGAGATGTGTGGGTATCTTTCTGGGCTCTTGATTTTGTTCCATTGATCTATGTGTCTGTTTTTTGTGCCAGTACCATGCTGTTTTGATTACTATAGCATTGCAGTATATTTTGAGATCAGGGAGCATGATACCTCCAGTTTTGTTCTTTTTTCTTGGGATAGCTCTGGCTATGTGGGGTCTTTTCTTCTTCAATACAAATTTTAGGATTCTTTGTTGTATTTCTGTGAAAAATGTTGTTGGAACTTTGATAGATATTATATTGAATCTGTATATTACTTTAGGAAGTATGGACATCTTAACTATGTTAATTATTCCAAACCATGAGTACAGAATATCTTTGCATTTCTTTGTGTCTTCTTGGATTTCTTTCAACAATGTTTTATAGTTTTTGGTGTACAGATCTTTCACCTTTTTGGTTAAATTCATTCCTAAGCATTTTATTCTTTTTGTTGCAATTGTAAATGGGATTGTATCCTTAATCTCTCTTTCTGCTATCTCATTGTTGGTGTATAGAAATGCAACTGATTTTTGTAGGTTGATTTTGTATCCTGCAACTTTACTGTATTCATTTATTATTTCTAATAGTTTTCTGGTGGATTCTTTAGGATTTATAAAATCATGTCATCTGCAAATAGTGACAGTTTTACTTTTTCCTTTCTAATTTGGATCCCTTTTATTTCTTTTTCTTGCCTGATTGCTCTAGCTAGGACTTCTAATACTATGTTAAGTAAGAGTGGTGCAAGGGAGAATCCTTGTCTGGTTCCTGTTCTTAAAGGGATAGGTTTAGATTTTTCTCCATTGACTATGTATTCACTGTGGGTTTGTCATATATCACCTTTATTATGTTGAGGTACTTTCTGTCTATAACCATTTTATTCAGAATTTTTAATCATAAATGGATGTTATATCTTGTCAAATGCTTTCTCTGCATCTATTGAGATGATCGTGTGATTTTATTCTTCATTTTGTTAACATGGTTTATCACATTGATTGATTTGCAGATGTTGAACCATCCTTGCATTCCTGGAATAAATCCCATTTGATCATGGTGTAGGATCTTTTTAACGTTTTGTTGTATTCGATTTGCTAATATTTTATTAAGGATTTTTGCATCAATGTTCATCAGTGATATTGGCCTGTAATTTCCTTTTTTTTTGTTGTCCTTGTCTGGTTTTGGTATCAGGGTAATGTCGGATTCGTAGAATGAGTTAGGAAGCTTCCCCTCCTCTTCAATTTTTTGGAAGAGTTTGAGGATAGGTGTTAAATCTTAGAATGTTTGATAGAATTCACCAGGGAAGCCATCCGGTCCAAAAAACTTTTTTTCTTCTTTTTTTGTTAGGAAGATCAGCCCTGAGCTAACATCCATGCTAATCCTCCTCTTTTTGCTGAGGAAGACCAGCTCTGAGCTAACATCTATTGCCAATCTTCCTCCTTTTTTTCCCCCCCAAAACCCCAGTAGATAGTTGTACGTCATAGTTGTGCATCCTTCTAGTTGCTGTATGTGGGACATGGCCTCAGCATGGCCAGAGAAGCAGTGACTCGGTACGCGCCCGGGATCTGAACCCGGGCCTCCAGTAGCGGAGCGCGCGCACTTAACCGCTAAGCCATGGGGCCAGCCCAACTTTTGTTTTTTGATTACTGTTTCAATCTCTTTACTGGTGATTGGTCTATTCAAATTCTCTATTTCTTCTTGATTCAGCTTTGGAAAGTTCTATGATTCTAAGCATTTGTCCACTTCTTCCAGATTATCCAATTTGTTGGCATATAGTTTTTCATAGTATTCTCTTATAATCTTTGAATTTCTGTGGTGTCCATTGTAATTTCACCTCTTTCGTTTCTGATTTTATTGATTTGAGCCTTCTCTCTTTTTTTCTTGGTGAGTCTAACTAAAGATTTGTCAATTTTGTTTATCTTTTCGAAGAACCAGCTCTGAATTTCATTGATTTTTTTCTTTCTTTCTTTTTTATTTTTAGTCTCCATTTCATTTATTTCCACTCTGATTTTTATTATTTCCTTCCTTCTACTGATTTGGGCTTTGTTCTTCTTTTTATAGTTCCTTTAGGTGCATTGTCAGATTGCTTATTTGAGATTTTTCTTGTTTTCTGATGTAGGCCTGTGTGGCTACTAACTTTTGCTGTATCTCACAAATTTTGGCATGTGGTATTTTCATTTTCAGTTTTTCCAGGTATTTTTTGATTTCTCCTTTGATTTCTTCATTGACCCAATCATTGTTCAGTAGCATTTTGTTGAATTTCCACATATTTTTGACTTTTCTAGTTTTCTTCTTGTAGTTGATTTCTAGTTTCATACCATTGTGGTCAGAAAAGATGCTTGGTGTTATTTCAATCTTCTTAAATTTATTGACACTAGTTTTCTGGCCTAATATGTGATCTATCCTGGAGAATGTTCCATATGCATTAGAGAAGAATGTGTATTCTGCAGCTTTTGGGTGGAATGTTCTGTATATATCTACTAAATCGATCTGGTCTACTGTGTCATTTAAGGCCAATGTTTCCTTGTTGATCTTCTGTTTGGATAATTTATCCATTGATGTAAGTGGAGTGTTAAAGTCCCCGACTATTGTTGTGTTACTGTCTATTTCTTCTTTTATGTCTGTTAATAATTGTTTTATATATTTGGGTGTTTCTATGTTGGGTGCACAGATATTTACCATTGCTATGTCTTGTTGGATTGTTCCCTTTATCATTAGGTAGTGCCCTTCTTTGTCTCTTGTTACAGTTTTGTCTGATATAAGTATTGCTACCCCAGCTTTCTATTTCATTGCCGTTTGCATGGAGTTCTCTTTCCCTTCCTTCACTTTCAGTTCATGAGCATCTTCAGGTATGAAATGTGTCTGTTGTATGCAGCATATATATGGTCTTGTTTTTTTATCCATTCAGCCACCCTATGTCTTCCCTGTGTCTTATTATTTCTTCAAATAAGTTCTCTACCCCTTTGTCTCTCTCTTCTCCTTCTAGGACACTTATGGTACAGATGTTAGTACCCTTGATGTTGTCCCAGAGGTCTTTTAGACTGCCCTCATTCTTCTTAATTCTTTTTTCTTTTTTCTGTTCAGCTTGGGTGATTTCCTCTATTCTTTCATCAGCTTGCTGATCCATTCTTCTCTGTCACCTACTCTGCTGTTGAGTCCCTCTAGTGAATTTTTCATTTCCATTATTGTACTCTTCAGTTATGATTGGTTCTTTTTTATATTTTCCAATTCTTTATTGACATTCTCACTGTGCTTGTCTAGTCTTCTCTCAAGATCAGTGAGCATCTTTATGACTATTAGTTTGTACTCTTTTTCAGGTAGATTGTTTATCTCTGTTTTGTTTATTTTTTTCTGAGTATTGGTCCTATTCCCTCATTTGGAACATATTCCTTCATTTCATCATTTTGCCTACTTCTCTGTGCTATGACTATGTATTAGGTACACCAGCTATGTCTCCCTAAGTTGGAGATATGGCATTATGTATGAGATGTCTTATGGGCCTCAGCAATGTGTTGCCCTCTCGTCACCACTTTTACAGGTTCCAGGACCATCCCCTATGTGGGCTACATATGTCCTTCTGTTGTAGTGGGTTGCTCTTGCTGTGAGTGCACGGGTATGCTAGGATAGCTCCCAGGCCAGCTCATTGTAGGGCTCAGCTGTGTGCAGCTGCTACAGTCACTTCAGTCACTTTATTGAGTGAGGCGAGCCCTAGCACAGCTGGCTACAAAGTCTAATAGCACACACCTGCTGCTGTTTTGCTGTTAAGTGAATCAGGCCCCCGGTGTGGTTGGTTGCTAGGCTCAGTGGCTCATAATTGCTGTAGGCCTTGGGCCTGTGAGGCTGTTGTCAGCTCTCTTGGGAGCACAGGTGTGTGGTGCCAGCCCCAGTCCTGGCAGCACACAATCTTTTCAGGTTTTGGAAGGTGGAGCCGATCCCCTGTGTGGCTGTTTGAGAAGGCCAGTGGCACAAGTCTGCTGCAGCCGACAAGCCCCACCACCCACAAGCCCACACCCTCCTGCCAATGCAGGCTCCATCCCACCAAAGTGGACCCACTTGTGCACTGCAGAGGTCCCACACAGAAATCAAAATTCTTCACAGCTGAAATTTTCAGACACTGTGTTCTAAGTTTCACTGAATAAATTGTTTTAGCCTTAATATCACATTTGAATACATAATGCCAATCTCATAAATATCACCAAACCTCACTTGAATTAGACTGGACTAAATTCCCTGATTCCCCTACCGAATAATTGTGGAAACCAGGGAAAATTGTTGAATTCTCTAAGCTCCAATGGTAGATTAATAATAATCCATGCATCTTTGGAATATAGTGACTTTAATATCAATTAAGTAATACATGAAAACCACTTAGAGCAGTTCTTTTCACATAGTAAGCAATCAATAAATATTGGTTAAAATGAATGAGTTAAGATATCTTCCTTAAGCCAGTATACTAAACACAAAAGTTAATTCCATTTAAGTCACACAGAAATTTAAGTCAGTTCTCTCCATCATGTTAAACTTGGATGTGAAGATATGGACGATTAGGCTTTTTTGAAATGTGTTCACCAAATATTCAGAAACAGTATTATCTTATGAGATATACATTAAGACAAATATAAAAAGTAAAAAAAAGGTGCATAAAAATTCTGTTCAAATTATGTAGATACTCTGCCCTCAGGGAGGAGAAGTATAACTCCACAATCCATAAATGTGGGCTCTGCATATAGCTGCCTTCCATGAGTACAGTATGAAAAGGGAGAACAAAAGAGAAATAATTCCACGGTGGAGAAAACCGACAAGAACTATCTCAGCCAGGTGACCAAGATCAACGTCAAATCATAAATCATATTGATGTCATGCACACTTGATATGATGTGATGAAAATGGCACTTTATCTCTGTGATCTCCCCTCCCCAAATACACAACCCCAGTTTAATCATGGAAAAACATCAGACAAATTGTAATAGAGGGAAAGCCAACAAAATAGCTAACCAGTACTCAAAAAAAAAAAAAAAAAAAAAGCCAAGGTCTTCCAAAAGGAAAATATGGGAAACTATCACAATCTGGAAGAATCTAAGGAGACATGACAAGTAAGTGAAACTAGGTGGCATCCTGGAACATAAAAAAGACATTAAGTAAAAATACAGGAAATCTGAGTAAACTGTGGAATTTAGTTAATAATAATGTGTCCATGTTGGTTCATTAATCGTAGCAAACGCACCACCCTAATGAGAGATGTTAATAATACGGAAAAACTGGGTGTCAGATATATAGGAACTCTCCTTTCTATCTTTCCAATTATTCTGTAAATCTAAAACTATTCTAAAAGTAGTATTTTAAAAAAATCGCTGTTCAAACCAAGACTAGAAGTTGAGAAGAACTCTGTAAGTGAATGTATTCTCTATGCAGAGCAGTGTGCCAGGAATATGTCCTAAAACTCTAGGGGATCCCGTTGTAGAAAGATAAGTCCCTAAGTTAAACAGTGTTTCTTTTGCCAAGTATAAAACTGTGTAATCAGAAAAAAAATGCAATTATGTGGGGTTTAAGACATAAGACCAAAATTAACATTCAAAATCAGAAAGATAAATAATTGCTTAATTATGCTGTACACTCTAGGGCTTGTTTTATGACTTTTTATGGTAATATTTTGATCATTTTACCTGTTAGAAAGAGTGACATATCCTTACTTCAAAGGCTGCTAAATAGTATGAATTTGGAAGTTGCAAAAGAGATAAAAATGGTCATTGACTTGAATTAATCATTGGATTATAGTGAGATGATTCAGCTGCTGAAAAAGTCATGATGGGAATATATAAATATTATTCACTATGTCTTATTTTGCATCATTATAAATGTGGTTTCAATACAATGATGGAGATGCAGTCAACTTTTGGATATTATATTAACTGTGCAAATGCAATAACACCTTAAAAAGACACAAAACAGAAGTGGCTTAAACAAGATAAAACTTGTATTTTTGCTTCTCACAGAGCCATCCAGAGATAGTTTAGCAATCTAAAGATGGTTTACTCATCTTTAATATATGCTTCCCTTCTCTGGGTCCAATTTAGCTACTCAAGTTGTCACCATCTTCCAGGCAGCAGTACGTGGAAAAGAACCAAGGTTCACGCACACTCATTTTCCAGACATGACCTGGAAATCACAGACAACATTCTACTCACATTCCATTGGCGAGAATTTTGTCCCATAGCTACAACGAGGTGCAAGAAAACTGAGAACTGTATTCTCTCAATGGTTAACATGGTAACCAGCTAGAACAAATTTCTATCATTAAAAAAAAAAAAAGAGAATTTTTTTTGGTAGCTATCTAGCCATCTTTGCTACAGTTATGTCCAGGTCCCAAATGTCCAAAACTTGTACATAAAGCACTTGAGGAACTTGTTAAGATGCAGATTGTTATTTATTAGGTCTGAGATAGAGTCTGAGGATATGCATCTAACAAGCTCCCAAGTGGTGTCAATGCTAATGATCCAAGGACCAAACTTTGACTTTCAAGATTCTAGCCTGTTCCTTACCTAGAAGCACTGCTATTGAGCCATATCTGGAAGGGGCCAGTGTTCAGGTTAAGTAAGACTTTTATTCTTTGGTTTGTCTTTTTACTCTTGTACGTGGGATGGTGATGGTGGTTGTGAGAGAGATTACAATGAATGCACCAGCTTTGTAAATAAAATTATAAATAAGTCGATCTTATACAAGAAAAATTTGCAATATATTTTCTCACTATTAAAGTAGTGTATTTAATTTATCACTGAGACTTAATCTTAATAATGAACTGAGAAACAGGATGAAATTGTGGCAAAGTGGTATATGGGTGAATGTATGCTAGAAAGAGTAAGAAGAAAAATATATATCTGTATATGAATTGAGAAAATATAGTAAATTTGAAATGGCAAAAGAGGAACCGTTAAAAGAGAGTTTCTACTGAATAAAAACATATTAGATTTTATATTGTACTTTTCTCTGTGTAGCTGAAAAGTTTAATTTTTGCAGTCCATATATATATTGACAGTAGAAAGATCACATATTTTTGTCTCTTTTTGCAAATACATACCCCAGGCCCAATCAGTAAAAACTGGGTTGCATAGAAGCACATAGTGTAAACACCTCCACAGGATCTACCCCCTTGGAATGGGAGACAATTATCAGGTAATGGGCATGGCTTGAGGACTGCAAAAACTCCCTCAAGATTCCTAGTATGTGAATATAACCGTTGCCAGCTCACCTGCATAATTAACCCAAAGAAAATGTACCTTATTTATTCATCAACATTGAAACTTTTAACACATGATTTCTATAAATAAGATAATGAAAGGGATTTTTATAGTTTATCTTCTGAGGGAAATATTCACTCCGAAAGTAGAGCTGTGTAGCACCATACTTCCTACACTTAGGGTCACCACGGCTAGGATCATTACATACTCAGTACTTGCTAGGTGGTGGCTGGGATAAAGGAAGGAAAATGAAGCTTCCTGAAGTTCGCTGAAAAATGTAGTGACTCATTTTATATCCTTTCAGTTCTTACCATAAGCAAAATACTGCCACTCTAAGATATAGGTTGAATTATAGTGTATCTCTGCCCTCTGAGCATTTATCATCTAGCAGGGAAGATGAGAAACTGATGATGTATGAAAATTGCCATAGAATATAAAAACGCATGTGATTAGTTCCAAAAGCCTAGTTAAAACTATGCATGTCATAGGCATTTCATAAAATGATCAATATTGGTTGGACTAATTAGGAAGGAGTTCATAGAATCACAGGACAAGAAGACGTTCGGATGTCTAGATATCTAATACATTATTCATCCAGTCTCCCTGGATAGCCCCACCATATTTTTGCCAAAACTTTTGTACTTAAAAAATATTAAAAACATATAGGAATGGCAAACCAATCATCTCCTAAGGTAGTCCATTTGGACAGCTCTGAGATTAAATGTTCTAATAAAGAAGCTTAGATTTGAAAGCTGTCCTTAAAAATAAGTGGGAATTCAATAAGCCAAGATTATTCCAGTAGAAGGGATCAAGGAAGTTATGTAGAAAAGCACGAGAATGTATTAAAGGAGAATATTTGATAACAGATGCCAAGAGTAAGCAAAAGCATAATAAAACTAACTTACATGACTGTAAGCTAAGAGTTTGGGCTGAATCTTATAATAAAAGAATACTTATTGTGGACCGTTGAGAGGGCACATAACATGAGGGTTGACATGCTTTAATAACGCTCATCTGTCAGTGGTATTTTAGATTGGGGAGTAGCATGAAGTGAAGACCAGCAAAATAACTAATAGTCAAAGGTGGTAGAGAGAAAGGCCTGAGCTACATGATCACTGTAGTACTAAGCCTACAAATATCATTTTTACACATGTCAGAGGACTTCCAACTGCCAATATCTGCATATCCTTGTCCAGAATCTTTTCTCAGAAGGCCACCCTGCTTGATGTATCCCTGCTGGAAAATCAACACTCCTCCACATCAATCCTAAACTAATGATGATGAAGTGTATATAAATATTCCAAGTCCATTGACAATCAAGTGGGATGTTTCTGATATTTTCTTTTTACTTTGTTTCCCAATCTTCCCTATGGGATTAAGCTTCAGTCACCAACTGTGGTTTAATAACACGTTGTTGGCTACCTACACTTCCCCTGTATCACTTTCCTATTTTCCTCTTCATGTTCTCCACACCTAGTAATAAACTACTTTCATGTGAATATTCAAATTAAGGTCTTCTTCTGAGGGAACTCAAACTAAGGCATTAACTTTGGTCAAAATGGAGGAAAATACTTTTGATGAATGTTTGCATGTAGAAGATCATGATACCAGTTTAAAGGTTTTGAAGAGTACTAGGTCAACGTCATTAATTCTTTAATTCATTTATTCATTTAGTCTTATTGAATGTGTACTATATGCTAAGCACTGCATTAGAGGCTGGAAATAAAAGAGTGAAGGAAACCAAACAAAATAGCCACCTTTGTGAAGCTTATCCTCTGGGGAGTATTTGATTTAATAATAAGAAAAACAAATGTAAAAATACCAAGAGAGACAAATGCTGCAGAGTAGAGGTATACAGTAGGGTGTAGCTATAAGAACACATAAGAAAAGAAATTGACTCAAAGAGGTTGGGTAGGAATTTGACACAGAAATCACAATTATGCTGAGATCCAAAGACAAAAAGAAAAGATATATGCAAAAAGTTTATATTAAAAGGAAATGTGTGGCATTAAAGAGATAGAAGGAACACTTCTCTGAGCCAAAGGAGAGCAGGGTGCTTGATAAAGCCAGAAATGCAGGGTCTTACTTGGCATCGTACGGGATAAGTTTGTAGCAGAGACAATAAACTGTTCACTAAAAACTGTCTCACCATTTATAGTAGAAAACGGTCCCTGGAAGTGACTTTCCATTGAAGGAACATATCCCCAGACACAAGTTCAGCTAGATATGGCCATCAAACTATTTCTGGTCAATGGAATATGTTAAAATTGGCATGCACATTTGGGATAACATAATTAAGAAGTAATGTGACTTCTTCACACTTTCTTTATCCTTCAATCACAATGCAGAGTACTCTGAGTCATTAAAGGATGGAACCTGGGTTCTCACATCATAATTAGGCTGAATCTCACCTACCAGAAACACCTATTTTGCACTGTTACATAAATGAAAGGGAAACATTTATTGTGTTAAGCCAATAAAATTTGGGTCTATGTGTTTCAGCAGCTAATTTCTCTAACTAATAGAATGTCTTGTACTAACAGAAATTCTGACCCTTTGAGGAATTTAAGCAATGGAGTAGATGTCATTATAGTTGGCTTTAGAAAAACACTGCTCTAGCTACAGATTGAAGATGAAATTTGAGACTAGGAAGACTGGGTGCAGGTATTTCAACTAGGAGGCTCTTTCAGTGGTTGTGATAAGAGTTGATGACAGCCTGGAACTTGAGCAAGACCAAATCTTAGTTAGCAACTATACCTAAGTTTTGCTTACAATAAGAAGAGAGTAATTCATGACTTACAACTTTTTCTTTCTTGATGCAAACATTCTCGTTATTTCCTTTTGCCATGACATGTGTATAATATAACTAATGGGAGTACCATTAACTAATGAAAGTTGCAGGCAAAAAAGACTCATGAACCTGTATTCCATAATTTGTAAAACATAAAAATGTGCATTCACTTATTCATTGCATTTCTTCATGGTATTGCAAACTGTCAACTATATCAATGTTTCTAAAAACGATTAATTTAATGAAACAGCATACCTGCTAGAAGTGATAAAATATGTTTCTTAAGGTAATTAAGCATATCAGAAAATTCTTTAATCTTAAAATATGTTTCAATTAGTCAGTGATGTAACAGTGAGTAAAAATGACATCAATATGATACAGAATTCATGTTGATGGTATTCAATTCAGAAAGCAAATACATATGGGTAATTCCAAATTTGCGCTGCTTGATTAAAAAGACTTTTCAAGGACCTTTACTCCTTCACAATAAGAATGAGAACGTTGTTTCATACCATTTGGTAAAATCACTACATACAGTGATGTACATCTGACTGCATAGAATTCCTACTGCCTCTGATTTTACTCTCAGATGTCACTGCTTCTGATCAACTAAAGACAAATTTGAGAGTTTTAAACTACGCAAATTACCAAAACCTGTTTTCTATCTAAACTGACACATCCAATTATTTATTCACAAAAGTAATAGTTTTATGGGACTTATTCACACCATCTCTTCAAAGAATTACCTCCAAATGCATGAAGATCAATTGAAAGCTTTGGGGAACATGAAATGTTAAATGATATATGCCATATAAACTAGTTGGTGCAATGCCTTACTACTTGTAAGAAGACCCGGAGTTGGTTACTTTACCATTTACTCATTTATTTAGGCATGCATTCATTCCATCAATAGGTAGAATTATCATCTCAACTCTTTTTCCAACAGTGTGATCTTCATCAAGTTCTCTAATCTTTCTGGAGTTAATAACCGATCTGCCTACTTACAAGGCTTTTACTAGCATCAACTAAATCTATATAAATGAATACATTTTGTTAAAAGATAAAGATCTATACTAACACGTGTGCATCCTAAATCATTATGTGAAGCACCAAAACTTTCTTGAATGCTCTCTGATCTACAACACAAACATGCAAGAGAGATCACAGAAGGAATTCTTTCCTGAATCCTAGCATACTAACAATTGAAAAAAGCAAACTGAATATAAACTCACTATGAAGCTCTAAATACAAGCTCTGTATTTTCTGAGTCATTCCTGCCTGACTAGTCCCTGATCTTGTAGAATTATTATCTCCTCTGTTAGTAATTACAAAGCAACTCCTCCTGATCTTTAAGGTGAAGAAATTCCTGGGAGTCTTAATGAGTACCGGACTACTGCTAAATCATCCTGTGTTGTAATACATTAGCACATCAATGCATTTAATGTGATCATACATCTTCTGTCGCAGAACTGCTACTTCAGTTACATTATCTAGAAAGAACAAATGAATTTGAAGGTGAGATTAACATGATTTGACAATGTAAATTAGCTGCCAGCTCCACCCTGCACATGGGAGCTGGCCTCGGAGTGACATTTTAACATATAATAAACGGAGTTGTTCCCTCTCTCCCCCTCTCTCTCACTTTGCCAACACAGAAAAAGATATCATTCCTCCAGTTAAACATAAATTGATTTTTTGGCTTCGAAGGAGGATCTTGGAGTAAAAGCTGTGCATTCAAGAGTATAATGAGATTGATTCCATGCTCTGTGAATAAAAACACATGGCATTTAAATTTGGCTACTTCAAGGATGAGTGAATGATTAAGATGAGCACATATGTTGAAGACGCAAATTCAAGGAGAGATTGTTAAAGAGAAATGCCATGACATGTCAAACAACTGAAACATCATCATTTAGAGATATGGCTTAACATGTAGGTTTTAATCTGCTGCCCAATCTATACTCTGAGCCAGGCAAGGCCAAGTTCAATATTAGCAGGTGATGGCCAGTGTTTCCTTTAAAGATAAGAATCCTCACTGTCTGACATCATGTATAGCACGAGGATATGCAGTATTATTTATTTTAAATAAAATTAATGATAAAGTGACTGGGTTGTATTTCTCATATGCTTTGGTAATTAGGTCACCATGAGCTAGTTTGAGGGTTGGTTTTTCTATCACAGGAGTTTTGATATCTTGGAGCCCTCAAAATTTGAAAAACAATGAAATTACCCATAGATACAATTAAAACAAAATATTTTTTTATATTCTATTGAATATCCTTAGTCTCCTTTCCTTCATATATGTTGTTATGCATAGTCTACATTTATTAATATTTATTTACTCCTTCTTCTTCACAAGGCACTCGGAGTTATAAATTTAAGAATTAATAAAAAGTATGGCCTAAATACCAAAAGGGCTAATATCTAGTGCACTAACCACACTTTATGAGCAAATATGTACTCTACTTTATTCAGTTACCTAAGAAACATTTCTTATGACCATATACTCTTCTTAAATAAAATAGTTTAATTATAAAATTTACACATATGTATTTCAAAAATCTCAATGAGAATTATTTTAAATGTAAAGTAAATGTCATCTTTCTTTACAATACCCCATATTACAATCACCAGAGGTAATCACTGATAACTGGAGTGTTTCCATCTTGCTGAACATTCACAGATACAGACCAGAACCACACAACTTGTCTTTGTTTTATCTGGATGTGATCTGCTTATGCATATTTTTTGAGATTTGGTATGTATCAGCTTACTTTGAAGTTACTTCCAAATTTTGACTGATACAGATCTACGTCAGCATTCTGTGTGTTTCTGTGTGCTAAGATGTTCTTACACATAAGAACATCATTAGCCATTAGATAGTCAATTTTAAGTCAATTTTCCAAAGTGGAAATTCAAGTTACATTTATAGTAAAAATCTTGAGTTATATTGCTAAATTATTTTTAGTTAGCATTTTTATTTTTAGCTAATTGTAGAGTCACATGGAAGTTGTAAGAAATACTGCAGAGAGAACCCATATACCCAATATCCAGTTTCCCCCAATGTTACTTCATAGCACACAGTATTGCAACCAAGATATTGACATTGACACAATCCACCAATCTTATTCAGATTTCTCCAGTTTAACTTGTACTTATTTGTATGTGTGTATGTGTGTGTGTGTGTGTGTGTGTGTATTTGGTTTTGTCACATATGTCGTTTTGTGTATCTACCACCACAGTCAGGATACAGAACAGTTTCATCATCACAAGGATCCCTTGGGCTGCCTTATACAACCGTATCCACCTTCTCCCCTTGCCACCTCTCCTTCCCTAACGCCCAGCAACCACTAATCTATTCTCCTGTTCTATAATTTTGTCTTTTCAAAATGTAATCTAAATAGATTTATACAGTATGAAACATTCTGGGATTGGCTTTTTTTCCCACTCAGCATAATTCCCTGGAGATTCATACAAATTACTGCACATATCAATAGTTTGTTCCATTTTATTGCTAAGTACTATTCCATAATATGGATGTATAACTGTTTGTTTATCCATTCACCAATTGAAGGATATCTAGGTTATTTCCAGTTTGGGCTGTTATTAATAAAGCTGACATAAACATTCGTGTACAGATGTTTTTGTTAACATACCTCTTCGTTTCTATAGGATAAATGCCCAAAGATGAATTGCTGGATTTTACTGTAATTGCATGCATAGTTTTATAATTGCCAATCCTTTTTCCAGAGTTGCTGTAACATTTTATGTCTCAAAATGTGTAGATGATCAATTTCTCTGCATCCTCATCTTCACTTGGTATGTTACTATTTTTATTTTAGCCATTCTGATAGGTGTATAGTGATTTCTCACTGTGTTTTTAATCTGCATCTGTCTAATGGCTAATGATGATGAACATCTTTTCATGTGCTTATTTACCATCTGTACAACTTCTTTGGTGGAATATCTCTTTATATCTTCCACCCATTTTCTAATTGGATTATTTGTTTTTTCACTGTTGAATTTGAAAACTTCTTTAGATATTTTAGATACTAGTCTTCTTTTGGATATGTGGTGTGCAAATATTTTCTCTCAGTCTTTATCTTGTCTTTTATCCTTTAAACAGGGTCTTTCACAGAACACAAGTTTTTAATTTTGATATGGTCCAATTTACCAATCTTTTCTTTTATGGATTGTGTTTTGACGTAAGTCTAAGAACTTTTTGCCTTTCTCTAGATCCCCAAGGTTTTGCTTATGTGTGTTTATTTTTTTTAAGTTTTTTAGTTTTTCTCTTACATTTAAGTCTGTGATCTATTTTCAGTTAATTTTTGCATAAGGTTATGACGTTTAGGTCAAGGTTCAATTTTTATCACCTATGTTCAGTCACCATTGTTGAAAAGGCTATCCTTCCATTGAAATGTTTTGGCATCTTTCCAAAAACCAGTTGGACATCATTGAGTGAGCCTAATTCTGGGTTCCATTGATCTATATGTCTATACCTCTGCCAATACCACACTTTCTGGATTACTGTAGCTATATAGTAGGCTTATTTTCAGGTGGAATAATTAATCCCACTTAATTCTTCTTTTTCAATATTGTTTTAGATATTCTAGCCTTGTGTCTTTCCATATATATTTTAGAATAAGTTTCTCTATGTCTGTAAGTAACCTTGCTGGTATTTTGATAGGAATTATACTAAGTATCACTGATACATGCAGGCTTTACTGAAAACAGACAAATGCCTAAATAGTTAAGTCAATTTGGCCATATTGACATTTTTGCACGTTTAGGCATCCAATCCATGAACATAGTGTATCTCTCCATTTATTTAGGTATTCTTTGATTTCTTTCATCATCATTTTGTAATTTTCAGTGCATAGATCTTTTAAGTGTTTTGTTAAACTCATATCTAAGTATTTCATTTTTCTTGGATCAATTGTAAAATGATGGTTTTGTGTTTTTTATTTTTGTTTTGTTTTTCAGATGGTTTTGTGTTTTTCATTTCAGTCTCTACGTGCTCATTGTTAATATACAGAAATGTAATTAATTTTTATGTGTTGATATTGTGTTCCGAAACTCACATAGCAGTTTTAGGAGTTTATTTTATATAGCTTCATTGGGATCTACACAGATGATCATGTCAACTGCAAATTAAGATAAGTGCATTTCTTCCTTTGCAACCCATACATCTTTTCTTTCTTTTTTTGCCCTTATTGCAGTGTCTAGAATTTCCATTACTATGTTGAATAAAAGTGCTGAGAGTGGACAATCCTTCCCTTGTTCCCAAACTTAAGCTGAAAGCAGTCAGTGTTTCACTATTAAGTATACTATTTGTTTTAGGTTATTTGTAGTTATTCTTTATTAATTTGGAAAATCTCCCCTTTATTACTAGTTTGCTGAATGTTTTTGTTATGGATGGATTGGATTTTGTCAAATGTGTTTTTATGCATCGATTGATACAACCATATGATTCTTCTTCTTTAACTTGTTGATATGGTGAATTATATTGATTGATTATCAATGTTAAAGCAGGGGTCGTTGTATATAATTCTTTTATATATTGCTAGTTCTGATATGCTAACAAGTTAATTTTTACAGGGTTGTATTAATTATACATTGCCACAAAATATTTCTAAATATTACCGTTTACTGCATCCTTTTCAGCACTGACTTCTTGTTTTTAATGCCACAATTATAGCTAAAATATCTGAGGTAAAGAAATATTTTCCCATATGTGGTAGTCATTTAATATTGTTAGCTAGTATTCTTGTTTTCATCATTTCTGGACAAATGGTAGTGTTTTACTTTTATTATGAATATGTGATTTCTTTGACCAACAAAAGTAATGGAAATGACAATTCTCATTTTAACAAGTGCTACAATTGCTACAGTCTCTTTTACCTACCCCAGACATGATGGAAGCCTGTGTTAAAATAGAGCCCCCATCAGCTTTGTCCCTGAATGATACAATAAGCAGAGCTTCCCTACTGACTCGTGTTCAAAATGTAACAGGAAATAAACCTGTGTTGTATTAAGTCATTGTGTTTTGTTTATTTGTTACTGAAACATAAATCTAGTCCATCTGGATTGATATGGAAATTGGTACTAAAAGTAGGAAACTGTCTCAACAGATATCTGATGTGAATCACAGTCAGGTAGGGCCTCAAATATTATAGACAGGAGGTAGGCTGAGAAAGCTGTTCATTCCCTAACAGGAGATGTTCCCTAATATCTATTTTGGATATAGCCAAAAAGGATAGTTGTTGGAAAGTATCTTCCAGAGGGTAGGACCAGGGCCCTCAGAGAACACTGTACAAAAGATTCTCAGAAAATAGAATCAGAGCTTGCACAAGGGATATGCCATACCTTCAAGGTGGGATTTCAATTGTTATAGAAGCATATTATCTACGTGCCTCTTAACTTTGTTTATTTTCTAAGTGGGAATACTTATTACGGTTAGCCTATTTTTGTTCCAGCATTATATATTTTGTGTGAGCAGGAGTGGATAACTAATCTTTGATTCAGAGATCTCTTCCTCAAGAGGAGACATATCCAGTACTTTTTAGACCTACCACGAACAACCACAGCCCATCACTCAGGTATCCTAGACATTAATCTTGATGCTGTGACTTTGTGTGACTTGTGAATTATTTCCTTCAGAGACCAGGTGAATGTTTGTTCTTGTTGTTGTTTTGTTGTTGTGGTGGTGGTGTGTATGTAGTGAGGAAAGGAGAGTATATCAAATATGTGGTGACCAGAAGGGTAGATTTTGGTGGTCTTTAGGGATAATCACAAATATTCCAGTTTTTCTATTTTCCAAGCACATGGTGGGATTGTGGTTGACTGGTCCCTTTGAAATTAGGGGGCCGGCCCCGTGGCTTAGCAGTTAAGTGCGCGCGCTCCACTACTGGCGGCCTGGGTTCGGATCCCGGGTGCGCACAGACGCACCACGTCTCCGGCCACGCTGAGTCTGCGTCCCACATACAGCAACTAGAAGGATGTGCAACTATGACATACAACTATCTACTGGGGCTTTGGGGGACAAAAAAAGGAGGAGGACTGGCAATAGATGTTAGCTCAGAGCCAGTCTTCCTCAGCAAAAAGAGGAGGATTAGCATGGATGTTAGCTCAGGGCTGATCTTCCTCACTAAAAAAAAAAAAAAAAAGAAAAAGTAGAATAAAAAAAAGAAAAGAAAGAAGTTAGGCCTGGCTTTGGCCACTGCAATGGGAGAAAAGAGTTACATGTGTCATTTTTCAGGTGGAAGCCTTAAAACTAGTATTGATTAACCATGTCTCCTTTTTCCTGCCAAAGTGATTGTGGAAGAAAAGGAGTTTTCAGCACTTGGATCCTTGAGTAACTAAAATAAGAATAGACTAACTTGCCACCCTTGCTGGACATGGAGCTTGAGGAAAAAAAACCATTGGGGTTTCAAACCACTGAGATCTTGGAGATTGGTTGTTTCTGCAGCATAAACCAGCCTATGCTGACTGATGCATCATATTTTAACCAAGTTTCTTCTTTATTCTTAAACCATATAAAAATGAAAGAGTTAAGTTCTGAATTATGGCCTATATGTGTGGTAGAAATTTAATAGATACCAACCAGGAATTTTATATATATTAGTTTTACTTTTAAATTATTTTTAAAAGCTGAAAAAGATCTACCAAGCCTAACTTATAGAGCTAGGTTTTCACTGAAAATGGACAAAGCAGCACTTTGTTGCACTGAACCATCTAGCTAATGAGGTGTGGTGAAAGTTGCATGGTAACTAAAAGAAGAGAGACAAGCTACCTCATTTTAATCTCACTAATTTGCACTCAGTTCAGGGAGGTCAGCTTGAATTAGCTAAAAGTGTTAATTACGGAATTCAAACGCAAAGGTATTTTTATTACATTTAAGAACACACAGTAATCGGCAGTAGAAAAAAGAAAGCATGGTCCAGTTGAAACCCTGGTTTGGTGAACCCATAAAAATATTATATAGACACAGAAAATGCCAGACTGAGCAGAGTTATTAAGTGCATTGATGGTAAAATATGCTTCAAAATTCCATACAAATTGCTTATTATTTTAACAGGATCAAACTTGCACTTGAAACTTGGTACTGACTTTATTACCAAGCCATATTTTGCTGCTAAAATCACCTTACATTCAGTTTCTGATCAAATTAGCACATATTTAAAATTAGTGCAACAATTTAGATAAATGGAGCAGAAATTAAGCTGTGCTCAAAGCGTAATAAAGGAAAAAAAAAGTAATAAGAAAACCAAAGCAGAAAAGGGTATATACTATGTTTAAAATATTTAGAGTTTTGAATTATCTCACTAGTTGTCCAACTGGAGGTATTTTGGAACTTGATTAACAAATTTGAATATTTTCTGGCAACTGAATAAAAATCATTTAAATTCTTAATGGTGTGTTTATGTTTTTATATTTACTACACATTTTACCAAATCATCACTACTTATATGAACTTCCACTAATTAGGTGGTGGGATCATTTTGCACATTTAGTACACCTTCATAAAATACCTTTTGCAATTAAGCCTAAACTCACTTATAATATTTTGGAAAGAATTATGGGCAATTAGAGTGATGCATAATTCTTTCTTATTATTTGTGATTTAATTTTTAGTTGTGTCATTATTTGTTTTCCACATTATCAAGGCATACTGGAATTATGCCCAGAGATACTGCTTTACCACACTGGCCCTGAATTTTCCATGTATTCAACTCTTGTTGTTGAGCACTAGGGACAAATTAACACATTTATAGAAAATAGAGAACACTTTGTCCAATATACGTCAGGGAGTATATTGGATGGGCTGCCCCAAGACCCTCTGACTTCGTGCCAAGTGAAGGATATAACTCCATGCACCATTTGGAATCCATAATCCACTTTCGAACAACAAACCTTTAGGGGGAATTCAATAACTGACTGTAGCACATCACTTTTTCTGAGGAAGATGTCAAGGTTTGGTATTGGCACAATGTTTTATATAAAACTGAAAGCACATCACTAAATATGGAAGATTTCTACACATTTCTTGCATACATACATTTCTGCATGTACCCTTAGTAAATTCCTGAAAATTCTGGAAACTGGAACTATTAAAGGCATGGTCTTCTATGTACATGGTGAAAGAGAAATGATAGAGATAAAAAGTGGACAAAAGTCAGATTTTCTTGATTTCCATATGAGATCAGGAATTTGGCTCTGTGATTATAAACAACAGTACTATATTATAAACTTCAAGGTTGCTAAAATTAGATCGTAATTATGCACAACACAAAAAAGATGATAATTTTGTGACGTGATAGAGATATTAGCTAATGCTAAGGTGGTAATCATATTGCAGTATATAAATGTATCAAATCGAATGCTGTACACCTTAAACTTACAAGTGTTATTTGTCAATTATATCTCAATAAAAATTTTAAAGAAAGAATTTGGCTCTGATTCTAAGAATTTTTTGACTTCAGGCATATAACAGTGTCTATTTAAAGTGCTAAATTTGTATTAGCAATTTAGACATGTAGAAATGAAAATAGTGTATAAATACTGTCACTAGACTTTTTATATCTTAAAATCAGGCAGGAAGTAAAGCATGCTATATCATTATTAATATATATTAATTACCAACTTTATCCTTCCGGAATAATATCTAACATTAACTGATCAATGACTATGTGCAAGGCCCTGCAATTACATATATTTAAAGCATGTAAAATAGACACCAGCAGTATCCCTTTTGCATATATTAGGAAACTGAGGTACTGCTGTGGTCTGAATATTTGTGTCCCCCAAATTCTTATATTGAAATCTTAACCCCCAAAAGTGATGCTATTAGTAGATGGGGCTTTTGGGGAGTGATTAGGTCATGAGGGTGGAACTTTGATGAATGAGTTTAGTGTTCTTATAAAAGATATCCTGCGGCAGAACTCCCTAGCCCCTTCCACGATGTGAGGACACAGCGAAAAAGCCCTGGCAATGAACCAGGAGGAGGGCCCACATAAGACTATGCTGGCATCTTGATCTTGGACTTCCCAGACTCCAGAACTGTGAGAAATGAATGTTTGTTGTTTATAAGCCATCCAGTGGGTTTTGTTATAGCAGCCCAAAAAGACTAAGACAGGTACCAGGAGGTTAAATACCTGACCCTAAATCACACAGATAGTAAATGGTGCATTTGAGATTTAAACCAGGCAGTATGGCTCTATAACCAACATATTGACCAGTACATTTTACTGGAATTCGAGGATGAGGCAAGATTACCAGGAGCACCCAGTCCACCACTCCCACCCTCCAAAAAATATCTAATCACATAAAATGAGAGGAAATCAGACAGTCAAAGAATAAGGGCATTTGAGTTGCATTTGCAAGGATGGAAAGAACTGTAAAATATAGTGATGGATGGTTTATTTTGGAGGGCGGGCTGGGCCAGGGAACAAAGAGGAAAAGAGTAAAGCTCTGGTTGGCGTTCTCAAGTGTAAGGTGTTTTTAGAGACAAGAGTTGAAAAGGGCTGCAAAATTGTTTTGATTGTCCTTCTCAGGAGCACTTTAAACATGAAGATGAGCTATGCTACTTATACTCCATTCAGCAGACCATCAGAGCTGTTGAAGATTTTATAGCTTATGTTTTATGTTACAAGAAATACTTTAAGAAGATTAATAATTTGGCTGTTTGGGGTAGCATTGGCGGGTGATCAAGTTGTTGAACCACCATGTGTCTTGAATTTGAAAATAGGGATAATAACCCTATGCAAATTGTATAGTTAAGAGTTAGGATAAAACAAGATTAAAACACAATTTTTTAAATCTATTTTTGTGAAATGCTCTGAGAAACAAATTTTAAAGTAAATCCCTGATAGCTTACACTTTTTTATTTGTCATAAAAATAAAACACTCCCAAAATATTACGATAACCTTTTTTTCTGGTTGATGTGGATTGTGCATATAGTGTACAAAACATGTCTATCTATTTAGCTGTGGAAGCACACAGAACCAAAATTATTTACAAATATACATTTGCCATCTATATCTAAACAATTATGCCTTCTATTAAACAAAATAAGATCATCTGCAAAAGGCAGCATATAAGTAAGTGTCTAAACAATAAAATAGTATAGAAGTAATTTCGAAAGAGTGAATATCACAATGGGTGGTTGCGTTATTCATGCAGTAGAACAATACTTAACACATATCAATACAATTCTCCTTTAATAGTGAATCCTCCAAGCAAGGTAACCATTCTATTTTGCTGCGAGGAGAAATTCCATTTTACAAAGCTGGCTACAGAGCCTCATACATATTTTATAGCTAGTAATAGGTATTTTCCCAACATAAATTTCATGTTCCAGTGTAAGAAGCAGTTTTCAGCAGCTGTTGCATAATTTTTAAATTACAAGGACCTTAATCTTCATGATGTGTAAAAAAAGTAAGTGATAAAACATAACGAAAATAAAAACAGTTTGGAAATAACTGTGTCTTCAAAAATTAACAATCTGATGTTCTACTATTTTGGCAATTATAATAAAAAGCCTACATCTCATAAAGTTTTCAAATTGTGTCAGTGCACATTCCTTGCAGAATGATGGAAAAGAAAAAAAATGTGAGTTTGACCTTCCAAATTATCGCCATTGCAAATGCCCAATGAGAATGGAATTTGTTTATACTAGTTTATGATTTTGTCACTTTAAAATCATTTCTATTGGGTAAATGGGAGGGACATTGAAATGATATAATCTTACAGTCTGAATTTAGGCTTTATCACCATCACATTGAATCACGTACTTAGCACACATCACTACACCTCTTGGGGTCTCTGTTTCCTTATTTGGAAAACAGAAGATTAAATTAGTCTATAAAAGTCCATTGCAGTTCTAAATTTCCCTAACCTCATGGATAAGGGCTTCCGCTTTTGGAAGCATATATCTCTGTTTTCATTTTACCGTGCTTGTTTTATTCTATTAGTAAAAGACTATCTGGAGAATTAGTGAGGTTAAAACCATGGTTTCAATTCCATGACCAAAGACAATCCCAGTCACTGTGAACATTCAAGATTCTAGTTCCTTGGAATCTGGAAAAGACATCATTATTGATTGAAAAACTCAAAGCACATGTTACTAACGTTTGGTAACCACTATATTTTTGTATGGAAGACATCTTGTCAATCTTAAAACATATTACTCTCTACGCTTCACTAGGTAGTGAAAGCCTACAATTCTGTTACCATCTTCTACCAAATGCCCAATACACAATAATTTCCATAAAAATAAATAGATGATTGACATTCTATTTAATTTAAACCTGAAGAAAAAGAGAAAGAGGAAAAGAAACACCACAAAGAAAGCTTTCCTTTGCATGCTTTTGAATAGCTCTTGTATGTGTGCATAGACGCTAGAAGGTGTATAAAGTTCATTTTTTATTGTGTAGTCAAAAGACAAAGACTTTAAAGAAGACACTAAGGTGAAAGCAACATTTATTTAAATTTTCTTTAGTTACAAGGACATTTCTCTATCCTTCACCACTTGCCTCCTTTACCAAATATAATAACGTGCGCCATTTCCAACTTGGTTTGCTCTACAAATTGGAATGACCCTTCCAATTTTATTCAGTCTATAGTTTTGTGAAGAATTTCAGATTCAAATGTGTTGTATAAAAAAACTGTTCTGGTTTCAAGAGGAAATTCTCAACAGCCCTAATTGTGAGGAGCGAATACTAATGATGTGTAATTAAATGTCTTATTTAAGATTTTAAATGACAAAGAGGGCAATGATGTCTATTTTAGGGGGAAAAGATTCAGCAAAGTCTATTTTTAAAAATGACTTAGCATGCAAACACCTGGGTCAAATTCTGGCTCTATCTTTAACTAGTTGTATAGCTTTGAACAAATTGCTTAACTTCTGTGAATCACAACAACCTACTTGCAAAATGCACAGTTGAATTAAATCAAGAATGGCAGGGAGGTGACCTATATGCTGTCAAAACTTCAATTCCTAAAAATATGTTCTTTTTCTAGTTGTTCATGCTACACTTACCTACCACTGAGTTTGAATTTTCCTCCACATAGTGCTCAGAAAGCCACTACAAGTCAATTGGAGTTAGCAGGTGCTATGGACTGAATGTTTCGTCCCCCCAAAATTCTTAAGCTGAATTTCTAGCCCCCAATGTGATGGTATTTGGAGGTGAGGCCTCTGGGAGGTGATTAGGTCATGGCAGCGGAACCCTCATGGATAGAATTAGTGCCCTTATAAAAGAGGCCCCAGAGGCCGACCTGGTGGCGTAGCATTTAAGTTCATGCCCTCTGCTTTGGCTGCCTGGGGTGTTCAGGTTCAGATCCTGGGCGTGGACCAATGCACCACTTATCAAGCCATGCTGTGGCAGGCGTCCCACATATAAAGTAGAGGAAGACGGGCACGGATCTTAGCCCAGGGCCAGTCTTCCTCAGCAAAAAGAGGAGGATCGACATCGGATGTTAGCTCAGGGCTAATCTTCCTCACAAAAATAAAAGAGTCCCAGACAGCTCCATCACCCCTTCTCCCATGTGAGGACACAGCTACCAGAGAGCCATCTCTGAATCAGGAAGCAGGTCTTTTCTAGATATCAAATCAGCCAGCACCTTGATCTTGGATTTCCCAGCCTCCAGACCTGTGAGAAGTAAATGTCTGTCCTTTATAAGCCACCCAGTCTGTGGTATTCTGTTACAGCAGGTCAAAGACTAAGACAGCATAGGAGCTGACATCTATCTACTGTTACTCTAAGTTCTCTTCCAAGAGGGAACAGTTTCTAAGTCCATAGATACAGTTGACTGGCCTTGGGTCACACAGTCATAACGTTTAATCTACTCTGGTACATCTTATACCATGTTGGCCCTTCTTTGGTAGCACATTTTCCCTCATATTAATCCCAAAGCTGGCTTCCTGGAATACCTACTCACTGATCCTCCTTTGATTTTTAATGGGAAGCATTCATTTTGTGTTTTTCACTGCCACGTAGGAGCTACTCTAGCCACGGCTTGGCTAATATTAGGCTAGGGAAAACAGTTGGAGGTTCACTGGTGCCAGTGGCTGATCTTGCTAATAGCTTTTTCTTTATAAATACGCTCAATACTATCAATTTCTACATTGGTGACAGAAATAGTAAATTTCAAAGCTGTACTTACATTTCCCAGGGGAGGAATGAGCTAAGTGGTATATATTTGTTTCTCAGTATTATTCACACTGCACTGCTTCTCTTAACCCTTCACTATCTGCAAACATGAAGAAGGATTAACTGATAAAAGAATTCAAGTGACCGCAAACAAATTATTACTTTAGTCTCAATTTTCAGAAATGAAAGAAATGTACCGAGAAGCCATTTCTAAACAGGGTATCACAGAGAACTAGTTATGAGAAATAGTCTAAGTTAAAAAAAAAAAAGGTGATAAAAACATTGGGAAGACACAGCATACCTAATCTCTGTTGAAGACTCATCACACATATTAGCATGGTTCTGAGAAGTCCTGCAGTAAAGAAACCCATTTATCTTGATCTAATTTGCAACTTTTCAAACAAATTTGACTGCAACATTTTTTTCTCATAATACTTCTCAACATTGTACAAAACTAACAATCCAGCATATACAATGGGGTGAACACAGACTATTGTACAAGTTAATATGTAACTTAGTATGTCAATAGTACAATAATAGAATGGGGCAGCTGAACTTTTGCATGGAGAGCTGCTCAACGAAAGCTATTTGCAATATTTCCACTCCTTTAACTAGTTGGAATCTAATGGGAGCTAATCAGATAATTTGAGGCCAATGAGTAGAAGATACCTAGTAGCCTAACCCACTGAATAATAAACTGTCTTTATGTTCTAACAATGTGTACAGCTCTTAAGGGACTCTCATTCATGTTTAGTACAAGATAATTAAAAGGAACAAAGACAGATGAAAATTATGTTTGTATGAAACAAATTCTATTTGTAAAAGGAAGCAAGTCTCAGGTTACCTGGGTAATGTAGAGAACTGATTCAATTCTCCAATTCAAATGCACAGACAGACAGACAGAGAGACAGAATGTATGACTTTCTTTACTTGAATCTTATTGAGTCTGAAATATCTGCACAAGTTCACTGTGAATTCCTTTCACGCCTCAGAATCAAAGACAGTGCTCCAACGAAATTTAGTCAAGGAAGGTGGTGAATTTGGATTGGATCAGTGATCACTAAGGCTGCTGGATCATTGGCATCACTTTAAGACTTCGTCAATATTTTTATTCCCATAGCCATCAACAAAACCTCTTCAATCAGAATATCTGAGCCAGAAGCTTTCTGTAGCATTGACTTGATTAAAATTTCTAAACCCTGCTTGGTAAAATCCACCCAGGTCTAGTTATTCCCAGCAAGAAACAGAGTTTGATCATTTTTGGGGGGATAGGTTAGGGCTGGGGCTAGTTTTATGTTTCATTGAAGTAACCAGCTATTTGGACATTTTATATGTGGTTATGCACTGTAATAAAATTTTTGAGAGAGTAATAGCAAAAGGCAAAAAAGGCTTATTTTTTTTTCTGAGGTAAAAGAAGAGGTAAATATCAAAAATAGGTGGATATTCCGTCATATTTTCAGTCAGAGATTTGCAAAATCCTCCAGGATGTGATGTGACTACTGATAGAAATACATTTTCCTATTTTTTAATTTAATGAACACTTGTCTGATATTTAATATGCAGCAAGTAGAATTCTAAATGCTTTACAAACATTAAATGTTTTCTCTCAGAGTACTCAAATATATTAATTAGCCCATTTACAGAGAAGGGAACTGAGAAACAGAGAGGTTAAGTCACTTTCCCAAGAACCCTAAGCTGATAAGTGGTTGAGCCAGGATTTGAACCCCGTGATTTGCTCTGAAGTCTGTACTCTGAACCACAATGTTACATTATTCAGGGCATTGAATTCTTATGTTATACTATCCCTTAAAAAAACTTGTGTGTGTGTGTGTCTGTGTGTGTAAAGCATTCAGGTCAGAAGAATGATTGCAAAATTCTCAGAACCAGAGGGAGTAAGGCAGCAGGCACAACAGCTAAAAGGCCAACTCTGATTTGCTGGTTACAAACCGGTAGCTTAGAGACAATTTTCTTGACACCTTGAAGTATTACTATTTGGAACAGCTTGTTCTAGAACATACAAACTTATTTGTATGACATGTTTAAGTAGATTATTTCAAATTTAACTCAAAATTACACATGGGTATTTAGGAAGACCGGCTGGTAGATGGGGCACTTAGAAATTTGGAATCTAACTCTGTATTCAATCAAAGCAAGATTTCATACACTACATTTCTGTTGAATAAAATGCAAAGTGATCATTATTTTTGAAACTTTTATTTTTAATGTACAAATTACAAGGCATGTAAAATAGTGATAAAAATCCAATTTTAAAATGTTGGTAATAAAATACATACTGTGTTGGATGGAAAACCAAAACCAAACATACCAATTTTGTTATCTTTAGTTACCCAACTGATCAGTGGGAACGAACCTAGCAGATGTTTGCTTTATAATCTGTATTTCATTAGGCAGAAATCAACAAATAACACCGCAAACTCCAGTAAATACTACGATTTTAAATTATCTTTTCTAAGGAAAAATTTGCCTTTAGTGATATGTTTTGCAATTTACTATCCTGACTGGTTTTCTATTGCTAATACATGGGAAACATTTAGGAATATATTTTCAGTATATCTAGAAAATTTACGCTAGTTAATGGATTTCTTTATTACATATGAAGCCAAATAATTTGAAAAGTGTAAAAATCAGAGCAAAATATTTTAGGTCCACTTCATGTCAATGAATATTTTCTGAGTTCCTGTTTTGTGAAGACAATATAATGGGTGTTGAAGGGAATATCAAGGTGAATAATATCCATGGGTTCTCTCTTAGGTTTCCATGATCTGGAAATTTTATAGACTATACGCACGTACCCCAAATTCACGTGTAGTTATATAAGTGTATACACACACACACACACACACACACACACATACGTATTGGCAAATACACACAGACACACAGATTTGTTTATTTGCTAGCATCAAATTTAAATAAAATGTATCATTAGCTTTGAAGAAAACTTCAGGGATAAAAATCAACCATTTGTTTAAGAAATGCTTTGTTACCATTAGTTTTGAAGCACTAGTTAACTAGCAGCGGTATGTGGAAAAACATATACAACTCTGAGTCTAAAAGTTATGGAAAAATTGGACACTGAATGGGAAAACAATTTGGGAATACTTTAAACAAATTTGTTTTTCTTATATTCTATTTGTCTGATATACAACAAAAATATCTACTTCCAAATAAGTTTAAAAATTTTTCTAATAAAGATAAAATAAAATAGTAATTGATAATAAAGCATTGTAGCTGTTTAAGTTGTAATTTTTTATTTTTTCCCAATGGCACATAAAATAATGGTCATCTTTCAAATAATAGCATCTCAGACTTATTTACGCTATAGGCCTCAATAAATTTTCTTGATTGAAAGAATGATGAACTACTTTACTGCAAACCAGTACTA
The DNA here is from genome assembly GCF_057802395.1 of Ceratotherium simum simum. Classification (NCBI taxonomy): domain Eukaryota; kingdom Metazoa; phylum Chordata; class Mammalia; order Perissodactyla; family Rhinocerotidae; genus Ceratotherium; species Ceratotherium simum. Next base: position 74,346,741 of record NC_141904.1, on the reverse strand, counting down.
GGGACCACAGTTATAAATTTGTGGATCTGGTCGACTAATTTCATTTTATAGATTTGGAAACTGAGGCCTAAAAAAGAAAAAAGTGGCATTCCCAAGGTCATGGGGTATTTTAAGGGCAACACGGTACCAGAAATAAATGTTCTATACTCCTTACCTATGCTTTTTCCATCAAACCGCATGCCATCCCAGAAAGGTCAGTTTCTATTTATGACATGCAATCAAGTAGACTCCTGAATATCCACTGAAAAGGTCAATCTTATTTTGAGAGGCAATGTCCTTTAATGAAAAATCCAAAACAGGAGCATTGGAGTTAGAAATTAGTTTGAATCCTGGCTCTGCGTGAGCTGCTGCATGACCCTGGGACAGATAATGAACCTCTCTGAGCTTCATCAGTAAATGGGAATGATAACAATGTATGCTCTCATATGGTGAGGATAAAAACTTTAATTTTTTTAAAAGATTTCTCCCAGAGCTGGCATATAATAACAGTCAGGAAATGGTAGCATCCTTCTTTCCCTTCCTATTCATTATTCTTGCCCAATTTTTACCACTGTCTCACACACACACACACACATACACACACACACACTCCCGTTCCATCAGGGAGATGTCTGGTCCTTCTCAAAATGTCATATGGGTCCTACATTATGTTTGTAATGGGATTTGGCTGTACTTGCTCTTCATTGTTTTTATTGCTTTATTTAATATTCTTATGCTTCTGTGTCCAGATTTAGTTTCACCCAAAGAACGGGGTGGACTTGAAGATATTCAACAATAACTCTTAATGACTAGATCTTCAGTGAAAGGTTTGTCATAAACTTTAAGAGCCATTTAGTAGTCCCTAAGTCAGTATTTTTTGAGTGAATAAGCTTTCTAGAATTATACATGTATTTTTAAAGTCTAAAGAAATCCCTGTTTCAATCTTAAGGAAGAAGAGGAAAATCATTCTTTTCTCTCAGCACACTAAAATCCTTTTATATTTTCCATTTAATGTCAACATCCTAACTTCTACCTTGTGGATATGTTCACAAATAGTCATTCAGCTAATGTGGAACTATCAGTATTCTCAAATAATTTTATCTGTTTGCGGCATGTCAAAGTATAACTATCAAAAAGTTGAAAATCTGATTTTTATACAAATATAGGACTACTGATTCTCCTCATTAATGAAGTAATCAGCAGAAAGGCAAAGTTAATTCAAAGGAGAATTATTAGAACAAAGATTATATGGGAATTGGAAAAAGAATGTGAGTTTAAGATTGCTAGATTAGTTATAAAACTGGCTAATGTTCTACAGGGCAAAGAAACTCTAACCTTCAAATTATATTTTCCACCAGAAAGTAATTATTTGCATCTTTGCCAGATAAAAATCTAGAAGTGAACATGTCACTTCACAAAATCTGGCCTTTAATGTATAGTTAATGTTAAGTCAAACAATGGTACATTCCCCAAGTGCAGATAATTAAACAATCCTTGATTGGGCCTGTGAAACAATGTTCTAATCTAATTCACCTGTAAGAATACACACTGCCCTCCCTTTGCCTGACTTCCAAGTTTGGGTCATTTTTCTTAATAAACCGTCTGACCAGTTACCAATACTGAATGACACCTAGAATAACGTCAAGAAATGTTTGCTTATTAGATAGGACAGTTTGATGCAAGCAACAGAAATCCATTCAGGCTAACTTAAATTTAAAGGGAATTGATTGGAAAGATTATGGGGTAGTTCAAACAATAAAGGAGAAACTGATGAGTTAGGCTTGGAAAGGAACCAGAAACAAGGCATCTCAGTAGATCAAAGCAGAGGAAGCAAAAGGAAGGCATATTAGTTTCCTAAGGTAGATGTAACAAATGACCACAAGCTGGGTGGCTCAATACAACAGAAATTTATTTTCTCACAGTTCTTCAGTCTAGAGGTCCAAATCAAGGTGTAGGCAGGGCCGTGCTCCCCCTAAGCCTCTAAGGGAAGATCCTGCCTTGCTTCTTCCAGCTTCTGGTAGCCCAGGCATTCCTTAGTTTGTGGCAGCATAACAATCTGCCTCTGTCTTCACATGGCTGTCTTACCTCTGTGTTCTGTCCACTTATATCCACTCTAATTCAGTACGTCCCCATCTTAACTTACTTACATCTACAAAGACTCTATTTCCAAATAAGGTTATATTCACAGCTACCAGGGGTTAGGACTTTAATATATTTTTGAGTGGGAAATAATTCAATCCATAATAGAAAGTCTCTTCATTGCAGGAATGAATCGGCTACAATCATTTTTCTATCTTACAGGACTGCATTTAAGTCTCAAAATCCTGGGAGAAAAATTTAGATAGCCAAGTTTGGATCACGTGCCCCCCGTGTTTCACAAAATTCCACGCAATTAAGTTGCGGTTTTCCAAACTATAATTATCTTATCAAAATGAATGTTATGACTGCCAAAACAAAAAGCCTTGTAAATCTTGCAATAAGTCTATAGTTTCCCCTAGTCCCCTAATCTATTTATTACAAAAGTTTCAGTAAATTACCTCAACTTCATTAATCAACAACCCTGACATTGTAGAGGCCTGAAAAATTTGTTAAATGAAAACAAAATCTGTCTTTTTCTCCAGATTTTTCCATTATGTTTTACGAAAAAAGTTCTTTGCCATAAAATTGCCCTAGTAACACAGTTTACAACCAACTGCTGTGTATTTAGAAGGAAAGCAGGCAGGTAAATGGACCGCATTGTCTGATTCTCTTTATTTTTGTCATTGCAGGCTGGCAAAGAAGTTTAAAAATAAAAGTTAAAAGCAGCTTCCATTTGTGTGCAACGTGGAGATATACAGCTAAACTGTACCATGCTGAGTACCTTTAATTTTATTTATTTGAAAAAGAAATAAAAACCCAGCTGCGATGGTGACAGCAATGCTCCCAGCAAAAATAAGTGTCATTCTACGAACACGGGATAAAGAGATTGGTAATCGGAGAAATGCAGACGTTGGGCTTCTTATCTCTGCCTTGTGGAACTGGATAGCAATAATATGAAGATGCAGGAAGAAGGAGAAGGTAGTTCCTATTCACATTTATTCTGGCTGGAGTTATACCTCCATGAAGATACCCAGTTAGCATTTTGTTTGGAGTGGATTCAGGTTACTGAATTGCTTATTTGCAACTCCTAATAAGGAGTAGAACTAATTCCCGGAGTAGAAAGAGCTCTCAATTACAGTACATTAAGCACCTTCTTAATTAGCTACTTACAGTGTGATTATAGACGCACTTGACTGAAGGCTGGGTTAAGGTGTGAGGTAGTGACGTTCTTAATAGACAGGCACCCCTAGATGGGTTAAAAACCTTAAGTCATTAATCATTTCTAAGATGTCATTTCAGTAGAAGATAGTGGTGTCCTCAAAGGGGCCTTATGCATTCAAAATTTTTCAAAATACAAACAAAAAAAATACAACACGCCGATGACGAATTCAGTCGTCATTGCTATGCAATATTCAAGGAGAGGAGAAACGTTCTTAAGAATGATGTGGTTTCTAAGATTATCATTCAGAATTGACTCTTCAAGAAAAGGCTAGAAACTATCTGGATGACTCTTCTACACATATGATTTAGCTGACATAAGTTGGAAATCCTAGGTTAATGCCTCAGAAATAGGTTTCAGGTAGTCAGCCTCTGTCTTAGGGGAACTTGGTTTTGGGGAAAGAATGCATAGTATCATATAGCAACTCTGGATTTCTGATTTCTGGTTCCATTTGTAAGGAACTTGGAAGTCTCCACTCTGTCTTAACAACAAGAAAAACCTGAACAGACTGAAAAATCAACAACTCTTCTTGGATCCATATGAGAGGAGAAGGCACAGGGCAAACCACTGCCCCAAAGATTGGAGAGACAGGCAGGAGAATGCAGGGAGTCACGGCTTAGTGGAGCAGAAATTCACTAGCAGAAACTGCCCCGGGAACCAGTGCTAGAGTAGAAAACCCTGAAATATAATTGAAAAATCGCCAGAGGCTCAGTGTGGACAATTCTGAGTTAAAAACTCCAGGGGGACCCACTCATCAGTTGGCCCCCACAATTTTGTGAGATTTACCTCCCGAGGCTTGATGAAGTTCCCACAGTAAATATCAAAGAAAGATCCCATTTGCTTCTGGCAGGGAGAGGGCAAAAGTATCCATTTTGAAATACACCAAAGCCCACTGTTCTTCTTAACAAGGCCTCCCCTTGGGGAAAACTACCTACCAGAGACTAACCTGATGAGGTATTATCAGCACCTAACTGACCTGGGAAGGGAAATACCCCACTCCAGGTCATTCAAGCCATCCTGCCCCATCTAAGAGGGGGAAAAAGCTGAGAAACTCTTGTAAAGTTCACAGTCCAGAAGCATAGGCACTAAAAGACAAACCTCATCTTAGGATTATAGACTGCTTCCCCTCCACCCATACCTCACCACCACATTACTAAGGCCTATTTACAGCGGTTCCGTTTACCCAGTGCATCAGTATGGCTATCAAGAAAAAATTACAAGGCATACCAAGAGGAAAAAAGCAAAGTTTGAAGACACAGAGCAGGCATCAGAACAAGACACGCCAGGGATGTTGGAATTATCAAAGCAAGGTTTTAAAACAACTATGCTTAATAGCTAGGGGCTTTAATGGATAAAGTTGACAGCATGCAAGAACAGATGGGTAATGTTGGCAGGGAGATGGAAATCAAAGGAACCAAAAAGAGATGAAAAACGCTGCAACAGAAATGAATAATGCCTTTGATGGGTTAACTACTAGACTGGACATGGCTGAGGAAAGAATCTTTGAGCCAGAGGATGTATCAATGGAATCCTTGAACACTGAAAAGCAAAGAGAACAAAGGCTGGAAAAAAACAAAAAAACAAACCCAGAACAGAGTATCCAAGGACTGTGAGAAAACTACAAAATGTGTATCATACGTGTAATGGGAATACCAGAAGGAGAAGAAAGAGAGAATGGAACCAAAGAAATATTTGAAACAATAATAACTGGGATGTTCCCCCAAATTAATGTCAGACACCAAATAACAGATCCAGAAAGCTCAGAAAATACTAAGTAGGATAAATTCCAAAGAAACTACACCTAGGCATAACATTTTCTTCTTTTTTTCCAGTTTAATTGAGACATAATTGACAAAAAAATTCTAATATATTTAAAATGTACAATGTGATGATTTGATAAGTGTATATATTGTGAAAGGATCCCCTCAGTCAAGTTAATTAATGAATCCATCACCTCACATAGTTACCTTTTTTTTGAGTGGGGAGGATGAGAATGCTTAAGACCTACTCCCTTAGCAAATTTGAATTATATAATATAGTATTTTCAACTATAGTCATCATTCTATACATTAGATCCTCAGAACTTATTCATCTTATAATTAAAAGTTTGTATCCTTTTACCAACCTCTCCACATTTCCCTAAAACCAAAAACCCTGGCGACCACCATTCTACTCTCTGTTTCTATGAGTATGACTTTATTTTTTTAGGATTACACATATAAGTGATACCATGCAGTATTTGTCTTTCTCTGTCTGGCTTATTTCACTTAGCATAATGCCCTCCGGTTTCATCCATGTTGTCACAAATGGCAGGATTCCCTTCTTTTTTAAGGCTGAATAATGTTCTATTGTGTATATATATACCACATAATCTTTATCCATTTACCAGTGGATGGACACTTAGGTTGTCTCCAAATCTTGGCTATCATGAACACACTTGCAATGAACATGGGAATACTAATACCTGTTTGAGATGGTGATTTCATTTCCTTTGGGTATATACTCAGAATAGAGTGTTGGATCATATGGTAGTTCTATTTTTAATTTTTGAGGAAGCTCCATACTGTTTTCCCTGGTGACCACACCAATTTACATTCCCACCAATGGTGTACAAGGGTCGCCTTTTCTCCATCTCCTCACCAGCATTTGTTTCCTATTGTCTTTTTCATAATAGACATACTAACAGGCGTGAAGTAATATCTTCCTGGTTTTGGTTTGTACTTCACTGATGATCAGTGACGCTGAACATCTTTTCATGTACCTATTGGCCTTTGGAGAAATATCTATTCAGGTCCTTTTCCCATTTTTTGATTGGGCTATTTTGTTTTTTGCTATTGAGTTGTATGAGTTCCTTGTATATTTTGGATATTAAGCCCTTATCCAATATATGGTTTGCAAATATTTTCTCCCATTCAGTAAGTTGCCTTTTCATTTTGTTGATGGTTTCCTTCACTGTAAAGAAGCTTTTTGGTTTAAAGAACAACATCAACTAAGGCCTGAATGGCAAGTAGAAATTAGCTATATGCCACAGGAGGAAGGACATTGCAGGTGTAAAGGTCTGGGAGAGAGAGCCTAGTACATATGAGAAATGGTGTGCATGTGCCTACTATGGAGATAGGGAGGAAAGAAGCTGGAAAGAGAGGTGAGGACAAACTTGGGAATTTGATGGGGTTTTTTTGTTGTTAATGAGAAGCCACTGAAGGAATTTAAGGAAGGGAATGAAATGAAAAGAATTGACTTGGAGGAGGATTGACTCCGGTTATAGTGTAAGGAGAGAGTGAAGAGAGAGCCTGAGGGGAGGGGTAAAGGTGGGGAGGGCAGCTGTTGTGGTCGTCTCTAGAGACCAGGAAGACATGCAAGGCTTTGACAGTGGGGATGAAGACTGGATAATGTCAATAGATAGCAAGTGCTAAGCATTTTACGTATGTTATTTCATGTAATCCTTGCATGTTACAATCCACTCAGGTTACAATTGAGGAAATCAAAGCTTTAGAAGTTAAACAATTTGCATTTAGCTTTTGAGTTACAAAGCTGGGATTTGAATTCTTAAATCTCATTTTCCCTAAAGCCCAGACTTTTAACTACAAAAAGTATTAAGGAGACTGGAGGAGTGGGAGTGGGAGGGGCAATGGAGAAGAGGAGGTAAATAAATGACAGTGTTGTTTCAGCAAAAAAAATAAAATGAAATAAAATAAAAGTGTGTCAGGCCACAATCTGACTCTTGTTCATGATAGTTCAAAGGCTCAAATTTTAATATAAGACACCCTTTTCTTCACGCTCCTGTTGCTTTGCGAAGTCAGCCATCTTTCAATTACAAGTATTTCAGTGGCTGAGTTTAAATTACAGTGGCTTTAAAATAAAATATTTTCATTTAAGCATAGTTTGGCCCCTCCTTCTCAAATTCATGTTGTCCTCTTAAAGAAATTTTAAATTATTTTCATGATAAGCTCTTTGAATGTTGGGGTATGTCTCTTCCAAATGAACAGAAATAAACAAGACCATTTGTAGAGTGCCTGACTCAAGCCAGGCAGCTCGTAGAAGCAGGGAATTCATTTACATGTTTTCTCATGTATTCATGACGACTGATCATAAGTTGGTGAGTATTTATGGTACCTAGTTTATATGCCACTTCAGATTTGCTCAGTCTACCTGTGCCTGGACATCATCTGCTTCCCACTGAAAGTCTCAGGATACGGCCTTATCTCCTTAAACAGCCTCCAGGGTAAGGGCTGCATGTGGACACGGCTTCCATTTTACCTCCATTACCCATTCCAAGCCTACCTATCAGTGGCTTTGTCTCCTCTCCCCACTTCTGAATTCAGATGAAGCACTTGCCTGCTTGGCATGGAGTCTGGCTTCTCCAGACTGCCTGGACAGGCTGGATCACAAAGCCCAGAATGGTGTATGGGGGGAGCTGGAGAGTTAAGCTTCATGGAGTTAAACAGGACCAACGAGAAAGATGGAATTTAAAAAGTGGGAAGTTGCAGGGCTGGCCCAGTGGTGCAGCGGTTAAGTGCACGCCCTCTGCTTCGGTGGCCCGGGGTTTGCTGGTTCAGATCCCAGGCGCGCACCAACGCACAGCTTATCAAGCCATGCTGTGGTAGCGTCCCATATAAAGTACAGGAAGATGGGCACAGATGTTAGCCCAGGGCCAGTCTTCCTCATACACACACAAAAAAAGTGGGAAGTTGCTGACAGGTAAATATTTCCTCTCTTCATCCCACTAAAAGGTGCTGAGCCATGGTGGCTCCACACAGCGTGTCTGGAAATGCTGTACATGACTGAGCGACCAACACTGTCTTCTTGTGAAGCTGTAACCAACATGGTAATAATGGACCAGTATGTATTTGCTTCCAGTATTTCTCTGTCTCTTTGCCCTTTTCTCCCTCACTCTAGCTGCCATACGGTCGTACCTGCCAATAAAGGTTTAGCACACAAACTCTACCTTAGGCTATTTTATAGAGAACCTGGACTAAGGCAAACTGTTACTATTATTGTTGTTATTATAATCAACCAAGGAAAGTATGATTCAAGAAATTAAACCTGAGGTCACATAACTAATAAAGGGCTTATTTGAGATTTAAATTCAGGTCAGCTTTATGTCAGATTTTTGCCTAGTATATCACAGCTATTTCAAGGTTCATAGATGGCATTAGTGATTGTTATGGGTTGAATTGTGTCCCCCAAAAGATATGTTGAAGTCCTAATCCTAGTACCTCAGAATGTGACCTTATTTGTAAATAATGTCATTGTAGATATAATTGGTTCTAGAATTATAGTTATGATTAGTTATAAGAAGATATCATGCTGCAGTAGGATGGAGCCCTTATAAGAGGAAAAGAGACACAAACAGACACAAAAGGAGAATACCACGCGACAACAGAGGCAGAGATTGGAGTGACACAGCTATAAACCAAGGACTGATGCCCGATACCAGAAGCTAGCAAGAGGCAAGAAAGGATTCTCCTGTACAGGTTTCAGAGGGAACATGGCCCTGCTGACACCTTGATTTTCAACTTTTAGCCTCCAGAACTGTGAGAGATTAAATTTCTGTTGTTTTAAGCCAAGCAGTTGTGGTAATTTTTTACAATGGACCCCGGAAACTAACACAGAGATTCTTGACAAGTGTCAGGGAATTTGCTCCCAGGTACATCAGCTCAGATTAGGTCTCAAGTTCACTTAAAATTTATATACCTTTTTTTGTGATCGTGAAAGTCATACATCCTTACTAAAAAAATTATACAGTAAAATAAATCAATAAAACTAAGCATTGATAAACCCTATAACCCAGAGCTAATTGCTAATAACGTCATTTCAAAATATTATTTTTAACATTTTATTATGGAAAATTTCAAACATACATGAAATTAGAAAGAATATTATATCAAAACACCTTATACCCTTCACTTAGCTTAGATAGTTATCAACATATGGCCAATCGTGATTCATCTACACCAACACCCATTCTTCTCTCACTCCACCAGCATAATTTAAATCAAATCTAAGATATCATGTAATTTTACCCATGAGCAATTCAGTTTGTATATCTAAAAGATAATGATTCTATTTTGTAACCTAATTAAAATACTATTTTATACTTAATGTATTTGAAAAGGTGTTCAGTATCACCTAGTCAATGTTCAATCTTTCTCAATTGTTTTTAAAAAGTGTATTTTATTATTTTGTTTGTTTAAATCAGGATTTAAGAAAGTGTCCAACACATATCATTTGGTTGAGACATCTGTTAAGTGCCTTAACCTATTGGTCCCTTTCCATCCCTTATTTGTTTTTCATGACATTAATTTGTTGAAAAAAAATCAGTTATTTGTTCTGAAGAATTTCTCACATTCTGAATTTTGCTGATTGTCTCTCTATGGTGTTTTCAACATGGTATGCATGTCCTACAAACTGGTAAGTAGATCTCGAAGCTTGATCAGAGTCAAGTTCAATATTTTGGCATGGATAATTTGTAGGTATAGGTGATGCTCAATAATTCCTATTTTATCTCATCAGTAGGCATATCTTTTTTTGCTTTGTGTGTATGTGTGTGTGTGTGAGTGTGTGTGAGATAATGAGTTTGGAAGGTATTGACAACCTGATCTATCCATTATAAAGCTTCCTACCAACTTTTTAATACTTTTTTTTGGGTTTTAGCAGCTAGTAATTATATATTTTTTTCATTAGTGGGTACAAAATGGTAATAATCTAATTTTATAATTCCTTCTACATTTATTATCTGAAATACTTCTATGTAAAGAAATTCTGGCTTCATTAAGGTAGGAATGCATAGGAAAGGTAAGAAAAGTGCATGATTCTTTCTCTCTTTACCATTTTTTGTATTATTATGCACTCACATATTTTACATTTTGGTATATTTCAATCCAGTGCTATTATTACTATTTTTATGTTCACAGTTCTCCTCTTTTCTGGGATGGGATTATGCCCTTAAAAATGACTACAATTTTCTTTTGATGTAAGCACAGTAGTGTGGCTTCCTGTTTTGGGTTCAAGCAGATATTCCAGGCTCATCTTATACTTTTTCCGCCCCACACTTGGAATCAGCCATCTCTCCAAGGTGTCCTGATTTCTTTTATTAGAAAAAGGCACTTAGAGGCCACATTCTGTGTGCTGGGGCTATTCACTAATACTGACTGGTCATTGTTTCCAGACTTTTTCAGTGGACAGATCTAGAAAATATTGTGTTAAGATAAAACATGTTATGTGGTCACCTAATATTTGATAAGGGAGCCGGGAACATTCAATTTAGAAAAGATAGTCTTTTCAATAAATACTGCTGGGATAATTGATATTCACAAGTAAAAGAATGAAACTGGACCCATTTCTTACACCTCTCACAAAAATTAATTCAAAATGGGATTAAATACTTACATGTAAGACCTGAAACCATGAAACTCCTAGAAGAAAACATAGAAATAAAGCTCCTTGACATGGTTCTTGGTGATGATTTTTTGGATATGACACCTAAAGCATAAGCAACAAAATCAAAAATAAACAAACTGGACTACATCAAACTAAAAGCTTCTGCACTGCGCACAAAATAAACTGTCAACAAAGTGAAAAGACAATCTATGGAATGGGAAAAAATATTTGCAAACTGTATATCTGATAAGGGGTTAATATCCAAAATATATAAAGAACTCATATAACTCAATAGCAAAAAACTACCCAATTAAAAAATGGGCAAAGGACCTGATTAGACATTTCTCCAAAGAAAATATACGAAAGGCCAACAGGTACACGAAAAAATACTCAACATTACTAGTCTTTAGGGAAATGCAGATTTACAACCACAACGAGATATCACTTCATGTCTGGTAGAATGGCCATCATCAAAAAGACAAGAGATAACAAATGCTGGCATGGATGTAGAAAAAAGGGAACTCTTGTGTACTGTTGGTGGGATTTTAAATTGGTACAGCCACTATGGAAAACAGTATGGAAGATCCTCAAAAAATTAAAAATAGAACTACCATTTGATCCAGCAATTCCATTTCTGGGAGTATATCCAAAAGAAACAAAAACTAATTCGAACAGATATCTGCACCGCCATGTTCACAGCAGTATTATTTACACTAACCAAGACACGGAATCAACCTACGTGTCCATTGATTGATGAATGGATAAAGTAGTTGTGGTATATATATATACAATGGGATATCATTCAGCTATAAAAACTGAGGACATCCTACCATTTGCGACAACATGGATGGACCTTGAAGGCATCATGATAAGAGAAATAAGTCAGAGGGAGAAAGACAAATACTGTATGATTTCACTTACATATGGAATCTAAAAAACAGAACAAAACCACATAAATAAAAGAGATCAGACTTGTGGTTACCAGAGGTGGAGGGTTGGAGGAGGGAAAATTGGAGGAAGATGGTCAAAAGGTACAAACTTCCAGTTAGAAGATGAATAAGTCCTAGGGATGTAACGTATAACATGATGACTATAGTTAACACTGCTGTATAATAGATAAGAAAGTTCTTAAGAGAGTAAATCCTATGAGTCCTCATCACAAGGAGAATTTTTTTCCCTTTTTTCTTTCTTTTCTTTTTATTGTATCTTTATGAGAAGATGAAGGTTAGCTGAACCTATTGTGGTAATCATTTCACAATACATGTAAATCAAACCATGGTTCTGTACACATAAAACTTATACAGTGATGTATGTCAATTATTTCTCAATAAAACAGAAAAAAGTATATTATGAGTTCATTCTGATAATTTCAATTCAAATATTGGAAGACAAGGCTTTTGCATAACTTCTTTGATTTTATATTTATATTTCTTTTGTTTTAACAAAGTCATGTTTTCTAATGACATAAAAATTACATGTTTGGTTTATCCCAAAATATGTGGATTATAATTCAAAAATAACAGTATCAATATTATAAAAATATTACTACAGATAAAATTTTAAGTTTTTTTGGCCATATCTGTCATTGAGATATATTTCACAAAGCATGTACAAATTATTCTAACTCAAAGTTTCTTGAAATAATTCTTCTTTGCGCCATTAAACCATTAACTTTACACACAAGTTTTTTTGTTTCATTTTCCTTTAGAACTAAAGGATTGTTTTTTTCCCATGTTATATGATTACATAAAACTTTTGCTTGCTTCCAAAATCAAAACTAATATAATCAAGGCTGTGTTTTCTACCTTATTTCTTTCTACCTTCTTCCTAGAGGGAACCATTATTATTAGTTTTTATTTTATCTTTCCATCTTTTTTTTTAGATAAAGATAACTTACTATAGATACGGTTCTGCATCTTTCTAGAAGTATAATTGCTTAATTTTTCATCATATAGATTTAATTATAATTTTGTTTCACTGGTGCCATATAAAAAACATTGTCTCTTTTTTTCACTATTATGACAAATGACATGATGAAGTATTTTGTACGTAAATCTTTGACTGTCCTCTCATTATTTCTTTAGGATAGAGTCGCAGAAGTATAATTTCTAGTTTGAGTGTGAATATTTGAAGCTTGGTCATATAAGTGTCAAGTTGCTTTGCCCGGATTTGGTATTCAAGAGCACTTTCCCGCATACCATTTGTCTGCATTGACAATTGCATATGAACACAAGAGTCGTTATGGTATAGCCCATTTCTGTAACATTTCTTTCTTCAATGAATTTCATCAAGTTAAAAAGTAATGAAATTTCGTATGAAATTTCAAATCATTCAAATCAATACTATAATGTAGAACTTTTAAAATATAAACCCATAAAATTCTACATTATGCCTTGGCATTTACAGAATGATGTGAAAGTTTTATTTCTGATTTTCTTGTTCTTTTCGGTCTCCCAGCACAAAGCACTTATGGGAGAGAGATCGTAATGTTCATAACAACTTCCTTTCCATGTTAGGATCCCATTCAGTTCTGACTTTTTGTCCTTTTGTTCTCACAATTCCTCTCCAACAAAATTTACCTGACTCATGTCAGCTCCCTCAGGACCTTCATAAATGAAAAGTAGCTAATCTGATAAACCAATAAGAAACACAAAATCAGTCACACACAAGATCAGTGTGTTAGGTGGCTACCAGCAAAGCTAATGTGATAATGTTATAGTCATAAAAGTAGGTATCTGTATTATGGAGGATCACACTACATTTGGAATATTTATTAATCAAACAACTATTAAGTACCAATTAGATATCAGGTACTATGCTAGGGTGCTGAGGTTACAACAGTGAATTACATACGTGTGTACCTACACTGATAGAGCATACACTCTAGAGGGTGATACAGATAAACATCCCACTACAAAATATGCTTGATATTCAGTTTTGAGTCCTGAGCATTAAGAAAGACATCAGCAGACTGTTATGTATGCAAAGGAGTGACCAAGGTAGGGAGGGTAATTGAGCTGGTTCTACGAGAAAAAGTCAAGAAAATGGATATTTAGCCCAGGAAGTGTACGTAGAATAGGATAGTTCTTTGGAGCTATCAATTCTCCTAACGATTGTTGAACTGGAAAATCCTGTTCCAAACTAGAACTTAACCAATGGTTGCCAATTATTTATTTTTAGCAGTATGCCCTTTGTCAAACATACATAAGAGGACATACAAGTAGTTCTCACTTTGCATGGTACCAAGTTAACTGAAATTAATGCACATCAGAAGCATGTGGGAATTGTGCAAAGCAAGGACTCAGTTCCTATATACACACATTCACACATTTGTGCTAACACGGTGTTTTGCAAAGTGAGGACTGCCTGTCGTCTGATTGAAGTGGGTGTGGGAGTTGTGCAGCCTCAGCACATGCCCTCTCACTAACATGGTCCAGTGGCCCCTGAAAACATTTGTGAGACCCTTAGAGTTTCCTAGAGCACAATTCAAAAACTAAAATGAGAGCTTCATGAGGGAAAAGACTTGTTTGTTTTTTCTACTATTGTATGTCCATCCCTTAGTGATGAATTTAGAAAACAATCTAATTAGAGCTTCCTACATTGATGAGTCCACTCCTCTTTTGGATATATGCCCAGGTTATGGCCCATTAATGCCTCCTTTACTATCTCTGGTATAATACATGGCACAGTTGGCATTAATCATTTATGAAATTTTGAATATCTGCCTCTATCCTCTAAAATATAAATTCCATGTTTCAATGATTGCATTTAGCTTGATCTTTATTTTATCCAAAGAATCTGTAAATAGGTGCTTACTAAATATTACTGATTGGATGAATAAAATAACATAAGGAAATGAGGAAGAAGGGAAGGGAGGAGGTAGTGGGGGAAGAGAGAAAACAACTAGTCTACTAACTTTCAGATTTTATAAATTAAACTCTAGAGATGTGGTAACAGGTGTGAATAGGTTATGGGGTGCAACTAATGTCTTTTACAACTACCACAACTATCAGTACTGCCTGTTAACATTCACTGACTTTACTCTGTGCTACGCCCTATGTTAAGTTCTTTGCAAGTTTCATCTTATTTAATCTTCAAAATACATGGATGAAGTAATAACATTTACCATTTCAGAGATCATCTGGGTAAAGTACTGCTAATACTTTTTGGTCACTGCCTCCATGTTTTGATAACACCATAGAAGCTCATAATTCTCGAAAATAAAGAACTTTTAGCATAATAGTGTTTGACCTTTATTGAATCATCGATTTCAAACACTGCCTTGGATTGGAAGGGTAGATTAGAAAAGGAGTAGTTCTCATTTCAGAATCACACCACTTTCCATCCTTTCTGTCTATATATATACAAACCACTCCTACTTATTCCTGTA
Organism: Ceratotherium simum simum; assembly: GCF_057802395.1. Lineage (NCBI taxonomy): Eukaryota > Metazoa > Chordata > Mammalia > Perissodactyla > Rhinocerotidae > Ceratotherium > Ceratotherium simum. Next base: position 74,331,694 of record NC_141904.1, on the reverse strand, counting down.
AAAGAAATGCACAGAAATGGTCCCTGCTAAGAATTACAAGGCCACAAAGACATGCTGTATCTCCTTTTTATTCCAGGATGTCTTGAAAAAGCAAGCAGTGCAAGATATTCTCATTTTGTCAACCTCTCTTGCCCAAAGGGAAGATCAAGTTCAACGAAATATGACAAAGTGCTTGGAGATCTGAGGAGCAAATTATACCAATTCAAAGCATTTCATGTAAGTTAAAGGTGGTTTTATGCCCTTCAAAAAGAGTATCAAGGTTCCCCTTTTATAGGTTTGTGCTTTGAAACAGTAGAAAAAGCAAAACCTTATCATTTAATCTTTCCTGCTTCGGGAGACACTTGCAAAGAATTGGGGAATAATAATATGATGCCTTCCACTCTGAACTCTTACGTTATGTATCCCCTGTGGATTTCCTAAAATAACACTAAGGCCACTGAGAAGAATATTGCTTTCTAAATGAAGCCAATACTTCTTGACAATTCTTCATTAACAAAATTCACAATTTAGGGATACCTACTGAGCAGTGAATGCAATGTATTGACAACTTGAGCAGTTACTGAAAATCTATATACCTGGAGCAGTTATCCTTGCCAGCGTTAAGTGCATTTTTAAAAACATTTTTTGCAGATACTCCCCAAGAGGGAAAGTAATAAATAGCCCCATCTTCCATGCTTCTATTTCTGTTACATTAATCTTGAAGTTCAGTGTTATTGTAATCATTCTTTTATATATGGTAAATGCAGTCCTGAAATCTTTGGGGACTCTTATGGGAGTGCTCTCTTAGAGCACGGGGGTACCAATTGTACTATCTGCATTCTGGTATAAAGAATGTTTTATGTAAGGGTAAAATATGTTTCATCTCCAAAGTAACTTGAGAGTCTATTAAATATAAGAGCCTTCACCATTGCAGCAATCACGTCTAAGGAGATTAGAAGGAAACAAAAGACTTCCAACCACAAAGACTAACTGCTCAATGTTTGCTTTCCTCTTTTCTTTTAATCCCTTTGTGTTACGTTATTGAACTGACCTCTTGGCTCCAGACTGTTCATTCTAATCACAGGTGCTCCCATCACCTGCCACATGCCTGCTTCTTGCAGACCAGATCCCAAATGCTTCCGAGTACCTACAGAGCAATAGCCCGAAGAGGATTGCTCAGATTTAAACAGGCTTCTTGCCTTTTGGCAACTGCCTCCATGATTTAAGAATTCCATAGAAGCTCAAAATTCCCTAAAAAGGCAACTTTTCACCTGGTAGTCCTTGACCTTCCTTGGACTCTAGACCTTTGGAGTCTCAAATAGAAGTTATCTGCCCTCTCTCTAGGGAAAAGAATAGCACATACGCATAGGCTATTGCATACAATTTCCAGGATATAGCAGTAGATATTTTTAAATTTCTGTTTCTGTTGCTCTCACCAGGGGTTGGTGAAGAAAAAGGTAAAATGGATTTCAGCTCGTCTATTGGGTTTTTAGTACAAAAGATTCTCTCCCCCCATCTGTCAGGGTAGCAAATACCAGCTTCCAAAACAGACAAATCCTGAAATCTTAGAGGTATAACACAATATTCTGTGTATATGTTTATTTTGTTTTCTCTCACCAGGTCTGATGTCAGCCATCTGGTGGAACGTGAGGCTCCAAGATCACAACAACAAAGGGAAGGAGAGATGGTGATGGCAGACCATACATGAAATTAATCACCTCAAGCCATGAGTGTTAATGTCAGTTTTATTTATAGAACTAGTCACATGTTCAAACACACCTGTGAGAGAAACTAGACAATGATAGACTGAATATTTTGTGTGTATTTTCATATTTGGTGTCTGATAATGTTACGTCTGGTGTCTGATCTGGTTATTAGATTTGATCCCTATTATTTCTCTGTGCTCTAACTTTTCTTGGAGACAGAGAGACAGTGAAAGAGATGGGGTGGGAGAAACCAAGGCCATACTACTATTCAGAGTTCAGATATGAGTTAATTTTTTCCTCACAAATAAAAAATCAGAATACAACTTTTCACTGGTTAAGAGGATCCACTCAGAAGAATGTTGTGATTTCTTAGAACATTCACCTAAGCAAGAGAAAACATCTGAGATTGTCATGATTAGAATCTCCCCCCTTTTGCCTGGATCTTACAATAAAATAGTACACAGTCATGTGTCAGTTAACGGCAGGGATACCTTCTGACAAATTAGTTATTAGGTGATTTCATCATGGTGCTAACATCAGAGCGTGTACTTGCACGAACCTGGATGGTATAGCCTGCTACACACCTAGGCTATATGATACTAATCTTATGGGACCATTGTCATGTATGCAGTTCATCATTGACCAAAACATTGTTATGTGGCACATGACTGCATTGAGAGATAAGCTCTTCCTCCCATACACACACACACACACACACACACACACACACACACAAGTTGGCATTGATACTGTTTACGTGGTACCTCAAGCCCCAACTTTAACCTCTGGCTTTCTCATAGAGGGATAGATGAGAATCTGCATATCTGAGCTATGTTCCAGGAAGAATTATTGATACTCCATCAACCCTAAGTCACATCTACGTTAAGGAGAAGAGTTTCAGGTCCCATGAGAGTCTTTGACCACTGTGGCAAAGAAGAGAAAAAGGGAGATATTATGGTGGCTTCATAATCATTTATTCCTCTTTCTATCTTATCTTTTATGTCTTCAAATTTAATAAATGTGCTTCTCCCTTTTCAGGAGTGCCTTGTGATAAGTATAACTTAATTCAATTTTACTGTGCAGGTAAGCTTAAAGAGGTCATCATTAAATGAGGTTAATTCATAAAGCAAATGTGACACTCCCTGAAGCCTACCAATGGATTCCATATTAGAACCATTCATTTATTAACTGTCTTATGATTTCACTGTATTTTTCTCTTGCCTCAACCACATAACAACTTAGATGTCTTTTATTCGTTTATTCATGAACAAATATTTATGAAGCCCCTACTATGTGCCAGTGAATTCTTCCAGCACGTAAAAAAGGGTTAAGAGATTTGTTCTCAATTTTCCCTGAAGAAATGAGGAAAAAGGGGAGTGAAAACAGGACTTAAATCTCAGAATACGTATTTACAATGATTTCACTGACAAAATAAACAGAAATCCAGAATTATACAATTCATAAGCCTGTTTCTCTGAGGCTAGAAGCCTGGGTATTATATTTCACAGGCTCCTATATCTCCAGGGCTCTGAATTCAATTTACATCTGCCACTGAGATGCACTTGTGCAAGAGGCAGAAGATGTAAGAGGCAGAGCAGACCATCTTCCTCCAGCCGTGGCAGCTGATGTGTTAATGTCAGCAGACGTGAGCATTTGCAGTGTCTGGCTGGACTGCACGGCCTCTGACTGTTCCCATCTTTGGGGCTGAGGGACACTGATTCCTTTGTAGTTTCCTATAACTTTTTTTTCTGACGTGCCAGTGGCAGCAGCACCTCCCTGACCTTCTGAATGCAGTTTACAGGGTGTGACCTAAAGACTTAGTGGCACTATTTCCCACTGTCTTCCATCCTTGCCAACTTTGCAAAAAATTTGTCGGCACCTACTTTCAAGTGTGAAATCTTTTCTGTTTGAAATATTTAGAATTTTTTCCTGCTCTAAAATCTACTGATGCAGTGATTCTTTCCTTTGATAAAAGGGTTCCTCATGTTAAAATAGAATTTACTGAAGAAGCTATGTATCATGCAAACAGCAGTTCCATCGGTTTTTGATTTGTATTAAATAAGGATCCTCTCATCAAATGTGCTTGGAAAATTCTGCATTGTGTATATATCCCTTGAGAATCGTAATGAACACTATTTATAAATTTATTCTACACACTAGAATGTGGAAGTGTCTATGAGGTCGAGCAATAAAATAGCCACATTGAACTATGTTTTAACAAAGCGTCATTTCCCACGTTCACTTGATCAAGAGAAATTTTTTTACCTTTTTGGAGCATCTTCAGAACTATCCTTTAACAACTATAGTGTGGTAAGTGACATACTATACCATGTCTGGAAAGAGTACATTTCTGTGATAAGTTATGCTCTTCTTTATGGAATAAAATTAACCACGTGGGTTTTTCCAGGATATACACACTGCAAAAGGCAATTTATTGCTGTTGCGAGAACTGGTATGGTGTATACAGAAGAGTATTCCTGTCAATGGACTTTTAAGTTCTAAATAGATGCTACAAAAAGCTGTAGAATTTCTTTATCTAGGAGCTTTTTAAGATAAGCTCATTGACAATCTGTCTGTTACATGTGTACGCAATTCTTGGCAGCAAGATTGTACTTATTATTAATTAGAGCTAGGGCTACCATAACAAAATATCGTAGATTGGGTGGCTTAAACAACAGAGATTTATTTTCTCACAGTTCTAGAGACTGGAAAGTTCAAGATCAAGGTTCTATAGGGTTCAATTTCTGGTAAGGGCTCTCATCCTGACTTGTGGATGGTTTCCTCTGAGCACACATGCGGGAAGGGGGCTGAAAGACATCTCTCTTCCTTTTATGAGGCCGTGAATCCTATCAGATTTGGGTCCCATCCTTATGAACTAATTTAACCTTAATTACCTCCTAAAGGCCCTGTCTCCTAATACAGTCACATGAGGGGTTAGGGCTTCCACATATGCATTTGGGGGGGAATACAATTCAGTCTATAGCAAGCTGATATTCAGTGGATACTAGTAGTAGGGCCATAAAAATTGTTTACAGCTAGTAACTGTTCCGATTCATCAGAAAATGCTCTATCCATTTTTAAATATTTTGACTATTATTATTGATTATAATTAAGATATTGGAATCATTGTGCCTACTTCTTGTCTTGAGGTAAAATTTGATAGGATTATAAGGTCTTAAAATTATTATTGGACATTTTCTACTGAATTATCAATCTAGTACAACTAAACTAGCACAGGGACATTGGCTTCAAATTTTAGGGGGTTAGAAAATTTTCTTTTCTCCAGTCCCATATTCCTAAATCTGGCCTAAAGTGAGTCTTTCATTTATTCATGTCATCAATAAATATTTATTAAACACCTTCTATGTGACAGCAGTAGGTGTTAACGATACAATGGTAGGCAAAATAGACAAGGACCCTTCTCTTTTCAAGCTTACTGTGTAATGGAGGAGACAGACCTGACCAAATTATCATGCAAACATGCCCTTAAAGCTATGATAAATATTATGAGGAAAAAGTAGAGAGCTATACGTGTTTCAAGAGAAAAGTGACAGTAAAGGGTGCTAAGTGCTGTCAAGAGCCCAAAAAAGATGGTTCTAACCTTATAGGAATCACCTTAAACTTTAGAAAGCACTCTTCTAGAGGTGGTTTGGGTGCTGGAGCCAGATTATGAAAGGTTAAGAGTGAATGAAAAGTGAAGAAATCAAGACAGTATGCATTTTTTTTAGGAGAACTTTGGCAGTTAAATGGGAAAAGTTAGAATATCTTCTGGAAGTTCTACCATTTCATACCAGAAGTTCTACAGGCCAATGGAGTTTCCACAGGAAGACAGCCCCCATTTCTTTCCTTCCATAAAGCCAATCAGCAAAAAATGTCCAAATACCCCACGTAATCTTCAAGAAAGTGGGCTGAAGAGTGCTTCTCAACATTCCTTGCCTCTATAAAAATGAGTCTCATTACAACTGAGAATGTTCCTAGCTGAGGTGTACTTTTAGATTCAAAAAAAAATAAGAAAAATAAACAATGCTATTTTTCCACATAAAATTAATACAGCTACTCCTCATCTAAATAAAATGTTTAAGAAAAATAAAGTTTTCGCATCTATATTTCACCAGTTTAAAGATCAGCCATTTTTGATGGAATACTTTACAAAACATTTTTCCTCCTTCTCTTTATATAATGAAATCCAGTGTACCTCATTCTATGCTTAAAGACTTGTCACCAAGAACATTGCTGGTTGACTGTGTGAGTTGTAAAATAGGGGATGTGATAAAACAATGCTAAATGACTCCAGTTCGTGATGTTCTTTTGCATTCTGGCACCTGTATTATATGGTTTTCCACTTCCTTCGTTGCTAGCTGAATCCCCAATTGCTGATTCTCCACATGGTGGATATCCCCAGTGCGAGGCACCTAGGAAGCGCTCAACAAAGACTTCACGAGAGAATAAGTATCAGCCCTCATTTCTTCTTGTGCCTGCAGTCAGTGTGCCTGCTTCCCACCATCCTCCTTGCTTTTGGTACTTCTAATTTTCTTTGAGCTGGAAAACCAGCCAAGTAATGATGTCATAACTGTGTCTAAGATAGAAGCCAACAGACTTACTAAGTAAGCGTTAATGAGAATCTCCCCAAGCAAAGTACATGAAAGAAAGTTCATCCATTTAGAAAATTCAAAGGTAACTTTTGCTTGCCTATCAATTGTCAAGTATGTTCCCAATTTTTCAAGTTGCTAGAGAAGCGATCCCCAGATAAGAGAATTGGAAATATAATGATACCATTTCAGTTACCTCCAGCATCTCTAGAATTCTCAGTTTTCTTACCAACATCTTCATGCAGCCACGTTAATTTTTGTTTGAAGTTGTGCATGCCAAACCACTGGTCTGTCTTATAAATAAATTATAAAATATTAGATCTCAAAGGAATCCTACTGTATACTTCCCAGATCCCTATGTATTCAATCTTTAATCCAGTTAAGTTTATTTCTGGAACATCTCTGAATAACATCCAATTTTATCATCCCTACTGTAGCTACCTCAGTCAGTACACTACTATCTCCACCCCAAACTACTGACTGCCTGCCCCCTATTTCCTTGACTCCTCTTACTCCTTATCTATTCCTTCTTCACACAACATCTTTCTCAAGTTAAAGTGTTTTGCTTAAACCCTCTCACGTCTTCTTAGCACTTACAGTATAAAGCCTAAACTCCTCACAGCAAAAGAAAGCTTTTTAGGATTTGGCCCCTGCTTACCTCTCCAGCCTCATCTCTCACCATCTCTCCCTCCACTATCTTAACTCCAACCTTATAAAGCTAACTCTCGACTCTTGAATGCACTCTTCACACTCTTACCTCTGGGTCTTTGTAGACTGAAATACTCTCACCTTTTTCCCTTTGCCAGGTTAACTTATTCTTCCTTTGACCTTGATATAGAAATCACCTCCTCCTGGGATCTTCCCTCACAAACACTTCTAGAAAATAGAGTTGGGGACCTCTCTTATATATTCCCGTGGCTACTCATGCTCAACCCTAGCATAACATATTTCACAAGTGTTACTCTTTTCTGATTTCTTACCTGTCTTATCCATTAGATGCAATGTTCCTGGAGATCATAAGTCATTTTGGTATCCTTTCTACCTAGCAGAGTGTCTTAGTACATAGCAGATATTCAATAAATCTATGTTAAATAAATGAATATAATCATTAGAAGATAAGGATTGTTTCCCTTCCAACAGTATTTCTGTATGCACCACCTCATCCAATATTATGCTAGACACCAATAAAACTCTTATTTTCAAAATGTGCATTAAAAATACCTCTCTTTATCTTCTGAGTTTAGATATTAAACCCCTAGGTGACAGGGACAATGTTTATTTACTTCCTACTTTTATAGCACTTTAAACAAACAGGTGTATAATTGCTTTGGGTGATGGTGGTGGTGGTTGTGGTGGTAGTAGCGATAGTGGTGATGAAAAGATAGTGCTGTGCTAATGATCAGAGATTGAGGCTAGTATTATGAAAGGCCTGAGTTGCACTTCTAACCATGACTTATATCCATTAGATGATTCAGAGAAGTTGATCCAATCTGAGACCAACACACTCGCAGTCATGGACCCCATCATTTCACATGTCTTTGTTCCAAAGGACAATGCATCTCCAATGTGTTTTTTTATTTTTTCTTGAAAATCATCCTGTTTTTCCTAGGGAGAGTACATAAGGAACCTTTTCTCCAAGAATACATCCTAATTAGGATGCTTTCAAATTATAGGAACAAACCACATTCTGCTTCCTAACACCTCCTGAACATTTTACAATTTACATTAATTAGACAAACTGGGTGGTGTTCTAACAGGTACATTAATCTGACTCTTCCTTGGAGTGAATCAAGTAATTAAGATTTAAGGCTATTGTCAGAATAGGAAAAGAACTCTTCCCCACGCTGAATTACATCTCTGTTTGTGATTAACCTTCTTCTCAACAGGTTTTTACAAAACAAAGAAAATGGGCCTCAGAATAAGAGTGTATATTTTCCATCCTCTGCTGATTTGGAGCCTCTATTGGGACAAGTATTATACAGTGTTATCTGTTGTTCGGAGTTAGAGAGTAAAAAAAATGTGACAATCCTATTAACAAGAAAGGCAAAGTCAGAGATTTTTCTATTGGAAAGTTCGCATTAAGCAATTCCAGGCATGCAACTATTTTTAAATTATTTCGCAAAGGCAGCCTGAGCGTATTATACTTACTATTATAATCTTTCTGTGTCTATTACCAGATGTACTTGTTCATCACCTTTTGTCATTTTCTTTTACCAGGAAGGAAATTCAATACAACTTTAATGTCAACTAAAACTTTAAAATTTGCCTTAAATTTTAAACACCAGTTGTTCAAAACTGAAACAAATCTCAGGACTTTAGCCAACACCGATGGTGCTTATCTCAGAGATGGATGGATACATGGGGAAAGAATTAAGGCTTTGGAGTAGATGTTGTATTACAATATCAGCTCTGTGACTAACCAACTGTGTAACCTTGATTAACCTCTCAAAGTCTCCATTTACTCTCCTACAAAAGGAATGAAAACAATAGTACCTTCTTCATAAGACTTTGTGAGGATTGAGATCATTAACATGAGATAATGTTGTGAGAATTGAGATAGTAAAATGAGTTAATGAACTGTCTTACAGAGTAAGCACTCAACAACATTTTGATATTATCATTGTTATTTGATAACATTTGTCTCCCTTATGCTTGTGTACAGTGTGGTCTGGTTCACTAAACAGACTAAATGCTGTCATTAGGACCAGTGTATTATTTCTAATATATTTAAGGAAGTTTGTCACCCTTCTGGAAATGCGTGTCTAGTGTTGTGCTTCGTTGCGACATCAATAAATCCCCATTTGATTGAGGGACACATGGAGAAAGGAAGTACTTAAGCGCCACCTGGTGGCATCTTCTTGACTTTTGCTCCTGCTAGCTCCACTCCCAATACTTTCACAAATCCCATCAAGATCAGGCAAAATGATTAAGTTAATTAAGCACTACTCAGCACCATGACCCAATCTAAGAATATTCACGATCCAAAAATGAGGCTAAATTTAGAGTAATGTCTCTCCTTTAACTGTGAATTTAGTCACGGCCAAACTCTTATTAGAATGATTTTAGATTATGTGATTTCTGGGGTAGGCACTCCAAAATTAACTTATAAATTGAATGTTCTCATAATATAAAACACTTATTCACCGTTCATTAAAATTTAAGCAAAATTTTTTCTCTAACACCAACATTTTCTCTCCACCCTATGAATTCGACTTTCTCACCAGCGTTTGTCCTAAACCAAAGCGCAGCTGGGTATCGGGTGGTTAATATTCTTTTTTTCCTCACTTTTTCCTCTTAGCTTTCAAGATTCTGCATATGTAATAGCTCTTTTCTAGTACTGCAAGCCAGCTGTGACATAGTGACAAGATGCAACCAAGTGGATCGATAATAATAATAATCCAGCCGCCACACAGACAGGAGCCATAAGTTTCATTGAGTTTAGTGGGCAATTTGTGCACTTCATGCAATGTGACCACATATGCCTGGGACTAGCAGGGAAAAGACGGCAGCATATCCATTAATGCGGGTGGTGGCAGCCAATCAGTGAACTTAGAATAACCTTGTTCAAAGATTTCATATTTCCAAATGTAGTACAAGCACTGCCATTGCATGTGTTGTTCTTTAAATGGGAAGTTCTGACCAGAAATAAGTAGCTCTCCCGTGGCCCAATTAAGTTGCCTCCTTAACTTTTAGGTTTTTTTCATAGGTTGGATGAGTTTAATTACAGTCTTTTAGCACATATAGAGGAATCTGGTTAGTTCTCACGCTAAGAAGGTGCATGAGTGCTTCAGAATAATGTTCTGGGGTTTCACTAAGGTAAGTCTGATTTGGAAACTATCCAAAGAAGTTGATCATATAAACTACCATTATGGCTCATAATCTCTCCCATCCATTCCCTCCTCTCCACTCGCAAGGCTACTATCCTGGTTTAGACTCTCGTTATCTCTTGTCTAAGCTATTTCAAGTGTCCTCCAATAGGTGTCCCAGTCTCGAATCTTTGTCCCTCAGATCTGTCTGAGGGTGGCCAAAACAATCTTCTTGTAGTGAACTTTTTATATTGTCATCTTCCCACTCAAAATTGCCATTGTCTAAAAAACAAGTCCAATGCTTATATATGTATATGCATACATAAATATATATGTAATTTGTGGGTATATTTCTTTGAATTCATTTCAAATATTTTTATTAGAACAGGTTGACCTTTTCTCATCAATACTTTTTCCTATTGGTAGGGTATCGCTATACATACACATACATACACATAAATTCATGGTATAGAAAAAGTCCAAATCCTTGTTCTGGCATTCAAGGTTTACCATCGCTCCATCCTATCTATCTTATCAATTTTGCTATTATTACAATGGTTCCTTTCACACCTTCAAAACCTCAGTCAAACTCACTTAATCATTATTCCCAGACTAATACATGATATCAGTGGAAAAAGTTTAGGCTTTGGGCCAGATAGACTTGGATTTAAAGAACAATTCACCAACTATTGCAATGAGCTATCTTAAGGAAACTATCCACTCCTCTAAACTTTTGTCTCCTCATTAGTAAACAGAAATAGCAATACATTTCTCATAGGGTGGTTTCGAAGAATGAAAGAAATAAAGTATTTAGAATGGGCTCATACCTGGTATTTATGTTAGTCCTTTCTCTTCCCACTTTATCTATAGCTAGGAACATTTTATCTATACCTCTTTAAGGACATTTAACATTTTCTGTATAGTAGTAAAGGTTGTTTCTACTATACATTTCACAAACTCCAGGTCAGATACGGAAAAGAGTTGGCACACCTATTGCTGCATTCCATTCAGCATTGCACCAATTCTAGCCCTCAGACTTTCATAGTTTGACTCCTTTCTCCAAGCTCAATGAGACTGCAGAACACTTCAAAAAGGCTCAGGATTAATGTGCTCTAACTTTCTTCACTAAAAAAAATGGGGAGGGCCGGCCCCGCGGCTTAGCGGTTAAGTGCCCGCGCTCCGCTGCTGGCCACCCGGGTTTGGATCCCGGGCGCGCACCGACGCACTGCTTCTCTGGGCATGCTGAAGCCGCATCCCACATACAGCAACTAGAAGGATGTGCAACTATGACGTACAACTATCCACTGGGGCTTTGAGGGAAAAATAAATAAATAAATAAAATTAAAAAAAAAATGGGGAAACGTAGATATAGACTAGGTGTGGCTAGTTGGTATCAGAATTGGGGCTGGAACAGAAGGTACCCAGCTTCCTAGCCAAGGATCCCTTCAGTCTACCACACTGCTCTGCTGCACACACATTCCTAGAAGCCTCAAGCCCCGCAGTGAAGGAATTAAAAACAGCAGTGAAGTATGCAAATCAATAAAGTTAAAACAAGGACATGTGCTGATAGGGGAAGGAAGAGGGCTGAGGAAAAAATCACCTCAGGTTGGTAAGTGATTTGCCTTCAGATCAGAAAATGTCCCTCTACGCATAAGGAAGTCCTCACCCTCAAGTCTTGCATTGATTCCTTGAGACTGTGATCAATTTTGTGGTCATCTAAGCACAAGCACTAATATTAGCAACCAGAGGGTTTGAGTCTGAGTGATGCCAAAAGATTCTCAGTGTGGTTTCAGGAAAACACTCAGGACAAAGGCCCAGTCTCCAAACTGGTGGCCTAAAAGTTAACAAATCAGTTATCTGCTACCCCTCTGTCAACAGCTCTACTGTATTGATGGGGGGGGATATGGCAGCTCCTCGATGCATGTGATAGGGAGCAGCCGACTAGTAAAATAATCATAGCCTCTTTTGTGATTGGCCTGGACCTTGACAAAGGAATTGATCCTCTAATATGAACTCACATAAAATCACCTTGAAATTCTTTAAAAATGCAGATTTCAAGATAATATGCCCAGATCCTAATTCTGTATAGCTAAGGAACCTTTGAGAGATATTATTCTAAAGCTGTAGATCTCAATCTTGCATCTACATTACATCACTGGGAGATATTTTATATATACATATATGTGTATGTATCTGTATATATATATGTGTGTGTGTGTGTGTATTCCCAAAGACAAAAGATGGGTGATCTGGGCTTCATTAACAACTTTTCAAAAGTCTTCCTTTGTAGAAGAGCTGCATAAATTAGTCTGATTACTGGAAATTGTGTTATGCCTAAAAGACATATTGAAAGTAAAATGATGGAGTAGACAATACTTTCTGAAAATAGTTTGCCATCTATTCACACGTATAAATATGCATGTGTATGACCTCCATCCCACAATAAGTTTGAATGGACCCCTCTAAAAAAATAGTGACCAAAAGTATATGAAAGGTAATAGAGTGAATATTATAGTTGCTATCATAAACAGAAGAAGTCAACATAAATTACAGTTATATTAAATAAGAAAGAATTTTCTAGCAGTGAAATGAGTGGAAGGGTTAAAAAGGGAAGCTCATTATCTAAAACCAGGCAATATGGAGAATTAATTGTTTGGGCACAAATTATGCTGAATTTATTGATACACATGTTAAGTTCAAAGCCTCTCAGAAACATCTTTGTTCGTTGTAGAAACATCAGCTAAGCAATTGAATATAAATTGGGAATTGGGGAAAGGTGGGGTCTAGACAAGGATTTCTCAACCTCAGCACTATTGACATTCTGGCGGGGATATTCCCTTGTTAGAGAAGGCTTTCCTGTGTACTGCAGGATGTGTAGAGCATCCGTGGTATCTACACACTAGATCACAGTAGCACTCACACTTCTCCAGTTTTGACAACCAAAAATGTTTCCAGATGGAGGCAAATGTGTCATGGGGGGCAAAATCAACCTGGCTGAGAACCACTGGTCTAGGCAGATAGACGTCAGAGTCATAGGTGTATAGGTGGCATTGAAGCCAGAAAGAAGGTTAAGCAAATAAAGAATTGAATCTTGAGATATAAAAAAGTCTATAAGGAATGCATGGCAGGGGGTGGGAAGTGAAAGAAGGTTGGTGTGAGAGGTAGGAGAGAAACTAAGAAAACGTTTTCTTTTTAAAAGTGAAAGAGTTTCAGAAAGGAGTCATTTACTTTAAAGAGACGAAATAACTTAAGGGTAGAAAAGTATCCATTTGATGTGAGAAATAAAAGAACATTACAGATCTTCCTCAACTTACGACGGGGTTATGTCCTGATAAACTCATCATAAATTGAGAAGACTGTAAGTCGAAAAGGCATTTAATTCACCTACCGAACATCATAGCTTAGCCTAGTCTACCTTAAATGTGCTCAGAACACTTATATTAGGCTACAGTTGAGCAAAATCATCTAACACAAAGACTATTTTATAATAAAGTGTTGAATGTCTCATGCAATTTATTGAATACTGTACTGAAAGTGAACAACAGAATGGTTGTCTGAGTACAGAAGGGGTGTAAGTCTTTGGTTGTTTGCCGCCGTGATCGCAGGGCTGACTGGGAGCTGTGGCTCGCTGTGCTGCCCAGCATCACGAGAGAGGATCGTACTGCACATCACTAGCCCGGGAAAAGATCAAAATTCAAAATTCAAAGTACGGTTTCTACTAAATGCATATTGCTTTCCCACCATGGTGAAGTCTAAAAATTGTAAGTTGAACCATCGAAAGTTGGGAACCGTCTGTATTAACTCAATGAGGACAGGTTTAGTGGATTGATCAGGGCAGAAATCCATTGCGATAAAGGCAGAGAACATTGATTAATTCTTCAAAAATGTGGGATATGAAAAGAGTAGAAAGGGAGGTAATTAGATAGGTACTCAGGGAAGAAAACTTTTATATCTTTTTATTTATGTATTTTTAGTGATAAGAGAGACAAGAATGTTATAGGTTAAAAAGAAAAGGAGTGTGTATAATGGGAGAGGTGAAAAAATTGCATTTAAAGACTCAAAGGAACAACACTAACTTCATTTCTTTAAATCTTATTATACAAAATGACTGTAACCAGACTGAGAAGCATGATGTCTGGGTTACGGTGCTGATTTTACTATGAACTGACAGCACAACAGGCGTCCTTATTTGAAAGACTTCATTTTTGAACACATGAAAAATGAAGCATTTAAGAAATGCGGGAACATTAAGAAGTTAAGGTCAAAAGAAAATGTCACATCTGTGAAAGGAAAGGACAATGCCTAGAGATAGCAGGAATAGATGCTAGGGGAAAGGAGTAATATTAAACCCAAACCAATCAGCCCAATTACAGCCTGACATGTTCACCTCTTCGTGGATTTTTTTGAGGACATTGGATCTTTTTTGCCTTGAGAACTATAATCTGTACAATAAGCATATCTTTTCTTGGGAAATTAAATGAGATTAAAAAAAAAGTATACAGAGATCTGAGAAATGCTGTTACTTTTTCACAACAAATGATCAATTTTAGACAGCTTTCCTTGGCTTCTGGTTCATCATTCTTCCATCCTCAAGCATATTCTGGGAACATTTTATTTTCTACAAAAAGAAAGAAATAATTATTCCTCAAATTATACATGTTTTTAGAGTTCTGAGAGCTATATCCTTCCAAAATACTAGAGTAAGGAGTAATCACATAAATTCTACGACTCTGTTTTCTCCTCTTTAAAATGAGAAAGTTTGACAATATGGTCTCTGAAGTCCCTTTAGTGTCGAAAACTGAATTATTATCATTCTAACATGTCCTGGGAACCCCAGCACTTTTGCTCTGACATACAGTAAAATTTAGTGGCTGAAGTTATGGTAAGTCTGTGTGTGTGTGTGTGTGTGTGTGTGTGTATGTGTGTGTGTGTGTAATTAGGCATTTTAGTTAAGTCAGGCAATATAATATTAACTCTTTAAACCATAAAATCATCATCTAGTGCCCTGAGGCAGCAATTTACTAAATGGTACTCTAAGTCACCTGGAAAATTTAATGGAGCCTCTGAAAAATGACCAATGGCTTTAGACTGGAAACAGTTCTTAAATTGTCCAGCATAAAGTCATGTTGATGCAAAGACGGTAGCTATTACAATGTTTTATATATAACGTATATGTGGCCACAAACGTTTTGGTGATTTATTCCCAAATGCGTATTTGCTGACATGGGAAGAGCAATCTTCAGGGGAAATGGCTCTATAACATATGATTTGATATGTCTTCCAAATCAAGCTGCCATTAAAGATATAAGAATTTATCTACATGAATCAATCAAATAAATGGCCATTCACTCTGAAAAAGGATTTTATCAGCAAAAAATGACAATTAAACAATAATATCAGAATATATAATAATATTGAAATACCATATCTCAGAAGCAGCCAAGCTTTTTGCTTAATTGATCTTTCATAGACAATCTCAACAAAGGGTCACAAATAAGAATATTGCCTGAGTTATCACCTTGTTACAATAAGAAATGTGCTCCATCTTACTGTTCATGAAACAGAGAAAGAAGGTAAAGATTTATAAGACAACCCATCACAAAATGTGTATTAATCAATAAAAGATACATTACTTTAGAGTGAAAACGTCAGTGAAGAAGGAGTGTGAGGGCCATAATCTTATATCTGCTATTTATTAGCATTAAACCTCTTCCTTTACCCTCATCTTTAATTGAATCCCCAGATTTCCTTTGTATGTACTGTCCATTCAATTTTGGGTGAGTATTTTCTTCTCCAGCACCAGGGATAAACCTTGACTAAAATGAGCTCCGTCATTTGGGATAACCTCCATCTCATGGCCACAGGGATTGGTTTGTGTAATCCGGGCACCAACCAATCACCACATAGTCTTCCATGGCCTTCAAGATTGGTTCAGGGATGGTTCAGTGAGCCAGAAGCTCCGTATTCCTAGTCAGTGGGTGTAAATCAGAAAGTAGGTGGCCTCAGCTCTGCTGGTGCCATCTTGTGAATCTGGTCAAAATAGCAAACCAGTATATGGAGAAAGACAGACCCAAAGTAATCACAGAAAAGTCAAGCTCTTATTAAACCAGGGGTTATCTCGGCCTACCTCTGGGCTTCAGTTTACTTGAACCAATTAATCCTTTTCATTGTTTAAACCAATTTGAATTGGATTATCCTTTATTTGTTATCGAAAGCATCCTTAACTATTCCATAGACTTAGATCAAGTCTTAATTTCATTGACTTGAGCTTTGATTTCTTCATATGGCATACGAGGATACAAATCTATGTCTATATTAAGGATATGACATGAATATCCAACCAGACGTGTGTGAAAATACTTTGTAAAATATTTTAATGCTTGTAAGGTGCTACTATGCAAAAGAAAACAATTTCATTTTTCCTCCAGGAGTTAAAAGTTACTCTCAGATGACATTTTGTTACAAAAGTTTTTTTAGGTCTTTTACTCTCCTAAGTCATACTGGTTGCTCTTTCCAGATGTGTAGTCCACAAAGTGAGGTGTAAAATCGAGTTATTGGGCATAAAAATTGAATTTTCTCTAGTACATTCCACTAAAGGCTGTGAGAAGAGTCTGTCTCTTGATCTACACTCACTCTGAAGAAGTTTTACATCAAAGGAAATCCTAATACATACTAGGAGGGGCATAAGAACAATTTTGTCACTCCACACAGCTCTGAATTACAGCATTCTTGCAAAAGTTGTTCCACTTTTCATGGAGTATATGTCCTACATTTCATTTTTATTAAAAGATGCTAAATTGTTTTATAATAGAGATATCTTTGAATCTCTGCATATCAGCATACTCAATGTAATAATAAAGACCAAAACTCTCACTTTTATAAGTTACTCTTAAGAATCCATAAACACATATATAGTTTGGAGAAACATGCATGAACTTAGAATTCTTTAAGTGTATTTGTTATAGATTCCTTCAACTCTTCACTCTCTCTCCCCCAGTAATGGAATTATATATCCAAACCTTTCCTATAACTTTGCAACATCCTTCCTACCCCTTGATCCTGGCTATAGCTTTGTGACTTGCTTTGACATTGGGTAGATGTGACACAGTAGAGGCTTAAAATGCCTGTGTGATTGGGCTTGTCTTCATGTTCCTTTGCTTCTGTGATGAGAATATGCCAACATATCCCTCTGGGAGTAAGAGAAACTGACAAATGAGAGCAAAACCACCCAGCCAAGTCCAGCATAGATCAGCAGAGCTACCAAGCCAAGCCCTACAGACCAGCCAACCCACAGGCAAGTAAGAGATGCATGAGAAATAATAAATGATTACTGCTTTAAGCTAACAAGTTTGAGGTGATTTGCTATGCAGCATTTTGTGGTAATAGCAAATTGATACAGCTCTATGCGCATGTGTATGTATGTTGTGTTTGACACTGTGAAGTGTATCAATACATTTAATCCATTTTCCTAGACTGCAATGAGCTAATACTCCAAAAAGGGGGATGGATGCCAAGGAGGCAATACATAGGAGGATGACATAAGCTTCTAAAGACCTTGAAAGCCAAGACTGATTTCTTCACCATTGTCTCTTTAGTATCCAGCGTTTATTTTGGGCTGCATGATTCCAACTGGGCATCACTTGTCATGAAAGGGATAAGTGATATAGTCTAAAACTAAATGGCCTTGTTATTAGTCGGCCACGACTAACTGGAATCCAGGAGGTAATCATTACTTCACTTCTTTACTTCAGATTCAATCCTAATACTCTAAAGCAAACTTCGTCTCCAGAATGGTAGAAATCCAGTATGGTTTCTTTAGCTTATTCAGTTTATGCGCATCCTCCCTTCACATGACTATCTCCATGGGCCAAGAAAACAAATTTTTTTGTGAGACAAGCTATTTTATGCCCTCATAATCTCTCTTCTCCCAGAAAATCTTTCATTTCTTTGTAACCCCTTAGCTCTCCTCATGTTGAAGATTCTAGAAGTTAATTGGAATTTTAATATTGAGATTAACTTCTTGCTAGCATTTGTCCTTATTAGACTGAAAGAGTGTCTGTTTTCATCTGACTGCAAAAAAATACAAATCAATATTAAAGACTACATTTTATTATGTTATCAAATGTCAGCTATAGGGAAATGATGTGGATGGGGAGGAGGAAATATTAATATACCCATAAGTAAAATCATAAACATTAGTGTAGAATTATTATACATAATACATCTCTATTTTTTAATCTCTCTGACATTCTTTTTTTCAAGGCCAAGTTTCCAAATATACCTGAACTGTGTCCAATACAAATCTGGCAAAAACACATGCTAGTTGATTGTCCAAGGTGAATGCCTAGGTAGAAATTTCTATTTCAAGAATGATTCATGCCTAAAAGGTGTATTAGTCAGAGTTCTCTAGCAAAACAGAAGCAATAAGATATATGTATATATAAAAGAGAGAGAAATTTATTTTAAGGATTGACTCATATGATTGTGGAGGCTGACAAGTCCAAAATCTGCAGGGAAGGCTTGCAGTTGGAAACCTAGAGAAGAGTTAATGCTGCAGCTCAAGTCCAAAACATCCTCTTGCAAGAAAGAAATCTCAGTAAGATCTAAAGAAATATTAGCGGTCTTATTCCACATTAATCCTTTTCTAGAAGATTGAGGGCCACCTTCGACTCATTCAAGTTCTCAAATATAAACCAATTTGTCAAAGAATTTCCAGCACTTCTAAGTGGAAGGCTGCTTCTCTGGGTCACTCAAATGCTTTAGAATTATGTTTTTTCAGAACATCTCAATAAAGGGACTCACCCTGACGCTCTGGTCGAATTCCCTCTTCCTCTGGGGCGGTCTGTGTTTTTTCTGATTGAATGAGGCCCACCTACGTTATGGAAAGTAATCTGCTTTACTCAAAGTCTACAAATTTAAATGTTAATGTCATCTAAAAAATACCTTCACAGTAACATTCTGACTGGGTACCATGGCCCGGTCAAGTTGGCATAAAATTAACCATCACAGAAGAATAAATTATAGATGGCAAAGAGCAAACAATATTTTCTTCACAAAGTAAAGAATTAGATTTGGGGATTTTACATAATCCATAGTTAACCTAAAAATGTTTTTAATTCAAATGAAAAGAGAAGAAAATATAGAGTAGAATCATCTTCTAAATAGTGCCAAAATCATGTAAAAAGGGAGACACTCTGGGGGAAAAAAAAAAACAACAAAATATTGGGCAATAATTAGCAGTTTACTTTCTGGCTCATAGGCTTAAATTTTCATTCATATTTGTGTAAATATTACCTAAATGCTATTTCCCACCTTGCCTTAGCATTCATAGACAGTGCCAGCGTCATATAGAACAAAACACTTAAAATTTTCCTGCAGAAAACATGAATCTCAAATATCAGCAAGAATATCATCTTTATTGTGATGTGTTAGAGTCAAAGAAAAATATAAACTTTCTATCCTCAGTGGGATTTTCTTCCTGAAAAACACTGAAAGTCTATTATAAAGCTTGTCATAAAAAGCTCTCCCTCAGCCCTAGATTATCCCATAACTACCTAGTGATCCAACACAAGGTATGATGTTATTATAGAAAACTCACATCCTCTTGCAAGAAAGAAATCTCCGTAAGACCTAAAGAAATAATAGCGGTCTTACTCCACATTTATCCTTCTCTAGAAGATGAGGGCCATCTTAGACTCATTCAAGTTCTCAAATATAAACCAATTTGTCAAAGAATTTCCAGCACTTCTAAGTGGAAGGCAGCTTCTCTGGGTCACTCAAATGCTTTAGAATTATGTTTTTTCAGAACCTCTCAATAAAGGGACTCACCCTGATGCTCTTCTACCATCTTATTATTCAATATTGTCACTCAGCAATATTTGCTATTGTAGAAAGTTCTTGTCTGGTTAAAAAGGCAATCATCAACATTTATATAATTTTTAACATTCTGACTTGCGTACTATATTTAAGGACTGGATAAAATGCTTGAAATTTTTAAACATATGGGTGGATACGACAAAGCAGGTTTATTTTTTTCAAACTAGGGATCAACTACTGAGAATAGTAATAATTGCAACTGACATTTATTAAGCATTTACTGTGTACCAGGCATTGTAAACTCCCTGAAGGCATGTGCTTTTTCTGTACTATTTGGCACAGCCCACCTCGTACCTAGAGTATTGTCTGTCTTATAATAAGTGCTTAACAAATATCTATTGAATAGATGGAGGCATTACCTCACTTAATTCTCATACCAACTTCTGAGTAGATCCATTATGTTCTTCATCTTCAATATGAGGTAACCGAACCTTAGAAAGAATGAGACACATGAGCAAAGCCACACAACTAGTTAGTGGTATTGTTGGGACTAGAACTCACGTCTGTCTGAATCCAAAAACTGTTCTCGACCTCTATGTCATACTGCTTTTATATTCTGAAAAATCACAAGAGACAATGTGAGTGTACTAAAAAATTATGAGCTAAATTATGTGGATGGTCTTTTCTACATACATACATTTTTGAAAACCATTATGTATCTAGGTGCTAAAACCAAATAGCAATTAAGAACAATCCTTGTTATCATGGACCCTATTGAATATAATGTAATTTAAATAATGTGGTTTAGCCAGACACAAAAGGACAGTTCCCGTATGATTCCACTCATATGAGGTAGCTAGAATAGTCAAATTCATACAGACAGAAAGTAGAATAGACATTAACAGGGCTGTGGGGTAGAGAGGAATGGGGAGCTATTGTTGAATGAGTACAGAGTTTCAGTCTGGGATAAGGAAAAAGTTCTAGAGATGGTTAGTGGAGATGCGACAACAATGCGAATGTGCTTAATGCCGCTAAACTATACACTTAACACGACTAAAACAGTGAATTTTATGTTATATATATTTTATCACAATAAAAAATTTAAAAAAACATAATCATGGTTTAGAAGATATTGGACAAAAGCTGTGTTTAAGAGATGTGCTTGTAAGACACTGGTTTTGGTTAAGAGAAAGTTTGGTGAGGTTAAAAAAGGTCAGAATTCTCAATATAAATGTGATGATTAACCTAAAATCTACTTTATTTTTAAGATTATATATTTTACAGGGAACAATGTAATTATTCTCACTTTCTCTAGATCTTCTGTTTTACAAGTTTTCCGCACTTTCCAGTAGTTCCTGACCTTTTGGGGATCAGGAAAATCTTTAACACCTACTCTCATTTATAGACCCTTTTCCACAAAACTTACAAATGCACATACATAACAATTCTGTACAGAAATTCACTGGATTCAAAAACATCATGTGGCCTTAGCTAGTGCACCTGACCTAAATGATTAAAGATCATATCTTAGCCCTGCAATCTGATGCAGGAATTTTTTTTTTCTCCCTAATGAATCGTGTCTAAAAAGAGGGAATGGGAAAATACACACTTGTATTATGGGGAATGTAGAGTACACCATAACTCATTCCAAATAACTCTATGAGGCAAGTTCCCATGACAAAATTAGGCCACCATGCCTTTGCCAATCTTGCAACACATGACATTTATAAGATTTTTACACTTATCCTTGGCTTCTATATTGAAACCACTTATCATTCCAACCCTTTATACTTTTTTTTACCTTCTGTGTGATGTTTACAGATTTTATCAAAAGTATATTACCACACCTCAGAATTTGGTATGTCGAGGAATAGAGTCTTAAATTCAAAACTTCCAGTAATAGGATTGTAGGCATCAGCTGTAGATCCACTTGGAACATTCTCAGGTTTTTAATGTGTATGTGATATGCGGGGAAGTTTTACCAGAACGGAACTAAAACAATATGTATAACTTTATAAAATAGACAGACCAAAGTGTGCCTTCTCTAAAATAGGAGTTTGGGTTACAACAGTTAGGATTCATGGTTTCAAGATGCAGAAGCCAGCTCTGGCTCTCCTATGTAGAGCTGAGGGGACAGACTAGAAGTTTTCAGACTCAGTGACAGCAGGCAGAAGAAACCTCTTAAAAAACAGGCAATAACCAAAACACTTCAGAGGCTGGTGATGGAATAACCCAGCTGGGAAAAGGGGTATGGCACTCTGCAACTCCTGGGGGGGCCATCACTTGAAATTTACTACAATCTTTTGCTGGATGCAACCATGGCTGGATAGCACTGCCACGTGGCAACTCAAATTCTCACCATCCCCCAGTTGGCTTCACTTACTCAAGACTCAAAAAGAGATTCTAGTTCTTTAGGAGATAGATGGCTATAGACAAGAAGAACTTAAAGGACCAGAGGTGTTTCCTAAAACTTTATCCATCAATTTATACCTTTAATATGTTTATCATATCTTACTAGTACCTGTAATAAATGTTTTTAAAATCAAATTTAAATATAACCTCCAACTCTTCCTTCTCCTAAGCAATCATAAATATGAAATCATATATTTGACATGCTAGGTGTATGTACATTTTTTCTAACTAGTATTAACATAAACATCAAACCATAGTAATCAAAAGAGAAAAATCTGTCACTTAAAACCATTTCGTACACCACTAGTAGTATGTTACTGCATTTTGAAACACTGAGATAGATAATACTCAAAAAAAAAAAATCTGAGCTTTTAAATCATTCTGCCTTAAAATGTTTAAACTCTAAGTGTTTCTCCTTTCTTATAGAGTTTACAGCATTCTGTTTGAATATTTCGTCTCTATGGCTTAGGCTGGCTTCCCTAAAAGAAGACCATGATTTGAGGATTCTGGTTAAAGAGATTTTTTAGGGAGTAGAGTGGGGAGGGGAGTTGCTCTTAGGAAACTGAGAATGAAGGAACTAAGAGCAGGAGTCTAATCCCAGGGGCAAGGGAGGAAAGCTAAGCACCACGTTAGCACCACCTAGAGGCGAAGCCACGCCAGTGAGTCACTGCCCCAGAGCATATTGTTGTGGGGAACACAGTGGGAGCAAAGCCTACCAGCCAAGCTGCTGTGGATTATTATCATGTACAACACTTAAAGAAGTAAAGGCGATTCGTGTGTAACACCATCTGTGCCCACTACACAGAAAAAGCTTAATAAATGCTTCTAAAGTTTTTGCTGTCTTAAAACTCTTTATTACATCTATTTATGAGCAAATCAGTACAATTCCATTGCATGTGGCTTTATGCTACAACGCAATTTTTCAAAATGGATATAGATTCACTGCTATACAATCTTGACCATTAGCCAAAGAGATAAGTAGCACACCTTAAAAATAAGTTCCTGGTAAGAAGTATTTCTAAACATCATGTTTTTAACATAAAAATATATAACATAAAGTAGAATGCAAAGTTTGTATGAATCTATAATAAAACAAGAAAAATTTTGTTTGGGATTTGAGTTTGGGGTTATGTTCTCTGCAACACTGAAGTATGTTTTTATTCTCCTCTTCCACTAGGGGTTACTATAAAGGATGCTTTAAGTTAACAATCATTTATTGAGGGCTGTGGATATTCTGGGTCCTGTGCTAAGCTAAGATATACACATCACCTCTTATTCATCCTCACCCCAAATCCTTTGAGTCCAATATTCTTATGCCTAATTAGAGATGAGCAAATGGATGCGTGACCATTTATGGTAACTTGTCACAACTCTGGTAAAAGGCAAAATCGGAATTCAGACCCAAGAGAAGTCCAAAACAAACGCCACCTTCAAAATCATTACGATCTTCCATCCCCTACTCCTGTGCAGGATGGGCAGACATAGAAACGGTCCTTTAAAAGTAAAGCCTGGAGCCAGAGAAACTTCACGGACTGCTCAGGTTTTATTTTATTTAGTATCTAGCAGAATTGAGTTTATTTTGTTTTATTTTTCTGTGTGTGAGGAAGATCGGCCCTGAGCTAACATCTGCCAATCCTCCTCTTTTTGCTGAGGAAGACTGTCCCTGGGCTAACATCCATGCCCAGCTTCCTCCACTTTATATGGGACGCCGCCACAGCATGGCTTGACAAGCGGTGCGTGGGTGCGCACCCGGGATCCCAACCGGTGAACCCCGGGCGGCCGCAGCGGAGCACGTGCAATTAACCGCTTGCACCAGCAGACCGGCCCCTCTGTTGAGTTTAATAATGTGGGATCTAGAGCCAGCTTGCCTGGGTTCAAATCTCAGGTCCCTCCACTTATTAAAAATAAACGGGGGGGAATTTATTTAACTTATGTGGACCTCAATTTTCTCCTCTGTAAAATGCGAATAGTAGAAACCTTCAATGAATTGTCTTGAAGACTATTTATTGATTTATAAAAAGGGCTTAGAATAGCGTGTGTCATGTACAGTGATCTATAAGTTTTAGCTATTATTTGTTTTACACTTTGGCTGTCATTTCACAACTGTAATTTTGGTATGTTCCCAGCATGACTATTTCTATCAGCTGTATAAAAACAGTAGATTCCTTTTCATTAATTTTAGTATTCACTATCAATTTACTATCAATTAACTCCATGCACAGAAGAGAAAATGTCAAACACGAGTAGAGACCTTCCCTTTATTCCAGGTCTCCATCACCTGCTGCTCACACTGAAGGAGATATTTGACCTCCATGGCCAAGTATGATTCTTGTTCTCTGACGAAGGCATCATTCAAAAAATGTTTAAGTTGAAGCTGACTTTGTAAACAATTATTTTAGAGGATTGTCTTCCTTAATCCAAGGGAAAATCAGATTTCTTTCCTTTTCTTAAGGGACAAGAACCTATTTTAGAAATTGATATGATAGGGGCTATGGCAAGGCTATAGACTGAATGTTTGTGTCCCTCTAAAACTCATATGTTGAAACCTAATCCCTAATGTGATGGTATTAGGAGTTGGGGCCTTTGGGAGGTGATTAGGTCATGAGGGTGGAGTATTCATGAATGAGATTTGTGTCCTTATAAAAGAGACCCCAGAAAGCTCCCTCTGCCCCTCGGCCATGTGAGGACACAGTAAGAAGACGCCATCTACAAGCCAGGAAGCAGTCTCTCTCTCACCAGACACTGAATCCGCTGTTGCCTTGATCTTGGACTTCTCAGCCTCCTGAACTGTGAGAAATAAATTTCTGTTGTTTATAAGCCGCTCAGCTTATGGTATTTTTTTCAAGGAAAGTAGAGAAGGATATGATGTATTTGGGTGGAGAAGAAACATGAGGATAAGACCAGAAAACATCTTCAAAAAAGAAGTATTCTCCTCTTTTTTGACAGCCAAAAGGCAAATAAATTTTCAGCCCCACTTGATTTCTAAGACAGTTCTTTTTGAACAAAGGGAAAAACATGGTGTTCTTCACCCTCATTCTCTTGAATGCATAGTAAATTAACAGCAAAGTAGTGATGAATATGGAAATTAATCAAAAAGGAAACCTATCGTTTTCACACACATATTTCTAAGTGAATTAATGATTTCTCTTTATTACAGTAAATGTGCCAAGACAGTAAAATGTGAAGAATAATTAAAAATGTAAGATTAAATGCTGTTGAAACTTTGCCCAGCCTTATTAATGCAACACTGAGCTTAAGCATAAATGCGGAACAGAAAGAGAAATTCTAAGACAGTGTTACAGCCAGAAATTTTCAAATAAGGGTCTAAGAAAAAATGAACTAAATGATAATAGCTTTAAAAGAGAAGTCAAGGGAAGACACATAAGCAATTCATTTTTAAACATGGCCAAGGGCAGGAAATGTACACAAAAAGAATCAAGTGTAACTGAGAAAAGTAATCTTGGTAATACATCAAAAGGTGGCTTTGAAACAGAGGATTCAATAGCCTGGTAGTTAGCTCTCGGCTAGTTCCATCAAGGAAGATGTGCCCCAAGCTTTCTGCATGGGCAAAAGTACGTCTTAAGCCAGTCCAAATGCTTTGACTAACTGAACTAGTTATGTCGGTCAAACAGGATCATTTTGGAAAACTGTACCTACCTCTCTAAAATGGAAAAAGAGAACAAGGCTATTCAGAGAACCAATGCTCAAAAATTCCTGTAGAAAATAAGTGTACTGACATTCATTTTTTAAAAATATATGTTTAATCCCCATATGAGCAAGGCATAATGCTAGATCCCAGAGAATATAAAAAGAAGAAACGCAGAGACTCTTCCCTTGAGGAGTTCATTGGCTAGTACAGGGGTGAAGGGGCCCAGAGGAGGGAAGAACCAGCTATCCTTGGAAGTTGGAAAAGTCTTCAGAGCTGAGGGTGTAGGATAAGAAGGGAATTGTGAAGTTAAGTGGTTTCTAGGCACTGAGGCTAACATGGGCAGAGACACAGAGTCATGTTCTAGGTGGGAACTGTGAGCAGATGACATATTCCTGGTTAACCTGAAATATAAGGTGCACCTGGGAAAGTGGTTGAAAATAGAATAGGCTAGAAAGGCGGGAGAGAATCAGATAATTAAGGACTTTGATGTCATGCTAAGGGATTTGTACTTAAACCTACACATATTGGGATCTGCTATAGAGTTTTGCTCAGAATAATGGAATATGTTCAGCACCATGGTTTAAAAAAAGGTTACTGTGGCAACAATGCAGAGGGAGGGGGCATATAGTAATGTTCAAGAGCTCATGCTTTAGAGTGAGGCAGAACTGGTTCCAAACAGCAGACTTCATTTAAAACTGTAAAACCTAAGCAATCTTCAGTTTGGTCGTGTGAAAAGTGGGATGATAACATCTATGCCCACGGTTGCTTGCTGTAAGGTTTAAATGCAATAGTGTAAAAAGCCTTAGCACAGGGGCTGGCACATAATATATGTAAATTAAAAGCAGCTGTTGTTATTATGGTTGGGAGAGAGAGGAAATAAGAACATGGAGAAGAGATAGGACGCTACTGAAATAACCTAAATCAGCAGGGTGGTGCTGGTGCTAAGAACCTGAACTAAGGAGAAGGCGTTGAGGCCTGAGAGGTCGTCGACCTATTCAGAAAACTTCAAGTAGAATCAAGGACTTTCTGAGTGATATGAGGTGTAAAAGGGAGCACTAGAAGATGAAACTGAAAATTTTTGGTGTTGGGAGATGGAGGAAGATTGTGTAGGGCTCTCTTAACCACTGAGATTAGCAGTAATTGAAGTCAGACAGCCTAATGGGAGAGAAATTAGAGTTTGCAAATCATCATCTAACCATGAAATGTGACTCTGTCTAAGGAAAAGAGATATGTATTTCTGAGAGATTCCTTCTAAATTCTACATTCTTCCCCAAACAGAAATGTAGAGAAGAAAAATGAGAGATGTGGAAAATCACGTACAGAGATAATGAATGTGCATTTTAAAATACAGTGAATTGATGCTTGAAGGATTATGTTGACTAAAAATGATTTATAAAGACATTCAAGATCCTATTTACTTTTAAATATACTATTAATAATGCAATATTTTCTCCATGCTTGATTTCACTGATATTTTTTGACTACTTTAAAATTCTAGGAAACACAACACAGTTATGGGTAATTATGATTCTTCCATTTGCTTATCTCTACACACAAATAATGCTTCTTTCAAGCATCTATAAACAATCCAGTCTCAAGTACAAATGGGTTTAAATGTAATATATTTAATTTGCTAAAATTTTACAACATTTCCTAAGAAAATAACAGCTTTAGCATTTTGACTATGTGGCTTTTTTTTTTTTCCATTGCACTTTAGAAGCCAGACCTGTGCAATTTAATCTTTCAAAGAATCCTTCTGCTGATAAACTACAGAGTACATGTGGCTGATTTGACCCAAACCTTTCAGTTGGTTTGGGTCAAATTTATTGGGTCTCCAATAAATATGAGAGGAAGTCTCATAAAAGGAAATGCAATCAGGATTTTCACAGAAGGTTTTTCCTGAAGGGTAAAAATAAAGTAGTGTTTGACTCATTCTTATACCTGGGAGCAGAAGATGCCCTTGCAAAATATCTTCTTGGCAGAGCTCTAGTTGGACAGACACTTCCAAAAGATAAGCAAAACATGAAAGATATGAACAACATCAGACAAAATGAAATGAAATAAAAGCATTTCCCAAAGCATTTAAAGTCTCAGCATAAAAAAGTTTGCTTACATTTATCAAACGTAAGCTAGGTGACTTTTTAAAATTGGAAAGGTGGACTTCAGGATGTTTACTGCCGAGATGGTACAGACAGCTTTTAAAAATTTGTTTATTTATTTACTGGAAAGTCCAATTTTACCTCTTTAGCTGGAGGGGTCTAAAATTAAAATGAATCTCCATGATATATTTAAGCAAATGTGCTCTAATTTCTTGTGTGCATTATTTGGTCTGTGGAGCCAAGAGTCAAATAATAAACTGCTTTATGTAAGTAGGTGTGACTGTACATGTTGCAGTAAGAAATTTCATGTGGAATTAACATTATAATTCATTTTATCAATTACCTCTTCTTTATCTCCCATGTATCTCTGCTGCTGAATGTCCACAATGTTCAGTGTCAGTTAAAGAAAGAAAAAAATAGAAGCACAAAGGCACCTAAACTCTCAGGATCATTGCCCTGGGGACTCACGTACTGAAATCAAATTGAGAGTTTATTTAAATGTGACATTCTGTTTGCTTTTTACTACATTTAGTTTGTGAGGGAATTCTGCGATGAGCAAAATAATGCTAATTTGAGCATGTAAAGAGAGCAATTTTCTGGATAATTGAAACCAAAGACATTTTTGGTCTTCAAATGCCTAGATACATTTCAGAGAAAAGTATTTTGCAGAGTATTATCCAATTATCTCAATTCTCACCTCCCTGAGCTGCATGTATCGTTGGTGTAGACGGATCATAACTTGGTACAATCAGCTACGCCAGACATTTTAAGGGAAGCTTGCTTGGGAGTCCATGCAGAGGTACTCCGCTACTAACTTTTGAAGAGCTGGAGAAATAGAGGGACAAGCATGGAAATTTATTAAACTGTGACTTTCATTTATGAATCTGTGGGCTCCCACACTGACAATTTTTCTTATTACTAATTGTCTACTTTGTATGTTTTCAAGGCTCCCATATTAGAGTTAGAAGTTTCTTTATTAAAACTGAGTAATGAAATTATTTGACATATATGAGATACAACATAAGAATTGGCAGTCTTCTATAATTTAAATTTGAATGCTAAATTTTGCCCCCTTTGATATGTGAATTTAAGACTGCTGGTGTTTCATTACGCTGAAATTAGACATAACTGATTGGAAAGCAAAAAGTGGTCAATATGAGGAGAAACCCAGGCTATTGGAGACAGAAGAGAAAATGGATTAAAACGCCAATCACTACTCCCTGGCTGTGAAATTAGGGATACATATTAACGTAATTCAGGATGATTTAGCCCAGTGACTTGGGCTCAGCTCAGAAGAACAGGAATTTGTGGTGGCTGGGCTAGTAGAGTTCTCTTGTGGAAACTCCTCCAAACCCAGTCTTACTAGCTCCATCATTGTGTGTGTGGAATAAGGAGAGAACATAGGAGTGTGATCTAAAATGGACTGTATCCCTGATGCCTCTTGGGCACCACTCTGGCTGGGCTTCAACCAGCAAGTGTATCCCAGTAGCAGTAGACAAGAGTGAAGTTTTGACAACCAGCCTCTGACAGTAACACTGTGTGACATTGAAAAGCAATGGCATTGGTGCACTGTTCAGACTCAAGGTCTCTCTGCATTTGACAGAAGAACAGAGAGGCACTACTAGAGTCTTTCCTAGCAGGGCAGATGGGGTCTTCTAATGACTAATTGAAAAAGTAAAATAAAGGATAAGTGAATGCACATATATTTTGTATTAGTGGGACAGGTCAAAATGGTTTGATGTATTTAAATTTCACAAGATGGAAGCACACTGACTGGACTATTTTCTTTTTTTTCACTTAACGTATCATCAGCATTTCTCATGTCTCTATCTTTTCACACATACTCATTCTTAATGACAAGGAACTTCTTTTTAGTCCAGGCATCTTTTTCCTCTAATGCTTAATATTGCTCTGCCATACCATCCAGGCTTTATGGAAAATAATTTCCATTAACTTGACAGGTCATTGTCTTGTCAGTTTCAGATAATTAAGGACTAGCCATTGGTCCCTGTACCTATCGTGTAATCTCTTTTGTCTCATCAGCTTCATGAATTTTGCAGTGCTTGCCAGTCTATTGTTAGCTTAATTAAAATCAATGCAGTTGAAAGTCTGTGCTTTTCTTTCTCTCTCTCTAAAGGGTTCCGTTTTCCAAAACACCATAAACAAATAAGCTGGCATGTGGATCTTTCTGTAGCTGTATAACAGTCACACACACTACACACTTAACCGTATGTATTTAGCTCCCAGAAAAATTGCCTAATTTTGCATTTGCTAGCTAGCCAGCAAACTCCAGTTTTTTTCCATCAGAGGGGGATGTTCACCCACTGATTTTGCACTTAGAAGCAGTCCCATTACTAGTAACTACCCTCAACAAAAGGCTCAGAAGATGAATCAGTGCCAATGTTATAACCTTCCCCCAAGCTGAGTTACAGTGTTCAATTCTCCAAATGTGAAGTAGTTGGCAAAGATGCTGTTGTTGCTGTTATCTTCTGGATTTAAACTGGGAAGGTGGTAACTGGAAGCAAGGGAAAGAATTTCCAACTAATGAAGTATTAAATTAATATAAGACTTTCAAAGGGATGAACCACAACATGTCTGTGATGTGCACTGGCATCAACTGATATCCATTTGATTTTCTCTACAAAGAGGACAAAGACTTAACGGGCAAAATCAGCAGCTCAGATTTATGCTGCCCTTCGAGGTTGGAAGACTCGCCTAAGATAAAGTCATAAGCATTTTTCTATTTCCTATGGAAAAACAGTATGCTCACATTCTATCAGACTATATGATTGAAATACATAAACTTTCAAATAATAATTGCTAACTCTGATTTTGCCACACTCCAGGGCAACCCCCATTTTATTGAGTTATAACATTAAACTATCTACTCGAACTTATAAATATTTGTTATGTGTATATATTTAAAAACATATATTTCAAAAAACAAGTACATATTGAAATAGATTATTTGTAGTAAAGGGGAAATCTCAATATGTTCATGATGTAATGAGATGTAAAAAATGATCACTATTAGTTTTTGTGCTTTTTGAGCAACACATGCACCTGTTTTTTATCTTCATCTTCATCCTTTCAGAAAAAAGCAACATAAAAAAGCAACATATATTTAGTTCATACAAAGAACTTATGTGAATTTTCCAGATTATATGGATCAAGTTTACCCAGAAGCATATCAGACATCCTACCAACACAGATGGTATTCTGTTTTGCTAATCTAGTTCTAAATATTAACCCAAAATAGTTCTAAATATGTCTAACATCATCCTACTTAAGAACTATTAGGGATCTTTTAATTTTCCAGCAATAAATTAAAACTTCATTAGAGTTTAAATATAAAATACAAAGCTGCTATGTGAAGCAGTATCTCTTTTACTATATGTTAATTAGTTAATTAGTTGTACAATTGAAAACATGTTGAGGTCAAAGGTCAGATGTTACAACCAAAGTGACATTACTACCTGAGTAGTAATACACCTGAAGTTCCAAATTTTGACTAATGTGGATATTGTATTTTTTGCCCCAAACAAAGATATGTTGTTACCAGGAATGCCTGTTACTCAGAACATTGAGAATATTGTCAAATAGTTATTGGACTAACTTGTGTTGCAAGTAATAAGTACAGTAAAATTTCAAGATGGTTCTGAAAATGTTTCATTTATCCAAACTGTGAATAGTTAAGAGAGTGCACTCAAGGAAACACGTAGTTCTACTCAAACAGCAACCCGATGATGATGGGTCAAGAAATAAGGACAGTGATAACTGTGGATGCTTTTCAAACACTGCGTTATTGTCTGGTGGGGATTCCACTATTATTTACCAACAATACAATTAGTACAATTTTAAGTCCTTCCATCCCTGCCAATAATCCTAATAGTGGAAAATTTGCTCTTTAACATAAAAATACTAAGAACCACTGCTGGAGACCATATTCCCATTCAAGGCTTAAATTCATTTGAGAGTGTCTTCACTGAGTGGTTTACCAGATTACTTGAATGGCTCCAAAAGTAGGTGCTAAATATTTCCTAAGACAGCCCATTCCATTCTAATAACATTTGGTGTTAGGTAAAGCACCTTTACACTGATTTGAAATTTATATCCTTAGATCTTTCTTCTATGACCCCTGGGGCCACATAGAAAAAAATGTAAATCTACTTTCATAGGTACTTCAGATATTTGACGTTGATTGTCATCTCTGCTCCCCTCCCACTTAGCTTTTTATTTTCCAGACTAAACATAACCATTTCTTTCAACAGCCCTAGATGCAAAATAATTTTTAGTAATTTCATGATTCTTGTCAGTCAGTGTTTCTATATATCTGTAAAAGTGGGATTCCTACATTTGAACCTACTGTCTGGTCTGCACAGGGTGATAGAACTATAAACAGGCAACAGACATTCACTGAGAGCATTTTGTGTGTCATGCTCTTCATAGGGATCTGGGCAGAAAAAACTAAACCTAGACTATAAGCTCCTTGAGGGTAGGGTTTGGTTTTGGTTCACAGAGTTTACTGAATATTCATGTAAGTGTGGAATGAAAGACATAGACTCTGCCACGTAGGAATAAATAACATAATAGGAGAGTATAATAATTGAATGTTATTCAGTATGAGGTATCATAACAAGAAGAGTGAAAGCACAACTCTTGACACTTGAACTGAAGATTTAAGGAATGAGTAGGAGTACATGCCACATATGAAAAGGAAAGATGGGCATTAGATGTGAATGGGAGAGAATAAGCAAAGGCAAGGGGTGTGAGTAAGTATCACGTGCTTGAGAAACTTCTCAAAGAGGGATGTACTTGTGATAAAGAAGACATTTCAAATGAGTGAGGGAAAAGATAGAGTGTTCAATAAGTGTTCAATAGTGTTGAAATAGCTAACTATGCTCTTCAATAAAAGAAGAGTCTCCGGTTCATACTACCACTTACACACAAATCAGTTCCAAATATGGAATATACAACACACATACACACACATACATAAATATATACACAAACTCACATCTGAGTGTCTGTGTGTGTATCATTGTAAGAAAATGTAGAATTGAGTTAAGAAGGTCTTCCTAATGTTCTAACCTAAAGGAAAAAATGTGAAATATTTTACTACCGTATTCATTCTGTACTACCATATGTAATATACTACTATATTTACCTTACGCAGAAAGAGAGCATAATCAATGTTAAAACACACTAATGTTTGAACCTGAAGGACAGTAGTCTGAAGGAAAATATCTGCAACATATGTGAAAAATAAAAGAGTACTATCCTGTATAGAAGAGCTCCTACAAATCAATAAGAAAATGAAACGTTGTAGAAATGTGGGCCAAGTATATAAACGTGCATTTTATATAAGGTATATAAATGACCTATAAACATAAAAATCTGTTTGAATTTTATGGAAATAATGTGAATCCTTATTAAAAGAATAATTAGAAGACTTCTTTTTTCTGGTCTGGCATGTAAGGAGCTTGGAATTTGTCACTCCACCCTAACAACAAGTAAAAAGCTGAACAAACTGAAAAATCAACAACTGTTCTTAGATCCATAAGAGAGGAGAGGGCACAGACAAACTACTGCCCCCCAAACTGATGAGACGCCACGTAAATACAGAGAACACAACTTACCTGAAAAGAAACCCATAAGCAGAAATCTCCGCAGGAACCAGTGCCAGGGTAGGAAAACCTAACCTGTAACTGATGAATTGCTGGAGGCTCAGTGTGGACAACTCTCAGAGTTAAAAACTCCAGGGTACCCAGTCAATGAAGGGCCCCCACACATTTGTGAGTTTTATCTATAAGATCTTGACTAGATTCTCACAGTAAATAGAAAAAAATCCCCTCATGCTTCTGGCAGAAGGAGAGGAAAATGAAAAATTTTTGAACATTTTAAAATTCTCCAGAGCATTCTTTTCTTCTTAACATAGTCAGCTCTCAAGAGAAACTATTTTATCAGAGCTTCAACTATTGGGACTTTTTCAGAGCCTAACCAATCTCGGGGAAGGAAAATACCCAACTTCAGCCACTCCAGCCTTGTATATGGAGGAAGGGAAGTACTCAACTCCAACCTCCTCTAGCCTTGTACATGGAAGAAAGGAAATACCTGACTCCAGGCCACTCTAGCCATCCTGTACCACATGGCGGATGTGGCGAGGACAGCAACTGAGAAGCACATGAGATGTTCACAGTCCAGGGGCACAGGATCAACAAAAGACCGAGGTTGAATCATAGGAATATAGAACAGTTCCCATCCCGCCACACCTCACCACCACATTACTAGGCATATTTACAGCAGTTCCTTTTACCTGGTACATCATGGCCAGCTACCAAGAAAAAATTACAAGGGACACCGAAAGGCAGAGAAAACAACTTGAAGAGACAGAGCAGGCATCAGAACCAGACTCAGATACATCATGGATGTTGAATTACCAGACTGAGGATTTAAAACAATTATGACAATTATATGCTAAAAGATCTAAAGAATAAAGTAGACATTATGCAAGAACAGATGGATAATGTATGTAGAGAGATGGAAATCCTAATAAAGAACCAAAAGGAAATACTAGAGGTCAAAAACACTGTAACAGAAATGAAAATGCCTTTGATGGGCTCATTAGTAGATTGGATGTGGCCGAGGAAAGAATCTCTGAGCTTAAGGATATCCCAATAGAAACTACCAAAGCTGAAAGACAAAGAGAAAAAAGAAAAAAGAAAAGAATGTCCACGAAATGTGGGGCTACTACCAAAACTTTAGCATATGTGTCATGAATGTGTGTAACCAGAAGGAGAAGAAAGAGAGAAAGAAACAAAAGAAATATGTGAGGTAATAATAACTAAGAATTTCCCCAAATTAATGTCAGACACCAAACCACAAATCCAGAAAGCTCAAAGAACATGAAGCAGAATAAATGTCAAAAAAAAACCGGGCCGGCCCCGTGGCTTAGCGGTTAAGTGCGCGCACTCCGCTACTGGCGGCCCGGGTTTGGATCCCGGGCGCACACCGACGCACTGCTTCTCCCGCCATGCTGAGGCCGCGTCCCACATACAGCAACTAGAAGGATGTGCAGCTATGACATACAACTATCTACTGGGGCTTTGGGGGAAAAAAAGGAGGAGGATTGGCAATGGATGTTAGCTCAGAGCTGGTCTTCCTCAGCAAAATGAGGAGGATTAGCACAGATGTTAGCTCAGGGCTGATCTTCCTCACAAAAAAAAAAAAAAGAAAGAAAGAAACAAAAAAAAAACTACACCTATGTGTATCATATTCAAACTGCAGAAAACCAAAATTAAAGAAAAAATCTTGAAAGAAGCCAGAGGAAAAAACACCTCACCTACACAGGGGCAAAGATAGGAATTACATCCAACTTCTCCTCAGAAACTATGCGAGCAAGAAAAGAGTGAAGGGGAGTATTTAAAGTGTTGAGAAGAAAAAAAAAAAAACACTCCAACCTAGAATTCTTAACCTTGTGAAATTATCCTTCAAAATTGAAGGATATGAACTAGCACAATACAGAGGATTTTTAGGGAGTGAAAATACTCTGTATGATACTGTAATGATGGATACACATCCTTATACACTTGTCCAAACCCAAAGAATGTACAACTCCAAGAGTGAACCCCAAGGTAAGCTATAGACTTTAGGTGATGATGATGTGTCAATGTAGGTTCATTATTGTGACAAATGTACCTCTCTGGTGGGGGATGTTGATGATGGAGGAGGCTGTGCACATGCAGGGGCAGAAGGTATATGAGAAATGTCTGTACCTTCATGCCAATTTTGCTGTGAACCTAAAACTGCTCTTAGATAATTGGCTTTCACAGGTGTTGTACATATTATCAATCTTTAGTAAGGAGTAAAACACAGAATTTAAAATTTAAATTTATCTTTCATACATTGGAAAAGAAAAGAATGGTTTTAATTCCCCAGGTCTTTTTGCATAATGAAGTGGGTTTTACATTCTAACCACGAGGCATATTAATTATCTGTTCATTTGAAAAGGGAACATTTAATAGCAAATACAATCCTTGGGGAGCTCATTTCAACGTTTTACTTATAAAACTAGATGCATGTGTGTATTATTGTGCATTATTTTTTGAGATTTTACATTATATTTAACATGAGCACTCTTAAGGGGGAAAATAACAGGACTGTGACATCTGTGTTTTGATTAAAATAAACATATAAGGAAATATAGCAGAGAAAAATCAGCAAAGTGAAGTTTAATTGTGCCTCTTGCAAAGTAAAGCCCACTTTATAGGATGGTTGGACTAATTTATATATTTAACATCAATTTATATTTTTATATTTATATATTTAAATACATGATCACATATAGCATATGAAACAAATACAGTATCACTAATGATCATTGGAGCTATCAATATGAACAGTAAAGATTGGTACAGTCTCGGTGTCCTGCAGAAAAGTCTGCACTTAAAACAGAAGAGACACTCGTCAAGCAAAGGAGAGGCCAAAACATCCTGTCCCAACCTTTACCTTTTTTAATTTTAATTTGATATCATCCTTAGCAAAATGGTCTCAATTCTTGCCAATCCTCCACCGATCTCTGAAATTGCACTTGCAGTTGAGAACATTTGCTCAAGTTTTACCAGCACTGGCATATAGAATGGACTCAAGATGCCAGTATGGGTTGTCACAGTTATATGAATGAAGACAAAATAGATTTTGAATCTTCACACTGTTTTCTGGGTATTCAGTTGCATGAAGAATGCCAGTCTTGGTTCGTGTACCGGCACTATTTCCACTTGGCTTCCTTGAACACCACTCTCTCTGAATTTTTCTGCTACCTCTTTGGCCCTTTTCTCTTGAGCACTCTGCTGGCCCTACCTCATCCTCCTGCCCTCTTAAAATTGCTCTTTCTTTTCTCCTTTTGTGCTTTCACTGTTTCGTGGCTCAGTATTTTCTATACGCTGGCAACTCCTACATTTGTATCTCCAGATAGGCCCTCTCCTAGGAATGCTAGGCTCATATATGTATCTACTTCCTTGCCTTCTATACTTGGATGTTGACTAGACATGTAAAACTTAACAAATCCAACACCCAGGTCCTGATTTTTCACCTTCAAAGCAGCTCCTCCCATATTCTTCCCACAGCTCAGAAAATGAGAGCTACATTCTGCTAAATGCTCAAAAATCTTGGAGACATCTTTATTCAACACTTTGTCTTATACCCCACATCTAATCTATCAGGTAAAGCTGTTGCCTGGACCTTCAAACTATACTTAAGCACATCTTTGCGACACCCTCACTGCTGCCATTCTGGTCCAAGCCACGAACAGCTTTTGCCTGGATTATTAATACACTCTCTTTGATCCTCTATTGCCCCCCACTCCCCCAACAAAGCCAGAGAAATCCTGTTAAAACACAAATAATATTATATCATATCTTTGCTCAAAATATGAAAAGGGCTACGGATTTCAGTTATATAGTCATGTGTAACAAACAATTCCAAAACAGAGAGGCTTTAAAAAAACACTGATCATTTATTATTGTCTCTCAAGGTCCTGGGAACCAAGT
The DNA here is from genome assembly GCF_057802395.1 of Ceratotherium simum simum. Lineage (NCBI taxonomy): Eukaryota > Metazoa > Chordata > Mammalia > Perissodactyla > Rhinocerotidae > Ceratotherium > Ceratotherium simum. The sequence goes on along the minus strand of NC_141904.1, from coordinate 74,294,090 downwards.
GGGCTCAGCTGGGCTGTTTTGGCTTGAAGTTTCTCACGTGGTTGCAGTCAGATGGAGGCTGGGGCTGACATCCTGTTGAAGCCTTCCTCACTCACAGGTTTGGTGCCTTAGCTGGGATAACACAACCACCTGGAGACTGGAACAGCTAGGGCTCATCAAGCATCTCTGTCTCACTTATGAGATCTTTCCATGTGGTCTCCCCAGTATAGCAACCTCAGGGTAGTTATGTAGTTATGATTTCTTATGTAGCAGTTGGCTTTCTTTAGAGTGAGGATCCCAAGAAAACGGTGGAAGTTGCTTGCCTTCTGTGGCATCGCCTCGGAAGTCACAGAGCGTAATTTCCACCATGTTCTATTGGTCAAAGAAGTTAGAAGCCCAGCCAAACGCACAGCGAGAAGTAGAGCCATCTCTACACTATGTGTGTGGTGGCTTTTGCACTGCAACTACGATGGCTTTTCCATCTCTCTAGTACTCTTTTCCTCACTGATCCACTTCCAACATACTTGCCACTGTGCTGTTCCCTCCTCCTGGCATGCTGTTCCTTCAGATATCCAACTGGCTCATTTCTTCACCTCTTTCATGTATTTGCTCAAATGTCACTTTTCCAGTAAGTCTTTATCTGAATACTCAATTTAAAATTCATGCCTGTTTCCCAAAACTCCTTTTCTGTCTTCTCTGAGTTACTTCCTCCCATAGTACTTATAACATTTTCATATGCTATAAAATTAACATGTTATTTTATTGATGGTCTGCCCCCCCTCATCAAAACATGAACTCCATTAGGTCATGGAGTCTTGTCTTTTTGTTCACTGATGTATCCCGGAGCCTACAACAGTGCCTGCACATGATAGGTCCTCAATAAATATTTGTTGAATGAACAAAGGCATGAATGTAGTGACAGATGGAACAATACAGGATGAATAAGTAAAATTCATAGGCTATATTGTAAAACGAAATTTATTAGCTGTCTGGAGTTATACAAGTTGTACATAGAAGTGAATTAAAGCTTTAAGTAAGAGGGAAGATCTTGATGTTAGTATTGATTCCCTTTTCCCACAATGAATGATATTTTGAAGATCTTGATGCTAACATTAGTTTAAGCTCATTCAATACTGTCATAGGAGGGAGAAAATCATTTGAGATCTCAGATATTAATATTCCAATCCCTCACCTTCTGTCTGTTTGAACTCATCCATCACTTTGGGAATAAAACTGGAATAGTGTACAAATTTATGATGAGGTGAGGGGTTTTAATATAGAAGACAGTTTCTTCTTTCTCCTGATGTCTCAGAGTAAAATGATGAAGCCAGAAAGGGAGAGGAATTTTTATTTTTGTATTTCGTATTTCTATTATTTATTATTTAAGGGTATGTAATTTGGAGTCAGCATAAAACTGAGTCTACGTCTCAGCTCTATAATTTTCTAGCTATAAGTCTTGGACAAATTTCTTAATGTTTCTGATCCTTAAAATTTTTCTCATTAAGAAAATGGAGACAGTAATATCTATCTCATGCAATATTGGGAGAAATAAATAAAATTAGATATTATGAAAAATTTGCTATACTTAGAATAGCACCTGGTACATAAGTGCTCAAAAATGGTAAATAGAACATTTTCCTACATCTGTTTTCAATTATAATGAATATAATAGAGAGAATTTTATAATTTACTTAGAATGAGTTTAAAAACTAAATTCAAGACAATATCCCTTCTAGAATGAAGTCCATTAAAAGTGGACAAGTATATATTAAGCACAACTTACACAGAAAGCAGTAAGAGATAATAAAACAGATGAGCTGAAACACTGAGACAGTTAAATGTATTTTTCTTCCTATATTAAACACGACTTGCCCATTTGAACAAGAAACTCTTCTCTAGATCTCAGAATATAAGGAAAATTTAGATGAAAATTTTCAGCAGTTCAACTGGCCACAGTTTCAACGCTTTTGTTTGTTTGTTTTGTGCTTGCTTTGTTCTTGCATTCTCTAGAGTCTCTTATATAACGGAAATAGTGCCAGAGAGAAAAAGTTATGTACTTCAAGTCAAAAAACTAATTAGTAGTGACACAGGAACTGAAACTACAGGGATTATTTCAATTCAATCAACCGTTATGTATTGAGTGTCAATTATGTGTTAGATATTATGGAAGGCACTGGGAATAAAATGATGAATAAAATATATTTCCATTTTTCTTAAAGTTCATTGTTTGCTGACTGATTTTGGAGAACACTACCCTTTACTGGAGAATCATAATGTACATCAGCATATCTAAGGCTCTGAGAAGTCCTGTAATAAAGAAATTTATTTGACTTCCTTATCATTGATTGTCTCTCAAACTTATTTGACAATGAGACCTTTTCTTTGTGTAACATCTACAACTAGTGTGCTACCTAACAGATTCATAGCCATTCATTCATTTTATCCACCTCCATTCATTTCTCCTCTCTATGGGATGGTTTTTAACTTTAAAACTTTTAGATATCTATTTAATAGAGAATCTTGAAACTGCTACCGTGTGTAGGAATTGATGTTAGCCAGTATTTTGAGAAGAGATGAAAAAGAAATATAACCAAACTTAAAGTTTCTTCTTTGGTATTTACCAAAAAGCAATAATTTTTATATTGTTGCAAAGCTGTTTTGTATAAATTCAAAATATAAAATTGTACTGATTAGAGTTCCTTTAAGTAACCCTAAGGTGAGAAGCATTGATTTTAAAAATGGGTGTCTCAGCCAAAATGACTTTGAAAACCACAAGCGTGAATTATATCATTTGATCTTCACAAAGCGTATGTGAAGTGGGCAAATGATTGGCATGAGATCACATAGCTGGAAAGTGGTGGATTTGGATCAACTACATAAATGAAACAATTTGAGTAAGACAAATCAAATTTGAACCATTAATTCCAATTTTGAAGTAATTTCCAAAAGCACTAGGCTAAAGATTTATACTTGTATTACCTATGAGAAAACAAAGAAAGCAAATATGAAGCGAAATTTCAAAAACTAAAGGATTCAAATTATTTTCAAGTGCTTTGCAAGTCATGTTTCCAGTACTCTCATCTTCACAAAAACAATTAAACCGAGATTACAAATTACCCCATTCTGTAAGGCTGATCAGAAGAAAGACGCCACTCAGAGACATTTGTTAGCAGTTGTTACACGTTATTACAAGAATTGCCTTAATGAGACAAGCTGATACAACGTGAATTTCCAGCAGTAAGAAGAATAATAGGAATTTTTGTTGGAAGACAATGTTGTCCTTTCTGATGTTAGCATCAACTTTATTTCTTTCTTCCCATATAATACTTTAGGGAACTATCATCAATGAACTTACTTTTTGAAGAGGTATCCTATTTTATAATCTAGTTATTTCCTTTCCCTGAGAAATTGAATTATCTAAGTTCCATACTACTTTGAGATCATCAGTCTGGGATGGAAATTTTTAGAAATATGTTATTCATAATTTCTTGTTCCTTTCTCAGGTAGAAGCAATGTAGTACACCACTTGCATAATGCCTGGCATTTGATTTGTGCTCAATCTATGGAGAGTTCATGTATAATAAGAATATACATAAAATATAATAATAATATACAAAAAGTATACTAGATACCATTCCTCTGGATAGAATTAGCATTCCTTATTTAGCTTCCCAACTTGTACACTGTACATTTTCCTGTCATATTACCTGCAATATTTAATTACTTTTGTGCATTCACTTCTTTGTCTCCCAGATTGTAGTCACAACAAGAGTTCCTTCTAGGCAAAAATGCTGTCTTTTATCTCTATATCCTCAACTGCACTCAATAAATGTTTGCTGTAAAAATTAATGACAAGAAATAAATTAATTAATAAACCACATTTGTTCTTTTTTTTAAGGTAGCATGAATGAGGAACCTGCTCAAATCAAAATGCGTAATGTTTAAATGATATAGCGACGTGGCTAGCTTGGGCTTCCTCGTAGCAGGACAAATTCAGGGTATTCTCTTCTTAGATGGCAGCTGGTCACCCCAGAGCAAGCGTTTCAAGCAAGAGGAAAGCAGCTGACAATCCTCTTGGAACAGGCATTATACTGGTGAAACAATGACAGGGCCACCCCAGGTTCAAGGAGAGAGAAAATAAACTCCACCTCTCAATGCAGAGAGTGAGAAAGACGGTGCTGCCATCATTGCTTTTCCACAATTTAGCCTGTACCACCATTAATGAAATTTTCCCAGTTTGACATAATGTTTCATTTAACAATTAATAAAATTAAAAGAAAAAAAGAAAAGCAGACACTACACTGCGCAGTAGTCATAATTATATTTCCATTTCTGTTCCTGTTCTTGATTACTATATGTAAGAGAAAAAATCTTATCAAGAAAATAAACCATCCCTGTAATTGTTTTCTGAGATGAGAATCACTGAGTTTACCTTTAGCTACAAAATATATCCCCTTTTTTTTGCCTCGTGGACAATTACATATCAATTTGTGGAGACAAAATTGCAGACAAACGGTTATGAGCAGCATCCATGACTGAATATTAATAAATGAAGTTGGAATAGGACCTGTGATTGGTCTGTGATGACAGAAAGGAGATAGTTACTCCTCCTAGTACAACTGAAAGATTATCTTGCTAAGCATTTATTTTAAATGCTTAGCATTTGAAAGAACATTGTAATAACATAGGTCTGGATGCATAATGGAACAAATGCCTTGAATACACATTGAAAGGAGGGACAAATAGAGAAAAATGTATATGGAATGAATATATTTTTAACACTAAAACATGCTACAATCTTTTTAACTTTTTATTAAAATAGAAATTATAATAAAGTATTGCTTTCTGTAAGTCAAAAGTAGTGGGAAATAAATCATTTAACAGAAAAACCCTAAGAGACCTCAAGAAAATCCAAGTTGTTTTGGCTATGTGAGGAATAAGGTTGAGAAGAGAGACATGAGAGAAGAGGTGAGTACCTTTAATAGAACCATAGGAAAAATTCTTACTGATAATAGTTGACTTAACTAGGAGGCCTTCTACCTAGAAGAGAGGTTTTATTCTAACTTAAAAAAAAGAAGTTTATAGAAGAAGTTTATATGGTCCTCCTATAGTTAAGAAAAGTGAGTATTCTGAAATACACGCCAGAATAATATGTTTGCCTTAAATAAAATAACCACCAATAAACCACCAATGTTTGAATATTACATGTGTTTATGTAGTTTATGTAGTTTCAAAGACATAGAAAAAGTGTGCAGTGAAAGTACGTTGATGTAGAAATTATGCTTTAAAGATCCAACTTTAATCAATTTGGAAAGGAAGGCAATGAGAGTCTGCAGTTAGTCTATTAACTCTGCTAAAGGAAATTGACCAGTTGGACATGAATTACTGGGGATCAAAGTTTTATGAGGAACTTCATGAAGCACAAAACAGGATCAATGAATCGTATAGAACCAAGCAAGGAAAGCAGAAGAGACATTGGACGGAACTAGTATTTTTACTTACTCTTCTATTCCGTAGCCTAAGAGGACAGGATTGACTCCTAATACCAGAAAACAAGCACTCTATTTATACTTGAAAGTTGTTAATAGTTTCAGATATGTATGCATGAATATTTATGTATTCACACACTAACTTTACATTTGTACATATTGACATTCAGTAAATTATACATACTTTATTCTTGGGATTGGAATCTATGGCCCGCAGGTCAAATCCAATCCACCTCCTTTTTTCACAAATAAAGTTTTACTAGAACACAACCACACTCATTCATTTATGTATTGTCTATGGTTGTTTTTGTGCCATAATGGCAGAATTAAGTAGTTGTGACGGAGAACATAACATACTCAAAACCTAAAATACAGACTATTTGGCCTTTTACAGAAAAATGTCGTCAACTCCTGGTTTATTCTATAGAGTAAATATGGGAATCTCAACAAATCATAATAAGTGATTATAATCAAAACAATAGTAATAATTGCTATCATTTGTTGAATGCATACTTTGTGCCAAAAATTATACTAAACTGGAAAGGCAGGGTTCTATTATTGACAGCCTTGTCAGAATCATATAGAATGGAAAGAAATAGTTAGCCAGAGGATAAAATGATTGTTGTTCTGAAAAAGAAAAAAATGGCAAATTTCCACTACACAGTCAATATATAAAAAATATGTTAGCTTGCTCTGACTTGTTCTAGGGGATATCCAACCTCATTCAATTTACAAAGTGAAATTGGATACACTATCTCATTAATACAAGGAATAATTAGTGTTGTTTCAGAAGTAAACATTTCTTTGATGTTGTGCTAAAGTTAGTTATGACTCTAGAAGGTGGGGGACCTCTGTGTTATATATCCTGGCCTTTAGCAACAATCAAGTGAATATATAGGACCTTATTTAAATAATGCCAGATCAAACTCAGTGGTCTCTAAATGGGATGCAGGCAAAAAAAATCCACAAGTGGTGGAAATTACATGTTAAAAATTCTGTTTATATCTATTTTATCTCATCAAATTTTTAGAATGTATTTTTTAAATTGCACATTATATTGGAAAAATAGTATGCTTATATAATTATAAATAAACGAATACAGTATTAGAGTTTACATGCTCAAATTTTGTTAGTAATAAGGATATGTGATCAAAATTTTGGACACCATTGACAAAATACTCATCACAAACAAGTAAATAACCTGTCTAAGAGTTGTAAGAATCTGTCTAAGGTTGTAATTGAGTAGACCTGTAGCGCAATCCTTGTTAAACAATTTTACTAGAAACATCAGTTATATTCAAATACAAATGAATATAGCTGACTCCAAAATCTAAAAATCAATGACATGGAAAAAATATTGCACTAGAGTGTACCTTTACCAACTTAAATTCAGCATGTCTGAAGAAGAACTTCCCATCTTCCGCCTAAAAAGCAGTTTTTCATTTTCACCTGTTTAATATTTCAATGGAAATCCTAATCTCCTAGTAATGAGTCCTCAAAACCATGTTGGCCTCTTGTTCTGCTTTGACTACCCCATCAAACTATTCACTAAATTTGATGATTCTTGCTTCATTCCTTAATAATGCCTCTTACACACATCACTCCTCTCTTTGCTGTTCTTCTAGTCCACATCCTTAAGTTTCTTTAATGGGCTTCCTGTCAGCAGATGCTCTCTTTTCTGTGTCCTGCATACACAGAGGCTTGTGATCTATTGAGAAATATAATCCATGAATTCGATGAATATATTCTAGGAAAGGTACCCATTTCTTCGCTCCTAATTGTATATAAGTTAGAATCCAGACTTAGCTTTACTTTAAAACAAAATCATGATCTCAAATCAATAAATCCCCCTGCTATACTTTTTCTTGTCCATTTTAGGAATCCCTGTTTGCAATGCATTGATGTAATGGTCCTCTAAACATTCCTTACTATTTTCTTCTCTCTAATTTATCACTCATCTTCTCCTTCTTCCCTTCTTTATTATCCATGTAAATTTTAACCTCTAAATTAGACTGATTTTTTTCCTGTGGTAAAGGACCCTCCTACTTATATTTGAATTCTCCACAGTATCTATCAGAGTATATTACTAAACAAGGCTCAATAAATACTTGCAGCCTTGTGCTGTGGTAGACTTGCGGTAAAAAACAATGATTTCCTAGTGAAATTCATTGCTCCTGGTGCACGAGGTAAGAATTACATTTTAGCAATTGTGGACCTAAAAAGAAAAAGTAAACAACTTTCAGATGCTTAACAATAAAATTGAACATCACTTAGTCAAGGTGTTACTTTTTCAGCTAACCCAGGTCTTAGGATCCAAAGGCAGTTACACTATATTGCAGCTCTGATCCTGTGCACATTAAATAACAGAAAGTAATCATACGTGTTCAGTTTAACAACATCATACTTTGGAGGTAGTTAACAATATCAAGGGAGGAGATAGCTCTTTAGGAGAGTAGAATCTCAATCTAGGACATCTGATTTTCAACATTTTCTTCTCTTTAAATCTTAAAATCATCAAAAGATTTTATTATTCATTTTTTTTAAATAAAAATGACGTACTAACCCTGCCTATAATGAGAGCAGAGACACTGGGAGGTCTTAGCAAAATGCTTAAAGGAAATGTTGGCCTTTGCTGCATTACTTAACATGCTCGCATATCCTTTCAGTAAAATTTAAGAGAGCTGTAACAAAGAATAATATTTCCTATTTTCTTTATTAGTTTAAACATAAATTTTCAGAACTGAATTATTATTCCAAATGAATTTTTTGTATAAGTTATTCATTTTAACATTGAGGTAATAATCCCTTTGACAACAATAAGTAAATAAATGAAAACTAGCAGGAAAAATCCAGTAAAAAATAGAATAAAACCTGCATTTAAGTTTCAGTTGATGATGGGCTACCTAGCAACTATGGGTACACAGCTATGCGGGGAAGAAAAGGCAAAATGATTCATAGTAGGTATACTCATCGTCTAATGATAATCAACATGCTTTTAGGAAAATGAAGATAATGTTCCCTTATTGAAAAGAGTTAAATGAACTTCTTTATATACTATATTTAAAATTCTCCTTCTAGTACTCAGATTTTAATGAAATGCAGAACACTGCAATTTTTCAAGTTAAATAACATCTGGGATTGTTCTTTAATTGAGTAAATTGGGTTAAAATATTGCATTTTTATTGCTAGCTTAATAGCTTAAAGAGGTATTAAACATTTAATTATTAACCTTGACATGAAAGAATTGGAGAGATTTCTTAGATGATTTAAGGATTTAAAAGTTCTCTCTTCTGAGTGAAGTTCATATGCAAGGATAAAGCAGATCTAACTAGCCATCCTGAAGTGGGAATTTGACTTTAATTGAAAGAAACTAATAATACAGCATATATACATATATGTTCTGTTGATGAAATCATTCACAGAGGAATATATGTTTTATAGGAAAGATATCAAATAATGGATGTTAAATATAAGTAAATATTAGTAAAATCACCTTTACTAAACAACAGATGGGTCATAGCCCTGATGATTCATTCATTCAATAAATATTTGCTGTATACCTGTCATCTGGAAAGTGCTACTCTAAGCACTAGGAAGAGAGCAGTGAATCTAATAATGCTTATGTTCTACCAGAAATAGATAGACGTATACAAATACAAATTTATAAAAAGACAAATGATTGTAATAAATAGTACAAAGAGAATTAAAAGGGTTATATATCGATAGGTGGTATAGGCAATGCTATGTTGGTAAATGTTTAATAACCATCTCTCCAAGAAAAAAATAGCCCTGGGCTGTAGGGTTTGCCATTCTCTGTGGTGTAAATAATCCCAACATGACTGATTTCAAGCTACAATATGATATGGCTGACTATAGAGTTGGAAAGAGAAGTCTACCATTAGCTCTAGTGAGCTGTTCTAAGACAGCTCTGGCATACCATGATAAGGCTACTTCAGGTTGAATAGGTCTCTCTGGGAAAGTGACATTTAAACTAAAGTCTGAATAACCAGAAAAAGTCACGTGTGGAACTATAGGAGCTGTGTTCTCACCAGAGAAAACAGCTTGTGTAAAGTCCCAAAGCTAATACAAGCTTGGATTGTTGGAGGAACAAAAAGAAGGCCAGTGAGTCTGCAATGTAATAAGCAATGGGAGGATCCAAAATGGGGTTGGAAAGGCAGCCAAAGCCTTCATGCAGAAGCTCGTAATACAGGGTATAGAATTTGGCTGGGAAGTCACTGGAAGGTTTATGAATCATATGAATTGTCTTGATTAAAACTATTGTGAGATTTATTATGTGCTGTCTATAGTAAAGTAAAAAAAGTTATTACAGAAGGAGGGAGAGACGTTGGCTGTCTGATGATAGGAGGAATGTGAGCAAACGTTTGGGAAAGAGGTTGAATAGAAGTTTGGAATCAGTAAGCATCAACATAATACTAATAATTGTGGTGTCCAACTTCATACACAATGTGCTTCACGCAAAATTTATTTTTTCTGCTTTTGCTTTCTATAGCCAAGTACTACTGTCTTTCATTTTATCACTATAGTCATTTCTAGAAAGTGATTCTATCATATAGAAATGACATAATCTAAAACGACTTCCTAAGATCTTGACCTAAGAGCTTATATATAAAACAAATGTTTTTTAAATTGTGGCTATAATAGCACATAACAGCAGGCATTAGATGCCATGGACATAATATCTGGCAAATAAAATGTTATGGACTCCAAGGGAACTGTAGATATTTCTAACTCTATTCAAAAATGTCTTGTAACTCTAGATAGAATTTCCCTGGGCTATAGAAAAGCACAGATGGTATTAGTGTTTATTAGATCCATGAAGGTTGCTTTTAAAAATATATCTGAAAAACACTGAAGTTCTGCTAATACGGCCAGAATAAAGAGGTCAGAAACAACAATGCAAAGTAGACATTCATCGTGGGTGGGAGAAAATAAAAATATTTCTATTAACAAATTCTAAGGGTAACAGTTTGATACAAACTCAGGAAACATTCATTTATTTGGGGCTGAATTGTGAACTCAGTTACATATTGTGTTTATAAATTCGTTGGACTAATATTGAGTTTCCTCTGGACTGAACTTGGAATAGCAAGGTGCTGTACTACCCCTGTACTACCCCTTGAGTTCACGGTCCAATGGAGAAAACTGATGCATAAACAGCTAAAAACAACAGCAAGTTTGATAAGCTTTCAGGTAGAAGTATGATGATAGGAGCAAAGAGTGGGAGCAGAACTTGAGGCTTGAGAAAGACTACAAGGAAGAGAAGATTGACCTATGCATTGAAAGACAAGTAGAAATTTGCCACTAAGGGGGTGGAAGAAGGGATTCCACGCATACCTGTGAGAATTTCAGAACGGCATAAATTACTTGCAAGATGAAGAGGAATGATGTTTAGGAAGTTTAAAAATGATTTGGATTTACCTTGTATGCCGTGGTAAGAGTTTGGATTTTTATCTCTCTTGGCCTTGAGGAATCAGTAGACGACCTTTTTTTTTCTTTTTTAACGACAGTTTATTTTGAAATAGCTTGAGATAAACAAGTTTTAAAAGAGTACAGAGATTCCCATACACCTGTGTAACCAAAGAACATTGTCCAAACCAGAAAATTAACATTGGTACAGTACTGTTAACTAGACTACAGACCTTATTCAGATTTCATCAGCTTTAATAGGAACCTTTTCTTCCCTCAGCATCTGGTTCTATGGAATTCTATCATATATACAGATTCATGTAACTGTCGCCACAGTCAGGATACAGAACTGTTCCATCATCATAAAGAAACTCCCTTGTGTTACCTCTTAATGGTCACAACCTCCCCCTCACCAAACCATAACCCCCAACAATCACTGATCTGTTCTGCCTTACTACAGTTTGTCCCTTTGAGACTTTCATATAAGTGGAGTCATACAGTAAGTAACCTTTTGAGATTGGCTTTGTTTTTCACTTAGCATAATGCCTTGAAATATATCCAAGTCATTTGTGCATCAATAGTTCCTTCTTATTACTGAGTAGTATTCTGTTGTAATGATGTATCACAGTTCACTTATTCATTCACCCACTGAAGAAAAATTGAGTTGTTCCAGTTTAGGGTTGCTATGAATTTTTGTGTACAAGTTTTTGTGTGAACATAAGTTTTCATTTCTCTGAGATAAATACCCAAGAATGATTGCTGTGTCATATGGTAAGTTTAAGGTTAACTTTATAAAAGACTCCCAAACTAATTTTCAGAATGGATGTATCAAGTTACATTCCCATCGGCAGTGTAGGGGAGATCCCATTGCTCTACAGCCTTGTCAACAATTGGTATTGTCAATATGTTTTCCCATTCTAATAAATGTCTAGTGGTATGTTATTGCAGCTTTAATTTGCATTTTCCTAATGGCTAATGATCCTGCACTGGAAGCCTTTTAATCTACAAAAATGATGTCACAATATAATGGAAAAGTAATTTTGGGAACTATGTAGAGGATAGAATGAAACTTCCAGGTTTGAAGGCTAAGGACCAACTGAGAGCAGGGAGATAAGTCAGGATGCCAAATATAGTCCAGGTAAGAGATAAAGTTTACCCAAAGTAAAACATTAACAAAGGGCAAGGAGAAGAGAGATCAGAATTGAGAAGCATTTGAAAGTAGAGCCAAAAGGATATGTGGGAATGAATAGAGGAAATAGTCAACAGTAACTCTGAGGTTTTAAGCTTGAAAAAATGACTGGATACATATATAGTAACCAAAATTAAAAATAATGGAGGGGAAACAGTTTGGGGAGAGAGAGAGATCTGGGGATTTTTTTTGGCCATATTAAAATTGGAATATCTATAGAGCATACCAAAATATCTGGCTAATTGGGTGGGGAGAAATATCATTCAAAACAGACATCTGGTGTCACAAAGAACAAAGACCTGTTATATTAAGTAGAGTATTTTGCTTAAAATTATTTTCATAGCCTTTTCAGGAACATTGCTGGCAATTAACCTCTGACCCCTAGACCAGTTCATATTGAAAGCAAGACCAAATCAAAGTCCGTTTTAGGTTTAGGAACTAAGTGAACAATTCTTAGGGAGAAAATTGTAATATTACAACAGCCTAATATATAGCTTCCTTGAAGGGGAATTAGAAAGCCAATAATTGTTGGAGAGTTTTCCCAAGTTTACATAGAAGCCTGGATACTCTATCAAAAGAATAGACGAAATTTGCCTCTCCACCTACTGTGTACTTTCTCATGAGCAGAGAAACCATTCAAGACAACAAACTTAGCAAGTCATATCTCAAAAATTATAGCCACCACTGCACTTTTGTTTTTTTCATTGTATGAACATTGTAAGAATTTTCATTATAATATATATAATTATATAAATATATTAATAAAAATATATATTATCATATAATATATTTATTTAAATATAACATATTACTTCATGGCTTATCTATTAGTTTTATGTTTATCTTATTATATATATAATATAGTTCTAGGAAATTCTATTACATAATATGTAATAATATATATTACATATATATATTAAGATAAGCATAATACTAATAGTAGATAATTCATGAAGTAAAATGTTCAACATATTATTTCACCTGATCCTCCCAACTACCCTCTGTTGTAGGTTGGTGGGAAAAGTAATAATATCTTCATTTTAAAGATAAAAAAAATCCTTGAAACCAGAAAGAATGCAAAGCAGATGATACTGGGTATGGAAGACATTTCTTTTTTCTAACAATAGTTTAACTTCCTTTCCTCTGTACTAGACTGAGAAATGGAGTCTCTCCTCAGAACTTTCTAAGTCCTGGTAAATCTACTTGAACCACAAACACATGATTAAAGGGCAAATGTAATCCATATTTATGTTGTTATAAAAAAAGATGAAAATCTATAAAGTACTGTATGCATATTTAGAAAATTTTCATTCGAATTGTTCTGCCAAATCTTAAATATGCTGATAGCGCAAAGAAACAGACGTCTGATTTCATTCCATTGCCAGTGATATAGGAAAGGAAAACTATTAATAAGCATAAATTCTACTGAAGTCGAAAGACATTGAACATTCATGCAAATGGAGTACATTTTGCCACTTCCTAAATAAACTCAAGAAAATAATATGAAAAATAATTATACAGTGAAGAAAAATAATAAGTATCAGTGAGAAACTCCAAAAATGGTTGACAAAGTAAGGGGGGAAATGTCGATCTAAATAAAAACACTAACACAAAAAAGAATGAAGAAATGAACAAAACCTGCAAAGATATTTTTTAAAAGAACCATGAAAAAAAAAACACCATGATTAAATAAATAAAAGAAGAAACAATGACCACTAAAAATGGAATATAAAATAATAAATAAAGCCTGTGGTAAACTAAGAAATTGCAGAGAAAAATCACATTGGTATTTGCAAAAGACAATATTGAATTGGCAGGGGAAAAATACTCTGTTACACATAGTGGACAGTATTAGGAGAGCACATTGGGAAAATGGCTTAATTAACTATGTAGTTTATTCACGCAAAAGAAACTGATAGACCTCAAAAATAGAATGACTCAACTGTGGTTGATAAATGTATCACAAGAAACAGGAAATTCTACCAATGCAGGAACCATAATCAAGGAAACAACTGAGTACAAATATCCTGCCTGAATGGAAGGCCCAGCTTTTGAAACTGCCCACAGCACCAGGCAGGAGTGGTATTCCAGAAAAAATTAAAAAGTGCCTTTAGACCTATTGGCCAAGTTTTTACTTTTTGAAAGCATTTTTAAAATTACAGATGGGGGGAGGGAAAGTTATTAAGGATGCAAACCTTTCTCTGCCCTAAAATCTTGAATGACAGTGCTGTGGTTGTAAACGTATAAAAACATACTTTAGTCACACACAAGTTTGTTGAGATTATAGGAATAACAAATTTACATATAAGGAACTACAAATAAGCAAACAGAGGAAAAAGTATATATCACCCTTTAATGATAATGGAAATGCAAAACTCAGGGTAGTCTGTGCTTTAAAAAATCAACTATGAAGTCTAACAACTGTAAAATTTTTAATCAAAACATAGTTTATCAATAGCATATAAAAGTGTAGCTGTTAGAATTTATAAGAACACAGACTATATCAGTATAGACAAAGATATAGCAGAAGAAATAAATGGTTGGTATTTAAGCATATGCATTTTTTTCTCCCAATGTACAAAGTTTTAAATCAAAATATTTATTCAGGAAATATGTTGCTGTAATCAAATGAATATTTAATAAATGATATCAAAATATTGGAACTTGAGATGATAAAAAAAATATAGATAGGTTAGTTAGGGACCATATACAGAATGATGTAAATACTATAGAAGCTCTATATTCATTCATTTAACAAAGATGTATAGAATGTGAGGTAAACAAAGTAAACACCGAAAATAAGCCAACTTCGTGGAAATAAGGGATTATATTGGGCAAAAAAATCACACACGCTTCCTTTCCTGATTTACTGAAGAAAACTACGAAGCAGTTGGAAAAGCTCGGTAAAATATATTCATTTTTTTAAAAACATAATATGAACCTATGCACACGAATAAGTAGGAAACAGTAGCTGCTTCTGTTGATTACTGAGACTCTCGGGGTTAGGTAATTAAAACTAGGAAATAATTTGCCAGCCTGTTGGAAGCTGGAGAGAAAAGAAAACACCAGAATCCCAGCCCAGGTAGCTGTGGGATAGGGGCAAGGACGTCAGCCTCTGTAACACATTCAATTTTCTCTTCTTTAAAAATGAAAATACTAGCATTCCGCCATATCGTGGTTGGTGTCACTAGAGCTAATGTATGCAAGTGGTTTGAAGTTGGAAAATATTATGCACATATAAAATATTGATATTTACTTTTATAGATTTAGACTCAAACTACGAGTTGTTTCTTCTTCCCGTGATGTCAAGCACGCCTCTCATAGCACAGTTTCACTCTCGTAGACTTAATAAGTTTTACTAACAAACCAATGCATTGTGAAAGTTCCCGGCACTGTGACTGACCCAAAGCAAACACTCTCTAAAACGTCTGCTGAATTTAAATCTATTTTAGGATACAATCGGAATCTTCTGAAACAAAAGAGTTTCAAAAATTAGAATCAGGCGTGTTCACTGCAAAGAATTATGGATCTCATTTCCAAATAAATCAACCAACTCTGTCTTTGCAAGGGTCATGATAGTCAGGACAAAGCACATCTAAATGAAACAGAGCATGAATCTGCTTTCTTTTAGAACCCAGAGAAATTAACTACAGTGGACTGGCGTGGTGAAGACCACGAACAATATGGAGATTAATAGAAAAATTATGGAAGGGAAGTAACAGTAGCTAGGAAGAAGCCAAAGGATGGGTAAGAAGAAGGAAAGTTGTGCCTCCAAAGGTCAGGTAAAGTAGAATTGAAATAAAACATGGCGATTTTAATCAATGAAGGTAACTAACATGAGTTTCCAGGGGGAGAGAGAGCACAACCCTGACTGGCAAACTTCTTGCCTGAATTGTCCGGATAACATGCATAAATACTATAGACATCAATGGTTAGGAAAAAGAAATGTGACTCCTTAAAATTTGCTCCATGGTATTCAAACTCCTTTTAGATGAGTAAGCATAAGACTAGAAAAGCCAGTCGTAATATCAGAGCGGCTCTTCACGTAGAACTCTGTAAACTACTCAGTCTTTTTACATGCAACTTTATATTTCTGAGTATTAGTTTTTGCATGTTATACCAAAAAGCAGAATGCATACAGAGAGACATTGGGATGATAACAGGCCAATCTAGTTAGAAATGATTCAAGAAACTAGGAATGTTTAGTCTACAGAAGACGACATTTCAGAGAGACGCAATGGCTGTCTCTAAGATGTGGAGATGATGTTACATAAACAAAGTAGAAACATTTTCTCTATGATTTCCGACAATAGAACTAGGACCAATGGATCAACGTTAAAGGAAAATTTCAGCTCAGATGTAAGGAAAGAATTTTCTAACAGTTCAAATTATAGTTTGTTGTTGTTGTTAAACAATACTTTTACATATTTTGCAAATTAATGCTCGTAAAATCGAGTTTAATTTGATACCCATTTTTGATAGGGAATTGGGTTATGGTGCTCTCATGTAACCTTGGTGGGAATGTAATTTGTTAAATGCAATTTGGCAGCATCTATCAAAAAATTTTAATGGTTATGCCTTTTGGTATTCACCTAGCAATTCTGCTTTCATTTTTCCACACATGACCATAAATACATCTGTTCACGTTTGCTCAATGAAGCACGGTTGGTAATGGATTATTTTAAATGGAAATATGCCAAATATTCCTCAAACAGATTATGGTATTTCCATTCTGTGAAATATTATGCAGTCTTTATCAAAATGAGTTGGATTTCTGTGTAAAACTCTAAGACATTATTAACAGAAAAAAAGCTTGTGAACAGAAATGATTGAATTAAGGTTTAAATAAAATCCATATATGTGAATCTGGACACTTATTCACACATGCAAATTCACAGAAAATGATAGAAGAAAATATGTACTAAAACAATAACAGTGGGTACCACTGAAGATCAGAATACAGATTTAAAACAGGGAGAAGGGAATGGGACGGGGGCGGGGATACTTTTTTATTATTTTTTTAATTTTTTGTTTATTGCAGTAACATTGGTTTATAACATTGTAAAAATTTCAGGTGTACATCATTGTGCTTCTATTTCTGCATAGATTACATCATGTTCACCACCAAAATACTAATTACAACCCATCACCACACACATGTACCAAATTATCCCTTTCACCCTCCTCCCTCCCCCCTTCCCCTCTGGTAACCACCAATCCAATCTCTGTCCCTATGTGTTTGTTTATTGTTGTTATTATCTACTACTTAATGAAGGAAATCATACGGTATTTGACCTTCTCCCTCTGACTTATTTCACTTTGCATTATACCCTCAATGTCCATCCATGTTGTCACAAATGGCTGGATTTCATCGTTTCTTATGGCTGAGTAGTATTCCATTGTGTATATATACCACATCTTCTTTATCCATTCGTCCCTTGATGGGCACTTAGGTTGCTTCCAAGTCTTGGCTATTGTGCATAACACTGCAATGAACACAGGGGTGCATGTACCTTTACAAATTGGTGTTTTCAAGTTCTTTGGATAAATACCCAACAGTGGAATAGCTGGATCATATGGGAGTTCTATCCTTGATTTTTTGAGGAATCTCCATACTGTTTTCCATAGTGGCTGCACCAGTTTGCACTCCCACCAGCAGTGTATGAGAGTTCCCTTCTCTCCACATCCTCTCCAACACATGTTGTTTCCTGTCTTGTTAATTATAGCCATTCTGACGGGCGTGAGGTAATATCTCATTGTAGTTTTGATTTGCATTTCCCTGATAGTTAGTGATTTTGAACATCTTTTCATGTGTCTGTTGGCCATCTGTATATCTTCTTTGGAGAAATGTCTGGTCAGGTCTTTTGCCCAGTTTTTAATTGGATTGGTAGTTTTTTTGTTGGTGAGATGCATGAGTTCTTTATATATTTTGGAGATTAAGCCCTTATCAGAAGTATGGTTTGCAAATATCTTCTCCCAATTGTTAGGTTGTCTTTTCATTTTGTTGATGGTTTCCTTTGCTGTGCAGAAGCTTTTTAGTTTGATGTAGTCCCATTTGTTTATTTTTTCTATTGTTTCTCTTGCCCGGTCAGATGTGGTGTTTGAAAAGATGTTGCTAAGACCGATGTCGAAGAGTGTACTGCCTATGTTTTCTTCTAGAAGTTTCACAGTTTCAGGTCTTACATTCAAGTCTTTAATCCATTTGGAGTTAATTTTTGTGTATGGTGTAAGGTAAGTGTCTACTTTCATTTTTTTGCATATGGCTATCCAGTTTTAGCAACACCATTTGTTGAAGAGACTTTCTTTTCCCCATTGTATGTTCTTGGCTCCTTTGTCAAAGATTAGCTGTCCATACATGTGTGGGTTTATTTCTGGGCTTTCGATTCTATTCCATTGATCTGTGTGTCTGTTTTTGTGCCAGTACCGTGCTGTTTTGGTTACTATAGCTTTGTAGTATATTTTGAAATCAGGAAGTGTGATACCTCCAGCTTCGTTCTTTTTTCTCAGGATTACTTTAGCTATTCGGGGTCTTTTGTTGTTCCATATAAATTTTAGGATTCTTTGTTCTATTTCTGTGAAAAATGTTGTTGGAACTTTGATAGGGATTGCATTGAATCTATAGATGGCTTTAGGAAGTATGGACATCTTAACTATGTTAATTCTTCCAATCCAAGAGCACGGAATATCTTTCCGTTTCTTTGTGTCTTCTTCAATTTCTTTCAGAAATGTTTTATAGTTTTCGGTGTACAGATCTTTCACCTCTTTGGTTAAGTTTATTCCTAGGTATTTTATTCTTTTTGTTGCAATTGTAAATGGGATTGTATTCTTAATTTCTCTTTCTGCTACTTCGTTGTTAGCGTACAGAAATGCAACTGATTTTTGTATGTTGATTTTGTATCCTGCAACTTTACCATATTCGTTTATTACTTCTAAAAGTTTTCTGGTGGATTCTTTAGGGTTTTCTATATATAAAGTCATGTCATCTGCAAATAGTGACAGTTTCACTTCTTCCTTTCCAATTTGGATCCCTTTTATTTCTTTTTCTTGCCTGATTGCTCTGGCTAGGACTTCCAGTACTATGTTAAATAGGAGTGGTGACAGTGGGCATCCTTGTCTGGTTCCTGTTCTCAGAGGGATAGCTTTCAGTTTTTCACCATTGAGGATGATATTAGCTGTGGGTTTCTCATATATGGTCTTTATTACGTTGAGGTACTTTCCTTCTATACCCACTTTATTCAGAGTTTTTATCATAAATGGATGCTGGATCTTGTCAAATGCTTACTCTGCATCTATTGAGATGATCATGTGATTTTTATTCTTCATTTTATTAATGTGGTGTATTACGTTGATTGATTTGCGAATGTTAAACCATCCCTGCATCCCTGGAATAAATCCCACTTGATCATGGTGTATAATCTTTTTAACGTATTGTTGTATGCGATTTGCTAGTATTTTGTTGAGGATTTTTGCATCGATGTTCATCAGTGATATTGGCCTGTAATTTTCTTTTTTTGTGTTGTCCTTGTCTGGTTTTGGTATCAGGGTAATGTCAGCTTCGTAGAATGAGTTAGGGAGCTTCCCCCCCTCCTCAATTTGTTGGAAGAGTTTGAGAAGGATAGGTATTAAGTCTTCTTTGAATGTTTGGTAGAATTCACCAGGGAAGCCGTCTGGTCCTGGACTTTTATTTTTGGGGAGGTTTTTGATTACTGTTTCGATCTCCTTACTGGTGATTGGTCTATTCAAATTCTCTACTTCTTCTTGATCCAGTTTTGGAAGGTTGTATGATTCTAAGAATTTATCCATTTCTTCCAGATTGTCGAATTGGTTGGCATATAGCTTTTCATAGTATTCTCTTATAATCTTTTGTATTTCTGAGGTGACTGTTGTAACCTCTCCTCTTTCATTTCTGATTTTACTTATTTGTGCCTTCTCTCTTTTTTTCTTGGTGAGTCTAGCTAAAGGTTTATCAATTTTGTTGATCTTTTCAAAGAACAAGCTCTTGGTTTTATTAATTTATTCTATTGTTTTTTTGGTCTCTATTTCATTTATTTCTGCTCTGATTTTTATTATTTCCCTTCTTCTACTGATTTTGGGCTTTGTTTGTTCTTCTCTTTCCAGTTCCTTTAGGTGTATTGTTAGATTGTTTATTTGAGATTTTTCTTGTTTGTTGAGATAGGCCTGTATTGCTATAAACTTCCCTCTTAGAACTGCTTTTGCTGTATCCCATAAATTCTGGCATGTCGTATTTTCATTTTCATTTGTCTCCAGGTATTTTTTGATTTCTTCTTTGATTTCTTCGTTAACCCAGTCGTTGTTCAGTAGCATTTTGTTTAATCTCCACGTATTTGTGGCTTTTCTGATTTCCTTCCTATAGTTGATTTCTAGTTTCATACCGTTGTGGTCAGAAAAGATGCTTGGTATTATTTCAATCTTCTTAAATTTATGGAGACTTGTTTTGTGGCCTAATACGTGATCAATCCTGGAGAATGTTCCATGTGCATTTGAAAAGAACATGTATTCTTCGGTTTTTGGATGGAATGCTCTGTATATATCTACTAGGTCCATCTGTTCTAGTGTGTCGTTTAAGGCCAATGTTTCCTTATTGATCTTCTGTTTGGATGATCTATCCGTTGGTGTAAGTGGAGTGTTAAAGTCCCCTACTATTATTGTGTTACTGTCTATTTCTGTTTTTATGTCTGTTAATAATTGCTTTATATATTTAGGTGCACCTACATTGGGTGTGTAGATATTTACAAGTGTTATATCCTCTTGTTGGATTGTTCCCTTGATCATTATATAATGCCCTTCTTTGTCTCTTTTTACAGTTTTTGTTTTAAAGTCTATTTTGTCTGATATGAGTACTGTTACCCCAGCTTTCTTTTCATTGCCATTTGTGTGGAGTATCTTTTTCCATCCCTTCACTTTCAGTTTGTGAGTGTCTTTAGGTCTGAAGTGTGTCTCTTGTATGCAGCATATATATGGGTCTTGTTTTTTTATCCAGTCAGCCACCCTATGCCTTTTAATTGGAGCATTTAGTCCATTGACGTTTAAAGTAGCTATTGATAAGTATGCACTTACTGCCATTTTTTAACTTTTTTTTTTTTCTCAGTGTTTTAGTAGTCCTTCTCTGTTCCTTTCTTCTTCTATACAGAATTGATGGTCACTTTAGTTTGACCTCTGTCTGAAAGCTGTACTCTTTAACTCCCCTCCTCCCTCCTTTTATGTGTTTGATATCATATCTAACCTCTTTTTTGTGCATTTGTATCCATTACGTTCTAATCATGGAAATAGATAATTTTTCCTATTTGTGGTCTTCTCTTTTCCCCTTAAATCAGTCCCTTTAACATTTCTTGTAGCACTGGTTTCTTGGTGACAAACTTCTTTAATTTTTGCTTATCTGGGAAAATTTTGATCTCTCCTTCCATTTTGAATGATAACCTTGCTGGGTAGAGTATTCTTGGCTGTAAGTTTTTTCCTGTTAGCACTTTAAATATATCGTGCCATTCTCTTCTAGCCTGTCAGGTTTCTGCTGAGAAGTCAACTGATAGCCTTATGGGGTTTCCTTTGTATGTCACTTGACATTCTCTTGCAGCTTTTAGGATTCTCTCTTTATCTTTAATTCTGGACATTTTGATTATGATGTGTCTTGGCATGGGCCTCTTTGGGTTTATCTTGTTTGGGGCTCTCTGTGCTTCCTGTACCTGGATGTCTGTTTCCTTCCTTAGGTTAGGGATGTTTTCATCTATTATTTCTTGAAATAGATTCTCTGCCCCCTTGTCCCACTCTTCTCCTTCTGGGACATCTATAACACGGATGTTAGTGCGCTTGATGTTGTCCCAGAGATCCCTTAGACTGTCCTCAGTCTTTTTAATTCTTTTCTCTTTTACCTGTTCAGCTTGGGTAATTTCTTCTAGTCTTTCATCCAGCTCACAGATCCGTTCTTCTGTATCCTCTACTCTGCTTTTGAGTCCCTCTAATGAATTTTTCATTTCCAGTATTGTATTCTTCATTTCTGATTGGTTCTTTTTTATATCTTCCATTTCTTTGTTGACATTCTCACTGAGTTCATCTATTCTTCTCCCCAGATCAGTGAGCATCCTTCACACTCTTTGTTTGAACTCTCTGTCAGGTAGGTTGCTCATTTCTGTTTCACTTAGTTCCTTTTCTGGGGTTTTGTCCTGTTCCCTTACTTGGAATGTATTCTTTTGCCTCCTCATTTTGTCTCTTTCCCTGTGCTTGTGTCTACATATTAGGTAGGACAGCTACGTCTCCTGCTCTTGGATAGGTGACCTTATGTAAGTGATGCCTTAGGAGGCTTCCAGTGTGCTTCCCTCAGTTCTCAATGTTCCAGGGTTGACCCCTATGTGGGCTACGTGTGTCCTTCTGTTGTGGCCTGTTTGCTCTCTCTGTAGGCACCCAGGGAGGCTGAGTTATGCTCCTGGCCAGCTGTTGTAATGCTCAGCTGCTTGTAGTTGTTGTGGGCCCTTCAGTCTCATCAGGTGTGGGGAGCCCCAGCACAGTTGGCTGCAAGTTCTAATACCACATTTGTGTTGCAGTATTTCTTTTAAGTGTGTAGGCCCCCAGCGTGGCAGGTTGTTAGGCTCAGGGCCTTACAATTGCTGTAAGCCTCTAGCCTATTAGGTCTCTTGTCAGCTCTCTGAGGATTGCAGCTGGGTGGGGCTGGCCTCAGGCACAGGAGCACCCAATTGTTTCAGGCTTTGGAAGGTGGGGCAAACCTCCTATGTGGGTCTTTGAGAAGCACAAGTCTTCTGCAGCTGACAAGCCCTGCCGCCCACAGGTCCACACACACAGTCAACACAGTTCTGCCCTGTGTGAGCGCCCCGACCTCCCCAAGTGGACCCAGTCTCTCCAAGGCAGGAGCCCCACACACTCCACCACCGCCCCACACTCTCCACCTGCTCCTTGTGCACACCCTGCCCCACTGAAGTGGGCTCAGTTGCCAGGCTGCAGAGAATCCAGTCACCAATCTATGCAGGCCCACAAGTTGCCTGAGGGCTTGTTGTTGGGTGGGGCCAGTCTCTAGGGTGGGCTGCCTGCCCTGGCTGAGCTGGATTAAATCCGTGCTCTAGTGGGTGGGGCAGACCCTGGGCTAGCAGGCCTCAGGGAGAACTCCAATGGTGTCCTTGTCAGCACGCCCACACCAGGCCACCACAATGGCCGCCACCAATGTCCCAGTCCCTGGAGAGGTCTCACCCCTCACCGAGATGCACTCAGGGCCTATTAGGTGAGACTCCTGTCACCAAAGCACTGTGCACCTTTCTTTCTGGTGATTTTAGGATGCTTTCTGAAATGGGTGAGTTTGTGCACGGTCCCTTTAAGAGCCAGTTTTAGTTTCCCTGTGAACTGGGTTTTCTGGGGGTGCTCCCCAATGCTTTAGTAGCAGGCAAAGTCAGATATTATGCCGCTGGTGTCGATTGTGCTGGGTCCACAAAATGCCCACAGCGGGGGTGCTCCCCGGCTCAGGACCCCGCGCCTCCAGGGAGGGTGCGTACCTGTGAGCTGCTCCCGGCGGCCGTGAAGCTGGCGGCTTGTGAAGGCGGCGTTTTTCCTCTCCAGAAGGGAGTTTCTACCTCTTCCACCTCAGTTAGGATTGTCCGTTGTTGCAGGAGTTCCTCTTATCCAGCTTTCAGTTCTGTCTCAGGGGTAATTTTTCCACGAGTAGCTGTAAATTGGCTGTGTCCACGGGAGGAGGTGAGTTCCCAGTCTGCTTACGCCGCCATCTTGACTCCGCCTTCGTGGGGATACTTTTAAATCTATATAATTCTGCACTGTTTAAGCTATATCCTTCAAGCATTGCTTGTGTAATTATTTTTAAAAAGAAAACAGGTTTGTCTGCTTCTCTGTTTTGAGAATTATCTAACATAGAAAGTGCTACCTCAGAGGGAAGAGAGCTCGCTGACTCCTTATTCTCCAAAAAATCCATATATTCCCTACAAGTAGAAATAACTAGATAGTAAATTTTGAGTGTTCTTAGGATTTTATTTGTAAAATAAATAAACAAGGCTAAGCCAATATCAAAAAAGAATTAAACCTAAGTCAGCATTTATTTGGTTGTGTACAAGTTGAGATATTTGTATTTTATCTGTCCTATAGTCCACACATTTAAAATTTTCCTCCTCGACCATTTAGTGTAAGTTATTTATTTATTGATGGAACAATTAAATGCAAATGGAGGTTTCCAGGAAGATAAAATGGAGTGTGCCGCATTTTTAGTAGTTTGTCTGTGTTTTCACGTAGTTTATAATGCTTTTTTTCTGACAATCCAAACTTCAGGTTTTCAGCAAAACTTGGAGTTCTGTCCATTCTGCCCCACGAGCTTCAGGTTGCATTATCAACCTACCCCATACGTGTAAACCATCTGTTTGCGATTTTTTGGCTTTATCTGAACATCTTCACAAAGAGGCCATCTGTTCCCTTTTTTTAAATATCTATTTACAGTACTTTCTCTCTTATCTACTTTGCGACTTTTTTTGCATATGTCAAAAATTCAATTACATCGTCACATATTAGTCTGTCATCTACTCAGGAGGAGTCTTAGACAAACCCCTGGAGGGTCCAAAGTGCATGGGTAATACTGGGAGACTAAAAAAGTCCACCTAAAAACGAGGGGTGGGGGACACTGAAATCAAAGTCTCACAATACATGAAATTGATAATAGATGTGAGATTCCCTGGAGAGCCTTGTGCACATGATTTCCAAAAAGCTGTCACTTCGCTCTGTGCAAGAACAATATGAATTTGCATTGAAATTTATTTCAGCCATCAGTAATATATGCCTATTGCAAATGTGCACTTTAGAGGAAGCATAATTTCAGTTGAAATGGAAATAAAAGAGAAAGAAAAGCACAAATAAATGTTTTAATGGCATTTGTGTAATTCAGGGGCAAGTTTTTAGGACAGGCCTAACATAGGGAATTCCTGAGGTGAAATATCAAGCAAACTTTTCATGTGTGGGGCTGTTTACTAAAAGCAGAACACTATGATAAATATAAAAAGCAGAAAAATTAAAGGCAGCAAACTCGTTATTTTCTCTGCTTGCCTGAGAGCAAAACACCAGCAGAAGAATTCTGTAGATAAATGGTATTTCCAACTCTGTTGGGAGCATAGAGTTGTGAGATTATAATCGGGACAACAGATTCAGACACCATCATCACCAGCTCTTTTTGTTCACAGTTAAAAATAAAAGGTAAAAAGAAATTTGCTACAAGTCCCATATGTGTATGTGTGTGTGTGTGTGTATATATGATTAAAGTTTCATGTATGTATATATATACTTTTATATAACTACAGTATCTACACATATAACTGTGTAACTTTTATCTACAAATTTCTATTTCCAAGTTTTATTTATAATAGAAGAAATGAACAAATCAAGGATAAATGAAGTATATCTAACAAACATTATT
The DNA here is from genome assembly GCF_057802395.1 of Ceratotherium simum simum. NCBI lineage: Eukaryota > Metazoa > Chordata > Mammalia > Perissodactyla > Rhinocerotidae > Ceratotherium > Ceratotherium simum. Next base: position 74,268,580 of record NC_141904.1, on the reverse strand, counting down.
AAATTTATTTAGACATCAACACTTTCAAAAAGATTTTAGTATAATAAAATTGACAGATACATAGGTAGTTAGATAGGTAGGTAGGTAGATAGATGGATAGATGGATAGATGGATAGATTAGATAGATAGATAGATAGATAGATAGATAGATAGATAGATAGACAGACAGATAGATATAGACAGAGACAAAAAATTAACACAAAATATGAAAAAGCTGTTGCAATAAAAAGAAGGCAAATATGCTAACCATAACAGCAGCTGTGAGAGAGTAGAAAGCAAGCCTGGATCAAAACTTCCCAGCGGCCCAGGCAAAGAGAGAATTTTATTAAACATAAAAGGAAATATGTCTATTTCTTGGAGGAGGAGGGAACTTTTTAGCGCTCATGTCTGAGTGAAATTTCTTATATTGAGTTATACAAAGATAAGCAATATTCTTTTTCCCTCCCAGAAGATCACAGACCAGCGACTCTTAATTGATCATCAACAGTACACCACACTAAGCCATTTTACAAATGGGCTCCCAAATTTTGACCTTCACGTAGGTAGTCAATTTTAACCAGGAGTCTCAATGCAGATATGTGCAAACATGACTCTTACTATATGGTAAATCTGAATATAACAATCTGGATTTAGAGCAGCCCTCCACCTCCCATCTGCCAGATCAGACATAATTTTCTTTTCCTTCATTTTTGGTGAAAAATGCAGTCCAGAGTGATTATTTCTGTGATGCAGCACAATTATTAAACTTCTACACTTTGTCTCAAAGTGCCAACATCAGTCTGTCCTATACTCCTGCCCCCCAAAGCAATCTCACCTCCACCCTCTTGTTGCTGGGGTCCACTTTCCTATACGTGTGGCCCTGCGGAGCCCTGACAAGTTGGTTTAAGCCACAGCTGACTTCTGTGGAATAAACTTGACTTGAGAAATTCTGATGGTCTTGCCATGGCAACCCAAGGGAATGCAGGCTGCTTTGAGAATTCCTGCTGGCACCTTAGCCCCCTCTCCTGTCCCTTTCTTCACTCTCCAGGCCATCTGGAAAAGTCAGGGGTAGGGGACAGTTCAATGCCTTTCCTCTTCCCTTAGCATGGGCAGGGGTAAGATTAAGGATAACCACTGCTTCAGGAATTCTCTGCCTCTCCCTCTCTAGTCCTCTAAATGTCCATGGGCTTGAGGTTTTCAGACATGATTTTTTTGTGCCATTTCCAGCAGGCCCTGCAGTAGCTGACTAGCACTACAGAGGGTATTTTTCTGAACCTAGGAATGTGGAACACTTAGTTCACTCTGCTTGTCAGCATTGTCAGGTCAGGGAAGCAAGAAACAGTCCTCAAAAGCACTTTATGCTTGATACCATATAAAAACCAATTTTTGCTACTCTTGAGACCACACACTTAACGGTGATGTCTCTCTGGTAAAACATTGCACATTCAGCAGGATGGGGAACAAGTTGCTACAAGGAAGTGATAAGGCCTAATATAAAGGCAAGCTAGTGTTAAAGAAAGAGTTCCTGTGTGCCAGAAATTGTAAAACCTTTGCATCATGACTTATACAAGAGAATATGCTCAGGACAGTAAAGAGTTCTTCACAAATAACAAGCAAATTCTTCAATAACTGTGGAAATATTTAAAAAATATTCTTAACCTTAATTTGCTTTTGCTTTAATTCCTTCAAGGGTGCCATCAAATAATCCAGTTTTTAAAAATATGTTGCTAACACAAGAAGGTTGACAGGCAAAGTTTTAAATTGAGGGTCTGTAATCATTTTCCAACATATGATGTTGCCATTGCTACATATCGGGTCAGTAAGTCCATGACTGGCATTTTTGTATAGACTGTTACTGAACAACTCCATTTTGACGGGCCTTTCTGAGTACCTTTTGCTCTGGAGGATACAGTGTTATGCCAATTTTTTTTAAATTTTATTTTATTGTGCTAAGAACACTTAACATGAGATGTACTTTCTTAACAAATTTTTAGGTGTACAATACATTATTATTGACTGTAGGTCAACAGATCTCTAGAACTTATTTATGTTGCTTGGTTGAAACTTGATGCCTGTTGATTAGTAATTCCTCATTTCCTTGTCCCCCCAGGCCCTGGTAACCACCGCTTGACTCTCTGATCCTATCAGTTTGACTATTTTAGGTACCTCATATAAGTGGAATCAGGCAATATGTGTCTTTCTGTGACTGGCTTATTTCACTTAGCGTAATGTCCTCAAGCTTTATCCATGTTGTCACATATTGCAGAATTTCTTTCTTTTTTTAAGGCTAAATAGTATTCCATTGTATATATATACCTAATTTTCTTTATCCATTCATCTGGGGGTGGACATTTGGTTGTTTCCACATCTTAGCCATTGTGTATAGTGCTGCAATGAACATGAGAGTGCCAATATCTCTTAGAGATTCTAACTTCAATTCTTTTGGATAAATACTCAGAAGTAGGATTGCTGAATCAAATGATAGTTCTATTTTTAATTTTTTTGAGGACTTGCACACAAGTTCTTCCCTTCAGAAATGTTCCTGACCTTTTCGTCCCTTGGATCTCAACTTAGTCAAGTCCTCCTATTGCCTTCTCTTCATCATCCATTAATTACACCTTCTCTGTGGCCAGACTCCATGGACTCAAAATCCAGGTCCATCATTAACTTGCAGAGTAGCCTTGAACAGATTCATTTAATCTGTCTTTGCCATAATTTTCTTATTTGTAAAATAGGGACAACATTTGTACCTTTCTCATAGGGGTGTTGAGAAGATTGAATCAGTTAATACAAATGAAGCACTCAGACAGCATCAATGCTTCCTTGCACTTAGAACTATGTAAGTGTTAGTTATTATTACATTTAGTATTGGTATCGGTATTTTATTATTATTGTGGTGGTGGTAATGCAGGCTGCTTTGGGATGCTCCATGATCATATTAATTTTTCTCTACCTTTTCATTCCCAGCACCTAGTACAATACTAAACACACAAAAAAGATGCTTAATAAATGTTTGTTGACTAAACAGATAAATGGCGTGGCTTACTGAGGTTCAACTGTCTAGATTGTTATCACTATTGGATCAAGATAAGATCCATTAAGAGCAAAAGGAAAGCTGACAATGGTAAAATAACTCAGACAAGATTTAGAAGTGTCTGATTTTTACTGATGTGGCCTTAGGATATGTCTACACATGGAGAGATGGTTGAATAATTATAGTTAGCTGTATAAATTAATTCAAACAACAATGTTCTAGGTACTTCGATACCACAAGAATTTTCCTCACTTTAAATGTAGTAATTTGTATTTCCATCAACATCTTATAAAGCAGCAAGGTAAAAAGAATACTGTGTGTATCACTCAGGGTTCCAGCAGGAAACAGAACATATACTCAAAAGGGGTAATTTGAGGAGAGTCTAAAACGGGAACTATTTAAAAAGGTGCGTGCAAGTTGTAGGAAAATCAAAAGGGGAACCAGTAACGTAAAGGCAGTGTGTTACCAGGCTATGCCTGAAAGGATGCAGAGAGAGAAGATTTTACGGGAACCTGGAGGGCGAGCTATGTGGAGAGGGCCACCTGATAGGAAGCATGATCTCTGATGGAGAGACGCAGTCAGCTTGTGAGGAGGAAGCCAAGGGAATAAATACTTTGACCTCTCTTCCCTCAGACACCTTCTCTCTTTCTCCTCTTCCTTTCTCCAGAGGGTGCTCCTCATTGCTGCTGGACCAGAAACCAGTGGAAAGGAAACCCAGTGTTATAACCCGCACAGAGCAGGTCCATGAACACAGAGCAGTGTGGAGAAAGTTGAAGAGCAAATTTAGAGGGGCAAAGGAAAGATATCTAATGCCTAAGGTCAACTACGTTTGAGAAACACTAGGTTAAACAAAGTTAAGTAATTTTCTTTTCTGCAGGATTTCTCAGAGCCTTTAAATGTTAATGCAAATTATAACACCCTAGGAGGAAGGAGAAAGTGTACTAAGCATACCAAATGTACTTACCACAGAACCTTCTCTTCTTGCAGAACACCTTGAGGGACTAGTGTCCCATGGGACACTCTTTGGAAAATGGTGGTCACTCATAAATATCGAGAGTCAACCAATGTTACCTCAAGTATCAAATTAATTTTGCCTGAAAAGATGCTATCTTAATTGGTAGAGGTCATATACTCCACCTCCCAACCCCCAAACTGTAGACTTTTTAGAGCTCCAAATGACTGTGGGCATTCACCTACTCTGACGGTATAATTGGCCGATAAAATAACGGAGACTTTGAGAAATGGATTCACCTGACCAAATACCAAAGTTAGTACTCTCACACTAATCTCTAAACTTGGTCTTGCCACTTTCTACTAGCATTTATTAGGTTTAAAAAACTATGGAGTTTAAAAAACCAGATTCAGAGGCAAATATACACATAGCTCAGACAGGTAGATGGGCAGCCCATTTGCTTCACTGCTAAGATTTTGACTAGGCCTACTTTCTTTCTACTGGAAGCAAATTGATTTGCCCTTTTCACAACTCAATGTAGAATTCAAGAATTCATTGCCCTCAAAATTGGTTCTCATAATTTGATTTTTTTTTTCTGTAAAACTAGATTCTAAATAAAGTTCTCAGTATATAAATGAACCCAGAGTGTTGTGCAGGTGGGTTTGCGCTTAGTAACAGACACAGCTGTGCCTATCAAACACAAAAATATGGTATTTAATTTTGGAAAATTGCTAAAAGCAGGCAGGATTGTACAAGGGAAAGTCACCTTCAACTGTCACTCAGGAAGAAACAAAGATATCATGAACAGTATTATTTTTCCAAATGTTTCCAGGCTGGAATTGCATTCGGTGCCCTTCCAGAAACACTGAACAATGAAATGGGTAGCTAGTTGCCAAGCACCATACAGCTGTGTGTCTGTTTGCCTGGGATGTGTGTTGGGAGCTGGGGGAATATGAGGTTAGGGAAGTAAGGTTTGAAAGTAGTGTCAGCCCATCCATTACATGCCAATTGGGCTGGTCAAAACGAATTCTTAGGTGGAATTCATATTATAATGCAGTCTTCACTTCCTTTTCACTGCTGTTCCTCATTTTTTTATCCCTCACCTTGCCAATGTTCACACAGTAGCGTCTCACCATGTGCATAATTCTTTTGGCAACTCCAGGCAGTTGTTGCCTGTGGAGAATGTTTAGTGGCACAGAACACCTACATGCTTATGAATACAGGTGGTTGAAGTTGACTCATTATTTAGAGGCAGTTAGATGAGTCATGTATTTTAGCACTTGTCTAGTTCACTTCTCTACTTCACATATAGAAGATTCTTTTTTCCCCAGTGAAATTTTATAGAGTTTTACTAGGGAGAGCAGATGTCCTACTTCTAGCATTACATGGCGGACTGGAATAGATTCAAAGGAGCTTGCCCAGTCTTTCAGGTGTAGTATATCAGTGTTCATGCTGGCTGGCTATAGAGCAAATACATGAAAATTGGGACATCAAAGAAGCAGCCACCTTTGCATAGAGAGTCCTGCTTTTTTGTTGTCATTTCATGGTCATTTTAACTGAAAGTACAGATCTTCTTTGTTTCAAACCCTTTCCACTTTACGATGGCAATAGATTCTATTTAATATTTTACTTCAAAAATTTTTTCTTCTGGCATATATGTTTTTATTCTCCACTGTATCACAATTTCAATTGCTCTGCTGCTTAAATTCACTTCCCAACCTTCTTTGTACCTCCAAAAAGATAAACAATAGAGCCAAATTTGAAATGGCCATCCATATAAGTCCAATTAACATATGGTATATAGATACGAATTACAGAGACAAAACTAATTTGCCTGGGCTTGATATCCCTAAAATGTCCAAAAATATCTTATTCTCATGAACATAAACTTCAAAACATCAATTGCATTTACAATTATGAATAATAGGGTACTGTTATTCCCAAGGGAAATAATAAGAAATGTTTCATAAATGTTTTTTTAGCAAAAACAAATGATTTGCATATTTCTATCAAAAGGGAATGAAGCCTTAAATATGAAAAATCCCTCAGGTCTCCTTTTTGGAAAAAAAATTCATAACCACCTGCCATTTGATGAAATCTAATAAAGTCCTAATACAACATACACTTCTGCAAAGTGTTCGTTGGTATTTTCACAAAAAGGCATGGAAACCTCATCTACACAGAGAGAGAAGGATGTAGCATGTTTTCAATATGTGTTTTTTCGTTTGTTTGTTTTTGGTGAAGAAGATTGGTGTTAAGTTCACATCTGTTGCCAATCTTTCACTTTTTGCTGGAGGAAGATTGTCCTTGAGCTAACATCTGTGTCAATCTTCCTCTATTTTGTATGCGGGTTGCCGTCACAGCATGGCTTGTTGAGTAATGTAGGTCCACACCCAGGATCCAAACCCCGGGCCGCTGAAGTGGAGCATGCAACTTAACTACTAGGCCGTCAAGCTGGCCCCTAATATATGTGTTTCTTTTTCTTTCTATCAGAAAAAAAACATGCCAGAAATATTAAAGTGAGCATGATTCTTCCCACAGTAAGAGTTGTAACTATACTTTAACTATACCAGGCAGATTCAAACAATTTTTTAAATGAGTGTCAACTTTATTCATAATGTCTCAGATGTGTTTTTCACAGGGAATATGCATAAATACTATGCTTTGACTCATGCTGTTTTATTCCTATTATTTATCCTATGCATAATTAAAATTTGGGAGACTAATAATGAAAATGGAAAATGCATTTGAAAAATATCTTGCCCAGTGAATTTTCAATGAGCACAAACTTAGGATCTAGAATCTAGAGTTAACTCTAGGATCTCAATGGCCTGGCTAGAAAGCCTTTATGTGATAGAATTCACATAGCCCACATATGATTGCATAGTGAAGTGTCACATACCTGAATTTCTTACATGCATGAGTGTATATGTTCTTTTACTGATGATATAAAGGCAATTTTGCAATAGAAGGGAAGTTATTGACCCATTTAGTGGTTAACTAAAGATCACGTAAACAGGTGTTTGGGACAGAAAAATATGCCATGCCCAGACAAGCTGAAATAACGGCATTTCCATAAATACTGAGTTTTGGGTTGAAATTAAAAGCATTTTCTATACATTATCTCATTTCTCATTTAATAGCCTATGAGGTTCATATGTTATATGCATCTCACAGATTGAGAAACTAAAGCTCAGAGAAGTCAAATAAATGGTTCAAAGTTGAATCCTGCTTTTTATCTCCTATTCTTGGGCTCATATTTCAAATAACATATATAATAAACCTCTAAAGTCAGAAATTTATAATTTTACCATGAGCATAATTTATTTATTTGTTGATTCCAAGATAGGTACCTATATTTTCCCAACCCTAAGGTAAAGGTCATCTCGACAATCTTCCAACCAGCTCCAAAGAGTGGTTTCTGGAGTTTTTTTTCCTTTTACTTCTTCTACTTGGGCTTAATATAGGTGTTTCTGTGTTACAGAGAAATAAACAAAAGGTGCTTTATCTCAAAATAAAAGGACAGAAGTGACCAGCTTGGAGATTCCACAAAAAAAAGTTAATTAGTTACAGAGCTAATTGGCAGTTTGCTATATTCATGAGCATGCTAGAGTTGGGAAACCTAGTTATGGGCTTAGAACAACATCTATAAAAAGTCTTCAAGACAGCATGAAAAACTTTTACAATACTATCAATAAGAAATAGGTTTTATAATCTCTAAAATTTTATAACTACTTTTGTCTATTTTTTTTTATAATTTTATTTATTTATTTATTTTTCCCCCAAAGCCCCAGTGGATAGTTGTATGTCATAGCTGCACATCCTTCTAGTTGCTGTATGTGGGACTCGGCCTCAGCATGGCGGGAGAAGTGGTGCGTCGGTGCGCGCCCGGGATCCGAACCCAGGCCGCCAACAGTGGAGCATGTGCACTTAACTGCTAAGCCACGGGGCTGGCCCTTGTCTATTTTTTAAAGAATAGATTCCCTTATGCCGTGATTTGGCTATATTTGTTATATCGTAATCACCTTCTTATCTTTGTAATGAACTTTTAAGGAAAAGACAGAACCATGCAAAATATGCCCCTGGGAAATGGGCACATTATGCATTGTGAATGTTCTCTCTTTACTAATTAGCGATATGTGGCAGTATTCAACTCAACTAGAGTAGATGGGGCTCTAAGTCTTGCACCACCCTATTCCATTATTAAGGGGAACCATTTTTGTTCATGTCTTTAAATAAAGCAAGTGGGATTTGGGGAAGGATGACATAATTTAACAGAAAGTGTAACCATTCTGATGGCCTTCTCCTACTGATCATTTGCAATGCAAAGCTTTACTGTTTGAGGAGTGAGGCAGTGGAGTGTTGAAATAAGACACAAATGAGTTGGAGTCCTGATTCTGCCTTGAGTGAATGCTAAACCTCAGTGTCCTTGTCTGTAAAATGGGGATAACCATAGTAGCAATGATTTCAAAGGGTTCTTTTGAGAAGTAATATTATGAGTGCCCCATAAATGCTGCTGCTTCTGCCGTTACTACTGCTGATACTCCTGCTATTACTATCAGCGCCTCTGGTTCTCGTTGTTCCCAGGCACAGAGCTCTAGTTCATAACCTCATCTACTCACTCCTAGATTGATATGATCATTTCTGCATATTCTCATTATCTCTCATTTTTTCTCCTCTAATTTATACTGCAAACCACTGCCTGATTATATGTAAAGATTATATTTTGAAGTCTAAGCAAATTCTTTCTTTATTTTAAGTTATACAGAAGTCCTTGCTCTAAGTCAGTGGTTCTCAGCCAGGGATGATTTTGACCCACAGGAGATATTTGGGAATGTTTGGAGAAATTTTCAGTTGTCACAACTAGGAGAGTAAGGTGTTACTGGCATCTAGTGATAGAGGCCAGGGAAGCTGCTAAACATTCTATAATGCACCAGATTTCCCCTACCCAATGAATTATCTGGCCCAATATGTCGATAGTGCTGAGGTCAAGAAACCCTTCTCTGAGTAGATAGTGATGCTATACATGCAATAAACAATAAAATACTAAGATGAGCATATGGACTCTATTCAGTGCCTTTGAGAGCATGGCCTAAGTCATCTTATCTCCCCTGATCACAATGGAAAATTCCCTCCATTTTTTTTTAATCTGGAAATATATAATCAGCTATATATGTAGCATATTTAAACTTTTGAGCATAGATAATTGGATATTACTATCAAAGAAATATAAACACAAGCATTATTGCAGAGTACTAGGCCAAATGATATCTTAAGATCCTTCTCTGACATTTACAATTTCTTATTCAAAATCTTCAAATGTATTCCATTGTCTACAAATAAAGTCCTCATTTCTTAGCATGGCATTCAAGGCCTTCCACAGTTTGTCCCCTGCTTGCCCCATCAATTCTACTTCCTGTTGTTTCCTGATGTGAATGTCCACTTGAGACAACTTGACTTTCTTCTATGTGCCCATACATACCCTTCTGATTCTCCTTCTTCTATTAGCCCTCGCCAGTCTCCCCAGCCCTCAGGGCACATGACCTCTTATTATCTATCCCATTAATTTAGTCCTTAGTAATAACAGTACTACCTTGTTTTGTTTTGTTTTTATGTACTTGCCTTATCATTCAGAACTCATTTTGTCTCTTAAAGATATGAATAATGCAAAATATATTTTTCATCCTTTACATTCATCCTCCCCCATTTCCTTTAAGACACCACACTTGCCCTGCATATCATATGGAATATACAGCCCACTTAGAACACGGTTCCTAGGATTATTCTTAAATCATTTGCTTTTCTGATATCACATCCCAACTCTACTTTTTACCCTTTGAGTGTCTTGCCAAAGTCATGCAATGCAAAGCATTCGAAGACTGCATCTGTATTCAATGAGAGAGAGGCTGTGATTGATTAGTGATATCTGTCAAGGGTATAAGAGAAGGTAGTGCCAGCAGTTATACCAAAGATTTGGTAGCCCTATTCTTTCCCTTCCGTGGTGTAGTCAGTTCCTTTCCAAACTTCATGATGGAGGTGGTCTCTACAATGGATTTAAATTTTTATGGAATCTGCAGGGGCCAGCCCGGTGGCATGGTGGTTACACACTTCAGTGGCCCAGGGTTCGCGGGTTCAGGTCCCAGGCGCAGATTTACACCACTCATCAAGTCATGCTGTGGCAGTGACCCACATATAAAATAGAGGAAGATGGGCACAGATATTAGCTCAGGGCCAGTCTTCCTCAAGCAAAAGGAGGAGGATCGGCAACAGATGTTAGCTCAGGGCCAATCTTCTTTACCAAAAATAAATAAATAAATAAAGTATGGAATATGCAAATGCTCATTTGTGTTGTGTAGACAAGATAGACTAGATTGCCATGTAGTCTCACAGATGACCTAATAGTGAAAGACAAATTACTTGTCATCTTAATCAGGGGTACTTTAGTTAGTGTTGAAAGAAATCCATCACATACAAGGTGGGTGAAAAATCAATTTGAATGAATCTGAGATATGCTATGGAATTCAAGAAGAAGAATTTATCCGGAACCCAGGAAATTACACTGTCTGTTGTATCCCATCTCGTCTTTCACTCGGAGCATCTTCTCTCTCTTCTGGATGAACTTTGACCCCTCTGTCTCCTTTTCTGGTTGTCTCTGCTAAAAAACAGTTACTTCTTTTGTCATAACTGAGAACAAACATGACAAATACATAGTTCCTCAAATGAAACACCATTATTTTAAAAGCTAAGCCTAGACTCACAAATGTTGCTTAATCCCAAATCCAAATTGTCCCAAATAAATCAGTTATTACCCAAGAGGTAGAGTAAGGAGAAATGGTCCTTTCCCTTGGGTAGGAGTATCCACGCAAATCTCAGTAACAAGGTGTGTGACCTGCATAGGTGTCCGGAAAAGCATTTACTTCATATGCGTTGTCACATGGGCAAAACAATCCAGTGAATTAGGAATCGTCCCCACCTACTACATAAGGAAGCTGACTCTGAAAAAATATTAATGACAGTCCAGTTAGTAAGAGATAGACTCAAGTGTAAGACAGACACAGTCTGTCTGATTCCAGAGCCTGATCCTTGTCACATCCCCTCGGAGACCCAGAAATCCATTCTTACTACATAAGAAAACAAGTCACATGTTTTTGTATTAGAGATGGTCAGATTCAAAAGTACTGAATAATAAAATAAATAAATAAAACAATGATCATAACTGCTTACATTTATTGAATGTTTGCTGTGTATGGGCGTGTACTAAGTATTTGATGCATTTAATCCTCTTATCAACCCTATGAGACAGGGACCATTATTATCCCAGACAACAAAACAAGCGGGACAAGAGACTAAGTTACTTGCTCAAAATAACAAAGCTAGTTAAATGTGGTTTTAAACTCAGGGTTTAAACCCAGGCAAAATGATTTCAGAGTCCTGTGCTTCTAATAGCCAAGGATTTGACTGCAGGTATCTCTAGGGAAAGAAGGAAGAGATGGACTTATTGTTAAATTGTATATGCCTACTTTATTAAAATATACACATGTGTATATATACATATATGTTATATATATGTGTATATATGTACACACCCATATATAAGTATGTAAGTGTAAAAAAATACATTTAGTCATTCAAATGTTCAAAACTGAAAATGCATTTTGGTGGTGTGTGTTTTTTTCCCTTTCCTTTGCATAGGAAAACTGCCTGCTGGGACCTCTGCTTTTGTCAGAGACTGATAAGGGCTGTACAATCTTGTAGTCAAAACACCTCACTAAAATCTTCTTTGGCGGCAAAGCCTATCCTGGAGTGTGTTTGGTTTCCTGGCTGCCTTATTTGTTTACAACAATGCTCTTAAAATTGTCTCTACCATCTGTGTGAGGTCTAGTTCTTTGAATGAGAATGAGATATTAAAATGCCATCCAGATGTCTAGATGCATATCCGCATTAACATATTATGCAAATTGTCACAAGACACTTTTTTTCCTCCTTAAACAAAAAATATTTTTAGATAGAGTGTAAGAAAGTAAATCTGTGGAGGCAAAAGAAAATTTTTAAAAAGGTAAAGAAAACAAGATAGATCAGATTTGCATAGTTTATCTTTTTATAATCATAGCTTATGAAACCATGACTTGCAAATGATTTTGTGGTTATCACTTTGCAAAGAAAAGAAGGATGCCAACAGACAGAGCAAAATTCACATTGAAAGAGGAAAAATATGAATTCAGGATATACTATTTTTTATAAGACAAATCATATACTGGAAACATTAATGAAAACAATAAGAACATTCCTTGATACAAAATCTGAATTCACTTCTGGCATATATCATCTCCTAAAGTTGTGTTTCAGTTCTCTATTACAATAAAGAACAGGTAAAACTTTATTTCAGATGTATTTATTTATTATTTGAAAATTCTAAATAATGGTACATTAAAAATGATTCCATGTTTATGAGTTTATGTATTGTATGAGGCATGTATGTTGGAAGTTTCTTTAAAATGTTACAAGAATTTCCGAGAGAAGAAGTCAAGATGGCAGCATAAGCAGACTCTGAACTCACCTTCTCCCGCGGACACAGCCAATTTACACCTACTGGTGGAAAAATTACCCCTGAGACGGAACTGAAAACTGGATAAGAGGAACTCCTGCAACAAACGACAATCCTAATTGAGGTGGAAGAGGCAGAGGCTCTCTTCTGGAGAGGAAAAACGCCGCCTTCACAAGCCGCCAGCTTCACGGCCACCAGGAGCAGCCCACAGGTACGCAGCCCTCCCTGGAGGAGCGGGGACCTGAGTCAGGGAGCCCCCACTGTGGGCATTTTGTGGACCCAGCACAATCGAGATGACTGGCATAATATCTGACTTTGCCTGCTACTAAAACATTGGGGAGCACCCCCAGAAAACCTGGTTCACAAAGAAATTAAAACCAGCTCTTAAAGGGCCCACATGCAAACTCATCCATTTCAGAAAGCAACCTAAAATCACCAGAAAGAAAGGTGCACAGTGCTTTGCGGAAAAGAGACTCACCTGATAGGCTCTGAGTGCATCTCGGTGAGAGGTGAGACCTCTCCAGGGACTGGGACATTGGCGGTGGCCATTGTTGTGGCCTGGTGTGGGCGTGCTGACACAGACGCCATTGGAGTTCTCCCTGGGCCCTGCTAGCACAGATCTGCCCCACTCACTAGAGCATCGATTTAATCCAGCTCAGCCAGGGAGGGCAGCCCACCAGAGGGACCAGCCCCACCCAACAACAAGCCCTCAGGCAACTTGTGGGCCTGTATAGATTGGTGACTGGATTCTCTGCAGCCTGGCAACTGAGCCCTTTCAGTGGGGCAGGGCGTGCACAAGGAGCGGGTGGAGAGTGTGGGGCGGTGGTGGAGTGTGTGGGGCTCCTGCCTTGGAGAGACTGGGTCCACTTCAGGAGGTCAGGCGCGCACATGGAGCAGGACTGTGTTGACTGTGTGTGTGGACCTGTGGGCGGCAGGGCTTGTCAGCTGCAGAAGACTTGTGCTTCTCAAAGACCCACATATGGGGCTTGCCCCAACTTCCAAAGCCTGAAACAATTGGGTGCTCCCATGCCTGAGGCCAGCCCCACCCAGCTGCAATCCTCAGAGAGCTGACAAGAGACCTAAAGGCTGGAGGCTTATAGCAATTGTAAGGCCCTGAGCCTAACAACCTGCCACGCTGGGAGCCTACTCACTTAAAAGAAATACTGCAACACAAATGTGGTATTAGAACTTGCAGCCAACTGTGCTGGGGCTTCCCACACCTGATAAAGAGACTGAAGGGCCCACAACAACTACAAGCAGCTGAGCATTACAACAGCTGGCCAGGAGCATAACTTGGCCTCCCTGGGCACCTATAGGGAGAGCAAACAGGCCACAACAGAAGGACACAAGTAGCCCACATAGGGGTCACCCCTGGAATGTTGAGAACTGAGGGAAGCACACTGTAGGTCTCCTAAGGCATCACTTGTATAAGGTCACCTATCCAAGAGCAGGAGAAGTAGCTGACCTACCTAATACGTAGACACAAGCACAGGGAAAGAGGCAAAACGAGGAGGCAAAGGAATACATTCCAAGTAAGGGAACAGGACAAAACCCCAGAAAAGGAACTAAGTGAAACAGAAATGAGCAACCTACTCGACAGAGAGTTCAAACAAAGAGTGTGAAGGATGCTCACTGATCTGGGGAGAAGGATAGATGAACTCAGTGAGAATGTCAACAAAGAAATGGAAGATATAAAAAAGAACCAATCAGAAATGAAGAATACAATACCGGAAATGAAAAATTCACTAGAGGGACTCAAAAGCAGAGTAGAGGATACAGAAGAATGGATCTGTGAGCTGGATGAAAGACTAGAAGAAATTACCCAAGCTGAACAGATAAAAGAGAAAAGAATTAAAAAGAGTGAGGACAGTCTAAGGGACCTCTGGGACAACATCAAGTGCACTAACATCCGTGTTATAGGTGTCCCGGAAGGAGAAGAGTGAGACAAGGGGGCAGAGAATCTATTTCAAGAAATAATTTCAAGAAATAATAGATGAAAACTTCCTTAACCTAAGGAAGGAAACAGACATCCAGGTACAGGAAGCACAGAGAGCCCCAAACAAGATAAACCCAAAGAGGCCCACACCAAGACATATCATAATAAAAATGTCCAGAATTAAAGATAAAGAGAGAATCCTAAAAGCCGCAAGAGAAAGACAAGTTACATACAAAGGAAATCCCATAAGGCTATCAGCTGACTTCTCAGCAGAAACTTTACAGGCTAGAAGAGAGAGACACAATATATTTAAAGTGCTAAAAGGAGAAAATTTACAGCCAAGAATACTCTACCCGGAAAGCTTATCATTCAAAATGGAAGGAGAGATCAAAAATTTCCCAGACAAGCAAAAATTAAAGGAGTCTGTCAACAAGAAACCAGTGCTACAAGAAATGTTAAAGGGACTGATTTAAGGGGAAAAAAGAAGATCACAAATAGGAAAAATTATCTATTTCCATGATTAGAATGTAATGGAAACAATGCACAAAAAAGAGGTTAGATATGATATCAAACACATAAAATGATGGAGGAGGGGAGTTAAAGAGTAGAGCTTTCAGACAGAGGTCCAACTAAAGAGACCATCAATTCTGTACAGAAGAATAAAGGAACAGAGAAGGACTACTAAAACACTGAGGAAAAAAAGTTAAAAAATGGCAGTAAGTACATACTTATCAACAGCTACTTTAAACGTCAATGGACTAAATGCTCCAATTAAAAGGCATAGGGTGGCTGATTGGATAAAAAAACAAAACCCATATATATGCTGCACACAAGAGACACACTTCAGACCTAAGACACTCACAAACTGAAAGTGAAGGGATGGAAAAAGATACTCCACGAAAATGGAAATGACAAGAAAGCTGGGGTATGGGCCAGCCCAGTGGCTTAGCGGTTAAGTGCGTGGACTCTGCTACTGGCGGCCAGGGTTCAGATCCCGGGCGCGCACCAACGCACCGCTTGTCCGGCCATGCTGAGGCCGCGTCCCACATACAGCAACTAGAAAGATGTGCAGCTACGACATACAACTATCTACTGGGGCTTTGGGGGAAAAAAAATAAAATAAATTAAAAAAAAAAAAGAAAGCTGGGGTAGCAATACTCATATCAGAAAACATAGACTTTACAACAAAAACTGTAAAAACAGACAAAGAAGGGCATTACATAATAAGCAAGGGAACAATCCAACAAGAGGATATAACAATGGTAAATATCTATGCACCCAATGTAGGTGCACCTAAATATATAAAGCAATTATTAACAGACATTAAAAGAGAAATAGACAGTAACACAATAATAGTAGGGGACTTGAACACACCACTTACACCAACGGATAGATAATCCAAACAGAAGATCAATATGGAAACCTTGGCCTTAAATGACACACTAGAACAGATGGACCTAGTAGATATATACAGAGCATTCCATCCAAAACCGAAGAATACATGTTCTTTTCAAATGCACACGGAACGTTCTCCAGGGTTGATCACATATTAGACCACAAAACAAGTCTCCATAAATTTAAGAAGACCAAGCATCTTTTGAAATAATACCAAGCATCTTTCCTGACCACAATGGTATGAAACTGGAAATCAACTATAGGAAGAAAATCAGAAAAGCCACAAATATGTGGAGAGTAAACAAAATGCTACTGAACAATAATTGGGTCAACGAGGAAATCAAAGGAGAAATAAAAAAATACCTGGAGACAAATGAAAATGAAAATACGACATGCCAGAATTTATGGGATACAGCAAAAGCAGTTCTAAGAGGGAAGTTTATAGCAATACAGGCCTATCTCAACAAACAAGAAAAATCTCAAAGAAACAATCTAACAATGCACCTAAAGGAACTGGAAAAATAAGAACTAACCAAGCCCAAAGTCAGTAGAAGAAGGGAAATATAAAAATCAGAGTAGAAATAAATGAAATAGAGACTAAAAAAACAATAGAAAAAATTAATAAAACCAAGAGCTGGTTCTTTCAAAAGATAAACAAAATTGACAAACTTTAGCTCGACTCACCAAGAAAAAAAGAGAGAAGGCAGAAATAAGTAAAATCAGAAATGAAAGAGGAGAAATTACAACAGACACCACAGAAATACAAAAGATTATAAGAGAATACTATGAAAAGCTATATGCCAACCTGGAAGAAATGGATAAATTCTTAGAATCATACAACCTTCCAAAACTGTATCAAGAAGAAATAGA
The DNA here is from genome assembly GCF_057802395.1 of Ceratotherium simum simum. Taxonomy (NCBI): domain Eukaryota; kingdom Metazoa; phylum Chordata; class Mammalia; order Perissodactyla; family Rhinocerotidae; genus Ceratotherium; species Ceratotherium simum. The sequence continues at coordinate 74,251,869 of NC_141904.1, read as the reverse complement.
GGGGGCTGGCCCCGTGGCTTGGTGGTTAAGTGTGCGCGCTCCGCTACTAGCGTCCTGGGTTCGGATCCCGGGCGCACACCGACACACTGCTTCTCCAGCCATGCTGAGGCTGCGTCCCACATACAGCTAGAAGGATGTGCAACTGTGACATACAAGTATCCACTGGGGGCTTTGGGGAAAAAAAGGGAAAAACAAAGGAGGAGGATTGGCAATAGATGTTAGCTCAGGGCTGGCCTTCCTCAGCAAAAAGAGGAGGATTGGCATGGATATTAGCTCAGGGCTGATCTTCCTCACAAAAATAAAAAAAAAAAAAAGAAAGAAATAGAGAATTTGAATAGACCAATCACCAGTAAGGAGATCGAAACAGTAATCAAAATCCTTCCCAAAATAAAAGTCCAGGACCAGACGGCTTCCCTGGGGAATTCTACCAAATATTCAAAGAAGACTTAACACCTATCCTTCTCAAACTCTTCCAAAAAATTGAGGAGGTGGGGAAGCTCCCTAACTCATTCTAAGAAGCTGACATTACCCTGATACCAAAACCAGACAAGGACAACGCAAAAAAAGAAAATTACAGGCCAATATCACTGATGAACATTGATGCAAAAATCCTCAACAAAATACTAGCAAATAGCATACAACAATACATTAAAAAGATTATACACCATGATCAAGTGGGATTTATTCCAGGTATGCAGGGATGGTTCAACATTCGCAAATCATTCAATGTAATACACCGTATTAATAAAATGAACAATAAACATCACATGATCATCTCAATAGATGCACAGAAAGCATTTGACAAGATACAGCATCCATTTACGATAAAAACTCTGAATAAAATGAGTATAGAAGGAAAGTACCTCAACATAATAAAGGCCATATATGAGAAACCCACAGCTAATATCTTCCTCAATGGTGAAAAACTGAAAGCTATCCCTCTAAGAACAGGAACCAGACAAGGATGCCCACTCTCACCATTCCTATTTAACATAGTACTGGAAGTCCTAGCCAGAGCAATCAGGCAAGAAAAAGAAATAAAAGGGATCCAAATTGGAAAGGAAGGAGTGAAATTCTCACTATTTGCAGATGACATGATTTTATATATAGAAAACCCTAAAGAATCCACCACAAAACTTTTAGAAGTAATAAACGAATACGCTGAAGTTGCAGGATACAAAATCAACATACAAAAATCAGTTGCATACACTAACAACGAAGTAGCAGAAAGAGAAATTAAGAATACAATCCCATTTACAATTGCAACAAAAAGAATAAAATACTCAGGAATAAACTTAACCAAAGAGGTGAAAGATCTGTACACCGAAAACTATAAAACATTGCTGAAAGAAATTGAAGAAGACACAAAAAAATGGAAAGATATTCTGTGCTCTTGGATTGGAAGAATTAACACAGTTAAGATGTCCATACTTCCTAAAGCAATCTATAGATTCAATGCAATCCCTATCAAAATTCCAACAACATTTTTCACAGAAATAGAACAAAGAATCCTAAAATTTATATGGAACAACAAAAGACCCCGAATAGTTAAAGGAATCCTGAGTTAAAGAACAAAGCTGAAGGTATCACACTCCCTGATTTCAAAATATACTACAAAGGTATAGTAACCAAAACAACATGGTACTGGCACAAAAACAGACACACAGATCAATGGAATAGAATCGAAAGCCCAGAAATAAACCCACACATCTATGGACAGCTAATCTTCAACAAAGGAGCCAAGAACATGCAATTGAGAAAAGAAAGTCTCTTCAACAAATGGTGTTGGGAAAACTGGATAGCCACATGCAAAAAAATGAAAGTAGACCCTTACCTTACACCATACACAAAAATTAACTCAAAATGGATTAAAGACTTGAATGTAAGACCTGAAACTATGAAACTTCCAGAAGAAAACATAGGCAGTACGCTCTTCGACATCGGTCTTAGCAACATATTTTCAAGCACCACGTCTGACCAGGCAAGAGAAACAATAGAAAAAATAAACAAATGGGACTACATCAAACTAAAAAGCTTCTGCACAGCAAAGGAAACCATCAACAAAACGAAAAGACAACCTAACAATTGGGACAAGATATTTGCAAACCATACATCTGATAAGGGGTTAATGTCCAAAATATATAAAGAATTCATGCATCTCAACAACAAAAAAACTAACAACCCAATTAAAAAATGGGCAAAAGACCTGAACAGACATTTCTCCAAAGAAGATACACAGATGGCCAACAGACACATGAAAAGATGTTCAAAATCACTAACTATCAGGGAAATGCAAATCAAAACTACAATGAGATATCACCTCACGCCCGTCAGAATGGCTATAATTAACAAGACAGGAAACAACATGTGTTGGAGAGGATGTGGAGAGAAGGGAACTCTCATACACTGCTGGTGGGAGTGCAAATTGGTGCAGCCACTATGGAAAACAGTATGGAGATTCCTCAAAACTTAAGGATAGAACTACCATATGATCCAGTTATTCCACTGCTGGGTATTTATCCAAAGAACTTGAAAACAACAATGCATAACGATACACGCATCCCTGTGTTCATTGCAGCATTATTCACAATAGCCAAGACTTGGAAGCAACCTAAGTGCCCATCAAGGGACGAATGGATAAAGAAGATATGGTATATATACACAATGGAATACTACTCAGCCATAAGAAACGATGAAATCCAGCCATTTGTGACAACATGGAAGGACATTGAGGGTATTATTCAAAGTGAAATAAGTCAGAGGGAGAAGGTCAAATACCGTATGATTTCCCTCATTAAGTAGTGGATAATAACAACAATAAACAAACACACAGAGACAGAGATTGGATTGGTTGTTACCAGGGGGGAAGCGGGGAAGGAGGAGGGCAAAAGGGATAATTCAGCACATGTGTGTGGGGATGGATTGTAATTAGTATTTGGGTGGTGAACATGATGTAATCTATGCAGAAATAGAAGTATAATGATGTACACCTGAAATTTATACAATGTTATAAACCAATGTCACTGCAATAAAAAATTTAAAAAAATGTTACAAGAATTTCCATTTAAAATATGGCATGTTGACACACAAATAGTCATCTTAGATTTCAGAAATAGATATGATTTGTGAAGGTAAAGTTATCTGATTCATTCCACAATTAAGCTGCACTGAACCTGATATTTCTTCTAATCACTATGTTCCCTTTATAAATTCTGAATATATTTTCTTGGGCAGGGAGTAAAATTTCAGCTCTCATATGTGTAAATTAAGATTCAAGGGTTTTTTTTTTCCTCACCATAAAAAAATAAAAATAACATTACTTTCTAAAACACATTTTGCAACCTCAAATTATTCCTGATCCAGTATTTAAATTGCAACAATACTTACTTAACAATGAACTCCAGAAAATGTTCCAGAGATAACTAATTCATTATTACTATTGAAGACCTTGACATAGAGTGGATAGTTTAAAGTATAATCAGCAAAGCAAAGCGAAACTAAGCTAAAACCTTTTTTAGGGTCGTATTATCTCTGAGCTTGCCTTTAATGGTAGATTTTTCTCTTTTTCTCAATGAGTGTTGATTCAACAAACAGATCATTAATATCTACTAAAAGCCAATTAAAGTGGTTAATGACTCCCAAATTGTCACATCAAACTTTTTCAGCAGACACGTGGTATGATCAAATGAAAAATTTTAAAAGATAAAACATTAGCGAGAATGTGGAAGATGGATTAGAAGTAGGAAAGCAATAGCAGAAAGGAAGGATGAAGAGTTTAGAAATACAAGCGGGAATTGGCAATTGTTCACTAATATATAATGAATCAGCTAAGCTTTCTATCTTCCTCCTTCTCCTAAAATTAAACTGTGTTGAGGAGTGCAAAGAGAAAATGAAGATAATTATCTAGTAGATTCACTTCAGCAAACACTAGCTGGAAAGAATTAGATGATACAGATATTCTTTCCACCCACACGCTGCTGATAAATTGTCTCCTGCCACACATCCTTGCTTGGATCTGGGAGCTGTACCATCCTTCCTCCCCTCCTCAGATACAAATGGCCATAGCCAATTGCCACCAAATGTTCCAAAGGTTTTTCCAGCAATCACAAGCAAGACTGTGTGAAACAATGTGATTCAACACAAACTTGTACGCTTTCCTTGAAAACTGACCCAAATCCTAATAAGTGCATCTGTGGTCGAATTCTAAGAGAAAATACAAATGTAGTGCTTATTACCATTGATCTTATCTCTCAGAATGCTGGAATTACAGATCTTTGGGATAAGAACTACTAAAGAATTATAATGTAAATAATTCTTAACCAAATCACCCAAAAGTATACTGTGACTGTTCTCCTTATATCCAGGATAATTATCACAAAAGAGGTACAATATTCTACCTAAGAGAGGTTTGTATTTTACTTCAAAACACATTTTGATGGAATTAGCAGAAGGATAACACCACCTGGCTCACTACTGCATTCTATATACAATTCGGACTTCAAGTAGTTAAGATTCAATGATCTGAGTAGCACCTAAGAGTATGGGAGAGTTTATCACGTGCTTCAGTCCCCATTTCAAATGGCATTACCTTGCAAAACACAGATTCTGCTTTGGAATGATGAACTGCTGAAAAAGCAAACTCATTCCTCAAGAATGCCAATTTACAGAGTCTAATGCAAAATCCTCTTCTTCTGTTTATTGCTTCACATTGGTATTCATTCAGCAAATATTTACTGAGCTCCGATTATGTGCCCATCGCTGTCCCACTGCTGCCAGTTGCCAAGGACAGAGCCATGTGAAGTTCCCCTGTAATACTGCAGAAGTGGTCAGATCTTTTCCCCTTCAGTCACTCTGCCTTTCAATCCATCTTCCAAAACTCTATTGCTAGATTCAAAGCTGTAATTCTGCCATCCCGTAGCTTAAAAATTTTCATTGACTCCTATCACCTCAAGATAAAATAGAAATCTTATTCATAATACTTTAAAATTTTTGATTGTTTGGCCCTAACTTAGTAATTTCCTCTTTGTACTTTTCCAACTTCTCTTCAAGTAATTGAAAGTTCATTTAATCTGTTCCCAGATACTTTCCCATGTCTGCTTTTGCTTGTATTTTTCCTTCTTGCAGGAATGTCTCCATCTCCAGATTGCTAAGGTCTCCCAATTCTTCAAGAAAACTAATACATTGGCACCTAGTGGATATAGCCCAGGCCCTTACAAAAGATTTCTTCCACAAAGGTCTCATCTTCTTCTACTTAATGATACTGCTCATTTTTTAAACTCAATCAAAGTATATCTATACAGAAAAATGCACACATCATACATGTACAGTTTATGAATTTTAATAAATTGAACACATTGACATAGTTCAAAGGAACATAACATTACCAGCACCCCCCCTTCGTGTCACTATGCCTTCCGTTCACTATGCCTCTCAATGCTAACCTTCTTGATTTTTAATGGCACAGATACATTTTTGTCTGTACTTTGCATAAATAGAATCATACAGTATATACTCTTTTGTGTCTGGCTTCTTGCCCTCAATATTATGTTTATGAGATTCATCCATGTTGCTACATGTAGTTGCAATGTATTAATTCTCATGGTTGTATTATATTCTATCATACAACTATGAGATAGCTTAGTAATTCATTCTACTGTTGATGGACATTTAGGTAATTTCCAGGTTTTCACTATCATGATAGTGCTTCTATGAATATTTTAATTAATATATAAGTATATATATTTAATTCATACGAGTATATATAGGCATTTGGGGATGGGGGGGTGACATATAGCTATTTTTAAAACTACCTCATTGCCCATATCAGGCTATAAGCATCTTTAGGGCAGTGTCTCTACTTGCTTTCTTTCCCAGCATCCTGTCTACAGCATTCATGCAATAAATATGGATAATTATAAGTTGAATTTGTTAGTGTATAAAATCCACTGGAAAACGCCACCTTATATAAAATGAGAAATCGGGCAACAAACCATTTTCCTAACTTTCTATGAGTTTTTATTATTACTACCTTAAATAATCTAGATTGTCGTGCTCTAACAGAGTCCAAGTATTTCACTGGTTGGCACAGGTTCTCCATGCTGACCCTGGGGAAGGTCAGTCATCTTGTCCTAATTGCTGTAATCTTCAAATTCAAGCAACAGAGTTAAGGTGATAAAAACTGCAAAGAAAAGCCATACATTAAGCAATAAGTATGTTAAAAGAGTAACAATTAAGATAATATAGGGTATCCTAAATACAAAAGTCCATGTAATTTTCTAAAATGAGCAAATCTCCCAGTCAATGGAGCTGATTCTGGTTCCCATAAGACTAATAAAGTCAGTGTATGGCTCTCACTAAAACCGAGATTTGTGTATCCCCGCATAGCTCAAGAGACCCAAGAGAGATACTGTAAATTTTTCCACTACCAAAGGAAAAACGAGCAATGAATTTTGCTAGTTTTAACCCCAGATTCACACATGCTCTAAAAATGTTCAAGGGCAGCCAGTCTTTATTTATAGTAAAGCACTCTTAACACCAGACCTAAACTTCCCAAGTCTTAAATTTATGCCTGCATTTGTGACCATTCATTATCACTGCTGTAGTTAAATGTGTTTGAGGAGCCAAGGTAAATCCATTATGGCATACATACCTGATCTCTTGAACATTTTCTGTGAAACAGCACGGAAAACCACCAACATTTTCATTTGAACTGTCTTGACAGATGCTTCAGCTGATTTTAATCAACTCTGAACACCCCTTCCACCTAACTCTCCCTTACCACATTTTTTCATAAAATGACTTGACAAGCTTAATTTTCCTTTACCTGCCACTTCTGCTGGGGGCCAATCTCATTACGTTTGGGATTTTTAAAAACTGAACCAGTGCTCTGATTTTTAAGGTCGTGCACAAAAGAGTCAAAATATTTGATTCATTTAACCAAAAACAGTCTGTCAAAAAGTGTATTGATGGTTTGGCTTTTGATAACATTGTAAAGTATGTGTTTAACACACACCAGGCAGACATTCCAGAAAATGTATAAACAACTTAAAAACTGAAAAATACACTTAAAATATCTGAAATGACATCTGACCACATGAACATTTTTTGTGGGCCAAAAGGCTGATGATCATTGGCATTTTTCCATTTCTTCCCAGCAATCCTTTCTACTTTTCAATAAAAAGTTCTACATTCATTATATTTACTTACCTCCTCAGACAATATATCCAATTCCCATATCTTCTGTAAAAAAGGCAGACTTTAAAAAGATCTTCACTTATAGATGGATATCTTGCTGAACACTCTGCTTATATGCTTCTACATATTTTATCAGCATAAGAAATAAAAATTTAAATATTGTGAGGAAGCATCAAAGGAAAAAAAGACAGACAAAAGCAAGCACTTTTTCAATTATGGATTAAGAAAAAAATTATGAATGATCTAAAGCTAAGCTTGCTAATTCATTATCCACAATGATTAGGAAAAATTCAAGTTCCCAGGGAAGCAATTGGGAATTAAGAAAAGAAGTAGGTCCAAATGTCAGCCCAAATTGCTTGCCTTGCTGTGGATTGAAACAGATCTAAAACTTTTCTGGGAAATAGCTCATACTTATAGATATTCTCTCTGAGCTCAACTCAGCATGCATGTGTGTGTGCGTGCACGTGTGTGTGTGTTGAGGATGTGAAGACATTCTGTTCAGGCACCGGCACTGATCAGACATCTTTGGGTCCACAGGAATTGGTTAACCTTTCTGTTCCCTGGATAGTCTTGCTTGCAAGCCTAGGGACTCTTTGGACATTGGTTAAGTTACAATTAATTCTACCTTCTCCTGGGAAGAGATGGGAGTGACAAACTGTCACTATTGTTCCTGGAACATGGTACAGTGAAGCTCTGACCATATTATTCTAAGACACAATGTATACATGTTATAAGAGGGGAAGGTAATGTAGAGACGTGATTTTGTGTAAAATTCTTATATACTTCTTCCCAGAAAAGTATGCATGTTTGTTAGGTAACATATATTGAGTGCTTACTATGAGCCAGAAAATCCTCTAGACATTTTATACACATTGTTTTCATTTAATCCCGTGTCAACTTCTCTCCTGTCATAACCCCTAGTCCTCCTTTTTACTCTAGCTGGTTGGTGGCAACCACCAGGTATAGTCTGACATAGCTCGCCTAGGTATCACAACAAATCTCCCAATTTCTGCCCTGGGCTTCTGCACCAGAGCTGGGAGGGATTCCTGTGGAACTATTATGATACAGGTATGCAAACCTACAAGTGTGTAATAGTTAACACCCCACAGCATGAACATTGGCCAACAGAGGAAGGGTGGTCTTATAGAAATACTCCCCTCGTCCATCTCTTGGTAGACAATCCTTTGGGACAGTCTGCACAGGCCTCAAAGGGCTTGCAGCAGGGTCGAGCCCCAGTGCCCACCACCGTGACCAGCTTGGAAACATAACTTTGTATTAGCCCTTGCTTCTTCACTGTTTTATTCTTCCTAGGCTCCTACTCCTTGGGATCACTTCCCGGAACAAACCACCTGTACCCAGTCCCTTATCTTAGGCTCTGCTTTTGAGAGAAACCTAGGCTCTACAAATCCTAATATATGACAATGTAATATGGAAGGCACTGTTTTAGCCTCATTTTAAGCTGAAATGCACGGAAGATCAAGTAACTTGTCCAAGGTCATACAGTAACTGTTAAAACCTGGATATGAACCCAGCCAGTCCAGCCCAGAGATTTGTGCTCTTACCACTCCAGAGTATGGCCTCTCTATCCCCGTCAGCACCGTGTAGAATAAGGGAAGATATTCTCAAAGGAAAGAGGGCCATCCTACCTGTAGAAGGCAGATAGGGTAGAATGCTGAGTAAACCAAGTAAATACATGTGTGTGTGCTTAAAATACCCACACTCGTCTACACGACCTTCTTCTCTTTTTCTACTGTGTAGACCTCAAACTCTACCACACCATTTCAGGTTTCCTCCTACCGATGTGCTAATGAATTTATTAAAAGTCAAAGGATCATAAGGTCTGATGAAATTATCAGCAAGGATTCTTCCCTTTCACATCTGTCTCCATTCTAGTGCCCAAGGGAATAAAGAGAAGTTTCAGCCTAGAGAGCAGTTATTCCTTGAGATAATAGGCCTAGAAACCCAGCCTCATTTCTTGGTGCCCTCTGTGATACACTCTCACCCAGTGACTTGGAGAACAAAGGTATTCTATTAGAATGCATAAAATATCTTAGCAAATAAGTCACAAACTGGTTTATTAAAGGTTGGATATGGAAAGCATAATAGTTACCATTTATTGAGCACTTACTATATACATGTCAGGGTATCTGAAAAGCTGGAAAACACAAGATAAAATCATTTGTAATGGAAGTTAATTTCATTTTCAAATAATATGCTCAATGGTTTTTCAGATATCTTTTTCAGGGGAATATCTCTAAATTTAAAGCAATGAGTCCAGTCATAAATAATCTGAAAAAAAAAATACAACAAATGTTCTTGAAAAATTCTCAAACCATAAGGAAGATACTGCATTTATTTTACAGGTGGTAGCCATTGTGGTCGAATTTAGTGTGTGACTCCAAATTCAGTGCTTTACCGCAAAGCTGCCCATTAGTAACAGAATATAACTTAACAGTGTCTGGTGTCTCTGTTTCAATTTACTTTATTGTCTACGAGTGCCGAGCATAATACCCTTGGGGGCTAGAACCCTTTCAAGCAAATAACATGTGGAAAGAAATTTTCTTTCTGTGGTCACCAGACTGTCCCCTAAAGTAGTTAAAACCTATAAGCCTTTGTTATATAGCTGGATGATGGAAAATGATTAAATTCAGTAGTTTAAATCTAAACATCAATGCCCTCTGAAATGTTTAAGGGTGTAACTGGCTTTTACTTATGTTTTAAAAGGGTTAGTGGGATTTTTGTTTTTCCCCAGGGAGCTCCAACTACTGAATGTCAGTCTGGCCTTGTTGCTATGCTGTCCTGACGTACAGTCCTGACCACAATCAGAACTGTACGCATCTAGCCTCATAATGAAGAACGTTCAAGGCCGTCTCTCCTGATGCCTTGGGAATCTGTACCCACACAGACGGTGCTGTTGTTTTTACATCTGCTGAGACTCACTGATGGAAGTGCTAGTTTCCTCACAGGCTTATGCATTATCAGGACATTTGCACCTACCCTTCTCATCACATGGTGTGCTCCAAACTCCACCTGAATGGTGAGAAGCCAAAGCCCTTCACTCCCTTCTTTCCCCAGGAACCCTTCCAGGGGTTAAGAGCATGTGCTCACGGGGCACTGCCTGGGTTCCTATCCTGGCTTTCCCCCTCCACAGGGTAGACTATTCAACCTATCACTACCATAACTGCTTCCTTTGCAAAAGACTGGTCACAAAATAACACCCATTCCAGAGTTGTTGAAAGTAATGAATGAGATATTTCATATAAGATGATTTATACAGTTTTTGGAAAATAGTGAGAATCCATAAATTTTGGGTTCTAGGATCCAGGATCTCTAGTTCAAGGCTAAATTTTAGTTTCTGCAAAACTGATCTAGTCATTTTTCTTCTTGGCTCCAAGATTTAATCTCAATTTGCCTGTCTTTAGGTGCTCAGTTCAAGTCAAGCCAGGTCCCATTAAATGACTTTTGTGCTTCCTGCTGTAGAGTTACATCTTTCCCAGTTTATCTCCTTTATTTTCTTTACTTTTACTCTTTCTTTTCCTTTTTATCTTTATACCAGTCTGTCTTACAGTATCAGTCTCTTTCTCCCATTTATATTCTATACTTTTAATTCACAATTCCTTACTCCTGTACCATTCTTTTATTCATTCTTTCAATGAATATCATCAAGTGTTTGCCATATGTGAAATAGAGAAATACCAGGAGATATAAGACAGAAACAGACCTATTAATATTTTATCTCTTATCCCTCAGGTTCTAATTATCTGCAGTACCATCATCCTCGACTTCACATGTGAGTCAATGTACATTCTCTTTGAAATATCAGGTATTGTAAGAAGTTGCATATACTTAAATGAGGTTATCAAAGATCTATAGGGATTACACATTCAAGGATCAAACATCACCGTTGATTTCTACTATGTACTTTTCTTATTCTGCCCCCCAAAATACAGTGACTTTTCTCCTAAGGTTATTAAGCAAACACATGCATACATAAACACAAAGGTACAGATCAACCTTATAAAGTAGCTAGTATAGAGGCTAGGAAACACCCTACATTTCCCTAATCACATATTCAGCAAAATAAAACAAAGATTTATAAAAGTCACTTTCTTTGTCCACTCAAGCCGCTATAATGGAATTTGATAGATGGGGTGGCTTATAAACAACAGAAATTTATTTCTCATAGTTTTAGAGGCTGAGGAGTCCAAGATTAAGGCACCTGCAGATTCAACATCTGGTGAGAGCCCCCTTCCTAACTCATAGAGGGCTGGTGATGTCCAATCTCCTCACATGCAGAGGGGGCAAGAGAGCTCTGTGGGGCCTCTTTTATAAGGGCACTAATCTCTTTCGTGAGGGCTCTACCCTTACGACCTAATCACCTCCCAAACGCCCCACCTCCTAATACCATCACTCTGGAAGTTAGGGTTTCCACTTAGGAATTTGGGGGAAATACTTATTCAGTCTGTGGCAGTCACTCATTTGGCATATTTTTGTTGTTAGTGCCGGCAAGTCGATTCCAGCTCCTAGCAACCCTGCGAACAGCAGAGTGGAACCCTGCCTGGTCTTTTTGCGCATTCTCTCACCTTCTGGCACTATGTCAGACAATGCTCTGCTGCTATGCACAGGGTTTTCAGGGCCAATTTTTCAGAAGTGGGTGGCCAGGTCCTTCTTCGTAGTCTGTCTTAGTCTGGACACTCCACTATAACCTGTCCACCATGGTTGATCTTGCTAGTATATGAAATATGGGTGGAATACCTTTTAGCATCACAGCAACATGCAGCTGCCACAGTCTAACACTGACAGGTGGTGTGGTTCCGTGACCAGGAAACGAACCCAGGCTGCAGTGGTGAGAGTGCCAAATCTTAACCACTAGACCACTAGGGCTCACTGACATATTCTTAATACTACAACTTCATTTATTAAATCTTTCAGTATTTGTTTGCAAAATGCATTATGTGCAAGGTGGGTATTATAATCACATGCCATATACAACGTTTCAGTCAACAACGGACCACTTATAGAACTGTGATCCCATAAAATCTTAACTACTAGACAACCAGGGCTGGCTTTGGCATATTTATTAAGCACCTATTACTTCTCAACTTTCTTCATGCCGTTCTGACAAAATGGCTCAAATCTCAATAGTTTCCATCATAGTATAACTACTGCCAAGAAAGAAATTTTAAAATAAGAGAAGAAATATGAAAACTCTATGATATTTTATAACCCCTTCCACACAAATATTTTCTCCCTCTGTCCTTACCTCAACCAACTTTATAACCAACATTAAGGATTTCAGAACTAGGAATCTGACTGCCTTTAAAATACTACCTAATTCTTTCTGGTCCTCAGTGCATTTGCTGATCTAGAGTCAATGTTCTGAATACTTTTGCACCTTGATTTTTTTTTGCGAAGCATTAGACTAGAGTTAACGTTGAGCACTTAGAGTGCTTCACACTTCACAAAATTACAGTTGTAAATGCATTCAGCAGATTATTTAGTGATTAAAATATACCTTTGCAAGTTAGGTAATAATTTTTCTTTGGAATGTATATAATGAAGACACATTTAAAGTCAAGAGGAGTGAATTCACTGATTGACCTTAAATCATCTACTTTTTAAATATTGGAAGCAAAGTAAAATATTGAGTTATACAAGTAATTTGTAGGTTAGAAAAGAAATAAATGTGTGTTTTTATTCTGAGGAAAGCATTTATCATTACCTTAGATGCTAACTGGATTATAAAATAATGAATCTACATCATTCCAGCTTGAATTGATTGGAAGGATTCTAACAACGTGAACAGTATTTTCAAAATGTAATTGATCTTCTCTTCAACTGAAATAAATTACAAAAAGGTGAATACATGTTCAGTAATGCTGATGACTATCCCAACTATTTAGCATAAAGCAGTACAACTTTAGTCAGATATTTGCAGGACAAGACCAATTAATGAACAAGAAAATTATCCACACAATTCAAATAAAAACAGTAATTTGACCTGAAGAATTGAGCCCTTGAGATTCTATATTTAAATTTACTATTCTTCATTTCAGGAGAAACCAACTTGATCATAAGAATATATATATTGTTGTTTTTCTATGATCGTCAAAAAAAAAAAAAACACTGAAAAAGGCAGGCCAGCTAACTTAGAGAAATTCTACATGTATTCATATTATTAAAGTTAGATTTCATATTGCCTCAAATTGCCTGGACAAATTAGAATTAATCGTAGAAATTTGAGGCATGAAATCTTTTTTTCCTCCAGCTTTATTGAAGTATAATTGACATATAACACTGAGTAAATTTAAGGTGTTCAAAGTAATGATTTGATGTATGTATATATTGCAAAACAATTACCTTAATAAGGTCAGTTAACACATCCATCATTTCACATAGTTACAATTTTGTACATTGCCGCTTCACTAGCTCTGCCATGGCCTCTCTGCGGGTGGAGTATGTCTTCCTGGCCCTTGACTTTGGATGTGGCTACATCACTTGCTTTGGTCAATGGTGTATGGGCAGAAGTAACAGTAGGCCACTTCCAAGCCGGTGGTGAAAGAGGACTGGCATGCTTCCCTTGCTCTTCTGCACTTCTGCTACCACCGTATAGAAAGCATTGTGTAGCTATCCTGCTGGTCCAAGAACCATGAGAGACATGTGGACGAGAGCAGCCCTGGTAACCCATAGTCTTGCAGTGAGAGACAGGGCCACTTAGTCACTGCAGCCTAAAGCGGGGTGTCCTGACGAAGCCTCGCCTCGATCACCACATCCCAGCCAACCTGCAGATCTGTGAGCAATAATATGGTGATTGTAGATTTAAGCCAATGAGTTTTGGAGTTTTGTTACGTAGCAAGAATGAATTGATACAATGGAAGAATAAATAGAAAACTTAGCCTTAGTACCTAAACCTTGTTAACCACTTCCCTACTTCCCATGGCATAGATAGAGTTGTGTTCTTTAGCCATTCATTTATTCAATAGTTTTTATTAAAAATTGAATAAGTGTCACATGTTGTATTACATATTGGGGATACACCAATGAATGAGATAGTGTCCATGTCATTTAGTGAGGAATAAAGAGAAGATATAATTAGAATATAGCTTGATAAATGTTGAGGAGAGAATTGTATGTGCTTTATGAGCATATCAGGATTTTCAATTCTTGACTTAGCTGATAAGTCAGAGCCTACTTTCTGGAGGAAATGACCCATTAACTAAGTTTAAAGAATGAATGGAGATGCAACTGCTTCTCTACTTTACTGGCAGCAGCGGTCTGGGGTTTGGATTGACAATCTAATGCATCAGACACAGCACGTTTCCACTAGCACCAGGTTGACTGAGCTTTAAGAAAAGGTGCAGAAAGGAAACAACTGAGCATGCACAACAACAGTATTGTAGAGTTCTTGTGACTCCCACATGCGCTTTCTATGTCATTCCACACTAGAGAGAAGCATAGTCATGACAGACAAGCTAAGCATAGCAGAACTGCATCTTTGAGAAGTCCCAGCTCTGAGCTCACTCCATCTTTTGTGTCTAGTTTTGTAGGCCTTCACTCAAGGGTATGTGACTTGTCCCCATCCTCTCAGGGAGCTGCATCTCATCAACACTAGTTACTCAAAAAAAGGGGGCTGTAGGCAATCCTGTAGTCCCTGGCTGGATTCTCACTTATTTTGATCCAATATACTCCCAGCAACTCCTTGAGTTGATGTTGCAAGAATAATTGACCATGTGTAACCCTCAGGTTTCCAAGAGGCTACACGAATGGCTACAGAACCAGCTCTTGACCCTTTTCATCCATGGAATTATCCAGAAGTAGATGTGGAAATGTAGGGGAACACAAATTAAGAAAGAAAAAAAAGCTGCAAACATAACTGTTTAAAAACCTTGAAAGAAGAAGAAAGCATACCATCATTATTCTGGAACTCAAAATAGTTCAATATGAATAGGTTGTAAAATTTGGGGGTGATACAGTGTGAGATGGGGCTGAATAAGTAAACAGAAACGAGAAGTAGAGATAGCCAAAACTATATAGGCCCTTTATGAGCCAGAATAAGTATTTGGAATTTTATCCTGAGAAGAACGAAGGAGCTTTAAAAGGCTATGGAATGGGGCTGGCCCAGTGGCGCAAGTTGTTAAGTGTGCGCGCTCTGCTATGGCGGCCCAGGATTCGCTGGTTCAGATCCCGGGTGCGCACCAGCATACTGCTTGTAGAGCCATGCTGTGGTGGCATCCCATATAAAGGAGAGGAAGATGGGCACGGATGTTGCCAAGGGCCAATCTTCCTCAGCAAAAAGAGGAGGATTGGCATCAGATGTTAGCTCAGTGCTGATCTTCCTCACAAAAAAAAAAAAAAGGCTATGGAATTACACACACACACACACAACATATATATATATATATATATACACACACACACACACTTTATATATGTGTATATATATACATATATTTTATATACATATAATTCATACATACATGTTTGTATGAGTCACTTTTGAAAAAGATTGTTTTGTCTGCAACGTGGAGAATGGAATGGAGTTGCAAAAGAACGTAGACAAGAAGATCAATTAGAAAAGCATGGCCATAATTCAGGCAAAAGATAATAATAGTCTTGACCAGAATAAGGACATGTGGACAGAGGGAAATGGATAGATTAGAAAAAATATCTAGGAGGTAGCATTGACTTTACTTAGTGGTCAATACATGGGATTAGAACAGAAGTTGGAAGAGTCAGCAATATGATTCAAATTCCTGGTTTGAGCGACTGGTTAGAACACGAAAGAACAAGGAGAAAGATACTGAGTTCTGTCTTGCAAAGTTTGACTTTGAAGTGTCTAGGGAATATCCAAATAGAAATAAGCAGTAGGTAGTTAGATAAATAAGTCTGGATCTCAAAACTGCTGAAAAGTCGAATAAGATGGGGACTTAATTACAAGAAAGTCTTTGTTTATCTAGTAAGACTATTTCAGTCATATTGTTGGAGTCAAAGCCAGGTTCTAGGAATTGAAGAGTGGTAGGTACATGAAGAAGTAGAGTGAACAAGTGTTGCTATGGTCTGAATGTTTTGTCCTGCCAAAATTCATATGTGGAAATCCTAATGCCCAGTGTGACGATATTAGCAGGTGGGGCTTTGGGAGGTGCTTAGGTCATGAGGGTGGAGCCCTCCTGGGATTAGTGCTCTTATAAAAGAGAACCCACGGAACTCTAGCCCCTTCCAATAAGTGAGGATACAACCAGAAGTCTGCAATCCAGAGAAGGGCCCTTACCCGACCATGCTGGCACCCTGATCTCAGACTTCCCAGCCTCCAGAACTGTAAGAAAGAAATTTCTTTTGTTTATAAGCTACACAGGTCATGGAATTTTGTTGTAGCAGCCCAAATGGACTAAGTGTAGACTATTTTATCTGCATTTGGCTGTATTGGAAAGGCAAGTAGGTGCTATACCTGATGGGAACTCGATCATTGCAGTCATTTGATGGTGACTTTTTATTATAAGGACAAAGAAGTAATTTTCTGGTCAATTAAAAATAAACATCTAAAAAATTCATTCAGAATGACTTGCATCTGAGATTATGTAGTTGTGTTTATTTTGTCCACAGAGAATTGTTTCAATCTGCTCACAAATAATCTCCAAATTTCATCTCACTTAAACTGAGTAATAAAACTATGTCATATATGTGAAAAAAATGTATTTTTCTTCATGAAAGGCATTCCACCTGCATTATAAGAACTTGAGGAAACCCTAAGTTTTTATTTTAATTTTTGATTCAAGTTATTCCTTCCCTGGACATGTATTAGTAAACAACTTGATTCAGATCCCTAGTCTCACAATGATCGTTATGTTTTCATTTGTTAATTGATTATGACCCTCAATCTCGTCTAAAAGGGCTAACTGGCTGCAATTAATCAACTTTACTTATTTTATAACAATTTTAAGAGTTGAATTGCTAGACACACATTTGATGTCAATGGCTAGGACATGAGCACAATAGAATTATTCTTCAGTTTTTTCAAATACCATCAACTTTCTCAAAGATACTGTGTTAAATTGAAGCCCTTCCAGAAAGTTGAATCTGGTCATTTCTCACTCCCCTTCACCATCAGCATTCTGTATTTCATCTATTGCTTCACCACCTGTTAATCCATCTGTTTAAAGGACTGTGGTTATAATTTATAAACATTCTCTACGTTGTATCTCATTCCCAGTCTGCTTCTTCCAGTGACAACTCCTTTGAAGTCTGTCCCTTACATTAGAATTTTCCCTGGTGTGTTGTCACTAACATAGTCGCCATTTTAGGAAACCAGAGAATGAATTAGTTCACATAGCCATTTTATTTTATTTTTTTATATCTGATAAACCAGAATGCCTCATGAAATAAAAAAATACTAGGAAAAGAAAGCCACAAGTCTACAATACCTTTTCATAAATAGTTCAAAATTAAGTAATTAATTACATCTATTTCTTTTTTGGTGAAAAGTAATCTAAGGACAAAAAAATACACAGTACAGAATGTTATTTAAAAAAAGCTAAATGTGAGCTAGCCCTGAGACTAGTGGTTAAAGCTCTGACTGCTTTGGTGGTCCGGGTTCAGGTCCCAGTCGCAGAACCACGCCACTCATCTGTCAGTAGCCATGCTGCAGGGGCAGCTCACACGGAAGAACTAGAAACACTTACAACTAGAATACACAATTAGTACTGGGGCTTTGGGGAGGCAAAAAAAAAAAGCTAAATGCTTCTCATCTCCTTTCATTTCTAGTGCTGCTTCTAGGAAGTGAACACTATTAATCATTTTAATTCTTCTCATATTTATCACCTATTTTCTACATTATATGTTTATACCATTTTTCTTAATGTATTGAGTTTAGTCAGGACCCATATTTTCTCTGTTATGAAGATGACGCAGTTAGTTCACTTAAATAGCTCAGCATACCCTCATTCCTTTCTTCTTCTGAGCGTGACAGCTCTAGTATTCGTTTACTAGGGCTGCCATAACAAAGTACCACAGACTGGTGGCTTAAACAACAGATATGTATTTTTTCATAGTTCTGGAGGCTAGAGGTCTGAAATCAAGATGTCACCAAGGTGCATTTCTTCTGAGGCCTCTCTCCTTGACTTGTAGGTGGCCCCCTTCTCCCTTGGTCTTCACGTGGTCTTCTTCCTCTCAGTCCCTGTTTGTGCCCTAATCTCCTCTTCTCATAAGGACACCAGTCATATTGGATGAGGGCTCACGTTAATGATGTTACTTAACATTAATTACCTCTTTAAAGGCCCTGTCTCCAAATACAGTCATATTCTGGGGTATTAGGAGTTATATGCCAATATTATTATCATGTGAATATTATTTATTACAGAATTAAGTAGTATGTCTTGACTGATAGACAGCATAAAACTACATTACTAAGTCTGGCACTTCAGAGGAGAGGTTTTCACATGTGAAATCCCACTATGTTCTTTTTTTCTAAATCTCTAGCAATTATACAAAATAATAAAATATTTTAGTATCTCATACTTAGACCATTACTTTCTAGTCATTAAATATTCCAAATCCATAATTATAGTATAGGCTAAATAGAAAACACTCTCTTCTTGAAAACGTGTTCGTAGAGACCACAGACTTGTTGTTTTATTTTGAACTGATTTCTAAGTATATTGTACAACTCTCATTCTAAGATCTCATTTCACTGAATACCTGTGTTGATTGCATTCTTATCTGGATCCTACATCTTCCTTTCTCTTATATTACTCTCTTATTTCACTAGAATACTTCCTCAAGATTTTCTTCTGGAAAATTTTAATAACTTTTATTATAGAAAATTTGGCAAAAATGTATCAAATTTTGAGACTTTTAAAAAACTCCTCTTGTTTGGTCCTTAGTTGGCTTTTTCAATTTAAAGCCAGTTCTTTCTTTTTCAGTTTTTATAATTTTTTCTAATATTTTATTTATTTTCTTCACTCTGTTGTCACAATTTTTCCTTTTACTTAAAATCCATATCTCTTAACTTTTCAACTCTCTCTCTCTCTCTCTCTCTCTGTTTTTCTGTCGTTATTGTGTTGTCCTTGAGTTATGTTATGGGCAATTTTGTTCATTTAATTTTTCAATATTTCTATTGATCATTTTATGTTGACAATTTGTATTACTTATTTTCCCAAGTATTTCTTCTTTTTTTCTGTTGCTTTCTTTGGTAACATATGTCATACATCTTTAAGAAATTTTATAAAACCACTGGTATATTTTATAAAATTCCACTCTCATATTCCCAGGTGTAATAAGGACTTATTCTTTTTTAACTACACTTTTTGTCATTTAATATAATTTAAAGAGGGACTTTGATCATATACTCAGTCAACTATATTGAATTTAATGTCCAGAAGGCTTTTAGAAAGGCATCCTTAACACTATTAAGCTTATACTGGGCTATTTTCCTGGAAAACCTACTTGCAATTGATTTGAGTAGATTAAATGTCTATATGGAAAAAGCACACATATTCATATTATTTAATTAACCAATTAAATTTAATTAAACTAAAGTAAACTTTATATAAGTTTGACAACATTTTAAAGTGATCATACATAATTATTTTATGATAATAAAGTATGTATTTTAATGAATTTTGGATTTATTAATCAAATGAGGAGTGACCTAATTTAATTTTTGGCTTACAGCCACCAGCTTCACTTAAGAACTGAAGAAATATGAAAATTTAAAGAGACTGTAAAATTTTGGATGAAATAATTTGATTGACATCAAGGCATGATTCGAATATTGGAGCAAGAATAATTTTACATCTCTTGGGCTGGCCCCGTGGCTTGGCGGTTAAGTGCGCGCACTGTGCTGCCAGCGGCCCGGGTTCGGATCCCGGGTGCGCACCGATGCACCGCTCCTCTGGCCATGCTGGGGCCACGTCCCACATACGGCAACTAGAAGGATGTGCAGCTATGACAGACAACTATCTGCTGGGGCTTTGGGGGAAAAATAAATAAATAAAAAATCTTTATAAAAAAAAAAAAGAATAATTTTACATCTCTTGAATTGTTCATGTTGATCTTATGGAAAATGTGAATTATGTACCTGTTGATAATTTTAATTGATTACCTGGCTAATAAGTATAAAGACTCATTTCTTTTCCAACAGTGAAACAGCAGGCTTCTATAGGTTATCCCCTTTGGGATGAGTGTGACTGAAAAATTGAAAGGGGGAAAAGGATTTATCTGAATATGGGGTAACCAAAGAGGTAGATGATGACAGCTACAGCTAGTTGCCTGGAAAGATCCATTTTTTCATCCCTTACTACCCAAATGAACCCAGATTTTTGATCAGAGGCCATGAGCTCAACGTCCCTTTCAGCTAAGAGAGGCAATCCAACAGAATTATGGCCACCGTGATAAAGAACGAGTCATGGAGAAGAATTTTCTTCCTGACACAAATAGGCAAAGCTATGCAGAGGAAAGACTGTTGATTTCTGTCCTTTGTCCTAGTTCCTGCCGAAAATATGGTTGCAATAGCTCGTGATGCAGCAGCCATCATGTGAATATGGGTATAAAAACTACATGCTAAAAATAGTGAACAAAATAGTTACAATGAGCTGGGATAGATTGTGTGTTCCATCAGCAAGAGAACCAGCCCTCGACTTCCTAATATACAATGTTTTTATATGTGGAAATAGGTATTTGTCTTATTATTTTTGTTGCATTTTCTGTTACTTGCAGCTAAATTTAATCCTTACTGATATATAGAGCTCATGAGCAATGTAGTAATTTAGTCACTTAAACTCTGGAAGCTTCCAATTCTCATCTAAAAAGATAAAATAAAAGATAATAATAATATCTTTCTTATTGTCACGATGATAAAATGAGATAATGAAAGTAAACAACTTATGCATATTAGTTATCTATTGCTGAGTAACAAATTACCCCAAAACTTAGTGGCTTAAAATAACAATAAACTTTTATAAACTCGCACAGTGACGATGAGTCAGGAATGTGAAAGTGTCTTAGCTAGGCATTTCTGGCTTAGAGTTTCTCGTGAGGTTATTCATATGTTTAAGAGCTGCAGTCATCTGAAGCCTTGACTGGTACTGAAGGGTCTGAGCTCAATGTGGCTCACAGACGTGGCTGGCAAGTCAGTGCTGGCTGTTGGCAGGAGGCCGCAGCTCCTCCTCATACAGACTACCACAAAGAGCCACTCAAGTTACCTCCAAACATGGCCGCTGTTTTTCCCTAACACAAACAATCCAACAGAGAGCCAGACAGAAGCTATTCTTTTCATGATCGGCTCTTGGAAGTCACATAGCATAGTATTTACCTCATTCTATTCATTATTAACAAGTCGGAAAGTCCAGCCTACATTCAGGGAAAGGATAATTAGTTTTCAACTTTAGAAGGGAAGCGTATTCAAGAATTTATGGGCATATTTTTTTAATTACTGTAGAGGGACTGTAAAGGATCCTTCTTCTCCTGCTAACTTCTAGCCTACTCTTCCCTCCATGACTTCCTCACCCCCACATCAACACACACACACACACACACACACACACACATACACACTTCCAATTTTTCCTTTATCCTCAGAAAGAAAGCCTAGGTTGCACGTAAAAAGATAATACAGTTTTTTGATTCCACAAAGCACTGGAGCAAGATTAAGCTTTAATTCAAGCTCTCCAGAGAATTCGTTATTGGGCAGTGGTAAAATACCATCAAAGGTCATAGCCTGTTATTATAAAAATTACAGCATGCTTTGACTCAAATCAAATTCCTCGAAATGTAGCATCTATACCAGCAAGACATAGATATACCAGAGTTAACATATGGCAAGTATTGCCCTGACCCCTGATTCTAGAACTAAATGATGTGTGACTATAACAGAAAGAGACCAATTTCCATAAGCTTGATGTGAGGAGCAGTTTCTTTACAGTCTCACCATCTGCTGCTAGTTAAAATTTTTGTGCCTGAAAAATGGTATTTTTACTCCCCACCCTCTACCCCTTTAAATGCTGTAATGAACAAGAAGAATTATTGAAAATGAGTAGAACTATTTCCATACATATTTCAAAGCACTCATTAATGGGAGTAGAGTACCAATTTCATTTTTGAAAGCCTACTTCAGCTTCCAACATACTGGAAAATTTTTACTGATTATGAATTATACCATCATGTTAAAAATGCCTTTTGATGCTTTCTGATGGTGAAAAGAAGATCACACTTCTCTGTTTTAATGATTAGTTACAGGCTTGACAAAAATCTCTGCATATTTTAGTATAATAATTTGGGCACATCTAGTTAGCTTCTATTATTAGTTAGGGATTCACTGATCTTCAGATCATTTCAAGTGACTAGAAAGTATATATAGAGACACTTGGAAGAAAGAGCATAGCCAGCTTCTAGGATTAGAGAGAACTAGCTTGGGGTGGGATGTATCTAGTGTGTGGAAGCTGTATAACCATCATTGAACGTCTTTTGTATTTACTCACATGATGTTTCAATTATTTCATACTGTTCTATCTGATAACTTTACATCATGTCTTTAATAGCCTTTACTTATTTATATTACATTCAAGCAATTAAGGAAGTTTTGCTTATGGTGATTCACTTAGGCAACAACTGGCCTTCTGCCTCACACCATCTTCCCTATAAATTTTCTTGTGAACTATGTGTATATGACAACTGTTACAGCTAACAAACAACCTGATCATCTCAATGGCATTCAACAAGAAGCATGTATTTTTCTCTAGGGGCTGCAGTTCAGCTGGGTTAGCTTTGCTCCCTATGTATTCAACCGAGGGCCATTTTTTTTTTCTACTTGGGAACCAACATTTTAAATCTTTTAATTGTGGGCACATCTGTCCAGCAGCAGTTGAACAAAGCCATTCAATCCTCTGATTCTTTTTTTTAAGGGATTACTTTTTAATAAAAATTATATGTATTTAAGGTGTTCAACAGGATGATTTGATATACATCTACATAGTGAAATGATTACTACAGTGAAGCTAATTACCATATCTTCTCCTCACATAGTTACCTTTTTTGTGTGTGATGAGAGCACCTGAAATCTATTCTCGTAGCAAATTTCCAGTATTCAATTCAGTATTACTAATTATACTCATCATACTGTACATTAGATATCTAGACTTATCCATTCTACATAACTGCAACTTTGTACCTTTTCACCAACATCTCCCTGTTTCCCCCACCTCCCTGTCCCTGGTAACCATCATTTTACTCTCTTTATAGATTACACATATAAGTGAGATCATGTAGTTTTTTTCTTTCTGTGTCTGGCTTATTTCACTTACCATCATGTCCTCCAGGTTTAGCCATGTTGTTGCAAATGACAGGATCTCTTCCTTTTTTAATGTCAAATAGTCCAATATATATATATCACAATTTCTTTATCCATTCATCTGTCAATAGACACTTAGGTGTTGCCATGTCCTGGCTATTGTGAATAACTCTGTAATGAACATGGGAGTGCAGTTATCTCCTCAAGGTACTGATTTCATTTTCTTCGGGTGTATACTCAGAAGAGGGATTGCTGGATCATATGGCAGTTCTATTTTTAATTTTTTAAGGAAATTTCACATTGTTTTTCATAACGACTGTACCAATTTACATTCCCTGTGTACAGGGGTTCCCTTTGCTCCACATCCTTGCATTTGAGACCCCATTTTAAGGAGACCACAGCTTTTAGGGAAAAGCTCTCCACAGTGAATGGTGTAGCAAAATTGTTTACCCCCCTTGCAAAAGCACATGTCAAGCTTTTGCTTGTATCGCATGTCACATCTGCTAGCATCCCACTGGCCACAGCAAGTGACTTTGCCAAGCCCAAAGTCAAAAGGCAGGAAAATGTACTCATGCTATGGAGGTCGATGAAGAGGAAATAAATGCTTGCAAATAAGAATCTAATCTCCAAACTAGAAACTAAAAATTATGTGTTTTTTTAAACCAAATCTATAAAATAAATAATACTGTAAACCATCTTCATTGACACAATTATAGTTTGGACATCATTTCAAAACAATTCTGGCATAAGACTGATTTTTGGGGATTAGAGTTATTTACAGCAATTTGATTTGGACTAAGTGATAAAAAAATAAATATTGGACCTCCTTGTGAAATAATGATTTAAATTTTTTGAAATATTCTAATTGTTTCTGATGATTCAGTGATGCTATATGGAGTAAATTAGTGTTGGTAGCTAATTCCTGAACAGATTATCAGTATTATCATCCATTTAATCAGTCAACAAGTCTTTATTTAGGCCATACTATATGTATGCACTCTGCTCAATGCTGAAGATACAAGATAAACAAAGCTAGAGGGGTTCCCGATTTTGTGGAACTTATGAGTTAGTGGAAAACAAACGTATTAGGTAACTGTGATTTTTTAAAAAGATTATATAAAAAAGCTTCATATAAAGAAAAATACAGGATTTTATGAAAGCTTGTAGCAGAGAGAATAACACAAATCCACAAAATCAAGAAAGGCCTATATAAGAAAGTGACATTTCGGTTGAGACCTAAAGGGTGAGTAAGAGTAGGATAGATGGAAGATGCAAGGGAAATATTTCTGCCTTGGAATGAACATGGCTTTTATGAATAGCTACCAGAAGTCCCAAATCCCAAATGGCTTCATTGTAGAGTAATAGGAAGGCAAATGATACACATTCAAGCTGAAGAGGTAGAAAGAGATGAAATTACAAAGAACCTCTCAGGAACATGAAAATTGATTAAGGCCTGAGTCAGTGGCACCTTTTGAAAGCTTTTAGAAAGTGGGAAATGGTGATGGAGGACAGGGACTGATAGAAGCTGAATGCATGCATGCAGTCTTTAGGAGGAAGAATGAGAAGATCTTAGTGCTTGGGGTACAGGGTGGTGAAGAAGAAACATTAGGAAAGAAATGCAAATCGAAAGGCTAGTTTTAGTGGAGTTATTCTAAGAGCCCTCTGACAACATCAAAGAACTGACCACTTGTTAGATACCCATAAAGACCCAGTGTTTTCAATGGTCAGGCAACCCCCACCATTGGGAATCTCTTACTAGCTCTTCCCTTTGGTCGTCACCTGCTGCCATATTGCTGTGGTCAACTTTTCCCACTGAAACCATTCTCATTCTCCCTTTTCCAACTTCAGGGCCTTTGGCTGCCAGAGAAGAACCCTAGCTTTCTTCTCATTGGTCCCCGGTTAAATTATTGAGTAGGGTTTAAGAACAGCATGACTGGTTTTCCTCTCCTCAGTAAAGGGTAGATATGGGGATGGTAAAAATTGTGTATTCTCCCATCAGAAGTGAATTTAAAGGAGTCCCTGTTATATATGCTGAGATTTGAATTAACGTCTTTCTGACACCAAAGCCACACTGTGCCACACTTATTAGTTGTCATTGTCATTACAGAGACTAGAACTTGCCATCACTTAAAAATGCTCTAAAAGGTCAGAATATTGCAAATAAGTACTATTCAAGAAGATTCTGTGGCCTCAAGTTAAAAGCAAACAAATCAAACTATATAACCAAACAAAAACACTGTTATCCATTATTATGATAGACTATTTTACAGGATGGAAGTAGTTTTTCTATTAGAAAATAGATGACCAAACCCATTTTGAATGGCTTATTTCCTTCCCAGATGTTACTTGTGCTGTGCAGCCATAAGTATCAAGAATGATCTAATGTCTCTGTTCAAAATATCCAAGAACCAACTAAAGAATTTTTTTTTTTTTTTTGAGAAAGATCAACCCTGAGCTAACATCTGCCAATCCTTCTCTTTTTGCTGAGGAAGACTGGCCCTGGGCTAACATCCATGCCCATCTTCCTCCACTTTATATGGGACGCCGCCACAGCATGGCTTGACAAGCGGTGCGTCGGTGGGCACCTGGGATCCTAACCGGCGAACCCCGGGCCGCCGCAGTGGAGCGCGCGCACTTAACCGCTTGCACCATCGGGCCGGCCCCCCAACTAAAGAATTTTAATTGCAAGATATTGCTGGGTTATCAATATTTTAGGATGCTTGGGTGTCCTATAAAATTGTTTCCTTCATTTAGGAGAAAAATGTAGAAAAAGTCTATATCTTTTACGCTAGCTAGTTTTCCTTGAGTTCCCATGAATGCTAATTGAGAAGTATATTGATGCACCAGAAAGAGAATTAAGTGTCAGCCTAGCAGATCATGGAGCACAGATCTACGGACTCAATTACCCCATCCCGAACACAGACAGGTTTCAGTGCGAGTCTATTCAGTTGTATCACAGACAACGAGTTCTGCATACTAAATTTAAGGTTTTTCTTCTGCCACAAAACTTATGCTATCATGCCATAAATTAAACCAGGGAAGTCACTATTTCCCAGATACATCATTGGAAAATTTATCTATTTTGCAGGATTCAACAGAGGAAATTTTATATACATATGTGATATGCAACCTTCCTTTTAAAATTCCTCTCTCAAAGAAAAAGGGTCAGAGAGAGAGGGTAAAGAAATAAATGGTAAGTATTTGTGGGGAAAGAGTCATATTTTTGACCGAGGAAAAGAGTTAGAGTTTATGTTACTTGCAGTTGATGGAGGAGGGGAGTATAACATTTTTCTTGATCCCTTCTCAAGTAATCTTGGGTCATCTTCCTCTGTAGTTCTCTCATACTTCCTGTACGCATCTCTATTAATATTTTGCTCTATCATTGGTTTACAGCCTCTTGAAACAACACACGTTCTATTAATCTTGGTATCCCTAGAACTTAGCCATGAGCTTTGCACACAATAAGTCCACAATAAATGTTACTGAAACAATTGTCTTATGAAATAAAGTGCAATCTCCTTCTTGGGAGGTCCAGTTACATTAGCTCAACTATAGTATTACCTTATTTTGAGATGTTTTCGAAAATGAGAGTGTACATAATGAAATAATTATGAAAATATTTTGAAAATTGCTTCATATTTTATAGCTTACGTTGATGCTTCATATCATTATCACAGTAGGGAGGAATTCTCTGGTGCTAGAAAAAGCCACAAAAAAGAACGAATAGCAATTTCTTTTTAGTTTATTTTTGCTTCGCTATTCATAATGATTGCTTTGCTACTATTCTCAATTATTATGGAGGTTAAAATGCATTTAACAGCTATCACAGCACCAAATATACTCCTCAGTCATTTAATGTGTCCAAATTTATAGTTTTTATTATAGTTTGTTTTCCTGTTTCTATAGAAATATGTGGTATGTTACTTTATTCCTCTCTTGGAGAGTTTAGTACTTCCTCAGGCATGAGGGAAAGTCAGTACTAAGTAAAATAGGCTATTTTTTTATATATAGGAAATCAGCAGACAGTAGCATAACACCTATAACCAGGCAGAGTCAATCATCACTAGTATTTTCTCTCACTGAGATTCATGCAGCCATATTGATCAAATGGCAAGTAATTTGCATCATTAAAAACAATAGCATTGACAGTAAGGATGATTCTTGTCTTTGAAGAGGTAAGCTAGAAACAGGTATGGCAGAATAAATATTTGGTAATAATATTGATACTACATTGAAAAAATATATTAAAAAAATTTTGGCTAGAATAAGCAACAAGGGAATTAGAAGCTCTGGGAGAAGATATAATATGAAAAGTGACAAACATTGAATTTTCGGGGGAGTTGGTAAGGAGCATGATAGAATTTGGAAATTATTTGTTTAATTAGATTGAGAATTACTTCCTCAAGGATCTTAAGAATTATATTGCTAATCAAAATGAAGTGAAATGAATAAGAATTTCTTATAAAAGCTATAGCGTCTTTTGCTGTATGCTCAACATTAGTCATTGGAATCACTTACACATAGACAAAAGCATATCCTCAGTAGTGGGAACAGATTTGTGATGAGCATCCCAGCATTCTCAAATAGCTCCTGGCATCCTGGCTGAGCTCAACAATGCAACAATGTGAAGCTGTTGTATTAGAATCAATCCCATGACTTGGAGCTTACTCTTGCTATATTATCAAAGACAACAACAACTACTCTGCCAACTTTAGAGAGAATGAATGACCTTCTATCAACAGAAAGTTCTTCTCACAGAAGTAACTTCCCAAGATGACTCCTTCAAATAATTTTATAGACCAGTTTAGCCTCTTTTCTAGGGCTAATTTTCCCTTCTGATAGACATGCTGTAGGAATGTCTTCAAATCTCAAAGCTATCGTTTAAGAGAGTCAATGATAACAGCACTTGCCATTTTGTGTGCATTCCTCTGTATCCTCATGAAACAAAACATTGGTCAATAAAAAATGGGTAAATGTTAATAGTGACGTATAGAAAATTAATCTGACAGAAAGAGTAATGTGTTTCAACGGCATGTTTATAAATAGTTCTTATAAATGGATGGCCTAACTTCCACATACTGTTCTTACTTCTTTTGTTAACACTCAGTATCTTCAATAAGAGCACCACCAAGTCTGAGATGAAAATGTAAAGATGGTTAAAAAGAAAATTAGAATCATAAACAGCTATCCACTAGGTATGATGGTCAATGCCCACCCTCAAATTAACAGATTTTTCACGTCTTTAAATGTGGCCATAAAGACTAAAGTTGTTGGCTGAGCTATCAAAAGGAAGATTCTAGGGGCCGGCCCCGTGGTGTAGCGGTTAAGTGCGCGTGCTCTGCTGCTGGTGGCCCAGGTTCGGATCCTGGGCGCACACTGATGCATAGCTTGTCAGGCCATGCTGTGGTGGCGTCCCACATAAAGTGGAGGAAGATGGGCACAGATGTTAGTCCTCCTCAGCAAAAAGAGGAGGATTGGCATGGATGTTAGCTCAGGGCTGATCTTCCTCACAGGAAAAAAAAAAGGGGGGGGGAGATTCTAAGTAGCATGAACATGCATGATAATTAATTAATGGAAATTCATTTGATCACTGAAATTTAATATTTGCCTACCAATCCTTTTTGATATTCAGAACTCACATTCTGGAAACAATTGGATGGATTTGCCTTATTACTTTCCTTAAAACAATTTTTTTCACAGAAGTTACTTTAAAAATTCTCCCCCACCTCAAATTTTTCATGTATACTCTTTGATAAGATTCATTTATACTCTGTCTTCAACCTTGTCATACTCTCTGGTAATTGAAAATAAAGAGCACTAAAGACTTTTATTAAAACGTAGCTTTCAACTAGTTATAGGAAATTTCATTTCCAAAGAATTTTTTGAGGCCAGTCTACACCTCTAAATGCATAGTAAAAAGCATGGCCACTGAATAGGAGATATACAATCTGAGTTGGTGGGACAGCATAAACATTTCAACAGAGCAACAGACGTACCAGGCCAAAGGAAGTGCCCTTTTCTCTGTGACGCACACACTTAGACACACACACTCCCACTTGCTCATGCCCTTCCTAATCACATGCATGTGATTATGTCCTCCAAAGTCCAGCATGGAGTGCCAACTGTGGGTCACAAAATTGGAACACAGCAGAAAAACTGAGGTCATTTGCAAGTAATTTTTGCAAATCTTTGTTTTTCCTTTTTACTTCCCTATCTGCCGGACCTACTTATTCTAGCAAACTGTCACCCTAAAATACTGTCTAAAGGTGTTACAGGGTGGTAACAAGGTCTCTGTAAATATTCCCTCTGTTCTCCACCTTGTAGTACTGATTACTTCTCACAATGGAAATTGTTTCCAAAACGTGTCCTGTAGCTGTTTCTCAGGATCTTTCAGGAGATGGGGAGTGTAGGATGAAGTAGGTCTGGTCTAACTACTACAATGTTCCAAAATTGTCCCTTCTTGCAGTATGAAAACATATCAGGGCCCTTGGAGCTTCTACTGGTCATTCCATATCCCGGCCCACACTTGCTACGTCTGCCCTGTTGTGGGTCATCTTGAGTTTCATCATGGCAGGCAATAGGCTCTCAACTCAGAGTCTACCACTCGTGGAACTCAGAAAGACTCAGGGGTGCAAACCAGACCTTTTCTCTTTCTGTGTGTGCACCTCTACCCTCTTACCTTTCCTGAGGCAACCCCTTGTAGTATAAGGGAGGTCTCTACAAAGAGCATCCTCAGAGTGTTAATAGAGGGGTGAGACCAAGTCTATCCACCTCGTGTCTTCCCTTCATCTACCCAAACATATCTCCCCTGGCACCCTGGGTTGTGAACCTCCAAGCACGAAGTCAGAGAAGGGAAAGTAAGACAGCTTTCCTTTGCAGCTTTTGTCTCTCCTCTCTTTAGTACAGCTGTGAAGGCAGAGAAAAGTGGAAGGGGAAAATGGTATAATAAAACGGGAGTGTAAATTGGGAGATGGGATACAATATGACATAATACAATAAAATATACTCATCTTATCCATTTTTATTTGGGAAAAGGATCACAAATTTTCACCTGCATTTAGCTTTTCTTGCATTCTTATCCTCCTTGCCATCTGGTCCTCATTTCTAAGAAACACTCACATACACCTTCCAGAACATGCAAGTAAGTAGGTGGTTCTTAAGGATTTGTGGACACAAAAAGCATGTGGAGGGATTCTTCAGAATGCTGATTTTTGTATTTGCATCCACTTCATCCTTTCATTATTCAGTAAATCTAGGTCGCAGTCCTAGGAGTCTGCATTTTTTAAGAAAACTCCTGGTGATTCTGATACATCTGATGATGGAATCACAATTTGAGAATCACTATACTGAGACAAGAAAAGTCAGAAAAGGGAAAGACTAGAGATAAGAAGACAGATCTCAAGTGTTTTATAACAACCCAGTGAAAATCAGTCTTCATAATAAGTTGAGTATTATAAGAAAAGCAGAAACATCTTACAAAAGAAAGCACTATGGGTGAAAAAGAGTTGTGAGTAACTATGTATGAACAATTACTGAACCTTCATATAACAGCATTTAATTATAGAACTGGAGGAAACCTAGGAGAATGTATTCCAACCACTGATGAATCCAGGTTTTATGAATCCAGCAGAGCCTACAATTTGGGAGGCCTCTCTTAAGAAAAAGATTTTTTTTTAATATGAATACAAAAGTATTCGGGCCACCTAGGGTCTTGGAAGTGACCTGTACAAATGAGAGTTCCTGAAGCTTAAACTTCATAAGCTTTACAATAAATCCTTCTATGATTTCAACTATTTTTTATGAGAATGAGGAATGGAGGTCAAAAACGCTAGGACTGTTGGCCGTGTTCTCACATATTGAGTCAGAGGTAGGATTGAGAATAACCTCTGGGTCTCCTGATTCTTCGTACCGTATTCTTACATATTTATATATTCAGTATTGAGTTTTATATACATGATTTCTTTTCATCTCCCATACAAGGAATGATGTGGACTCCAACAGGGCTTCCTTTGAAGTGTAAAGGAAGCTGTAAAGTAGCCATCTCTTACTCCTGAATATTAAAAAGCATCGGCTGTTAAAAATTCATAGGCGAAGCAACAGCTTTTGGTCCATTTTGAAGTTTTTAAATTATTTGCAGTGTCAAACATCAGTTTTATTCAACACCATCACAACTGGTTCTTCATATTTTAATTAATAGCAGCTAAAATTTCGTTAAAATTGTGAGAGTTTAAATGGGTTGATTTAAATGTGTTTAGTAGTGAAGATAGTTTAATGGTTTCTAGGATAGTTTAAGTGCTCTATTATAATATATTGTTTTAGGCATAATAATAGAAATGCTATAAAGCCTTCAAAATATATATGAGTGTTTTGGAGGATCAAACATTCTAGATGATAAACACCAAGCCATGCTGAAAATTAGATGCATTTTAGAATCAGCTTTCTAACATGCAATTATTTATTTTACAATTTACGGATAATGTTGCTCAACGAATTAAAATCAAAACTGTGTATGTGAAGAATTAATCCAATACATCACTCACTTAGGAATTGAGGGAAAATTAGCATTATGAGAAAAAAATAACAAAATATACATCGCGTTTTTAATAAATCAACTCATTTATTTTTATAACACCTTTTAGAAATAAAAAATCTCCCAGAATAAAAGCCAAACTCATCATAACAAAATGTAATTTATGGAAAAACAAAACTTTAAAAACCTTATTGGGACTTCAATTTGCAGGGATATAAAAATGTTTGATTTTGGAAAGTCATTTTGAAATAATAACATGATCTCAATGAAATACAAGTTATAGCTTTTAATGACCAAAATTAGGGAGACAAGGGGGCAGTCCTCTGAAAAAGGAAGCCCACCATTAATCTGTATTGTTCAGCTTCAATTGTTTCTTCCTCTTAGACAAATTCTACATTACCTTGTGTTCCAAGATAATGATCAAATCTTCTTTAAAGGTTTATATAGATATTTCAGACAAAGGATTTCTTTTTCTTTTAAGTTTAAGGACACTTCATTCAAATCAATAAGAAAAAACAAACTCAGTTTTTAAAAATGTGCAACAGATATGAACTGGTAGTTCATAGAAAAGGCAATACAAATAGCCAATAAATACAGGAAATAGATTTGAACCTCACAAAGAAATACAAATTTTAAAAATGATATCACTTTTTTCAATTTTTATAATGAAGTCAAATATATATAACATAAAATTTACCATCTTAACAACTTTTAAGTGTACAGTTCAGTAGTATTAAGTATATTCATATTGTTGCACAACCATCACCACCATCCATCCCCACTCTTTTCATCTTGCAAAACTGAACATCTCTATCCATTGAACAATAAACCCCCACTCCCATACCTCCAACTGGTGGCAACCAACATACTACTTTGTCTCTATGAGGTGACTAATCTAGGTATTTTATATAAATTGAATCTTACAGTATTTCTTTGTGACTGATATTTCACATAGCACAATGTCCTCAAGGTTCATCCATGTCATAAGGTGTGTCAGAATTTCCTTCTTTTTAAGGCTGGATAATATTACATTTTACATGCATACCACATCTTGCTTCTCCATTCATCTGTTAATAGATACTTGGGTTGCTTCCACATTTTAGTTATCGTGAATAGTGCTGAGATGAACATGGGTGTACAAATATCCCTTCAAAATCCTGCTTTCAATTCTTTGAGGTATATACCCAGAAATGGAATGGCTGGATCATATGGTAATTCTATTTTTAAGGTTTTGAGGAACCTCCATACTATTTTCCATAGTGGCTGTACCAATTTACATTCCCACTAACAGTGCACAAGTGTTCCAATTTCCTACATCTTCACCAACACTTGTTATTTTCTATTTTTGATAGCAGCCATCCTAATGGGTGTGTGGTGATATCTCGTAGTTTTGATTTACATTTCGTTAATGATTAGCGATATTAAGAATCTATTTATGTGCTTATTGGCCATTTGAATGCCTTCTTGGAGAAATTTCTATTCAAGTCCTTTGCCCACTTTTGCATTGGGTGGTTAGTTTTTTGTTGTTGAGTTTTAGGAGTACTCTATACATTCCGGATATTAATCTCTTATCAGATATATGATTTGAAAATATTTTCTCCCATTCTGTGTGTTGCCTTTTACTATGTTGAAAATGTCTGTTGATGGACAAAACTTTTTCTTTCATGAAGTTCAATTTGTCTATTTATATTTTTGTTGCCTGTGCCTCGGAGGTCATATACAAGATGTCATTGTCAAATCCAATGTCATGAAGATTTTGCCTATGTTTCTTCTAAGAGTTTTACAGTTTTAGTTTGTGCATTTAGGTCTTTGACCTATTTTTAGTTAATTTTTGTATGTGGTGTTAGGTAAGGGTCTAGCTTCAATGCCTTGCATGTGGATATCCAGTGTTCTCAGCACCAATTGTTGAAAAGATTGTACTTTTCTCATTGAATGGTCTTGGCATCCTTGTCAAAAATCATTTGACCTCATATGCGAGAGTTTATTTCTGGGCTTTCTGTTCTATTCCATTGGTCTATATGTCTATCTTTATGCCAATACTACATTGTTTTGATTACTGCAGCTTTGTAGTAAGTATTGAAATTAAGAAATGTGAGTCCTCCAGCCTTGTTCTCCATTTTCAAAATTGTTTTTACTATTTAGGTTCCCTATGGATTCTGTGTGAATTTAGGCATGGGTTATTCTATTTTTGCAAAAAACATCTTTGGAATTTTGATAGGGATTGCATTGAATCTATAGATCACTTTGAATAGCATTGACATCTTAACAATATTAAACCTTCCTATTCAACATGGATGCGTGTCCATTTATTTATGTCTTTAATTTCTTTCATCAATGTTTTGCAGTTTTCATCAATGTTTGCACAAATCTTTTACCTCCTTGGGTAAGTTAATTCCTACGTATTTTTTTATGCTATTGTAAATAAAGGTGTTTTCTTAATTTTCTTTTGTATTGTTCATTTTTAGCATATAAAAAGGTAACAGATTATTGTGTAATAACTTTGTATCCTGCTGTTTTGCTGAATTGTGTGTGTGTGTGTGTAATATTTAGGTTTTTCTATATAAAAAATCATATCATCTGCAAACAAATTTAAGTTTACTTCTTCCTTTTCAATTTGGATGCTTTTTATTTCTCTTTCTTGCCTAATTGCTCTGGCTAGAACATCCAGCACTATGTTGATGTGAAAGCGAGCATTCTGGTCTTGTTCCTGTCTTACAGGAAAAACTTTTTAGTCTTTTACCATTGAGTATGATGTTGGCTATGGGTTTTTCTTACATGACTTTTATTATATTGAGGTAATTTCCGTCTATTCCTAGTTCATTGAATGTTTTTATTATTAAAAAGTATTAAATTTCATCAAATCATTCTTCTGCATCAATTGAGATGATAGCGTGGTTTTATTCCTGTATACTGTCAATGTGATATATTACATTAATTGATTTTAATATGTCGAGCCATCCTTGCATCCCAGGGATAAATCCCAGTTGGTCATTGTGTATGATCCTTTAATGTGCTGTTGAATTCAGTTTGCTTGCATTGTGTTGAGGATTTCTGCATCAACGTTCATAAGGAAACTTAGCCTGCAGTTTCTTTTTTTTTGTAGTGTTTTTGTCTGGCTTTGGTATCAGGGTAATACTGGCCCCATAAAATGAATTGGGGACTCTTCCTCTTAAATTTTTTGGAAAAGTTTAAGAATAATGAGTGTTAATTCTTTAAATGTTTAGTTGAATTCACTACTGAAGCTATCAGGTCCAAAGTTTTTCTTTGCTGGGGGATTTTTTGTGTGTGTGTGAGAGGAAGATCGGCCCTGAACTAACATCTGCCAATCCTCCTCTTTTTGCTGAGGAAGACTGGCCATGGGCTAACATCCATGCCCATCTTGCTCTACTTTTTGTATGGGACACCGCCACAGCATGGCTTGTCAAGTGGTGCATCGGTGCGCGCCCGGGATCCAAACCGGCGAACCCCGGGCTGCTGCAGCAGAGCACGTGCACTTAACCGCTTGTGCCACCAGGCTGGCGCCTGCTGGGAGATTTTTGATTGCTGATTCAATCTCCTTAATAGATAGAGGTCTGCTCAGATTTTCTATCTCTTCATGTCTTTCTAGGAATTTGTCTATTTCATGTAGTTATCCAATTTTTTGCATACAGTCATTCATAATACTTTCTTACAATCTTTTTTATTTCTGTAGAAATGGTAGTAATGTCTCCACATTCATTTCTGATTTTTGTAATTTGAGTCTTCTCTCTTTTTTTCTTAATCTATCTAGCTAAAGGCTTGTCAATTTTGTTGCTCTTTTCAAAGAACCAACTTTTGGTTTGGTGATATTTTCTGTTGTTTTTCTATTCTCATTTCATTTATCTCTTCTATAATCTTTATTATTTCCTTGCTTCTGCTATTTTTGGGTTTAGTTTCCTCCTTTTCTCATTCCTTAAGTTGTAAAGTTGGTTGTTGATTTGAGATTGTTCTTCTTTTTTAATGAAAGCATTTGTAGCTATAAATTTCCCCCTTAGTATTCCTTTGCTGTGTCCCATAAGTTTTGGTATGTTGTATTTTCATTTTCATTTATCTCTAAGTATTTTATTTACCTTGTGATTTCTTCTTTGATCCATTGGATTTTTAAGAATGTGTTGTTTAATTTCCATGAATTTGTAAATTTTCTAGTTTTTCTTCTGTTGTTGATTTCTAACTTCATCTCGTTCTTGTCAGAGAAGACACTACTTTGTAGTACATCTATCTTTTAAAATCTATTGGAATTTAATTTGTAGCCTAACATAAAATCTCTCCTGGAAAATGACTCACGTGCATACAATATTTTTCTGGATTTTTATAACATTTGTGATATCTGCCAGCTGTTTATATTTTTAATTAGTTGGGCTTTTTGTCATTCTAAATAAACATATACCTTCATAACCAAAAAAAAAAAAAAAAAGAAAAGAAAAGCATAGGAATGCTATTGTTGGCTAGAGTGTTCTACATATATCTGTTAGATCTAGTTAGATTATTGTGCTGTTCAAATTCTGCATTTCTTTTCTTATCTTCTGTCTGGTTGTTCTATCCATTATTGAAAATGGATATTGAAGTCCCCAACTATTGTTGGGGAATTGTCTATTCCTTCCTTCAATATTGTCAAATTTTGCTTCATATATTTTGATGGTTTGTTATTGGGTACATAAATATTCATAACTAGTATATCTTTTTGCTCCATTGAACTTTTTGTGTATGTGTGTGAGGAAGTTTAGCCCTGAGCTAACATCTGTTGCCAATCCTCCTCTTTTTGCTGAGGAAGATTGGCCCTGGGATAACATCCGTGCCCATCTTCCTCTACTTTATATGGGACGCCGCCACAGTACGGCTTGACAAGCAGTGTGTAGGTCCATGCCCGGGATCCAAACCTGCAAACCCTGGGCCACTGAAGCGGAGTGTGCAAACTTAACTGCTACATCACCAGGCCGGCCCCTCTATTGAACTTTTTGTTAATATATAATGTCCTTCTTTGTCTCTTGCAAATTTTTTTGATTTAAAAAGACTCTGTTCACTTTTATTCAATTTTTTTTATTTCCATTCCTCAGATTTAATAATTTTTACTGTTCTACCTTCAAGTTCACTGGTTTATTCTTCTGACTACACAAACCTGCCTTTGAATCCCTCTAGCAAATTTTTTATTTCAAATATTATACTTTTCAGCTCTTGAGTTTCTTTTTGGTTTCTTTTAGGATTTCTATCTCCTTACTGATATTTTCATTTTGTCCATACATAGTTTTCTTGACTCTCAGTGTGTCTTCATTTAGTTCTTTGAGCATCTTCACAATTGTTTTAAAGTCTTGTCTAGTAGACCTGCCATCACGTCTTTTTCAGAGACAGTTTCTGTTGGTTTATTTTTTCCTGTGAATGAGCTATAATTTCCTGTTTCTTTGTACGCCTTGTGATTTTTTGTTAAAAACTGTACACTTGAATCTAATAATGTGGTGACTATGGAAGACAGTTTTTTGTTTTCCCTAGGTTTTGTTGTTTTTGTTCTTGTTGTTTTCATTGTTGTAGACTATCTCTGTGCCAATAATCAGCCTGAGGTATATACTCAGGTCTTCTACTCTGCCTTTCCCTCGGTGTGCACAGAGACTTTCTAATTTCTCCAAAGTATGCAGTTGCTTTTAAATGTTCTAGTCTTTACTGTCCAGGTCTCAAAAGGAGAAAAAGAAAAATATGAAGGGAGGGGAGGCACTGGCCCTTTAATTCCCCAGAATTCACTTCAGCTGGAAGGGAATGACTTGCAACAATGGGGAGAGGTGCAACAATAATGGCTACCCAACTCTTTGTCTTCATGTTTGTGATCAGAAGCAGTGATGAGAAATCAGAGCACAGATACCCAATGTTTGGAGCACAGCGTCCATATTTCCCACTTTGGCTTCCACAGGTTGGGTATAAGCTTCTCTTAGAATGCATGCACAGCTACCTGCCACAGAGCTGGAGGATTGGAATTGGGAGCTGCTACTGTGCTAAGAGCTGAAATATGACCATAATCTTTCTTTTTTAATCTATGAAATACTGTGGTTGCAAAGGGTCAGAAATTATTTTTTTGTAGGAATGCTAATTGGGGTAATTTTTTGTAGGAATGCTACTTGTGGTAGCACACATTGGGCAAATTTCTAGGACACAATTTGACACTATTTAACGTAATGTTGCACATACGCATTATTAATTCCATTTTACATTACCCTGCTGACAAATCATTACATAAGTACCCAAAGATATAAGTTTTTTTAAAAATGGAAATATCCTATATGTTCCTCACTAGGAGACTGTTGTAAATAATTGATGGGAGAAAGAATAAGCATACACATGATATATTGCGATAAATAAATAAAACTTTTTCTTGGATAAAAATTTTTTTAAAATGCTGACAGTTATCTTTTTATTTTAATTGAAATGTTCCTTATGTAACATATCACTGAAGAATATCATTGCCTTTTTAGAATTGGACACTTCCATAACCTATATAATCAAGAACAAGGAAAATAAATATATAATTTTAATATCCTTTTTTTTTTTTTTTTTTTACCTTTTGGCCCCCTTCACCCATTTCTCCCAATCCCTACCTCCCACTTCTGGCAACCACCAATCTGTTCTTTGTATCTATGAGGTTGTGTTTTGTGGGATTTTTTCATTTTCGTTTTTTCTTTTCAGATTCTACATATAAAAGAAATCATACAGTATTTGTCTTTCTCTGTCTGACTTATTTTAGCATAATGCTCTCAAAGTCTATCTATATTGTTGCAAATGGCAAAATTTCATTTTTTATGGCTGAATAGTATTCCATTGTATATATGTATATACCACATCTTTTTTATCCATTCTTCCATCAATGCACGCTTAGGTTGCTTCCATACCTTGGCTATTGTAAACAATGCTACAATGAACATGGGGTGCACATATCTTTTTGAGTTAGTGTTTTCATTTTCTTCAGATAAATACTCAGAAGTGGAATTGCTGGATCATATGGTAGTTCTGTTTTTAATTATTTGAAGAACTTTCATACTGTCTTCTGTAGTGGCTGCACCAATTTATATACCCCCCCAACAGTACGTGAGGGTTCCATTTTCTCCACACCCTCACCAACACTTGTTATTTCTAGTCTTTTTGATAATAGCCATTCCAGCAGATGAGGTGATAGCTCATTGTGGTTTTGATTTGCGTTTTTCTGATAATTAATGATGTTTAGCATCTTTTCATGTACCTGTTGGCCTCTGTATATCTTCTTTGGAAAAATGTCTATTCAGATTTTTCTGCCCATTTTTTAATCAGATTGTTCATTTTTTTGCTATTGAGTTTTATGAAGAGTTCTTTATATATTTTGGATATTAGCCCCTTATTATATTTATGAATTGCAAATATTTTCTCCCATTCAGTAGGTTGCCTTTTTGTTTTGTTGGTAGTTTCCTTTGTCGTGGAGAAGCTTTCTAGTATGATGTAGTCCCACTTATTTGTTTTTGCTTTTGTTGCTTTTGCTTTTGTGGTCACATTCAAAAACTCATTGCCAAAATCGATGTCAAGGAGCTTACCACCTATGTTTTCTTCGAGGAGTTTTATGGTCTCAGGTCTTACATTCAAGTCTTTAATCTATTTTGAGTTAATTTTTGTGTAAGATTTAAGATAGCAGTGAAGTTTTGTTCTTTTGCATGTGGCTGTCTAGTTTTCCCAATACTGTTTATTGAAGAGACTGTCCTTTCCTCATTGTATATTCTTGCCTCCTGTGTCATAAAGTAATTGACCATATATGCGTGGGCTTATTTCTGGGTTCTGTATTCTGTTCCATTGATCTATGTGTCTGTTTTTATGCCATAACATAGTGTTAATTACTATAGCTTTGTAATATAGTTTGAAATCAAGAAGTGTGAAGCCTCACTTCACACTTTCTTTGTGAAAGTTTTGTTTTGTTATTCATTCTCAAGATCGCTGCGGCTAATTTTGTTCTTCTTTTTCAAGATTGCTTTGGCTATTCGGGGTTTTCTGTGGTTCCATACAAATTTTAGGATTATTTGTTCTGTTCTTTTGAAAAATATCATTGGAATTTTAACAGGGATTGCATTGAATATTTATATTACTTTGGGTAATATGCACATTTTAACAATATCGATTCTTCCAATCCACGAGCATGGAATCTTTCCATTTATTTGCATCTTCTTCAATTTCTTTCATTAATGTCTTGTAGTTTTCAATATACAAGTCTTTCACCTCCTTGGTTAAATTTATTTCTAGGTATTTTATTTTTTTGATGCAATTTTTAATGGGATTGTTTTCTTTATTTCTCTTTCTGATAGTTCATTATTAGTCTATAGAAATGCAACAGATTTTCATGTATTGATTTTGTATCCAGCAACTTTACTGTATTTATTTATTAGTTCTAACAGTTTTTTAATGGAGTCTTTAATTTCTATGTATAATATCATAATATCATATCACCTGAAAATAGTGACAGTTTTACTTCTTCCTTTCCAATTTGGGTGCCTTTATTTCTTTTTCTCGCCTAATTGCTCTGGCTAGGTCCTTCAATACTGTGCTGAATAAAAGTAGCAAGAGTGGGTATCCTTGTCTTTTTCTTTTTTTTTTTAAGATGCATAAATCTTTATTGTATAGTGTAAATCTCAATTTTTATTTTTTATTGAAGCAAAGTTGACTTACAATATTATATTAGTTTCAGATGTACAACATAGTGATTCAACACTTATATACATTACAAAATGATCAACTTGATAAGACTAGTAACCGTCTGTCATCATACGAAGTTGTTACAATGTTGTTGACAATAATCCCTATGCTATACATTACATACTCATGACTTATTTATTTTATGACTGAAAGTTTGTACCTCTTAATCCCCTTCACCTATTTTGCCCTTTCTCCATCCCCTTCCACTTTGGCAATTACCCATTTGTTCTCTGTATTTATGAGTCTGTTTCTGTTTTGTTTTGTTTGTTCATTTGTTTGTTTTTTTAGATTTCACATAAGTGAAACTATACAGTATTCTTCTTTCTGTGTCTGACTTATTTCACTTAGCATAACATCTTCTAGGTCCATCCATGTTGTCGGAAATGGCAGGATTTTATTCTTTGTATGGCTAATATTCCATTGTGTATATATGTGTATGTATACCACATCTTCATTATCCATTTATCTGTCAATGGACACTTAGGTTGCTTCCATATCTTGGCTATCATAAATAATGTTGCAATGAACATAGGGGTGGTGCATATATCTTTCAAGTTAGTGTTTTCGTTTTCTTCAGATAAATACTCAGAAGTGGTATTGCTGGATTGTATGGTAGTTCTATTTTTAATTTTTTGAGGAACTTTCACAGTGTTTTCCATAGTGGGAAAATATATTTGCTAATAATATATCCAATAAGGGATTAATATCCAAAATATGTAAAAAACGCCTACCACTCAATATAAAAAAACCCAAATAATCCAATAAAAAATGGGCAGAGGACCTAAACAGACACTTTTCCAAAGAAGACATACAGATGGCCAACAAGTACTCAAAAATGTACTCAACTATTCGTCAGGGAAATGCAAATCAAAACCACGATGAGATATCATCTCACACCTGTCAGAATGGCTATTATCAAAAAGACAACAAACAAGTGTTGGTGAGGATGTGGAGAAAAGGGAACCCTTGTGCTCTGTTGGTGGGAATGTAAATTGGTTCAATGCTTATTTTGTTCTTGCCTTTAGAGGAAATGCTTTCAGCTTTTCACTGTTGAGTATGATAGCTGTGGGCTTGTCATATATGGCCCTTATTATTATATTGAAGTACTTTTCCTCTATACCCACTTTATTGAGAGTTTTTATCATAAATGGATGTTGAATTTTGTCAAAGGCTTTATCTGCATCTATTGAGATAGTCGCATGA
This sequence comes from Ceratotherium simum simum, assembly GCF_057802395.1. Taxonomy (NCBI): domain Eukaryota; kingdom Metazoa; phylum Chordata; class Mammalia; order Perissodactyla; family Rhinocerotidae; genus Ceratotherium; species Ceratotherium simum. The sequence goes on along the minus strand of NC_141904.1, from coordinate 74,209,957 downwards.
TTTTTATTTTTCATTTTGTTAATGTTAACTGAAATGTTAACAATTATCTTTAAAGAGAGGAATTTTGGTAGGGAAAGTTTTATTCACTATTATTATTTTATCTTTTTAATATAAGTTAATCTCTAAAACTCTCTTTCCTCTTTGCTTGTTTTTCAATACTTACTGGTTTCTCATCATGGTAAAATTATGAGCTATATTCTTCTATGGGGGAAAAATTATATCTTCCTAGCTATCTATCTTAAGCAAATCACTGTCTCCATGGTGGTACTGTTCATTTCAAGCATTATGGTATTTGTAGCAGTAGTGTTCAGTGATGTATCAAGTCCTCCTAACTGATACAAACTTTAGAAACAAGATTGAAAGTCATGTATGATAGTAAGCAGTTCAATATCACACATTCCCTGTATGGTAAGGAAATATTTGGATTCATAATCATAGAAAATAATTCAAATCATAAAAAGATAAATTTATTATGTCTTGCTGGATCCCATCCTATACGTAGGCTACTGAACATGTACAGATATTGTTATATTAGATTTCTCATAGAATAGTGGAAGAACATGCACTATGTGACAGCCACAGTCAGTTTTAAATCCTGATTCTTCTACGTACTAGCTATTTTAAATTTTATGTACCAGCTCCTTAACTTTGAGATACAGCCTCTGTATCTCATTTGAAAATTTGGGATTAATAAATTATATTAATTATATTGGTTATTTTTGCTGTGTAAAATTACCCCAAAATGTTTTGGCATATCACAATAAGCATTTATTTCTCACATGTCTAGGTCATTTAGTTGATCTAGCCTTGGTTCATCTGGACCTCAGGTGACTTGGCTCTGCTCCATGTGCCCCTCATCCTTCACATGAGATCGCAGAATCCCTAGGAATGTCCCTCACGGTTGATAGCAGGAGTCATGAGGGCAAACAGAAGCAATCAAGGACTCTTGAGGCCCAGGCTTGAAACTGGCACACTGTCACTTCCACCAAATACCACTGGCCAAAGTAAATCACACGTGGTAGAGAAACATACTCTTTATTCATGAGACTAACTCTAAAGTTACGTTACAATGGATATGTACACAGGGAGCAGTGAAGAATTGGACCATTAATACCATCAATCTACCTCAACATTAGAACTTAATACAGATGAAATGTCTAACTCAGTGTTGATGTTCAAAAAATACTGCAGTTCTTAGTTTTTGTAAGTTTAAAAAATCAGTTTGAGAAAGTAGAAAGAAACTATGGCCATTATAGAGTATACATAGTGAGAAGTATACCTAATGTCATGCTCCAAGAACACTCTGATTCATCTGATATGACATTTATTGCAAGAAATTGCCCTATCTGCATAGATGCAGCTTCTCAGGGATATGATTTGGTAAGGGATGGAGTCTTAAGGTAAAGAAAATGCTACTCTCTCTTCCAGAGGGACACATCACAAAGGTGATGTCTTGGCAAGTAGAGAGTGGGCTCGTATTTACCTCCCAATTGCTAATGCCACACCCATCTGAGTGCCTCTGTGCAGAGTACAAACCATTTAGCCATAAGATGAAACTCTGACACAGCCCCTGCCAAAATTAATGATGATCCATTATCACATTATTGTGATTATCTGATTAGTTCATTAATGTGCTCAAAAAGGAAAAAAATCAAGTAAATATATAAATAAATACAGAATTTTTAATACTGTAACAGGGGTATGTAAATAATTTTCAATTTTAATTTAATTAATAGAAGTTAAAAGACAAAAGTAGAAAAAATAACTATGAATATAAATATATGTTAATGGATACACAATACAAAAATATATAATTTGTGAAATTATTAACATAAAGTGTGGGGGGGAGGATTAAAAGTGTAGATCTTATATGAGATTGAACTTAAGTTGTTATAAGCTTAAAATAGATTTTATAACTAGATGTTTTATGTAAGCCCCATGGTAACCACAAAGAATATATCCATAGAGGATACACATAAGAAAATGGGAAAGGAATCAAAGCATGTCACTATAAGAAAAGCAATAAAATACAAAAGAAGCCATCAAGAGAGAAAAAGGGAAATAAAGGAGCTATAAGACAGACAGAAAACAATTAACAAAATGGCAATAGTAAGTACTTTCCACAATAATTACTTTAAATGTAAATGGATTAAGCTTACCAATCAAAAGACATAGAATAGTTGGATAGATAAAAAATAAAATAAAATAATAATTTAACAAAGATACAACTATATGCTGTCCAAAAATCCTCATTTCACATTTAAGGACACACATAGGCTGAAAGGGAAAAGAAGGAAAAAAATATTCCATAAAAATGGTAACTAAATGAGAGCAGAAGTGGTCATACTTATGTCAAACAAAATAGACTTTAAGTAAAAACCTGTCACAAGAGACAATGAAGGACATCGTATAATGATGAAGGGTCAATTATCAGGAAGATGTAACAATTGTAAATATATGTGCATCCAAGATTAGAATACTTATATGTATGAAGCAAACATTGACAGAACTGAAGGGAGAAATAGACACAATAATAGTAGGATATTTCAATAACTCATTTTCAATACTGGATAGATACCAAACAGAAGATCAATAAAGAAACAGGATTTGAACAACACTCTAGACCAAGTTACACTCTAGACCAAATAAACTTAACAGATATATAGAACATTCCACCCAACAGCAACAGAACACACATTCTTCTTGAGTGCATGTGGAATGTTCTCCAGGATAGATCACATGTTACATCATGAAACAAGTCTCAACAAATTTAAAAAGACTGAAACCCTATCAAATATCTGTACCTACCACAATAGAGTCAAACTGGAAATCAATAACAGAAGGAAAACTGAAAAAAACCACAAACATGTGGAAATGAAACAATATACTCTGAAAAACCAATGGGTCAAAGAAGAAATCAAAACGGAAATTAGAAAATATCTGAGACAAATGATAATGAAAACACAACATACCAAAACATATGGGATGTAGGAAAAGCAGTATTAAAAGGGAAAATTATAGCAATAAATGTCTACATTAAAAAAGAAGAGAGGGGCCTGGCCAGTGGTGTAGTGGTTAAGTTCATGTGCTCCACGTCGGCAGCCCACAGTTTGTGAGTTTGGATCACAGGCATGGACTTACACACTGCTAATCAAGCCATGCTGTGGCAGCATCCCACGTATAAAATAGAGGAAGATTGGCACAAATGTTAGCTCAAGGACAATCTTCCTCAAGCCAGAAGAGGAAGATTGGCAACAGATGTTAGCTCAGGGCTGATCTTCCTCACCAAAAGAAAAAAAAAAAAGAAGAGAGATATCAAATGAACAATGTAACACTAAATCTCAAGGAACTAGAAAAAGAAAACAAAGTTCAGAGTTAGCAAAAGAAAGGAAATTATAAAGATGGGAGGAGAAATAAACAAAATAGAGGATGAAAAACAGAAAAAATCAAGAAAACTAAGAGTTGGTTTTTGAAAAGACTAAGAAAATTGACAAATCTTTAGCTAGGCTAACTAAGAAAAAAATGGGAAATATCCAAATAAACAAAATCAGAAATGAAAGAGGAGATATCACAGCTCATGCCATAGAAATAAAAAAGATTATAATTACTACTATAAACAATTATATGCCAACAAATTGGATAATCTAGAAGAAATAGATAAATTCCTAGAAGCATACAACCTACCGAGACTGAAACATGAAGAAATAGAAAACTGAACAAATCTATAACTAGTAAGGAGACTGAATCAGTAATCAAAAATCTCCCAGGCCAGCTCCAGTGGCCTAGTGGTTAAGTTCAGCATGCTATGCTTCGGCAGCCTGTGTGTGGTTCCTGGGCATGGACTTACACCACTTGTCTATCAGTGGCCATGCTGTGATGGTGGCTCACGTACAAAATAGAGGAGGGTGGGCAACAGATGTTAGCTCAGGGGGAATGTTTCTCAGCAAAAAAAAAAAAAAAAAAAACCTACCAACAAAGAAAAGCCAGGACCAGAGCATCACTGGTGAATTCCACAAAAGATTCAAAAAAGAATTAATGTCAATCCTTCTCAAACTCTTCCAAAATGTTGAAGAGGAGGGAACACTCCCAACTCATTTTATGAAGCCAAAATTACCTTGGTACCAGAGCCAGACAAAGACACTACAAGAAAAGAAAAACTGGAGACCAATTTTCCTTTTAAGCATTGATTCAAAAATCTTCAGCACAATACAAGCAAACTCAATTCAACAAAACATTAAAGCATGATACACCATGGTCAACTTGGATTTATCTCTGGGATGCAAGGATGTTTCAATATATTAAAATCAATCAATGTATTACACCAGATTAATAGAATAAAAGAATAAAATTATATGATCACATAAATAGACACTGAAAAAGCATTTGAAAAAATTCAACACTCTTTTATGATAAAAAACAGTCAACAAAGTAGGAATAGAAGGAAATTACCTCAACATAATAAAGGTCATATATGAAAAGTCCGTAACTAACATTATACTTAAAAATGAAAGCCTGAAAGATTTTCTTCTAACATCAGGAAAAAGGCAAGGACATCCACTTTCACCTTCTATTCTAACATAGTACTGGAAGTCCTAGCCAGAGTAATTAGGCAAGAAAAAGGAAAAAAAGGCATTTAAATCAGAAAAGAAGATGTATAATTATCTCTGTTTCTAGATGACATGATCTTGTGTGTAGAAAACCCTAAAGATTCAGCAACAGTAACAAAAAACTGTTAGAACTAATAAAAGAATTCGACCAAGTTTCAGGATGCAAAAATCAATGTAAAATATCGGTGGCATTTCTATACAATAATAACGAACAATCTGAAAAGGAAATTAAGTAAATAATCCCAATTACAATGACATCATAAAGAATAAAATACTTAGGAATAAACTTAACCACGGAAGCAAAAGACTTGTACACTGAAAACTATAAAACATTGCTGAAAGAAATGAAAAAGATACAAATAAATGGAAATATATCCCATGTTCATGGATTGGAAGACTTCATATTGTTAAAAGGTCCAAAGCAAAAAGATAGTCTCCAAAGCAATTTACAGATTCAATGCAATCCCTATCAAAACCTCAAGGATATTTTTACAGAAATAGTAAAACCCATTCTAAAATTTATACAAAACTACAAAGGACCCCAAATAGCTAAAACAATCTTAGAAAGAACAAAGATGGAAGTGTCACACTTCTTGATTTAAAAACATATCACAAAGCTACTGGAACCAAAACAATGTGGTACTGGCGTAAAGGCAGACATATAGGCCAAGAGGACAGAATAGAGAGCCCAGAAATACATCTTCATATATACAGTCAAATGATCTTTGACAAGAGTGCCAAGAATACACAATGGGGACAGGATAGTCATGTCAACTAATAGTATTGGGAAAACTGGATATCCATATACAAAAGAATGAAGTTGGATCCTTATCTTACACCATACACAAAAATCAACTCAAAATGCGTTAAAGACTTAAATGTGAGACCTGAAACTGTAAAACTTCTAGAAGAAAACATAGGGGAAAATCTTCTTGGCATTGGTCTTAGCAATAATTTCTTTTATATGACCCCAAAAGCAAAAGCAACAAAAGCAAAAACAGACAAGTGAGACTACATCAAATTAAAATCTTCTGTACAACAAAGGAAACAATCAATAGAGTGAAAAGGTAGGAGTGAAAAACAGGAGAAGATACTTGCAAACCATAGATCTGATAAGAAGTTAATATCCAAAATATATAAGGAACTCCTACAATTCAATAACAAAAAATAAATAGCCCAATTTAAAAATGGTCAAAAGATTTGAAAAGACATTTTTCCAAGGATGACATCCAAATGGCCAAAAGATATGTGAAAAGATGGTCAATATCACTAATAATCAGGGAAATACAAGTCAAAACCATAATGAAATATCACATCACACCCATTAAGATGGCCATTATAAAAATAAATAAATTACAAGCATTAGTGAGGATATGAAGATATTGGAATTCTTGTGCACCATTGTTAGGAATGTAAAATGGTGCAGCCTCTATGGAGAACAATATAGGGATTCTGCAAAAAATTAAAATAACAGAACTATCACATGATCCAGCAATCCCATTTCTGGGTACTTATCCAAAAATATTTAAATCAGGATCTCAAATAGGTTTCTGCACTGTCGTGTTCATTGCAGCATTGTTCACAATAGCCAAGAGGTTGAAACAACCTAAATATCCCTCAATGGTTAAGTGGATTTTTAAAAACGTGGTATACACAGACAATGGAATATTATTCAGTCATAAAAAAGAAGGAACTCCTGTCACACGTTACAACATAAGTGAAGCTTATAGACATTACGCTAGGTGAAATAAGCCAGTCTCAGAAGGATAAGTACTACATGCTTCCACTTATATGAGGCGTCTATAGTAGTCAACGTCATCAAAGTAGAAAGTAGAAAGGTGGTGTCCAGGGGCTGGGGGGAGGGGGAAATGGGGAATTTCTGTTCAATTGGTATAAAGTTCCAGTCATGCAAGACAAAAAAGTTTTAGAGATCTGCTATACAACATCGTGCTTATAGTTAACAATACAGTACTGTACATTTAAAAAATTTGTTAAGAGGGTAGAGTTCATGTTATATGTTTGTTGCCAAAATAAAAAAAAAAGGACAAATCAAAAGAGAATATTCTATTCATAGTCTGGGTTTTACACAAAAGAGGTCATTTTTGTGATGTTCCAGTTGAAGTTGACTGAAAATCAAAGTAAAACAGAAGAAAAGGATGTGAAAAGCCAATAGTCTTTTTATTAATATTGGTTTAGGTTAATATATTCCATAGGAAGCTCCCAGTGGTGGTTCTTTCATTCACCTTTTTTTTTTACCTGTAGCTTTTTGCTAAGTTTTTCAAGAACCACAGATAAGAGTTTCAATTTGGACACTTACTAAATAAAACTTGAGTGGAAAACAAACTATTTCAGGGAATGTTTAATCATTTCTAGTTAGAACCCTTCAATTTTCCACTTCTCATATTACGTGTGTGTGTGTGTGTGTGTGCATGCACACCCGGCCTAAATGTGTGAGAAGCAACTGAACAACCTTTTAAAAGAGGAAATTGACCTCATTATCAACAAAGCATTCTAATTTTGAATTTGAACAAGAAATAAGTTGGCTTCACAAATATGAAGGTTCACAATTAAAGGTTAATATTTGTTCAGAAACCTGAACTCTACTTCACTTTAAGAGGAATAGGAAATTATAGATACAGAAATAGATAAAAATGGAGACACGAACACTTGAGGGGCATTATTCATCCTAAAGTTCCATTGCCTATGTCAGGATTCCCTCCTGTTTGAATCTGTACATAATTCCCTGGCTCTAGAACTTCATAGCTAATTAGACATCAAGGATTCAAGACAGAAACATTAGTTACCTATTAGAAATGAAACTTTATATAAATCTCTCCCAATAATTGATTTGATATTTTACAAACCCACTGTTGAGAATTACATGGCACAAGCAGTTCCACTTCGTGTCATCTGTGAGCTTTTACGCATACAAGTTTTGTGGAGGGCAATAGGGAAATTTACAATTGTATTTTAAAGCTTTACCAACTCTTACTAGAACTTTAGTATCAAAAAGTCTCAATCATTTCAGGGCACAATAGACATTGTGAACCCTTTTCAGTTCAGAAGACATATGACTGGTGAACTAAACCTTAAATAATGTATTGTTTTACTGAGTTGTAAGTGTGTTTGAATCACTCAGAATTTTTGGCAACCTATAGTTAAGCTGAGGGTATAGGGGAAATGTTATTATTTGTACTGACTACCCAAGATACTACAAGCTAGAATATTTCCTTCTGAGGAGCCTCAGAGTTTCTGTCATGACCTCATCCCTCCTGGAAGGAACTCCTTGTGAATTAGTAACTGTGCTTCAAACCATGTGATTCCGCCAACTTTAGCCATGGCTGATTGGACCAAAATGAGCACCTGATCTCAAGGCAGTTGTCCATAGATTGGTGGGCTGCAGGCTAAGCAGTGACTGACTTCAAAATTCTACCAAGAAGAACATCTTATAAACTGGATAGTGACTAACAGACCCAGGAAGATCTTCCCTCGGAAGGGGCTTGAGTTGAGGGGCAAGTGGTAAAAATCATGAGACAAGGGTAAGTCACGAGTTATTGGAAGTCAATAATGTAGTAGCAATTGTGACATAGAAAGTAGAGCATAGAAAAATTCAATAGTAGCATATAAACATGTCAACGGTAAAGCAGAGAGAGTAGCAAGCTTAGCATAATTGTAATGAGGAGAATCGAATGCCTGTTTCAGGGGGCAAATGCTAAAGGAGGTGGTGAGTAACCAGAGGTGCTGAAAGAGACATTTCTGAGCTACAAGAATAGCATTCTGTTCCTCTATGAAACCTAACTCTTGGGCCACTGAAGCTTATTTCTGTCTTCTTTACTTCATCACATCACTTACAAGACACCTCCACTTGGCAGGAATGAAGCAAAAGTTCTTCTTTATTCCTTGTGACTAGGAAAGGCTTAAAGAATGCACTCATCACTACTATTTTGACTAATTTCAGCCAATCAATAGTAATCATAGAAATCCTTACATCTAGATTCTTACATCTAGAAATAAGAATGTGTATACTACTTTCTTCACTGCTAATCCATCCTAGGTAGAAATGGTTGCCGGACCACGAGCCCAACAGGCTGACCATGGAGTCATGTCTTCAAGAGATTTGGGCATAGATTCCCCTAGCAAAGATCTACTACTCCTTAATCAGAGACTATACAATGATGACCTATTGGGTGGAATCAATCCAAGAAATGTTTGACACATCCATACAATGCTCATAGTCATATTAAAATGAATTCATATCCAGTTAAGAAAATCTCAGCAAAAAATTGCATTTCCATATTTTCTTGAAAAATAAGATCATCTAGCTATCCTGGGCCCACGTCTCACTATTAATAGTCAGCTAAGGATGAAGTATAGCTCTCCCTTTGGAAGGGGCACGAGCTCCACTGTTTGCCAGAGTCACTGCCACTTCACATTGCCCCCCAACATTGGGATACACCATCAGGTATTATCATTATACTTATGCATTTGTTTAATCTTAGAATTAAGAGGAAAATAAAATACTCTTGAATCTATAGCTATTAAATGTGGGAAAGTCAAAGACTGAGAAGGCTCTGAATTTACAAAAACAACAGAATATGTATCTTGGTGAAATGGAGAATATTTGTTTGAGATTATATGCAAACAAGTTGTATCTGAATCAAAAGGAGGAAGGAAACATTCCAGGCCATCTTCTCTCTTGTTTTTTAGGCATTTAGATTTTCAACCCCTGCCCTAGAGACAGAATGCTTCATTGTCAAATAGAAACATGTCTTTTCCAGCAGTCCTTTACTAAGTAGCTGTTAGCTGGTCAAAGTTGTGCTGAGGGATTTGGAGAAAACAAAGGAGTCATATTATGGCACCTACCCACAAAGAGCTAATAATCTATTTAGGAAGATAAAATGAAAATATAAAAATGAAATATGTTCTAAACTTACTGATAACGTTAATAAATACCAACACATCATTTATTGAACAAGAACTATAGAAGGCCACTTACGTACATTAATCTCCATTCTAAATTCAATTCTTATAAAATGGGCATTATAACCCTAATTTTAAGAATGAAGAATCTAGAGTCAGAGAATTTAAATGACTTGCCAAATTACAAAAATATTTTTTAATGCTGGGAGCTGGAATTTGAACAAAGTCTATTTGGATCCAAATCCTGCACTATATCCAATATCCCATGTTTTTCTATACTTAAAATGTGTTTTTCTGAAAAAATGTATCCATTGATATTTATATCTTTTGATATCCCAAGAAGTTTTGGCCTCTCATCAAGATGAAATATATCAGGAAATGAGATGAAGTGTTAGAATCAAATTGTTTTGAGACCTCCAAATTCCCATCGCTATGGAAATCATTTTGCACAATGCAAATATTTTAACTGGCTAACACTCAAGGTTTTCTAGATTAAATTCTTTGCCTTCTCTCTGTAGAGTACTAGTTATTTACCTTTGTATTGTTTGTCCATAGTAAGTCTCTTAATTTCTTTGGTGATGCATGTTTAAATAACCGGTCTTCTAAATGAAAGCACACAAACAACAAGAAAAATTTCCTCACACACACACACACACACAGAGGAAATTATTAAAATCCTCTTTTAAGCTTCCATTACAGTATTATTAAAGCTCATGCCATTTTTAGGTTTGATATCCTGTCACTGTTTGATTTCACAACCCCTTCTCTCCTTAAAAAGGGTCTTAATTCATTTATTTTAGAAATTCTATTTCAGATTTGCAAGGCATAGTTTGCGATAACTTGAAACACCCTTAACCAAAGCTAATAGTCATTAATATAGATTCTTCACCATTAAGAGAAATAACCTGAGTTTATTTTGCTATTATCAGAGATATTGTTTAGTGAATGCCTATCATAGAATTGTAACTGACTTATTCTATGTGGTAGATATTTTCCCCATTTTGCAGATGAGGGACTTGATTTAAGTAACTTGAGCCAAATGTTCCCAACCAAGAAATGATGTAGTCTGCATTCACACTCATATCTGACTTCCTCAAGTCTAATTTACTATACACTGCCTCCTACCCCAATGACTAAACCATGAAAATGGATCATAAATGAATGAACTATCCATAATTTTGATTGGATACTTAGATGGACGAGCAAAAGAAGTTACTCAGTGCTCCATTCACCACTTACCAAGTTACATCTGGGAGTGCTCTGGGGAACTGGGCAGGCTCAGAAATCTAGGGTGAGATTCCAGAAAAATAATCCAGACAAAAATATGAATTGGAGTTAATACCATCTTAAAATGCATTTAATTTATATAATTCCTGTCAAGACCAGAATACATCATGGCCTGGTTAATCAGGACCTAAACTATTCTTGAATGAGGATATCTGGCCCTGAGAGGGCAAACGTGGTTCAAAATTTAGCTTTTGCTCCACTGATAAAACCATGAGCCAGGGCCAACCTCATGGGCATGTGGCATATGTGGTCACAGAGGTCCAAACTTAGAAGGGTCCTGCACTTGGTTTAATGCTCTCTTGTCATCATCTTGAAATTATTTAGAATTTTTTAGCAAAAGGCCCCACATATTTCTTTTGCACTGGGCCCTGAAAATTACATAGCCGATCCTATCATGAGCCCTGATGTGGTGGTGAACATACCCAGAAGTGGTACAAAGTTCTTTGTTGTACAAAGGTGCGATATGGGCTAACAGTAATCTGGTTCTATATGTAGAAGGCAAAAAACAAGGAACCTCTAATAGAAATAAAAGGGATGTAGTCAAAAGAAATGAGCTGCTTTTAGAAAGCAGATGCTAACAGATGTGTGTTCATCATGCTAGCCATTTACAGACACGCTGGTAACCAAAGTTACTGAAATAAATGTTAACGTGGGTCCTTAAATGATCCACACTAATTTATACACAATCTTCCCCCACTCCCATTGCCACATTTCTTCACCAAATAACTGCTCAAAATGTCCAATTTATTTTGCCTTAGAGGACCTAGGGCTAAGCGGAAAAAGCAGGTTCTTACTTACTATAACTTGTTATTTGATTGTGGGAGCAAAGTGGACAAGGGTCTTTAAACTGCAGTATTATACTCGTTAAAAAATAAACTGAAGCCCATAAAAATTTTTAAGAGTTTATTTGAGCAAAAATCAATTTGAATTGGGCACCATCCAATCCAGCAGATAAAAAGGAGTTCCAAGGAGCTGTACGAAATGAAAGACTTTTATAGGCAGAAGAGAGCAAGAACAAGGACCTTATACAAGGCAAAAAAGCAGGATGGTTATTACAAAGTTATTTTTCCTTAGGGGATGGCAGGAGTCTATCAGGCAGATTACCTAATTAGTGATCAGGCAATTCCTGATTGACTGGTTTAAGATTCCATTTCCGAGAGAGCCAAAACTGTAGTTAAGTCTCAGTTTAGTGACACGGGGCTTAGCACAAGCAAATCCATTTGGGGCCTGTTGTCTAGTTTTTAACAGAGTTCCTCTTTTGACCAGACTCACAGCCTAACTGAGAGATGTGATCAAAAACCTGAGGCACAGGCACACTCCTAGAGTTCTCACAATTTTCGCTGAATTTCTATGTGGCATTCATAGGTCACAACAGTGGGTTCACATTATATAAGTTGGTTGTTCTCTTTGTTCCTTTTCTGACGTTCTATTCTTAGGGAGAGCATTTGCTTGGTGGTTAGTGGCTGCAAACATGCATTTAAAGCTTTTGAGAGAATACAGTGCACCAGGAAGACTACTATGATTATTATAAGCAGGATAATTCCCAATGTCTGGAATGCACTTCAGAGCCATGGTCCTCAAGACCCAAACCATTCAGAATCAAATATATCAAAGAAAGACCCCATTGAAAGAGTCACTTTCTTAAGTCAAGCGGCTTGTTCAGGGATCTTATGTAGCTGTCTCATCTTTCTCAGACCTGTCCAGCCAAGTGTAGCAAGTGGTGTTGGCCATAGCACAGACACCTCCTTGCTCAGCTAAAAGATAACCAAGGGCTATTCTGTTACCAAGAACAACTTTGGCCAGAGAGTATAGGGATTTTTGCTGGGCAGCTATTGCTTTAGCAGCAGATTCTGCTATTTCTCCCTTGTTAAGGAAAAGTTCTTGATCGTGGCCTCATTTGCACTTACACTTAGCCAGGGCAGTAGGGGTCTGCCAGAGGAAGCTAATTTTGAATCCTGAATGCCTCCTGGTAATTCTCATTTGAGCCTGTGGTTTGGGACTAGAAAAGTGACAGCCATGGAGTAAAATTTAAGGGTCTGTAGATTGCACAGGTAGTTTTATTCTGGTTACCCATGCCTTGTGTCTCTTCCTTTGCACAAAGCCTGGATGCAAGGTTCCCCAAGTTTGGGGTTGTTAACCAGAGATAGGGAAATGGATCCCCAGGGTTACAGAGCCTGACACAATACAGAAAGGGCTAAGTTTGTTCCAGAGAAACCGAGGCAATGGAAATCAGGGAGAAGTTTGTGATGGGCAGAACTATAGGATCACCAGCATTGTGGCAAATTCAACGGTCATTTGGAGGTTCAATTACTTCCCCCAACCTTGAAATGGCCTGAGATATGTGAACGATGGCATTATCTTTCCAAGCCAGAGCAAGCAAAAGATGGACAAAAGAATCATAAGTCATTACCTTCATAGTGTAAGAATTAGGAAAAGGATGGTCAGAGAGGGAAGGAGGAATGGAAAAAAACGTGCTTGATCTGACATTGTGGAAGTAAGCATCCTAATTCAATGTCAGCTACTTATCTCCCCAGCCAACTTGATCTTAAGTTCTCCAGCACTTGCACAGGACCAGATGTCAGGTGGAGCCTTTTTCACTTGTGAAATATGCACTCAAGGTTCAACACTTTGTAATTTAGCAGCAGTGTCAGTGGTCAAGAGTACTTGGTAGAGTCCTTTCCATGCATCTCACTTTTGCAAAAGCGTCAGAGTAAAACAATAACTCTTTGTGAATGACAAAAGACTTAAAAATGTCAATGGCAGGGAGCCAGCCTGGTGGCGTAGTGGCTAAGTTTGTGCGCTCCGCTCCGGTGGCCCGGGGTTCACAGGTTCGGATCCTGGGCGCAGACCTACACACCGCTTATCAAGCCATGCTGTGGCAGGCTCTCCACATATAAAGTAAACGAGGATGGGCACAGATGTTAGCCCAGGGCCAATCTTCCTCTGCAAAAAAGAGGAGGATTGGCAACAGATGTTAGCTCAGGGCTAATCTTCCTCGCAAAAAAAAAAAAAAAACCCGTCAATGGTTAAAGATCTGGTGAGGATCATTTGATAAGGAAATGTAGTTATTTTTGTGGCACACAACAATTTAGGATAATAATTGGACAATAAGAGTATTGATAAATTCCTAGAAACATCAATTTCTGGAACACCTATATTAGTAACATACATCCATACACATATAACCTCAGAAGGTTTATCATCACTTATTTGACAATGCTTCCCACGTAATTTAACATACCAAGTAAAACTAATTAGTTTAACATCTCTCTTTTACAAGTTGAGAGACAAATCCTTTGAGATATTCCAGGGGTCCTCTGGAAAAGTTCAAAATTAGTTTGATATCAAAAAGACTCCATTTAGAATTTGATTTTGAGAAAATGTCAAAGAGTTTGAATATTCGATTAAATAGGATCACAGATAATTATGAAATGATACTGAATTATCTATTTAATCAAAGCGACAATAGAAGTTATTAGCGCCAAATACGGAAGGTTATATAGTTGTGAATGAGACTTAGCTCTTTTAACATTGGGTTTTCTTAAATAGTAAAAGGCGTGATTAAGAGAAGATGAAGCACAATGAATTATTTTGGTAAAGACACAAAATCTTTGCTTTCCAGGCAGATTACCCAAAAGGCAAAAAACAAAAGTAAAACTTTCACAATTTCTTATGAGGAGGAGACCGAAAGGCCAAGAAAACTTTGTCCTTTTAACAGAGAGAAATTAAATTATAATTTTGCACCAGTGTACTTTTGATATTAAAACACATTCTTTAAAAACTTAGATAAATCCATTCCAACCTTAGCCAGCTTGACCATACATAAAAATTCTTTCCCAAGATTCTTTTTCCACAAACCTTCTACAACATTTTTTATATCCATTCAGATTTTGACCTATGTTTTTCCCTCTTTCTCATTCTGGAACAAGCAATCATTTTATTTTCCTTACTTACTTCTCATATTCAATTATTTCCTTTTACCATTATTATTTCTAAGTAGTTTTAATTACATGTATTAATCAGAATTTTTAACCCTTAGAATCTGTAATTCCTAGTGAAACTAAGAGTTAGGCGGTTGTGAACTGTCGGTTATACCAGCATTAGGTGGATTGGCAAATATATAAACACACTTCATAATTTTTAGATGTATATTCTTCATCAAAGTAAACTTTTCAATGTAACACAAAATACTTTTACTAGTAGACCAAAATGTCTTTAATTCCTCTGTAAAAGGAAGCCAAAAGTGGATAAACCTGCATTCAGTAATTAATGTTTCAGTTTTTTTCCTATTTGGAAATGATCTAGATAGTCAATGAACACGCATCATTTAACTTATCTCAGTTTAACTTGAAGGGTTCAAGTTACCAAAAAGATTTTGGAAAATCTTTTTTAAAAGACATGCCATAAACAATAAGTATTGTTGAAAAATTTATTTGTAAACTTTTATCTTATATCTGTTTAATTTACTTGCTCTTAACAATTATGTTTAGATTACTCATGAAAATATTATGAGACATTAAAGAGCATCATGTTAAGTTCTCTTTCTTGCTGACAAGTTCTGCAACAGAGACAACATGAGTTTATTTGACTTTTAGTAAACCTAGATAGAATAAATATATTATATTTAATGCTGATAACTCTAAAGAGATATCTGTTTTAATTAAACCAACAAACTTAAAACAGCTTTTATTTACCAAAGAGTATCTTATATCATATGAATCTGAAAAACATTTGGGTTAGTTTCTATATGTCTTAGAGTATACTTGATTTTCAGGCATATCTCATTTTATTGTGCTC
This sequence comes from Ceratotherium simum simum, assembly GCF_057802395.1. Taxonomy (NCBI): domain Eukaryota; kingdom Metazoa; phylum Chordata; class Mammalia; order Perissodactyla; family Rhinocerotidae; genus Ceratotherium; species Ceratotherium simum. Next base: position 74,194,346 of record NC_141904.1, on the reverse strand, counting down.
CACTTTATTGTACTTGGCAGATATCGCATTTTTTACAAATTAAAAGTTTGTGGCAACCTTGCATTGAGCATGTCTATCGGTGCCATTTTTCCAACAACATTTGCTCACTTCATGTCTCTGTGTCACATTTTGGTAATTACCACAATATTTAAAACTTTTTTATTATTATATTTGTTATGGTGATCTGTGCTCAGTGATCTTTGATGTTACCAATGTGATTGTTTTGGGGTGCCATAAACAGCGCCCATATAAGATGGCAAACTTAATCAATAAATATTGTATGTATTCTGACTGCTCCACCCACCAGCTGTTCTCTCCCCCTCCTCAAGCTTCCCTATTGCCTGAGACACAACAATATTAAAGTTAGGCCAATTAATAACCCTACAATGGCTTCTAAGTGTTTAAGTGAAAGGAAGAGTCGCATGTCTCTCACCTTAAATCAAAAGCTCGAAATGATTAAACTTAGTGAAGAGGGCATGTCAGAAGCTGAGATAGGCTGAAAACTTGGCCTCTTGTGCCAAATAATTAACCAAGTTGCTATGCAAAGGAAAAATTCTTGAAGGAAATTAGAAGTGCTATTCCAGTAAGTGCATGAATGATAAGAAGGTAAAACAGCCTTGCTGCTCATATGAAGAAAGTTTCGGTGGTTTGGGTAGAAGATCAAACCAGCTACAGCATTCTCTTGAGCTAAAGCCTAATCCAGAGCAGGGCTCTAACTCTTCAATTCAGTGAAGGCTGAAAGAAGTGAGGAAGCTACAGAAGAAAAGTTTGAAGCTAGCAGAGGTTGGTTCATGAGGTTTAAGGAAAGAAGCCATCTCCACAACATAAGAGTGCAAGGTGAAGCAGCAAGTGCTGATATCAGAGCTGCAGCAAGTTCTCCAGAAGATCTAGCTAAGATAATTAATGAAGGTGGCTACACTAGACAACAGATTTGCAATGTCAATGAAACAACCTTATATTGGAAGCAGATGCCATCTAGGACTTTCATAGCTAGAGAGGAGAAGACAATGCTTGGCTTCAAATCTTCAAAGGATAAGCTGACTCGCTGGTTAATGACTAATGCTTCCAGGAACTTTAAGTTGAAGCCAATGCTCATTTACCACTCCAAAAATCCTAGGGCCCTTAGAAATTATACTAAATCTACTCTGCCTATACTCTATAAATCGAATAACAAAGCCTGGATGACAGCACATCTGTTTACGAAATGGTTTACTGAATATTTTAAGCCCACTGTTGAGACCTACTGCCTAGAAAAAAAAAAATTTCTTTCCAAATGTTACTGCTCATTGACAATGCACCTGGTCACCCATAGAGCTCTGATGGAGATGTACAATGAGATTAACATTGTTTTCATGCCTGCTAACACAACACCCATTCTGTAGTCCGTAGATCATGGAGTAATTCTGACTTTCAAGGCTTAATATTTAAGAAATACATTTTACAAGGCTATATCTGCCATAGATAGTGATTCCTCTGATGGATCTGGGCAAAGTAAATTGAAAACCTTCTGGAAAGGATTCACTATTCTACGTGCCATTAAGAACATTCATGATTTATGGGAAAAGGTCAAAATATCAACATTAAGAGGAGTTTGGAAGAAGTTGATTCTAACCCTTATGGATGACTTTGAGAGGTTCAAGATTTCAGTGGAAGAAGTAACTGAAGATGTGGTGGAAAGAGGAAGAGAACTAGAATTAGAAGTGAAGCCTGAAGATGTGACTGAATTGCTGCAATCTCATGATAAAACTTTAAGAGATGAGGAGTTGCTTCCTATGGATGAGCAAAGAAAGTGGTTTCTCGAGATGGAATCTATTTCTGATGAAGATGCTGTCAAGATTGTTGAAATGACGACACAGAATTTAGCATAGTACAGAAACTTAGTTGATAAAGCAGCAGCAAGGTTTGAGAGGACTGACTCCGATTTTCAAAGAAGTTCTACCGTGGGTAAAATGCTATCAAACAGCATTGCCTGCTACCGAGAAATTGTTCGTGAAAGGAAGAGTCAATAGATGTGGCAAACTTCACTGTTGTCTTATTTTAAGAAATTGCTGCAGCCACCCTAACCTTCAGCGACCACCACCCTGACCAGTCAGCAGCAACAATGAGGGAAGACCCTCCACCAGCAAAAAGATTATCACTCACCAAAGGCTCAGATGATGGCTAGCATTTTTTAGCAAGAAGGTATTTTTTTAATTAAGGTATGTACATTGTTTTTTTAGACATGATGCTGTTGCACACTTAATAGTGTAATCGTAACTTTTATATGTACCAGGACCCCAAAAAATTGTGTGACTCACTTTATTATGATATTTGCTTTATTGCAGTGGTCTGGAACTGAACCCATAATATCTCCAAGGTATGCCTGTATATAAATATTTGTTTGTCTTCAGGCCAATTAAATACATTTCTTTACAAATTAATTTGGCAATACCTTCAGAGGTAGAAAAAAAACACACATTTATAACATACATACATAGAAATACACAAACTTTGCAAACAGAGATCTATAGCTTTCTTTTTAAGATGATAGCCGCGAGACAGGTACAATAATGCAAAATTCACTAGTTTATAAAAGAACAGCTGGATCCAAATTGTGTTTCTGGTTGATGGAATAAATTAAGTTTACCTGGTCAGATGGCTAAAGCTTTTTACTAATATTTGCAGAAGAGACTTTTAAGATTTTTCGCAAGCCTAGTTTTCCAAATAATCTTCCTCTTCCTCTTTTTTTTCCTCCTTCTGATAAGAATTACCTTGGTTCCTACTTACATCTCAATAGGCACCGAGAAAGAATGCAAATTCCACCAGGAAGGACTTTTGTTCCCCAATCCAGATATTTTATAATACTTGCAAGCCTTTTGAGATGAATGGGGAGGTTTTAGTACAGGTAAAAAGGGTAGGCAGACTTTGAGTTGTTCTAGAGCCACGTTTCTGTTCTTGCAGCAACTAGATTTGTAAAACAAGTACAGTTTTTAATTCCTCAAAGAACTGAGTTGCAATCTGAGTGATATCAAGAGGCTGCCCACCCATTCTACTATATCATCTGCAATTTGCTTCTTTCTCTCAGGGAGAGCTCCAACAAAGACGGAAATCAAAAGATTCCTATGTTCTAGATTTAGAGTTATATGTCTTGGAAATGTTTTAGTAAATCCTTCCCCAAAGCTTCAGAATGTTTTTCTTGTCCTCTGTGTACATAGTTTCATTTTAGCTTAGGGGAGAAGGCCTTAAAAAAGTTCCTATCAAGCTGTGAATACTAGCTTTCAATTTGGCCATCTCCTCACCATAAAGTTACTTGAAAAAAAAATCATTTTCAAATACTTTGTCAGGTTTCAGCCAGGACAAACAATTCCTGGCAGTATTGAAAACCCCTTGGATACAGCCCCAAAGAGGGTGAGGAAGATACTACCCTCCCAAGATCCAGAGCCACCCTCAAAAATAATCAAGAAAGAAAGACTTAGACAATTCCCCTGAGAGCTGGCAACAGTTGGTAGGACCCTAGCCACAAATGAAGTGAAGCCCCCATTTCCACCCAACCATATCTAGGCACAAATGGAATGCAACACGCATTTCTGTCCAGCCATATTTTTGGGGCTCCCAACCCGACAGGCTGAACTGCCTACACACATAATAACCTGCATGCCCCAGTCAGACATAAAGCCAAGTCAAGTTCTTAGGACACGAAGTGAGACAAACAAGAAGGCAATTGCTGGCCCTGGGAGAGAAAGGATCAACAACCAATGGGTACACAGAAGCAAAATCACAAGTAAAAGTTCAAAGATCTAATTCTTGCAAACGTTTTTGCCTGCTAATCTGAAAGGAAAGGACAACATACAGTTTTACCTTCCTCTCTTGCCCAGGCAACATAGATAGAGATCTTGAAGAGCTGACTTTGATAAGAATTCTCATCCTTTCCCAGTTTCTGCAAGTTTTCCCAGGACCTTTTCTGCAGGTTTGGGAGCAAGTGGGGTGCCCCAGTGGGTCTCATCCAAGTGGCCAGAAATTGTAAAGGAGCAAAAATAATTTTCCTTCTACCGTTCACAGTGAGTGCTTGGCTGAGAATCCTTTTTCTCTAGGGCACCTTGTAAGTGGATAAGCTTGTCTAGGTTAAACGTTCTCCATTGTGGCCACTATAAGTCAAGATTATCTTTGGTAAGGTTAACCTACTTGTTCAGCCTTAAAAACAAAATTTTACTCGCCTGGGGCCTCACACTGGACACAGTCCAGCTTAAGTCAGACCCAGTCTGGCCCTAGATCTGGTCTGGTTTCTAAGTTGGACCCAGTCCAGAAAAAGAAATGTTCAAATAAAGTCTGAAAACTCATAATGCGAAAGCTGCAAAGCTGGGGCCCAGGAAGAACTCACCTCCCACACCCAGGCCAGTGAAAAAGCAACCAGCTCGAGGGGCTCAACGGGCAGCTATGTCTGGTTGCTCGTTGCTCCTAGGGGCCGTTAGGAGTCTCCTTCAGTTACATCGTCTGACAACAGAACGAAGAGATGAACTGAGGCACATTAAAAGTTTTCAGGGGCCGGCCCCGTGGCTTAGCGGTTAAGTGCGCGCGCTCCGCTACTGGCGGCCCGGGTTAGGATCCCGGGCACTCACCGACGCACCGCTTCTCCCGCCACGCTGAGGCCGCGTCCCACATACAGCAACTAGAAGCATGTGCAGCTATGACACACAACTATCTACTGGGGCTTTGGGGAAAAAAAAGGAGGAGGATTGGCAGTAGATGTTAGCTCAGAGCCGGTCTTCCTCAGCAAAAAGAGGAGGATTATCATGGATGTTAGCTCAGGGCTGATCTTCCTCACAAAAAAAAAAAAAAACAGTTTTAAGAGTTTACTTGAGCAAAAATTGACTTGAATCAGGCAGCATCCAATCTAGCAGATAAAAAGGAGGTCTGAGGAGATGTACAAAAAATGAAAGACATTTATAAGCAGAAGGGAGCAGGAACGAGGAAGTTACAAGAGGCCAAAAAAGTGGATTCGTTATGGCAAGGTTACTTTCCTTTAGGGGACTGCAGGGGTCTATTAGGTAGGTTTACCTCACTAGTGCTGATGAGGTGGTTCCTGATTGGCTGGTTTAAGATTCCATTTCTGGGAGAGCCAGAACTGTAATGAAGTCAAGTCTCATTTTGGTAACATGAGGCTTAGCAAAAGCAACTCCATTTTGGGCCTGTTGTCTTATTTTTAACATACTTTACCATCAAATTTCCCATTCAAAACAGACACAGGTAAAATTTCAAGATACTCATAATTTTATACATTTTTTTTTAACTGGAAATTTAGGTTGCTGAGGTCTCCCAACTTTCCTCAAAAGAAATGTGGTACTTACAACATTCCTGGCTTTTAATATCACCCAGGGAGATATAAAGCCCTGCAGAAAACTGTTTTCTGTCAGAATTACAATGGGCCTGCATATTTTAGCAATTTCAGCCACATTATGTAGTCTGATCAGGCTAGTCATTGACCAGTTGCTCACCCCTATCAATTGCATTAGCATTTAACTTGTCACTTCATGTTAGAAAGGTAACAAAAGTTTAAGAAGGTTACAAAAGATTTAATCCTCCACTAAAAAGAAAAAGAACATTACTGAATCACATGGAGAAGTTATCTTCGTCCTCCTCTCAATGGTGGTGGGGGTTTTCCTCCAGAAATTTTGCTTTCATGAGGTTTAAAAGATGTGAGCTCCAAGAACAAGTAAGAACTAACATGGAGTTGCCATTGCAGGGCCTGTCAAAATAGAGGAAGAGTTAGTAAGTATTTGTGAGGGTTTCCCAGTCCAAGGGAAAGCAAGTGAGTGGCGTGTATCAAAGTAGCCACTAAGATGTGCCATTTTGGAGCTGCAGTGTCCCAAGTTGCCTTCCAGTGACAAGACCAATGTGGTAAGCTTGCAGGCGAGAGTAGCAGAGCCTCTCATCTCATCAGGATGTCATTCTGGTGGATATCCATGTATAAATTTATAAGTAAGCAGAGGTTACTAAGACCTCAATCACTTAGATAATCCAGACGCTTCCCTTTCTCTTAGTATCTGGGAAAAGGAGCTTCACCCACCAATTGCTTGAAAAGTACTCTTCCAAATGCACTGTTTTAGTGTATTTGTCTCCCAAAATCTCTTTTCACTGAGTGGTATTTTGACCAATCTCAGTGGACAAGTCAATCACACACTCAGTTAACTTTTTAAAAAGCTGCTTTATTGACATTTCCTCCACTGAACTAAATAGCTATTTTGTCAAATGCATACAAAACCAGTGGATTTGTTGACCTATAATTATGTGGTGTTTAGGAAGTTCTTGGAGAAGCTTGTACCTGCATGAACACAACGCTCAGCAGAAATAAATAATACACTGTTGGATTAAGTGTTTCAAGTGCAGAGGAGGGCGTGAATAAAACACACAATGTGAAAACATGAACCCGTGCATATATAACTGAGTGGTAGATAGAGACATAAGTGCTGAAAGGAATATGTTAGCAGAAAAAAATTGCTGTGTTCAAGACAAGAATATATTATCATGGAGACACATTAGCTGTAGCTGATTACTGAATATCTTTTTAGTTTGCAAAGGAGAATTACCTCAAGGTATCAGCTCAGTTTTGTATATGCTATCTCATTGTTCCATGGTATGCAGAGTTACCTGCCTCTCTGTGTGATCTCAACAACACAAAATTACCAAAGCAAAACAGCTCCCAGACGTTGTTTGTTCCTTAACGTGTTCCCAAGCCAAGTTATGTAAAATAACCATCAAGACTCTTAGGCAATAAACCTCATTGTCATCTGCTGAGGTCCCCAATGAGTGATTTATAGTGTTACTAGCAACACACAAACACATTTTCCACTGACAAGAATTGTTGAGAGACCATGCTGATGTTACTCACAGCCTTATTGTTGTAACAAAGATTACTCTAAAATTAGAGATCCACTTTATTAAAAAATGTGAGGGGAATTGTCAGAATTGTCAGGCTTCTGCAGTCTGAAACATCCCAGTGGTATTCAGAAGATTGCTTTATCCTACAACTTGTTTCATATACTGAATGATACAATAGAAATACAGAAATGTTACAGCAAAAGAAAAATGCAGAGGTAAAAACTGTTAATCCTTCTTTAGTAATTAGGAAGAGAGACTTTTTAAACTGAAGATGTTACAGCGAATTGAGAAACAATAACACTGAAATCAATGAAACATGATTCTTAAGAGACGACTCAGAAAAAAACAAGTTGGAAAAATATACTTTCCTTTTTAATAGGCATGCATACTTACAAGGAGGACTAAGAAGCAGAAGAAAAATTGGTTACCACCACAGAAATATCTTCATGACATATGATTAGACATAGAAATTCAAATAAGCTTAATTAAAGAAACCCGCACACGAATATTCCAAAGTCACTCTCTGTCTGTCACTTGGTATTGGGAGAACAATGTTTAATAAGACAGTCTTTGTCCTAAAAATGTTCACAATCTAATATATAATACACAATTATACTTCAAGTGGAAAGATATTTATTTAGAATCTGTCTGATTCCATCAAAGTTTAAAAGTTGCTCACAAAAATAGACAAATGAATGAAACTGACAATAAGTGGGAAAATGAGACAAGTAAGTTTAGGTCACTTAAAGCCACAAATGAGTTCAGTTCAAAATGTTCATGCTAGGGGCCAGCTGGGTGGCGCAAGCGGTTAAGTGCGTGCGCTCCTCTGCGGCGGCCCAGGGTTCGCAGGTTCGGATCCCGGGCGCGCACAATCACACTGCTTGTCAAGCCATGCTGCGGCGGCATCCCATATAAAGTGGAGGAAGATGGTCACGATGTTAGCCCAGAGCCAGTCTTGCTCAGCAAAAAGAGGAGGATTGGCAACAGATGTTAGCTCAAGGCTAATCTTCCTCACAAAAAAACAAACAAACAAACAAACAAAAATGTTCATGCTATGGGTTTGTAAAGAAGAGAGAAGGGATATTAGATCACATTAACTAGAATACCTGTCTCATAACACTGTAAGGTGATGTGTGCAATATGCCTACACAGTGCCCAGCACATAGTAGGTACTCAATAAATCTTAACTCTCTCTCTCTATGCCACCATTAACTGGCCTTAAAGTCCTGATATACAAGCCCATAAAAAAAAATAATGGTGAATTGCTGCTTGCCTATCACAAAATTTGAGCTTTGTGATAACATATACAGTCAAAACTACATCATCTTTCACTTCCCTAATGGGAAAGCTCTTGAAACTTGCTAATACAGACAGATCTCATCTTCTGGCAATCGACATCTGGTGATTCACATTTTACAGCACAGGCAAATTATAGGCATGTTGTCATGTGCAGTAATTACAACAGTAAGTCACAACATAAATGAACTTGTGCTGTTCATGGGCTCTGGGTAAGACAAATTTTCTTCTTTGAGTAGTAAAACCTCTAAAAATGAAGATATAAAAATATACTGTGCAATGGCATCATCATTTGAGTGAGTGTGGAGTCTTTGACGAGGACAACTTGCAAGAACAACATACCTGTAGATGTCTGTACTGTTTCTTATCGGTTTAATTCTCGGATGCATTCCACACTCTTCTGCAAAGTACATTTCCGAGGCAGGCAGGAATTAGGGTCTTTCTTTCTCCCTTGCTCTGCTTTGGGCTTGTCTTTGGGCAATGGCTGCCCTTCCAGGTGATTGAAGCTCTCACCAGGTGAGCTGCTGGACAGCTCCCTTGGGTCTGGTACAATCTTTTTGGTCTGTCTCTCAGGAGCTAGGCATGGTAGCTGAGTTGGCTATTTGCCATGTTCTGTGTTGCATACCCATTCTCTTTTTGATTTTGTGAGCTTTTATGTTGCTTGTGTCATCAAATCCCTGTATTGAATTGTCTGCTTAAAATGCTTAGAATGGTTTCTGTGTCCTGGCTAAATCCTGACTGATATATGATTCTGAGGTGTTTGTTTCTATGACGTCAATTACATTAATCTGTAGTCACACAGTATATAGAAATTTTAATACATTGAAAGATGGTGCACTAATGTGACTTTGGATCCATGATTATGTTATCTTTTAAATGTAGTCCTTTTAAGAAAGAATTTTTGATTCTGTGGAGTTGAAACAAAACTCAGTCCAAACTGCTTTTAAATCTGACCACCATACAAGCTTAAATTTTTAATCTCCTGAAAAGTATTTGTAAAACAAATCAAAGACTGAAAACTTTGGGATAAATATGTGTCAATGTGTACACTTTCAAGGCAGCTATGTACCCATCCAAGGTAGGTGGTGTATATCTGCTAGTGTTGATACATTATTAGTGTTGATTATTAATGTTGATATATTATTTTTAAGAAAGTAAAAGCACTAGTTTACAATTTAAACCAAATTTAAAAAACCAACAAATTAACCTTTAGTGCTGATCACTTGGTCCATGCAAATTTATAGTAAAAAATAGAAAGTCATCCGCAAGTCAAAGTAACTAGTGGGGAATTCTTATCATCCTATAGTTACCAAAAACAAAATGCTTGTAACAAATTTCCTCAGAGTGGAATCCTCCTGACTTCCAGGATGTCAATGGCTTTCCTTTCTTTATGCCTGCTGCATTAATAATAGGACATGAATTCTGAAGAGCATGATAACTTTAGCCAGTATACTGGGATGCAGTGTCATATCAAGTGCCATTTTATGACATTGGTGACTCTAAAGCACGGCCTAGCCAATTCACATCTCTTGAGAAATCTTTTCCTTGCATAGATATATCACCTGTCGTGGATTAAAGACAACGCATGTTCTCACATCATGGTGTGGCCTGGGGTATTGCTCTGGACTGTACCATTGCTTCATTGAGAAAATCAGTTTTGACTTAATACCATTTTGACTTATGACATCATTTCCAGTAGGGTGACTTACCCTAAGATATAAATCTACCTCAATTACATCAATATAAATTCCCAATCTATTTTTCAAAAGTCAAAACTCTGGAAAAAAAAGAATAAAAAGCCCAGCGTTGAGACTTCAGAATATCAGAGGACATTCAGAAGTAAACATGAATCTTTTCCAAAAATGTTCTTCTCTCTCCCCTTCCTCTCTTCCTTTCTCCCTCCTTCCTTCGTTCCCCTTCTCCTTTCCCCCTCTTTTCTCCCCCTCTCTCTTACCCATCCATTCTTCTCTCTTTCCTCCCGCTCTCATTTCCCTCCCTCTTTCTTCTCCTCTTCTCTCTCTACTCTTCCTCCCTGAGTAGGAAATTAGTGAAAGCTGTGTCAATAATCTGCATTTTTTCCCACAGGCTTCTCTGGTGACTTTTCTGCATACTGATGTTTGAGAACCACTGATTTAGAAAGAAACTGTTTCATAATCACTCATTCTCCTATTTTCCTGAGGGAAACAAAGGCCAGGAGATGCTTATGTTCCAGTTCTTAGATATTTGGGGATTCCTTCTCTCTGATCTTAGAAATTTGCTGTTAACTTAAATCTCTTATTTAGATAAATTTAACTGCAAATTTTAGCTGAACAATTGAAAATGAATCTTACTATTTGCTAAGGAAAGTGCTTAAGCCAGATCTTCTTGAATTCTGAGTCTTAATGAAAGATCTCACTTACTGAGATTTTCAGTGCAGTTAAATGAATTACCAGTGACTCCGTAACTGAAAAATCATATATTATATTTTTATCCCAATCACATAGTATTTAGAAAAGTCAGCTATCCTCAGATGATCATATATAAAATAACAATAATAGTATGAATGATTGTTATTATTGTTTTTTTTATTTTTTTTATTTTTTCCCTCCAAAGCCCCAGTAGATTGCTGTATGCCATAGCTGCACATCCTTCCAGTTGCTGTACGTGGGACGCGGCCTCAGCATGGCCGGAAAAGCGGTGCGTCCGTGCACGCCCGGGATCCGATCCCGGGCCGCCAGCAGCGGAGTGCGCGCACTTAACCGCTAAGCCACGGGGCCAGCCCTATTATTGTTTTTTTTTATATTAGCAATATCTATTGCCATTTTTTCATACATATTATGTGCCAGATACTTTATATTAGTAGAATCTTCACAATAAGACCCATGGTCCATATTATTGCCTGTATTTTCAGATGAGAAACTAAAGTCTATAGAATTTGAATAACTGGTCTAACATCTCAAATTTAACAAGTAGCCTAGCTGGAATTTGAGATCAGCGCTATCTCTCTAATAATTTTTTCTCTTTTATCATGTGAAGCTTTCCCTCGATGATTATAAATTAGCATAGTATGATTTCCAACAAGAGCAAGTCTACACTAAATGCACCTGTTTATGAAGAAAACTTCACACATACAAATAGATAAGGCTTTTATTTTATTATATATGATGATTTGTTCACTCATCAAATATTAACCAAGGTCCTAGTTTGTGCCAAAGGTAGCTAGTAAATACAACACGTGAGCTTTGTGTTATATGTTTTCCAGTTAATTTGCAGTTGATCCATGTTCATGTGTGGTTAGCCCTGTGGATAATGGCCTGCATTGATAAAGGAGCAAACTAGCATGGATGATACAGGTCAAAAAGAAGCATATGGTCACATGTAGTCATGTACTGCTAAATGTTCAACAAGTTCTCTATGGGTGGAAAGGAAAGGAGGGGGGCCTTGATTTATAGCATTTACTGACTCCCGTGATGTAAATACGACTACTGTGACCTATTTCCAGTCAACAATGTGATAGCACTAAACACAGAGTTGGGTAGAGATATGAACGACGTACAAGCTGTCTCTAGCACATTACTGGATGGTAGTTGAGTTCAAAATGCATGTTCACTAAATTAAACCCTAAACACCTAAGTGGCTTTCAGTTTGTCATTTTCATGATGGGCCTTGAGAGCATATCATTCCGGCTGTTTCCAAGTGTTATACTTTACTAATTGTGGTACCCATTTGATCATTTCATTAACACTCAGAAGCTAAATAAACCTGTTAATTTATAAAGACTCTGTATAAGAAGATTGTCCATTATTCCACCAGGAAAATGTCAGCACTTTGTTTATTCTTTGCCATTATATTCAGCACTTGACTCTGGGCCCAGATTTTTTTTTTTTTTTTTTTTGTCTTTCTTTTCTCTTCTTATGTTATGATACAGCCAGGCTTAATGATTGCAGGGAAAAAGAGAGGGGAGGGGAGGGGAGGTAAAAAAAAGTGAAGTATCCATCAGTATAGTTCTTGCGAACAAATATTAATTCGGGCAGAGTGTGATTAATTTGGTTTAAATGAACTAGTTCCTCCCAGTTACATATGTGCTAAAAGTAGGTGATGAAGAGTGACAATTGAGTCTAAATATATAAACTATTAAACTGTTGCAAAATTGTAGTGACTACTCATAAATATAAAGCTTCAGATCAAGTGTTAACTTCATCATTCCACAATAAAAAAAGAAAAAAAATCATAAGTCCTTGTATTATTTAACAAAAAAAAGGGTAACAGTAAGTCTTCCATGTGGGACCATACAGGAGTTTCTAATTCCTTAATACCAAGAAGACTCCTGTTCAAGCCTCTAGCATTAATGTTCTTTCAGTTGAAACTACCTCCAAAATGATGGTCTAGATTCCCATTCTTTATGGCTCTGTGGGGAGTCCAATTCTAATCCAATTAGATAAAAATAGTCATTCCTCCACTTTAACAGGACCCATGTGATTGCAAAACAAAGTATATATTAGTCACTTTAAAGGCCCTCAGGGGGCAGACAAGTTTGCCTGCCTTCCATTTTCTCCTTTAAAAGTTTAGCTGTGGAACAATGAAAAAAACCGTAAGTACCTGGGACCGTTGGCTACTGTCAGGCAGGCCTCTCCATCTTTGGCCTGCAAGGTTATTATTATGTTTTCAAGGAACATAATTAAGTCAGAAAGTAACACTCAGAAGCATCCTGTGGAAAAAAGGTCCAGGAAGAAGGGAATGATGTAAAATGGCAGTGGTCACATTCTGACAGGCGTTATAAGCATGCTCAAACTTTCTTTTCATTCTCCATCCTTTTGGGAAAATTAATTTTTGTACTGTCATAGGACAGTAACTTATACTAGTGAACTGGTATTGCCTATGCTAAATCTCATCCTCTTTTTTCAAAGAAGGCAAAAATAGAGACCTTGTGAACACCAAGAAGCACTAAGTTTCAATCTCGTTCCCTTTAAGCTGTGTGCTGACTCGGTCAAGGTTGGTGCTCCAGAATGAGCTTTTCTCTATTGTTTTTGAAGGCCTCTTTATTTGCTGCTTGTTCTTAGTTATTCAATGATCAGAAGCTTACAATGGACTGCGGTATATACATACAATATATCAGTTGTACATATCAATACACACACACATATATGCATACACCCTGGAAACTGGCTATGATTTCTGGATCCACCACTTATTATCTCTGTGATCTTGAACAAGATGGCCAAAACCTTGCTGAGCCTATTTTTTGATGTACAAAAGGAAATAACACATATTATCTAATTCATAGCATTTTTAGTAAGTTCAAGGAGATAATGAAATTAAAATGCTTACCAAAGTTGCTGACATAATATCAATGTTTAGTAAGGCTGACACCTATTTACAATCATATCTAGCACCTGACATATATGAAAAATAACAATTAGATGGAATGATGAGCCTTTCTTTTCAATGACGGTCACACACACAAACACAGACATACACACACATATTCTGTTTTTGATCTGAAACTGTTTCTTTATAATTTGTTTTCCCACACAGTACTCAGAACTACATTCTTCACATAGTGTCTCAATAAATATTTGTTGAAAGAACTAATTCAAGTTAAAAGAACTTGTTGAACTTATTTTTTGAAAAACAAAAGAACTTATTTTTTGGAAAAGAAAGAATGTAGCAAAATATCCCTCGGATTTAGTTATCAAAAGAATTTTTACTTCATCAAGGCTTAAAGGGCTTAGTAGAATGAGTTAATTGAGAACAGTAGAAGGATGAATTGGGAAACCTGTATAATCAGAGTCTGGTTTGCATGGTGCTAAGACTAATATTTTACCTAGAATTTCTTATAAATCTGTCCAATTTTAATACAATGAAGATGATTATATATACATTTTAATTCACTATAATTAAATGATTGATAAACATCAGCTCCCGCCTAAAGCTATAAACAGCCATGTAGCACAATATACAACTTTAATTCTGCAAGAAAATATCTTATGTTGACTTCCAGATTTGAAATAATAGCACTCTCTGAGATATTCATACACAACTGCTGATGCAGTTGATGATTTTTCTGGGTTTAATGCCAATTAGTATCGAGAGATAATATGATATTGTCAGTAGAATACATTTTAAATCTTCTAAACCAACTGATGTGCCCTGAATAATCTCATTGTCATAAACAAACACCAATAAACATAATAATCAATATATTTGGTGGCTTTGCAGATCTCTATAATTCATTTAGTTTGGGAATCATGCTTTTCCTGCAAATAAAACCCATAACGTAGAACTATCTAAATGGCACCCCATAGATGAGCATTATCTCTTTAAAAATTCTTTATTATATTTTTAAATATCACTTCCATCAATGTTTAGGTTTAGAGCCAATGTCATTTGATTACCAATTCCTGTGATTTAGCACAGCAAATTAGTTATAAATATCTGTGAAAAGAAATAAATGATGCAGTGTAAGTGGAAAATATAACATTACATTTTATCAGTTAGACTTATTCTATTTCATAATGTCAAAGCAACATCAAAAAAAACATGTCATGTAACCCAATGCTTCCCAAACATTAATGTGCATTGGAACACTTGGGAATTTTTTTAAAATGCAGGCTCTTATTCAATTTGTAGGTGTAGGGGCTGAGATTCTCTACTTCAACAAACCCCCGATGCTGCAGATGGTGCTGATCTCTGGATCACACCTCGAATAGCAAGGATCTAAACGATGCCAGTGTAAATTATTATAAGTTTTAAATACTGCAATTTTATGTTCTGCAAATATAAGTATAAGATTGGTACTTAAATGCACAAGAAAAAACTTCCCACGACATCAAAGTCAGAATATGGGATTTACAGTGCGCATTTACAGTACTTGATTTGCTTATTTAATCATTCATTCACAGCATATTGCTGATTATATATTGTGGGCCTGCAACATTAATAACTCTTACCCTCCTCCCCTGGTTGTTATAACCCTTTAGGAGAATGGGATGATATCGAGAAGCCAGAAGTTCTTCTGGGTATCAGACCCAGGAGCTAAGTTTGATCTCAGGATGGAGGCAGAAAAAAGCACAAGTCTCACTCTAAAGGTAAATTCTTAGAAACATTTTATAGATAGGTACAGGTCATTACTTTAATAACTTGGCCAGTTTCCTCCAAAATCTGTCTCCTCTTATCATCATACCAAACCACATCCCATTATGATTATAAAACAACAAAAACAAGACTTTTTCCTTAATGGGTCCTATATTCTCTCCCGTATCCCAAGAAGAATAAAATTCTCAATTCAGTAATTGAATTCTAAATGTTGCCAGGCTTTACAGCCCCTGCAATAAATACTTCCCATATACTTTGAACAGTGTGTGTGTATGTGCACAAATACATATATATATAGGAAAAAGTGTAATTTATAGGAAAGAAAAGTAAGTCTCTTATCTAAACAAAGGATATCTGTTTTCCTAGGATTCTTTTGGTTGCAGACAATGAAAACGCACCTGAGTTTAATTTAAGCAAGAAGTGAGATTCTGAATAAGGATATTGGGATGTGTCAGGAATGGACTAGAATAAGGGACTGGAGTGCTGTAGAGAATCATGGAAATAATCTTTGTGTATTTTTTATTTTGTTTCTTTCTGCACATGGGATTTATTTTTTTGTCTTACTGAAGAGTAGTTTTCTCTGCTATCTAGTTGAGAGAATAGGACATAGCCACTGGCTTCAGCTGCTAAGTTTTTATCTGACATCTTCAAGAAAGCATCCAGGGGGAGACTAGCCTCTTTGTTTTAATTCCCAATTTGCAAGGAAGGGATTTTGATTGCCTACGCAGGGATAACATTGTCCATTTCTAAATTAATTAACTGTGATTAGTGGATTTGATCACATCTGCCCTCAGTAGCCCAATGACATCATGTGCGTGGGAACAGGTTGGATATACTTGGAAAGGAAGAAGAGATGGGCAGACACCAAACCATTGTCGACTATAAGTGGTAGATATTGTAGGGTTGACTCCCAGAATCCTTTTCAGTCATTTCCCAGTTTGTGGCAGCCATATCGTGTAGGTGGGATTGACCTCAGTTCCAAGAAGACTCTGATGTACTTAAGCCTATTACCACAGTTTTATTTCCTTGCCAATTATTGGTTCAAGAATAGAGGTTCTGAGAAAATTTGGGTCAATATGATAAGAGGAGCGGTTTTCTGGAGTTGTCTGGAGGAGATGCTACCTCACTCTTAAGAAAAATCAACAGAAAGCCAGCCTAGCGGTCAAAGTGAAATAGTTGGTACAATAAGAGTTCATTTCCCTCAAAATGTCCTCACCAATTTTGAGTACAAGCTATCCAGATTTTCTTTTATTAACCTGATAGTTTAAAAATAACTCATCATGTTTCACATCTTTTCATATATTAATATCTCTGATGACCTGGTAATAATTCAAAACAATTGGTACATGGCACCTACAATAGCTTAAGTTGGAAACTTAAGTCTGAGACAAGGCTTCTTATTCACATTTTTCAGAGGCATAAATTAGTCTCAGAATGCCTGTTGATTAGGCTATTCACTTTACCTGCATTATCTCATTCTAATTCATCAAAGCAAAATGAAATAGGAACTTTTTAACCACATGTCACAGATAAGGTCAGTGAACTTAACTAACTTGTGCAAAATCACACAGCTAATAAACAGCATAGCTCAGATCCAAATTTGTGTCTTTCTGTTTGACTCTAAAGTCCAAAGTTTTAACCACTAGTAAAGACAGCTATTAATTATTTCATAGACTCCAAATATCCAATAAGAAATATGTGGGCTTCATTTCTAAAGAATTCCTGATATTAATAGGGCAATTGGTAACCCAAGTTTACTAGAGGTTGTAGTTGAAAGCTGTCATTCTCTTTTCTGAATAAGAGTTGTTCTTTCAAAAACAAAGCGAGCCTATGAGGAAAAGAAGCAAAGAGATTTCAGTCCAATGTTAACGTATTGCCCAATATTAATCATGCATCTTTCATGGCAGTCATATTCAGCATACTTGAACACGGACTTTTAATTTTTAATCCTTATTTTCCAGAAGTTTGTAAGCTATACCAACAAGTATTTTATTGGTCGTGGCAGTCATATAAATTTTAGGTAAGCTGAATTCTTTTCAGTATAGGTCTTCTTCCAGGAATGCTAAGTTTATATGCTAAAATTATTTTGTTTACATATAATATATGACATATTAGCGTGCGTCTTGAACAGGAAAGGGGGATTGGGGTGATGAGACAGGTTATGTATAGTCCTTTCAGATCAATTCATCCTTGAACTAATTTCTTAATGCTAGTATGACCCAAAAATGACAGAAATGTAGAGGAATTACTGATATAACAATCCTCCACTGTTGATCCTTTGACCTGATCTCTGTTATTAGATTTCTTCTAATAGCTTTTTTTAATCTTCATTTTCGGATTGGCAAATACATAAACAGAAATGCAAATATATTTCCTTCCAGTCCCTCAGTTTTGAAATATTACTGCTGATCTTTAAACAAGCATTAAAAATGCACATGGGTTTCAGAGTCAGATTACCCACAAGTGAATTTTCAATTCAAAACATATTACCTTTGTGACTTTAGGCAAGTTATTTAATAGCTTAAGCCCTAGTTTTCTGAGAATCATAGTAATACTTCCTCCTAAGGTTGGGAGGGTTATTTGAGAGAATAATGTAAAGGGCTTAAAAGTTATGTGGTATGCATTTAATTTTTTTTTAATATACTGTGTACTCATTACTAAAAGATTCTGCTTGAATTGAAAAATACAATTTTTCCAAGGTTCATAAGTGGTTTTTTTCCCTAAATAAGAAGAGGGATCTAGCAACAAACATCCCTCATGCGTACTGTTGTTTCAGGTTTAAAGCATTTGGGCTACTACAGATTCTAAAGATGGTAGATTTCCAATCCAATTTCCTCAGGGTTGATTTAGTAAGCAGGATTTAGTAAGCATTTATTAAAAGCTGACTACATGTATGGCCATATACCAGTGGTTCTCAGCCCAGGGCAACTGTATTCCCCACCCTCAGAGACATTTGCCAACCTCTGGAGACATTTTAGGTTGATGCAACTGGGGACACAGAAAGTCTCTAATGGATAGAGGCCAGGGATGCTGCGAAAGTCTTACAATACAGTCGAGTTCCCATAACAAATTATCCTATCCAAAATGTCAGTAGTGCAGGACTTGAGAAATTCTGAACTATACTAATCCATGGCAGGGAGAGAGGAGGCAAAGCAGGGACCTGGATATTGTTCTTGCTCTCAAGGAACCTGCAATCTATTAAGGAAAGAAACATGCATACTTAATTGAGTTAGAGACTGTAAGACAAAAATTGGCAATAATAGCTAACATTTGTTATGGGCTATTATCAGGCAGTGTATTGAGTACCTTTCATGTATTATTTTATATAATCAGCAGGATACAGTACTATTATGATCCCTATTTTATTGATGAAGACACAAATTTAGCAACATTACAGAATTTACCCAAGGTGACGCAGCTGGTAAATTTTGGAGCTGGAATTTAAGCACAAGTTTCTCTAATTTGAGAGCCAGAGTAACAGTCTTGAGCTACAAAGAATCAAGTGTAACTCACGGTCAAGTTTACTTGCTGAGCTCAGGCTTTGATGTAATTCTGTTGCTTTAAAAGCATCACAATGTCAAATAAAGCAAAGAAAGAGAAAACCATAAATAAAAAAGTCAATCCTCATTATTCATGGATTTTGTATTTGCAAATTTGCCTACTGGCTAAAATTTATTTGTAACTCCAAAATCAATACTCATAGCACTTTATGGTCATTTGTAGACATGCACAGAGCAGCGAAAAATTTGAATCGCCCAACACTCATGTTCCCAGTTGGGGTCAAACAAGGTAACACTCTGTCTTCTTGTTTCAGCTCTCAGACTGTAAACAAGTGTCCTTTTTGTGGTATATTTTCACATTTTTGTGATTTTTTTTTTTTTTTTTTTTTGGTGATTTCACTCTTTAAAACAACCTGCAAACATAGTGCCAAAGTGCTCTCTGGTATTCTAAGTACAAGAAGGCTGTGATGTGCATTATGGAGAAAACATTTGTGTTAGATAAGATTTGTTCAGGCACGAGTTACAGTGCTGTTGGCCATGAGTTCACCAAAGACACAATCCATGAAAGTAATAATTGATAAGTTGAATTTTATCAGAATTAAAAACTTCTGCTCTGCAAATGACACTGTCAAGAGAATTAGAAGACAAGCTGCAGATTGAGAGAAAATGTTTGCAAAAGTCACATCTGATAAAGGACTGTCATCCAAAATATACAAAGCACTCTTAAAACTCAACAATAAAAAGACAAACAACCCAATTAAAAAACGGGCCAAAGACCTTTACAGATACCTCAACAAAAATGATATAGAGATGGAAAATAAGCATATGAAAATATGAAAAGATGTTCCACATTATAAGTCATCAGGGAAATTAAAATAAATTAGAACAATGAGATACCAATACAAACTTATTAGAATGGCCAAAATCTTAAACACTGATAATATCAAATGCTGCTGAGGATGTGGAACAATAGGAACTCACACATTTTTGGTGGGAATGTAAAATAGCATAGTACTTTGGAAGAGAGTTTGGCAGTTTCTTACAAAACTAAACATACTTTTATCATATGATTCAGCAACCATGTATTTACCTAAATGAATTGAAAACTTATGTCCACACAAAAGCCTGCACATGGACATTTATAG
This sequence comes from Ceratotherium simum simum, assembly GCF_057802395.1. Taxonomy (NCBI): domain Eukaryota; kingdom Metazoa; phylum Chordata; class Mammalia; order Perissodactyla; family Rhinocerotidae; genus Ceratotherium; species Ceratotherium simum. The sequence continues at coordinate 74,174,476 of NC_141904.1, read as the reverse complement.
AAGCTTCATTTATAATTGCCAAAACTTGGAAGCAACCAAGATGCCCTTCAGTAGGTGAATGGATAAACACTGTGGTACCTCCAGACAATGGAATATTATTCAGAGCTAAAAAGAAATGCACTATCAAGCCATGAAAAGACATGGAGGAAACTTAAATGTATATAACTAAGCAAAAGAGCCAATCCAAAAAGGCTACATACTGTATGATTCCAACTACATGGCATTCAAGGGCAAAATTATAGAGACAATAAAAAGCACAGTGGTTATGGAGTGGGGCGGTGAATAGACAGAGCACAGAGGATTTTTAGACCAACGAAACTACTCTGTATTATATTATAGTGATAGATACATGTCATTACACATTTGTCTAAACCCACAGAATGTACAACACCCAAGAGTGAACCCGAAGGTAAGCTATGGACTTTGGATGATGTGTCAACTTTTATGATGGGTCAATGCAGGTTCATCCTTAGTAACAAATGTACCATTCCGGTCAGTGATATTGTAATGGGGAAGGGTATGCATGTGTGAGGGCAGGGGGTATATGGGAAATCTCCATACCTTTCTCTCAATTTTGTTGTGAAACTAAAGCTGCTCAAAAAAATAAATTCTTTAAAAAATAGAGAAGTTAAGTTATTGGTGAAGGTCTCACAGTTTGGTCACGATGGTGTCAGCATGTGGAAAAGATTTTCTGATATCAGGGCACTAGATCTGTAACACTATGCTTCTCTTTGCTGAAAGTCAAAAGGTCCATGTATTTGCCCTTGTTATATAAAGAATAACCTTTGAGGAAACACTTTTTGTGTCCTCAGCAACACTAGAGAGGAAATGGCAAAGAAAATATATTTACTAAAGTTAAGTATTTATTTTATCTCCAATAAAGTTTGACTATTGATGTAGAAAAGATATGACAAATGAATTGTGCAGATCAAAAGGAAGTCAGACATCATCTATCATAAGTCTCTACTCATCCCCACTTAAGAATAGAACTCATTCTTATTACAGCAATTCCAGTTCATTGCTTCCTATAGAGAAAGACAGAGAACATTGGTGATGAATCTTAGCTATTTTTATACGTTTTTTCCACCAAAAGATTTAAATTGTCCATACCATTGTCATATCTTAAAAAGTCTTCCGACAGGATACCTCATAGACAGAAATATCTTTCTGCAAAGTTTAATTTATCTACTTGATTTGCATATAGCACATAGATGTCTTAAGCCATTATACATATTATTATTGCGAAATTTCTTAGTAATAGAACATTTCTCCAAGACAATTGAAAATTTATTGAGTTTTTTACATGAACCCAAAAATGTAATCATACTCAATGTATGACTTTTATATGCATAAGCAGATAGACACATTGGACTACTAATTTGTTGATCTATAGCTAATACTTGAATTCAAGTCCAGAGTTTATAGAATTAAGAGACTCAGGAATGGATATTTTTAATCTGACATCAAAGCCAATAAACTCTAGAGCTAGAAGGTCGATAAAACTGCATTTTTGAAGTTCATTGTGACTTATATTTAAGCAATCAGAAATGATTTATCATATGAATTACCATATGTCCCTATTATTACAGGAGAATGTTACACAAAGTAAAACTGTTTTTCACGTGGGGTAAAAGAGTAGATTAATATACAAAAGTGACAACAGATCACAAACACTGTTTATATATTTAAAGCATAAATATTTGTGCTTTTAAAAAATGTTACTTAAGAACTGTGATAAATGCATATTTATTACAAACATTTCAATAAAATTATTCGTTTAGTATGCACAGACTTTCAATATGAAATCTGTTTTGAAACTAGACATTAAATGTATAGGGAAGATATTTTTAAAAGCAATCTTTATCTGAAAAGTACATTATGAATCCAAAATATAACGATGAAGATAGTTATAAATGCCTAAAAATCCATAGGGAAACCATAGTATATAAATCATAAACAGTAAAAATATGATTTAGGCCATTTCATTTGTGTCCTTTTATAGACATTCTTAATGCTCCCACTCTTCACATATATTTCAATCAGTGCACTAATCATTCAATCATTCATTCACCAAATATGTGTGGAGTGTGTGTTACATGCCAGGATCTTTGAAGGAATATAAAGAACAAGCAGTGAACAAGATATAGTCCTACTTTCCCACATCTCTGGATCTAGAGGGAGGATAGTCAAGCAACAAGCAACTTGAAGACAGCATCTGAAGTGCTCTACCAAGGAAGAGCATAGAGAAGAACAAGTAGCCTGAAAGCACAGACAGGACCCACACTCCTTGGCTTCAGAAATGCATCATGGACATGTCCTCTAAGCTGAGACTTGAAGCCAAAAGTATGAGTTGAGGAATAGGCATGTGAAGAGAGAGAGAAACATTCTGATTTCTGCAGCCTCAATGAGCTCAAGATGAAATGAGCCTGCAGAGGAAAGAGGTTGACGCATCATCTCCCCTTTCACGCACTCGAGGCTGAAATGCCATTCTTCCAAGCAGTGATGGCCTCCTGGGAGTCCCAGGTTAGCCTAGAAAAGTAACTTGGGAAACTGGATTATCCACATGAAATAGATTTCACAGGATACAGCAATACGCAGTCTTAAGATTTTCCAAAGGAGGCCATTTGGACCCTGGTTTCTGTAATTCAAATAACTACATGTTCTCCCACATACGTAACAAGAGAGAAAGTTTTGATGTCTGGCTTTTCCAGTTGTCTTATATTCGCTCTAGTTTTCCATGGGAAACAATAATAACCCACTCTCAAATGTACACACACACAAAAATGGCTCCACGAATTGTCTGACTGCATCTAACTTGGGCAAATCCCAACTTACCTATCTCTTTACATGGAAAGAGAGTAGGGCCAGCTTCATGGGTGAGTGGTTTCTGCAGCTGCATTGGGCTTCACGCTCAGGAGCACCCCACACTTGGTTTAGTGGTCTACTGTCACCATCTTGAAATTCTTTATAAGTTTTGAACAAGGAGCCCTGGATTTTCATTTTACGCTGAGTCTCCCAAATTATGTGTTCAGTAGTGGGAGAGAGAGTGGGGACAGAATCATGAAAGGGACAAATCTAGACTGTATCAGAGACGTAAAAGGCTGTAGGAGGAAAGATAGGGAACCAGGTAGTTCAAATCTCAGTCTTTCAGGTAACCTCTTTTTTGTTGTTGTTTCTGTTTTTGTGAGGAAGATCAGCCCTGAGCTAACATCCATGCCAATCTTCCTCCACTTTATGTGGGACGCTGCCACAGCATGGCCTGACAAGCGGTGCATCGGGGTGCGCCTGGGAGCCGGACCTGGGCAGTCAGCAGTGGAGCGCAGGCGCTTAACTGCTATGTCATGGGGCTGGCCCCTCACATAACCTCTTGATTATTTTTTCTACATCTGTGTGCTCCCTAAACATATTTAAAGAATATGAACTCAGTATTTTTTTCTGAATTTATTTAAATACTGATTTGACCTTATCTTAAGCAATAATATTTGTGAAATTGTGAATTCCATGACCCAGCCCTGTATTTTTTTCTAATATATTTTAAAAACAAATGAATGACTTTAAAAATAAATGTCTCGGGCCGGCCCCGTGGCTCAGCGGTTGAGTGCTCGCGCTCCGCTGCTGGCGGCCCGGGTTCGCATCCCGGGCGCGCACTGACGCACTGCTTCTCTGGCCATGCTGAGGCCGCGTCCCACATACAGCAACTAGAAAGATGTGCAACTATGACATACAACTATCTACTGGGGCTTTGGGGAAAAAATAAATAAATAAATAAAAAATAAATAAATAAAAAAATAAATGTCTCTGGTATACCACCTAAAATCATTCTGAGTACTTCCAGGAGTAGGCTTACTATACTCTGAGAAACACTGAGACATATAATGAAAAGAATGTGCATTTGAAATATTCTCCCTTAAGGTAACTATCAAATGCATAAAGGTATGTATAGGACAGGGCAAGGTGGTATGTCTCCTTGAAGTACACTCTACATTGTTTCATCATCAAGCCCCTATAACTCTCTGTACTGTCCTCCCCTAACAATACATCCTAACCCTTTGCCCACTCCTCCAGGCATTCAGTAAGGTAACAGTGGCCATCCTAATGACAGACCTCAATTCTTGCACTGCTGGTCATATAAGTCTTAGCTTACATGAGAAAGAGTTCAAGACACGCGTGCTCCACTCTATTGGGAGGTACACAGGTCCAGCTTTACATCTGCGATTTTAAATATTTTCACTATATCACCTTGTCAAAAATTCCAAGTATCACCTAACCAGCTCAATGTAAGCCAGTCTCTGACTACTTTCTTTCACTTGGGACTCAAAATGCCTTTCCCAGATGAGAAGATGTCCCAGAGTTTATGTCATCCACTACAGTCTCCTCCCAGACCTCTCTGTCTCCACACACTGGGGACTCCAATTAGTTCAAAATGCTCCTTTAGTCCTTCCATGTTCTTCACAATTTAAAAATATTTTTGTACATCACTACCTTTGTGTTTAATTATAAGACATCTGATGTTTTAGATTCCAACATTCTCTCTTGCCTTAAAAGAAAAAGAAATACATCCACATATGTATCTATCTCCATATAAATCTATAGATATACAGATTTGTATCTACATCTATATCGTGCATTTCCTTTATCTCAGCTTTGCTATTAGGATTTGGTTTGGGCTTTAAACACAAACAGATTAGGATTTTTTAAAACAATATCCAATTATTATTTTTATCATATCATCATCATCGATATAAATCAAATTTAGTCCATCATTGTAGATTTCTCAGGTAACAAATCACCAGCTCTAAACTCATCAAAAAATAAATGCTAAATAATTAAAGTATCTATCTCATGGACTTTTTTAAAAAGAAATGTTTGATGTATAGTATGATAAATTCTCTTAGGTCTTCAAAAATACTTTAGAAAACTCTTAGGAACTTTAAATACAGTAAAAGTGTATTTACTTTAAAATGGAAATTTAAAAATATATATCAGTTGATATATTTGAAAGTCTGCATCTCCTGAGGCTGTGTTTTCTTTTGGCAAAGAAGTGATGAGGGACTCTATGAGCAATTGCAATTTTTGTTTGACAATAAAATTACTGTTTATGTGCTTATTCAGTGAAAAGTTATTTTACGGCCTAAACTAATGTTAATATATGAACTTATTTCAAAACGAGTATTGAGTTTATATACTGTCCTTTATATCTATTTTCAGATAATTAGTTGGATCAATCCCACCACCACACCTTAACCCACTCCAACTTATCCCCATGCCGAGATATTTTGGAGTCATGCAGATATAATTGCATGTTCTAGTTAATTAGAACAAATTGTTACAGACAAAATTTGAAAACACTTTGGATTATTCTCTAAATTTGGAAAATAAAATAGTATTGTGTGCTGTATCTCTACTTCTATGGTATTTAAAAAAAGGAAAATAAAGAATAAAGATAAATCCTTTGGTTTCACAATCACTATTTGGCTAATTTGTTTTAGTCTGATAGTCTTTTATTGAATGATTCTTGGTCTTAGTATCAGGAAGTGACATTCAACTCAATGATCAATAGATGAACTTTCTTTCTCTTGTATCTTCTAAACAACTAAAAAGATCCAACTGTTACCAAATTCAGAGGCCAACTCTAAAACTTCAGAACTTCCTAGGATCTGCTTGTTTTACCTAAAAGAAATAGTTGTTCCTTTAGGCTCTCTCAAATGTTTTGTTTTGTTTTCGCTTGTTTGTGATTTTGGAGTTTTTTTTTTAGGTACTTATTTTCTTTGAAAACCTGTTATTGAAATTTCACATTATCATGAAAATATCAAGCTCAGGGAGAAATTAAAAATAGGTGGGTCTAAAGGCTGAACTTAGTGATGAATGTAAATTGAGTTCCAAGATTAGTCAGCACATCTGAGAGCAAATAAAATGTTGGAAGATGGTTTTTTTAAATTTCAGATGACGCATATTTAAGAACAGATTTTGAAATGTCAATATTAAAGATCATTTTAGAATACATTATCACTCTTTATAAAACAGTTGTTAAAGCATCCATAAATAGGGATATGCTAAATAATAATAAGACATTTCTAGCCTATGTGCAAAAAACCCTAATTCCAGATGTTTATTATGAAAACCTAGTCTCTTTAAACATGTACCCAAATTGTTTTTACAGCTTATACTGTCTCAAGGACATAGCAGTGGGAAGTTACACAATGCCACGCATGTTGCACCATTCTACGATTATGCATGGTTGGCTCCCACAAAAACCCCAAACAGAAAGTTTTTGACTTCATTGACTTGGTCCTTGCCTTTCCCCTGTGTTGTCTGTATTGAAATATGTTTTTTTCACCAGGGTTCATGAGGTCCTTAAGCCTTTCGACTCTAACCATGTCATCTTTCCTTCCACTCAAATGAAAAATGTATTTTTTTAAGGCCTGAAATGAATTTTTTCCCCCGCCAAACTTTCGGTTCCCTGGAATGAGTTTTTGACAGCTAACCTGTTTTACCAAGTAATACATCATCAAAGCAACACAGGCCTGATAGTCTATCACACGAGTCCAGATGAAGTATTACATCTCTAGATCACAGAACCACGTCACTCAGGTGATGCATTCACTGAGATGTCACAGGCCCATGGAAACCTGCACAAGTGATTTAGATCTTTCAAGGTTTATTTAAAGGAATATTGTTTATTTAGCAAATCCCGTCCAGTTCTGAAGGAGAGTATCCATTTCCACTGTACCTGGAGAGAGAGGTAGTGAGGGTCTTTTCGGGCTTAAAAATAAATCTGAGTAGGAACACGAAGCCAAATCAAAGGGAATGACTCCCCTTCCCTACTTAAAAATGAGAGTCCAGCTGTTATTTTCAATCTCCTTCTAAAACTGCTGTGAGAGAACATTACAAACCTCCACCAGAGCCAGGGGTGCAGGAGATGGAGCTGGTCCTTGGTGTCTGCTCACTCTGAGTTTCTGCATAACTTTCTCGTCAGGTGCCGGCTCCCCCATTGGAAGTGCCAAACTACTCATGGCTCCTCATTGTGACAGCCTTTGGTACAAGGCTGCTCATACTCTCAAATTTCTAGAAGACAAGACCCTAAAACCCTGGCTCTGCCACTCACTCGCTCAGTGATCTTGGGGAACTCTATTTCCCAGCATGTCTAGAATGGGAATACGATTACTTACCACCTAGGATTTTTGTGAGGGTTAAATGAGATAATGCATGCAAATTCTGGAAACCCTGCTTGCCTCGGAGAAAGCAAGTAACTAAGACTAGCTCTTATCATTTTTACCGTCATTTCTTTTCCTAATTATTCTACCTGCTTTCTAATTCCTGTCTCTTTGCATTTTATATAGCACTCCAACTTGGAGCCCGTCACATCTTTAATATTACTGCCTTAGGGGGTCCTTTCCTAATTACTTCCCTGTTTTATGTTTTCCTAGCACCAGATACATTTTCTTAGTAGTACTTAACGCAAGTGTGTTTAGTTCATTGTTAAATATCTGTCTCACTCTGTGGTAAACTAAAGATGGCCGTATATTCTTTGTTACTCTTCCCACCGAGAGTTAAAGGAAAATTCCCCGCCTTAGGAATCTGGGACAGGCTTAGTGATTTGATTGACTAATAGAATTTAATGGAAGTGACATTCTGTAATTTCAGAGGCTAACTTAGAAAAAGCATTGCAGCCTATACCTTATTCTACTGGAACAACGTCTTTGAAGAAAGCCAGCTCCATGTAAGAAGTCCAATTAGGCTGAGACTTCCATTGTGTGGAAACACAAGCAGCCCCCGGGAAGGCCACATAGAAAGGAACGGAGGCCTCAGCTGACGGCCCTGACTTAGCTCCCAGGTGACAGTCAGCACCAAATTGCCAGCCAGCTCTTGAAACTGGATCTCCCAGCCACAATTAGTTGCCCAAGCTGATGCCACATGGAACAGAGAAAAATTGTCCCATAGTCCCTATTCAAAGTGCAAACTGGTGAGCAAAGTAAATGATTATCGGGTTTTAAGCCAATAAGTTTTGGGATGGTTCATTACCCAGCAGTGAATAACCAGAAAACCCGCCTACACCATGAGTTTCCGCAGGACAGGAACCATGTCTATTCTTCACTGCCAGATCACCCATGCCTTATAGCCTAGCCTATAGTAGGAGTTCAAGAAGTGTTTGTTGAATGAATGAATGAATGAATGAATTAGAAATATCTGAAGAGACTGGGATAGTGCTGGAATAGATAAATCAATCTGTTATTTTATCAGTTCATTTATCACTTCCAAATAATGATTCCTTTATCTAGATAAAATGAAGGTACCACATCATTGGGTACTTCCAATGGATTCAACAATAGTTATTGAGCACTCACTCTGCTCTTGTTGCTGGAGTTACAGCCATCAACTAGACAATCACTACACTCTCCTAATTTATGATTGAGATTTGTATTTCTCAAACTAGTCTATGGACCTGCATCAGAATTACCTGGAAATGCTTATTAAAATTTCGGTTTCCTGGGCCCCACCCCAGATCTGCTGAATCAGAATCATTATAGGTGAGACCCCATAATTTGCATTTTTTAACAAGCCTTCTGGTGATTCATATACACTTTGAAGTGTGAAGCCAGGTCTAAGTCAGAGAGAGTTTCTCGAACTTTCCTTGTAATCATCGGGATATTTAATAAAAATAAAACAAAACACAATAGATTTCTAGACGTCTCTCTCAATCTACTGAATCATAATCCCCAGGGACCTGACCTAGGAATCTTTTTTTTTGTGATTCTTATCATTAAGGAAGTTTGGAGAACAACGCTCTGTTTTTTATTTTTATTCTTGTTTTTTTGCCTGAAGAGGAAATAAGCACAAGATGTTTTTGTGTCTCCAGATGCCTAGGTATTAAAAAAAAAAGGAAAAGATTTAATGAGAAAGTGATATTTCCCAAATCACATAGCTGGTAAATCAGGCCGGACATCAGCCTTCTGTTTCCTAACTCATTGTTTTTTTCAATATTAAAGTAGCATTTCCTATGTAAGATGTATTTTATTATTGCCAAGAAAAATGAGAATTTCTGACACCATACCAGGGTAGTAGTAAGATAGATAACTTTACAACATCTCCTCAAAGAATACCACCTCGTTATCTATCTGCTTCATCCATGGTTACATATGGCCTGTGAAATGTGTTTAGAATAATTTCCCACCATATACATTCATTGCCTAGCAATGTCTGGTATCAATTAGATGTATGATAAATGACTGATGAACGAATGAATAAATGAATGAAAGAACGAATGGAGATGAGACTTCTGAGTCATTCTAATGTTAGTACAGATGTTGGTGGCTGTTACCAAATTAGACCTAGGCAGGGTGGCGTCACAGGAGCCATGCAGATGTATTGACTGCAGCAACTCTTTAAAGCAACGATCATACTTTTCTCTCTCTCTCCTTTCCAGCATGCACAGATTTTGACTGTGTGTGTGTGTGTGTGTGTGTGTGTGTGTGTGTGTGTATGTGTTCTACACAGGCAAACTGAAGTGCAGGGGTGAGGCTCCCAAACAACTAAAAGCATTCAAGTGAAGATAAAGCAGGGTTGAAATTGTCAGGTCACAACATCTGTGTAGGCCTAACCTGCACAGAACATTTTTTTTTCATTACTAACAAAATCATATTTTCTCATTTTAGAAGAATAAATTTTCATTCATCAGATTTTTTTTTCTGTGAACTTACTGTGTGAGTGGACCGTTTTAAGAGGGATATAAAGTCAGAGCACAGCATCTCCTTTCCAGGAGCTGGCCGAGTAGGGGCCAGAGAGGGCAAAGTCCAGAGGAACTAACACAAAGTGGAAAGTGTGCCCATCATTTGCCCAAAGAAGGTCGAGATCAAGTGTTCTGGGATACTTGTTTGATGCTTGCTTGACTGAAGGGGATAAACTCTGGGAAGACTTTAGAAGAAGCTGTGATATTTGAACTGAGCCTTGAAGGATTTCAACAGAAGGAATGGGAAGAGCCTTCTAGGTAGAGGGAATAATATGAGCAAGTCAAAGAGGCGGCAAGAATAGGATGTGTTTCAAGAACACTTTTGCATAATCAGAGTGTATTTGAAGATGAATAATAAGGCATTTTACTGGGAATAACAGAGTCAGACCATGGATGGATTTTAATGCCACGTCAAGAAATGTGAACTTTATTATGAGCTTGCAAAAATTGCTTTTGGTAATTAATGAAAGGGTACAGTGCTAAGGAATCATATTAATAAGAATTAAGCATGTCATCCTTGACTGGACTGAGTCACCTTGACACAGACAAGTAGCCTCAGTTTCCAACCTGGTTGCAGAATTTCAAATAAGGAGTTTTCAAATACATTCCACATTTATCTTGACTTTGCGGTTTCCAAAGCTATGATAAATTGACGTTAAACCCTTTGCAAAGACCCCTTGGCTTTAAGCCTAACAAAACACCACATCATTTAAATTTTACTTAAATTCCACTCTTCCCAAGATTACTACTGGAACTGTGTCTCTTGCTTTGTTTGATGAGCACCCTCATGGTTCTTCTGGTATGCAGATTTCCCAGTGCAGTTAGTTAATAAGCTGAGCATCGGACTACAGTTGTGTCTTTGGTAGCCTTTTCCAGATAGGCATTGTCCAATACTACTCTAATGCAAGCCACATGTGTACATTTAGATTTCCTGGCCGTCATGTATTAAGAAGTAAAAAGACCCAGGTGAAATTAATTTTAGTAATATATTTTATTAACAGATATATATAAAATATTATCATTTAAACATGTAATCAGCACACAAAATTATTGATGAGATATTATGCAATATTCTTTTTGAACTATGTCTTCCGAACCTGGCGTGTATTTTACACTTATAGTACATCTCAGTGTGGACTAGCCACAATTCAAGTGCTCAAAATCCATATGTGGCTAGTGGCTATACTATTGGG